>NC_045427.1:266363421-267634921 GCF_902635505.1 Sarcophilus harrisii
TAATTAAAGTCCCCAGTGGTAATGGCTTCATCAAAAAACAAAAACAAAAAAACAACAAAAAAAGGAAAAACTCAAAAGGAAATTAGTCTTTCCCTTTTGAGTTCCTCATTGCATACCTGTGCCATTGCTAGAGTTGAAATGTTATTATATATAAAGATAATGTAATGATATAATACATTATATATTTACATATATTTGTGTCTATGTATGTGTGTATGCATATATATATATATATATATATATATATCTTGCTTGTATATAATTGTTTGTATGTTGTCTTGTCCATTAGACTCTGAGCTCCTTGAGATCAGAGACTATCTTTAGACTTTCTTTGTGTCCCCAGGACTTACCATAAATGAATATTTACTGGGCTACCCAACTGCTGGAAAATGGCTGAACAAACTATGGTTTGTCAAACATAATACAATATTATTTGGCTGCAAGAAATGATGCAAAGTGAAATGAGCAGAAGTAAGGAGAATAATTCACATAGTAATGTGAAGACAAACTTTTAAAGACTCAAGAATTCTGATTAACTCAAATTTTTTTTTTCTTTCTCTTTTTCTTCCTAGGGGAAGAAGGGAAAGGAAGGGAAAGGAACAAGCATTTATTAAGTGCCTGCTACCAGGCACTATGCTAAATTTATGAATATCATTTACATGTTATCAATCAATTTTTGCTTATTGAAAATATAAAATTAAATTAATTTTTTTCAATAGCATTTTATTTTTCCAAATACATGTGAAGATAATTTTCAACATTCATTTTTGTAAGACTGTGTGTTCCAATTTTTTTTCCTTCCTCCCTTATACCCCCCTGCCCAAGACAGTAAGTAATCTGATATAGGTTAAATATGTGCAATAAAATTAAATTAAAAAAAATATTTCATTTGTGAAATTTTTGTAATTTTTGTGTTTGATGGATACCTGTGGGCCCACCTACACACCTCTTGCTCCATAAGCCCAGATACTAGCTTTGATGCCTTGGAACTTAATAGCAGTGTTTACGATTTACATTCCAATTCAGACAATCACTGTCAGAAACATTACTTTTTTTTCCTTCCCACCCTTTTAAGGTATTTTCCCAGGCTGATATTTCATTTCCTGTTCTAACTGCTCCTGCAGTCTCAGGCACCTGCAAAAAGAATCTAGCTGGCATGTCAGAGCCTTGCCGCCTCACCTGACCTGCTACCTATAGAGTTGTGTGCTTTCTTTCTCCATTTACCCCATCTCTTCCTACCCCTTCTCTGATGCTCTGGACTTTTGCTCAAACCTTGCTGAGTTACATTCTTGACCAGATTCTCTCTCTCTTGATCAGAAGGGTTTTTCATTCCTCTAGCCCTTCCCTCCTTGGGGATGAGTACGTCACACACGGCCTCATCTCATAGAATTTCAGGTTTAGTTAAATCTTGTTCACTGTGATGGGCAGGCAGGCCCAACCACAGTGTCGTAGGTAGCCCCAATTAGGAACATCATTCACTCTCACCTCATCAGTTATTCTCTGAGGAAAACATTCCTCCCCTTACCCCCTCCTTGCCCATTAGTCCTTTCATTAAACCACGCCTGTTTTAGCCTTCACTGTTTGTCTCCCTTGGAGATTGAGTTCTGACTTCCCTTTTTTTCTTGAAGTTGCTCATATATGCCAGATACAGTGGATGATTATATGGAAATATCAAAGAGATCAAGGGTCCCCCAGCTTGATATCTCATAGTTTACCTGGTAAGACACTGGAGAAACAGATCATTGATGGGAAGGGAAGATAAGAGCATTTTGGAATGGATGAATACATGTTAGGGCAGGAACTTTTTAAATAATAGCTTTTTATTTTCAAAATGTATGCAAAAATAGTTTTCACATTCACCCTTGCAGAAACCTATGTACCAAATTTTTCTCCTTCCCTTCCCTCCACCTCCTTCCCTAGACAGCAAGTCTTATATATGTTATATCTTCTATACATATTTCCACATTTATCAATGCTGCACAAGAAAAATCCGATCAAAAATAAAAAAATGAGAAAGAAAACAAAAAGCAGGCAAAAACCAACAAAAAAGGTGAAAACACTTATATTGTGATCCATATTCAGTCCCCCGTGGTCTTCTTTCTGGATGCAGATAGCTCTCTCCATCACAAGTCTATTACAATTGGCCTGAATCACCTCATTGTTGAAAAAAGCCAGTAGGTCAGGAATTCTTAACCTGCTTTGTGTATGGACCCTTTGGCAACTTGGTAAAACATATGGAGTCTCAGATATTTGTAAATGCATAAAAATAAAATAAAGGGAACCAATTATATTGACATAGAGTTATCAAAATATATTTTTTTAAAGTTTGCAGAACACAGGACAAGGACTTCTGGTTTGTGAGACAAATACTCTTTTTCCTGGTGGCCTTAGGGTGCCTTTGCAAATAGGTCACTGGACATTCCTGGACAACCTATCTAAAGGTGATGTCAGGTGCCACTTAAGACAAAAATATGAGGAAACATACCCTGGAGCCAGGACAAAGGGAGAAAAAGATTGGAGGGAAGGAGATGGTGAGCTCATCAGCTAAGAAACATTTCCTTATTGAGGGAAGACAGAGACCCTGGAGCTCATTTCCTCTTTGGTGCCCCCAGAACCAGGGGATCAAGACAACCATAGCTGGGAGGAGGCCTTAGACCTCACAAAGCCACTCTGAGGCCACCTCTGAGGAGGGAACAAGATAAAGCCAAGAGAATACCAGAATAGGAACTCATTAGATGGCTCTGTTAAGGAGGAGATCACCTGGCTCACTGTGAGGGCAAAAGAGGTCCATTTAAGCATTTAACTAATTTTTCTAGGTAACTAATGTCAATCGTTTCTACTTGCTGGTGGATAGGCAAACACAAAGTGTAGCTACACTGGCTTTTCCCTCCCTCCCTCCCTCCTCCTCTTCCTCCTTCTTCTTCCTCTCTCTCTCTCTGTGTCTCTCTATGTTTCTCTCTCTCTCTCTCCTCTCTCTCTCTCTCTCTCTCTCTCTCTCTCTCTCTCTCTCTCTCTCTCTCTCTATCCTCTCTCTCTCTCTCTCTCTCTCTCTCTCTCTCTCTCTCTCTCTCTCTCCTCTCTCTGTCTCTTTCTGTGTCTCTCTAAGGCTTTCTTTCTCCCTTCTTTCCTCCCTCTCCTCCCCTCTCTTCTTCTTCTCTCCCTGTCTCTGTCTGTCTGTCTGTCTGTCTCTCCATGCCAAATCAATGAAGTAAAAGCTCTGTCTGTGTCTTCTGGTATATTTTTTGGGGGTGAAGCAATTGGAGTTAAGTTACTTGTCCAAGGTCACCCAGCTAGTAGGTGTTAAAGACCAGACTTGAGCTCAGGCCCTCCTTACTCCAGAAATGGTACTTTATCCCCTATGCCATTTAATTTCCCCCCCTTCTGAATATTAGCACACTTGCATAGATAGATGCTCTGGAGTCAGGAAGCACTGAGTTCAAATCCAGACTCAGATAACTACCACCTGGGCAAGTTACTTAACCCCTGCTTGCCTTAATTTTTTTCATCCTTAAAATGAGGATAATTACACCTACTTCCCAAAGTTGTTGGTAAGAGCAAATGTAAAACATCTAGCACAGGACCTAATACATAATAGGTTTTTTTTTTATAAATGTTGTGTGAGGTAAAAGCCCAGGCACACTTCTCTACTTAAGAGCTCTGGACCCAGAGACCCATTCTGACCTGACACTACTATATGGGGTCAGCTCAGTCCGTAGGCTGAATTGCAAGTTTGAAAGATTCCACAAAAACACAAATTAGTTTAAATATTGATCTATTATTCTGACCTGAGGAAGACCCATTAAAAGTGGAAGAACCAGAAGTATAAGAGTATCCCATATATCTTGGGCTGGGGACCCCTGTAGTCTTCCAGGGTTGGAGAACAAATTGAAGGGTCAGTTCAAACTCTGCTACATCCCAGTCTATTTTAGAGACAAGGATTATATTAAAATGTCAAACTGATTTCCATCTACTGTTTATGTAGTTTAATGTGCTTATCTTATTTCCCCCAAAAGACTGGAATTGCATTAGGGTCAGGGATTATGTCTTCTTCTTTCCAATTGTACCTTGGAATATAATGCCAAGCACACGATGAAAGCTAAATAAATGTTGACTGAATGATAACTGATTTCACTGAAAAACAAGGCACAGAGAATAAGAAAACAGAGGCAGCAATATTGACCATACATCAAAGTCAAATAAACATCCTTATCTTGCCACCTTTTAGGGGCTGACCTGATTAAAAGGAAGAGTTTTTGTATCATGTCTTGAGAATCAATAAATCAAGCAAGCTAAGTAGAACTATATTTTCAAAAACAAAAACAGTAAAATATTATCCCTAGATGAAACTGCATCAGCAACTTGAAATGTAAATCTAGAGCAGTAATCCATAACGTTTTCTGTGCTGTGAACTCTTTTGACAATTTGGTAACTGCCTTCTCAGTCATCAGATTGACCCCTTCTTGGATTCATGTTTTTAAATGCATAAAATAAAATACAAAGAATTATAAAGGAAACCCATTATATTAGAAGGTTGTTATCAAAATATATTTAAAAAATAAAACAAGGGGCAGCTAGGTAGTGCAGTGGATAGAGCACCAATCCTGAAGTCAGGAGGACCTGAGTACAAATGTGACCTCAGACACTTAACGCTTCTTAGCTGTGTGACCCTGGGCAAGTCATTTATTTAATCCATTTGCCTCATCAAAAAAATAAAAAATAAAATAAAAACAAATAAAAAATTCACCAACTTCCTGGACTCCAGATTAAGAACCCTTGGTAGAGGATATTTCTCCTGGAGTCCTGGAGATACCCAATAAGAGAATCAGGTACCCAGACTAACATGCATTTCTACAGAAAAGGGGATGGTGGGAGAAGGAACTTTGCCATATAAGGGTGAGGAGAAAGAGCTAAAATAAAAAAAGATTATGCCAGCAAAAGCTGAGCAAAGGGTTGACTGACTGAAAGATGATAGAAGAGAAAGTGAAGGAAGAATTAAGAAAGAAAAAGTCACTATAATTTTGGGAGGGTGGATGTCTCAGCCAGAGAAGGAAAGGAAAAGAAGCAATGGGCTTGGGCAAGAGGAACAAAGCTAAGCCTTGAATAATGGTGATTTTTCCCCAAAGAAGGAAAAGGAAGTGAAGAATAAAGATGAATGGAACTGAATTTTCCCCTGGCCTGGGACTAGCTTCTTAAGAGAAGGAAATGAGCTCATTGAGTGGCTCAGGAGATGGAGTCAGGCACAGAGTCAGGAAGACCAGAGTTCTATTTCTCTCAGATAAACACCGGCTATATGACCCTTCATAAATCACTTAACTTTTCTCAGACTTGGTTGTAAAATATAATTGTATTTTGTAATAATTGTAACGATATGTATATAAAATACAATTTATAACATCTGTTTATTGGGGTTGTTGTAAGAACCAAATGATATAATATTTACACAGTGCTATATAACTGATAGCTGAGGTTGAAAATATTATTCCTTCTGATGGATCAGGCCATCCTCAGCAACGAGATCAACCAAATCATTTCTAATGGAGCAGTAATGAACTGAACTAGCTATGCCCAGAAAAAGAACTCTGGGAGATGACTAAAAACCATTACATTGAATTCCCAATCCCTATATTTATGCCCACCTGCATTTTTGATTTCCTTCACAAGCTAATTGTACAATATTTCAGAGTCTGATTCTTTTTCTACAGCAAAATAACGTTTTGGTCATGTATACTTATTGTGTATCTAATTTATATTTTAATATATTTAACATCTACTGGTCATCCTGCCATCTAGGGGAGGGGGGGGGGGGGGGGGTAAGAGGTGAAAAATTGGAACAAGAGGTTTGGCAATTGTTAATGCTGTAAAGTTACCCATGTTTATATCCTGTAAATAAAAGGCTATTAAATAAAAAAATAAATAAATAAATTTTAAAAAAATATATTATTCCTTAATGTGTATTCATTTTCCACAGTCCTCTCTTTGGGTGCAGATGGCATTTTTAAAAATCCCAAGTCTATTGGAATTGCCTTGAATCACCTCATTGTTGAAAAGAGTCAAGTCTATCACAGTTGATCATCATATACACACTTGTTGTATAACACAGCTTGTTGCTGTGTACGATGTTCTCTTGGTTGTACTCACTTCATTTAGCTTCAGTTCACGTAAGTCTCTCCAGGCCTCTCTAAAATCATCCTGTTGGCCATTTCTTACAGAACAATAATATTCCATAACATTCATACACCATAAGTTATTCAGCCATTCTCCAATTGATGGGCATACACTCAGTTTTTAGTTCCTTGCCACTACAAAAAGAGCAGCCACAAACATTTTTGTACATGAGTCCTTTCCCTTTTTTATGATCTCTTTGGGATAAAGACCCAGTAGAAACACTGCTGGATCAAAGGATATGCACAGTGTTATAGTCCTTTGGGCATAGTTCCAAATAGCTCTCCAGAATGGTCAGATCATTTCACAACTCCACAAACAATGCATCAGTGCCCCAGTTTTCTCACATTCCATACAACATTCACCATTATTTTTTGCTGTGATTTTAACCAATCTGAGAAATGTGAAGTGGTGACCTTGGTTGTTTTTTTATATGATTAGAAATGACTTTAATTTCATCATTTGAAAAAGGTTGAACAAAGGATTCTTTTGCCTTTCTTTTTATTTTCATCAAGCTACACTTTGCCTGGAACAGAGTAGTCAGTTAGTCAATTAAACACGTGTTAATCATCTACTATGGGCTAAGTACTGAGGATACAAAAAGAAGCAAAAGACAGTCCCTGCCCTCAAAAAACTCACAATCTAATGGGAGAGATGACAAGCAAACAAAATATATATAAACAAGCTATATACAAGATAAATAGAAAGTAATTAAGAAGGAAAGGCATTAGAATTAAGAGGAGTGGGGAAAGCTTCCTGTAGAAGGTATTTTAGTTGGGAATTTAAAGAAGCCAGTAGGTGGAGATATAGGGTCTTAATTTTTTTTCCCCTAAAGTGACTTAGGTGACTAAGGTGAGAAATATCCTCGGCCTATAGCAAAAATTCAGTCTGGACAGTGTTTCTTAAGAATCTCTGACATGGCTTTCTGGCCAGACTAGTTTTATGGTCTTCATGGATCTCAGGGTCATCTGTTGAGACATAACATCCGTTTTAGAAATCTGTGTGGTCTCTAACTAGAAGGGAACATAGAGAAGAAAGAAGGTAGGAGTGGTCTTGTTCCTGAGATCTTGTCTAACCTAACTAGACAGAAGGCAACTAGATAGTATAAAATGAATGGGATGAGTAAGGGCTTGCTTGGCTACAAGCCCTGCATCTTATTTCCTGAGCAAATCAGTCTCTCAGTGCCTCCAGGGAGTTCTCTAGCATAAACAACTGTGGCTAATCAACATAGGGAGAGAGAGTTCTCTCCCTGTGAATTTCCTGGATACAGCTTTGGATCTGGACTAAAATCTCAGTCTCTCTGGCAGGAAGGACTGAGAGAAAGCAGAACAAAATCTAGGTGGTTTTCCTTCTCCCTTCCACGCCCTTGATTGTTTCTCAGTTCTGGTCTCAGCTCCTAGGAAGTAAATGTAATCAGTTCCAATCCAAACCTGGAAGTCATTCAATCCAGAATCCCTTAAGTCAAACCTCCCAAGCCTGCAGAATTTGAAGGGATTTTAGGCCTAATTTGGGATTTATTCTAATTCCTAAACCTACACCATATCTAGGAAAGAGTGAAAGAGAAGAACTGTTTGTGGCTGGGAGTCATCCAGACGTTCTTATGGAAGAGCACATAGACTCATAAAGCCATCAGTTTTTCAATTCAATATACATTTATTAAGCAACTGCTTCGTACCAGGCACTGTGCTAAGTGGTAGGGATACAGAAAGAACTAAAAGACACTCCTTGCCCTCAAAGAGTTTGCAATCTAAATAGGAGACAATTTAAAGCAGGGCGGGATTGAGGGGATCATAGACCCTCTCACAGAAAGAAACAGAGAGCGAGAGAGCCCCCGGCTAGCCATGTCTGAGGCAAGGCTTGCACGCCTCTCGGTCCGGGTCCTTTGCTCCTGGGACGCTGCCGGCCCCCCAGGCAAGCTTTTATCCCCCGGGTTACTGCACCGGCCTGCCTCCAGCCTCTCCACGCGGCAGTCCGCTGCCTGTTGGGCTCCCGCAGTGACTTTTCCCTAAGGCAAGTCTGGTCACTTCGGAGGTAGCAGCGCCTATAGGATCCAACACAGAAGGGTGCGTTTGGCGCTCAGAGCTTCACAGAGCTCACCTCTTCCTGCCTTTCCAGGCTCTCTTTGTCCGGCCCCCTTGTTCCGTGAACAAAACATCCCTCTCTGGTCTCTGTTTTCCGTAACTATCTCCCTCCTCCTCTTCAACTACGGGCCTCCTGCGGCACCCGCCAAGTTGTGAGGAGTCCGCAGGGGCCGTTCTCTTTGGCCGGAGCGGGGCTTAAGTAGGGAAGAGGTGACAGACCAAACGTAGGGACACAAGACACACTGGGGATGGTGAATGTGAAATAGATGGGAGAGTATGGGAAAAACAAATTCCTTGGGGCGGCCAGGCGGCCGCAGTGGACAGAGCACCAGCCCTGAAGTCGGGAGGACCCGAGTCCAAATCTGGCCTCAGACAGGGAACACTTCCCAGCTGTGGGACCCTGGGCAAGTCACGTAACCCCAATTGTGTCAGGGGTAAAAAGCTTGGCGGAGTTATGGGAGACAGCACGTGGCATGGGAACGGGGTACAGAGAAAGGCACCAGGAGACAGTGCAATGGTTTACTGACCCAAAGGAAGGTGGCAGTCTCTGGCAGGCCCATGAGTAGATCTTATAGGGGAAGTTTAACTTCAGGGACATGACCGGGATTTCTGACCCGGCACGGCAAGGTGGGGGTGCTGGAGACCTCGAAAGAGGGTGGGCATCAGGGGTCTGACATAACTTGGATTTCAGATTGGATGACCTCCCGAGAGGGTTTGACCATGAAGCTAAACTGATCCCTATCAAAGCCTTCTCCCTGCCTGTCTCTTTTCATTGCACATTGGGGGTTGGGTCATTAACTAATTATAACATATTCCACATGAATATACCTAATCTTATCTGTACGAAACAAAATCCAGTGGGTATCAGATCCAAAACAGGAAACCCCTGCCATCTATAGTCCTGTTTCCCCACAGAATCAATTACAGTGAACACTAGGTTGATTGCTGTTCACTATTACCTGTTCAGGGAGCAGGGCAGGGAATTTTTTTCTGAATAAGTTGATTTGTGTTTTTTTCAGAGAAAATGAGATTTGTTCCTAATCAAACAATATACTGAATCCAGAAATGATGGGATCACTTACTTATGGGAAATATCTGGTGCTTCAGGCCAACAACTAATCTTTTTACAACTTTTTACACACCTCTCCTATGATCCTTATAACAGCCATGTAAAATTGTGCTGCCCATTTTGCTGATGTGGAAACTGACCCCTGAGGGAAATGAAAAGATTTTCCCAATATCACATTGGTAGTTAAGTAAGGACCCGAACCAGGATTGAATCCCACTCTGACTGAGGCCTTTTCTGGGAACTGTCCATCTGGAATTTAGCTTTTTAAATGAGGACCTTGGAGCTATAAATTCACGTTGAGCTTTGAAAGAAGTTATCAGATTGTTGCCTCCAGTTGAGTAAGAAAGCCATTTCTTTTCCTTCTTTGTAAACAGGCTGTTCTCAGTAACTGGACAAGTATCAGCCAAGTGGAAAAGAAAGGTGGGTTTTATCACTGCTGCAGGTCACTTCTGGACTTGGTTTCTGTCTGTGCAGGCAAGGATGGGGTGACTTGGGGGAAACTCTCCCTAGTGCAGCTGGGGAAAGATTTGGCCAACCAGGCATTTCAGATTCCACCTCTGAAAACTGCTGCTTATATGATTTTGGGCAAGTCTTTTTTTTTTTTTTTTTTAAATAATAGCTCTTTATTTTCAAAATGCATGCAAAGATAGTTTTAACATTCACAAACACTCGCAAAAACTTGTATTCAAATTTTTCTCCCTCTTTTCTCCCCACCCAAGCAGCAAGTAATCCAATATAGGTTAAACACATGCAATTCTTCTAAACGTATTTCCAATGGCAGAAACTAAGCATTGGCCCACACTTAACATTATATGCCAAGATAAGGTTGAAATGGGTCCCTGATTTAGACATAAAGAGTGATATTACAAGCAAATTAGAAGAACATAGCATTTTTTACCTCTCAAATTTGTGGAGAAGGAAGGAATTTGTAACCAAAGAAGAACTGGAATTCATTACTAGACACTAAATAGATACTTTTGATTATATATTAAGTAGCAAAATTTTTGTACCAACAAAAGTAATGCAGACAAGATTAGAAGGGAAGCAATAAATTAGGAAAACATTTTTACATTTACATTTTTACATTCTGACAAAGGCCTCATTTAAGATAGAAAATTGACTCAAACAAACAATTTTCAGATGAAGAAATGAAAACCATTTCTAGTCACAAGAAAAGGTGCTCCACTTAACACCGTACACCAAGATAAGGTCAAAATGGGTTCATGACCTAGGCATAAAGAATGAAATTATTAATAAATTAGAGGAACACAGGATAGTTTACCTCTCAGACCTGTGGAAGGGGAAGGTCTTTATGACCAAAGCAGAACTAGAGATCATTACTGATCACAAAATAGAAAATTTCGATTATACCAAACTGAAAAGTTTTTGTACAAACAAAACTAATGCAGACAAGATTAGAAGGGAAGCAATAAACTGGGAAAATATTTTTACAGTCAAAGGTTCTGATAAAGGCCTCATTTCCAAAATATATAGAGAATTAACTCTAATTTATAAAAAATCAAGCCATTCTCCAATTGAAAAAATGGTCAAAGGATATGAACAGACAATTCTCAGATGAAGAAATTGAAACTATTTCTAGTCATATGAAAACATGCTCCAAGTCATTATTAATCAGAGAAATGCAAATTAAGACAACTCTAAGATACCACTACATACTTGTCAGATTGGCTAAGATGACAGGAAAAAATAATGATGATTGTTGGAGGGGATATGGGAAAACTGGGACATTGATGCATTGTTGGTAGAGTTGGGAACGAATCCAACCATTTTGGAGAGTAGTTTGGAACTATGCTCAAAAAGTTATCAAACTGTGCATATCCTTTGATCCAGCAGTGTTACTACTGGGATTATATCCCAAAGAGATTATAAAGAAGGGAAAGGGACCTGTATGTGCACGAATGTTTGTGGCAGCCCTCTTTGTAGTGGCTAAAAACTGGAAACTGAATGGATGTCCATCAGTTGGAGAATGGCTGAATAAATTGTGTTATATGAATATTATGGAATATTACTGTTCTGTAAGAAATGACCAACAGGATGATTTCAGAAAGGCCTGGAGAGACTTACACGAACTGATGCTGAGTGAAATGAGCAGGACCAGGAGATCATTATATACTTCAACAACAATACTATATGATGACCGGTTCTGATGGACCTGGCCATCCTCAGCAACGAGATCAACCAAATCATTTCCAATGGAGCAGTAATGAACTGAACCAGCTACACCCAGAGAAAGAACTCTGGGAGATGACTAAAAACCATTACATTGAATTCCCAATCCCTATATTTATGCCCACCTGCATTTTTGATTTCCTTCACAAGCTAATTGTACAATATTTCAGAGTCTGATTCTTTTTATACAGCAAAATAACGTTTTGGTCATGTATACTTATTGTGTATCTAATTTATATTTTAATATATTTAACATCTACTGGTCATCCTGCCATCTAGGGAGGGTGGGGTAAGAGGTGAAAAATTGGAACAAGAGGTTTGGCAATTGTTAACGCTGTAAAGTTACCCATGCATATATCCTGTAAATAAAAGGCTATTAAATTTAAAAAAAAAAAAGAAAAGAAAAGAAAAGGTGCTCCAAATCACTATTGATCAAACTAAGGCAAATTAAGACAACTCTGAGATACCACTACACACCTCTCAGATTGGCTAAAATGACAGGAAAAGACAAGGACGAATGTTGGAGGAGAGGTGGAAAACTGGCACACTAATACATTGTTGGTAGAATTGTGAATAGATCCAAGCATTCTGGAGAGCAATTTGGAACTGTGCTCACAAAGCTATAAAACTGTGCATACCCTTTGATCCAGAAGTGTTATTACTGGGCTTATATCCCCAGGGAAATCTTAAAGGAGGAAAAGGGACCCACATGTGCAAAAATGTTTGTGGCAGGTCTCTTTGTAATGGCCAGAAACTGGAAACTGAGTGGATGCCCATCAGTTGGAGAATGGTTGGGTAAATTGTGGTATACAAATGTTAAGGAATATTATTGTTCTGTAAGAAATGACCAGCAGGATGAATATAGAGAAGCTTGGAGAGACTTACATGAACTGATGCTGAGTGAAATGAACAGAACCAGAAGATCATAGTACACAGCAACAACAAGATTATACAAAGATCAGTTCTGATGGACGTGGCTCTTTCCAACAATGAGATGATTCAGATCAGTTCCAGTAATCTTGTGAAGAAGAGAACCATCTACACCCAGAGAGAGATCCATGGGAAGAGTGTGGTTTATAACATAGCATTTTTTTTTTTTTTTTTTTTTTATGAAAGCTAAGAACCATCTTTAATTCTAGAGGAGCAGTAATACATCATTCTAGCATTTCCTCACTGAGAGGTGATAGGTTTAGAGTACAGAATGATACATACACACGTACATATATCATAGTTCTTATAACTTTCTTTTGTTTTTTTATTTTATATATATATATATATATATATATATATATATATATATATTTTAATAGCCTTTTATTTACAGGATATATGCATGGGTAACTTTACAGCATTAACAATTGCCAAACCTCTTGTTCCAATTTTTCACTCTTACCTTCCATCCTCCCTAGATGGCAGGATGACCAGTAGATGTTAAATATATTAAAATATAAATTAGATACACAATAAGTATACATGAACAAAACGTTATTTTTGCTGTACAAAAGAATCAGACTCTGAAATATTGTACAATTAGCTTTGTGAAGGAAATCAAAAATGCAGGTGGGCATAAATATAGGGATTGGGAATTCAATGTAATGGTTTTAGTCATCTCCCAGAGTTCTTTTTCTAGGGCATAGCTGGTTAGTTCATTAACTGCTCCATTGGAAATGATTTAGTTGATCTCAGTTGCTGAGGATGGCCTGGTCCATCAGAACTGGTCATCATATAGTATTGTTGTTAAGTATATAATGATCTCCTGGTCCTGCTCATTTCACTCAGCATCAGTTCGTGTAAGCTTCTCCAGGCCTTTCTGAAATTATCCTGTTGGTCATTTCTTACAGAACAGTAATATTCCATAATATTCATATACCATAATTTATTCAGCCATTCTCCAACTGATGGACATCCATTCAGTTTCCAGTTTTTACCACTACAAAAGGGCTGCCACAAACATTCGTGCACATACAGGTCCCTTTCCTTCTTTATAGTCTCTTTTGGGATATAATCCCAGTAGTAACACTGCTGGATCAAAGGATATGCACAGTTTGATAACTTTTTGAGCATAGTTCAAACTACTTCCAAAATGGTTGGATTCGTCCTCAACTCCACCAACAATGCATCAATGTCCCAGTTTTCCCATATCCCTCAACAATCATCATTATTTTTCCTGTCATCTTAGCCAATCTGACAAGTATGTAGTGGTATCTTAGAGTTGTCTTAATTTGCATTTCTCTGATTAATAATGACTTGGAGCATCTTTTCATATGACTAGAAATAGTTTCAATTTCTTCATCTGAGAATTGTCTGTTCATATCCTTTGACCATTTTTTCAATTGGAGAATGGCTTGATTTTTTATAAATTAGAGTTAATTCTCTATATATTTTGGAAATGAGGCCTTTATCAGAACCTTTGACTGTAAAAATATTTTCCCAGTTTATTGCTCCCTTCTAATCTTGTCTGCATTAGTTTTGTTTGTACAAAAACTTTTCAGTTTGGTATAATCGAAATTTTCTATTTTGTGATCAGTAATGATCTCTAATTCTGCTTTGGTCATAAAGACCTTCCCCTTCCACAGGTCTGAGAGGTAAATTATCCTGTGTTCCTCTAATTTATTAATAATTTCATTCTTTATGTCTAGGTCATGAACCCATTTTGACCTTATCTTGGTGTACGGCGTTAAGTATGGATCAATGCCTAGTTTCTGCCATATTAGTTTCCAATTTTCCCAGCAATTTTTATCAAACAATAAGTTCTTATCCCAAAAGCTGGGATCTTTGGGTTTGTCAAAGACTAGGTTGCTATATTTGTTGACTGTTTTATCCCTTGAACCTAATCTATTCCACTGATCAACTAATCTATTCCTTAGCCAATACCAAATAGTTTTGTAACTGCTGCTCTATAATATAATTTTAGATCTGGTACAGCTAAGCCACCATCATTTGATTTTTTTTTCATTAATTCCCTTGAAATTCTTGACCTTTTGTTTTTCCATATGAACTTTGTTGTTATTTTTTCTAGGGCATTAAAATAGTTTTTTGGGAGTCTGATTGGTATATCGCTAAATAAATAGATTAGTTTAAGTAATATTGTCATCTTTATTATATTTGCTCCCTATCCAAGAGCATTTAATATTTTCCAATTGGTTAGATCAGACTTAATTTGTGTGAAAAGTGGTCTGTAATTTTGCTCATAAAGTTTCTGATTTTCCCTTGGCAGATAGATTCCTAAATATTTTATATTATCAGTAGTTACTTTAAATGCAATTCTCTTTGTAACTTTGACTGTTGGATTTTGTTAGTGATATATAAGAATGCTGATGACTTATGTGGGTTTATTTTATAACCAGCAACTTTGCTAAAGTTGTGGATTATTTCTAATAACTTTTTAGTAGAATCTCTGGGGTTCTCTAAGTATACCATCATGTCATCGGCAAAGAGTGATAATTTGGTTTCCTCATTGCCTATTCTTATTCCTTTAATCTCTTTCTCAGCTCTTATTGCTAAAGCCAGCGTTTCTAATACAATATTAAATAGTAACGGTGATAGTGGGCAACCTTGTTTCACTCCAGATCTTATTGGGAATGGTTGCAGTTTGTCTCCATTACATATGATGCTTACTGATGGTTTTAAATAGATGCTGCTGATTATTTTAAGGAAAAGTCCATTTATTCCTATACTCTCAAGTGTTTTAATAGAAATGGATGCTGGATTTTATCAAATGCTTTTTCTGCATCTATTGAGATGATCATATGATTTTTGTTAATTTGGTTATTAACATGGCCAATTATATTGATAGTTTTCCTAATATTGAACCAGCCCTGCATTCCTTGTATAAATCCTACTTGATCATAGTGTATTATCTTGGAGATGATTTTCTGTAGTCTTTTTGCTAATATCTTATTTAAGATTTTAGCATCAATATTCATTAGGGAGATTGGTCTATAATTTTCTTTCTCTGTTTTCAGCCTACCTGGTTTAGGTATCAGTACCATGTCTGTGTCATAGAAGGAATTTGGTAGGACTCCTTCATTCCCTATTTTATCAAATAATTTATATAGCATTGGGGCCAATTGTTCTTTAAATGTTTGGTAAAATTCACATGTAAATCCATCTGGTCCTGGGGATTTTTTCTTAGGGAGTTGTTTAATTGCCTGTTCTATTTCTTATTCTGAAATGGGACAACATAGCATTTTCACTCTTTCTATTGTTTGCTTGCATTTTGTTTTTTCTCAGTTTTTTTTTCTTTCTTGATCCAATTTTTCTTGTGTAGCAAGTTAACTGTATAAATATGTTTACATATATTGGATTTAACATATATTTTAACATATTTAACATGTATTGTATTACCTGCCCTCTAGAGGAGGGATTGGGGGGAAGAAGGGGAAAGGTTTCCTATAGAAGATGGGATCTTAACTGAGCTGTATGTACTCATACAGTACATGAGTACTGAGATTCTGAAGCCATGTTATTGTTGCTTCTGGTTTGGGAGTAGGGTGGGGAGGAGTAAGGGAGAGAAATCCTCTTCCCCTAACCTGAACTACAAAGTCAAAAAGAGGAATTGCATAAGAGCTAATAGTCCCTAAAGTATGTCCAGTTTGCCTTTTTTGGCCAAGAGGGCAGCTGGTCAGAGTGTCCAGATTCCTTCTCCACTCTCCACCTCCCATACAAGGTCTTAGATAATTGCCTGGAACACTTGAAAAGTGGTGATCTGTCCAGGGTCACACACAACCAGTACATAGCAGAGGCAGAATTTAAACCCAGTTCTTCCTCCTACCATGCTTTGGCTATCTCTTGTTCCTTCACTCTGTGTGTTTAAGATGTTTCATCTTATAAAATACAAATTCTTGAGGTAAAGGACTGTTTGTTTTCAGAGGCAGCTACCTGTTGAAGTAGATAGAGTTTTATGCTGGAGGAAGGAATATCCATAGGTGACATAATAGATAAGAGTGCTGGGCCCAAAAGTCAGGAAGTTTCATGTTCCTGAGTTCAAATCTGGCATTCACTAGCTGTGTGACCCTGGACAAATCACTTCACCCTGTTTGCCTCAGTTTCCTCATCTGTAAAATGAGCTGGAAAGGAAAATGGCAAATCACTTTAGTAGCTTTGCCAAGAATATCCCAGATGGGGTCATGAAGAGTCTGATTGAACAACAACCACAAAAGGAAATCTGAGTTCAAATTTTGCCTCAAGACACTGACTAGCTATCAATTAACCTTTATTTGCTTCAGTTTCTTCATATATAAATTGGGGATAATAACAGTACCAATCTCCAAGGATTCTTGTGAGGATCAAATGAGATGATAATTATAAAGCTAGGTCTGACCTAGCTCTCTAGAGAGCAAGCATCTATATTGAAGAGGTTTTGTTTTTTTTTTAAAGGCAGTTTATGAGGGTAGTGACTGTGCATCATTTATAGGATTACAATTCTGTTGGCTCTACAAAATGAGGCCCTTGTGGCAGGCAGTACTGTAAAATGAAAGAGCTATAAATGTTTATAGCATTGTATAATGGATATAGGAGATTATTTTTTGTGGTACTCTATTACACAGAACACAATCTATATAATACATCTTGGTGAGTTGCTATGGCCAAAACCACTCATCACTAGCTGGCCAACTCTTGGGGGATGGGTTTTTCTAAACTTAGGATAGATTGCCTATGTCAGTTTATATCAGGGTTAGTAAGGTCCAGGGGAAACAACATTGGTTTTGGAATCAGAGGGCCTACATTCAAATATGACTCGTGTTCTTACTACTTATGAGATCCTCTTGGGAAAATCACTTTTCCTTTTTGAGGCAATAGTTAAAATGTGAGAAGGGGCAAGAAGGACGCTTGTACTAGATGACCTCTAAGATCCCTTTCTACTCTAAATCTGTACTCCCATAATCTATAAAAAAAAAAAAAAAAGTTTTCTCCTGTTAAAAAAACCTTTTTGAGATAATGATGAAGCCAAGGACAAACACTGCCATTTCAAGATAGAAGGATACAATTTTCTGAGATCTTGTCATTCGATGTCTCATTCAAACATATCAGAAATCTTAAACCTTAAGTCCAGCTTCAGTCTAATTTCAAGAGCTTGTGTTCTGTTGAAATAAACTTTAAGAAGCAGAATCTGAGAATTTTAGAATGGGACTTTAGGGATCATCTCAACTAATTTTCTCATTTTAGAGATGAAGGACTGACTCCCAAGGAGGTAAAATGTCTTGTCTAAACTCACACAAGTAGTAAGTGCCAGAGCCAGGACTCAAAACCTAGGATTTTTGACTCCAAGTCTTTTTAAAAATTATTATTATAGCTTTTTATTTACAAGATATATGCATGGGTAATTTTTCAGCATTGACAATTGTAAAACCTTTTGTTCCAGTTTTTCCCCTCCTTTCCCCTATCCCCTCCCCCAGATGGCAGGTAGACTAATACATGTTAAATATATTAAAGTATATGTTAAATACAATGTATGTATAGATATCCGTACAATTATTTTGTTGCACAAGAAGAGTTGGACTTTGAAATAGTGTACAATTAGCCTGTGAAGGAAATCAAAAATGCAGGTGGACAAAAATAGAGGCATTGGAAATTCTATATAGTGGTTCATACTCATTTCCCAGAGTTCTTTTGCTGGATGTAGCTGGTTCAATTCATTTCTGTTCTATTGGAACTAATTTGGTTCATCACATTGTTGAAGAGGGCCACGTCTATCAGAGATCATCATATAGTATTGTTGTTGAAGTATATAATGATTTCCTGGTCCTGCTCATATCACTTAGCATCAGTTCCTGTAAATCTCTCCAGGCCTTTCTGAAATCATCCTGTTGGTCATTTCTTACAGAACAATAATATTCCATAATATTCATATACCACAATTTATTCAGCCATTCTCCAATTGATGGGCATCCACTTAGCTTCCAGTTTCTAGCCACTACTAAGAGGGCTCCCACAAACATTCTTGCACATACAGGTCCCTTTCCCTTCTTTACGATTTCTTTGGGATATAAGCCTAGTAGTAACACTGCTGGATCAAAGAGTATGCACAGTTGATAACTTTTTGAGCATTGTTCCAAATCGTTCTCCAGAATGGCTGGATGAATTCACAATTTCACCAATAATATATCAGTATCCCAGTTTTCCCACATCCCCTCCAGCATTCACCATTATCTTTTCCTGTCATCCTAGCCAATCTGAGAGGTGTGTAGTGGTATCTCAGAGTTGTCTTAATTTACATTTCTCTGATCAATAGTGAATAGAGCACCTTTTCATATGACTAGAAATAGTTTCAATTTCTTCATCTGAAAATTGTCTGTTCATATTCTTTGACCATTTATCAATTGGAGAATGGCTTGATTTCTTATAAATTAGAGTCAGTTCTCTATATATTTTGGAAAGGAGGCCTTTGTCAGAACCTTTGACTGTAAAAATGCTTCCCTTCTAATCTTGTCTGCATTAATTTTGTTTGTACAAAAGCTTTTCAATTTGATATAATCAAAATTTTCTTTTTGTGATCAATAATGATCTCTAGTCCTTCTTTGGTCACAAATTCCTTCCTCCTCCACAGGTCTGAGAAATAAATTATCCTTTGTTCTTCTGATTTATTTATAATCTTGTTCTTTATGCCTAGATCATGAACCCATTTTGACCTTATCTTGTGTATGGTGTTAAATGTAAGGTCAATGCCAAGTTTCTGCCATACTAATTTCCAATTTTCCCAGCAGTTTTTGTCAAACAGTGAATTCTTATCTCAAAAGCTGGGGTCTTTGGGTTTGTCAAACACTAGATTATTAAAGTTATTGACTATTTTGTCCTTTGAACCTAACCTATTCCACTGATCAACTAGTCTATTTCTTAACCAATACCAAATGGTTTTGGTAACCACTGCTTTATAATATAGTTTTAGATCTGGTACAGCTAGGTTACCTTCATTTGATTTTTTTTCCTTAGTTCCCTTGAAAGCCTTGACCTTTTGTTCTTCCAGATGAATTTTGTTATTATTTTTTCTAGGTCATTAAAATAGTTTTTTGAGAGTCTGATTGGTATAGCACTAAAAAAATAGATTAGTTTAGGTAGTATTGTCATCTTTATTATATTTGCTCGCCCTATCCAAGAGCACTTAATATTTTTTCAGTTGGTTAGATCTGACTTTGTTTGTGTGGAAAGTGTTTTGTAGTTTTGCGCATATAGTTCCTGACTTTCCCTTGGCAGTTAGATTTCCAAATATTTTATACTATCGGCTGTTACTTTAAATGGAATTTCTCTTTGTAACTTTTGGATTTTGTTAGTGATATATAAGAATGCTGATGACTTAATGTGGGTTTATTTAATGTGGGGTTACTGTTAAAGGTGTGGATTATTTTTAATAGCTTTTTAGTAGAATCTCTGGGCTTCTCTAAGTATACCATCATATCATCTGCAAAGAGTGATAATTTGGTTTCCTCATTACTTATAATCCCTTTAATCTCTCTCAACTTTTATAGTCAAAGCTAGCATTTCTAATGCAATATTGAACAGTAATGGTGATAGTGGGCAACCTTGTTTCACTCCTGATCTTATTGAGAATGGTTCCAGTTTATCCCCATTACATATGATGCTTACTGATGGTTTTAAATAGATGTTACTGATTATTTTAAGGAAAAGTCCATTTATTTCTATACGTTCAAGTGTTTTTAATAGGAATGGATGTTGGATTTTATCAAATGCTTTTTCTGCCTCTATTGAGATGATTATATGGTTTTTATTAATTTGGTTATTGATATAGTCAATTATGCTAATAGTTTTCCTAATATTGAACCAGCCCTGCATTCTTGGTATAAATCCTACTTGGTCATGGTGTCTTATCTTGGGGATGATTTTCTATAATCTTTTTCCTAATATTTTATTTAAGATTTTAGCATCAATATTCATTAGGGAGATTGGTCTATAATTTTCTTTCTCTGTTTTCAACCTACCTGGTTTAGGTATCAGTACCATGTCTGTGTCATAAAAGGACTTTTGTAAGAGTCCTTCATTCCCTATTTTTTTCAAATAGTTTATGTAACATTGGAATTAATCTTTAAATGTTTGGTAGAATTTACATATAAATCCATCTGGTCCTGGGGATTTTTTCTTAGGCAGTTGATTAATAGCTTGTTCTATTTCTTTTTCTAAAATGGGACTATTTAAGCAATTTACTTCCTCCTCTGTTAATCTGGGAAGCCTATATTTTGAAGGTAGTCATCCATTTCACTTAGGTTATCAAATTTATTGGCATAAAGTTGAGCAAAGTAACTCCTAATTATTGCTCTAATTTCCTCTTCATTGGTGGAAAGTTCTCCTTTTTCATTTTTAAGACTGACAATTTGATTTTCCTCTTTCTTTTTTCTAATCAGATTTACCAAAGGTTTATCTATTTTATTGTTTTTTTCATAAAACCAACTCTTGGTTTTATTTATTAATTCAATAGTTTTTTAGTTCCAATTTTATCAATTTCTCCTTTTAATTTTAGAATTTCAAGTTTAGTATTTGATTGCTTATTCTGACTTTGGCTGATTCTAAGGTATCCAGCGTGCTAACTTGCTCTTCACACCCATGAGATTTGGACATGCCCTTAGCTGGCAGGCTAAATGCTGAAGGGGACTTAGCATGCTAAAAGATTTAGCTGTAAGAAGGAGAAGTGGGGTTGGGAAGCATAGTGGAGTTAGGGGAGGTACCACTTGGCATGGAGCGGGTAGGGAGAAAAGCACCACAAAGCAGAGTATCCTGGCAGACTGACCCCAAGGAGAGTAGTAGCCATGGGATGGTCCATAAGTAGATCTTACAGGGAAAATTTAACCTCAGGGAAATGACTGGGATTTCTGAGAGTGAGTTTCAGGAGTTTGACATAACTTGGATGACTGGGTGACTCTTTCAAAAAGCTAAACTGTTCTTTATCAGAGCCTTCTGCCTACTTGCCCCATGGATCAATTCCTCTATTAACCACCTAACACTGAAGATCTCATCACCCTGATTTACTTTTTTCTAAGAAAGAATTTTTCTCTTAAAGATATTTACCAGTGCCTTGCCAAAATTTATTCAGAGAAAAGTTTCAGGGAAGAAGGGGTATCAAATGGACATGTACAATTTTAGGAAGCATTAGATAGAAGGTGGAAGACTAGTGACGCAAATTAAGGACCCTTATCTTTACCCAACAAATAAACTTGGAAGACAGAAGAAGTATTTGTTTCTATTAGAGGAACATGCAAAACAGTAAGGAATTAAATACTTATATTTACTTCTACACAGAGTTTTTACCAGGGGAGGTTATAGGGAGTGAGCTTTTAGAACTGTTATTGAATCTCCCTGTAGGGGGTGTAGACTTCTCAATTATGCCTTGGTCCTTCCCCAAGTTCCCTTTGGATCAGCAAGGAGTTCATAACCAGGAAGATGAGCAAGGGGATTTTTCCAGAGAGCGAGACTTTCAGTGAATAGGATCAGGCCAGTGACTAGCAGCTCCATCTGGTGATTAAATCAACATTTGTCTTCTCTACTGGCAGTGCTTTCCTGAGAGAGTCTCCTCTCCCTGAGCTCTGTCCCCTCCCTCTTCCTCCTGGGCAGAAGGCTAGTCCCGGACCTTCCCCTGTGTTTGTGCGTCTGTGGCTCGTTGCAGTGTTTCCTACTACATTTCTCACCTTTCGGTAGGTCCTCCCCACTGCCGTCTGTCCGAGGGCCGGGTAATGCTGTTGGGATGGTGGCTTGTGGACTACTCTGTAACTGAGGACCACAGCAGGCCAAGGCTGCCCCTGGGGTTCTCTTGGCAAAGAGAAGTGGCTTGCCATTTCTGCCTTTAGTGGATTGAGGAAACCATAGGTTAGGTCACTTATCCAGTTCACACAACATGTAAATGTCTGGGGTCAGATGTGAACTCAGGTCTTCCTGACTCCAGGCACATCACTCTGTCCACTGAGGCATTTAGCAACTGAAGATCATTGTAATCATATTCTCTGATGCTAATTCTTTCTTTCTTTCCTTCTTTCTCTTTTTCTTTACTTTCTTTAAAATAATATTTTATTTTTCCGAATACATGCAAAGATAGTTTTTAACATTCATCTTTGTAAAACCAAATTTTTCTCCCCCCTTTTCCCTCTCCCCAAGACAGCAAGCAATCTGATACAGGTTAAACATGTGCAATTTTTCTAAGCATATTTCCATATTTGTCATGCTGCACATAAAAAAAACAGATCAAAAGGAAAAAAAACACGAGAAAGAAAAAAAGCAAGGAAATAAAAAAAAAAAGGTAAAAATATTATACGTTGATCCATATTCAATCTCCATAGCTCTCTATCTGGATGTGGCTGGCACTTTCTATCACAAATCTGTTGGAATTGCCTTAAATCACCTCATTGTTGGAAAATAGTCAAATCCAAAGTTGATCATAACATAATCTTGTTGTTACTGTATACAGTGTTCTCCTGTCTCTGCTTACTTCATTCAGTATGTTAAATATGAGTTTATCCAGACTTTTCTGAAATCAGCTTGCTCATCATTTCTTACATAACAATAATATTCCATTACATTCATATACCATAATTTACTCAGGCATTCCCCAACTGATGGATATTGACCCCATTTCAATTTTTTGTCACTGCAAAAAGGGTTTCTACAAACATTTTTGCACATGTAGGTATGATCTCTTTGGGATACAAACCCAGTAGAGATACTATTGGATCAAAGGATATGCACAAGTTTTGGGTTGTGATTTAAAAAATAATAATAATAGTTTTTATTTTTCAAAATAGATGCAAAGATAGTTTTCAACATTCATCTTTGCAAAACTTTGTGTTCCAAAATTTTCTCCCTCCTTCCTCTTTTCCCTCCTAGATAGCAAGTAATCCAATATAGGTTAAACATGTTATGCACAAGTTTTAATCCCTTTGGGTATAGTTACAAATTGTTCACCAGAATAGTTATTTCATTCTGATATTCTTCCTGAAGTGTTTGTACTGAAGATGAAGACCTAAACTAAAAGCCAAAACAGCTGAATAGAGGAAGCACTACAGCTGAGGTCTCCTAATATTTCTGTCCAAATAACTTAAAATACCTTTTTAAATCAAATTCTGGAGCAGCAGAATCAACAAACAGTTGGGATAAGACATTTTTCCAACTCAAGACAAGTGAGGAGGTCTGTGACAGTGGAGTGGAGGATGGCCCAGAAGAGCTCAGCCTCTGCAGCCCGTGATGGGTCTCAGAGGCACCTGGGACAGCAGCAGCAGTTTCAGAGCTCTCAGTCCAGAGACAATAAATGGATTAGATTACTCAAGTGGTCAGAGAGAGATTATAGGAGACTCCAGGGCTAGCCCTGGGTACAGAATCAGGTGCTGTTCAGCAAGACCATTACACATCCCCACTTCCAGATCACAGTCCCAGGGCTGAGAGGAGGGCTAGAGTTTTTGCCACAAGGATGCCCTTCCTAAGTAGAGAGCAGGAGAATGGTGACTATGCCTCTCCCAAGTTCACACCACACTGGAAGCACCGAACACTAACAAATCCCCAGAACTAGCTGTGAAAACAGTTGCAAGAAAAAGCCCAAAGCTTGGGACAGTACCATCCATGCCCTGCAGGTGGGCAGTGACAGGCTACCTTTTATGAAGGCCCCTGCAGTGGGACAGGGACTACAGTGTGCTTGGTGCTGCCGCCACTCATTCCTGCTTTATATCTGGAGACACACTGTAGGCTGCAAAGATCTGGCATCAAATTGATTTCCAAAGCAAAGAGAGATATGGTCAAATCTGCATTTTAGGAAAGTCAGCTTGACAGTTGATTGGAGGATGGATTATAATGGAGAGAGACTTCAGGTAGAGAACCTTCACCAGTTGTAATGTCAGAGAAGAGATGATGTCACAAAAGAAAAGTGTTGAAACAGTAAAATATACAATTATTGACCACTTATTGGATATGAGGGGGGTGGGAGAAGTAGAGGATGACCCTAGGTTTGGGCCTAGGGGTTTGGGATGGTGGTATCACCCTTGACCATAATTGGGAAGTTAGAAAAGGGGAAAGTTGGGGGTGGGGAGTAGAGATATAATGATTTTTGGACATGTTGAGTTTAAGATGTCTATGGCACATCCAGTTTCAGATGTTTAAAAGACAGCTGAAGATATGAGACAAGAAGCCTTAAAAGAAGATAGGGCTGGACAAGTAGATCTTAGAATTAGCTGCATATTGTTATTTAGTCATGTTCCACTCTTTGTGACGCCCATTTAGTGTTTCCTTGGCAAAAGTACTGGAGCAGTTTGTTATTTCCTTCTCCAGCCCATTTTACAGATGAGGAAACTTGCTGAGGTTCACACAGCCATAATATTTGAGGCTAGATTTAAACTCAAGTCTTTCTGACTACAGGACTACAGGATAGGCTCTATCCACTTTACCACCTAATTGACACTGGTATAGTTGCCATATCTACATAGAGATGATAATTGAAATCATAGAATCTGAGCTGATGAGATCCCCTAACGAAATAACACATTTTAGGGAAAAGACAAGATGGTCCAGTACAGAACCTTAGGGGAAATCCCACCATTATTGAATGAGATGCAGATAAGATCCAGCAGAGAAAACAGAAAAGAAGCCATCAGATAGGTATAAGGAGAACCTGGGGAGCAGGTCACAAAGCCTTAGGAGAAAAGAGTTTCAAAGAAAAGGTGGTAATTGACAATAACAAAGGCTTCAAAAAAGCCAATAGATTGTGAGAACTATGGACAGGCCAGTGGTAAGATTTGGTAATTAAGAGATAATTAAGAGAGGCCTCCTGCCTTCAAACAATATGTTCTTTATTCATATGTGTGATCCTATCACACACTTCAATAGCTATCTTAGGATAAACCACAAATTCCTTAATAAACCTGGCATTCAAAGCTCCTTACAGTGTGATTCCAGTCTGTCTTTCTATCCTTATTTCACAGTACACTCCTTTGTCCACTCCTCATTCTAGCCAAACTGAACTAGGGATGAGAGGTGTTGGGAATCCTTGTGGTAGGAAGTGGGCAAGTGAAGCTTTTGGTTTATTGTGAAAGCCTAATGCTACACTGCCCATTCAAAGGGGGATAGCTATACTGATATTTATTGAGAGTTGTGTTGTAGGGGTGAATGAGTAAGCGAGGAGTCCCAGAAGGTTTGTGGTGGCAATAAATAGGATAAGGGTTATAAGTATAAGGGCTCATGTTCGACCAAGGTTATTTTGTATTGTTATTATTTGCTTGGTGAAGAGTCGGATAAGTCAGATTTGTAGAATTTGGATTCTATTAGGAAGTCAGCGCTTGGGCGTTGTAAAAATAAGACAAGGGAAAAGTATAATAATCCTGATCTTGTCTTGTATTTCCTCCATTCATTTGTATAAATCAGTTCTCATACCTGGAATTCAATCCCTTTTCACCTTATGTCTATTGAAGTAATTTTCTTCCTTTGAAGGCCAACTTTGTTTCACTGCAGTGGTAGTAGCAACACTAAGATTCTTGCCATGTAGGGTAAATTTATTTTTCTCTAAAAGGCAAGGAACTCTCCTTGAAAACTTAGCTGATCCAGCTCACTAAGGATGCAGTTATTGACAAAGCTTCTAGGTGGCCTACAGCATGAAAAGCCCTGCCCCATCAGGAATCAGGGATTCTCCAATATTATGGAATTGCTGCTTGGGGATTTTCTCTCCTCCTCCCCTCTGTCTGTCTCTGTCTCCCTCCCTCTCTCCTTTCCTCTTCCCCCCCCCCTTTCTATTTCTCTGTGTCTCCTTCTCTCCTTCCTTCCTCCTCTGTCTCTGTGTCTCTCTCTCTGCCAGGCACACTTTGCAGATAATTAAAGAGTTTAGTTCCCCCCAATTATCTCTCAGCACATTCATTTGGTATCAAGATAACAGTTGCACACAGAAAGCTACTTCATCTCTGTCTTCCACTCTGCCCTTCCTAAGCCAATCCAAAGTCATTTTCAAGATAAAATGCTCATCAACTTGGGTGTCCTCAGCTTTAATATCATAATCTACCTGGAAATGGGAAGTTAGGGTGATGGGTCAGTTCAGCTTCCTTCTTTAAAACTTTTCTGATCATTCTTACTGAGGGGCAGCATCTGCAGGCTAAGTGGAGCCCATCCACTGGGATAATCCCTTTAGTGGCAGTGGTAGTGATGGAAGGGGTCTATTCGAGGACCTATCTTTTCTCTCCTAAGGAATTAAACTTCCTTTCCCTATCCAAAATTAATACCCCCTCTTAATCACCCAGAGTGTTCCTGCTTGACTTCTCCTAAGACTGGTATCATTCACTCTGTTTCTGGAACTCTTTTCTACTAGGATGCATGGGAATGTGCTGACTCCTAAAAACAAAACCTATGATTGAAACAATTCCTTATTCTTACAGTACCTTTGGACTGATGGCTCAAGGTAGCAACAGTCTTGAATACTGATAGCTTCTTAGTAGTGACCAGGGGATAAGTGGGGGCCTTTCTCTGCCTTCTCCCCAACCTTAGAGAGCCTTAATCCAGGATGATGGTGAGCAGCCTGGGCTGTTTCATATATGCCGGGGAAATCCTGGTCTGGGGGAGCCCAGCCCAGCCAGTCCCTTTTGAAGTGGCTCCCATCACCAAAGAAGTAACCCAGTAGAGAAGATGCCAGGGCCAGGCCTGATGCCACAGCACAAGGGGTACAGATGGGACCAGACAAGTGCCTGGAGGACTCGGCTAGCTGGAATGACGGGGTGCAAGGAGTGCTGACCTTGATCACTGGGTCTGGTAGCTCCACAGATCACCCCTTGGAGCACAGGATCACTGGCGCCCCAGCATCAGTGCATGGGCTTCAGGTCCCCTCCATGCTAAGGTGGTGGGTGAGTAGGAGAAGGTGCAGGGACACAGCTCAGTGGCTGATGTCCCGAAGCCGGCTAGCTTGAAGGAACAGTGCATTCTGCTCCTGGGCCTCAGTCCACAGCAACGCTGGGGAGCCCAATTCTCTCCATGTAGACTTGGGTCTCCCAGACAAGCCTGAGATTCTGGCCAGCTCCAGCACCACAGAGGTAGCCTCGGGGAGAGGTGCCTGCTGCACATTCCAGGGAACCCTCAGCACAGCACAGGGATGGGGGCTTCTTGTTCTCCCAGGGCAAGCCATTCCCTGCCCACTGCTCTGGGTCTCCGGTTACCTGGTCAGGGGGATGGCCAATAACCACAGCTACAGCTGGAACTGTATCCCCAGACCCTGGTAAGCAGTCCCCTCAGACTGCTCAGAGCAACCCCATCTCCTCCAACGGAGGCACTTGAGAGCCAGCCCTGTGGTGCTGCCCCAGAAGCTTCTGCCCTCAAGGAGCTTGCAATCTAATGAGAGGGGACCACATGCATACAAGCAGGTACAAAGTTGGCAAAGTAATGAATAAACAGGAAATAATTAACAGAGGAAAGAAACTAGATCTAAGTGGCGTTAGGGAAGACTTCTGGTTAAAAAAAAAAAAAAAAAAAAAGATTTTAGTTGGGGCTAGTTGGGGAGGTCAATAGTCAGGGCAGAAAAAAAGTGTTCCAGACTGAAACACAGGGTGTGCTAAGGAATATAATATGAAATAAGACTAAAAAGGTAGTTTGGGGCCAATTTGTGGAGATTTTTACATGCAGGACTAAGACTTATTCTAGACATAATAGGAAGCTACTGAAGGCTTTTGAGCAGGTCTGTTACCTATTAACTATTAACTACCTATGGCTACTACTCTTTGACCACTATGTTAACATATTAAAACGTGCTTTTTTAGTTGAACTGAAGATATTGAGCAACAAACATTTCTTCAGTATAAAGAATATAAGTATAATAATATATAATAAAAGTATAAATCTAAACTTATCACACTTAAGTTTTTTAAAATCCCAACAGCCTTGTCAGTATTTAATCAAACTTTGAAGAAGGAAATACTTCATGAAAAAGGATTAAGAATAGTAGCTAGACTTAAAATAGAGAAACACCTTACCTCTATTTGAGAGCATAACCTTTCTCCTTCCCCAAGGGAAGAATGTATTGATCTGAGGAAGGAGGTTCTTTAATTACTTATATTTACCTGTGGCCAGCTTATAGTGGGAATGGGAGGATTGGAAGGAGCTTTTGAATTGTTATTGTTGTTAGTCCTTCATTTTCGAAGTAGACTAATCTTATCTTAGGTGATATTTTTACTTTCTAGTAAAATGGATTTAAGTTATGCAGAGTTATACAAAGTGGTCAGCTTCACTCTCTCTTCCCGAGTCATCAAAATCTAGTGGCAGCACACTGGTGTTAGCCTAGGAAGTAGTGGATGACCTTTGATGTCTGACCAAGCTACAGCTTCACAGCATCTGCTTCAGCTGCCCTCGTGGCCATTAGAACAAAGTGTTCTCATCAGGGAAAGTCTTCACATGCTTGATGGTGACAGAAGGACTAAGTGGTTTTAGAAGAATGATTCCACAAGATTAAGTGAATATTATTCAGGATTGACTAAGCAAAAAGCTAACTTTTACCTTACCTTGAGTTGTATAACAATGTTTTGTTATATAGTGAAATTTTCTTTGTTTAAAATTCCTTTGAATGTTATTTCAAAAATATTTTGTGGTAGAGACACATATCCTAGAGCATGAGGGAATGCTATATTTGGATTGATTTAAAGTATTTCTTTCTCTATGTCTCTGTCTTTCTCTCTCTCTTTCTCTCTACTCTTTCTGCCCTTGCTCCCCCTCTTCCCCAGAATAACGTGTGAATTTAGAATAATGATTACAGTAATAAAAATTGTTCCTTGCACAATTAGGCCTATAACATAGAGTATAGTTTTTCTTCTATACTGTTTTGCATCTTTTTTTGGTCCTTATTATATTTTCTCTTGAATTATATTTTTTTGTGTTTGGGTCATATCTATCATTTTTATTAGATTATTATTTTTAAATGTCTGTATTTTTAATACCTGAAAATAATAGGTATAAAACAAATGCTGAAATGAAGATAGTTCACTTGCCTCCTTCTTCATAAAACTTTTTCTCTGAGATATCTCACTGGAAGTTCTTCTCTCTCTTCTCCATGTACAATTAGTGAATTGATTGATCCATAACCATTTATTGTCTAATGTGATATTACATCTTTTATTGTAATTATTTTCTATATATCTCCCCCCCAGTAGAGTGTAACTCCTGCTTCTGTTAAAAGTACCATTATCCTTCCAGTCATCTGGGCTCAGAATTTTAGTCATCCTTTTATTTTCCCTCTCCTTCCTGCTTCTCTATCCAATTAATTCCCAAGTTCCATCAATACTATCTCCAGAGGACTGTATCACCTTCTCTTCACTCCATCATCAGCCACTATCTGACTTCAAACCTTCATTAACTCTCATATGGGCTATTGTAAAAGCACCCTAATTGGATTTCTCTCTTTTATTACCTCCCTTTCTAATTTGCCCTCCATACAATTGCTAAAAGAATATTTCCAAGCTATAGATCTGACCACATTACACTCCCACTCAAGAATCTTCAGTGGCTCTCTTGCTTTGGGGATAAATTCAAGCTTTTCAGCTTTTCAATTAAAGTCTATTCTGGCCTATCTTTTTAGCTTATTTCACATTATTCTCCTTCATACAATTCTCCAGTCCAAGAAAATAACTATTTGCTAGTCTTTGAAATCAGCATTATATCTCCTACCCCCATCTTTTCCATACCTAGAATATACTCCTTCCTGCCCCCATTCTACCCCATATAACCTTAGACTCTTTAGCTTCTTTCAAGGCTCAGTTCAGGGGCCACTTTCTATGGAAAACATTTCCTGATCCCTTTGTCAGTGTCCTATCTCTTCTCCAGTGATAACTATTTAAATGTTTGTATATTTTTCTCTCCCAGCAAAATTTAAGATGCTTGAAAGCAAAAATCATTTTTCTTTTTCCTTTTTTTCTTTTTGTATCCACTTAGTAGGGTGATACCCACTTAGTTAGATGATGCAGTGAATAGAGTGTCAAACCTAGAATCTGGAGGACTTGAATCCAAATCTGGCTTGAGACACTTACTAGCTATGTGACCCTGGGCAAGTCATTTAGCCCTGTTTACCTCAGTTTCCTCATCTGTAAAATGAGCTGGAGAAGGAAATGGCAAATAAACTCCACTATCTTTGCCGAGAAAATCCCAAATGGGGTGTTGGAGAGTTGGGCCAGCCTGAATCCTACCACCATCCACTAAGCAGAGGTATTTAATAATTGCTTTATTAGGAATATAGGAATTGTGCCAGACACAATGCTAAGTACTGGGTATATAAGGAAAGGCAAAAGAGAGTCCATGTTGTTAAGAAGTTCACATGAGATAAATTTTCAGAGGGAAGGCACTAGTATTAAGGGAATTCCCTTTCTCCAATGAAATCATAGATCTGGGCCAACCAATCCATCAATAATAATAATAGCAGACATTAAGTGACTCCTACCAACCAATACACCAATAATAGCTGACATTTATATGGCACTTTAAGGTTGTCATTTTTCATACTTATCTTAAAATAAGAAGGTAGCTTGTGGTAAAAAAGGATAAAGCTTTGGCCTTGGAATCAGAAAACCTTCCTTAGACACTTCCTTGCTCTGTGGCCCGAGGCAAATCACTTCCTCTTCCTCTCCATCATCATCATTATCACCACCACCACCCTGGGAGATAGCTGCTACAAATATTATGATCAAAGATCATAATCACTCAGAGTGTTATTTTCCTGGCGTTACATAGCTACTGTCGGAAACAGGACCAGTGCCTACTGGTCCAGCATGAGTGGTTTTTTAATTAATGGTTTTTTTTTTTTTTTTCCAATTACATGTAAAAACAATTTTCAACATCCATTTTTTGAAAGATTCTGAGTTACAAATTCTTCTTTTTTTCTTCTTGTCCCCCCTTCCCAATATGGCAAGCAATTTAATATAGGTTATACATATACACTCGTAAAATATTTCTATATTAATCATGTTATAAAAGGGGAAAACACATGAAACAACTTCTCTCAAAGAGTAAATAACATTTGATTGGCATTCAGATCCCATCAGATGTGGATAGCATTTTCCATTGTGGGAATTGTCTTGGATCATTGTCTTGCTAAGAAGAGTTAAGTTTGTCATAGTTGATTATCAAATAATGTTACCATTAACAATATTTCTGTTATGATGTACAATGTTGTCCTGGTCCTGTTCACTTCACACAACATCAGTTTGTGGAAGTCTTTTCTGGTTTTTCTAAAATGCTCATTATTTCTTGCAGCACAATAATATTCCATTACTTTCGTATACTACAGCTTGTTCAATCATTTCACAACTGATGGGCATCCCCTCAATTTCCAATTCTTTGCTACCACAAAAAGAGCTGTTATAAATATTTTGTACGTGTGGATCCTTTCCCTTTTTCTATGATCTTTTTGGAATACAGACCTAGTAGAAATATTGTTGAATTAAAGGGTATGGATCTCTGGCCCATCCTTCTCTTAATCAATAAATATTTGTTAAGCACCTACTATGTGCCAGGTTGTTGTTATTTTGTTCTTTGTTCTCGCAGAGTACCAACATCAGGAAAATGATATCATGACATGCAAGTGAATTCTATTTAAGTGAGGGGAGGGCTGTGCAAGGTCACCTTCTTTACTTTTCACTCAGAGTCATTTGGGTCCATTGGCAAGATGTAGAGCAAGATGAGTGGAGATAAAACTGTCGATACCCCTTTACTCTGTAATACCAGTATTGGGTCTGTATCTCACAGGTATCAAAGGAAAAAGAACAAGATCAACAAAAATATTCATAGCAGCTCATTTTGCGATGGCAAATATTTGGAAATTGAGGAAAATGGGAGAATGGCTGAACAACATGTGATATATAATTGTGATGGAATATTATTATGCTATAAGAAATGATTAGCAGGATAGTTTCAGAAAAACCTGGGAAGACTTATATTAACTTATGCAAAGTGAAGAGAGAAAAACCAGGAGAACACTGCATACAGTAACAGCAGTATTGTAATGATGATACACTATAAAAAACTTAGCTACTTTAATCAAAACAAAAATCCAAGACAATTCCAAAGGACCCTTGATGAAAAATGCTATCTATCTGCAGAGAGAAAACTAATGAAGTGAGTGCAAATTGAGGATACTTTTTAAAAGTTTCTTCATTTTTCATGCTTTTTTTTTTTGTTTTATAACATGGCTAATATGGAAGTGTTTTGTATGACTTCACATGTTTAAAATGACATCACAGAACTTGTCTTCTGAATGAGTGGGGAAGAGACGAATGAGGGGAGGGAGAGGATGTGGAACTTAAATTTTTAAAAATAATAATTGTTTAATTGTTTGTGGATCTGTGACCTGATCCATTCATTTGGAGAGCAATTTGGAATTAGGCCAAAGGACTATGAAATTGCAGACTACTGAGTCTGTATCTCAAAGAAATCATAAAAAAGAAAAAGGACCCACATGTGCAAAAATGTTTTTGGCAGCCCTTTTTGTAGCAGCAAGGAACTGGAAACTGAGGGGATGCCCATCAATTGGGGAATGGCTGAATAAATCATGGCATATGAATGTTATGGAATATTATGGTTCTGTAAGAAGTGATCAGCAGGAGGATTTCAGAAAAGCCTGGAAAGACTTACGTGAACTGCTGATAAATGAAGTAAGTAGAACCAAGAGAACATCGTACACAGCAATAAGATTACGTGATGTGAAGGACAGGGCTCTTTTCAACAGTGATGTGATTCAGGCCCATTCCAATAGACTTGTGATGGAGAGAGCGGACTGTGGGGACTGCGTGCATCATAACATAGTTTTTCACCTTTTTTGTCGTTTTTTGCATATTTTTTTCCTCATTTTTTCGTTCTGATCTGATTTTTCTTGCGCAGCCTGACAAAGGTGGAAATATGTTGAGAAGAACTGGACCTATTTAGCCCAGACAGGGCTAGGGGAGGAAGGGCAGGAGGAAAATTTGGAACATAAGGTTTTGCCAGGGTGAATGCTGAGCACTATCTTCCCGTATATATTTGAAAATAAAAAGCTATTATTAAAGTTTTTTTTAATAGTGAATGTCTAGAACAAATAAGAGGAAAAAGCAGTTCCTGCCCGAGAGGAGGGTACAGCCTCCGGCCGGGACAGCATGCAGGGCGCCGGCCCCGTTAGAGCCGGGAGGAGCCCGCCCCCCTCCCTCCGAGGGCAGGGACTCCGCCCCTCCCCGCCCCGCGCAATCCGGCGTCAGGGCCTGGGCCCCTCCCGCACCTCGTCTCGGACCAGGCTGCAGGCCGCTGCGTAGCGGGAGCCGGCCCTCTGCAGTCACGAGCCCCGGACCTGCGATTGGCCGTTGGCGACATGGACGACAGGACTGATAACCTCTCCGTGGTGGTGCACGGACCCGGGGACCTGCGCTTGGTAAAGCAAGGAGGGAGGTGGCGGGGGTCCCACTTCCTCCGACCCCCCGCTCCCCACCACCGCTGGGCCCCTCCCCGAAAACGTGCCCCCGCCGGGTTCTGTCTCCCCAGCCCGGCGACCCCCCTCCCAGCGCCCACCTCAGCCCCCCTCAAGTTAGGTACACTCAGCGGGGGCCTGAGGCCTCGGGAAAACGGGGTGCAGAGCCACTCTCCCCCGTGCTGGCTGGAGGTGCACCCGCAGGCGCGCTTGCACCTCTGCAAAGCGAGACCAAGGAAAGACGAGCGCGGCTACCCCTGGGAGCGCCGGCCCATCCTTCTCCGAGCCCCTTCGTGCCCGAACGGGATCCCCCGCATGGCTCATTAGGGGCCAGCCAGTTCCCTCTGCAGCCAACTCTGCCTGAATTCTTTGCTTATTCCCTTTTCTGCGGGTCTTTGCTGTTTCCCACTTCCCTTGGGGCTTTCCAGAGAACGGCCTCTCCTTCTCAGGCCTCCCCCCCGGGGCTTGACTTGCTTACTGGGTAGTTGCCCTTTTTGGCCCATTCCAGGCTCCCATGCTCCTAGCTACCTTTGTTCCCTGCCTCTGGGGCGAAAGCTCAAGCAACTGCCCATCAGCCACACTTTGGCCAATCCTCCCTTCCCTGGAGCTCAGGTTGCTCAAGACTGGCAGTCACTCGGAGCTGAAGGGAAGACTCTCCATCCCATCTAATAACTACTCGTGTTTTTCTAGCACTTTTAAGGTTTACAAAATCCTCTTCTCATAACTTAACTCACTGAAACAAGTTCAAGAGGCGGTGGTCTCTTGTCAGTAAGGGTCATTCCAGGCTGAGAATCCTGATGTCTTTTACCTAAGTGCTTTTTATTTTTTTTTTTTAATTTTTTATTTTTATTTTATTTTATTTTTTATTTAATAGCCTTTTATTTACAGGATATATACATGGGTAACTTTACAGCATTAACAATTGCCAAACCTCTTGTTCCAATTTTTCACCTCTTACCCCCCCCCCCACCCCACCTAAGTGCTTTTTAAATATTTCCTTTAGTGCCTTTGAAGAAAATAATCACATTTTGATTTTAAAGAAAAATTTAGAGTTTGTGGTATCAAACCCCAGATTGTCTTTTTAGGGCTTCAGTTTCCTCATTGAATCTGGACTCGTGATATCTAAGGTCATTTGCAGCTCCAACAACTTACTGTTTTGTGATTAATAATTAGAGAGATGTTCCTTGAGATATTGGTATAGGGAGAAATAAAGTGTCCCAGGGTAAGTGGTCAAACTTGTTCAGCACCAAATTCACAGCCATCATCATCATTGACCCATGGTGTCCAGCACCCTGCCATCTCAGCCTTGTGTTAGATGCATTGTGATATGGTGGATGGAACATTGGACTTGGAATCGAGATGACATAAATTCCGTTTCGCCTTAGAACTTGGGAAAGTCACTAAACAGCTCTCCCTCAGTTTCCCCATCTGTAAGATCAGGAGGTTAGACTATTTGATGGCCTTTTAAGTTTTCTTCTAGCTCTGAATCTGGAATAGGTTCCATATTCTAACTGCTAATATTGTTTTAATTTAATATTCTGTTTGTCCCCTATTAATATGTAAAAACATTTTAACATTCATTTAAAAAAATTTTTGAGCTCCAAACTCCCTCTCCTCCTTCCTACACTGTCTTTGAGAAGACAAGTAATTTGATAATGGTTTAACATGTGCAGTCATGGAAAACATTTCTATATTAGTCATATTGTGAAAGAAAACATAGATTTGATACTATATTCCCAAGAAGAGAGTTTGATACTCACTTGTCTTTCCCTCCTCACTCCCCACCTTGCCCTCCCCAATAGTCCTTCAGCTCTGCAGGCAGAGATTAGCCCCACTATAGTTATTTTGCCACCTTTTTTCCAGAACAAAGTAGAAAGCAAAAAGAGTATGAGGATGGGCTGTGTAGGATACAATTCTGGGATGAACATTTGTATTTAAATATATGTGAGACAGGCAACCTTGTAAATAGGGAAGACCCGAGTAGAGAGTCCCATCCCTTAGACACCCACTTATCCTGAACATTGCATTGCAGAGCTGTTGCATAAGAGGAAGATTCTCAATAGGAATTCCTTACAGTTATGAGGGATCATTTGGGTATGCAAAATTTAGAGACCAACATTTCATGGAGCATCTGAGTTTTTAGTGAGAAGTATCAAAAGAAAGGCTGGATTTGGGGATGAGAAGGCCAGATTTTGGATCTTTCTCCTATTAATTACCTGTGTGCTTTTGGGCCATTCACATCATCTCTTGGGTCCTGTTTCCTCATCTGTAAAAACAAGCCACTTGGATTAGATAATCTCTTATATCTGTCTCTGGAATCTTCTGTTCCCAGCCTGGTTGTGGTGGTAGTGGTTTGCCCTTCATTCTCGAAGAGCACAATGACATGCAAGTGAATTGGATTTAAGTGAGGGAGGGCTGTGCAAGTCACTGCCTCACCTTCCCCTCCAGAGCCATGATCTCTAGATCATGGCGCCTGGAGATGGTCCTGAAGGAGTTGACTGTGAAACACACAAAGGAGAATTTACAGACAAGACCCAGAGAAGAGACCCAATCGGAAGATCAAGGCCAGTGTTGTAAACGCAACCACAAATTAGATGTTAGTTCAATTGGTTTCCCTTCCTACATGAAATAAAGAAGGCTTCAGGGCCAAAGTAGGATGGATGAGCAGGGGCAAAACGCTGGGAAATAGGCCCAATGGCTTCTGGAGAAAGTGGGCAAAACAGATAGAATTAAGCAGTCCCCACCTTCCAAACAGGTTTTATTTCACGTGAGGGCTGGGGAAAGCCTATCTAACTTATAATGTAGAACTTTTAAATCTATAAGATTATTATCTGTAGTAGCTGGAATTCCTACACCAATAAAATCACAGGTTGGTAGCTATCTTGATAGCTGTGAGAAAATCTTAGACTTAGGAGAGATTTTAAACATTGTCTAGTTAGTTTTCTCCTTTTTATTTTGAGGAACATTCTGGCCTGGTAGCTTAGGGCTGGCCTTGGGAATCAGGACAGCCAAGGCTTTTGCTCTATTGACATACTAACTAAGAGAGTGTCTAAATGTCTCATTGCCCCAGGCTACTGTTTAAATTACAGATGAATTTTCCCTTTACCTTAGCAAAGGTCCATATAGCCAGTGAAATAATAATAGTACTGATTATGCCAACAATAACAGTGGCTAGCATTTATATCTCAATTGAGATATTTGTAAAAATGAGGACAGCCAATGAAAGTGCCTGAATTTGGAAGATGAGTGTCTTGTAGCAAGAACAGCAAGGAGTCCAGTATCACTGGAGTGAAGAGTACGTGTGGGATGGAAGTATGACATGTAAGAAGACTGGAAAGGTAGGTGGTGGTGGTGGTGGTGGTGGGATAGAGTTATGAAAGAGTTTGAACATAAAATAGGGTTTTGCATTTAATCCTGAGGACAACAGGGAGCCACTGGAGTTTATTGAGTGAGGTCTCAGATCACTTTGATAGCTCAGAGGAGGATGGATTGGAGTGGAGAGAGACTTTTAGCAGGCATAATCAGCAGGTTATTATAGTAGTCCAGTCTCAAGGAGACAAGGGCTTTATACCAGGGTGGTAGAAGTATCGGGAGAGAAGACTGTATATTGTAGAGATGTAACAAGGGTAAAATCAACAGGACTTGGCAACAAATTGGATTTAGGATATGAGAGAGAGTGAGGAGTCAAGAATAACATTTGGGTTTTAAGCCTGGGGGATGGTTGTGCCCTTCATAGTAAGAGCAAAGTTTGGAAGGGATAAGAGTTTAAGGGGAGAGAGATGAGTTCAGTTTCAGACAAGACATGTTGAATTTATGATGTCTACAGAATATCTAGTTGGAGATAAGCAATAGGCAATTGGATGAAAGGCAGATGGGAGTGTGGAGTTCAGAGAGTTTAGATCTGAAAAAGTAGATTTGAAAATCATCAGCATAGAGATGATAATTGAATCTGTGAGAACTGATAACATAATCAGGTGAAACAGGGAAAAGAGAAGGGCCCATGACAGAACCCAAAGGAACAACCACGATTGTTGGGGTTGACCTGGATAAAGGTCCAATAGAGAATCCCAAGGAGTGGTCAGATGGGCAGGAGGAGAACCAGAAATTTTAAGTGTCCCAAAAATTTAGGGAGAAGAATGTATCATAGAGAAGAGAGTGATCAATAAAAAGGTTACACAGAGGATGAGAATGAGGATTGAGAAAATGCTATTGGATCTGGCAATTAAGTATCATTGGTAATTTTGGAGATAGCAGTTTCATTTGAATGATGAGATTGGAGGCAAGATTTTAGGGTCAAATATAGGGTGAGAAGAGGAAGAGGAGGTATTTGTTGAAGACAGCTTTCTCAGGGAATGTAACTACAAAAGGCAGGAGAGCTATGGGATGATAGTTATTGGGGATGGAAGGATCAAGTGAGGTATTTTGAGGATGGGTAGATGGACGTACTTGTTGGCAGTATAGAAGTAGCTAATGGACAGGGAGAGAAGGTATTTTAGAGAATGGGGATGATGGAGGAGATGGGATAGAATGGGATCATTTGTGTAGGTAGAGGCATTGATTTTGGCAAATAGAAGCACTTTTGTGAGACAGGTGAAAAAAGAGTAGTAGAAGGTATTGGGTGATTGAGAGGAGAAAATGTAGCTTTCAAAGAATGTCCTTCCCCACCCCCCACCCCCAATAAAATATGTGGTATTCCTCAAGGTCCTAAGATCCTTCAGGAAAGTAATTCTTTTCCACCACGGTCCATTTGATTGCAGGTTGACTGAAAAACAACTGAATAACAAAAAAGCAATCACAACACTAAATTCAAAGGCAAGGATAGAAGATAAAAAAGTTTAATTTATCAGCTCATGAGCCTTTGCTAGGTAACTAGCTGATCTGCAGAACAAAAGGAGATGTATTTATATGTAGGATTTCATACAGCTTTCACATTACAAATAGCAATAAGAACTTATTATGTGAGGCTATTCATTTGTTTTCCTTATTTGGGGAGGTAAAATAATAGGGACAAGATGTTGGGTGGTTTGCCTGAAACTCAAGCTTGGGTTCTAGTTTATTAACCTTGTCTCTTGAATCACCTAAAATCTTGGCTGTTCTGGTGGGGATTTTTTCCCTGTAGTTAGTGTCATCAGGTCATCTTGGTGTGGGACTGGAGATACAATTTAAGACTAATTTTTTCTGGCAAAAAATGTCTCCCCCCCCAAAAAAAAAAAAATCATAGCATATAGGTTTTATTCATTTCTTTCATAATTCTCAGCTGGGAGGGTGGGGAAGGTTTGGGATTCTTGAAAAGGGATGAAAAGGTTTAGAAGCATCCCTGCTTCTAATATAATATAACAATATAAATTTGTAGTGGAGCCAGTTAGGATTGCTGCATAATTTTTGCCACCTTCATTCAGTAGCTCATGTGTAGGAATAAAGACTATGGATGATGGGAGTGATCCAAGGCTGAGGTGTGACAGGATATAATTGCTATGATAAGAAGGCCAGGGACTCGAGAGGAATATAGAGATGAACCTGTTCACCAAGAGGTCAAGTTGGGGGAAAAATTTGTGGTTAATTCAGGGTTGATAGACTAAAAGAGACTTGACAGTGTGGACAAAGCAGGGCTTGGTATTGGCAAGTAGTTGACTAGGATAAGAGAAATTCAGAGTTTATGAACATGGAAGGGGTATATCTTTATATTTGAGAGAGGTGAGGTGTTTGAGTATTAATATGTATGTTGAAGTGCCCTAGTATTGAGGTAAGGAGTAGGGGAAGAGATAAAAATGGTGAGCCAGCTGTTGAATTAATTGAGGAGGTTAGAATGTCCCTGGAGTCTGTGGACAAAACAGTTATTAGGATTTTGACTGGATGGTAGATGGGGATTGTGTCAATCTTAAAGGAGAAATTCCTGAGTGATAATGGTAGAGGTAGGGGCAGTTAGGTGGATAGAGCACCAGCCCTGAAGTCAGGAGGACCTGAATTCAAATTTGACCTCAGACACTTAACACTTCCTAGCTGTGTAATCCTAGTTACCTCAAATACCTCAGCCAAAAAAAAAAAAAAGATAGTGGTAAGGGCAGTGTAGTGGGGGACACAACATGCAAACAATGATATATAAATAAATTATATCCAGGATAAAATGGAAATAATCAAGAGAGAAGGCACTAGAATTGAGATAGGAAAAGGCTTCCTGTAGAAGATGGGATTTTAGCTAAGGGAAATGGGGATGGAAATGAAAAGGGAAATTATCCCATGAAAATGCCTGGAGTGGGAGATAGAGTGATTATCACTTATTTTTCAAGCAAATAATGATTTCACTAAGAAAGGGTAAGGGAGCAAGGGGGAAAAGGCTACGTTGATGTATGTGAAAGCAATTATGTAGGGAAATAACAAGGGTAGATTGAATTGTAAAAGAAAAAGTGAGGAACACTGAGCCCAGTGGGTTTATTGATATTTTATTTAACTCTTAAAAAAACAGCAAGGTAAGCGATAATGTCCAAGCATTTAAAGTGATTGAAGTGTCCAATCATAAATTTAATCTAATGAATAGCCTGTAGGCTAACATGGTATTTAGGAAAGGAGAGATTTTAAACCATGTACAATTAGAGGAGCAGCATGGGTGTTTCCTGATTGTTATTCACCACCCTTTTTTGGGGGAAATATGGAAGACATCATGAAAATAGAGGAGTGGACACTTAGCTGACCTCCAAAGAGGTTTTTTTTTTTTTTTTTCAATGTTCATTTATCTTTTTAAAAAAATTTAATAATAGCTTTTTATTTTCAAAATACATGTAAAGATAGTTTTCAAAATTTACCCTTGAAAAAGCTTGTGTTCCAAATCTCTCCCTCCTCTAGATAGCAAGTCAACATATAGTCAATATAGTCAACATCGATTTTTCTTGAGATTTTGTGTTCATTTTTTTCCCTTCTCTCCCCTTCCCAAAACAGCAAGCAGTCTGATATATGTTAAACTTGTACGGTCCTTTTGAACATATTTTCCAGTTTGTTATGTTGTGTAAGAAAAATCAGACCAAAAGGGGAAAAAAAATTGAGAAAGAAAAAGCAAAGGCGACAAAAAACATTATGTTTCAATACACATTCAATCAACAATTCATAGTCCATATCTGGATGTGGATAGTGTTTTCCATCACAAGTTTTTTAGAATTGTCTTAAATCATCACATTGCTGAAAAGAACCAAGTCTACCACGGTTGATCACATAATCTTGTTGCTGTGTGCGATGATCTCCTGGGTTTGCTCATTTCACTTAGCATCAGTTGGTGTATGTCTCTCCAGACCTCTCAGAAATCCTCCTGCTGGTCATTTCTTACAGAACAATAATATTCCATAACATTCATATACCATAACTTATTCAGCCATTCTCCAACTGATGGGCATCCACTCAGTTTCCAATTTCTGGCCACTACAAACAGGGCTGCCACAAACGTTTTTGCACATATGGGTCCCTTTTCCTCCTTTAAGATCTCTTTGGGATACAGAACCAGGAGACATATTGCTGGATCAAAGGGTCTGCACAGTTTGATAGCCCTTTAGACCTAGTTGCGGGAAACTTTTTTATTGTTGTATACTTAGGATGGAGAAACAACTTAGGGTAGAGAGATAAAGGACTACTTTTTGGAGGCAGAAAGGCCTGGATTCAAATCTTTCACCTCATCCATAACTCTGTGACTATGAGCAAGTAGATAACACACGATAAAGTCCCCTCTCGGGTTCAGACCAAGACAACTAGATGGCAGTGGATATAGCAGGATGAGACTGGGTTCAGGAGTTCAAATCCCCATTTTAGACAGTTAATAGATGGGTGATCCCAGTCACCTTCATCTCCTCAGCTGTAAAATGGGGATGATAATAGCACCTAATTCCCAGCACCTAATATATTAGATAATATTTATAAATATTTCAAACTCCCTCCATTTCCTCTCGTCATTGTAAAAAAAAAAAAAAAACCCAAACCAAAACCTAACAGTTTTTAGCATATACTTCGCAGATTGTAACATAATTTAGAGATGGAAATCTATGGACATGATAGCAAGGAATGTAGAAAATCTATCCTCTACTTTCAGGTACTATATACTATAGAGCGGTGGTTTTCAAACTTTTGTTTTCAGTATCTTTTATCCTATTAAAAATTATTGAGGATCTCTCCAAAGCGGTTTTGTTTATCTGGGTTATATTTATAGACATTTACCATATTGGAAATAAAAACTATTTTTGAATTTGTAGATCCTCTAAAAGGGTTTCAGAGATCCCCAGGATTCTCTAGACCATACTTTGAGAACCATTTCCATAGAGGGTTATTATTAAATATACTTGTTTTAGAATCAGTTTAAATTTACTTTGGATACTTCTCTTTACCTATATGATCTTAGATCCCCTCCAAAAACCTTTATTTTTCTTATCTGTCAAAGGGATTGGATTAGATGCCATCTGCTCTGAATCTTCATCATAAACTTTGGTTTTATAGTCAACAATTCAGGGCAAATTATGATCCACATAATAATCAGTCTGGGATGTAGTTATTTTCCTCATTTTATAAATAAAAAGTTGCATGGACTTTTTGAAGTCACAGCTGGTAATAATAACTCATACTTATTTGGTGAGTTATTTATGATATTTATTTATTTGTTGTAATGATAATAATTGATGTGATTTGAGGACCAACATGATGTAGTTGATGTAGATACCAGTTGATGGTAGGTACCAAAAGTTTAGGTCTGGTCATGTGAAGAATTCACCATGGCCATTCTCTTTGGCAAAAGGTGGATTTATTTAGGAGAATGGGTTATAGACAAGATGGAGGGATGCAATAGACACTGGGAATGGTAAATATGAAATAGAGTTGGGAGAGCATGGAAAGGGGTTTTCCTAAAAGGGACATTGCTCCCTGAAAGAACTAGTTAGCGATAAGAAGGAGAAGTGGGATTGAGAAGGATAGGGGAGATACCACATGGCGTTGGGGGTATGGAGAGTAAAGAGAAAGACACTGAGGGAGAGTGCTGTGGCAGCCATGGGGTGGCCTATAAGTAGGGAAAATTTAACTTCTGGCACATGACTGGGAATTCTGGCAGGGCACAGCAAGATGAGACTGGTGGAGACCCCCACAGAGGGTGGGCATCTGGGGTCTGCTATAAATTAATTTCAGACTGGATGACCTCCCCAGAGGGTGGAACCATGGAGCTAAACTGACCTCTATCAGAGCCTTCTCCCTGCCTGCCAACCACACCTAATCCTGAAGACCTCTTCAATAACCCACATTTATTTAAGGTTTAAGAAAACATTTCTCTTCCTAACAATCCTGTGAGGTTGATTGTTAATGCAGTTATTATTATCCCTTACTTTACAGATGAGTAAAGCAAGGTTCAATTAGATTAAGTGACAGGGAAGTTGGTGGTTTAGTGGGAAGTGTCCTGGATTTCCAATCAGATTTTTGATCCTACAACTGGTTGTGCTCCAAGGGCAAATTAATTCTGTCTGGGCTTCTTGTTTCCTCATCAGAAGAATTAATGGGATTCCTAAAGCCATCTCTAAACTTTGATTCTTGGTTTATGAGTAATGCATCTGACTTTGGAATGTTTAATAGATTATCTATTTTTTTTTAAACTAGGAAGAAAATTATATAGTTAATCTTTAAGATAATAGAACTGTTGTACTTTTTCTTCATTGCAACGGTGGAGAACTGTGGTATAGTTGATTGTTAATTGGTTTTGCTTTTCCCCCCTTTTTTTGTTACAAAGGATATCTCTGGCTAGGGAAAGAAGAAAGGATATATTCAGAAGTGAATAATGCAGCAACAAAAACCCATCAATAACAATTTTAAAAATGAAAACATTTGTTTTTAGAAAAATCCAAAATAACCTTGAGTTGTATTATTTTAATTATTTGCATTCATATTTTGTTGCAAAAGGAAAGTCAGGATTATGTAAAGATTGTGCATGAACTCTGAACTGTGGCTCCGTTTAGGGTTTGGCTGATAGCCTGGCTTTCTCCTGTGTCTTTCACTGAACCAGGGGATTAAAATTTCAAAGGAAAACCGTTAATATATAATAGGATTATGCTTGCAATTGATGTGAGTCCAGGTGATAAGGGTAGGGTCATAAAGGAGAGGTATGGCAGAGATGGCTGTGAGATCGTCGTTCTCTAAAGCACCAAGGTACAGGTGGGCTAGCAAGGGAAATTGACTTACAAAAAGGTTGTGATAAAAAAAGCTTTTATTGTTAGAAAGACACCAAGATAACACTCTTAACACTCTTGGCAGGCAACTAGCATTCTTAAGAGAGAGAAGTGATTTTTGCAGAGACATTTTCTGAAGGCCTACTTTATACAGAGATAAAACAATAGAACAGAATAGCCAAAATTACTTAAGTTTGTGTAAGGGCATATTTTCTGGATATTCTTCTTGGCTACAGAGGATGTGGGACCATCTAAGTTTATATATGAAAGGAGTCATTCTCTGGAAGTTCTTCCAGAGAATGTAAGTCCATTTAAGTTTGTATGACATTTTGTTAGTGATTTTACATAACTTTATAGGGCTGTCTGGTTTCGCTCTTATCACAGAGGTCCTGTTGATTAATTTCATAATCAGCCTAGACCTGTTACCTGAGATATCTAAAAATTTAACATTTTATTTTCGTTCTTCCAAAAAAGGGGGGAAACAGTTTCTTCCAGATTGAGCCATGAGCACTTGGACATCATACTCAGTTTCTTACTCCAATTAGATTCCCAGCAAAATCAAGCAAGCTGAAGCCTTCAGATAGGATTTCAAGTATAAGGTTGTTGTGAATTACTGTCTGAAAAGCCAGTAGAACTGCTTACTGTTTGACCTAATTGTGAGAATACTGCTTCCTTTGTTCTATACCCTTGCTGATGTTGATGAAATGCATTTCTATTGTTTGTCGAACTTAGTAGAAATCCTAGGTTTATTATGCTAATTTCAAAGGAAATTGGAACCTAGATCTGAAACTTCTGTCTCCCCTCTCCACTTTTGGGCAAGTTGATTCTTTGCTTTCTTTGCATCTTAATTAAAATCTCATCTCCTATAAGAAGCCTTTTCAAGTCTCCTTAATTTTAATGCTTTCTCTTTGAGGCTGTCTCCAGTTTAGGTATTTGTAGGTAGTTTATATGTTGTTTCCCTCTTTAGACTGTGAGTTCCTTAAAATCTGGGGCTGTCCTTTCTTTTTCCTTAGATTTCCTTGATTACTAAATATTTGTTTACTAGAAATCCTATCTTGGCCTCAGTAACTACCTAAGTTATAACTTTGAGAGGCTCTGGACTGTTATTTAGTCAATCAACTATCATTCTGGACTCACTAAGTGCAGAGCCCCATGGGACCTTCTTTTCCCAAAAAAAGAAGTTTCTGCCCTCAAAGAGTTTATATTCTCCTGGTGAGATATTGCTTATTTATAAGTAAATTTGGGATATATGCAAAAATAAATATGGAGTGATTGTGTATATTTCGAATTTGGAGTGGATAGGAACTTCAATCATGACTTTGGGAATCCAGAAGGAAATGACCTTTAAAATGAACTTGATAGAGAATTTGGGGTTCTCAGAGGTGGGGATAGGATTCAGGGATGGAGACCAGCTTATTTGAAGGCTGATGATAGAATATTGTATACTGGGAACATTGGCCACAAGGGAAAAGGGAAATAATTTTGCGTGAACTGTTTTGAGGAATAGGTTGGATCCAGGTTGCAAATAGGCTTTATTTATTTTTTAAATTTTTGCAAATATGTTTTAAATGACAAAGAGGGGAGTTAGTATCGTTGGATCTTAGTGGCAACTGATGAGGTGCAAATGATGAGGTTAATGATAGTGAAAAGGTGCAAGAATTGGGGTGGAGAATCCCCTCTGGTTGGCACAGGTCCAATGTGAAAGAATTCACAAACCCACAATCTGTGGCAAAAAGGGAATTTTATTGTTCACTAAGAAGGATGCTTTCCCAGAGGGCAAAACTCTTCATTAGGAATTTGGCAAAGATTAACACTGAAAAGAGAATATCTTCAGAGTGGGCAAAAGTCCTGGCAGGCAGCTTTGCCAAGAAGAGAACTTCCTTAGCAAGCATAATCCTGTTTTGGACTTTTGCAAGATTCAGGATTCAGAGTTGTCTTTTATTAGCCATCTGAGGCTTGGGCTTCAATGCCCCAGGTCTAGCTAGATTTCCAGTTGAAAAGACATTACTTATTTTGGAGTTTGTAGCCATTCAGTAAGGACTGTCAGGCTGAGATCTTTAACTGAATGAGATCACTTAACTTGGGAAGGGTGTTGTCTGGGAAAAGGATGCTTTTCCCAAGGAAGAGCCTAGGACCCCGAATCACCCGTCTTTTACAGATTAAAGGGGACACAGTTTCAGGATTCACCCCCATTAGAACTTTAAAAAGATTTTTATTAATATCTTTTGGTTTTGCATTGCCTATTTCTTCCCTTTATCCTTTCCCCTTCTAGGGAGCTGCCCCTTAAAATAAAAAATTAAAAGAATAGAAAGAGAAAAAAATTCACTAAAATAAATACATTAGAAAAAATTTGAGGTTAGATGCTATATTCCACACCTATGGAAAGGAGGAATGGGAAAGGTCTTTTCATATTTCTTCTTTGGGGCCACAGTTAGTCTTTATAATTTTATGACTTTTGTTTCAAATTGCTTTGTGGTTGTTCTGTAATGCCAAAAGAAACTGAGCAAGACAGAGATTAGAGACCAATTCAATAATTTATTAAATGGAGAGAAATACTGGGACCAATGGATCCCAGGGCTAGGGGAGACTATCATCTCAAAGAGTCTAGCCCCAGTATCGGGACAGCAAGCCTTTTATGGAATAACAAGAATAATGGCATAATGCAGAGACCTAGGTGGGGATAGCCTCATAGATGGAGGTTACTGATATTCTAATGACATTAAGGAATGTCTATAATACCTTTATCTCAACCATTAAGAGGGGACGGTCATAACCTTAAAGCAGAATTATGAAATAGGACAAATGGAGGAACTGGTCACCCCATTAAAAGTGTACTTTGGCATTACATTCCCTCCTTTTTCTCTTGGAACTATTCAAATTACCTTCCTCTAGAAGGCCTTAGCACTATAATTTGAACAACCCTATGTGAAGTAAATAAAAATCAAAATAAAGCTAGACCAATGCAAGGACAAGTCTCTCCCTGATAACCCCAGAATTAATCAGCAATACACAAGGTTGCTTATTTCAATTATTTCTGACAATCAATTGTCAGATCCTCTGCAGTTGGGGAGCATATGGACAGCTGTGGTCATTTGTGCATGACTCGGCCTCTGCTTACGGAGAGCAGCAGGCTCAAGGCAGTTGTGTTGCCCATTCAGAGGGGCAGTCGGCTCCAGGAGAGAAGGGCGAGGCTTGGAGTAGCCCCACCTGCCCCACCCAGAGGAACAAACAGGGCTGCCACTAGAATGCAGATTTCTGAGCAGATTATACAGTTAGACCAAGGCAGGCAACCCCAAACTTTTTAGAGGCCTCCATATCAACAAGGTCCTTTTAAGTACGCTGAAATACTAATTAAGGATCTGGGGTAACAGGAGTGGAGAGACTGCCAGTTCCAAGACAGGTATCCAATTTCTGGTTGTTTCTAAAAAATAATCCCAAAACCTGAGTCTGCCAGGGCAATTCCAACAGAATAAGGGATTTCCAAGTTAAAGCACAACCAGCAAATCGTAGTCTAGTAAATTTAAGCAAGGAGTAAAGGACTTACAATTAAATCTGAACTAGCAAGGTACCAGTTTTCCCAATTTCCTATTTCTTCTCCCCCCCCCCCTTTTTTTTTTTTGGAAAGGAATTATCAAATGACCATCCCAAATAGAAATCATACACATATGCATAGACATAACAGACTAAAAGTCCCTCAAACATAATAGCAATAGTTACACAAGTTTAACAATTTCCATTCCAAATCTTAAACACACTGTATTACTATACAGTGAAAACAATTCAACCACTTTCCCACTCCCCCCCATCAGTCCAAATTACATTAGGAAAAGTGGGCACGGGTGATGGCTGTCATTTGCTTCTTCAAGCTGGACAGGGAGAATGCTAGGGATGATGCTCAGTCCGCGAGGGGGATGGGTCTGTAGTGTGGTGAGCTGACAAACAAAGGTTTGATCTGGGTCCCAGAAGCAAGTCAATATATCTGCAATTTGACCAAATCTAGAAATAAAAACAAATCTAACAAAGAAAAGTTAGAACAGTCTGAGATAGACTGGTACACAAGGACTGCTACAAGATGTGGCCTCTCATTAGTTATAAACCTTAAAAAAACTTGAATATCCAGACACAATATCTAGTAACCAATAGATGACCAGACTAAATATTTATTTGCTCAAGTATTTAGGATATGGTGATTACACATAACCAGATTGGAAACAGCAAGGTATGACATAATTGAATTAACAATTTCTTATTGACCATTATAGAAATCAGTTACAGGAGGGAAAAAATGCAGTGCATATTAACTACAAACCCAAGATATTTTACCTATAGTAACAAATCCTAAACAGATATTTACCATAACCTTATCAGTTTGCTGCTTTTAAAATGTCTGGAACAGTTTAGAGGAAGGGGGGAGAATAGAATTCCATGTGACTACCCTTCCCCCAACTCCACAAGGGTGGGGAGCAAAATCACTCCAGGCTAACTAAATGGCTCCTATAGCTCAAGTAACAGCAGTGGGGGGGGAGGGGGAGGGGAGTTTAAATCTTTACAAAAGATCCCTACCCCACCCAACATTTAAAGTAGCAGAAATCAGTGGGTGGGTGGGGGAATCCCATAAAACCCACAAGTCGAGCAGAGCTAGATTTAAAGCATATAATCCATTTCTATCTCATTTCAAGTAATAAAACAACATAGTTTATTTTTCTCCTTCTGGCCCCATGTGGCCATTATTCCCAATGGACTTCTCCTGAGCCCAGCTTGGCCAGGGATGAAGCTTTCAGAAAGTCCTTGTTACATACTTAAGGTAAAATTAGAGGCATATGACCTCTTTCAGGCAGGTTAACAGAACTTCTTTAACAAGCTATTGTTCCTTTAAGATCTTATACTTAAGGAAAACCAATTCATTTCCCAAATATAGAATCATCTTTAAATTCCTAATCAAATGTTTTCACCAGCTGGAGTTCAGTATTGAAACAACCAATTCCCAAATTTGATCATTGTTCTTAAATTTAACAGAGCTCTTAAGTTACCGAAACAGACAAATTACAAACAATTTCACAAAAATCACATAGAACACAGAGCACAACTAGACTGTCTAATAACATACAAGACATACAGAACACTGATCACACTTAGACTGCACAATTACAACATTCAGTAGGACACTAACGTTAAAACCAAACCAAATGGCGTTTTTAAAAACTTTGTAGATAGCCCCCTGAGCATGCAAAAGCGGGAGGGGCCGGCATTACTCTAACACAGGATGACCCAAACAGGGAAACTGAGTCCCATTTTCAAATGTATATACGTCCCACTAGATGGAAGAAGTGGGAGGACCTCTCTTAGAAATGCAAAGGACGGGCCTTTGTCTCTGGAAAAGAGTTGGGCTTTGAGTTTCCTCAAGCAAAGCATCTGCTCCAGGAAAAGAGTTTTGAGGTTGCGGAGTGTCTAGATTGCAGACAAGTAAAAACTTAGTTTTCCCAACCTTTGCAGCCTCCCTCGTATCTCTTTTTTAGAGAGAGAGCCGCAGCAATTCCTAAAGAATTGTGCCAGAGCTCCCAAGAGCTCCAAACAACGACTGCAGTCTTGATGACTGCAGTGTCCACCACAAGATAAGGAAAGAAAAAGTCTTTTACCTTGTCCAAAATTCCATCACACTCTAGTAGCGACCCCCTGCGTCCAGTAGGCCACTCATCAACCAAGCAAATGGCACCCCCAAAAAGGGCACCCCAAGTGGCCCCGCGGCCGGTTATTCACCAATCAACCTGACAACCGTACAACCCGTGCAACCCGGTGAATCCGGTTATTCATAGAAAAAGTTTCCTCAACCAAACCAAACAAACAAAACCACATGGTACCCCAAAAGGTACCCAGACAAACTTACTCTCCTGTGGCCGAAATGGGGTTGTCTACCATCAGGCTATTGTGGCTGGGAAACTGCTCTCTTTCCCGGAGGCTCTGGAAAGAAATCCAGGAGGGCCCGACCTCTCCAGGCCAAGAGTTCAGATTCGCAGTCACCCCGGCCCAAGGCAGAGACCCCAAAGTCTCATCTCTTATCCTGCTCATTTTCTAATTATCTCGCTGGGGGGCCTCCAAATGTAATGCCAAAAGAAACTGAGCAAGACAGAGATTAGACATTAAGGAATGTCTATAATACCTTTATCTCAACCATTAAGAGGGGACGGTCATAACCTTAAAGCAGAATTATGAAATGGACAAATGGAGGAACTGGTCACCCCATTAAAAGTGTACTTTGGCATTACAGTTCTTTCTAGTTACATTATCATTCCATTGAAATTGCTCTCTTCAAAGCTATTAATGATCTCTTAGTTGCCAAATCTAATGGCCTTTTTTTCAGCCATTAGAGACTTTGGCATCAACCTTTTGATGAGGTTCAGCACAGGGCAAAGAGTTGTGGGAACCCCCTTCTGGTTGTGCAGGTCCTTTGTAAATGAATTCACAAACCTGAAAAGTTAGACTGGCAAAAGAAGTTTATTGGCACTGGGAAATCAGCTTTTGCAAGCCGACTTTCTTAGTGGCAGGTTCCTTACAGAGAAGTAAAGGTCTAGCAGAGAAGTCCTGGAAGAGAGAGAAAGTTCTTAGCAGAGAAATCCTGACAAAGGTAAAGAGGGGAGTGGTCCTGTTGGGAAATGTGTGAGAGAGACAAAGAGGTCAACACTGAAAGGAGAATTGTCTTCTCAGTGGGCAGAGGGTCCTTGCAGGTGGCTATGATTCCTGTTTTGGCCTCTCTGGGAGGAGTTGAACCCAGTTCCTCTTTTTATAATTGAAACTTTGGCTAGAGATTGGGGCAGTTTGAGTTGAAATCAGACAAGAGATCTTCCCTAATTGAATGAGCAGGCCTAGACAGGATCAAAAGTGAGTGTTATCAATGGGAGTGTGCTGGTATCCTCCAGGATAACCGGATGAAACTACTTGTCTTGATTCCCTGGGGCGGGTCTTTTGCAAAGGGAAGGGTTCGAGGAGAGTCTCAAGGAGTTTCTACCTCATTCCCCGCCCTTCCCCCCCCCCAAGTCAGAGAGTTTCGGGGCTCCTTTGTTGGCTCTCCAACTTTGAAATTCTCTTTTCTTTAGGTTTTCTGGTTCCTAGTTCTTCTTCCCTTACCCGTCTGACTGCTCCTCTGTCTTTGAAGTATGTCTCAAGGCTCTGCCCTGGATCCTCTTCTTTAATACTTCACTTGATCTCAACAGCTTTCATAGGTTTAATCACCAACTCTATGCTATTAATTCTCAAATCTTATCTATCGCATCCAAATCTCTCTGCTGACCTCCATTCTCATGTTTCTAATTCCTTTTCAGATATCTTGAACTGGACTTCCAGGAGACATTTTAAACCAGACATACAAAAGCTCCCAATCTGGGAGTCATCCTGAATTCCTCCAAATCCAGTCTGTGGCCCAAACCTCTCAATTTCACCTTTACAGCCTCTCATATGTGCTTCTTCCTTGTGTTCTTAAACATTGCTACACCTCCGGGACAGACCATCAATGGACACAGATTATTTTAATAGCCTGCCTCAGGTTTCTTCCCACTCCAGTTTTTCCACCATTCAGCTACCAGAGTGATTTCCCCAAAGTACAGCTCCAACCGTGTCATCCCTGTCCCATACCCAATAAACTCCAGGGGCTCTCTCTTGTCTCCATCATCAAATAGAAGTGCTGTTTGACATTCATAACCTAGCCCCCTCCTCCCTTTGCAGTCTGCTTACACCTTACTTCCCAACACCTGCTCTTTGATCACTGACCTCCTGGCTATTCCACAGATAAGAGCTTATGGTCCTGGCTCCTGGCATTCTCCCCCATTCTCTCTGTCTATACCCTATGGCTGACTTGAACTCCCTGGCTTCCTTTAGGCCCCACTTAAAATCCCACCATATACAGGAAACTTTCCCCAACCTTCTAAATTCAGATACTTCCACTCTTTTTTGTATTTCCTATTTATCTTGTATGTACTTGCTTTATTTGCATTTGTTTGCATGTTGTCTCCCTCATTAGGTTGTAGCTCCTTGAGAGCAGGATTCTGTTTTGGTCTTTTTGTATCTCCAGGACTTAACACTGTACCTGACATATAACAAATGCTTCATAAATGTTTAAATTTATCGTAATCATAAATTGATTTATGATTAAATCAATCATAAATTTATTGATTGTAGACATTATATATATTGTTGCCCTGGCCCTGCTTACTTACTTTCTGTCCTTATCAATAGTCATCCTATTTTTTGTTTCCTATAGCACAATAATATCCCTTTCATGCATTACAATCTGTTTAGCCATTGCCCAATCAATGAACATCTACTTAGTTTCCAATTCTTTCTGGCCACAAAAACTTATACTGTCGGCCTCGTTGGCCTACATGCCTAGCACCTGGAGGTTCTTGGGCAATAGAGCAAATGTCCACTTGCTTCCTGTGTCTTCTTGAGCTCTGGCCCTCAGTTTTCTCCTCTTTTAGAACTAGGGGATTCAGTTAGATGGTCTTTGGAGTTTCCTTTGAACTTTGAACCTATGACTTTTAATGCTTGGGAGTATCAATTTGGCAATTGATGAGAGATTAGAGGCCTGGAGGCCAATTTGGAGGCTGTTGCCAGGCAAAGAGGTAGAGGAAAGTCCACAGTTTAGAAAAGGTATAACAGGAGTTCTTGACCTGTGGCCACAGGGGCATTTGTTTTTTAAAAGCATTTTAATAATTGCACTTCCATGTAATTGGTTTCTTTTGTGATCTTATGAATTTTATTTTGTGAATTTAAAAACATTATTCTAAGAAGTGGTCTGGAGTCATTATGGATTCCTAGAGGGCTAAATATTATATCCCTCCCTAAAAAGGGGTGGGCGGGAATAAGAACCTTTTTGTTGTGGTGCAGTTGTTTTCAGGCATGCCCGATTCTTCATAGCTCCATTTAGGGTTTTCTTAGCAAAGATCCTGGCGTGGTTTGCCATTTCCTTCTCCAGATCATTTTACAGATGAGGAAACTGGGGTAAACAGGGTCACACAGCTAGTAAGCATCTGAGGCTGATGAAGACAAGTGCCACCTCATGCTTCCTAGAAAGACTGCATTGAACTTAATGTGTACTTTATTAAAAGCACAATTGTTTGTGCCCTGGAGGTTGTTGTTGGTTGTTTTCTGTCTTTTCTGACTTTTTATGACCCCATTTGGGGTTTTCTTGGCAAAGACATTAGTGTGGCTGGCCATTTCTTTGTCCACATGAGTTTTTATAGATTTTACAGATGAGGAGACTAAGGCAAACAATGAGCTACCCAGAATCATACTCCTAGGAAGTATCTGAGGCTGGATTTGAACTTGGATCTTTCTGTCCCCACTCTTATCATCACCTAGCTGCCCCAAGAACCTATAGTATGATGAATAGAAGGGACTGCATCACTAATGATATTTTAAAGCAATTTGTTTCTCATAGATATCAAAGTGACCATTTGCATTGCAATTCCACTGCAGTATTTTAAGAAGTAACTTTTTAAAGTTTTATGGGTGTTTTGCATTGCAGTAAAATTGTTTGACCTTGAAACTTGGAGTAGGAAAATTGGAGTAGGATTTTGATTCGAAATACCAGGAACTAAGCTTGGATTCTAAAAGTCATTGTTCAAGCTTGAATACATTCTGGTTGCTCAGTTATTTTTAAAACATTTTGGGTCAGCCCACACTTTAAAAGGAATCTTTAGATCAGTGTTGTGGGTGGATTTCAGTGCCTGAAAATGGCTTTGCCCCTCAAGCAGAGTCAAGGAACTTGAAAAGGATGACTTCAGCGGGTAACATATGATTTATTTTAAAGGAGAAAACCAAGCTCTCTTTGCCAAGGAAATTGGAAGGTTTTTTTTTATTTGTACCCACACATGACCTTAAGAAAAGAAGATAGCTAAGACTATAAGTGACAGTATTTTCAAGGGAAAAATTCTGACCAACCAGCTTTTATGGGATAAAGAGTATAGTTGTTTAACATCTGTTCAGCCCCTCACTAATATCTAACATCCTTTAGAGATGAGAAATCTGCAACCTCCAAATCTCTTTAATATGCCTGATTGAGCATCAGAAAACTTTGAGACCTGATGAAGACATGAGACTTGGGAGACAGAATGAAAACTCAGGCTGTCATAGCAGACCTAATAGGTTTTGGATAGCAGCTGGACCGATGGAAGCACATTACCCCAGGAATAGTCCAGGAATAGACCAGGAAGGAAAATCATCAAATAGAACAATTTGGCCAATGAAGAACCACAAACGAAAAAACCAGACATACTATTCCTCTTTAAAAATGTAATTACAGTTTAAAATGTGAACTATTTAGCACAGGGCCTACTGTAATCTTTACCTGATCATATATTGATTAAACTAAAGTGATAATGTAAAGGAAGACTTTCTCCATTTTAAAGAAAAGCAACCAGATTTAAGAATTGAATAATTGAGGCTCACTTAGCTCAGTATTTATAAATAATGATATTTTACCATGCCACAAACTATGATTATGTCATGTACCACTATATCATCTTTTGCCCTAAACTACTGTAATAATCTCCTAATTAGTGTTTCTGACTTGTCTCTTCCCAACCTAACTTATCTCAACACAATTGCCAAAGCAATTTCCCTAAAATGCAGATCTGATCATGTTGATTTCTGTTTCAATGAATTTCAGTAACTTCTCTTTTAGAATAGGAGTTTTTAATCTGGGGTTTATAAATAGATTTCAGGACATCATGAACTTGGTAATCACATGGTTATTTTTGCTAACTTCTAATTGAAATTTACCATTTCTTTCAATTATTTAAAAACATTTTGAGACAGGGTCTCTTGGTTTCACCGGATTTCAAAGGGATCTGGGTGTGACACACAAAAAGTTAAGAACTATTACTTTATGATAAAATATAAAATCTTTTGCCATTTAAAGCCCTTCATAAATTGCCTACAACCTACCTTTCCTGCCTTATTACATGTTACTCCCCTCTACTTCACAGTTGAAACTGGCTTTTTTAAAGCATCTCCCTCTTTCCAATCTTTATACCTTTATGCTGGACAGTCTCCACACCTGGAATGGGGAGGTGGGGGAACACCTCCCCACCTCACCTCTGACTCCCCAGTTTCATTCAAGACCCCGTGCTTAATTTCTTCCTTTTTACTAGCTCTCATGCCCAGTCACCTTATGTTTAGTTTATAAATGTATATACGAACAGGTGTCTTCTTCGATAGAATGTAACCTTGCTGAGGGGAGAGACTTAACTTTTGGCTTGATAACCCCAAAATTTAGCTCAGTGCCTGACACATGGTAGGTGCTTAATAAGTGCTTATCGATATATTATTTATATATATGTGTGTATGTACATTTGTATATCCGTGCATACACGTGCACACGTACGCACAACAACGCCTGGAAGTGGTTAGGCCTGTTTAAATGCTGCATTTAGAGGTAGCAGCTTGTTGTTCACTCGGGTCTGCCTCTGTGACCCTCGCAGGGGTTTTCTCCACAGAGACACTGTGGAAATGGTTGGCCATTTCCTTGTCCAACTCATTTTTTATGGGTGAGGAACCTGAGACAAACGGGGTTCAGTGACTTGTTCAGGGTCACAGCTAGTGGGAGTCCGAGATCAGATTTGAAGGAAGGGAGATGAATCTTCCTGACTCCAGCCCAGTACTAGGCGCTCTTCTTATGTTATGTTATGTTCCTTATCCAATGGACCTTCACGATTCCTCCCATCTCTAATGTTGTGATACCGGGGTCATCCTCGCCTACAACCGTTATCAATTAACTTTAAGTAATGACCTTAGTATTCGTTCCAGTCCCTATAAGCACCGTGCACTAATTTCTTGCTGGTTTCATGGGGACTGCAACTTCGGCGCTCTGTGCTGCTGAGGTGGGAAGCAGGGCCTGTACTATACTAGGAGGGAAAGGAAGGAGGAAGGGCTCAGACAAGCTCTCTGGGCTCCGCAGAGAGTGGGCCCTCTGCCGGCCTATTTTTGAATCCATCAAGGTCTCATCTGGCATTTGGGAAGAGCACCAGGCTCTCAGCACAGCACCCTCTAGTGTCAGCAAAGGGGCACTGTCGTGTCTTTGGCGTGGGCAGAACGCCAAGCAAACATTGCCTGCTTCACCGTGCAGCCTTTTCCTTGATTGTTTCAGTTAGAAAGCAAAGGTCCAGCAGGCTACAGTCTGATTCCTCAAGTGCTTTCTGGTTTAGAAAGCAGAATGGTCACCGGCAGCCTGGGACTGCTGTCCCCTGGACAACAGAACCTCACAGTCGTATTCTTTGCTTATCTGCAAGGAAGGGTGCCCTTAACTAATTTTATACCCACGTGGCATATATGATATATATATATGTATACGTGCCTATGTGGAAATATTTATTTAAATGTATGTACACATATATAATGTTTTATTGATGCTTTTTTGTCTTTCTCACAATAAAATCTGGAAACACCTCCCCTTCCCTCATTGGACAATTAAGCACAAACATCTGGCAACACCTATAACACTGTCCTAGTAGTCTCTTACTTTGATGCCAGGAGGGAGGAGATGTATTTTATTGTCTGTTTTCTGGTACCTTCATTCTGTTATTCAATTCCCAGGATTCAACTTTTAGTGATCTTTTTGTTTATATTTCAGATATTATTTTTTAAGTTCTGCTAATTTTATATTATTATCAGTTCATTCAAACCTTCCCATGTACCTCTAAGTTTCCTTGAAGTATAAAACATTTAATGATAATGAATTATTACATAATTCCAAATTGGCATCCAGAACATTGAACCAATTCAAAGTTCTGCCGACAGAGTTAACATGCTTGACTGTCTACAACACCTCCACTGTTGACTGTTTTTGGTTTTGGTCACCTTTGCTTATTTACATGATACTTGAAATCTTGAAGTTGTTTGAAATTCTCTTACTATGAGTCATTTGCAGCTTTTTCCCACATGGTTTGTAGTTTTCAGTTTTTCCTTTGAAAACTACACCTTTGAGGCATCTAGATATTGCAGTGGATAGAATACCAGTCCTAAGAGTCAGGCAGACCTGACTTCAAATGTGACTTCAGACATTTAACACTAGCTGTACGATCCTAGGCAAGTTACTTAACCCCAATTGCCTAAAAAAAATAGAAAGGAAACTATACCTTTTAATCACTTCTCTGTTGGAAGGGGGCTCTTGGTGTTACAAATTTGTGTTGATTCTCTACATATATTAGATATTAGACTTTGCTTAGTGATGTTTGATGCAAATATTTTTTGTCTGTACTTTTTCTTCTTGTTCTATCTTCATTTATTTTCTTTTATTTTAAAAAAAGGAGTATTTTATTTTTCCAAATACATGCAAAGATAGTTTCAACATTCACCTTTGTAAAAACCTTGTGTTCCAATTGTTTCTTTCTCTTTCCCTCTTTCCCCCTCCCCAAGGGAACAAGCAATCTGATAGAGGTTAAACATGTGCAGTTCTTCTAAACATATTTCTCTGTTTGTTATGCTGTCCAAGAAAAATCAGATCAAAAGGGAAAAAATGAGAAGAAACACAAGCAAACAAATAACAAAAAGAAAAAGTTTGAAAATACTATGCTTTGATCCACATTCAATTTCCATAATTTCCTTTCTGGATTTGCATGGCACTTTATATCACATCTATTGGAATTGCCTTGAATCACCTCATTTTTGAAAAGCCAAGTCCATCACAGCTGATCATCACATAATCTTATTGTTGCTGTGTACAGGATTCTCTTGGTTCTGCTCACTTCATTTAGCATCAGTTCATATAAGGCTTTCCAGATTTTTCTGAAATCAGCTTGCTCATCTTATAAAACTTATATCTTATAAAGATTTTTTTATAATCTCTTATAAAACAATAACCATTGGTTTTACTTTTGCAAAAATGTCTTTTTTAATTTCATAGTCAATACTGTCCATTTTGTCTTTTATGATTTTTAACTCATGTAAGAACAACTGGATGGCATAGTGATTATAGAGCTGGACCTGGGGTCTGGAAAATTTGAATTCAAATCTTGCCTTATACACTTTAGTTGAGTGATTCTTGGCAAGATATTTATCACTTGTCTGCCTGCCTCAGTTTCTTAATCTGTAAAATAGAGATAATAATAGCACCTGCTACCAGAGGAGAATGAAATATTTGTAAAGATTTGCTTTTCAAATCTTAAAATATTATAGAAATGTTAGTTATGCTAAAAATGTTTGGTTAAGAATTGTGTCCATAGCAGATAATTGTGAAAAATACCTAATTTCTTAATGATGTGACCTTTTATATTCAATCACATATTCATTTCGAATTTATTGGGAATATATTGTATAAAGGATTAGTTGAAATCTAAGTTTTCCAAAATTACTTCCAGTTTTCCCTGAAGTTCTTTTTAAAAGTTCCTACAGTAACTGATTTGGGCTTTCTCAAATAATGGCTACTATTATATTCCCTTATGATCAGGGATAATCACTTATGCTCTTTTACGATGATTCTCTCCCCAAAAGGAAAAAAAAAATCGTCAAACAACAAAGTGCCCAGCATGAGCTTGGGTGAAGGGGATGGAAGAAGATACAGAGTTACATGTATCAAATCTCTTAGTAATTGGGAGAACTAGGTAGGGCTAGAAGGAATCTGGGACTATAATGGACAGGCTCTGAGAGCTACTCTCTACCTGTATAATTTTAGAAAAGTATCTGTGTTCAAATCCTAGCTCCATACTGCCATTGTCTCTCAACAGGTAGTTGGAGGGCTCAGTCACTTGACTATATTTGCCTCAATTTCCTCATCTTGTGAAATGAGCTGGAGAAGGAAATGGCAAACCACTCTAGTGTCTTTGCCAGGAAAACCCCAAATGGGGTCACGAAGAGTCAGACATGACTGAAATGACTCAACAACAACAATAACAAAAGTCACTTGACAACTCTGGGACTCAGTTTCCTTATCTGTGAGCTCCGGGAGTTGGGCTGATAATATCTAAAGTGATTTCAGCTCTGAATCCCATAATCTATCTTCTAAAATTGAAGTTTCCGTTTCTTCTTGCATAACTGGATTAGATGACTCTTAAAGAGACTATAAGATCTTTCTCAGTCCTAAATTCTAAAAAATTGTACTGATGCCCTTTTCTTTAATATTTCATCCTTTTTCAAATATACCTCTTCCTCTTTTGAGCAACTCTAAAATTCATTTCAATTCAACAAGCATTTGTTAAGCACCTACAATTATCAAAACCACAATATGATATTTTAGGAATATATAAACAAACTTAGTCCCTACCCTGACAGAGGAGGCCTGGCTGGAGGCAGCTCATAGTGGTTCTTTAGAGGTGATGATTAAATATTCAGTAGAGAGTATTTATACCTTGGAAATCAGCAAGTGGGCTTAATTTATTGTTTATTGTCTATACTTAAGAAAGTAATAACGTGTTAATAATGCAGATTAAATTTAAAGGTATGACCTGCATACATTTTGTAGGGAGAGCCCACCACTGCCTATACGGTAGCTTGCATTTCCATGATTAGAAGTGAAGACCATAATCCTTCGTTACATGATTCATCTACAGTTGAAGATTTGATCCAGGTCAAAAGAGCCTTACAAGGTTAGCTACTGCCACAGGTAAGGTGTCAGTGACATATAATATACCAAATACCGGAAGCTCATAAGGCTCTGAATTGTGAGCTAGGTTTTGTATTGAATTTAACTAAGTGCAGCACACATCTTCTTTTCTCCAAATGCTTTTTCCACCTTCTCTCTCTCTTTCTCTTTGCACTAGCTGAAGTTCTGCCTCCTCTTTTCTTTGCTGCTTAGAATCTGACTTTCTTCAAGACACAGTCCAAGGCTTTCCTTGTTCGGGTCCCCTTCTCCCTCCCCACCCCTCTTTCTGCTCTTCCCCAGCTGTACTGCCTTATTCCATAAGGGTTAGCTTCATCTATCTCATCTATTTTACATGTATCTTATATGTATTTAGTTATGTGACTGTTTTTTCCTGTGAATGTTAGCTCCTTGAGAGCAGAATATAAGTGTTTGTTTTGGCAGCACTTAGCATCTGCTGAACAAATATTTGTGAATTGAATGATCTGTGGCTGTGAGATTGGTGGGAAGATATTGACAGTTGCCCTCTGTGATTTCTACCCCAAAGGAGGGCACTTCTTGGGAACCTTGATTTCATGTGTTAATAAAACATAAAATGGACACTTCTGCTCTTCATTTCCCCCTTTTGCTGATAGTTACCAGTAATTTCAGAGACTGCGAGAAAGGGAAAATAAAGAACACAGGCGGTCTGTAGAGTTTAGAGTAACTCTGAGTATAGTGAAATGAGTAATGGTCTTTGAATCAGAATATCTGAGTTCATTTACTTGGTCCTCGATGAGCTGTTCTCCTACAGGTGCATGGCAGTTAGGTGATGCCATAGTGCATAGATCATTGGGCTTGAAATCAGAAATCCTTCTTGAGTTCAAATCCAGCCTCAGACACTTAGTGTGTGTGACCCTGGGCAAATCGTATAATCCCTTTTGTCTCAGTTTCCTCATCTGTAAAATGAGCTGGAACAGAAATTGAAAAACCACTTGGTATTTTTGCCCAGAAAACCCCAAATGGGGTCACAAAGAGTCTGGCACAACTGAAAAAAATGAGTGAACCATAGGCAAGACACTTAGCCTTTCTATCTTCCCCCACTAGAATTCCTTGAGAATAGGAATGATTTTATTATTTGTAATTTGTATCTTTAAGCTTAGTATACTGTCTGATGTTTGATAAGTTTACCATTGTATTATTGTAAGGGAACTTTCTATAAATCTTAAAGGATAGGGATCAAACCTATGATTTCATTACTACAGCTAAGTCTCAATTTTAGTGCAAATAATTCCATTCCATATCAAATAATAGATGTAGATTCATATATGTCCGAGATGGGACTTGACTTCCTGGTTTCAAGCCAGCACTCTTTTCAGGTTGCCTCTTAAACCTTTTAAACATTCTGTAAATGGGAATCATTACTACCCTAGTTCACTTAGGTGGCCAAAAATCCTAAAACTTCCTTTAAAATTTCTGATGCTAAAGTGTGACCTGGATATTTTGGAAGATAAGGAGTGGAATAAACATTAGCTATCCATCTACCTTGAAGCTTTTCCCCCAATCTTTGAAAATTATAATATCTTCCTTTGAGATTATCTCCAGTTTATTTTGTATATATTTTGTTTGTATTGAGTAATTTATACTTCATCTCCTTCATTAGATTGAGCTCCTGATAGTAGAGACTGGTTTTTATTAAGTTGTTGTTTTTCCCTGTTTTTTTAATCCCCCAAGGTTTCACACAGTCTCTGGCACATTATAAATGTCAGTTGACTGACTGAGGGAGATGGCTGGGATGGATTCTTTTTCTATTTTTTATTTCTGTTCTAGAAAGAAGGTACCCTTGGAATTGATTACAGAGACCAAACAAATAACTGTTTGACTATTTCTATGTTGACTATTGACTACGTCTAGGAATATGTTTTTTCCTAAAAGGAGGAAACCTAGGCTGAATAAGACCCCAGGGCAATCCCAAAGACTCTTTTGCTAGACAACTGAATTCCAGGGAGTTGTGAGAGGGAGAAGGTGGGGGGCAGAATAGAGAAAACAGGTTCACTCCCGTGTTCTCCCAAGCTCCAGGCAGTTTGTAGAGGGAGGTGGAAAAAAGATCGGTATTTAGAGCTTTTTCACTCCTTAGCCCCTCCTGTGCCTATACCTTCACTAGGGGTTGGACTGCCTCAGAGAGCTATCTAGGCGTATTCCTCTCTGTGGTTTAGCTGGCACTTCTCCAGGTGGCAGGGGAGCTCGGGGGTGGGGTGGGGTGGTACCCCTCTACAGCTCTATCTCTCCTCTGACGTTGCAGGAACTTATGGCATTGGTGTTACCTTCTGGGGGTTATGTGCAAACTTAGTGAGCTTGCTGTCAATGTTATTTACAGGTTAGTTGTTCCATTATTCAGGAAACCATTGTTTAAATAACAGAACAAACCTTTCCACAGGGTTGCTGCTTTATCCCCTTGGATTGACTTTGGATCATTGGTAACTATTTGTGTGGTCTGACAGCCATCCAACAGTAATGTCATCCTGAATGCTGCTTGCCTCCCACAAAAAGAAATGGTTTAGTGAAAACGGGATCGATAGAGATTGAGAGGGGACTCAGAACCTGTGAGGTACAGTGCACTACCCACCAGGTGCAATTATATGATCATAAACGGAGAAGGATCCTTATCTAGCGATCTCTGCTTTTCAGAGAAGGAGAAGAAAGCCCATGGTCACTCAGCTAGTAAGGGTCACCTAGATAGATTCAAACGTAGGCTTTCTGACTGGAAACGCAGGCTCCTTTCCATTGTACCTCTAATCTCAGCCAGAAGCATCATGGAAAAAATGTTCCAGGAGCAGCAGAGGCATTGTGGGAAAGGAGCTGGAACATTAAATTCAGAGTTAGGGAAAGGTCTTCCCTTGGACTTTTACTCACTCTGTGATCAACTTTTGGGTCTCAGCTTCCTTTTCTGGAAAGGGGGAGACATCATAAGTTCTAGCCAACAGGATTATGGTGAGGATAAAATGCACATAAAATACTCTGAAGCACTCCTCGACATGTTGTTGTGGTGATTATCCTGATGGTAATGGATGCTGAAAATGTTGTGTTTTGTTTCCTTTAGGAAAACTATCCAATTCATGAACCAGGCCCAAATGGTAAGTCTCCAGTAGTATTTTTTTTCTTTCTTTCTTTTTTTTTTTTTTGGTAGTAAGTTTATTTTTAATACACATTGCTTTATGAATTATATTAGGAGAGAAAATCAGAGCAAAAGGGTAAAACCATGGAAGAGCATGTGTTGATTTCCATTCAGTCTCCATAGTTCTTTTCTGACTACAGATGGCATTTTCTGTCCAAAGTTTATTGGGATTGCATTGGATCACTGAACCACTGAGAAGAACCACACTTTTCATAGTTGATTATCACACATTCTTGCTGTTGGTGTTGTGGGTCTAGTGGTAAAGAATTGATGTGAGAATCCCCTTTGGTTGGAAACGCAGTTCCAACGTAAAAGAATTTACGAACTCAAAAAGTCTGAATGGCAAAATGGATTTTTTTTATTGGCACTGAGAAGTCAGCTTTGCTAGGAAAACAGACTCCTCAGTGGCAAGAGGTCCTGTTATTACTGAGAAGAGAATGTCTTCACAGCAGGCAGGAGTCCTGGCAGGCAGCTGTACCAAGAAGAGATGTTCCTTGACAAAGCATAATCCTATTTCAGATTTCTTAGGACTTTCTTCTGCAAAGATTTGGAGTTCAAAATTGTCTTTTTATTGGCATTCTGGGGATAGAGCTTCCATTGAGTGAGATTCCTTCAATGTTGTCACTGTCCCCAGGCCTAAATTTCCAGTTGAAAAGAAAGTACTTATCTTGGGAGTTCTAGCTACTTGGAGTAATCTTGGGCTAATCCACTCAACAGGTCAAGATTATTAGGTCAAGATCTCCAGCTGAATGAGACCACTTAAACTACTGGGAGTAGTAGTCTTAGGCTAAGCTTAATGAAACAGCTTACCTGCTTGGAAGGATGGGTCTCTGTCAGAGGAAAGTTTCAGAGCTCACTTGCTTTCCCTCAAAAAGTCAAGGGGGACACAATTTGCATCATTAGTGTGTACAATGTATTCCTGATTCTGCTTGTTTCACTCAGCATCAGTTCACATAAATTTTTCCAGGCCTTTCTAAAATCAGCTTGTTGATCATTTTTTGTAGAACAATAATATTCTATTGCCTTCATATATCCCAACTTGTTCAGCCATTTCCTAACTGATGGGCATCTACTCCTTTTCCAATTCTTTGCTACCACAAAAAGAACTTCAGGCAATATTTCTTTCCTGTTGTTCTGCCCATAAATGACCATATGGAACATTTTCCTTTCTCATTGTCTGCTTCCCTTGACTTGCCAGCCTGCCAGCTCAGGCCCATTTTGCAAAGTTTGGGTAACTGAGTTTAATGGGAGTGATATGGTGACACAGTGGAGAGAGTGCTGAGTCTGGAGTTGGGAAGATCAAAGTTTAAATGTGAGCTCAGACACTTAATACATCTTAATTGTGTGACCTTGGGCAAGTCACCTAACTCCATTTACCTCACCAAAAATAAGTAAACTAATTAATAGGATTTAATGAAAGTATTTTACTCCGTAACTTTAAAAAGGAATAAGGCAAATAAAAAAGGAAGCAAAAAGGCAAGTTTGAAAGAGGCATTCAAAGCATTTTTCACATAATCAGAAATGAGAGCATAAGATATTTTCTCTTCCTCTTTATCTCCCTTCTCAAAGAATATAATTAATTTTTTTTAAAATGACTTTATCATTAAGTTGACCAACACTCAAATGGGGCCCTTTCATGTCTAGGATGTCTTTACCCTCTGCCCAGGATAACTTTGTAGGGGGCTGGCTTATGAGAACAGCCATTAATGAAAGTCTGTCTCAGCCCTTACAGAATGTATGTGTATATATCTAAATGGGACAGAGGATAAAAGTAAAAAAGTTTGGTAAGCTGTTCTGCCAAAAGGAAGGGAGGCCTGTGCTTCTGTCGTACTTTGTTTTTGGTGATGTATATTAGGTTTCTGGGGAGATCTCCTCTTGCCTTTCCTAGCGCTACAAATCTCAAACTCAGATTCATCCAAAAAGCTTCTCTTTCCCACCAGGTGTGTGCAGTGTTGTGCAGTGTATGGAGAGCAGAGCCAGGGAGACAGTTCCAGTTTTGCATCTGAAACATGCTGCCTGGGTGACTCTTAACTGAGTCACTCTCCAGGCATCTCTCCAAAACTGCAGGGTACTCACAAGATGCTGATTGATATCAGCAAAAGAGTTCCTCACTTGGGGTGCTTTCCTTTTATAAATCATAAAAGTAATAAAAGCACCCCCCCAACACACACATGGAAGATTCCAACCTTCAGAAAATGTACAATTTACTTTTTCCCTTTGGAGAGGAATCGTGAAAGATTTCTGTAGAAACTCCATTGTGCTTCTTACAGTCCCTGATTACTGGTATTGATCTATTTTGGAGAATAGGGATAATTCAAGAGGGCTTTGAGGCCTTCATTCCCACATTTCACACAATAGTGGTCTTTAATACTTGCAAGTGTTTTGGACTTTTAGATTATATTGATTTATTTTATGGTAAATAGAGGAAGAATAAGGTTTCCAAAGAAATCTATTCAAAGATTTTTATGATGCATGGTTGGGTAATGTAAATATTTGTCATTTATTCATTCAATTGTGGTTAGACTCTTGTCTTTAAATAACTTTCCATGTACTCATTTGTGACAGTCAGTAGATAGTCAGTAACCATTTATTGAGTGTCTACTATGTGTCAGACACTGTGCTATCACATTGAGGAAACAAAGAAAGATGTCTCTTTTTTGAAGGAACTCATAGTCTAATGGGAGAGACTACATGCAAACAATTATGTGCAAATTCTCTTTCTGCAGAATAAATTAGAAACAATCAATAGAAAACACTAACTTTAAAAGAGTTCAGGAAAAACCATGTAGAATGTGGAATTTTAGCTGGAACCTGAAGGAAGCCAGCCAGGAGGTAGGGATGAGGAGGGACAGGATTCTAGGCATGAGTGTTCCCCAGATAAAATGGAAGCACAGTAGGGGAGGAGAGGTAAAGCATGATGTAGTGGAAAGGGCTCATGACATTGGGAGGAACAGGACCTAGATTTGTCGGTTTCCTGTGTGACTTTGATGAGGTGTGAGAATTGAGGGTAAGAGATCCCCTAACAGCTGGGGGATCCCCTTTGGCTTTGTGAAAAAATTTGCAAACCCCAATGAATATGGGCATGAGGTTGTGGCAGAGAATGGGATTTATTCATCAGTGGGCCAAGTCCAGAAAGGCAAATAGCTACTGATTAATTGGCAAAGGTGGGTTAACACTGAGAAGCAAATATCTTCAGCAGTGGGCAAGATCCTGATAGGACTTCTGCAAAGATGTCTGAGCATACAGCCCTATATAAATTGGGGCTGCTTTGATCTTTGGCCCCCATCTGGGCTAACTCCTGAAAGACTTGATTTTCAATTCAATTCAGCTCAAAATTGAATGAGATTATTTAACTGGGAGTTTGAGCCACTCAATATTACAATGCCCCAGGCCTAGATTTACAGTTGAAAAGAAATTACTTATCTTGGCAAGGGTGTGGTCCCCCCAGAGGAGAGCTAGAGACCCCGAATTAAAAGGGAACACAGTTTCAAGGCCCCCCCAAAGGTTAAAGGGGACGCATTTTACATCAGTTTTGAATAAATCCCTTAATTCTCTGATCAGAGTTTGTGTAAAATGAGGGGGTTGAAGTGGATGATCTTTATGGTCCTTTCCAGCTCTAAAACTGTGAGTCTCTGAGTTTTTCCACACATAGTAGACTTTCAGTAAATGTTTGTTGAATTAAGCTGAGAAAAACTAAGACATTTTTAAAATTCAGAACTATCTAAATGTTGATGTTTTCTAATTTGTGTTTTAAAACTGAGAACTAGAAGAGGTCAGTCACACCCAGTCTATTCTTGTAATTTATGGTGTGGCTATTCAATTAAGGAGATTCAGCAGTAAAGCTGAGATTCTTCCCTTTTTTCCCCCCTCCTTCCAATATTCTTAAGATAAAGCAAGCTTTTCTTGGGATATATTTTTGTAATATATGTACTTTAGTTTAATCTTAATATAAGTGAAGTAAAACTAGGCATTGTATAACATAATTTTCCCAAGATTAAAACAAGGTAATTAATAATGCAGTAGAACCTCATTAATTCAGACTAATTAGAGAGAAGAATAGTCAGAATTAGTGGAGGGTTTGAGTCACACAGTATTTTTTAAAAGAAATGCCATTTTATTACTTTTAAGTAGAGATAGTAACTCACATTAATGACTCAGGAGAATGGTGCCAAGTAGGGTTCCTGCCAAATCTAATGGAGAGATAAAGATTGCTGACAATTAACATATTAATTGCTTGAAAACAATCACTTACTGATAAATAGTTCCTTCTTTTAAGTCATTTAGACCTTCTCCTCAGCATATTCTGTTAATTTTCTTTTGCAGACTTTTCCACCCATTGTAAGCTTCCCCCAATTTATGAGATTTTATTGTTTCATGTATGAATGTGTGAACTTGGGCAAAAGAAAGTCCTTAAATCCTGACTGATTATATTTGAGGACTCTTCTTTGAAGTGCTTTTTACTCTGTAACCAAAATGTCTTGCCTGTTTCTCAAAATTATCCTCAAATGGAAATTCAGCGAATCACTCAGTGAATGACAGTTTATTAGGTTATTGCATGTACCAGGCACTGTGTAAAGATAAAATAACACAAGTCCCTGTTCTCAAGGAGTTCACATTTTATTGAGGAGAAAACATGTACATATATTCAATGCAGTAAACATTTATTTGTGCCTGCTATGTGCCAGGTATTGTGCTAAGGGCTGGGGATCCAAAAAGAAATGGAAAAAAAGGCAAAAGACAGACCCTGGAGCAGCTGGAGAAGAGGTTTGGCTCTCCTTGATTCCCAGTGGTCAGGGAGCCAAATGGAGAGGTCAGGGTTGTATCCCCAAATGATGAGGTTCAGCACAGGGCAGGGAGTTGTGGGAACCCCTTTGGTCGGCGCAGGGGTCCTTTGTAAAGGAATTTATGGACCTGAAAAGCTAGACTGGCAAAAATGTTTATTATTGGCATTGGGAAGTCAACCTTTGCTAGAAAGACTGAATTCCTTGGTGGCAAGGTCCTGACAGAGGGATATAAAGTTTCTAGTGGAGGAATCCTGATAGAGAGTTTCTAACAGAGAAATCTTCTAGCAGAGAAATCCCAACAGGGAGGTAAAGAGGGCATAGTCCTGTTAGGAAAATAGAGAGATAAAGATAAAGAGGGAGTAATGCTGAAGGAGAATATAATTTCTGCAGGCAGAGGGCTTCAGCTTATGCCAAGGGAAGAGGAGAGGTTCCTTGGCATGGCATTCTAGGTCCTCTGCAAGGATGAGGTTCAGGGTTGTCTCTTTTTATAATTGAAATCTTGGCTAGAAGCTAGAGGCAGTTTTTGAAGGGAGCTGGGAGCAATTTGGGCTGGAATCAGAATAGAAAATCTTGGAATTGAAGGAGTGTCTCTGGGCTAATTTCCAACTCAATAGGATTAGGAGTCAACCAGTCCCATCCAGATAACAGAATGAAAACCACTTTATCTTGATTCCCTGGGGTGATTTCCCAGGAGAGAGCTTAGTGTTTCCCCCAAAGTCAGAGAGAGAGAGAAAAAGTTTCAGGGCTCCCCTTGTTACTGGGTGGTACATTGGTTGGAGTGCTAGACCTGGAGTCAGGGAGATGCATCTTCCTTAGTTCATATATGGCTTCAGACACTTACTAGCTATGTCACTTTACCTTCTTTGCCTTAATTCCCTCATCTGTAAAATGAGTTAGATATTGGCGTTCAGCTCCTATGGTGAATTAAGGATGTGAAAACATTCTGGGGCCAGGCGGAGAAGTTCGAATTATGAACTTTTCAAAGTTTATTGATTAGAGAGACAAATTTCCTCAAATGCTCATAGACTTGTTACAGAGTACACTCTTTGAAGTTTCTATAGTTTTCTCTAACAAATAAGATCTACTGAGATGTAAATGATTAAGCCCCAGATCTTAGTTACTTAGACAGAGATACAAATAGTTAAGCTACACATTGGGATAAAGTTTATCATATCATTGTCTTAAGTATCTTTCTCCCAAATACCTTTTAGTCTCTATTATGAGCTGTTTTCCTCTCCTAAGTTCAAAGGTTTGCTTTAATCCAAAAAGTAGTATTTGCATTTTGCTTCAATCACTAGATTATTAATTTATTATATTGATAAGCAGTCTCTGCTATTTCAATAAAAAAAAAAAAGGGGAGTTTTGGTGAGCCAAATTACTGTAAGATTCAAGACCTGGAATGGATTCTTACCTCCTACCCCTCTATAGTTAGAGAAGAAAATATCCAGCTACTCCAGTATCTCTGCCAAGAAGAATATCAAGGAGCTTACAAATTAATCAATTTACAAATAAATATGTGAGGTAAAAATTTGGGGTGTGTGGAGTTGGGGAAGACATGAATATCAAGAAGATGAAGGAAAGGCTTGAAAGTCTCTTGTGCATTTCAGAGTTTTTCAATTTTTTCTTTCTTTTTCCCCAGAGGTGCTGCTGAAAATGCATTCAGTTGGAATCTGCGGCTCTGATGTCCATTACTGGAAACATGGTCGAATTGGAGACTTTGTGGTTAAAAAGCCAATGGTGCTGGGACATGAGGCCTCAGGAACTGTGGTGCAGGTGGGAGCGATGGTAAAGAACCTTTATCCAGGTGAGCAGAGTCCTTTTCCAGTCAATCAGTAATTATTTGGGGAGTCTTCTTACTGGACCACAGATCTGAAAGGACCTACCTAGGGAGATCATTTTGTTTTATTCCCTCCTTTTCCTGATGAAGGAGGTAGGGCCTTGCCTCACACTGATAGGATCATAGGGTCATGGATCTACAATTGAAAAAGATCCCAGCATGTGGTTCAGCCATTTTATGAATTCAGGTTCTTTGTGTCCAATTCTGGAGCTCTTTCTACACAAGGCTATTTCCCACTGTTTCTCCTGTTAGTGGAAAGTGGGGATTAGTTAATAAGAGGACTTCCCAAATTCCTCTTTGAGATACTTAATCGAGGAGAAAAAAACTTCACTTCTGAGATTCTGGGACTGTCTCCAGAATGTCTTGTTATAGCTGTTGGCTTTGATTAACATTCCAATTTATTGGCAAAAAGGCTTCTATAAAATCATATGGTGGAAACTGTTGGATTCCACCCATTCATCACATATTCAGCTCATTCCACGAAGTTCCTGGAGTCAAATTAAATTTACAGAAGTCGACTAAAGCAAGTAGATGTGATTGGGCTCCTAAAGGGATTAGAACTGTATCAGATGGTTCAAACTTGTAGCCCACATAATGAACAAAATTTCCCAGTGCAACCTGAATCTGAATTGGGAAATGTTTAACAAAATAAATGAAAATAAAATAGACTATAAATTAATGTTGTAGTTTTCTAAATCAATATGTGGCTTTCAGGGATCTATTTGAGTTTGACATTACTAGTATCAGTCATCATTCATGTTCCCTGAAGAACATTCTGCTTTTGTATTGGTGATTATCAATGAACTTGTCAATCAACAAAAATCTCTTAAAGCTACTCGGTAGAGCAATTAGACACTGGTTATCTGTGAGGCAGTAATAGAGAAAAAGTTCATTGACCCTTTAATCTCATATATATAATGATTATATTTATATTTTTGAAATATATATTTATGTTATATATTTCTTATATAAATTATATATTTGTATGTTAATTTTATAAACACATGCATATGTGATTATGTAGGACATGTATTATACATATACATATGTGTATATATTATATATATATATATATATATATATGTAGGAGATTTGAGTGTTTTATAGACACATATAAATATATATATGTGTGTGTATATTTATCTAGTAGATACATTATTGTTTGGAGGATGTCTCCTAATTAGAATGTGAGGTCCTTGAGGTCAGGAACTGTTTTTGCCTTTCTTTTATTTCCCCAGCTTGGCATATTGTCTGGCTATTAAGCTTAATAAATGCTCATTGATCTGACTTGACTGATCTAAACTCACTCTTCTTACATTCATGCCCTTCCTGTGCTAAGTAATGTACCCCAAAACTTTTGGGTAATCAGCAACTTCAAGCCTTATTGTTGAGATCTGAGGCCCACACTAGGGTGAATGAATTAAATCTCATAGGAGTTTAATTCGTTCATCTTAACTGAGAAATTTCTTTCTTCTATTTTTCTGCTAAGGACTGCTTTTATCCGTCCATTCCTAAACTCTGTGTTGTTGATTGTTGTCGATCCAGCCTCAGTTTATAGGTCTTTCCTAGGGATTATATCATGAGGCTTCTTGTACCATCTGTGAGTAAATTCTGTTTAGCTACTGTATGGTTCTGGATAGCCAAAAAGGGAGGTTTGACATCTGAGCTATGCAGTCTGGCCCTCTGGCGAGAGGCCAGCCTCCCCAAGGGTGTTCTGGGCCCTGATTTGATTGGCTGCTGTGAATCACACCCTGAGTTCAGTTGGGATTTAAATCTACTCGGTTTTCTGTCTGCTTTTGTTTAGTGGGCAACAATAATGTAACAACAAACTTACCCCACTCCCTCTCTCAAATCTCTTTTTTCTTGAAAAGTCTGATTACCCCTTTGGCAGATGTATAGGTAATTTGGAGCCCTTTTCCATTTTGCTGTTCTGATCTGCTCAGCTCAGCTCTGGCTACTAACATTTATGCTGGGTCAGGAAGGAGGTTAGGGTTGGGCCCTAGGCTGAGTATCTGGTGTACTTGTGATCTGCTCTAAAGCCAAATACAAATGGCACTTGGATTATCCTTTTCTTCAAATCATGCACACCTCATTCTTGCCCTCCATTAACACAGATAGGAGATTTTTTTTTTCACCAATTAAGAAATGCCCTTGAGCAAGGATACTTAGCATCATGGGATCTTGGGATTTCAGAACTGGATCTCCAATATCTAGATCATCTAGATCAACCCTTTCACTTTGTAGATAAAGAAACTGAGGCTCACAGGCAAAAGGTTTGAGCCAGCATTTTCCTAAACAATCTCCTAAAGTCACATAGGTGTGATAAGCAAGTAATCAGTAAACATTTATTTAGCTTTTACTATGGGGTAGGCCTTGTACTAAGCATTAGTAAGTGGCAGAATTGGGATTTGAATTAATGTCTGGAAACTCCAAAGGGGTTAACAGCTAGGTAGCATAGCAGATAGAACATTGTGCCTAGAATCACAAAGATTTGAGTTCAAATTTAGTCTTAAGATACTTACTATGTGACTGGGTAAATCATTTACCCTCTGTTTGCCTCAACTATAAAATGGGGACAAGGACAGCTAGGTGGCATAATGTGTAAGTGCCAGGCCTAAAGTCAGGAAGGAAGACTTTTTTCTGAGTTAAAATTTGGCCTCAGACACTTACAGGCTGTTGAACCCTGGGCAAATCACTTAACCCTGTTTGCCTGTTTCCTCCTCTGTAAAATAAGCTAGAAAAGGAATGGCAAATTACACCTCTGTCTTTGCCAAGAAAATCTCAAATGGGATCATGAAGAATCTGACCTGACTGACAAATGACTGAACAATTCCTTTCCTTTCTTCCTCCTCCTTCCTTTCTTTTCTCTTCCCGTCTTTCCTTCCTTTCTCACTTCCTCCTTCTTTCCACCTTTCTTTATTTCTTCTTTTCCTTCCTCTCTCCTTTTTTCCCCTCCCTTCACTTCCACTACAGTTTTGAAAATAATGTAGTCCAACCTCTTTATCTTATAGATGAAAAACTGAGACCCATGGTGGTGATTTGCTTAGCCAACTCACATAATAACCTCTTTGGGTCTCGGTTTTTCTTTCTATCAAACAAAGGGGAGGGTACACTTGGTCCTGTTTAGTTCTTTACTTGTGATGTCAGTATCACACAGGTAATAATTTTCAAAGTCAGTTTGCAGAGCTGTGATTCCAGTTTCTCTTATGCGTAGTCATTCCTCAGTTTTTGTGGCCATCATTTCTTTTTTTAATTGAAGCTTTTTATTTTCAAAACATATGCAAGAATAATTTTTCAGCATTGACCCTTGCAAAACCTTGTGTTCCATTTTTTTCTCTTCTTTCCCCACACCCCCTTTCCTAGATGGCAAGTAATCCGATACATGTTAAACATAGTCAAAATATATGTAAATCCAATATAGGCATATATATTTATACAATTATCCTGCTACACAAGAAAAATCAGATCAAAAAGGGAAAAAAATGAGAAAGAAAACAAAATTGAAGCAAACAAAAACAAAAAGAGTAAAAATGCTATGTTGTGATCCATACACAGTTCCCATATTCCTCTCTCTGGGTGTACATGGCTTTCTTCATCACAAGATCATTGGAACTGGCCTGAATCATCTCATTGTTGAGAAAAGTAGCCAGCATTTCTTAAAGCAATTTTATCTCATTTTCAGGACAGGCAGGCCATAAACTCCCAGCCTCTACTACATCATTTTTTGGGTCCTTCAAAAGGAAAGGAACATTGAGCCTGCTTTGGTCATGCATCGGTTTACTGTTTTCCTTAAGCTTGGTGGCAGCCTTGAACAGTTGGGTTACTCTTTGTTAGTTGGTGAAAGGCATGCTGATTGATCTTTAGAGAAATCAACAAAAGGGTTCCCTTTGCTGGGAAAGATGGCCATGTCCCAAATTCACTGAGAGCATGAATCTATGGCAGGATTTCTTTGGCTTCCTTAAGTTGAGCCTAATAACAGATGCCCTGCAACCTCCTGGGGGAGATGTAGTCCGGGTTTTCTCATTGTGGTGCCTGCTGATAAATATTCATCCCTTTACAACATCTGTGCCTGCTACTTAGCCAGGGTAACCCGCCAGCCGCCAGCCGAGAGACTTTCTCCTCATCACAGAGAACAAAGAATCAAGAACAAGGCCCTGGGGCATATTTCAGTAGGAACTGCCACTCTGCCCCTCTGTGTTGAAGGCTGCTTATTTTCTTCTTACAGGTGACAGGGTTGCCATTGAGCCGGGTGTTCCCCGAGACATCGATGAGTTTTGTAAGATTGGCAGGTACAATCTGTCTCCCACCATCTTTTTCTGTGCTACGCCCCCGGATGATGGGAACCTCTGCAGGTTTTACAATCACAACGCGGATTTCTGCTACAAGTTAGTACTACATGCATCTTCAAGACTGACTGTTCCTCCATGTAACAAAAATCTCTTGGCTTGTTCTTGTTTTTTTGATGGGGAAAACTAGAAGGGAGTGAGAGAAGATCATCTTTTGTATTTGTTTGTTGCCCCTCTTTCCCCCATCTTCCCAGCAAACTTCCCAGCATGTTATCAACATTCTGTTAGGAAGACCCTCCCCATCAATGCAGAACTGATACTTCCCCTCCCCCCAGATCACAGGAGGGTCCCGTCCTGATCTTGTACTTTTTATCTGATGTTCCATAGCACCCTTGTTTTCAAGTAGAAAATAGTGCCCATACTCACATATTGCCCATGGGAGAATTTGATCATAGAATGCTAAGCAAAGAACGTAGTCACAGTTTCTGTTTCTTTACAAGATAACTTCTGGTGAAGCTACCTGAAAAAAAATCTCATTCAAAACTTGTTCCTTGCAATATGATCAATAAGTCAAGTTGTTCTGCATACCAATGGACTGAGATGCTCAGTAGGGACGGTGATGCAGAGAGAGTGTATTCAACCAATTGTTGAAAGACAGTTTACAAAGAACTTTTAAGACTAGGAAAGTTTAAAAAATTATTTTGATTTGCCTCTACTATACCCACTACTATAAGATATAAGATTTGTTTCAAATAAACCAAAATGGGGCTTATTCTACTCTTCATAGAACAGACTTTTCCAAAACAAGAAGAGATCTTAGATCTTATTCCAGTCCCCTCATTTTATAGTTGAAAAAAAAACTGTAATTTGATAAGGTCAAGTGATTTGTCCAGGGTCACATAGTTAACTTAAGGAACTTTGAATATGGGCCTCTGAGCTGCTAAAACTGTGGTCCTATTTAGTGGTAACACTGAGTTCCTTGCTAAACTTTCCACCTTTCCATCCCACTTTCCAAGACCCCTAACCTCATTTGGGTGAGACTTGTCTGTGGAGTTCATGCCCAGACAAAAGTAACTTGCCATTGGTCATTCAGGGGGCCTCTGACCAGCCCCACAGTTTCGCAAATTCTCTGATTTGAGTGTTCATGAGTACAACCCTGCAGACCTAAATTTGAGTCTCCCACAACGCAGCCTCTAAAGTCACAAACCTGGGTACATTCAGCATCTATGCACTTCTTGATAACAGACTATTTTTCATTTTGCTTGTGTAGCTTTGTCACCTAACACAATGCCTTCCTTAGGGTTTCTTTTAGAAGAAAATGGGTTATTTGTGCAGAAGCCATGGAATCTTAAGTGTAATGTCTGATGTGTGACAGGAGGCCCCTAAATAATAGAGGTTACTTCCTACAAGAGCTGCTGTTTTCTTTAGACACTGTTCAAGTCTAGTCTCAAAAGAGAAAACATTGTTTATAGCTCCTGATGTAGATGATAGAGAAATCTGCCTTAGAACCAGAGATCACTCTTTCCTCGCTATTTCCTCTCTTCTTGTGGAGTGGTTTGGAGACCTGGTATTAGGGGTACTGAACCCATCAGTGCATGTCCCTGATTCTTGGTTATCCTGTGGATCTGCTTGAGACAGTGCCTGGAGAGTGGCAGTAGCCACACTGGGCCCTCAGCCAGGACACAGCTGACCGAGACCCGGTTCTAGATTTTGGCTTCAGCACCTTCCTGAGCCTCAGCTTCCTCACCTGCAAAGTAGGAAGGATCATACTGTGGGGGTATCACCGTTACTTTTAGATGAGAGTGAAATGAGGGAATATACGGAACACACACTCAAGTTTAAAGTTCTGTAGAAATGTCAACTTTGTGTGTGTGTTCTGTGTTATAACTGTCATGTATATGCTGTGGGGGGTATGTGTTGAGTGGGGAAGGATTCAGACTTGTGACTTTGTAGGAACTTCCTGAGGCCGAAACTCTTTGTGCCGATGAGACTCGTTAGTCAGGACTCCTTGGGGTATCAGAAGCTAAGAGGCTAATTTATGACAGCGGCAGAAGATGAGCCCTGGCTTCTCCAAGACTGGTTCTCCAGCCTCTCTCCACACTGTTCTCCCCCCATCACTACCCCTTTCTCTGGCTAAAAGGGAGTACTGCCCTTGCATTTATTAAATTCATGAGGTGCCTCTGATAAGGAAGGTCTTGTGGTCGGTGCAGGGCTACACAAGCAAAATGAAAAATAGTCTCTGTTATCAAGGAGTGCATAGATGCCGTAGGTACCCAGATAAGTAAACGCAAAGTGAGTGAAGGGCAAAGAGCAGTACCAAGGAGGGGATTAGGGAAGAGGAGGTGGCCCCTGAGCTGGAAGGGCCTGCAAGAGTCTAGGCTGGGGAGGCTGCCATGCACAAGACACAGAAGAGGGCTCTCAAATGGTGAGGTCCAGGAACCACTAAGAATGTGATCAAGAAGAATAATGTGCAATAAAGTCAGAAAGAGAGGCTGAGGCCAGAGTGCCCTAACAGCAGGGCGGAGGGTTGTAGCTTCTTAGGCTAGAGACCTGGGGGCCACTGGAAGCTTATAAGGAGTAGTGGGTGGTCCTGTCCCAACTTGTGCATTTCTCAGAGCATGGTTTTTAGTGGGGGGAGAGGGAAGGGACTAGAGAAGGAGGAAATGGGTGAGGGAGGCTGGTAGCCCAGACAAGAAATGTTGGAGGCTGGGACTAGGATCAGAATATTAGCTGTGTTGGGGATCAGAGAGCAGAGATCTGATTGGGTGCAGGGTCTAAAGGGGGGAGAAGGACCAGGTGGATACTGAGGCTTTGAATTTGATGGTCAGTGTGACTCTAAGGGCTTGAGAGATCATCCTTTAGTTTCTTTTACAGATGAAAAGGGAAGCTGAGAGAAACGGAGAGTCAGTTAGGAGTGAACAGAAGGTTGCTGCGTAGCAGCGAGGGTCCAAAAGGCAGATGGTGGTGGTCACCCAGGATGGAGGAGTAGCAGCAGTGAGCCAGAGCTAGCAAAGTGCTGGGCAGGATAGCTTGAGATCCGAAGCCTGGCTCCTAGTCTGGCCCACTATGGGACCTCAGGCAGCTTACAAAATCTTTGTGTCTTGTTTCCTACCCCATGAAATGGGGATAAAAATACATACCTTTGCTGGGCTGGTGCAAAGCTCAAATTAGGTTATCTGCTTGAAGCACTACATAGGTTTGATGTGACCATGAAAGTTGGATGGAATTCAGCAAGCATTTAGTTAACTGTCTGTCATCTACTGGTTTAGATCAATAAAAGTCAAGAAGCATTTATTAAATACTATGTGCCGAGAATCCCAAAACAAAACAAAAAAATCAGTCTCTCCCCTCAATTCCCTCCCCCTACCCAATCCCTGCTTTCAAGAAGCTCACAGTCTAACAGGGGAAACAGCATGCAAACAACTATTTACAGAGGAGATATATAGGATAAATTAGAATTTCCAAGGGAAGGCCTCCTGCAGAAGGGGTGACTTTGACTGAGACTGAAGGAGGCTGAGACCAAGTGCTCCAGACAGGGTGAGCAGCCAGGGGAAATTCATTGGGTTGGAAGGCACAGCATCCTTTGTGAGAAACAGCTAGGAAGCCACTGTTGCTGGATCCTAGAAGAAGTAGAGGGGATTCATAGGTAAGAAGACAGAAAAATAAGAAGGGGAGAGGTTGTAAAGGGATTTAAAGGCTAAACACAAAGGTTTATATGGAATCCTGGAGATGATAAGGAAGAGCCAGAGTTCTTTGAGTGTGTGAGTGTAGAGGGTTGGACTTGTGCTTTTAGAAACTGGGTTTAACATTGGGTGATGGATGGGCCTAGAGGCTAGGAGACCAGCTGGAGGCCTATTTCAGTGGTCTAGGAGGGAGCTGAAGAGCAGGGGAGGATCCTTTTTCCCTTGTGGAACTTAGAACATACAGTTGAGTGGTGGAGTGTTCATGGCATGATACATTTAGAGTGACAAGGGGCTCTAAAGGTCAGTAATCTAATGCTGTCCTTTTACAGGTGAGAAAGCTGATCTCTGAAAGGCTAAATGGTTTGCCTGGGGTCACACAGGTAGTATATGGCAGAGTTGGGATTCAAATTCAGGTTCAGGTTTGGTGATCTCTTCATTGAACTATTTTGTTTTTAAACTTTGTCTCCCTGGCTCTATGCCTTGGACCCTGTAGGTGCTTAACAGATGACTTGAATAGAATTATCCAATTATAAAGAGACATTGTTGCAAAATAAAATGAAGGAAAAAAGAGGGGGGCAGTAGATAGTTAAACTATTTAACTATAGGATTAAGACTCATAAGCCAAAAGGAAAGAAAGAGCAGGGGAGATGAATTAGGAGAACAGAGATGATGAGTTTGTAATCCTCAGAGAGGCAGAGGGAGAAATGGAAGGATGGGAGATTGTGGCTGAAATTGAAGTTTCATTTCTTTTTTTTTTTTCTTTTAAATTTAATAGCCTTTTATTTACAGGTTATATGCATGGGTAACTTTACAGCATTAACAATTGCCAAACCTCTTGTTCCAATTTTTCACCTCTTACCCCCCACCTCCTCCTCTAGATGGCAGGATGACCAGTAGATGTTAAATATATTAAAATATAAATTAGATACACAATAAGTATACATGACCAAAACGTTATTTTGCTGTATAAAAAGAATCAGACTCTGAAATATTGTACAATTAGCTTGTGAAGGAAATAAAAAATGCAAGTGGGCATAAATATAGGGATTGGGAATTCAATGTAATGGTTTTTAGTCATCTCCCAGAGTTCTTTTTCTGCGCGTAGCTGGTTCAGTTCATTACTGCTCCATCGGAAATGATTTGGTTGATCTCGTTGCTGAGGATGGCCAGGTCCATCAGAACTGGTCATCATATAGTATTGTTGTTGAAGTATATAATGATCTCCTGGTCCTGCTCATTTCACTCAGCCATCAGTTCGTGTAAGTCTCTCCAGGCCTTTCTGAAATCATCCTGTTGGTCATTTCTTACAGAACAATAATATTCCATAATATTCATATACCACAATTTATTCAGCCATTCTCCAACTGATGGGCATCACTCAGTTTCCAGTTTCTGGCCACTACAAAAAGGGCTCCCACAAACATTCGTGCACATACAGGTCCCTTTCCCTTCTTTATAATCTCTTTGGGATATAAGCCCAGTAGTAACACTGCTAGATCAAAGGGTATGCACAGTTTGATAACTTTTTGAGCATAGTTCCAAACTACTCTCCAGAATGGTTGGATTCGTTCCCAACTCCACTAACAATGCATCAATGTCCCAGTTTTCCCACATCCCCTCCAACAATCATCATTATTTTTTCCTGTCATCTTAGCCAATCTGACAGGTGTGTAGTGGTATCTTAGAGTTGTCTTAATTTGCATTTAAGAGTTTCATTTCAAGAATGTGGTATGATTAGAGCAATCCCTTATAATAAAGAATAAAAAAGTGTGCATGGGGGAACCCCAGGTCAGCAATACTAGCCAACATCTGGGGGGAAAAAAAGGCTGATGTATGTAGGGTTCTACACCCATTGTCTCCATTCTCAAGAAAAAAAATTTTTTTTGTAATATCAAAATTACTTTAAACAAGTTGTTAATAGACTGATGAAGGAGGAGATAAAATGTTACTATTTAAAAAAAATATTTCCCAAACCTTCCTTCTCTTCCCTTCCCTTCTAAGAAATTAAAAGGGAGTCTTTCCACTTCTCCTTTATTAATGCAGAAACAGCAGTGACCCAGAAATAGCAGGGGTATCTTTGAGAGTAATCTGACTCAAGTGTAACATGGGAGCCCAGAGGACAAGGGCTAGCCCAGGAAGCAAGAGGGACCTGTTCCACAGGGAGGTTTGTATCAGGGAGGTGCTGCTGTGGGTCATGACAGTGGTGTTTCTTGGAATACTTCCATCCTTCAGATGGCCACCTGGCTTCTCCGGTACACCATTAACCCAGCCCTAAGCCTGCACCCTACTTTCCACTACAGCCTTATCATGCTACCCTCTTTGGTTTTTTGCTTCCTTCTCTGCCCTCCCTACTGATTGCTTAATCATTCTGACTTCTACCCCTTTTCCCTATTTTCTGAGTCTTCTTGATGACTCCATCCACTTGCTTCATTTGCACACCTAGGTGGCTCCTCAAATGTTAGACATAGAAAGGAAATTAGAACATAGAATGCTAGAATTTTAGAACAAAGAGGGTTAAAGCAGGAAAGGATCTTATAATATAGAAAGTTACAAGTGTAGAATATAAATCACACCCAACCTAGAAAGGACCTTAGGGCATAAAATGCTGGAACATAAAACATCATAATAGTATTTCATGTTTCTGTAAGTATTTACAATTGACTGTGTGCTTTCCCCATACCATAATTGTAAGTAGTTAGTTCAAATGCTATTGTTTCTATTTTAGAGATAAAGAAAACTGAGGCATGGAGACATTATATGAATGACAGGTCTGGGACTTGAACTTGGATCAACTGATTCTCAGTTGAGCTCATAAAATAAGAGTGCTGAAAGGGACTTTAGTGATCACTTTGTGGGTCAATTAATTGTCCTTATATGACTGATGAGAAAACTGAAAGTCCATAAGGGATCTGTGAAAATTATAAAGCTCATTAGAGGCAGAGCTGAGACTAGAACCTAGGTCTCCCAATTCTCAGTCTGTGGTTCCTTCCAATTTATCGTGTTGCCTCTCACATTATGGTGTTTATCTGTGTTGAATTATAAATTTATAGAGGACTTATCTAAGGAAAGAAAAATCAATTAGAATGCCATGTTTCTTTTATAATCTTCCTTTTTCCTCCTTCCTCACTCCCAAACCTGTCTCCCCAGCACCCTATATTCCCTTGAGGTTTTTACTCTAGCTCAGGATAAGAGGTTTATAAGAGTATTTCAGGTCTGAACTGTGGTCACTTAACTTAGAATGGAAAAAGTCTTCAACATTGGTCTATTTGCTGTTCCTTTTACTCTGCTCTGACATTTTTTTTTTTTTTTTTGGCTTGAGCATCACAAGCAAACTTCTTTTCCAAGTTGAAAAAGATATATAATTATGACTATTTTAAATAGAGAATAATAGGATCATAAATTTGGAATTAGAGATGAGGAAATTAAGATCTAAAGAGGTTTAAATAATTTGTCAGTCGCACAGAAAGGGGCAGAGCCGAGATTCATCTAATTTCTCTGACTTCAAATCTATACTACAATAGGGACTTCTTGTCTTCTTCATTTGAAAGTTTTGACTTATAGTGTTTCATTCTTTGTATCTTCATCAAAGTTCCTGTCATACAGTTGGTGCTTAATAAAGACTTTTCAATTAATTTTTTGATTGATTGCCAGTACACAATGGTACCGAAAACCTAAACAAAGTAATTGAATACTTTCTTTTAGGAGTTTATACTTTAAGGAAAAGATAATTTACATGTGGATAAAGGCGTCTTACCCTAATCTTAAGCATTGGAGTGGAAGATGACTTGAGTGCTTATGCTAGTCAGTATTTTACTCTAATGGAAATAGTATTTAGTATGGCAAAGAACAACACCCTTTCATCTCCCTAATGTCTGGGGCATTTTGCTTATTCATTTCCAAAAAAGTCATACACTTCTGGTTGTGACTAGCATGTGGGGTTAACCTGCCAAAAGATTGTTCTCTGCTTTGGAAATGAATCATCCCATTTACTTTAGAAGACCTGTTTTCAATAAAAGCAAACAAATAGGGGCAGCTAGGTGGTGCAGTGGATAATGTGCCAGCCTTGAAGTCAGGAGTACCTGAGTTCAAATCTGACCCCAGACACTTAATATTTCCTAGCTGGGTGACCCTGGGCAATTCACTTAACCCCAAATGCCTTGACAAAAACAAACTAAAACAAAAAAGACAAATAAAGTACATCACTCCCTGGGTATTTGCCATTGTTTTTATCTTTGAAAAAAGAAATTCTGTTCTTGAGCCCTAAGTGTTTGTGTCTTGTGGTTCCACAGACTCCCTGACAATGTCACCTTTGAGGAAGGGGCCCTTATCGAGCCACTCTCTGTGGGGATCCATGCCTGTCGGAGAGGTGGAGTCACTCTGGGAAGCGAGGTCTTGGTGTGTGGAGCTGGTATGTCATAGACTTGATCCCAATTTCTGTTATATGCCTCCTTCAACCCCAACTTATAAGTATGGACACCCTCCCCTCCCAATTTCCGAGTTGTGACTGATTCTGGTTTGATTCTTAGTAGAACCAACCATAACTTGGGCATTGGGGAGTGGGAATGGGGAAAAACCACACTGAGAAGGGAAAATGGAGTGTTCCTAAAGAGATCTGGTCCTAGTCAGAATTGTAGTGAAGTATAAGTATAATTTGTCCCTAATGTTCTTCCACCTCCCCTTTCCTACATCCTTTATCACCTTTCAGCAGCTCTTTCTACATGCTTAGTTTGCATATTGCCCTTGGCTTCCCAGAAACAAGCTTTTTATATGCCCTGTTGACTTTGAAATGAACTCCATTCAGCTTCCCTCCATCAAAATTTAACAGTCCTATGGGCCATTTCCTCAGGACTTTGCTCTCTGCTAAGTAAAAGTGGGTGGTAATAAGTCAATATAATTATCAGATAAAGTAATCCTTGGTAATGTGTTAATTAACTAATATGTTACTACTCAGTATATATTATTTTATACTGTTTTAAGTTATATTTTAAAATACCTTAAGGAATGATGGCCATGCTGAGAATTTTAGCCATGTAAGACCATAGCAGGATACTCAGGTGACTTAACTAAATAGTGATAATAATATTAATGACAGTTATAATAATTTTAAAATTTATTGGTTTGGTCCTCAGTGGATCCATTAGTTTTCTACTTGGGAAGATTTGATTGGTTCTAGAGTGGGCAGCTAGGTGGTGCAGTGGGTAGAATCCTATGCTTAGAGTTAGGAAGACTCACATTCCTGAGTTCAAATCTGTCTCAGGCCCTTTTTAACTGTGGGACTCTGGGCAAGTCACTTGGCAAGTCTCAGTTTTCTCATCTGTAAAATGAGCTGGAGAAGGAAATAGCAAACCATCATAGAGAGTCATATAAGACTGAAAAAAACATCAGAACAACAATATATAGGTTCTTAAATGGTGGTTTGGGGAGAGAAAAGGAACATATTCTGAACTTTGAAAGACCTCTCTAGAAACTACAAAAAAATCTAGGGAAGTTCCTGAACTAATCTGATCCACTCTTGAAGTCTCTTTGATCTTTAGAAATGTCTCAAAACAGCTTCCGTAAAATGATTAGAAATGTATGCTTTAGAACAACAGAAAGAGCAGCAGCTTTGGTGCTGCTATTATGTCTCTATGGTTTTGGGCAAGCCACTTAACCTCTAGAACTATTTTCTTATCTTCTAGATGAGAAGATTGGATTAGATGGCCTCTTTTTAAAGCTTTAAACCTAGGATCCTGATTCTTTTTTATTGATTTTATTTATTTTCATAATAGTGTTTTATTTTTGCAAATATATACAAAGAAAAATTTCAATATTCACCTTGTAAAACCTTATGTTCCAAATTTTTCTCTCTTTCTTCTTTCTCCTCCCTCTTCCCCTAGATAGCAAGCAAAACTGATATAGGTTAAAACTTGTATAATTCTTCTAAACATATTTCCATATTTGTTATACTATGCAAGAAAAAATCAGTTCAAATGGGGAAAAAATATGAGAAAGAAAAACAGTAAGTCAACAAATACAACTACCACCAAAAAAGGTGAAAATACTATGCTTTGATACAAACTCAGTCCCCACAGTCTGCTTTCCGGATGTAGATGGCTCTCTCCATCACAAATCTATTGGAATTAGCCCCAATCACCTCATTGGCTCATGAGAAGAGACATATCCACTAAAATTGATTGTCACCTATCGTTGCTGTGTGTAATGTTTTCTTAGTTCTACTTACTTCACTTAGCAAGTCTCTTTCATTTAAGTCTCTCCAGGCCTTTCTGAAATCGTCCTGCTCATTATTTCTTATAGAACAATAAAATTCTATAACATTCCTATACCATAACTTATTCAGCTATTCTGCAACTGATGGGCATCTAATCAATTTTCAGTTCCTTACCACTACAAAAAGAGCTACTATAAACATTTTTGCACATGTGGGACCTTTTCTCTTTTTTGTTGATCCTCTGATTCTTATGAGAGATAGAGGCATGAAATATAGCTATCTGCCCATATCAAGTCCCCATTTTATACACATTAGGCATTCCATTTATAACAAAATCTTTCTGTTTTTGTTTAGGACCCATTGGAATGGTCACTTTGCTGGTTGCTAAAGCAATGGGTGCATCTAAAGTGATAGTGACTGGTAAGACTTCTTTTTCTGTCTCTTTTTCCTTAAAACATTTGATGGGAAGAAAGCTGTAACTCTTGTGGACAGTGATTATAAAAGCAGCATGAGTCAGGACATATAAATTGCTTTCCCCCCTTTACTGTGATTCTTGAAGAGGATCAGATAAGGCACAGCATCAACCCTTTTTATAAATGCTGTTGAAGGTGGGGTTTTTCCTTCAGTGAAAATCCAGGCAGGCCATGTTGCCACCTTTGCTCTAAAGGAAGTCCATGACTGGATTTGTTGCAAATAATGTCAGAGCGACCTTGTTAGAATGTAGGTTCCTTCCTTGGTATCCCTAGCACTTAGCTCAGTGAAATCCTTAATATTAAAAGGCCTAGATATGGCTAAATTCTTTTGGAACTTAGCCCACTGTGAACAGTATAATAAGTCTTTGCCCCTTAACTAGGTTGGGTGGGGAGGGGAAAAGGGAAAAAATTATTATGCTATTAACTTAAAAACATTAAGAAATTTTTTGGTACATGTAGTTCTTCCCCTCCTCCCCCTTTTAACTTGGAGGAGGGGAGGAAAAAGGAACTAGATGTGACAAAAATTATTTTTAATATTTTTACTATAATTCATTATATTTTCTCCTACTTGTACCAATATATTTTAAATACAAGTAATTCAATGTGTTTCTTGAGGGAAAGTTTTTCATCCTACTAATTTTCTTTGCCTTATAGATTAAAAAAGCATGTGTCAGTTTAGTCCTTTGAAAAACTCTTATATTTTGGTCCTTCTTTTAATAAATGATTAAGATTCATAAGGTGTTTGTGAGTGTGTGTGTGTGTGTGTGTGTGTGTGTGTGTGTGTGTTTAGAAAGGGAAAGGAAGAAAGAGAGAAAGAGATAGGACAGAGAAAACAAACATCATTCAGGATTTAGAATATACTTAGGAAAGCTGCATAGATTCTGAGAGGGAAGACTTTGGTTGCTACTATCTTCCTTTATCTCCCTCTGTTTTTTGTTTTCATTGTTTGATCGGATTACTTTTGTTTAATCTCAGATGTGAACAGCTCTCGACTAGAAAGAGCCAAAGAATGTGGGGCCACTTTCACCCTCCTGATCGATAAAGAGAGCCCCAAGGAAATTGTCAGTAAGATAGACAGTCTCTTTGGAAACAAACCACATATCACCATTGAGTGTACTGGAGTGGAATCTTCTATCCAGACCAGCATCTATGTGAGTTTGATCCTGCTTAGTGAATCATACATGGGTCTTATTTCAGCAAAAAATGAACAATGAAGACACACTGTATGTGGCTGATTTGAAGGGAGTATAGTAGATTGGAAATTCACTAACAAGGAGTATGGAGATTTGCTTTCTGCTTCCAGATTCATTATTGACTTGTAGTGAGCTATGGATTAATCCATTGGTTGACTCAAAGAGTCATTAATTACTTTCTCTGGATTTTAATTTATTTACATGTAAAATAGGAACAGTAATACCTGTCCTGCTTAAATCACAGGCTTGTTAAGCAGAGTAAATGAGATGAAATTATTTTTGTCTTCTCTTTTTTACATCATCATAGCTCTTCCCGATAGCTTTCCCTCCCTCACCTTCACAGAGAGCCATTCTACATAACAAATAAATTTTTTGAAAGACATAAAAATAAACATAATTGTGATTAAATCATGATAGATCAGGATTAATCCATTGAAAAAATGTAAAATGTGTAATGTAGAGCAGCTGTGCTCTTCATGTAGGAGATCCACATGAAATGATGGTTTGAGGGTATCTAGTCATACCTCTTTCTTTGAGTCTTGAAGGATCTTTATAATTTTCTTAATTTACTTTTGATTTTTTGGTGTGCTATTGTTCTTAACATTTCCGTTGTTATATGTAATGGGCTGAAGTTTGAGTTGATGCACTTAGGTCCCAAGTACATGAGGCTAAATAGTAATTGGGCTATACTCTATTAATATACATGATTGGATAAAGAATGGTTCCTGCCCACTTTCTGTGCAAGTCCTGATGTGTTGTACAGGAAATGATGATTTTGGTGGGTGGAGGCAGAGAGGGGAACAGGAAGAGAAGCTGGGAGAGATTGGGCCTGGGTCCATTCTCCTGGTGGCTGGTCCATGTGGCTGGTGATCTAGCTAGCTTCTTCACTCAGCTGCACACATTGCTATCGCCGATTCTCTTCCACCTCCTATCCTTCTTCACTGAGAATAAAGACTGACGATTTTCCCCTAACCTGAACTCCGGACTCCTGCTGATTTTAAAATACGCGATCTTCACAGTTATACTTCTTGTTCATACTGTTTTCTTGGTTCTTCTTCCTTCACTATGCGTTGTTCATGGAGCTTTCCATGCTACTTAGTATTCATCACAATTGTCATTCCTTATAATGCAATAATATTTCATTATATTTACTTACCACGTTTTGCTTAGTCATTCTTCACTGAATGGGCATCTACTTTGTTTCTAATTCTTTGTTATCACAAAAAGTGCTGCTACAAATATTTTGGTGTGTATGGGAAATTTCTTCTTAACAATAATTTCCTTGTGATATAAGCTCAGTAATGGAGTCTTTAGTTTAAAGGACAGACATTTTAATAATTTTATTGACATAATTCCAAATTTCTTACCATTTCACAGCTCTCCCAACATTGTAGCAGCGTATCTATTATTTCAGAACCCCTCCAAAATTGACTGTTGCCATGTTTGGTCTATTTTGCCAATTATTGAAATGTGAGATGAAGAGTGTTTGATTTGTATTTCTCTTATTATTAGTGATCTGAAGCATTCTTTTTTTTTTTTTTTAAATAGCTTTTTATTTTCAAAATACATACAAAGATGGTTTTCAACATTTACCTTTGCAAAATCTTGTGTTCCAATTTTTTTTCCTTCCTTTCCTCCCATCCTCTTCCCTTAGACAGCAAGTAATCCAATATAGGTTAAACATGTGCAATTCTTCTAAACATATTTCCACATTTATCATGATACACAAGAAAAATCAGATCAAAAAGGAAAAAAAATGAGAAAGAAGAAAAAGTAAGCAAACAACAAAAAAGATGAAAAAAACTATGTTATGATCCACATTCAGCCCACATAGTCCTCTGGATGCAGATGGTTCTCTACATCACAAGTCTGTTGGAATTGGCCTGACTCACCTCATTGATCACAATTATGGATGTTCATGTCCATCAAAATTGAGCATCACATAATCTTCTTGTTGCCATGTATGATGTTCTTTTGGTTCAACTCACTTCACTCAGCATCGGTTCATGTCAGTCTCTCTAAGCTTTTCTGAAATCATCCTGCTGATTGTTTTTTATAGAACACTAATATTCTGTTACATTCATATACCATAACTTATTCAGACATTCCCCAACTGATGGGTAGCCACTCAGTTTCCAGTTCCTTGCCACTACAAAAAGGGCTGCTGCAAACATTTTTGCACATGTGGGTCCTTGCCCCTTTTTTATGATCTCTTTGGGATACAGACTAAGTAGAGACAGTGCTAAATCAAAGGATATGCAGAGTTTGAAGCCCTTTGGACATAGTTCCAAATTGCTCTCCATAGTGTTTGGATCAATTCACAAATGCACAAATGTCCTAGTTTTCCCACATCCCCTTCAACATTTATCATTATCTTTTTCTGTCCTCTTAGTCAATCTGAGAAATGTGTAGTGGTACTTCAGAATTGTCTTAATTTGCATTTCTCTAATAATAGTGGTTTAGACCATTTTTTTCATATGACTAGAAATGGTTTTAATTTTTTCATCTGAAAATTGTCTATTCATATAATTTGACCAATTGGAGAATGGCTTGTATTCTTATAAATCTGAGGGGCAGCTAGATGGTACAGTGGATAGAGTACCAGCCCTGGAATCAGGAGGACCTGAGTTCAAAGATGGCCCTAGATAGACACTTAACACTTCCTACCTGTGTGATACTGGGCAAGTCACTAACCTCAACTGCCTAACAAAAAGGAAAAAAAAGATTAAATTTGAGTCAATTCTCTACATATAATTTTAGAAATGAGGGCTTTATCAGAATCCTTGGATGTAAAACGGTTTTTTTTTCCAGTTTTCTGCTGAAACATTCTTTCTTATGGTTGTGAATACAAGATTCTTTTTCTAACACACACTGGCTATATGGAGCAAGCCACTTAATCCGTCAGTGCCATAGACAGCTTTCTAAAACTGCACATCCTGGAGAAGTTGCTAGTCTTCAGCAATGGAGAGAGTGCTTCCACACTGGGAGTTTCCTGCTTCATTATCTGGACCAAGAATAACTGTAATAATACTCTAGAACATATAAAATATATTTGAAATATGGGACTTTACTATCATTCAATAGAACAAAACTCTTTTTGGAGTGCTAAGGGAATATCAGAGGCACTAAAGAAACCATGACTTGGCTCAGGAACGAGACAGCACCTTTCATCCTTGCCTCTCTCATTATATTCAGGGAGATTACTCTCCATGACTGTTCAGTATGAGATCACACCCAGTAAGTCTTTCACAGTGAATAATAAAATCAGACTTCTTCAAATATCATAGTTGGCTGCAAAACTTCTTCCTGGACTTAGATAGAAGAGAATCCAAAGACTACTTTATCTTGGGGGCCACTAGAGGAAATAAGCAATACTTCTGGAAAACACCAGGCTTAACTCATGACCACACAACAAAATAACAGTACGTGGGGAAGGAGGAAAGGGCAAAAGAAAGAGGAAAAAGTACTGAAAGTGGAAAAGTAGGAAAGCGGCTGGGCCATGGGGAAGGGCCTGTGGAAAGAGAAAGAATAAGGGAAGTCTTGTGGTGAAGAGGTCGGGGTAGGTGACAGTGATGGGCACTGTCATTCATGGGCATCCCCGAGAAGCCCCGAACTCTGGTCTGTCTTCTGGAAGCCAGCACTTCCTCCTTCCGTCTCTGAGTCACAGAGCTATTTTAGAGAAACTTCACGTCCCCAGGAAGAAACTGCTGTCCACGTGAACTGGGCAGGGAGGGCAGCCACCTTTTCTGGTGTCATAGGGGTTTAAGCTAGCACTAGCAGAGAACTTTATCTAGCCTAAAGAGGGCCAGCCCCTCCCTTGATTTGTCAGACACACTTATCTTAGATAATGGCTTGTCAGTCGTCGTCAGTCATTATTGTCACCCTTAATTTTCTGCAGTGCTCACTATGTGCCTGGCACTGTGTTCAGAGAGAAATTTTAACCACTTGAGAATTCTTATTTTATTTAATCTTCACAACCCCTCTGGGAAGTAGGCTCTATTTTATTCTCATTTTACCGATGGGAAAACTGAGGCAAACAGTGAAGTGACTTGTCTAGGTCACACAGCTAGTGAGGAGTTGAGGCTGCACTTGAACCGGGGCTTCCTTTACTCTCCACTGCACCTCTTAGCCACCTAGTAAGCAGCAGTATCTGTCTAAGCAGCCTGATGGCTCTGTCCTGGGACCGGACCATGGGTGGGGCCTTGGACAGGCGGTGATGTCAGGGCCAGGCCAGCATGCATGACAGGCGAGGCAGAATGCTGTGGCGGGCTGTGGCGGGCTCACTGCTGGAGGCAGGGTGAGGTGGAGGCAGGGCCCTCAGGGCCACTTCCCTGTGGAGCAGTGACTAGATAATGCTCAGCTGGGAGAGGCGACCTGGGCAGCTGCAGGTGAAGTGGTGGAAAAAGCCACACCCACAGAAGGAAGGTGATGTCCGTGTTTGGTATTGCCCTTCCCTGTTTGAAGGGGCGAGGAGGAGGAAGCATTGACTGGGAAAATAAGGATATTTTCTTCTTTTGGAATTTCTCGTTGAAGTTTGGACCCGGACAAGCTTCTTATTTCAAGGCCATCCCAGCCCTTGGAGCAACATTTCCTCCTTCATTTCAATCTCACATAAAAGAAGTGGCCCTACTCCTAGCCAAGGATGACCCCTTGACATGCTGCCTCGATCTCCTTCCCTGACAACTTCTCCATCCAGTTGGCCTCATAGTCACTCATCTCCTCCGTCTCTATCTCTCTCTGTCTCTCTCTCAACAAGACTTCACTATCTAATGATCTTTTCTCTACTCCCTACAAACAAGTCAAACATTACCTTCTATGTAAAAGATCTCACTTGAATCTGGCTATCATCATGTGTTAGTCTTTCTCTTCATGGACAAACCCTTAGGGAAAACTTTCTACACTACATTCATTTCCCCTCTGCCCTTTTTTAAATCCTTAGATCTGGCGTTCAGCCTTATCTTGTGCTGAAATTGCCCTTTCCAAAAGTTACCCAAATTACCCTTTTAGATTGCTGTGTGTGTGTGTGTGTGTGTGTGTGTGTGTGTGTGTGTATGTGTATATGTGTATGTGTGTGTGTGTGTGTTTTAGATTGGCTATTATGAGAAATGTTGTTCCTTTTTTTCCCTCCCACACATATTAGGAGATAGAGTAATTGAATTGCCTCTTACTTGCCAAATCTAATGACTTTTTCTCAATCTTATTTCTTGTTAACCTTTTATAGTTGCTAAATCTCTCTTTGTTCTCATACCCTTCTAAGAAGTCTCCTTTGCTGATTCTTCATGTCGCAGCCTTGTTCCTGTTTCTCAAGATTCTGTTCTGGGTCCTTTTCTGTTCTCTTCCTAGTCTGTACTGTCTTCACTGGTGATCTCTTCAGCTTCCATAGGTTCTTTATGGAGATGATACCCAGATCTAGATATTCATATATGTATATGTGATATGTCTGGGACATTAAAGAAGATGTATTAATGTCTGCTTTGCTGATGTCCTCTAAGGACCATGAGAATTTTTTTCCTCTAACTTGCAGTTTATGTTCCATATGTGTTGCCTCCCTCATTAGAATGTGACCTCCTCAAGAATAAGGACTTTTTAAAATTAATCTTTCCTATGCTTAGCCTATTGCTTTGCACATAGCAAGTATTTAACAAATACTTCATTCAATCATTCATTCATGCATTTGCATTAAGATACTGACACTTCACCTCTGCCTCTTGAGTTTTGGGTGTACTATCATTATTCCCATTTTACAATTGAGGAAATTGAGGTGGACAGAAGTGAAGTGACTTGCTAAGGTCATGAAGCTAGAAAGTGTCTGAAGCTGGATTTGAATTTGGATCTTCCAGACTTCAGACCTGGTTCCCCACTTTGCCACCTGAATACCTTGTAGGCTCTGAAAGGGACCTCAAAGGCCATCTGCTCCAATCCTGTCGTTTTAAAGATGAGGAAATTGAATCATAAAGAAATTAAATGACTTTCTGAGTTCACACAGGTAGTGCTTAGCATGGAGGGATGGGGATGAAAAGGACACAGAAGAATTTGAAAACATGACCCTTACCCTCACAGTACTTCCAATTTAGAAAACTAGACAAAGTTCACGTTCTTGAAACAATAGAGAAGGATATAGCAGCTTGTGATTTAGTCCCCATCTGTGTGATACAGTGATCTATGGAGACAAGACAAGAAGGATTGGTGAAGTTGGGGGAGGTTAGGGAAGCCGCCTGGAGAAGTTGGGGCTTGAGTTAGGCTAAGAGTAGTGATTAAGATTGTCTTTTTTAGCAGTAAGAGCCAATTTACTTTCCTAATTAAGTTTTGCTTTAAGTCAATATGATAATTAATTTGTGTTCCTCAAGTACTCCCTGAATGATAGTGTGAAGAATGCAAGGAGAAGACGGGTTGGAGCATTTTTATGATTATAAATTGTACAATGAAATTTCATGAGACAGATAATCTATATGTGGATTATTTGATTTGAGATGGTTGCAATATAGTATGGAAATTGTCAACTATTAACTATTGCCATTTTCATTCCAAAGAACCCTTGGGTATAGGAGTAGTTCATAATCCATGATGACAAGTATGATTAAAACTGAATTCAATTAAACAGGGATTTTTAAGCTCTTAGTATGTGTTTGGTGATACAGCATCATTATATTCAAAAGATTTTAAAGCATCAGCCTATTAACAGCTTGTTTATTTATTTGGGAGGTTCCTTCTTCCAACTTTTATTTTTTTATAACAATAGCTTTTTATTTTTTGCCCTTGCAAAACCTTGTGTTCTGAATTTTTCTCTCTTCCCCCCTTCCCCCTCCCTTAGATAGCACATAATCCAATATAGGTTAAATGTATGCAATTCTTCTAAACATATTTCCACATTTATCACATTGCACAAAAGATTGTTTATTTAAAGTAATTTTGATAACTACAAATTTCTACCTGTTTTTCCCCTTGAGTTTGAGTCTCCCTATCTTGGTCAGGTGGGTGGGGGTATAAGTAAACATTTATTTAGTGCCTACTGTGTGTCAGGAACTGTGCTAAGCTATCCATTGCTGATCAGCATGTAAACTTTGTGTTATTGACCTGGGCCAGTCTGCTTCCATAGACATTTTGGTGGTTCTCTTCCTGGTGACTCACCATTTTGATGTGGGAATTGGTGTAGATAGATACCTTATCTGCTTTTTATCTTCCTGTATTTTAGAACTCCCAAATCCAAACTATCAACCAGCCTCAGCTTTCCCCATTAGCAAGTGTGTATTACCATACCTGGCTACAAAATTCTAACAATAGCAATCTATATTCTTCTGTATATTCTTCTTTAAAGCTCTCTCTCATCCCATATTATTTGGTACAGGTTAGACTAGATTATGTTTGAGATTACTTTTAATTCTCAAATCCCATGATTCATTTTGTCATTACAGCAAGCCTAGTGAGGTCAATATAAGGTAGAGCCTGAAACATTTGGCCAGTTGCATGGAGCTTGGCATGATACGGTTTTGATTTGTGGGGGACACCCTGGGCTATTGTCTGGAGAAGTCTGGGAATGCTCCAATCCCCATTCTGTCATTATTGAGTTAATAAAGCCTTGGAAGGTTGTTAGAGGTCACTATTGTTATTAATCTTGCTTATAGCAAAGCATTCTTAGCAATACAGTAAAATGCGACTTTTGCCATTTGGGATAGTGATATTCTTAATGCAAGTCTCTATACTGGCAGAGTAGATTCTTTCTACATTTCTAGATTTACAGCCTTGAATAGGGGAAAGAGCCTTATATTTGTAAGCAAAGCATCAGCTTTTGAACACTGACATTTGCTTGTTGTATGAAAGCTTAGTTTCTTCTTAGCTAAAGTGGAAATAATAAAGTTTTCAGCATGAAAGGCAGCATGTTATAGTAAATGGGGGAGAAGGCATTGGAGACAAAAAAAATCTAAGTTCAAATTCTACCTCTGAACACATACTAGCTATTTGATCAAGTCATCTAAAAGTAAATACTGAACTGAGTTGCTGATTTGAACAGTGGAGGGAGTTTCTATCTTTGGAATTGCACACAATGATTAAAAATCATAATATTTTGCAATAGCCACCTCACAGAGTAATTCTGAGGAGAGTTCCTTGCAAACTGTAAAGTTATTTGTCAGCCCAGCTGTAATTATTCTATAGTAGTCCAGTATCTTTATTGTAGGTAAATTCACCAGTATCTTTGTACTGTTTCATTGGTCTAATCTTGAAAACTCCCTATTCTCTGGAGTTTTCACTAATTATACATACAGTTTACCTAGTCTATATTTAACTAGTGGGGAATCATCTAATCTTAGCAGAAAGCATCCCTTTGACTGGAGGTCACATAGCATTTAGCATGTAATAGAAAAAAGTCTATATTGATGATTTCTGACTTTTTTTCTCTGATCTCCTTTTAGGCCACTCGTCCTGGTGGGACTGTAGTGCTAATAGGATTGGGTAAGGAGACAGTCTCTATCCCCCTGGTCCATGCAGCTGTGCGAGAAGTGGATATCAGAGGAGTGTTTCGATACTGTAATACGTGAGTATCCCTGGAGTATATTCTGAACTAAGATCCAATGAATCAGGAGAAAACCCAGGTGGTTCTCTGGAGAACCTTTCCACCTTCTACGAGTTCTCTCCTGACTATTGGACAAGGAAAATAGGCCAGAAGACTGGGATAGATGAGTCCTCAACCTCAATCACTTTCCTGATCATTTATTAAAGAACCAAAGGGAATCAATTAGGAAACACTTTAATAAAAATTCCAATATGTGCCAGGCATTGTGCTTGCCTCTGAAACCAAAATGACATGATTCTGGCCCTCAGAGAGCTTACAGTCTGGCACTAGCGGCTATAGGGTTCTGGAAAGGCTTCATTCAAGGGGAGTTTGAATTGAGTCTTGAAGGAAACAAGGGTTTCTGAGAAGCAGAGGTGGGTACACTACAATACTGTGAAAATAGGAGTAATCGAGAGTTGCTTATGAGGAATAGTCTAAAGGCGTCTGCTCTTGAGAGAAGCAACTGGATTCAGTAGGAAAGTACCCTCCTGAGTTTAAAGTCTTTTTAGGATATGAGATTCAGATCTACCATTTACTGGGCACGTGGGTAGTGAAGTAAACAGGAGAGAATTAGAAAAACCTGCATTCAAATCCTGCCTCAGATAGTTCCTAGTTGTGTGACCCTGGACAAGTCCTCCTCTGGAAAAATGATTGTTTTCACATTATAATGATATTATTAGGATAGGATTTTACGTTATCATAAGAAAAACATACTACTTTGGTTGTCATATATACTCACATATATGTGTGTATATAGACATACATGCTTATAAATATGTATGTAGGTGTGTGTATGCCTACATGTGGGTAGGTGTATATATATATATATATAAAATATATATAAAATGAGAATATCTTGTAAAAAGCTTTGCAAACCTTAAAACATGACATAAATGCTAGCTACTGTGTGTGACTGGACAAGTCGAGGGGGCCTTTTTGACTCCATTTTCTTATCTGCATCCTAGGGATAACAAATACTTGTTTTATCTATCTCATATTGTTGGAGGGGGGGGAGTAAGGAGGAAGGAGACTGAAAAGGAGAGGAGGGGAGGTGAGAGTGTGAGCTCTCAGAACACAGACTCTGACTGGAGTCAAAGAACCCTGCCTACCCAAGTGACTTCTCAAACTCCACGAGCCTCAGTTTCTTCATCTGTAAATTGAGCTAGATGACTTTGCAGGTGCTTCCCAGTTTTATAATGGTCAGCTCTATTCATGTGACCTGGTATTCTGTCATTTTTAAGGGGCAGAAGCTCTAGGGGAGTGGGGCTGCTGACCATTTTATCTCAGCCACAGTTTCTTCCAACCCTGGTGCTGCTAAGCAGTCTTTTGTCCTCATAACCACCCGCTGCTTCCTGGTAGGCTTGTAGGATTAGAACTCAATGGAGCTCAGAAGTCATCAAGATCTTTCAATCATCAGTTTAGAGCAGGAAAGGACTTAATAAGTCAAATCCCTTCTTTTACATATCTGGAAATGAAGACTCCAGAGATGGGAAGGGACTTACTTGAAATCACTCAGGTATCAGGATTGGAACCCAGCAGAACTTAGCATAGTTCTTGGCATATAGTAGGTGCTTAATAAATGCTTAGTGAGCAGTTTCCTGCTTCTGCTTGGCTCTTCCCACCACAGCCTGGAGAGGATGGGTGGGTAGGGGGGAAAATAATAGCTTTAGGAAATGCTAAATTGTGGAATCAGCACCTGTCATTGATGCTTGAAAGAGCTGGAATGAGACTTCTATACCTTGTTGGTCTCCAGCCTTGCCTGCCACCCTGAGATGGTCCATTTCAGGACAAGTGAGCAGTAGTCCGAGGCAAGAGAACAGGCAACTCGGGAGTAGGGTAGACAAGATATTGTCTCAGGCACCTCATTTTGAATCCCCGCTCTGTCACTTACTGTCCATGAGGGCAGAATAGTGACTGTGTTTGATTGTGTTTGAGGCCTGGACTATGCTGTACTTGCAGGGTGTGTCTAATTGGTGTGTATGTGTTTTTCCCCAGGTGGCCCATGGCGATCTCGATGCTTGCATCCAAGTTGGTGAATGTCAAGCCCTTAGTCACCCACAGGTTTCCTCTGGAAAAGGCCCTGGAGGCCTTTGAAACATCCAGTAGGGGAGAAGGATTAAAAGTCATGCTTAAATGTGACCCTGACGACCAGAATCCCTAATACTGATAGGAGTTTTTGCCCTCTGCCCTTACTCCTCTCCGCTTAGGGCCTCGCTGACCAGAGTGCTTTGGAGGAGACGGACTTTTTTGTTGAAGTGATTTATTTTGAATCATTAAGAGTAAATAAAAACCTCACATTTTAACAGGAGAGCTTGATCCTGGAAGTAATTTACAATAAAAATACGAAGAGGGAGAACTTAAGGGGAATTTGTAGTAGTGGTCATCTGTTTACATATACTGTGCAAAGTTCAACTGAGTAGAGCAGAGTTTGACACTCAGGTTTGGGAAACTCCCCTTCTTCCTGGTGTGTTTTAGTTGGGCAAGACTGGGAATCTGGAAACATAACACAAGCAACACTTGTCCCATTTCACTAAGAAAAAGGAGGAGGATAGAGAGGAAAAGGATCCTTCAGTGGATCATCTCTGGTCTAATACACACGTCTCCCTGGAATCTGTAGATGGTGCCCAGGGACCTAGAGACTGATGGGAGCAGAGGGGGTAGAAAATCATTCATTTCTGTCCAAACCCCTCAGTGGAGGGGTATTTCACAAACACTTTTTCAGTTTAATGAGGAAAGAGAAATGGGAAAGGTACCTCAGTCCTTCTTAGGGTTTCTACTAATTTTTAAAAGTGAAAATACTAGATCTGCATCCAGACCAGGTTTTCTCCCTTGGAATGTAGATGTGAAATAGTTCTTTAATTATTACTTTTAATTGCTAACACCCATCAGACTGCCAGCAGAAGAGCTGAGCCAAGTAGACCCAAAGAATGAAACTTGGGATGAAAAAGATAAAAAAAACTATAGATTCTCTCATTTCCAGGGAGTCGTCCAGGCCCTACTAAAACAAAGGTGCCCCAGACAGTCACCAAAAGAGTTCATCTACTACTTCCAAGTGTTTTGCTTTATTTAATTCTCAAATTGAGGAATCCACTAATTTCCCCAGCTAAGGCTAAATGTGGGGAAATTTAGGGGCAGTTGCCCCCTAAATTGATCTTAAGACAAAGCATCTGTGAAAATATAGATATTAAGAAGAAAAAGAGAAAAAAAAATCCCTTTGATTTAAAAGAACACACTTTAAAGAACCTTTCTGTTTCTGGCCTAGAAGACTTTAGTCAGTGGCTTTGGCTCCCCTAATCAAATCAAATAAATGAATACTAAGGGAGTATCTCATTTTGAACCACCCAAACAACTCTCTTAAGCACTTCACTGATTAAAAATCAATTCCACTTAATTTTGAAGTTTCTCTCCAATTTGAGCACTAGTCAGTAAAGGATAAATGTCACACATGTTACCAAGAGCTGCCTTTGTAAGGTAGGCAAGTTTATATTTAATCCTGAAGGTAATAGGGAGCCAGTGGAGTTTATTGAATAAAGGAATGAAGAGTCAATTGGACAGATGTTTGGAGGATGGGACAAAAAAGGGAGATCATGTTTTTGCCCCTGGCCCCAAAAGGCATATCAGATTCCTAGTGGAGAGTCATGATAGTTATTCACATTTAAAGTTACCAATGTAATGTGTTCTTATCGAGACATCCATTTTTGACCATATTTTTTCAAAGTTAATTGTATAATGTACCAGAGCTTTAAAAAAATTTTTTTAAAGGTATTTTTTTCAATTATATGTAAAGATAGCAGAACTTTCTTTTTCCATTAGAAGATTTGTTAAGTTGCTATACTAGTGGTGTTTTTTTTTAAATGTAATATGACTTTCATGATATTTTTAGAGTTAGGTATGCTATAAAATTCAGGTAAAATAAAGCATTACAATGTAAGTTATTTAATTTTACCTCATGAATTTAAAAGTGTGAATCGAATGTAGAAAAAAAAGTTGCTTTTTGATGTATCTGAGGTTCAGTGAGCCAAATGATAAGATTGATACAGGCAATTGGCACAAATTTTGGGGTTTGGTCATGTGATGAATTCACAATGACTATTCTTTGCTATAAAGGACATTTATTTAGGAGGACAGATTAAAATGAAGAGGTATGATAGACACCAGAAATGGTAAATAGGAAACAGAGTTGGGGAGAGCAAAAAGTTAGACAGGAAAGTGGTTTTAACAATTAGCAATGGAAAAGACAAGTTCCTTAGTAGAATTCACAATTAATCAAGAGAAAGCAAATACTTCATGAAGTGGGAGTGTGCCATTGACTGGCAGGCTAAATTCATAGAGAAGTTTAGCACCCTAAAAGAGTAAGTTAGCTGAAGAAGGAGAAATGGTAGGGGGATGAGAGGAAGGACACTGTGGGGTATGGGGCATGAGAAGGGCATCATGAAGCAGAATGCCATGGTGGGCTAACCCAAAAGGGATTTGGCAAAGATGGAGTGGATAGATTTAGAGGGGAAATTTAACTTGGGGGTTTGGCTAACTTGACTTTCTGATTGGATATAATAATGGATACAGTAAAGTGGGATTACACAAGACCCCCACAGGGGTAGGACTGTCAGGTTGTCATCTCCATCAGTGTCCTCAGGGAGAAATTTTATCAGTATTTCTGGCTGCCAACCTCATTTAGTGATACTCATTACTTTCCCAGTCACTCAGTAAGGAAGTAGATTGTGCAAGTATTAGTCCCCATTTTCTAGACTAGGAAAATTGAGGCTTAGAGATATTCATTAACTCACCCATGGTCAAAAGGCTCCTTATATGGATGTCAGAAGACCAGGATTCTACCCCAGGTCCATGTTCTTGCCACTATCACACTGGAAATGATTTTTTTTTGGGGGGGGGAATTGGTATTTCTAAACCAACTTGGCATGCACTTATCGTCCAAGGGAAGAAGCAAGATGGATTCGCAGGCTCTCCTTCTTCTTACCCCTCCCCATCTCCCTTGAGATTCTCTAGGGTGAGAGAAATCCTAAACCTCCCTTGTCCTTATTGTTGCCCAGGCTAACTTAAGCACACATTTCAGGGAAAGTAGAATTTGTGTCCTCAGCTTGTTTGCCCAAAGTTGGGTTTTTTCTGATGTCCAGAACTCACATATTCAGAGCCAGAGTAACTTCGGATGCTACTTCATCTTGCAGGTGAAGACACCAGAGGTCAGTTAAGTAATCCTCAAGGTCACATAGGTAATAAACATCAGAGTGGGGAATTTGAACTCAGGTCCTCTAACTTCAGAGCTAACACTCATTCTATTGTGTTCTCTGCCTGATTCTCTCAGAGGCTCTCTCTCTGCCCAGCCCCTGCTTGTAGATTCAGTTGGGTTGCATTTTATGAGAAGATCTCTGTCTTTTCTTTCCACACAATATGGGGCTGTCTACCTTTGCAATAAGTAGTTATTTGCCTACAATTTCAGGAGCTTCCTCTCCACCTGTTTTATGCTGCCAGAAGTTCCCTTAACGATTCACAAAAATTTTTGTACAATTAGGGACTTCAAATGCAAATCCATCCTGGAGGAGCTACCACTTTGGCTTCAATTCACACTACAGTGTAAACGACCTAGAATCATTTCTGGGAACTTGTTTTTTCTAGGTGAAGAGAGAATCTGAAGGGGAAGTGCCAGAGAAAAGGATGTTTGAAAGACCCTAAAGATTTCTCTCAGGGGGCTCTTCTTTCCCCCATACACATCTCCCTTCCCTTACTCTCCAAATACCAATTCTACAATATTTTGCAATTTCCGCAGCACATAGTAAGCCAGGGGAGTAGGAGAAAGAGTGAGATCGGAGCTTTTGCACAGCGATTGGTCTGCCTTAATATTAATGGACTGATTTCCCGAGACATCCTGTCTCCTCTGTGGTTTGCCCTGGCTAGAATGATATTAAAGTTATATTGCTCTTAATTCCTCTAGCCCTAAATGAAGAATTTCCTGCAGGAAATAAAGCAAGAAGCCAGGCTAAAATTTCCCTCCCATTCTCTGAACACAACAAATATTGATTGACAAAGATTTGAAGTTAATCAGTTCTCCCCACGGAAACTGTGGCATGTGGCCACTCAGCTGTGTTTCTGTTTCATCTCCATGGTCCCTGATAGAGGAATCATAACTCCCAGGGTTGCACCAGTCCTGGGCTCTGTGTATTCTGTCCCCCGGTGCCAGCACCTTCCTGGCTTTCAGTCAACATTCAACACCCCACCCAGTGGGATCAGCTGGAGCCAGATTTAACAACCAGGAAGACAGAATGGCCGGGGTAGAGGGACCTCCAGGACTTCAGCATGGAGAAGCAACCTCGTGATAAACAGCAGAATTAAATCAGAGAGTTGGGAAGGGTCATGGGGTGGGGATAGAGGGAGCACAGGGAGTTCCTGCTTCATTCATCCATTCATATATTCATTCAATAAATGATTATTAAATTCTGCTCAAGAGAGGGAAATAATGGTAATAATAACTCATGTTTATAGAATGTTCTCAGATTTACCCAGTTGCCCCTGATTTTTTTTTTTTGGTGATTTATTTAGGAACATTATCTCTGAGGGACAATAGCATGTCTCTGGTGTTCATCTCTGTATATGCAACAGTAAAAAAAAAACATTTGTTGTCACTTTGTCTCTTTCTGCAGGAAATTGTACAGCTAATGACAGTACTGTAGCTGCAGAGCTGTCTCTGAAGCTACACTAACTGTCAAACAATATGTACACAAACTACATTGTAAAAAATATTACATTGTTACATTACAGACAATGCACTCTAGCTGCTGTTTTAATACTCCCCCCATTCTATGCAAATGAACCTAGTACAAAGAGAAGAGTATGAACTGACCTGTGAGTTATTTACAACTACACTGTCTCAGAAGCATTACAAGGAGGGAAATTTACACTGTCCAGGGGGAATATACTAAGCACATGGATCAAAGGTTATACATTACTTTTGCTATTGTTGCTTGAAATTGTTGATTAAAAAGATTCTCTCTCCATGCTTATGCGGATTAATTTATGACTGTTTAACCAAAAAAGAAAAAAATAGGGCTTGAAAGATATCTGACCGTAATTTTCTATGTCTCTTATAGAAGGAGGGAGAAGGGAGAATATATGTTGGAACATTTCTCCCCACTTCTCCCTTCACCCTTGGAAATAAATCTGAGCTGGTCCTTTGATAATGAAGAAAACCAGCCTCTGAATTTGTTCATTTAGATTAAAAGAAAAAAGTGGGGGTTGGGGTTGGGGAGAGAGGTGGTGGGAAGAGTAGTGGTGGGAAGAGTAGAGTAATGGTGATGGATAAGGACCTGGAGAATTTAAGATAAGAAGGAAAACATTTGTAATACATCCATGCAGCTTAAAAATACTAGAGTGAGGAAGCATCAATTTTCCACTAAGAGCATACAGAATCGCATCCTCATTGTGCATTGTCCACTTGAACAAAACTGGGTTGTCCCTGATTTCTTGGAGCTTATAGTGTACCAGAAATGATGTATATACAATGTATGTGATAAGTGCTTAAGAGAGATTCAAGACAAAATAATATATAAGATATGAGTTTCCAGGAGAGAGCAAAAAGAGGGAAAACACCAACTGTGGGTTACAGATGTAGTAGAACCTTCCTTTAATCTTTAATCTATCTTCTGGGGGCCAGGGAGTTGGGGAGGGACATGGACAGTCATCCTGACTTATGTCTTGTCACTAGACTAATGACTAGAGAATGAAGCTGATGATTTTGTATAGCTCTATTTCACTTAAATCCAATTCACAATTCACAAGTCTATCCTTTGCAATATGGAAGGTTAGTCTGGAAGGTGCATCCCCCAGACCTAGTACTTCCCGATTGAATCAAGATTTTCCTCCCTCGTTTATGATTTTATTCTTTCCTTGGTTCAATTGACTCTTGACATCTCCTCTTTCCCTTGGGAGCCCATGGTAATAAGGAGGATAGCACTGATGAGTTTTAGAGTTTGAGACAGCCTTATGCAATGTATAGATTGCTGGATTTGAAATCAGGAAGAATTGGGTTCAAATTTTACTCTTGAAACTTACCAGATGTATCTATAAGTAAAATGTAATAAGTAAAATGGGGATAATAATAGTACTTACTTCACAGGATTGTTGTGAGGATCAAATGAGATCATTTGTGGAATTCACTTTGCAAACTTTAAAGTTCAATGCAAATATTAGTTATTGTTATTATTAGCAAATCAGTTAATCTTTCTGACTGTTCAGTTTCTTTATCTGTGAAAGGAGATACAATATTTACTCATTCTATTTTAGATTACTATGGAAAGGATTGTTGTGAGCCTTAAAGCACTATATTATATCTGCCTGCTACTACTACTAGTTAGTAGATAAGCATTTAAGTGCTTATTGTGTTGTTCTAGGGATACAAAGAGAAGGAAAATTCTTTGTCTTTTAAAACTAATGATGTTATTCAACATATATAGGACTGCTTGCCATCTAGGGGAGGGGGTGGAGGGAGAGAGGGGAAAAATCGGAACAGAAGTGAGTGCATGGGATAATGTTGTAAAAAATCATCCTGGCATGGGTTCTGTCAATAAAAAGTTATCATAATAAAAAAAAAATTTTAAAAATAAAAAATTTAAAAAAAAATTAATGATGTTTCTTAGTGCATAAAATAAGATAATAGAAATAAAAAGGAAACCATGTTGAAGGGCATTGACCAAAATATTTTTTTAAGGTTAGTAACAGTTGGTATATAGTGGGAAAAGAGAAGAGGACCAGAAAAAGAGTTCTATTTGAAACAAACCCACCCTTAGTGGGGGTGACATGGATGAAAAATAAACAAAGGAAACTGAGAAGAAGGGGTCAGAGAGAAAGAACCAGAAAAAATAGTGCCTAAAGAGGAGAGTGTATTCAAGAAGAGAGTATGATTCAAATGGTCAAATGTTAATAGAGGTAAAAAAAAAAAAATGAGATAAGATCATTTGATTGAGCAATTAAGAGTTCACTGGTACCTTTGGTGAGGGTAATTCCAGTTGAATAATGAGATTTGGAAGCCAGATAATAGAGGCTTTAGAAGAGAGCATGAAGAAAGAGAAGTGGTGTTCCCAAGATGTTTAGTCATGATGAACAAAAGGTGAAGAATATTAAGGGAATCAGTGGGAGAAAATGTGAAGGAAAATGACCTAGTAGCACCAGATTTCACATTATTACAAAGCTGTAATCATCAAAATAACCTAGTATTGGCTTTTTAAAAGAGTTGAAGATCAGAGGAATAGAGTAAGTGATTATAGTAATCTAGTGTTTAATAAACCCAAAGGTCTAAGTTTTTGGGACAAGAATTCAACATTTGACAAAAATTGCTGGGAAACCTAGAAAGCAGTTTTGCAGAAACTAGACTGGATCAGAATCTCACTCTGTGTATCCAAAATAAGGTCAAAATAGTAGATGATTTAAACAAAGAATATAAATAAATTAGGGGAGCATGGAAAATTTTATTTGTCTGATCTATGGATAAGGGAAGAGTTTGTGCCCAAACAAGAGATAGAGAGGATCATAAAAAGTAAAATGGAAAATTTTGATTTTATGAAATTAAAAAAACTTTTGTATAAACAAAACAAATGCAGCCAAAATTAGAAAGAAAGCAAGAAATAGGGAAAAATTTTATAGCAAGTTTCTCTGAAAAAGGCCTCATTGTGCAAATATATAAGGAACTGAGCCAAATTTTTTTTTAATGACATTCTTCAATTGATAAATGGTCAAAAGATATGAAAAGGCAGTTTTTGGAAGTAGGAATAACTTACCAATATTCATATGGAAAAAATGCTCTAAATTACTAGATTAGAGAAATACAAATTAAAATAGTTCTGAAGGATAACCTCATACCTATCAGATTGGCTAATACAACAGAAAAGAAAAATGATAAATGCTGGAGGAGGTGTGGAAAAATTGGGACACTAATACACTGTTGGTGGAGTTGTGAACTGGTCCAACTGTTCTGAAGAACAATTTGGAACCATGTCCAAAGAGCTATAAAACTGCATATTCTTTGACCTCAAAATATCCCTATTAGGTCTGTATTCCAAAGAAATCAAAGAGAAAGGAAAAGGATTTATTTGTACAAAAATATTTATAGCAGTTCTTTTTGTGATGGCAAAGAATTAGAAACTGAAGTGGGGGGATGCACATCAATTGGAAAATAGCTGAACAAGTTGTGGCATATGACTATTTTTTCCCACTTACTAGTACTTTATTTTTTCCAATTATATTTAAAGGTAGTTTTCATTTTGTCAACTTTATGATTTTATTGTTTTCTGGTTATACATGTTCATATAAATTTATTTTTAAAATACATATTTCTTTATGAATCATATTAGGAGAGAAAATCAGATCAAAAGGGAAAAACCATGAGAGAAAAAAAAAAACAGAAGAAAAAAGATGAAGAAAAAAAAAGTAAACATAGCCCATGTTGACTTACATTCAGTCTCCATAGTTCTCTTTCTGGATGTTAATGGTGTTTTCTATCCAAAGTTTATTGGAATTGCTTTGGATTGTTGAACTGCTGAGAAGAACCAAGTCTTTCATAGCTGATAATTGCACACAATTGCTGTTACTGTGTACAGTGTATTTCTGGTTCTATTTGTTTCACTCCGCATCAGTTCACATAAATCGTTCTGGGTCTTTCTAATATCATCCTGCTGATCGTTTCTTATAGAACAATAATATTCCATTTCTTTCATGTGCCATAACTTATTCAACCATTCCCCAAATGATAGGTAGTTACTCATTTTCCAACATTTTACCGCCACAAAAAGAGCTGCTATGAACATTTTTGCACACGTGGGTCCTTTTTTCCCTCCTTTAAACTGCTGGAACAATAGGCATGCATAGTTTTATAGTCCTATGGGCATAATTCCAAATTGCTCTCAATTTCATTTCAAAACTCCACCAACAATGCACTAGTGTCCCAGTTTTCCCATCAACATTGATTTTTTATAAGATTTTGAGTTCCAAATTTTTACCCTTCCTCCCTTTTCTTCCTCTCCAAGACAGCAAACAATCTAATAAGGGTTATACATGTACAATCATGATAAAATATTTCTACATTAGTCATGTGAAAGAAGATTCAAAACAAAAGGGAAAAATACAAGAAATAAAAACAACAAAAAAAGTGAAAATAGTGTCCTTTGATCTTCATTCAGAACCCATCAGTTCTTTCTCTAGATATGGATGGCATTTTCCCTCATGAGTCTTTGGAGTTGTCTTAGATTATTGTGATGCTAAGAACTAAGTAAATCATAGTTGATCATTGCACAATGTTGCTTTTTCTCAGTACAATGTTTTGGTTCTGTTCACATCACTAAGCATCAGTTCATGCAAGTCTTTCCAGGTTTTTTTGAAATCTGACTGCTCATCATTTCTGATAACACAATGGCATTCCATTAGATTCATATACCACAATTTGTTCAGTGCTTCTAGAGAACTGAGCCTGACAAAGAAAGGGGATACCTCTTTATCAGAGGCTGAAGTAAAAGAGATCAAGGCAGCTCTTGCTTTATGTAGAGGTCTGCAGATCACTATATACTTAGAAATTTTACATTGTGAATTTGCATTCAGATAGGGAAGGGAGGGAGGGAGGCAAAAAAGGGTCCCTGGAAGCCAGGACAGACAGAGGGTATCCCAGTGGAGGACAAAAAATAGACATGTTAGTACAGATGCATAGGGAGGTGGGGAAAGTCAGTCTCTGAGCACCACAGGTCTCAAGACAAGCTCCCTTTCTCAGCTGCAGTGGTAGTCTCTCTCTGTATTTGTGTGCTTTCATTTGGAGAGGATTTTTTTAGGTTTTATATTGGTGAGATGGAGGGAAGGCAAGGTCACAAAGTACCAAGCTGAGGGGGAGTGGAAAGAGACCACAATACTAAACAGTAAAGTTAATATAAAATTTTTTGGAGTGTGAATTTCTTTCAGAATTCTTTATGTGAAATCGAATTTGCATAATATGAATTTACATAAAGCGAAAACTAAAACAGGGTTTTCTGAATAATGTGAAATGAATGAGATAGGGAGAAAGGGGAGATCTCTAATAGTCTCAATTTTTTTTTCAGTGAGGTAAAAGGCAAGGTCTTCTGCTGAGAGAGTAAGAGAAGAGAGTGCCATGGGAAGTTTGAATGCAGGTGGGAAGATTTAGAATTGATTGTACTCAGGAACATGGTCTTTCTTTGTATAATAGGTATTGTAGTTCTTTCTTTCTCAATGGGTGGGGAAAGAGGATGGAAGGAGGACAATTTAAAAAAATTAAAAATGTAATTAAGAGCTGTTTGTGCTATTACTACTAATAGTATTAATAATAGTGAGGTATACTTGGGGTCAAGGACTGACTAAATTCAAGGTTCCCTTGGTCCTCTACCCAATTTGTATATGTCCCCCTTCTTTCATTTTATATACTATATATCTAACATTTATAATGTAATTTATATTATTATTTCATCTAATCCCCACCATAGAGTTAGGAGACAAGTGATAAAATATTATGTCCATTTTGCTTGTGAGTCCAGAGAGTACCCAAGGTCATAAAATGAATAAATTTTACTCCTGAACTAAGATTGTAACATTCTTGTCCCCTATGTATTAAGAAATATTTAGGGTAGAAGGTGGCATTAGAGAGAAGAGGATTTTTAAAATTAAAATTTAATTTTTTAAATCTTTAACCCCCTAAAAAACATTTCTATACATATAGCAGAATATAAAAGAATGTTGAATATGAATCGGCCAAATGAAATAATATTTATAAAGAGCTTAGCATAGTGGCTAGCACATAGTAAGCACTTAATAAATGCTTGTTTCCTTTCAATTTTAAATATATTTTTATTTATTTCAGTAAATATTTCCTTCCAATTTTTTAAAAGAAGATAACTGAGTATACAAATAATATACCGATGAGCTTGATTGATTCTTGAAAAAAAATTCTAGAACAAATCATTATAAAAACAATTAGTGAATATCTAACTAGAAGAGTAGACATTACAAAGAGTCACTATGACTCCATAAAAAATGGGTCATCTCAGATTACCCTTATTTCTATTTGGACAGATCTTATTGTTGCTATTTGTCCTTTATTCTCGAAAGAATGACATGCAAGTGAATTGGATTTAAGTGTGGGAGAGCTGTGCAAGGTCACCTGCCTTACTTTCTCCTCCAGAATCAATAGGATCCAGTGGTCAGATATAAATCAAGATAACTGGAGATTAAAGCTAGGTAGCAATTGAGGGAAAGAATGGCCTTTTTCACCTAGTCCAAAAACCAATTCTACCAAATAAGTAAATCATAGAAACTACGTTTTAGGAAAGCATTTGATAAAGTACCTAATGTTACACTTTTGGAGAAGATAAGTGATATGGATAAGATAATAATACAACTAGATAGATTTCAGAACTATGGTTCCATATCAGGAAGTCACCAATGGATTATCCAAGAATCTGTGCTGGCCAGGTGCTATGACTTAGATGACTTAGATAAAAGCTTAAATGGAATCTTCATCAAATTTGCAGAGAGCTGGTAAGAATAATTAACACTCTGTATGGATGACAGCCAAGTTCCAAAGAGATGTTGCCTGATAGGAAGGAAATCATTTAGTAAGCACTTACTATGTCCATGGAATTGTCCTAATGCTTTACAAATATCTCATTTGATCATTGCAACTCTGGGAAGTAGATGCTTGTACAGTCCCCATTTTACAGCTGAGGCAGACAGAAATTAAATGACTGCCATTGTCACAGAGCTAAGATCAGATCTGAATTGATTGAAAATCAATAGGAATAAGTATCACACTTGGAAGAAAAAAATAGCTTGGCAAGTATAGGATGAAGGAGGAAGCATGGTAGGAAAGCTTGAGAAAAATTAGAAGGTTTTAGCAGCCAATCAACTCAATACCAGTCAGTAGAGTGACATGGCAGTAAAAATACCAAATGATCATAGCATGAAGAAAGTCTTAGCTCCCAAGACTAAGGAAGTGATGATCATCCCTCTGTATTCTGTTCTAGGCAGACCACATGTGGAGTATTCTAGGCAACATAGCTTTGTGAAGGACATTGACACTTGGGAGAGTGTCCAAAGGAATGTAACAGGTTAGTGAAGGACTTTGAAGCTATATCGTCATCATCATCATCATCACTAACATTTATGCAGTGCTTTAAGGTTTGCACAGTATTTTAGATTCTTGGATCCTCACAGCAACTCTGGGAGGTGGGTGCTGTTATTACCGCCATTTTACAAATAAGGAAATTGAGGCAGAAAGAAATTAAGAGACTTATCTAAAGTCTATTGAAGAAATTGTTGTTCAGTCACGTCCAACTCCTTATGATGCTATTTGGGTTTTCTTGGCAAAAATACCGAAGTGATTTTCCATTTCCTTCTCCAGTTTATTTTACAGATGAAGAAACTGAGGCAAATAGGTTTAAGTAACTTGCCTAGGGTCACACAGCTTAGTATATCTTTGAGGCTGACCCTGTCTTCCTGCTCCAAGTCCAACACTGTCCATATGAGTATTAGTTGAAGAAACTGGAAGGAGTGAGGAGAGTTAGCCTAGAAAATACTGAAATATTTAACAGGCAGTTATTGAAAAGAGGGATTAGTTTTGCTCTTTTTGGCCCAGAGGCTAGAACCTAGAGAATGAGAGGAAGTTAGAAGGAAGCAAAGTTAAGGTTGTTAACAGGAAAAACTTTCTAACAATTAAAGCTATCAAAAGTAGAATAGACTGCCTCAGAAAGTAATGAATCCTCTCATTGGATGTCTTCATTCTAAATGACTATTTGGCAAGTATGTTATAGTGGGAATTTCTTTTTGAGTATGGGTTGATCTTGAAATGAATTGAGGTTCCTTCCAACTCTCACTCATTTGTCCTTGAATTCAAGTCCCCTGGGCCAGATGGACTACATCTTCAGGTCATAAAATAACTAAATCTCAGATGTTATTGCTAAGGTATTTGTCAGTTGTAGAAAACAGTTGTGGTACCACAAGACTAGTGAAGGGCAAAAAGGCCATTCTTTTTTTAAAGAAAGAAAATAGTCTTTTCATAATGTCAGTGACTTATATTTCTAGGAAAAATCTACAACAAATCTTTAAAGAAATAGTTAATGATCATGTAGCTAAAGAATCAGTGATTACAAAGAGATAAGCATGACTTAAACAAGAGGTTATGCCAGAATCACCTGATTTCTGTCTTTGATATGATTGCTAAACTATAGATGAAGACTATAGACATAGATTACTTAGATTTTTTTTTAGCAAATCCTTTATAGAGTATCTTAAACTGTTCTTGCAAAAAAAATTGAAGAAAGATAAGCTACATAAAAATATTAATTAGATTGATTCATAACTAGTTAAAATGCATTTAGTTGGTTCATCTGAGTCATAAGGATCCAGGATCTCATGTAACAAGGATTTATAAAGAGATCCATCTGGATCTTCAAGGTAAATTTCAATTTCTGCCTTTGTGGAAAATAGGAAAATAACTGACTGAGCAATCATGGTCCTATCTTTAAGATCAGTATTAGACTAGAATTATATCTATCTAATATATATCAGATAATTGCAATCTAGGAGTACACTCAGAGGAGCAGGTTTACATAATTTAGTGTGCTGCCATACAGGATTATATACAGATAATAGTGGAAAATTCTGACAAAAGATGATCCACCAGAGAAGAAAAGTATCTTTGTCAAGAAAATCTCATGGACAGTATGAAAATGATAAAAGATATGACATTGGAAGATAAATCCCTCAAGTCAGAAAGAATTTGACACACTGCTGGGGAAAAACAGAGGACAACAACAAGCAGCTCCAGAACTAATGAAACATCTGGGCTAAAGCTAAGAGGAATCTCAGCTGCAGATGTATCTGGTGATAAAAGGAAAGTCTGATGCTAAAAAGATGAATATTGCACAGGAACTTGGAATGTAAGATCTATGAGCCAAGGGAAGATGGATGTATCCAAGCAGGAAATGCAGAGATAAACATTGACATCTTAGATAGGTATCAATGAATTCAAATCAACAGAAATGGGTGAATTTAATAGAAGGGATCACTACATATATACTGTGGACAAGAATGCCTTAGAAGAAATGGAATAGCCTTCATAGTCAATAAAAGAATGATAAAATAGTATTAGGATATAATTTCAAAAATGACAGATTGACATCTGTCCAAATCCGAGGCAAATTATATTACATTAAAGAAATATAAGTCTATACTCCAACCACAGATACTCAAGAAGCCAAAATTGTGCAGTTCTATGAAGACCTACAACATCTACTAGAAATAATAGCTCCAAAAGATGTCATATTCATCATAGGAAATCAAAATATTAAAGTAGGAAATCAACACATGATTGGATTAATAGACAAATTTGGCCTTGGAGTACGAAATGAAACAGGATAGAAACTAATAGAATTTTGTTGGTAGTCATAGCATATTTTCAACAATCCAAAAAGCGACTCTATAAATGGACATCATTAGATGGCCAATATAAAAATCAGATTGATTATATACTTTGCAGCCAAAGGTAGAGAAGCTTTATCCCAGTCAATTAAAACAAGATCTGGAATTGACTATGGCTCAGATCATGAGCTTTTTATTGCACAATTCAAACTTAAATTGAAGGAAATAGGAAAAACCATCAGACCACATAGGTATGACATAAATAAAATCACTCGTGTATGAAGTGGAGGTGTTAAATAAATTTAAGAGATTAGATCTAGTAGATAGAGTGCCTGAAGAACTAAGAACGGTTTTACAGTGTTGTAAAATTGGAGGCAGCAACAAAAAACATTCCAAAGAAAAGGAAGAGCCTGAAAACAAAATGGCTGCCTGATAATAATTTATAAATGGCTGAGGAAAGAAAGAAAGTCAAAAGTAAAGGAGAAAAGAAATGACATTCTCAAATAAATGCAGAATTTCAGAGAATAGCAAGGAGAGATAAGAAAGTTTTCTTAAATGAACAATGCAAAGAAATAAAAGAAAATAAGGGAACAGGAATGGCAAAAGACTTTTCAAGAAAATTAGAGATATTAAGGAAATGTTTCATGCAAAAATAGCCTTGATAAAGATGAAAATGGTGGAGACTTAACAAAAGTATAAGAGATTAGGAAAAGATAGAAAAAATACACAAAAGAACTTCACAAGAAAGATCTTAATATCACTGACAACCACAATGGTCTAGTTACTGATCTAGAGCTGAACTTTCTGATGAAGCTGTTAAAGTGCTACACTTAAATATGCCCACAAATTTGGAAAATTCAATAGTTACCACTGGATTGGAAAAGATAAGTCTGTGTCTCAGTCCTAAGGAAGGTCAATGCCAAAGAATGTTCAAATTACTGAACAATGGCACTCATTTCATATGCCAGCAAGATTTTGTTTAAGATTCTGCAAGCTAGATAATCAGCAATATGTGAACTGAGAATTACTAAAAGAACACTGGTTTTTGAAGAGGCAGAGGAACTGGAGACCAACATTTGTTGGATTATGTAGAAAGCAAGGGAGTTATCCTCTTGAGTTCCACTCAACACTAGTCTCTGTTCCAAGCTTGGATGAACTGGAATTCTGAGGTGAGTTTCTTTGTATGCCCTACTCAATGTGTAAGTCAAATATTGAGTAGGTTCCTTGTTCTGCTCGCTGGAGAATCAACTATGGAGAAGTAAACAAATTCAAACGGCATTTTCTAAAACCAAGTCAGGATAGCTACTACATTATCTAATGAACATTTCTAAGGCACATGAGAGTAATGGACTTGCATTTGCTTAGTGGGATTTCTTGGTATTCCTTTTTTTATTGTTATTGGATACTATCTATTTGCATGTTGATTCTATGTACTAAGAATAAAAACAAGTGAGTGCAAAAAAGAAAGGATGGAAGAAAAGAAAAAAGGAAGGAAGAAAAGAAGGAAAGGAGAAAAGGAAGAAAGAAAGTCTACTAGATCTACTTCTGCTTCATTGGCTACACTAAAACCTTTGACTGCAAATCACAACCAAATATGGCATGTCCTCAAAGAGGTGGAAGTACAAGATCATCTTACATGTCTCTTGAAGAACCTTCTTGCAAATCAAGAAGCAACAGTTAGAATTGAACATGGAAAAACTGATTGACTTAAGATTGGAAAATGAGTATGACAAAGCTATATATTATCACCTTAATTATTTAATTTATATGCAGAATATATCATGCAAAATGCCAAATTGGACTAATCAAAATCTGGAATTAAAGTTGTCAGGAAAAATAGCAATATTCTTGGATATGCAGATGTTAGTAGAAAATGAAGAAAAATTAAGAAGTCTCTTGATGAGGGGGAAAGAAGAGAGTGTAAAGGGTAGCTTGAAGCTTAACAAAAAAAAAAAAAATTAAGGCCTTATAACTGGTCCCATCACCTTCTGGAAAATAACAGAAGTAATGAAAGCAGTGTCAGATTTTATATTCTTGGGATCAAAGATCACTGCAGATGGCAATTGCAACCATGTAATTAAAAGATGCTCCTTGAAAGGAGAGCTATGACAAATCTGGACAGCATACTTCAGAAGCAAAGACATCAACTTGTCAGCAAAAGTAAATATAGTCAAAGCTATATTTTTTCCAGTAGCATGACTGTGAAAGCTAGACTTACAAGGAAAGCTGAAAGGCACAGAATCAAGGCTTTTGAATTGTGGGTTCTAGAGAAGACTTTTGAGCATTCCTTGGATAGCAAGGAGGTTAAATCAGTCAGTGCTTAAAGAAATTAATTCAAGTTATTCACTGGAAAGTCAAATACTAAAATACTTTGGTCACATAATGTGAAATCAGGACTGACTCATTGGAAAAGATCCTATTATTAGGAAGGATTAACAGCAAAAGAAAAAGGGGACAGCAGAGGATGAGACCATTAACTCGAACTTGGACAGACTTTGAGAGATGGCAAGGGATAGAAAAACCTAGTATACTATGGCATAGGGTCTCAAAGAGGCAGACATGACTCGATGACTTAACCACAACAAATGGAGTGCAATGTTCTTTTGAGATTCAGGATACAAGTCAGACCAGGAAGATATTAGCTTAATCTCAGGTAGTTGAATTTCCTTCCCACCAAATGCTTTTTTATATTTTTTTCCCACCACTTGTTAGAGCACTAGGCTTGCAGTCAGAAAGAGCTCCAATCTGGCCTCAGTTACTGACTTAGCTTTGTGATTCTGGGTAAATCACTTCTGATGTTCTCAGTTTCTTCATCTATAAAATGAAGATTATAATAATACCCATCTCCTGGGATCAAACAAGATAACTGTAAAGTACCCAGCATAGTTTCAGGCACATAGCTTTTTTAATTTGTTATTTGAATTTTTTTTAATAAATTTTTTGCAGTATTTTATTGCTTTTTTTTCCTGGTTATTTTTTTAAATACACATTTCTTTATGAATCATACTGGAGTCAGGTACATAGTAAGTACTGTAAAAATCTTAGCTCTTGGTTAAAGGATATGAACAGACAATTCTCAGATGAAGAAATTGAAACTATTTCTAGTCATATGAAAAGATGCTCCAAGTCATTATTAATCAGAGAAATGCAAATTAAGACAACTCTAAGATACCACTACACACCTGTCAGATTGGCTAAGATGACAGGAAAAAATAATGATGATTGTTGGAGGGGATGCGGGAAAACTGGGACATTGTTGGTGGAGTTGTGAACAAATCCAACCATTTTGGAGAGTAGTTTGGAACTATGTTCAAAAAGTTATCAAACTGTGCATACCCTTTGATCTAGCAGTGTTACTACTGGGCTTATATCCCAAAGAGATTATAAAGAAGGGAAAGGGACCTGTATGTGCACGAATGTTTGTGGCAGCCCTTTTTGTAGTGGCTAAAAACTGGAAACTGAATGGATGTCCATCAGTTCGAGAATGGCTGAATAAATTGTGGTATATGAAAATTATGGAATATTACTGTTCTGTAAGAAATGACCAACAGGATGATTTCAGAAAGGCCTGGAGAGACTTACACGAACTGATGCTGAGTGAAATGAGCAGGACCAGGAGATCATTATATACTTCAACAACAATACTAGATGATGACCAGTTCTGATGGATCAGGCCATCCTCAGCAACGAGATCAACCAAATCATTTCTAATGGAGCAGTAATGAACTGAACAAGCTATGCCCAGAAAAAGAACTCTGGGAGATGACTAAAAACCATTACATTGAATTCCCAATCCCTATATTTACGCACACCTGCATTTTTGATTTCCTTCACAAGCTAATTGTACAATATTTCAGAGTCTGATTCTTTTTGTACAGCAAAATAACGTTTTGGTCATGTATACTTATTGTGTATCTAATTTATATTTTAATATATTTAACATCTACTGGTCATCCTGCCATCTAGGGGAGGGGGTGGGGGGGGGGTAAGAGGTGAAAAATTGGAACAAGAGGTTTGGCAATTGTTGATGCTGTAAAGTTACCCATGTATATATCCTGTAAATAAAAGGCTATTAAATAAAAAAAAAATCTTAGCTCTTATTATTTGTGTCATGGCCCCCTTTGGTAATCTGATGAAATCTACAGACTTCTTCCCAGAATAACATTTTTTTCATCATAGTATTTTATTTTTCCAAAGACATGAAAAGATAATTTTCAACAGTGACCTTTACAAAACCTTGTGCTCCAAATTTTTCTCCTTCTCTCCTTCCCCCCTCCCCAAGAGAGCAAGCAATCCCATATAGGTTAAACATGTGCAATTCTTCTAAACATATTTCTATATTCATTATTCTGCACAAGAAAAATCAAATCAAAAGTGAAAATAACATGAAAAAAAGCAAATAAAAAAGGTGAAAATACTATGCTTTGATCCACATTTGATCCTCTCCATAGTTTTCTGTGTAGAAGCAGATGATACTTTTCATTATAAGTTTATTGGAACTGCCTTAAATCACTTCACTGCTGAAAAGAGCCAAGTTCCTAATCTTCTTGTTACTGGTTCTTGGTTCTATTCACTTCACTTAGCATCAGTTCATGTAAGTCTTTTTTGTATAGTGTCTACATTTTTAAATTTATAAAATAACATTTTAAAATTATTTTTATGCATTTTTAACTTTAACATTTTAAAATATTTTAATTTTTTAACATTTTAGATTAATAAAGGATGCAAAGAAAATCAAGGTTAGCAAAAGTAAAGTAATTTTTTCTCTATCCTAGTCCATAGACTCCTTAAATCTACCCAAGAAACCCTTGAGGTCCATGGACCCCAGATTAAAAATCCCAAAATTGTCCAACCAGTACCTGACCAAGAACCCCCTCAATTATATCCCTGATAAGTGGTCATTCAACTTTTATTTGAAGACTTGTAATGAGGGAGAATTCACTACCTCTGAGGCAACCCATTCCCTTCTTGGGCAATAGTTTAAAAGTTCTTCCTGACATCAAACCTAACTCTGACTCTCTGCAACTTTTTCCATCACTCCCAGCTCTGCCTTCTGGTGCCAAGTAGAATAAGTAGCACAGATCTTTCATATAAACTAGCTCTAAATATTTATATTTATATGAAATTATAAGAGTATTTTCATTATAATATGAGTATTTTAGAGACCTTTAGGGGTGAAAGTTTTGAGATACTGATTCTCTAATGAGAGGAACATCAGAAACCACCAGGAATTAGGACAATGCTAAAATTGACTCTCTCAATTCTAACTACCTATTCCTGGGATGTATTTCTCAGATCTCTAGCCTGAACTAATGCCAAGAGATGCAAATAGAGTATATAGGAAATCAGTCACACATACACATGTATACAAGCTCCATAATAAAATCCCCAAATGGTACATTATATATATATATATATATATATATATATATATATATATATGAGATAAAGAAGTAGGGAAGGACATACCATTCACAACTACAGATAGGAGAAGTGTTGTATTTGATATAGCCTATCCTAAATAAGGAAGAAACCTACATCTTGCTGAAAGATGCCATATACAATGAAGTAATATCAACACCAAATATATGCATATAAATTTTTAAAGTAGAAGCTAAAGGAGTTATGGGAGAAAATAGACCATAAAAGTATATCAGTGAGGGACCAGTGAGAACTAGATAAATCTAACCAAAAATAAACAAAAGAAAATTAAAGGGGTGAAGAGAGTTCTAGAAAAGTTAGATATGATATATCTCTGGAAAAAAATTCAGTGGGAATATACATTTTCGCAGTAGTATGTGGCACCCACACAAAAATTGGCCATGTATTTAGGCATAAAACTTTCATAATCAATATAACCTACTCTGCACTATAATTATTACATATATGTCATACATAACCTATAAGCTCCATATAAGTAGAAATAGGATCTTTCTCTCTGTAGTGCTAGTGCCTAATCTGTGTGTTAGGTACTATATTAGATGCTGGAGACACTATACAAAAAAGACAACATGTTCACAGAGAAGTTAGACATAGGTTATATACACTTTTTTGCCCTGACTCTTCTTTTATTCCTTGCTTATACAAAATAAAACTACAATGATTTGGAAAATGGCTAACAGTTGGGGAAATAAAAAAATAGAAGTTGAACTTGAAGAAGGGTGCTAAGAGGTAAGGAAGGTATGAGGAAAAACCTCTACAAAGATATAAAGAAGATAGAATGTTATATATTATGTTATAGTTTGAGGATATTAATCTTTAAATAATGATATTGATAGCATACTTTCTATGTTCTGAGATTAACTTTTTTAAGTTAATTAACTTTTTTGATGATCTGAAATTTTTCTTTTCTTTTTTTTTTTCTTTTTTTTTTTTTTTTTTTTGGCAAACAGTGAAATGATTTCCTAAGGATCACACAGCTAGTATGCCTCAGACAGGCTGGATTTGAATTCAGAAAGATAAATCTGTTTGCCTAAGTTCCATCATTTACAAAATGGGCATAACAATAACTTCTATCTGCCAGGGTTGTTATAAATCTAAAATTAGAATATTTGTAAAATGCTTTGTAAACCTTAAAATGTTATATAAATGTCAATTTTTTCCTATTTTTTCTACTGTCTTTTTTTGTGGGGTGGGAAGAGAAGGCGATGAGGGTTAAGTAACTTGCCCAGAGTCACAAGTATCAAGTATCTGAGGTCAAATTTGAACTCAGGTCTTCCTGACTCCAGAACCAGTGCTCTATCTTCTGAGCCACCCAGCTGCCCTTTTCTACTCTCTCTTTAAAAAAAATCCTTGTGACAAATATACATAGTTAAGCAAAATACATTCCCTCAATGACTGTAAACAAAAAGGTTAAAAAAATAAATATATATGTAAATTTTTTCCAGTGATGCGGGGAAAAGAGGAAGGAAGAAAGAAGACAATAATTCTTATTAATTGAAAAAATAAAAATACCTACCTCAGTTATGTAAGAATACGTTTTAAATACTACAAATCTTAAAGCACTATTTAAAAGTGAAAATATTACGACTCTTGTTATCATTACACTAGTGAGCTTACAATGGCTGAAAGTTTGAAATCCATTTGTAAGCAGTTTCTTATTATCAGGAAAAACCTCTAGTCTTCATTTTCAAGGTGGAATAATACCAGTGCTAAAGATAGGTAGAATCCTCACTTTTGGTTGTCATACTATTATACTTTCTCTGCTTCTTATTTTGATGCGATAGAATCCCTAGAAGTATTCTGTGATTGTAGAGGTATTTCTTTGGATTGATGGGTATGCTTTTGTGTAGTTACTGGGACAATTTTAGGGATCATATTATAAGAATCTGGTGACTATCTTGTGTCAGACACTACTTTAGATATTGGAAAATACAGACAGAAATCAAACAATTCCTGCTCTCAAGGGCCTTATTTTCTAGGATCAGAATCTTTTTCTGTGGTCTGCTCATTTCTTTTTTTACTGAGGCAATTGGGGTTAAGTAACTTGCCCAGGGTCACACAGCTAAGAAGTATTAAGTGTCTGAGGCCAGATGGGAATTCAGGTTCTCCTGACTTTAGGGCTGTTGCTCTATCCACTGTACCACCTAGCTGCTCCAAAAATGTTTATTTTTACAGTGTTGTCTCCATATAATTTGTTCTCCTGGTTCTGCACAATTCATTCTGCATGAGTTTACATGAATCTGAATCTTTCCATATCTTTGAAATAATCTATTTTCTTTATTTCTTACAATCAATCTATAAACATTTATTAAGAATCTGTTATGTTCTAGGCACTGTGCTGAGTTTTGGAAGGCAAAAAGGAGACAGAAAACAGCCCTTATTTTCAAGGAACTTAAAATCTAATGGAGAAGACAACAAATAAACAAAGTAAGAAAGCTATTATATACAGGACAAATGTGAAATGATTAATAGAGGGAAGGCACTAGAATTGAGGGATTGAGAAAGGCTTCCTGTAAAAGGTCTTAATTGAGACTTAAAGGAAATTATCAAAGAAGGGGAGAAACACCTATATACACCCATATACACAATTGAATAAAAAATACATTTCACCCTAAGGGGAAATAGGAAGGAAAAGGAAGAAGTTTAAGGGACTATTAAAGGTAGGGCATATTAAGGGAGGGATTAGTCCTGAGCAAACAAACTAAGAATGTGCAAAAATATTTTAGCTCTTTTTGCAGTGGCAAAGAATTAGAAATAGTGGTGCCCATCACTTGGGGATCAGCTGAACAAGTTATGGCATAAAATGTGATGTAATACTATTGTGCTGTAAGAAATGAAGAATGTAGTTCCAGAGAAACATATAAATTTGTGAAGAATTAGGTGAACATTTTATATAAAGATAACTTCACAAAATCAAATAATTCTGTAAGACTTAGGAACATTGATCTGCATTAAATGACCACCCATGACTCCAGAAAACTCTTGAAGAAATATGATACCTACCTTTTGATAAAAAGTCGAAGGACTAACATTTCAAAATGAGATTTTATTGTGTTTGTAAGGAAGAGGGGGAACATGATCAATATGGAAATTTGTTTCATTTAAAAATAAATATTTATATCAGGGATTTTGTGCTTCTTTCTTTTTCATTTGGAAAGAATGGGGGAGATGGGAAAGAGAGAAAGTGGATTTATGCTTATTGAAAAAAAATAAAATTTAATCATAAACCTGGAGGGGAAAGGTAATGTAAGGGGAAATAAACAAACATCTTATGGTAAGATGCTTCTTTGATGCCTTTTGGTGCAAAACGAAATATAACTCTCCCTTATCTCTACCATATACCATTTCTTTTGTATGAGCCTGATTTCCTTTCATTTCTTTTATACTGAAAAATGTCAACATGGATATTATGCAGTTTCTCCAGTAATATACTTATTCATAAGCCATTGGACAAAGATCTTACATTTAGGAGATTAAGCATTAAAATATTTGTAGAGATCAATAATGCATTCAATTTGTGAATCCACTGTCATCTTTTCCATCACCCTGATACTGTAAAAGTAGCTTGTCAATGAGCATTTGTTACTAAATATATATTAGGCACTGTGTTAAGTGTTAATGCTACAAACCTCTTTTCTCAAAGAGTTTATACACTAATGCAGGAAACAATATATAATAATTATGCACATATAAAATTTATACAGTGTAAATGGAAAGTATTTTCAGAGGGAAGTCATTGAGGTGAGTGAATATAGGGAATGGGAGAAAAAGAATAGGTACCAAGTCCCTGCAGAAAGTAGGATTTGATTCGAGTTTTGAAGGAAGCTAGGAAATATAGGTAGTGGAAGTAAGGAGGGAGAATATTCTAAGAGTGACAAAAAAAACTTGGTCTCTCTCACTTTCAGAACCAGCCCCATCAGGGTTCTAGGGTAGTCCTTATGTGAAATATTTTTAGCTAGGTAGAACCTGCCAGCATTTATATTTTCCTAGAATAGCTTCTAAGAAAAACTTCACAATAGAATGAAGAACCAGAAAACAATATTTATGGAAACCTTAAACATTGAATGAATACATGTCAAGTCATGTCTAGAAGAGTTAGGTCTTAAGAGCATTCATTGATTTACGGTGTTGCAAAAGATCTCTGGGAACATTTAATCTAATGATCTCATTATTCATTTGAGGAAATTGAGACCCAGAGATGTAAAATAATTTTCTAAGTCACACAACCAATTGATTGAAACCTAGAAACCATGTACCTTGACCACTAATAATAGCTAGCTCAGAAATATAAATTCTAGAAAAACTGAGGACAGTACTTTTAAGATGACTTTCTTTGGCTAAGATGACAGGAAAAGATATTGACAGATGTTAGAGGGGACATGGGAAAACTGGGACATTAATGCATTGTTGGTACAGTTGCAAAATGATCCAACCATTCTAGAGAGCAATCTGGAACTATGCCCCAAAGCCTATAAAACCAACCATGCCCTTTGATCCAGCAGTCTCGCTACTAGGTCTGTATCCCAAAGAGATCATAAAATAGGGAAAAGGACCCACATGTGCAAAAAGATTTGTAGCAGCCCTTTTTGTAGTGGCAAGGAACTAGAAATTGAGTGGGTGTCCATTAGTTGGGGAATGGCTGAAAAAGTTATGGTATATGAATATTATGGAATATTATTTTTCTATAAGAAATGATGAGCAGGCTTTCAGAAAAGTCTGGAAAGACTTACATGAACTGATGCTGAATGTAATGAGCAAAATCAAGGGGAACATTGTACATAGTAACATGATTATGTGATGATCAACTATGATGGATCTTTTCAACAATGAGGTGATTCAAAGCAATTCCAATAGACTTGGGATGAAAAATGCCATTTGCACTTAGAGAGAGAACTATGGAGCCTGATTATTAATTGAGGCATAGTATTTTCACCTTTTTGTTTGTTTGTTTGTTTCTCATGGTTTTTTTTTCAGTTTTGGTTTGATTTTTTTTACACATGACAAATATGGAAATGTTTTAAAAGATTGCACATATTTAGTCTATTTTAGATTGCTTGCTGTCTTGGGGAGATAAGGGAGAGAGAGAAAAAATTTGGAGCCCAAAGTCTTATGAAAATGAATGAGGAAAACTATCTTTATGTGTATTTGGAAAAATAAAATATTATTGAGAAAAAAAAAGATGATTTTCTTTGTATTGTCCCAGGAAAAATGATTCTTTCATTGCTTAAATTCAGGCGGTTTTCCATGATGGACCTCTCTATGATTCTTTATATCTAGTCCCATGTCAGGAGAAGTAAAGACCTGAGTCGATGCCCTGGTTTCCTAGTACTTTCAATAGTTTGTCTTTATTTTTAAAAAATTTCTTATAGATTTGGAAGGAGAAGGGGATTATGATGATTTGCTTATGTATTTTTTTTCTCTCTTCTACTAGATTGTGCCTTTTAAAGGAAAGGAATTCACCTTTGTTCTGATACACCCTTGTTCCTCTCTAGAATGGTGAGGAAGAGGAGGGATGGATTTAATTAACACAAAAATGAAATTCATTTCTAGAGAAATGGAGAAGAGAGATTGAAACCTCCTGGGTAGAATGAGCTGCTTTCTTTCCCCTGATCCACAGAGTAGGAAAATATTTGTATGCAGATGAAATTGGAATAGTTTTTATAAAAGGTGGAATGGAGGGAAACATGAATGAAACAGGACTGGTCTTGAGCCAGTGCTTAAGACTATGCTCTCCAAAAAGGCAGTTTTTCTCTACTTAAACCCTTCCTCAGGTGGTAAAGTCCACATCTGTCAAACGGCCCAGTTGTGATTTAGGGATTCTCTGACTTGCCTGTGCTCTCTGGAATCCTGGTCTTGTTGACATAAAAGAGTGCTGGGAACTTCACCTAGTAGCTGGGCTTGGGCAATCAAAAAGAATACCTGGAATTTCAGAAAAGGAAAAAGTAATCTATTTGGTAGTTTTTCTGTCCCAATAGGCAAACTCTCCTTCAAGTTCCAATTCTCCATCTCTACCAGACTCTACTCTTGTCTCCAATCTTTACACTATTCTTATCCTTGCCAAAATCTTCAGTCCTCTCTTTCACAGTCTGTATCAAAAAGTTAATCTGAATCCACATTTTCCATCCCCATCTCCCTTCTGAACCCTACATACATCTTATCAAGAAGAAGAGAAAAGTCTGAACAAAATTGGTGGAATGCCATATCAAGTGAGATATATGTTTGAACCATCTCTTGAAAGGGCCAGGTTAGGTTATAGAGGGCATGGACAGGTGGTACCAATGTACACAGTTTCTTTGTGGTGAGAGTTAGGGAGAAGACAGAGACAGGTTAAAGAGAGAAATTATCAGGAAAGTCCCCCTTTTCCCAAGGCAGTGACTCTAACATGAGAGAAATGAGGGAAATGAAGACTATGATAGGGAAAGAACTTGAAGCAGAGTTGGGGGTATGGCTAGAAACCAGATCTTGGGTGAGCTTTTGGGGAAAAAAAAAACCTCCAGCAAATTCTATTTTCTTTTTCTCTTTCAGTATGCATTGCCTAGTAAACTTCTCCTCCCTCATTCTACTCCTTATCATGAGCTAATTCGGCAGCTGGCCACTCTATCTTTACAAAATTGTTTGATTGCAAAGCTTTCACTATCATTAGTGGAGAAACTAATCTCCAAACCTAGGTTATTAATCTGTCTTCCCAAGATTGACTCCTCTTATGCTTTTGCTCAGACCTGGTAAAATCTCAAGGCAAAAATAGACCCCAGAGAAATGTGTGGTCACTGTATGATGGGCTCTTTTAGGAATAATTTTCTAACTCTGTTTTCCTTGCCACCTAACCTCAGGATCAGCACCTTCTTAAGACAGAATTTGTTATAATTGGGGAATTGTTGAAACTCTAAACTAGTTCTCCTAAGAATTATCTGTTGAATGTGTATGTAATAGCATAGGAAAAGTGGGGGACTTTGACTTATGCAATGGAACAGATTTAATAAGGACGCTTATATTGAAGCTTCGACTTTCTCAATTCTCAACCCCTTGCAATCTGACTTCTGTCTAGGGACATATTAGATAGAAGCTTGTTAAATTTTTTCTGTAAGCATTTACACCTCACAAACCAATAATTACTGAAAATCAGTTTTGTTTAGTTGTTGATTTTTTTGTTTTGTTGATTTTCTAGACTTCAGAAAGTGCAAATAATACCTTAAAAGTATATACTATGTGAGGAAGAAAGAATAAGTATTCATATAGTGCCAGCTATGTGCCAGGCATTGTGTCAAGCATTTTGCAAATATAATCTTACTTGATTCTCACAACAGGTCTATGAAGTGAGGCAAGAATTGTCTTGTATTAGGTCTTTTGGTAAGGATTTGGGCACACCACAGAGTCAATCAATCAATCAATCAGACAATCAGTATGCATTTATTAATAACCAACTATTTATCAGGTACTGGAGATATATGTCAAAAGATGATATCTTGAATTGTGTTTGAATTGAATTTAAGTGAGGCAGAATTGTACAAAGTCATTAACCTCATTCTCCTACTGAGTTTCACAATCCAGTGGCAGGACAAAAATCAAGATGACTGGCCATGGCCCAGGTTACGCTGGATGACCTTGCCTGTATCAGCTTCTTCATGGCTATTGGAACAAATTGTTTTTGTTTGTCCATTCTAAGGAGGAAGTTTTTACATGCTTAAGGTAAATATCCCCCAACTCACTAATTAGTTTGAGAACTGCTAGTTACTTCAATCTAGTTTAGACTGTCTATCTAGACAATTTTACCTGAATGTAGCTGCTGGGCATGTTACAGCTTCTTGGAGCTAGGTGAGAGAGAGCTGTTTGACAGGTAGACACCAAAAAAAAGTGAGTAGCCTTGAAAAGGGCTCAGCAAACCCTCACACCAGAGGTTCTGGTCCCCCAGATCACCCCATACAACAACAATAATCTTTGTGTAAATGACTTTGAAATTTATTTTTTGAATTCTTCTTTCTCTCCTGAGTTCTGGTTCCACATCTCTAAGTACCTGCTAAACATCGTCATTTCCATAGACAACTCAAATTCAACACGTCCAAAACAAACTAAATCTTTCCCTTTAACCTTACTTCTCCTCATCATATAACAAAGGAAAACAACAATAAATCTCTCACTTCCTTATTTCTGTTGTCATTATTACCACACTTCCATTCAGCCCAGTTTCTAACCTAGGCTAGATTCTTCCCTCTTCTTTGCCTCTTTATATCCAACCAGCCAATTTCAGCTCTTCAACATTTCTCACCTTCATTCTCTTCTTTAATTCACTTTACCCTCCTAGTCCAAGTTCTCCTCCTCATCTCTTCCAAACTATTGAAGTTGCCTTTTAATTGGTCTCCCTACACCTAATCTCCTCATCCCTCTCTAACCCATCCTCCAAATAGGGGCCAAATCAACATTGGTAAAGCATAGGAACAATCATGCCAGTCCTTCGCTCAAGAAACTTCAGTGACTCATCATTGCTTTTAGCCTGAACCCGATTAAAATGCAATAAGAAAATGCTTAAGAAAAAATTTAAAATATAACAAAACAAATGCTATATTTTAAACTAAGACAATATGTCATTCATAGGGATTCTTATGTATGGTTTAGTGGGCCCAATTTTTATTTGACAACACTGTTGTAGACTACAGATGATGTCCCTTCTCTTCATTCTATGTCTTTGCAAAGGCTATCTCACTATCCTAGAAGGCTAGGAAAGTCCTTCTTCCTCATCTCTCTCTCTTAGAGCTCCCTTCAAGGCTCAGCTCAAATTCTACTTTTTTCAAGAAGGCTTGTTTAATTTCCAAGTTTTTAGTCAAATCCATCCTGTTGCCCCAAATCGTGGTATATCTATTTTGTATAGAGTCTATTATCTGTGATTACAGTGTAATTCCCCACCAATAGAATGTAAGCTCCTTGAGAGCAAGGACTCTCTCTTATTATTATTATTATTATAGCTTTTTATCGACAAAACATATGCATGGGTAATTTTCCAACATTGATTCTTGCAAAAACTTTTGCTTTAAGCTAAGATTTTTAACAGGTCTCATTTTGACTGGGGCAACACCCATACAGTGACTAAGGTTAGATAAGAAATGTGGCAGAAAATGACCTCTTTTACCTACTCAGAAACTCTCATGGTTTCAGACCAACACAGAAACAATTGCTATTCACATTTACTCTGAGCTAATCAGGATCTCCAAATAATGACCAAGTGGGGTTTGGTCTGGGACATATTGCTGACCAATCAATGAGAGCCAGAGTGATTTGGGTTTCAGAGGTCACAATTAATATTCCTTTGGGTAGAGCATCTGCAGGTAAGGATACGATATGCCATGCTGACAGAGGGATGGAAAAGAAAAAAGGAGATGGGAGGGGAGGGATGGGATGAGATGATGGGATGAGATGAGACAGGATGAGACAAGACAGACTTTACTGCCCAACTGGCCAGTTCTAGTTAGGTCACCAATGGGCAGCTCCTCCAAGTACTCTGATATAAATCAGGATTATTGGAGATGGTGCTATATGTAATGGGAGAGCTATGACTTGAAATAGATAATCTCTGGAATCCCTTTTAACTCTAGGCAACTACTTTGCTCATCTGTAAAATATTTGGTTTATGCTAAGTTTTCTCTGAAGTTTCTTCCAGTTCTGGAATTGTATTACATTAATCTAAAGGGTCATTATTGTACCACTGCTCTCCTAGCACTACCTTCCCCCAAGATCCAGCATTCATTGTGGTTTAGGAGAGCAAATACCAAGACTTTATTAGACTGGTATCATAGGCAAAGCATTCATTACTGCTAGGTCACTGATGGTTATAGCATAAAGTACCCTGGCATTAAAGCTACAAAGATTCAGCCAAATTCAACATTTTATACTGGGGCTGATAATCATCTGGAGGGAAATACAACAATGGCACCAAAATGTTTCTTGACTCAACAAACCTGTTCTACTGGACTTGGTGAATTTTGGTGATTGAGGGTCAACTAGATGGTCATTCCCATCAGTCAGCCTTTAATTATCGAAGAGAAAAAACACAGTGTAGTGGATGAGACAATGGACTAGAAGTTAGGAGGGTCTACATTCAAATTCTGACAGTTACTCATGTCACCTACCTTTCCTGGGTCTCAGTTATCTCCTCTGTAAAATGAGGGGGCTCACACCCTAAAGTTCCTTCTAAATCTATAATCCTATGATCACTTTTAATAATAATCACCTACTGAAAAGGGGAAGAAAATAAGTATTTATATAGAGCCTACAATTTGCCAGGCATTGTACTAAGTTTTCTTCCTGTACAATATTTTCCTGTACAATATGTACAAATATTTTCTCATTTAATCTTCATAACAATTCTTCAATGTAGGTGCTGTTATTATTTCTATTTTACAAATGAATAAACTGAGGAAATCAGAGCATAAGTGACTTGCCAAGATCACACAGCTAGTAAATATCTGAAGCTACATTTGAACTCAGGTCTTCCCAACTCCAGACCCCAGTGTTCTATCTTCTTAAATTCCTTAGCTGCCTCCAGGTATGCCCTCCAGGTTACTAGTTATGGTATAAAGCATTGGTGGGGGGAGACATATGAGTCAAAGACAATAAAGACTTGGGGTACTCGATATTCATGGAGTCAATGGTTTAAAAACATATATTCTTAGCAAGACCTATATGAACTGATGCAAAATGAGAAGAACCAGGAGATTATTGTATACAGTAACAGTAATTGTGTTACATACAGTAATAATTTTGATCAGCTGTGAAAGACTTGCCTACTCTGATTAATACAATGATGCCAAACAATTCCAAAGGACTCATGATGAAAAATATTAGCCACCTCAGAGAGACAGCTGAGGAACTCTGACTGCAATTTGATGTATCATTTTCTCACTTTATTTTCTTTGCTTTTCTTGAAATATAGATAATATGGAAATATAAAAAAATACAATTTTAAAAATCAAGAATATAAAATTTGGGGAGTAAAGCAGAGAGAAAGGGGAGGATAGAGAAAGAGAGAGAAGAGGAGATAATGATCCCTCGTTATTATAAGAAAGAGGAAATATTGAGGGAGGGTTAGAACATGCATACTACATTTCTCATATAAGGTAAGTGGAACACTTTCACTAGTCTAAGAATAAACAAGAGTGGGGAGGGTGGAAATGGAGAATAGAAAATGGAAATGGAATTAAGAAAAGGAAGAAGGTTCAGGGAATGGAGAGAAAAGAGAAGAGAGAGGAGGGCTTATGGAGAAAGGGGAAAGAAGAGGCACTTAGGACAAGGGTAAAGGAATCTAACAATTAAATTGGGGGATGAAGTCATTTTAGTGGGATTGCTTAGTGTCCCAAAGTCTCTCTGCTGTCCTTTGGAGATTAGATATCTGATTTCACAAACCCTTTTAAGATGACCTTCCCTTTATTCTGGAATATCTTGTATGTGCATCTATATTGAATATACGTCTTGTATGTGCATATCTAATTACATAGTGTTCCCCCTAATAGAGTATAAGATCCTTGAGAGAAGAGACTATTTTTGCCTTTTTTTTGTATTCTTAGCACTTGACACAGTGCCTGATAAATAAGAGCTTAAGATATCTTTATTGATTGACTACTTCCACAGTATCAGGGTGGTAGAAAAGGTAATGGATGATACAATGAATCTCATGTTTTTTGGGGTTTTTTGACCTCTGCATATATTACTTTATCAGGCTCCCAACGTAAGATTTTTGTCAATTGATTGCTGAAGTGGTGCAGGAACTGTACTATATCCATGTTTCCATGTGAATCTGTGAGTAAATATACAAAAGTGAAAATTTTATTTATAGATGCTTTGTATATCAATTGTAAGCATAAATAAGAGTAAGACTTATGAATAGGGATGAGAATGTTGTTGGGATACTGGATATGGACATAGAAAATGGATTGGAAATTAAAGGACTAGATTGGAGGCTTGCTAATAGATGGTCAGAACCAGAGCTAAAAATCTGAGTAAAAGGATGCTATTCAGAATAATATGAATTCAATTGAACAAATATTTAATGAGCACAAATGAAATTCAAGGAAATATCTTGTGTGTGATAGGAAACCCAAAAATGAATAAGACATAGTCCTTGCCCTTAAGGAATTTATAGTTCAGTATACATATAAGGCAATAACATAATGCGGCAAATAGCCACAAAACAAAGTAGAATATGTTAAGTACTATCAAAGTGATAGAAGCAAATATGCATTGGGGAGAGAGAGGTCACATCATGGAAAAAGTGAAGGTGATTATTATTTGATCTGAACCTTGAAGGATGGATAGTATCTCAATAGGAATGCATTTTAGAGAAAGGTGCTTCAAAATTTCCATAGATTCCTGATCTCTAGCTTAATTTACAGATGAGGAAACTGGTGGGATATGTGAGGTTATCAGGGAAGACCAGCACCTTTGGTGTGAGGGTTTGCTGAGCCTTTTTAGGGCCATAGATCTACCTTTGGTGTCTACCTAGCAACTCTTACTATGTCTCCAAGAAGCTGTAGCTTACACAATGACCACATCCTGGTTAAATTGTTGTGGCAGATGGCCTAAACCAGGACAGCCCTCAGCCAATAAGTGAATCACCCCAAGCATGTGAAAACTTCCCCTTCAGAAAGGGCAAAGGAGAACAGTTTGTTCTAATGGTCATAAAGGCAGCTGAAGGAATGCTTAGTGCTTGGTCAGACATTGCAGATGCCAGTGTCAACTGCTACATCCCAGGCCATTACCAGCTATCTTGACTTTTCTCCTGCCACTGGACTTTGATGACGTAGGAAGAGAGAGTGAGACTAATAATTTTGTGCATCTGTGCCTCATTTAAAGCCAATTTATGTACAAGTCAAGACATTACCCAGTGATGCCCCTGGTGCTCTTTGAGACAAAGGACAAACAACGAGTTTCCTGATCTCATTGATGGAGTGGGGCGGGGGCGTTATGCCTTCCAAAAATGCAAATCACAAGCAGTACATGCTTTTCCAATTTGTGTGATTCTTATCCTCCAATAAAACCAGCACAGATGATGATCATCTAATATGTATCTCTGGGACAGTTACTAGGGTTGTTCATTTGTCTTGCTACCTGAGTGATCTATTTCCTTTTTGGATGGATTGTACATTCCAATGATGAAGATATCTTTTATGTGAGTCAAGTACAGAAGCAAGAGGAATACTGTGCAATCTAGATTTAAGAATTCAAGGATAATAATTTCCTCCATCCTTTCTCTTAGTGTGGCTTTTCCTCTCTCTCTCCCAATCAATGAACATTTATTAAGCACCTAACTAAGTGCCAGGTACTGAGGATTCAAATAGAGGCAAAAAATAATTCCTGTCCTCAAAGAGTTTATAATCAAATGGAGAGAGACAAGATGCAAACAAATATATACAAAACAAGTTATACAGAGAATGAATAGAACATAATTAAGAGCGCAAAAGCACTAGAATTAAATGAATTTGGGAAGGCTTTTTGTAAAAGGTGAGATTTTAGCTGAGACTTAAAAGGAAGCCCATGAGATCAGTCAAATTCCCTTTTCCATATTCCAGAGAACCAATGATAAAACTTTATTTGACAGAGAGGTGATGAATCCAGGGCACAGAATGAGAGCCATATTTTTCTGAATATAGCAAATGAGGAAATTCATTTTGCTTGAGTATACATATTTGCTATGAGAAATGTTTTTCTTTTTTCCAGTGGGATGGAGAATAGGAGGGAGAAAAAGATTTTTATTCATTAAAAAAAACCAAAACTTTAACTTTTTTAAAAAAGATAAAAATGATAGAAGACAAAGAGTAAAAGGTAGGTGGTAGTGGGAGTATAGAGGGGTTTGAAGGCCAAGCTCATGAGTTTGAACTTGTGGTCCAGTAGTAAGACCAATTGTCTAGTAATGAAGAGAATCATCTGCACCCAGAGAGGACTATGGGAACTGAGTGTGAACCACAACACAGCATTTTCACTCTTTCTGCTATTGTTTGCTTGCATTTTTGTTTTCCTCCTCAGGTTTTTTTTCTTTCTAGAATATATTTTTCTTGTGCAGCAAGATATTTGTATAAATATGTATACATATATTGGATTTAACATGTAATTTAACGTATTTAACATGTGTTGGACTATATTCCATCTAGGGGAGAGGGTGGGGGGAATAAATTATGCTTGATTTTAGAGTAAGAAGACCAGGTTCACATCTTTCCTTGAATAACTCTGTTAACCTTCAAAAGGTCTCTTTTCTCATCTATAAAATGAAACTTTTGGATTAGATGACTTGTGAATTCCTTCTGTTCCCTCAACACCTCACAGCTGGATTATTGTAATGGCCTGCTTGGGGCAGGAATGGTGGTGGGCTATGGGAGTTGGGGAATAGGGGTGGGTCTGCCAGCCTCAAGCCTCTTTCCAATCCAATCCATTATCTATTCAGTTACTAAAATGATTTTCCTTAAGTATAGATCCAATTAAGTTAAAGATCCAATTAGGTTAATACTACCCAATAAACTCCAATAGCTTCTTTTTGCCTTCAAAATTGAATATCATATGTTCTGTTTGCCATTTAAGGCTCTTCATAACCTAACCTCCTCCTATCTCTCCAGTCATCTTATATCTTACTACCTGACACAAACTCTTTGATCCTGTGATTATTGGCTAATCCAGAAACAAGATACTCCATCTTTTAATTCTCAGCATTTTCTCTTATTGTCGACTATACCTGGAACCCTCTCCCTCCTCCAGTCTATTTTCTTTCCTCTAAGTCCCAAATAAAATCCCATTTTCCACAGGAAGCCTTTCTCCAACTCTCTCTCTGTTTGTCTTTCTGTGTCTCTGCCTCACTGTCTTTATCTATCCTTCTATCTGTATCTCTGTCTTTGTCTCTCTATTTGTAATATATATTTGTATATATATTTGCTTGCACATTGTCTCCTCCTCCTTTCCCCACTATTAGACTGGGAACTCCTTGAGAGCAGAGATTATCTATTGCCTCTTTTTTTTAGCACAGTGCCTGGAATATTGTAGGTGTTTGATTTTATTGACTGATTCCAGCTATAAATTGACCAACAGCTTATTTCTGATTTCAACTATAGACTTATGAACCTATGAGTCAATGCATTTAATTTATTTTATTTTTTAATTATTATATCTTTTTATTTACAAAACATATGCATGAATAATTTTTTCAACATTAACCCTTGCAAAACCTTCTGTTCCAAATTTTCCCCTCCTTCCCCCCACCTCTTCCCCTAAATGGCAGGTAGTCCAATACATGTTAAATATGTTAAAGTATATGTTAAATCCAATATATGTATACATATTTATACAATTATCTTGCTGTACAAGAAAAATATGTTCTAGAAAGAAAAGAAAATTTGAGAAGGAAAACAAAAATGCAAGCAAACAATAATAGAAAGAGTGAAAATGCTATGTTGTAGTCCACACTCAGCTCCCACAGTCCTCTCTCCGGGTGTAAGAACCATCTACACCAAGGTGGTTCTCTTCATTACTGGACAATTGGAACTGGTTTGAATCAATTCATTGTTGAAGAGAGCCATGTCCATCACAATTGATATAATATTGATGTTGCTATGTATAATGATCTCCTGGTCCTGCTCATTTCACTCAGCATCAGTTCATATAGGTCTCTCCAAGCCTCTCTGAAATCATCCTGTTGGTCATTTCTTACAGAACAATAATATTCCTTAACATCCATATACATAATTTACTTAGCCATTCTCCAACTGATGGACATGCACTCAGTTTCCAGTTCCTAACCACTACAAAGAGAACTGCCACAAACATTTTTGCACATGTGGGTCCATTTCCCTCCTTTAAGATCTCTTTGGGGTATAAGCCCAGTAGAAATACTGCTGGGTCAAAGGGTATGCACAGTTTGATAACTTATTGAGCATAGTTCCAAATCGCTCTCCAGAATGGCTGGATGTATTCACAATTCCACCAACAATGTATCAGTGTCCCGATTTCCCACATACCCTCCAACATTCCGCATTATCTTTCCCTGTCATTCTAGCCAATCTGACAGGTGTGTAGTGGTATCTCAGAGTTGTCTTAATTTGCATTTCTCTGAACAATAGTCACCCTTTCATATGATTAGAAATAGTTTCAATTTCTTCATCTGAAAATTGTCTGTTCATATCCTTTGACCATTTATCAATTGGAGAATGTCAATGCCTTTAATTTAATAAGTAACAAGGAGACATGGAAGACTTTTAGAACAGCAATACCATGAGTAAAGTGTGCTTTAGGGAGTTTCATCTGAGATTCATGCCTAAATTAAATTAGAAGGAGTAGAGGAGACTAAAAACAGAGACCAGGTAGGAGATTGTTCTAATAGTGTAGGTTAGGGGTAATGGGCATTAGAGTTAGGTAGATGCATGTGCATGGAAAGGAAATTGCAATACTTGACATATTTTGTAATAAAATATTTTGCAGCATTTTGAACTGCTTAGAATGTTTTCACATAATATTTCACATTAAATCCTACTAGATGCATGATGGTTTAAGGGAGATTGTCTAGGTATTGTTGCTATCATGGTACAAATGAGGAAATAAGTTCAATAATTGAAGTTATGTGATTCACCTAAGGCCACATAGCCCTCTTCCAGCTATCCACATATGGGCAGAGTTAGGAGAGGAGCCCAGTTCTCCTAATTTCTTTTTTTTTTTTAATTTTTCTTTATTGTTTCATTTTTCTGGTTATACATGTATATTAAATTTTTAATACACATTTCTTTATGAATCATGTTGGGAGAGAAAAATCAGAACAAAAGGGAAAACCACAGGAGAGAGAAAAAAACAGAAAAAAAAGTGAGTATAGCATGTGTTGATTTATATTCAATCTCCATAATTCTTTTTCTGGATGCAGGTGGCATTTTGTATCCAAAGTTTATTGGGATTGCCTTGGAACAATCCTCCTAATTTCTAGTCTATTGCTATTTTAATTACACTAGAAAATAACTACTTTGGAAAGCTAGCCTGGGAGCAGCAGTAGCATGGGCAAACCTTATCCATCTGTCAAGGATCAGATCAAATGTTACTTCTTTAAATGAATGTAAAAAAATACTTATTGAGATCTTGTGTGCCAACTCCTATTATAAATACGAAAACAAAAGCAGTCCCTGCCCTCAAGAAGCTTACATTCTAATGAGAGAAAATAACACATATAGGAGAGTAATAGACAGGGAAGGGTGTCTGGGTTAGGAGGTCACCAGAATAATGAATGGAACCATAGGGCAACTAATTGACCTCTTCTTTCCATTAGCAGTAATGCTGATTTTATCTTGCCCAGAGGGAAAGAGAGGACAATAATGGGGAAGGGCTAGGAAGAGGGTGACATGGATGTGCACTATTGACATGAAGATAGTCAAGCAGCAAAACGGGTCTGGGACAGGCTAGTTATGTTGAATGTTCACTGATCAGATGCTCAGATGGCTCCAAGTGGGAGCTGGAGATAAAGCTTCAGGTTTTCAGTGGAGGCTGGAACATAAAAGTGTCATGAAGATGATCTAGAGAGAGATGGAAATGATAGAGATGGAGATTATATGTATGTGACAGAGTCAGAGAGAAAGAAAGAGAGGGAGAGCGAGAGACAGAGAGACAGAGAGAAGGGAGGGGGGGAGAGAGGAAAAAGGGGAGAGAGAAAGAGAGAGATACAGAGGGAGGGAGAGAGAGAGAAGAAAAGGGAGAGATAGAGGAAGAGGGAGAAATAGAAGGAAAGGGAAAAGAAGACACAGAGAGAGAGAGAAAGAGAAAGAGTCAAAGTCAGAGAGACAGATAGAAGTAGGGGAGAGGGAGAGAGAGAAATGCAGCATGGTGGGGTTGGGGCCAGGTTCTGAACCTTTATGAAGTTTTGTACAATCTCCAGGACCCAAATGGAGCTGCTCAGAAGTTCTCATAATGATGTATAAAGTGAGCCTGGTCCTGTTGGTTGATAAGTTGACAGGCTTTTTCCACATTCTTGGTCATGCCAGGAGGACCACAGCTAAACACCCCAATCTTCCGCACCTGGGGGTAGTTTGGAGGGGAGAGAGATGCACAGGTTTAGGGATACAGACTCCTCAAGGAGGAAATGGCTTCCTGGTGTTGATATCATATGCAGAGTGAACAAGACCTGACCCCAAACTTGGAGGATTGGTTGGGGTGGAGGCAGGGGATAATAATAGAAATTCCAAATTGTAGACGGCACCCTATACAAATGGGAGCCAAGAAATCTCTATCCATCTGATGGCAGTTCAAAGGTGGGAATGGAATTGAGTTTCTCCCAAGGTTTCAGAGTTGGGGGCTAGGGACTCACCTCTGGATGGACTTCCTGCAGTGAGTTGAAGAATGGGCCAAAAGGAGGGCGACCAAAGTGGGTGATGGAGCGCAGGCCGGTGAAGAGGCTCCGGTTCAGCACCTTCTGGAAGTGCCGCTCACAGATGTACTAAGAGGAAGGGAAAGACTCAGGTTATACCCAAAGATGGAGCACAAGAAAAGGAAGCTGAGATTGGAGTGAAAGGCAGAGTCAGGGGAGGGAAGAGGGATAGAAAAGTAAGCCAGATCAAAGCTGTGCAGACCTGTCCCCCAGCCAGCCCTCACCAACATGGTGGTCCGAAGGTCAAACTTCTCAGCCAATTGGGTGATGTAGATGTGCACAGAAACCAGTTCCTGAAGGTCATTCTCCTCCACCTCCCGGATGATGTCTGCCAGCCACTCAAACTGTCTTTGTGTCCTTGTCACCCAGATGAAGTAGATCTTGGGGCACCAAGGTCATACATGATGAATCTGTTACCCAAGGGGATCCCAAGACTAGGATGCCCTAATAAGTACCCATGACAACCCACTAGCCTCCCATGGCAAAGGAGTAAGGAAGAAGTACCTAGACAATAGATGTCAGCAGCAGAGAAATTTCAGGTTTTATGTCCCCTCTTTTCCCTTTTGGCACTTTTCTTTTACTATCCCAAATAAATGCAAACTCCTTGAGTTTTTATTCTCTATATCCATGGGAGAATATCTGGCACAATGTTAGTGCCTTTAAAAATATTTGTTGAATTGAATTGAAAAATGTAAATTTGCCACGATTAACTAGAATAACTACATGTCATCCCAAAACAATTAGGGGAAATAATTTTCTCTCTTCAGCCTAGATGGGGCTGGAGAAAGACTTACCTTCTTGCAGAGCAGTTGGCTATTGACTGATGACTTGAAGGCCAGGTCTTTGAGAATGGAGGCAAATGGGGTGACCCCAATGCCCCCACCCACCAGCACAGATACCTCAAACTTGTGCCACTCTTGGTGGCCTTCCCCAAATGGGCCATCCAGGTACAGCTGCCAGGAGGAAGAGGAAGATAAGAAAAGTCAGGCTACAAAACCTAGCAGTGAGGTCAGAAATGGGAAAGGAAGAGTAAGAGGAGACTTAGTATAGGATTGGCTTTAATGAGACACCCCTGCTTTCTCTTTGCTTGATCCAGGATATGTAGTATCTTAGAACATCTGGAGCAGTTGGACCTGGATTGAAGCTAGAAATAATCTTTGAGGAACCTCATATCATTAAATCCAGGGTATGGTGAAAGGATCTTGAAAGTGTTTGGCATTTCTGGCCCACAGAAACAAGGAGGGAGAGGGATACCTTAGGATATAATGGACAGCTGTTTCCTGGTGGAAGTGAGTAGATTTCTCTAAGTCGTATGGTCCAGGGCCCCACAGCTCTGATGTGCAGACTGAGCGTATCCTCATGGGGTGCAGAGGTGAGTGTGAAGGGATGGTATTCTGTGGTATCCAGGGACAAGCAGGCAATACGTACCCATTGCCCTGACTTGTACTCAAAGCCCTGGGGCCTTTGGAACTGCAGGTGGGTAACACCTGGTGGGAAAGGGAGAGGATAGAGGTTAATATAATCCAACAAACATTAATCAAAGAACTATTATGAAAAAGAACAGAAGGTATCCTTAGGAATTTCTCTCATAGGTGAATGCTGACAATGATCCTTTCTCATCCCTACAAACCATGAGAAGCCAGAGAAATTTCAGAGCAAAAGCTGGCCAGGGAAGTAGGCATGTTGACTGAGGCCATTGGTTCATTTTTTCTTTATTTACTCAATCAACTAATCAATCAACAAATACTTAATTACTTTCTATGTGTCAAGCACTATGTGGGGCACTATGAGATAAAAAAGACCAAATAGTCCCCTGCTTCAAGACACTTCTATCTAACGGGATGATCCAACTACTTGGAGATTTCAGAAAACCTATGTTCTATCAGTTCTTCCCATTAGGGTTTACCAGGTCTAATTTCCTAAGACTAAGATATTAGGACATGGGGAACCCCAGACTCCTAAGAGATTGTTAAGAGTTCTCTCTGAATCATTTCATCATCATTACCAAATATGTGTGAGGAGGGGTGGAGGTGATAAAAGGAGGAATATAAGGGGCTCTGACTTGTCCCTTTCCTCATAATATATCTTATATGTACCTAATTCCTTCTATCTAGTCTCCCGATTGAAAAATAATTAGAGATAGGATTGCTTTTTGCCTTTTTTTGAAGCCTGGTGTATATTAAGCACTTACTAATAAGAATTGATTGGTATAGATACATAAATTTTTACATTTTCTAGTCTACAACTTATTTCAGTCTATTATTTATCAATTTATCAATTATCTTTCTTGTCATGAATTTAAGCCCAATTCCAAAAGTGTCTCTACAAGAGACACTATTTAGGGACAGTGCAAGAGTGAAGTTCTTGTAGAGTTCTGTGAATCCATGAGATCCTTTTCCCATGGTCCTCCAGCAGTCCTACCCTTATCTATGTCCATAGCTTCCATGCCCAGGCAGAGCCCCATACCTGAAGGCAGCAGCTCAGCCTTCACCACACTGATCTCTACTTTCTTCCGGCTCAAGCTCACCAGCTTATCCCCACCATAGATAATAGCTGGAATCAGGAAGTAAATGTGGAAACGGGGCAACTGGATCAGTGCAAAACTACCATGGATGATGATCTGAGGAAAAAAATCTCATTGGTATAGTTCAGACCCACTGGTATCCCTGAGCTCTGTCCCTTCTCCATCCTCACCAAGGCTCCTGCCAGGGTATTCAAGACTGATTTCAAGCATGAGGACCCCTGAGTCTCTATCATGTTTCTACTATGACCAGACCCTAGAAGTGGTAAGTCCCTTTGTCCATTCTGTACTCTTTTTGGGAAACCCATTTCTTTCACTGAGATTCTGCCTCAATCAAGTCCCCCTCACCAGGATGTAAAATAGAATGTAGAGATGGTGGGTCAGCCAGAAGCCCCGGAAACTGCGTCGGCGGAAGTGATGGGAGGCAAAGACATACATGATGGCCAGAACCACGAGTAGGAGCACTCCTGTCATGCCTAGGGAAGATGAAGAGAAGGGAAGAAATGACCTTATCCTGACCTCTATGACTGAGCCTCCCTTATCTTGTCCTATTTTGAGTTTAAAAAGATCCCTTTCCCCCAGTAAATATATCCTGACTGCTAGTTTATAGTTATAGTTAAGTGGACCCTATGTAGGTTTAGTCTTCAGTCATTCTATTCCCACTGAGATGGACAAATGAGTCTGTCCCCCCAAAATGAAGGATAGACATTTGAGGATCCCATTAATTTTCTCCCTTATCCTTGCAGACGGGTATACAAACACCAAGAAACACAAACCTTACAATCACAGAATGTTAGGCTTGGAAGATACTCTAGAAATCTCCTAGTTCAATCCACTCATTTTATAAATAGAGAATCTGAGGTTCACATATCTACCTCTACCTTCTTGTTATCAGCATTTTATACCACTCTGCTCCTTACCTGGAACAGTTTCAAAGAACCACCAATAGAACTTCTGGGGCAGCTGGGACCTGATGGAAAAAGAGAGACTGAGCTTCAAAACATGGAGAGTAAAGCCTCATCTAGCAGAAGGGGTTCAGGTCTGGCCCTTGTTATAAAAATTGCCTCTTTCTTTTACAACCCTAACTGCTAAAACCTGGCTAGACTCCTTATCTTCACAAAGAATTCCTTTTCTCTATCCTATAAAGGTACTTCGGGGAAAGAAGTAGTGCCTCAACCTTGTTTTTTCCTCTCTCCCTCTGTCTCTGCATCTCTCTGTCTCTGTGTGTGTGTGTGTGTGTGTCTTTCTCTCTCTCTCTCCAGACCATCTGATACCCTATAAGTGGCTTAGGGAGAGAGGGATGGAATTGAGGGATAATAAGATCCAAGGTAATTAGCCCAGGATGAGAGCTGGGGCAGCTCTACAAGTACAGGTGATAAATCCAAAATGCCAGACATACTTGCCAAGTTCCCATGGCTTTCTTCCTTTGGTTCCAAAGAGAACCAAAGGAAGAGCACAAATTATCCAACTCTGCCCCATAAAAAAAAAACAAACAAATCCAAAAGAACAACAACAAAAACATTGCTAGCCATTCAGCCCAAAGAGACAAAGTTGCTTCCACTTGAAAAAAAAAAGAGGCAATTCCATTGTGTTACTCCTCAAAGATTTCTTTCCACATTCCCCTAGGAGCCCAGTGACCCTCACAAAGCTGGTTGGACAAATAGGTAGAGGTTTCCTGTACTTTCTCCCACCTCCAGAAACCACCAAGAGTACGAGTTATCTTATAGCCTCTTATGATAATTCTCATTTGACTCTAGGATTGTCTTTATCTATACTGACCCATCATTCACAAAGACATTTGGGAAGATGCAGGAGAGCACGCTGAGTGGACTGACTGAGAAGATGTAGACATTTACCACATGGCCAGCACTGTGCAGAACTGTGAAAAACAGACTCGGGATTAGAGACATAGAAGGGGAAATGAGTGAAAAAGTGAAAGAATGATAGAGCCAGAGAAATGGGAAGATTTAAGACAGAAAGACAATAGGAGATTAATTAGAAACACATCCCATATATTCTAGAGACATAAATAGTAGAGACAGTGAGGAATAGTGAACAGAGCCTTGGATTTGCAGTCAGAAAAATCTGGATTCAAATATAACCTCAGACACTACGGAATCAAACATCACTTAAATTCTCTATTTCTTCAGCTTTTTCATCTGTAAAATGATGTGGTTGGCTTCAAAGATCACTTCTAGCTCTGAATATGTGATCCTAAAAATTTTTATGACTTTTTCCCTTTTTCCTTTGCCATTTCTAAGCCTAACACCAAGGTCATCTTGAGGCAACTTGGGGACTACTCTTGTCAAAGTTGAGACCCAAAGCATAAGTTTGAATGGAGAGTAAAAGAAGAAGAAGGAAAAGGGGGAGTCTGAGTGCTTTCAAGGGTCACTTACTAGCTAGAATGACAGCTGCCATAGCAATCCAACGGTGGAAATCCACTGCAGCATCAAAGGGCACGTAGCGGTTCAGGAAGGTCTCCCGTAGGAAGGTGATGAGGTTGCGGCACATGGTGAGCAGGATGTAGGAGAACATGAAGGAGATGCTGGATGCCGTCCCTCGGGACAGAATGAGACCCACAAGTGTAGTCTGAGAGATGCCCGAGCTTGGTAAATCAAAGGCGTAATCTGAGGTAAAGAGTGGACATAGACAAGTTTTTTTCCCTTTTGATTTGATTTTTCTTGAGCAGCATGACAAATATGGGAATATATTTAGAAGAATTGCATATGTTTAACCTGTATCGAATTGTTTGCTGTCTTGGGGAGGGAGGATGGAGAAAAGAGAGGAGAAAATTTGGAACATAAGGTTTTGCAAAGGTGAGTGTTGAAAACTTTGCAAGTATTTGGAAAAGTAAAATGCTATTAAAAATAAATACTTTCAAAGTTCTGCTTATATCCCATCTTTAATTATGATCTTTCTTGCCATTTTAGCTGTTAGGGCCTCTCCTTCCCCCACACAGAAAAAATTACTTTGTGTGTATGTATCTACACACATACACGTGTATATATGCATACCTACATATGTATATATATATATATATCCACCTATATATATATATATGCAAATATGTGTTATATATGTGTATGTATGTATATATAGTATATATATGTGTGTATATCCTACATACACATACACATCTATGTCTATACTGTATCCTCACAATGCAAAATTTTTGAGGGCTAGGATTGTTTCATTTTTGTGTTTGGATCTCTAGGAGCTAGCTTGGTGCTTAGTCTACAGTAGGTATTTAATAAATGCTTATTCCTATTTGTCCATGTCAGATTAGATGGATGGAGGATTCCTATTTCTCCCCATAGTACCTTATTCTCATTGAGAGACCCCTTTTTTTGGAGGAAGATTACTCGGATGTTGTCCCTAAGGACACTCACAATAAGCCCGCTCTGCGAACAGCCCAAGACAGATGGCAGAGAAGATAGCCACACAGCCAATATGTCGCCGATAGTTCTCCACAAAACGCTTAAACTGCTGGAGCTTCTGAAAGAATTGGCCTCCATGAAGTTTTTCCCTCTGGGCCTCTGTGTATAGTCGTGGAGCAACAGTGTGTATCCTGGAAGAATGGCAATCAATCAATCAATGAATAAATCTCATCATCCAATTCCTAGGCAAAAGTGGTTGGAAGACAGAAATAAAGCAGACTTTGCCCTCAAGGAGCTTTTAAGGTATCAGGAGAAACAACATTTAGATGTGAGAGTAAACATAAAATAAATTCTGTTATAAATCTTAACTCCCTGGGAAATAGTAGAAATGCAGAAAATTTGGCAGGTATAAAAATAAAAGATGTGAATAAAAATGTACTTAAATGTAGATATATAAAATAAAGACAAGATACTTTGAAGGGAAAAGAAATGTACTCTCAGTTGGAGGGAGATCAGAAAAGGCCTCATGTAAAAGATAGCTTTTGAACTGAATTTTGAAAGCTACAGGTTACTCCATCTTGTTTTAGAACATTTAGAATTCCCAACTGGGAATTAACTTTTAAAATGGATTACTTGGGGCAAAAGGAAGTATTTGGTTGGAAGGGGCTGTTTCAAATGTGGGTTGCAACAGAAAAAATTGGAGTTTACTCTTCCTGGGGATGTTCCCAGAAATAATGGGAGTCCCTTCATTAGCCAAGGAAAACATGGGGAGAGACTCCACTTCCAAAGCCAAGCAAACAGACAGACACCTATACACACAGTTAGGGTCTCAGAGGGTCAAGAGTCCTGTCTCCAGCTGAAGGTTCCAAGACTTACTTCTTGCCAAACCTCTTCCTCATCCCAGTGCTGCCAGGCTCTGGGGTCTCTGAGGATAGAATCTCAACACCATTGGAATTCATGCTGTGAAAAGAGCAAAGGGGTATATTTTCCTTATCGCTATATTTAAGAGATCCCAGCAGACTACATAGATAGGTGAGAGTGGAAGCAGGCAGGCCTTGAATAGATCCAGAGACAGTATAGAGCAGTGAACAGAGACCTAGATTTGGAATCAAGAGGTCTGAGCTCAACTTCTGTTACCTGTGAGAGCTTTATAGAGATAGAATAGGTCTGAGAGAGAATGTGATTCAACCTTCTCTTTTTACATATGAGGAAACATCAGAAATAGGTAGGAGAGCTAAGATTTAAATCCACATCCTTTGTCTCCAATCAGTGCTTTTGATACTCTGCTAATTTGTCTTAACTTCAAGCAAATCATTTACTATCTCCAGGCCTTGAAAATCCAGAATGCTATTCTTTTCCAGCTATAAATCCTATGAACTAAGGCTAAGTGGTGGGAGGAAAGGGGTAGTGGAAAAAGGGTACCAAACTGCAAGTTCCTTAGGGGATGATTTAGCTGTCTCCACTTTGCTATGCAATGAAGAAAGGAGGGGTGGCAGCTCAGGAAAGTTCATAAAACTCAATTGTGGTCACATCTCAGAGCCCCAGTCTCTACTCACCCTCCTGTCCGGTTTTTGTCAATGAAGGAGACTCGATGATTGATATTCTGCTTAAAGATATCTGGAACACCTGGGGGAAAAATATGAATAGGTTTCGCTAGGGGTTCTGACCAAGATAGATGCAGCAGGTGGTCATAGATGAAATTTCTCTCTCCAGACCCAATATACAGCACCTCTTGCTTTGCTTCTTCTCTTTTATTTTTTAAATAATAATATTTCCCTATATTTAAAATAATTGTACACATATAATTAGATTGCTTGCTGACTTGAGGAGGAGGGAGGTAAGGAAGGGAAAAAGAAAAAAAATTTGGAACTCAAAATCTTACAAAAATGAGTATTGAAAGCTCTCGATATGTAATTGGAAAAATAAAATATTGAAAAAATAATAATATCCCCCACAATTATATATTCCTTGTTTTTTCCTAGCACTCTTCTGAAAGAGATGGTTCTCTAATGATAATGTTGGTTTATGGTGCTGTATAGTTTGTAGATCACTTTAATATTTAATTTAATAATAAAATTTTAAAAATTTAATATAGACTTATTGGAATTCAAAACTTTTAAAAAATTTGGAATTGTTTTAACATGTACTTGGAGGAAAATTACATAATAAAATTATTTAATTAACTATATGATGTTATATAATAACGTAATAATATTGAATAATATTTGCTAATTTAATCCTCACAGTTTTGTGAAGGAAATACTATTATTATCCCTATTTTACAGATAAAGAAACTAAGGCCAAGAGTGGTTGACATTTTCTGGGGGCCATGATAAAAGATTAGAACTTGTGTATTCCTAGCTCCAAGTACAGCAGTCTATCCATCCAGATACCTTCTATGTTGCTTATAACCTGGCCACATCTGAATCTTTTATTCTAGAGCAGGAATCCCTAACCTGGGTACCAGGATCATGATTTTAATTTAATAACTTTAAAAATATAATTTGTTTTCCTTGCCAATCTATATTTTTTTATTTTATGCATTTTAAACACATCATCCTATGGGGTTTAGAGACTTCACCAAACTGCCCGAAAGTTCCAGGATACAATTTAACAACTCATGTTCTAGAGCAGAGATTTTTAAACTTTTTCCACTTGAGACCCCTTTTTGCCCAAGAAATTTTTACATGACCCCAGGTATATAGGTACATAAAATAGGAATATAAATTAAATTAAACATTTACTGATAATAAATAATAATTTTTGGACCTCCACATTCAGTAACAAGACTCTATATGGGTTGCAACCTACAGTTTAAGAAGCTGAGTTCTAGAGAGTAGAACTGTATCCCCTCACTTGTATTCCCAATAACCAGGTGTGATCTAAGCCAAAATTTTCTCTCTTAAGCTTTGACTTGCCCCATAAATCTTTTAGCAGTCACTTCCTCAGGGACTCTCTCTGGGGTCACTCTCAATGTCACACAGGTAAAATAGAAGAGATGAAATTTGAACCCAAATCTTCCTACTTCAAATCCATTGATTTGCCTCATGGCAGAATATACACACAAGAATATATATGTATATGTATGTATATATATATACACATTTCTGCATATACACACACATATATACTCACAAGAGAGATCTCAGTGACATGCTTGATCATCTTCTCCTTAGATCTCTTCCCCTGAAAGGGCACCTAAATGTCTGTTGCAGTAGTTAGAGTTCCAGGGCTAGAATCAGGAAGACCTAAATTCAAACCTGGCTTCAAACACTTATTAGCTTTATGACTCTGGGCAAGTCACCTCACCTCAGGTTCCTCATCTTTAAAATGGAGATAGTAATAATAATACTTGTCTCTCAGGATCATTGAGAGAATCAAATGAGATGATGATGTAAAGCACTTAGTAAGTCCATATAAATGTTAGTTGTTGTTTTTATTACTATTTCTCCTGCTTTGTTCCCTCCTCATCCTCTACCTTTGACACAAAGCTGGGTGAGCCGGAGCTCGCTGTCGTGGTCTCTCAGCATGAAGTGGAAATCCTCCCAGGTCAGCTCCTCCTTGTCTTGGAAGCCAGACTCTCGGAACATGGACTCCACCACCTCGGCCAGTTGAGCCTTGGACAGGCAGTTGTTGGAGATCTCGATGAAGGACCTAGTTGAAAACAGCAAGAAGAGCAGGGGCTGAGCAGACCCCCAGCAAGGTCAGACTGACCCTAGGCAGGGCAGGGCAGGGCAGGGCAGGTAGGCTGGATGATTATCTTGGGTATCATCAGTGACCTGGAAGCGGAGCTGAGAAAGTACCCATAAAAAAGTCTGCAGTTGACACTAAGCTGGGTGGGGTTGCTAACAGCTCAGAATACTGGAACTGATCTGGTGACCTTGATCAAGCGGAGAAATAGTCCATCAAAAAAAGCAAGGCAGCCTGGTGGAAAGAGTCCTGTGAGGGTGGGAGGGGGGGCTTGAGCCCCAGCTCGGACACCGAGTAACTGCATAACCTTAGAGAACACCCTTCAGTTTTAGAAGTTTCAGTTTTCTGAGCTTTGCTTCCAGCAGCATGACTACCTCAGCACTGGCAGGAACCCACAGCATGGCTGATGTACCGACCTTCCTTGTATTCTCCCTCCCTTTCTGGTGCTATACTTGGCCTTATTCCTGTTCTGAGCACTTTCACCAGCCTTCTTTGGCAGGAGCCATAATGGCAAGCAGAGTGGATATGTGAGGAAATGACAATATTTGTAAAGTACTTTGCAAATCTTAAAACACTATATAAATGCTAGCCATTATTAGCTACAACTAATCTTCTTAATCTGCAGATGAAGAAACTGGGCACTCATAAAATATAGATCTGATCTAGAGATCCCCAGATCTAATGATGGGGATGAAAGACGGCCATCATTTTGTACAAGACAGTATATTGAGCAGGTAGGCTTGGCATTTTTACCCTTGTCTGAGGCACTCCCCAAAACAGTCACTTCCTCAGTCATAAGGTCACACAGACAAGTGCAGAGATGGGATTTGAACCCAATTCTTGCAATACTTTTCCCATTATTGATATGAATAATTAGAGAGATTTCTATCATATGTTGTGCATGATCTGGGAAATTTTTAAGAACTGAGGAATGAGTGTTGGAGGACTGTGTCTAATTTGTATTTTTACAATTTGAGAAGGAAGTGAATTATTAAAGAGACAGGAAGATTAGAGGATTGTGGGCTGTTTAACCCAAAGAAGGATGTTTTATATAAGAATAGTATTCAGATATATTAAAGTTATGAAAAAGATGCTCATTATTTGTTCTCTAGTACCACAGTAGAACAAACTCCCCTCTCCCCCCCAAAATGGACTTAGGTTGTAGAAAGAAAGCTGGGTTGGTGATAAGGAAGAATATCTTTATTGCTAGTATGATTAATAGGGTGCTAGATGACCAAAGGAGATTCATTAAATTCATCCAATTCATTCACTCACTAATCTGTTCATTGTTTTAACTAATAAATATATAATTAATAAATAATAAAATTATGATGTCCAAGGTTCCTCCTTAACTAAACTCTATGATTTTAGTATTGATTTAATACTTATTATATTCATAATATTGTCCTAGAGATTATAGTGTATGTCTCTGGAGTAAGAGTGGGCAGAATTAACAAGTACCAAGATATCCAGGGGAAATGTTGCAATTTTTCTTCCTGGACAGTTTTTAAATGATTGGGAGTCTATTTTAGATATTTTAGGTGTAGTACTTCCTGCAGATTGTGGACTCTTACATTCTCTTGTATGTAAACTTATATTCCCTTCTATCTTATAATACTTTTTTGCAGATATCTCTGACATCCTTATTTTATCTCCTGCTGGAAACAACACTTCTCTATCCCTAACATTCTCCTCCTGTCACTGTTCTTCTGGAAACTCATATTAAATCCCAGACACCAGAGTTGCCCTTACCGCATCATAGTGGAGAACTCCTCCTTGGAGAGAAAACCATTCTTATCTAGATCATACATGGTGAACATGAGCTTGGATTTATCTTCTGGGGAGCCTGAGAAGATAGGGAAAGAAATTGAGATTTCTGCGGTCCCTTGGCTCCTTTCTCAGTAGATAGGAAGGGCAATAAGTCAGACTAGAGACCCAGGAATCAGAGAATAGCCCTGGGGAAGGAGGAGAGCAATGTGAAACTCTTGCCTTCTTGAGGCTGTTTGGATGTGTAGCCAACCCCAGCCCAGTTCACCACCTCCCCTCCTCTACCTTTCATGAAGATGACCAGGATATCTAGGAATTCTCGGAAGGATAAGTATCCATTGTTGTCTTTGTCAGCTAGGGAGAACATGGCCTCTACAAACATGGCCTGAGGCTTAAGGCCAAGGGACTCTGCAAATTCTGCCCTGCTTAGCTCACAGGCCAGGGCTTCTCGAACCTTCTGAGGTAAGTCTGAATCTGGAGGCCAGCTCCTTGTTTCTGCCTGGTCAATGTCCAGCACCTAAAGTTGGACAATAGAGGAAAAAAGGAGAGAGAAGAGTTCAAGCCTAGGGAAAGACCCAGTTCTAAATATCATTTTCCTGTCTTGGAGGCAAGAAAGACAGATATTTTGTAATTAAATATTTTTCCAATTACACATAAAAACAATTTTAACATTCTTTTTTTCAAATTTTGAGCTCCAAATTCTCTCTCTCTCATTGAGAATGAAATCAATTTGATATGTTATATACATATTTTGGAAAAAATGTATATGATGAGTCCATTCATTTCAGTTCAACAACAAACCTTAATTAGGGTCAACTGTACTCTAAGCTACATTTTACTTTCCTTCCTTTTGGGGCCAAAGAAGGGGAAATTTCTTGTTAGCTGGAAGACTAACCAAAAGTTTTCCAATAATTTAGAGATTTTCTGTTTGCTGGAGAGTAAACTTGAAAAGCTCTGAAGACTAGAAGTTGAACCAATTACAAATCTTAAAAGAAAAGCAAACACATAATAGACACCTCCAGTTTCATCTCCAATCCTTTTTCTGTTCTACTTTGTACATGTACTCCTGTCTGTGGTACCTGTGCAAAAAGGTGCCTAAAAAAGGTCTCTAGGATATGCCCCCTCTGCTGCTTGGTCACAGCTTTTTTGAGCAGGTCTTTTTCTCCGATCTCTGACAGCCCAAAGTCCAGGTCCCAATGGGCACAGTAACCCTGAAGGTGCTGGATAAAGATACCCCGCTCCTCCTCGGAGTTGAACATCAATACCTAGGACAAGAATAAAAGGAAGTGCTCCTAGTTTCGGCTTCTTGTTCAGGCTCTCATGTAGCATCCCCCTAAATCCTGAGGGACTTTTTGAATGAGGGAAGGGTGCAATAATTCTCCTCAGCATAGCTACAATGGAAGGAAAGATTAAGTATACTGAGCAAGGGGAGGTTCTAATAGGATAAGTGGGCCTGAGTTTGGGTCATTTCTGAAAAGAAATTGAGACTCAAGGGTGTGGCAAGCGGGGATAGAAGGGTGAGGAAGAGGGGACAAAAGGGATGTTTCAAGGGGCCATACTATGTCATATTCCTTGGGGATCTTGAGTAGCAGTGCCCGGCGGCCATAATTATTTGACTGGATCAGGTTCATCTGCTGTAAAGGCTGGAGCTGGATGGTCCGGATAATAGATAGTTGTTCATCTAGCACTCGAAGGGATCTCTCTGGTAACAGCTGTAGGTAGATGGGACAACTCCTCTTGCCTGGACCTGGCCATTCCATTGCTGGTGAGGAGAAGGGGATTAAGGTGGGATAAGAAGAGGAGCTTTTTATTTTTCAAAAGACATGCAAAGATAGTTTTCAACATTCACTTTACAAAACCTTGTGTTTCAAATTTTTCTCCCTCCCTTCTCTCCTTCCCCTTCCCTAGATAGGTTAAACATGTACAATTCTTATAAACTTATTCTTGTATTCATCATGCTGCATAAAAAAAATCAGATCAAAAAGGGGGAAAAAAGAGAAAAAAAAAACCAAGCAAACAACAGCAACAAAAGTGAAAATACTATGCTTTGATCCACATTCAGTCTCCATAGTTCTCTCTCTAGATGCAGATGGCTCCTTCTATCACAAGTCTATTGGAATTGTGAAGACTAGATTTTCAACCCTTACCCTAGACCCCAAGGAGACTCTGTCACTTTAATTGTTCCTGCTCATTTGGAAGACCTCCCCATCTGGAATTCACCTTTCCCTGAATTCTTTCCCTCTGTTAACCTCCTTCTCATCCGTCCCCATTTCACTTGGATCTCTTCCCTCATTCACCCCCACCTTACCTGGCCCCTTTCTTTTTCCTTTTCTCACCTGCTACTCCCTCCATGGGCATTTCCTTCTTTATACTCTGTTTTTCTTTCTTCTGTAGCTTCTTGAACTCTCTACCTCGGAAGCATGCTACCACCCAAGCAATGAACAGACTCACTGGAGTGAGGAAGAAGGAGGTGAAAGGGAAGAGTCAGCAGGGACTGATGAGCTTTCCCTTTCCTCCCTGTCCCCTGCCCATCACACCAAGTTTCCCAAGAGCTCCTACCACTGCCTCTTCTGTAGCCAGACCATTTTTGAATCCAGACCCCAGAAAAAGGTATTTGGGTGACTCATCTAGTGTGTATTGGGATATAGTAGACAGAGCCTCTGGGACAACTAGGGGAATAGCTTATAATTTGGGAAAACTCAGGGAAAGAAAAATAGAGGGAGTATGAGGGAAATAGTGGGTTGGGATGATTTACCTAAAGGGAGAAGGAAGAGGGCTATAATAGTAACCCCAAAGCCAGGACCACTGTCTTTGAAGTAGTCAATCACTGTCATGTTCAAGCAAGGGGGCAAGATACCTTCTTTAAGTTGCTGGGGTTGTGGGCAGGGGTTTCCTAGAGAAAAGAAAAGCATCCAAACTTGAAGAGAGAAACTTCTCCCTAAAAATTCTGTCTTTCACTCACCTTCTGTCTCTTTCTGTTATGGGCATTAAAGGCATCGGGATATTGTGCCTCCTTTCCAAAGTCCAGCTTGCCTATGGGCACCTTTGCACATTCCACTGATCTCATTGCATTGCATGTCTTCCCTTGTGTCACCCCTGTCCCAATTCTTTGAAAATATTACCAAGTACTATGCCCAAAGGGCTATAAAACTGTGTTTACCCTTTGATCCAGCAGTGCTACTATTGCTGTATATCAAGGAAATTATAAAGGAAAGGACCCACATGTGCAAATATGTTTGTAACAGCTCTTTTTGTGGAGGCAGAGAATTGGAAAATAGGTAGGTGCCCATCATTTGAGGAATAGCTGAATAAGTTGTGATACATGAAGATAATGGAATGTTATTGTTCTATTAAAAATGATGAACAAGATGATAATAAAGAGGTTTGGAAAGATTTACATGAACTAATGCTGGGCAAAACAAGCAGAAGCAGGAATACATTGTATACAGAAATAGCAAGATTGTGAGATGATCAATTATGAAAGACTTGGCTTTTCTCAGTGGTTCAGAGATGCAAAACAATCCAAATAATCTTTGGACAGAAAATGCCAACTGCATCCAGAAAAAAAAAACAAACTATGAAGATTGAATGTTAATCAACATATGCTATGTTCACTTCTTTTTTATGTTTTTTTTTCCTGTCCTAATTTTTCTCTCTCAAGAAAATACTACCAAGTACAAACCACTGAGTTGCTGAGATTGTTTCTACCTGAGGCTTCATAGCTTGTACAGGACATGACATTGAGTCAGATGGACTTGTCTTCCAAGACACTTTTCTAGGTCATATCCAAGCATAATCTTACAACAATGGTCAGTCACTTCCCCAGTTTCCTCCCAGTAAATCTCTGCAAGGTCCCTTCTCTCCAGGTCCTCTTCCATGATCATTTACCTTCATGCCAGAAAAAGACATTGAGCTGCACGTTATCAGAACTGACATTAGTAACATCTACCAAGACATCATGGAGGGTTGTATTTCGAATCTCAAGGATCTCCTCAACTGTGAACAACCTAAGTGGAGGTAAGAGAAAAGCTGAGAATTATTGGAATGATGGGAAGAAAAGGCAGATTTTCATAACCCCAGGAGCCAATATCAGGAAAAGATCACAGAAGTGATGAGGTGAAGTGGAAGGGCTAGGAAAGAATGAGAAGGACATATATATCAGATCTGAGGATTCAGAGTTTAGTCATGGTAGGGATAAAAGGAAACAAGAATTAGAGCCTGTATTGGGCATGCTTGTCAGGAGATTTTTAAGGCTCACCCAAGGGGCAATGTAAAGGATGGAGATGTTACCTGAAGTCTAGGTTAAGGTCCTGTGTCAGAGAGGAGGAGGATTTGATATCTCTACTGGGGGCCAGTTTGGGGGATAAAGTCTCTAGATATTTCAGACAAGCCCTCACCCATTTCTTGTGTTCTCAAACCAGTAACGGTCCCCATCTCGTAATCGAATAAACTGGTCAAAGACAATGTTGCAAAACAGAGATGCAGGTTTCCCATAACTCTCCAAGAGGCCCCCTGGGAGCAGCTCCAGATGAGATAGGCTATGGTTGTACAAGGTGGCTATCGCCTCCAGGACCTGGGAAGAAAGGACATTGCTCCAGGTGATTTCTCCACATCTGCCTTAAAGGTTTTCCTCATACTTTAAGGTCCTTAGTCAGCCTGTTCCCTTGTGAGTTGAAGGTTAAGGGGCAGAAGAAGTTGAAGAAGTAGACTCACAGGTTAGGCTAGGTCAAAAGAAGGAATGGGCCCTCTCTCCCCAACATTGTACCTATAATCAAGCTGTCTTCCCTAAGACTTCTTGCCTTATCTCACAATGTCCCCCAGGGTCACAGGCAGCCTCTCGGGAATATGTGCCTACCTCTTTTTTTCTCTCTGCCAGATGAATATGTTCTATTTGTTTATAATTATTTATTATATATTATATATCATAGTTATTATATTATACATTTATTTTAATATATTATAATTATATTATATATTTATAATTATATAATTACCTACTTTTAACTCTGGGTATTGGTAGGAGACTGATGTCATTCTAGCTCTAGAGACGACCCTTGAGACTTTATGTCTGCAACAACAACTTCCTAGCAGACTGACTTTTTAGTAATCACTTCTGATTCTCCCTCTCACCACTGCTTGAATGATTTTGATTCTTGTTGGGTACGAATCCTCTTGGTTCAAAGCTCACTGTTTCTTTGTATATACTCTGGGACACTGTTGGGTTTCTGGGGATTAGTGAGTTTAGTTTTGGGGGTTCTAACAGGTCCAGGATAATTGGCAGTCTAATGGGAGACTGACTTGGGGTATACTTGGCCTGGGAAGGAGAGCTTTTCTGGGGGAACTATTCCTGATTAGAAAGTATTTCTCACATGGGGCTCCAGGTTGGAGTTGAGGGTATTCCAGTTCTCTAGTGGCTGCAAACCCATAGCTTCAAGAGCCTGGTTGTAGCTGGGCAGTCCCAGGTCCCGGCCCCTCTGAATGCTGCTGGCTACATAGTCTGTTCGTGAGAACTTGCCAGAGCCAGGCCAGTAATCTGGAAAAAGCAAAGAGGCAGCCAATCCCACATCAGAAGCTGATGGGGACTCTGCACCATCAATTCCTCACTTTCCTAATTTCTCTTTAGTCTTTAGTCACTGACACCCCCCCCCAACCTCCCTCCCCCCCCAACCTCTCCTAGTTCTGGGGAGAGAAGAGTCAGCCTTTTCTGACCATAGGAAACTCAGGGACATAATAGACAGAGGACTGACCTTGGATTTAGAAAAATCTGATTTTGAATACAATCTTAGACATTTAGCTGTGTGTTCTTGAGCAAATCATTTGATCTCTACCTCAGTTTCCTCATCTGTAAAATGAGGATAAAAATAGCATCTAGAGGTTTCGTTATAGGGTGAAAAATGAGATGATATTTGTAAAATACTTTTCAAACCTATGTATATATGTATGTATACATATATGTATATATCTCATACATATATATAACTAGCATATACTATGTATAGTACAGTATATTAACACATCTGCACACACACATGTATATATATATGTGTGTGTGTATATATATATATACATATACATATATATATACACACACACACACACACACACACATACTAGCTATTATTATTATTACTGGATGTTCCTTCAGGTTGGATCCAGTTAAAGTTCATGGTCTAAATTAGAGATAGGTAGAGTTGATAGCTGATAGATAAGGTGTACTTGGCCATGATCGACACTAAGATCTAAAGATCCCCAGAGCTTGAATCTTTACTCCTTCTCCTAGATCTGACTAATGTGAACACACAGACTTGTCCCTGACTCAGCCATCCTTGGCATTGGGCAAGAGATCAATTTCTTTCCAGTCAACCCTGGAGGCTCAGCCTACTCATGCCTCACAATATTTTCCTTTCTTTCCTGACCTAAGACCTCTCTAGTCCCTGGATCCAGTCCATAGTGATCTCAGCCTTCCGGCTGCTTCCTTACCTCTCAGATCCTGCACCACAATCCTGTCTTCTCGCTCTGCGATCTGGGAGGCCATTCCCAGGAGCAATTCGTTCACTGCCTTTGCACTGCGAAGATTTGGGTTCTGAATGGGGACATTATACTCAAGGTTTAGTACAAAAGGCCTTCTCTTGACCATTCTCCCTCCCCACCTCAGGTCTTTATATTAGGTCCCCCTGGCCCCTATTTCTCATCCCTTGAACAATAGGTGGAAATTTCAGAGGCAGATTTGGATTAGATGTAAGGAAAAATATCCTAAGAATTAAAAGTTTTCGCAAAGAATAGGCTTCATTGAGAAACTATGGATTCTTCATCACCGAAGGTCTTTGAATGGTGGCCATTTATTGGGAATGCTTATTGGAGAGTTCTAGTAAGCTTTAGATTGAACTAGTTAAAATCTCCTTCAATTCTCCATTCCTTTCCTGATTCTTGCCCTCCAAAACAGCTGTCCCCAAGGTCTCCTCTTACTTGCTCATGTCATTCCCACAACCAACCTGGGATAATGGAATCTAGAAAACGGAAACTGTCATTTTATGCTGGAACAAATACAGTAAGAAGACTAAAACCCACCTCCTGGGAGCCCCAGTCTTTCCTTGCCCCAAGTCCCCAGCTAACCTCTCGATTCCAGTAGCTGTTGCAGACTCTAATTGCTGAGGAGGTACCTTGTCCCTTGTTAGTGATGTTTTGAAAATGACAGCTGGCATTTCTGAAACAGGGAACAGTAGGGATAATGATAGGAAGTTATGGGGGGAAGGAGCAAAGATCCAAAGTAGTCTGAGATTATTGGAAGTCAGAATTAGAAACAGATCGAGGTGGGACATTTGTTGGGGAAGCTGGGGCTGGGAAATTTGCAGAAGGATCTTACATATGGAAGACTGATATTTGATTGGATGGCAAAGGAATAGAAACCCTTAACTTTCACTCTAGGCATGCCAGTTGTTGATACAATCTTTAACTCTAATCCATATTCAAGGAAAGTTATTCAACAATCAATCGATCAATTAATCAACTAAGATTTATGACACCCCCATTACATGCTAGACACTAGCTATACAAAGAGAAAAACAAAATCTTTCCTGTCTACAAAAGGATTACATTCTTCTGGGGCAGACAAAATAAACATATGCAAATAGAGATAAAACAAATGTAGGGCATTTAGGAAATCAAGAAAGGCTTTGTGTAAAAAATGGTATCACCATTCCATTGTGTAAGATCCATACTAGGGACAGTGATTGCCAGATTTCCAGAATGTAGGGTTCTCCCAGCCCTACATTTAACTCCAGTCTCCTAACCTGTTGTCTATCTTTCCTTTCTTGTCATCAGTCTCAGGAGAAGAGGGTATGGGGATTGGGGGAATAGGTAGAAGGATGACAGAAGAAGGCGTTTCTAGGAGAAACTCCACCCCTGCTTTTCTCCATCACAAGCCCACTCCCTCTCTTACCTCATATAGACACCAGGGGGCACCATAGTGGAGAAGAATTGTTTGGAGGCTGCTAGGAACTCAGGTGAGATGCTGGGATCCAAAAATGACTTGTACCCTGATAGAGTAAGATCATGAGCTTTCATTTCCCTCCAGTCCTTCTTCATTGCATAAGTTCTTGCTTACACCAACACTCCACTCCCTCAGCCTATGCCCAGCCCTGAGCTCCTGTCCCTATTTCCCTCTTACCTTCATATGGCCGTGGCGTTCTCTCCAGGAAGCTGGGAAGCCATTCATAGAGGACAATGTTCTGTATGAGGAAGAGATGAGAGAGAAATGTGAGGTTGATGGCGATTGCAGAAAACGGGAATAAGAAGAGAGGACTGGGAGGGGTAAGAATCAGGCAAGAGAAATGGGAGATTGAGTGGATGTCCGTTAGCTGGGGAATGGCTGAATAAGTTGTGGTGTGTGAATATAAGGGAATACTATTCTATAAACAATGATGAACAGGACTTCTCAGCCACTACAATAAAAGACTGAAGGTCATGGAATCATATCTATTGACAATCAAAAGAACTAAGACCGTGGTCAAAAATATCATATCCAGCAAAATTATCTATAATTGTGAATGGGAAAAAGTGGATATTCAACTAACTTACAGATTTTCAGGACTTTCTATCAACCAAACTCTAAATTAATAGAAAACAACATATAAGAGCTAATATCAAAGATCAATTTCAAGGAACTCAATATGGATAAATTGTTTATTTCTTTTTTAACATGGGAAATGGAATACCATATGTTTAAGATTGACATCAACAATAGGGCAGTTCAAAAGAAAGATTGGGGCAAAGTGAAGGTAAAAGTAGTAATTATGTAAGATGCAGAAGAAGAATAGACACTGAGGCATTAGAGGTGGGAAGAGGGTTCATAGTTCTGAAAATCTACTCCCATCAGCAATTGTGTTAAATAGCAACGTTATATATAATATTGTACACAATAACAATGTATGTGTGTGTGTGTGTGTGTGTGTGTGTGTGTGTGTGTGTGTTAACTAGTAGTTAGGCAGCAGGGATAGCAAAGATATGTATGTATATATAAATATATCTTTTCTAAACTGTAACCTGCTTGGGAGTGGGGAGGGGGACGAAAGGGGGAAAAAAAGAATAAAGTTAAAAAAGAGAAGAGCAGAAAACAAAAGAACAATTTAAAGGAAGCAAAGAAAAGATGGACACTCATGAACATAATTTCTTCCCTTTTATATGTGTGTGTGTGTCTGTATACCTCCCTAATATTCTACTGGTCACATGACAATGTTCTCTCTTGTTTTGTTTCATTTTGTTTTGTATTCCTTTCCTGTTTTTCTTTTCCTTATTTTTTAAAAATAAAATAAACATTTTAAATTAAAAAAGACACGATAAGTATGCTGATTTTTTAAAAAGCCTGGAAAGACTTATATGAACTGATACTAAGCAAAGTGAACAGAACTTAGAGAACGTTGTACACAGAAACAAGAAGATTGATGATCAATTGGGATAGATTTGACACTTTTCAACAATTCAGTGATTCAAGGTAATTGCAATAGACTTGGGATGGAAAGAGCTATCCACAACTAGAGAAAGAACTTTGGAGACTGAATGTGGATAAAAGCACAGTACTTTCACCCTTTGTTGTTGTTGTTTGCTTGTTTTTTTCCCCCTATTTAATCTGATTTTTCTTGTGCAGCATGATGAATATGGGAATATGTTTAGAAGAATTGCACATGTTTAACATCATATTTGCTTGCTGTCTTGGGGAGAGGGGAAGAGGGAAGAGAGAGAAAAATTTGGAACACAAGGATTTGCAAAGATAAATGTTGGAAATTATCTTTGCATGTATTTGGAAAAATAAAATATTATTTAAAAAACAAAGCAACTCTAGCCACATGTGTGCCCTACAGATAAGTGAATGTTCTCTGGTCACATGTTTTTTGTATATGTACTCTGCCCCAATGGTGATGTGGTAACCTATGTTAGTGGGAGAACCCCATGTGTGCATGTGGACATTTTTTCTTGTCATTTTATATGCTATGATGTTTGATTAATTTAAAAAAAATTTTTTTTGGCTTTGAACTGAAAAAAAAAGAGAGAGAGAGAAAGAAAGAAAGAAACTATAAGCACCATATAAATGAGTTCTAGTTGTGATACAGCTCTCTGCCCTGAGGGTGGAAAGGATTATTACCCCTTCTGGGAAGCTGAAAGACTAGAAGCTGCTGGTATCTGACCTGGTAGGTGGCAATGACTCTCTTTCGGGCATGCTGGAACAGCTCTTCATCTTTCCAGGCTGGGTGCTTCTCGGCCAGCCTCTGAGCCCACAGATTATGGTATCGGAACCAGAGGAGGCCCAGTGCCTGCAGAAATGGATTTTGGTTTCCCCTTTCGGCTCCGAAGGCTACAATCAACACAAGAAAAGGAAAGTAAACTCTATCACTCCTATTGATTCCAAACTCCAAACTGATCTGCATCCTTTCCCCCTCTCCATTTCTTCTTTCTTCCTGATATAGACCACTCCCAAGCCCACAGCTCTCCAAATTCCCCAGACTCACCATACAGCCCTTGGGGCCCCTGCTGCCCAGTGGAAGGGTCTGGTGCTAGCCACATGAGGAAGGGTCCTTGAGTATCCTTGGGGAAATCAGGATCTGATCCTGATTCCAACTTCCCACCAGAGAAGCTCCTTAGTGTATCACTCCAGGAGTGAGAGGAGCCATAGATGGCACTGCCATCTATCCAGCTAGTGACTTGATTGATCTGGGGACAGACATAAGAAGCAGTGTGAGGGTCTGTGTAGTAGTGAGTTGGCTGGGTGACCAAGTATCCACCCAGGAGTTCCATTTGTGACTCAGCCCCACAAACAATATCCCTCATTCCTCCTCTCCCCCACCCCTAAAACCCTCCAATGTCTGATTAGCTTTTTATCACCATCCTGAACTTAATTGGGAGCCTGATTGAGACCTTTTTGTGATTGTAGTCTCTTCTTCTAGAATCACCTGGTCTCGGGGATTGTTAGGACTCTGCCCTGTGTGTAGGTCCCACTCACTCCTCTGGAAAGGCAGCTCTATATTTCCTGTGTTATCTGGATCAAACACTTTGTCTCCTTTAGGGATTTGAATGTTCATAAACTCAGCAGGACAGCCTGGCCGTTCCACACTCACCACCTCAGAGAGGACATGGTAGCCTGAAGACAGGAAGAACTAGGGATCAGACTGGAAAAAGACTGAACATTTTTCCCTCCCAAGACCTGATCACTGTATCAGAAAGAAGCCCCCTCCTCTTTTTTTTTTCCAAGTTAAATCTCAGAGGGAAGGACCAGGTAATTTATGCAGAAGAGTTAAAGGATCAAAGTACAGCTTGTGTTCCAGATAGAGGGAGAAAAGGGGAGAGGGGATAAGGGATTGGGAATCTGTAAACCTATTCCTTCTGCACTAGGTCCCTTTGAAGAGAGGTCAAGGCCAGTGTTGGGACTAAACTCAAACCTGACAGTAGAACTTGTATTGAGAATAAGGTTCCCACAATCCTCCCCATTCTTCTGTCCAGGGAAGTGTCTCTGGAAAAGGGTTATTTTCCTCACCAAAAAAGACCCCAAGCACAGTGCGGTTTTGTAAAGAGGAACTCCCAGAGGGACCCTGCATGGCAATATTACTGATGCTTCGGGGGTTGGGTCGGTGTGGTTCTCCCAAGGGTTGGTAAACGCCATCTGAGTATGTAGCAGGGACCAAACGCTGGAGCCTGGAGCCTGAGACCAGGAGGGAAGGATGTTGTGCTTTGGCTAGGAACCCTGCCCTGAGTTTAGCCAAACTACAAGCCCTCCAACCAAAATTAGGTCCTTTTTAGTTCTCTACCAAGATGTCCTTAGTAGACCTTGCCTGGGGCCAAGGTTAGTCCTCCAGGTTGTGCCCAAAGGCAGAATAGAGAGATGTTTCAGAGGGAAGAGCAATTGGTTCCGCCCACTGGTCAAGCACCCCTCTTTAGCCTCCTGGCCATCCCAGGAAAGTGGATTTGCATGTCCCAAGAATTTCCCTTCACCATACTAAGCCTCACAGCTAGCTAACCCAGGCCCTTTAGGTACCTGCTGAGCCCAATTCATGGTGTCTCAGATTGTTGAACCAGCCATCATAGCGCTGTACTTCCCAGAATATGGCAGAAGACTCCTGGGCCCCTGAAAGCAGAAAATTTCCTGTCCTGTCCCTCTTCATTGGACATCCTTGGATCCCCAAAAGGAGATCCTTCTCTTCCCTCAGGAATCAAGTAACTGCTCGTGTCCCTCCCCTGTTCCTCATTCCTAAAGCCTGCCTGAGGACACGTAGTTCCCCCCCTCCCCAGGAATAATGACTCCTGTCACCCCTAAGGTTTAGAACATCCTGACCTGCCCAAACCAGCTGGACCTGAGTAGTGGCTGGTTAGAGAGAAGGAAAAGGTTCAGTGAGTTGGGAGCTGATCCAATCTGGTAGAATCTTCCAGCCTCACAGAGCAAGGTCATTGACACTTTCCCATTCATCCCAACTCCTGCTTTTCCCATCTTCAGGTCCAGAGGGGAGAACTAAGGAAAAGAGTGCTGGACCATTTGACTTTCTGCCTCCCAGAGTACCTCATTACTTACCCGCTGGATCCCAGGGTCCAATCAGAACTATCTGCATTGCTAGTAACCATGTATTAAACATGATTATCCTAGGGCCTAAGAGGCAAGGAATGATGTGAGGAGGATGAAACTCACTTGGTATAGCCAACCCCATATTCCTACAGCCAGCCAGGCACAGACACCAACTCTCCCCTTCTCAGCACTACCCTGATGGTCAAGGCCTTCTTCCTCCCATTATAAAAAGTAAAACTGGAATAGAATCAAGGTAGGTAGACCTCCCCAAAGTAGATCCACCAATCTCCTCTGGCACTGTGCCAGAAATTTCTATCAGGGTCATTTATCTGTTGTTTTTTTGACAGGTTTCTGTCTAGTCAGTCTTTTGCTCCTTCCCCCATCGGGAACAGTATGGTTCAATGGAAAGACCACTGCATTAAAAATTAGGAGATATGGAGTCTTCCTACCCTTGGTTCTATCATTCACTCAGCTCTCTGAATCTTAGTTTCCTCCTCTGCAAAAATGAGGCATTTGGATTAGATCTCTAGTATTTTCTAGCTCTAAAAAATGACTATATTTCTTTATGCTTCCCCTCACCCCCAAAGACACACCTATAAAAATCTAAAGCGTTTCACACTGTTTTTGCTCCCTGAACCTCATTGCCTCCTTGATGTTCCTCAACTCCACATCACTCTGAAGTGGGATGATGGGAATAAAAATAGAGGGGGAGGGAGGGACCAGTATTAATTAGTAGACTGGGAGTAGGAAAATTTAGGGTAAGGTATTCTAGGCTAGTTGGTCAGGCAGTCCTAGATCCACTGGGGAAAGGATCTGAGGGATTCCAAAATACACACCAAATAGGGAAGGGGTGTATGGGCGGGTAGGAAGGAGAGTTAGTTGGATAAGAAACCCTCAAATACTAGTTTCCTAGAAAGTCCTGTTCTGAGAAAAGAAGAAAGAATTCTTTCTTCAAACTTCAGCATTAATACATGAAACCCGATTCATGCTTCTTTCTCTGTGAAAGCGCTGTGGTAGGGAGAGCACTGAAGTGGAACCACCCGACATGGATTTGAATTAGGACTCCGAGGCTTATTAGCGGTGTGACCCCGGGGAAATTTTTTAACTTCTCCGAGATTTTAGTTTCCTCATCTGTAAAATGATGGACTTGGATAAGACGAAGTCTCTTAACCTCTCAGAAGCAGATTCCTTTCTCTTGCTTTGCGACTCTCTGTAGCTGTCTCTGTTTTCCCTCCCGGAGCTACACTTCCTTCCCCCGGTCTCCGGAGAGGCTTGCGTACTCACCTTCCTCTCCCCACGTTTTCTTGAAGGTTCAACTTCTTTTGTCAAGTGTCCGCTCAGGCTGGAGTCTGGCCCTGAATGTGAGCTACCGGGCTTGTAGGCTAGACTACTGCTCCGGGTCCACCCGCCCAGAGCTTTCCTTTGATTTGCATAAAGTCACACCCGGAGGTTTAACCAGTTGACCTACACCCCGCCCTTCATTTGCATAACCCCCTTTCCCCACCTCCAGTCCCGGACCCCAGGGGGAAAAATCGGGACTCACTTGATCCTCCCTGCTATAAAAGGGTTAGATGCCCGGAACGGAGTTATAACAAAGCTAGACCGAGCTGACAAGATCAAGATAGAGAGTAGAGCGCTGGACAGCAAGGTGAGAAAGAGACCCAGACTCTCTCGCCTCATATGCCCCAGCACAGAAAGCACTTGAAGGACTTCGGTGTGGGGCAGGGAACGGGAGAGCATGGGGGCGCAGTGCCAGTGGGGGTTGCTCTCGCCCATCTCCCTGAGATAGGTGGCCCCTATCCTCTGTCCTGTGTCTGATTGACCGGCTTTCTGTGTTTGGGCTTCCTCGTGTGTGGTTAGAGGGTAGGGTGCGGTGAGAATATTCTGGGGGAGAAAACGTAGGAAAGGAGATGGGGAGGACTGAAGATAATAAAATCTCCTTCTCTCCCGATCTCAGGTTGCTAACTGCAGGACAGGTGGATTTCTACCACTCGGACCCCTTGATCTTACTCTTCTCCGGTGACAGTCAACATGACGTTGTTCAACGGCGAACTGCCTTTCTACCCCCGACCCCGTTATGCCGCCGGCATCAACGTCCCCTTGTTGGTGGTCATCGTGGTATTCTTGGCTTTAGCAGCCAGTTTCCTACTCATTCTACCCGGAATTCGCGGTCATTCGGTGAGGCTGGAGTCTAACACCGGATTAGGGTCAATACAGTTAAAGGAAGGGGGAAGTTTCAGAACTGAGTGCGAGAGCTGCAAGAGAATGGTGACCCATCTCCATCACCTCTTCGTTCAGCTCTTAAATGACCTTGGAGTCTCCAGTCACAGTGGGAACTAATGAAGCTTGACTTTTTCTAGTATAGGGGTTGGAGGGAGTGATGGATATCACTCATGGGGAAACAAAACACAGAGCAGACAGAATGGCTGAGATGGTTGGGTCTGAATCAAGGGGCATATTCTTCTCCAAACATTGAACCCTAAGTTTTCAGCCGGGAGTCACTCATAGTTTAGCAATTCCAGAACTAGAATGCTCTTCGCCACTGCAACTGTTAGGGATTGGAATTCTCACACTGTTAACCTCTGAATTATGAATTATTATGTCATTTCTCTATCCTTTTCCCCTTCCAATGTTTAAATCCCTTTGCTCTCTGGTTCACCATCCTTAATCTACTCTTCTCTGGATGATATTTGTGGAGCACAAAATTCAAGAGAGCTGAAGTACCTCAGGATTAATACACAAGACTCTATGTATATTGGACAGTTTCTTTTATTAGCATTTCTGGGTGATCATATGAGGGTGATGTCCATCTAGTTAGAGGTACTCTTGTGATGTGTGTGTTGTTGTGATGTGTGTGGGTGAGTCATTTTAAAGGTTCATAGATTCAACTATCAGACTTGGTATTGTGAGAATTATCTTTCTTTCCTACAGTCCCATGGAATTTAAATTATATATTTGTCTTTCAAAAAAAAAATGTGCTGAAGCAAGCTCATTTATACTCATTCTGTATGGATTCCTGGGAGAATTCATTGTGTGGTTGTCAGTTAACAAGCATTTGTTAAGCATCCACTCTGTGTCAGAACCTGTGCTAAGTGATGGGGATACAAAGAAAGGCAGTTCTCCAGGAGTTTACAACTATGTACAAACAAACTATATTTAGGAAAAAATGAAGATAATCTTAGAAGTGACTAAGACTAAAAAGATTGGGAAAGGCTCATGTAGAAAGTTGAATTTTAGCTAAGAGTTACAGAAAGCTAAGGAAGCCAAGAGGTGGAGGTGAGAAGAGAGAGTATTCCTGTTATGGAGAAATGACTAGAATTTCATAATCAGTGAAAATGCTAGAATTGAAATATGTGTGAAGAACAGCAAGGAGGTCAATATTATTGGATCAGTCTCTACAACTCATTGTTCTTGGGAACTAAATCTTTAAGCCTTCCTCTCCCTGGGCAGGTCCATTCTTCTCTAACATTACTCCAGGAATCATTGAGTTCCATGGACCAGTAGTTAGAAGAGTGAGGGGTAGAGTCAGGAGGGTCAGACTGTGGATTGGAATGGGGAATGTAAAAAGATGGAGAGTGTAGGAGAGGAGTTCATTCAACTGTGACTCAAGAGGTGGGGTGTGAGGAGTATCAGAAAAGTATGACTTTAGAACCTCAGAAATGCCTTGTTGAGTCAGGCGCCTAGCAGGTACAGCTTAACATTCTGTCTCTGATAGAGGCACCAAAGTTAAGGAAGGCAAGGACAAGATTTTCTCTGGTCAATCTCCAATAGTTTGGAATTTAGTTCCAAATGGTGTGAGGAAGGAAAAGAGGTTTATTAAGGAACTGGTTATGCCCTGTTGGCTGAGAATCAGAGCAAATAATGGGCCCAGAGAGACTCTTAGGGGTTGGAGAACTGAAAATCATTTCTCATCATTACTGCTCCTTTCTGTTCTTGCAGCGCTGGTTCTGGTGTGTTAGAATCCTCCTCAGTTTGTTCATTGGAGCAGAGATTGTAGGTGAGTGACTGTCTCCTGGGGGTAGGGAGATGGAAGCCTAGAAAAGCATTGAGAGACTAGGAGAGCTGGAGAACTAGCTTGACACTGCCCACTATACCACCCCTCTGAAGGCCTTTTGTTCATTTCCAGTCTCTCCCAGGTTGATAGGTGTGTCCCCTTTTCTTTCTCATTTGGCACCCCTAAATCTATGCCTCATGACCCCATGGTGTTACACTTCGTGCTTCCCATGTTCCCTTACTGTAATACTCCTCCCTAAAACCACCACATCCTTCTTATGACCTCCCCCAAAAATTCCATCTTGTTCCCTCTCAGCGGTGAACTTCAGCGGGGAATGGTACGTGGGTCAAGTAAAAGCCAACACCTCCTACAAGGCTTTCACCTCTGCCCAAGTCAGTGCTGATATCGGGCTGCAGGTTGGATTAGGAGGAGTCAACATCACGCTCACAGGTGAGAAGACTAAAGGAGAGGGTGTTTCTATCCAGTCCTTCTACCTTCTAGAGGTGAAGCGGTCTTATTCTAGTATATATCCTGAGGTGGAGAGTTGGGAGCAGTGTGAAGATATTTTTGATAGATATGATAGCTATGTCCGGGACATTTTGGCAAATAAGGACTAGAGAACTAGGATCCCTCAAAAGTTTCTCTCTTTCCCTGCACCGGCCAAGCCTCTCATCTCTCCCCTTCTGCATCTGTGTTCCCCTGACCCATTTGGACGTACTCCGAAATTGTTCCCATTGCACACAGCGTAGAGCCCCCACGATCACGCATAGAGACAGACTTAGCCTGACCCTTGCCGATTCCACCTATGCCCCTTCTTTCAGGGACTCCTATGTACCAGTTGAACGAGACTATCGACTATAATGAGAAGTTCAGCTGGACTTTTGGAGACAAGTATACCGAGGAGTATGAGGAGGCGCTGCAGAAGGGGCTACCGAATCCGGTGCTCTACCTAGCGGAGAAATTCACCCCTGCCAGCCCCTGTGGCTTGTACCAACAGTACCGGCTGGCTGGACACTACGCTTCAGCTACACTCTGGTGAGTGTAAGAGTGGACCTGGAGGAATCCATTGCGAGGAGGTGGGGTCTCACACCAGGCTCAACCGGCTTGACCAGCTCTGCAGCCCAGGGAACCCAATCATGAAAGCCGGGAACTCCTGTCACCTCCCAGGGTCTGCAGGTCCTAGCTGATTGCTTTTACTTTTTGCAGTGGCTGTAGCCCTCACCTAAACCTGGAGCTTATGCCATCAATCCATATCCTGGGGGCCTCCCACTATAGAGACTCTCAGTCTCAGCACCAGCTGGAAGCCACGCCTTCTGTTTTAGCATAAGAATTACGGGAGCACGCGTCAGTCTGGTTTATAAATAGGATTCCGGGCTGCCAGCGGGAGGCCACGAGGAGAGGGTCTGTCTAGGGGATCCAGGGATTCCTTCCGATAGATGGCGGCAGGACGGCTACTCCCCCAGTGTCCAGTAAGAAAGATATGTGGGAGAGGTTTCGAGATAAAAGCGATCTTAGAAAGTAATTGAAGTTGGGGCAGTTAGATGACAAAGCACCAGCTCCAGGAATCTAGAGGACCTGAGTTCAAATGCGATGACACTTACTAGCTGTGTTACCCCGGGCAAGTCATTTAACTCCGTTGGCATTTAAAAAAAAAGTTATCTCTCATTTGTGGTAGCATTTGAACCCAGATTTTCCAGGCTCTGATATCCACTGGACCACGCAGGGAAGCCCCGGGGTTTTCTCTACCCCTCCCCTCGCCCCACCTCATTTCCAAATGAGTGCTCTCCATTTCCGGACTGCTCTCACTCTTCCCCCCCCCCCCCATTCTTCTTCAGGGTGGCATTTTGTTTCTGGCTGCTTTCCAATGCGTTACTGTCTATGCCCGCTCCACTTTACGGAGGGCTCTCGCTGCTGCTCGCCGGAACCTTTGTGTTCTTTGCGATCTTCTCCTTCGCTTCCATCTCCAGTGTGCCCCTGTGCCCGATCCGCTTAGGCTCAGAGGTCCTCACCACCCACTATGGGGCTGCCTTCTGGACCACGTTGGCCACAGGTGAGAGAAAGGTCCAAGTAAGGGGAATTCAGTAAGACTGGGGACAGAAAAACGGACTTCTGAGAATAATACCAAGATTGGGAGGTTGGAGGGATAGATGACAGAAGTGAAGGGGAAAAGGGGGGGCTCAGGAATAACGCTGAATATAGTCAGTGCAGGAAATTTGTTTTGCTTGATTGTTCTTATTTGTGGCAAAGGTTTGTTTCGGTTTGGTTTTTTAAATGGGGGATAGGGAAGTGAGGAGATATAAAATACATGCTTCTTAATTGAAAATAAAAGTTTAAAACAAAAAATGTCAGGTCAGGTGCAATCTGGGGTCCTAGGGTTAAGCCAAGACTCTTCCCTTAACCTGTTGCAGGTTTCTTATGCCTGCTCCTAGGAGGGATGGTGGTGTGTCTACACTATACACATCCCAGCGCCCTGCGCACTTTCCTGGACCTGAGTGATGGCCACGTCGTAGAAACTAGGAACCTGATGCCCCAGATCTACAGCAATCCGCTTCACCTGCCCCAGAAATGCAAACCGGTGACCCCAGACATACAACTTGCTGTCGTCTCGTAGGGGGCCTTCACTCCCCGGACTTTTGTTCTCAAATAGGGAGGGCACTCGGGAGCCATCTGAGATGGAAGCGGCAACATGGACTTCACCCCTCCATTCTCTGCGGGTCGGAGAGAGCGAGTGGGGATCGCAGCTGACTCCCCTCTTTGAGCAGGGGATGTTGGGCGGCGATTGTAAATAAAGACTATTTTTTTAATTTAAAAAAACCAACCAAACAAAACATTTTCTATTGATTTCCGTGGCCTGGGTGGTTTCTGGGAGAACAACGTGCCTTTACCATTTAGAATCCTCCATCCCTTTGATCCCTATACTGGAGAGTTTGGCCATGTTTCCTGACTTCACGAAGGGAAACTTGTACACAACTTTTTTTTTTTTTTTTTTTTTTTTTTTTAATTTTCTCTGAACCATTCCAGCCTCTCTGCGATCCCGGACTCCAAACTTGCTCAGCCCAAAGTCAGGGCAGAGCAGTTCAATGGTCTGCATTGCAGCAGTCCTGCCCGGGAGGGCATCTGCGATGTTCGTGCTGCCCCCCAGTGGGGGCACGAAGAGCGGAGCGAGGAACAGACTGGCTAGGACAGTGAACCATTCCACTATCCCATGCGTAAAAGACGCCGCCTTAGATCTGGACACTTCGTGCCTTATGGGTTAATCCTCAGTGACTTCCTCTTCCCATCCGGGGACTCTTCTGCATTCATACAGCTGCTTTCTCCCTTGCAGTAGAAGTGAAACTAGGAGAGAATCACTTATCTCTGTTCCAAGAAGTCCACTTCCCATTCCCTAACAAATACAACTCTATGGATTGCCAATGAAACAGCACACGTTGGGTACTCTAGGTTTCTTTGGAAGTCCCAATCATGCGTCTCCTTCACTCTACATGGACTTAGTTCCTGAATTGGAGGGTGGAGAGCAGAGAAGTTTCCGCATTTGTTAGCAGTCTAACTCCACCCAATTTCTTTGGGATTATGTCAGTTGACAATATAGTTACTGAGTTTTGGAGCCAACCTTTTGATGGCTGGTCTCCTGTCTTTAAGTTCATTATTCTTTGCACTAAAGTCTTGCTGGTTGTCAAATGTATGTGATGGTGGAAGTAGGGGATAATTAGAAGAAAGATGGCATAAATAGGGAAATAGGGAATAAGATTATAGTATTTTCCTAGTGAAAATGTTTCACTTGGTAAAGTATAGCTGGACAAATTAGGCCGTGTAACTTCCCTCCAACACATTGAGCCATAGGAGAGCAAATTAAAATGAAGTCCTGGTATCTTCAAAGTGAAAAGGAAGTTATAAGACAAACTAAATTGTAGAGAGCCAGTATTGAATTAGTCCATGAACAGCAAGAATCTGGTCCAGGTATTACTTGAGACTTGATCTCTGTTAGAGGGAGGGATTCAAACCATTGGCTCACCATCTCCCTAACAATGAATTATAAAGACATACTTGATAAATTTAGGATAATCTTGAAGGAAAATGAATGTGACAGGGACATGGCATCTTAACTATACTATTTACCCCTTAAAAGTAAATTAAAGACATAATTGAGGTGAATACATTAGTATGATAATTTCTGCTATTTACTACTCTATTTCACAAATACTTTGGTATTGATAACAAACATCACAACTATTCTGTTGGTATTGATGAGCATCACAACTATGCTATTTACAATTCTGTGTTGATAAGTACTTAGTATTGATAGTTAAGGTGGATACTGAAATGTCAAAGTTTGGATTGTGTATTAACCCTGGAAGGTATATGATGTCATCTGAAGGTAGCTAGTAATATTGTAATACTAGCCTATAAGGTATGTAAACCCTGGCACTCAGATTAATAAATGGAGATTGAAACACATATCTTCCACTTGGCTTCAGATATTCATTCACACTCTTGGTATTCGCTGGAGCTGGACTCCAACACAAGCTTTTTAAAAACACCCCCAAAACAGGCTGAGAAGTTTATAACGAGGACTCGAATTGTCTCCATTTTTGATCTGGTATCAAGTAAAATAGATCAGAGGATAGAGTTAAAGTAACCTGGAAAAGCATCTAGTCCAACTGCCCTATTTCACCCCATTTCACATATAAAGAAACTGAGGCAGAAGGAAATGAAGTGACTTAATTGTTCTGCATATCCTTAGCTTCTACTCCCATCTGTTGTTTCCCACAACTCAGACTCCAACAGCAAATGTAGACTGTTGGAAAGAATCTTCATATAGCTTACCTAGTCCAGTAAGTTTCTAATCTTTTAAAGTATGAGGATCATATGACATTTTTTTAACATAAAAAAAATTCCTAAATACCTCCTTCCACCTCCTTTATATTTTGTCAGAGGTAAAGACCAAGATGCCATTATTTGGTTGTCATATATTCAAAGACTTACAGGTTACAGTCCATTCTCTTCCTCCCCCATTTTAAAGATGAATTTAGGTCTTCTGGCCCCACGTCCAATGCTCTTTCTTTCATACCATGCAGTATTTCTGGGAACATACCCACCATAAACTTGGGATGGTAATAATGATTTTATTGAGTTGGATGAGATTTGGAACTAGAAAGGATGCCTTAAATGATAGCAATTTAGGAGGACAAAAATATATGCTAACTGGAAACCCCTAAAAGATGGGATATCCAGAAGTATATAGGAGATGGGATATTATAAGGAACTCTCTGGCTCTTTCTGAGGCTCCTCTAGAGGTCTGATAGGCTTCTCCATAGGGGACTCCTCAGTAGGAGACTCTGATAGAGTTATATCTTGGTCCTGGGGGCTCTCTAAAATAGACCTGTATCGTGGACTCAGGAGTCCCCCTTCCTCTGGACCTGCCATCTTTTTAGTTTTCTCCATCCCATTTTGGTTGAAGAAAATCTTCAGCCTGTCTGGTTGTATCCTGTGCATTACCATCACAGCTAGGCCCAGCACAATACAGAGCAGCCCTGAGGAGGAGAAGAGAGTTGGCAAAGAAATCTGAAAATAGTTATGTAGGGAATGGGGAATGGGGAGGGGAGATAAGCCCCGTGGAGAGCGCTCAATATGGAAGGAAGGCATAGAAAGGGGAACAGTCACCATTTATCTTAAGGTGGGACTAAGGAAGGACAGAGAAAAATGCCATAGGGCAAAAAATAAGGGGAACAGTAGTATACACTGGGATTAACATTCATATCTCACACCCTTTTCACAAGTATACTCCAAGTACTCTTGGGCTCCCTTCTCTTTCTGGATATATATTCTCTGAGTGATCCTAGAAAGTCTCATGGGGTCAATTATCACCTGTATACAGACTGACCTTCAATTTATCCAGGTCTCTATATTCTGAGCTCTAGTCCTGAATTGTCAGCTACTTGCTAGATATTTCCGCCTGATGACCTAAGCATCTCAAACTCAATCTGGTTTTAGGCCCCAAACAGTTCATTATTTCTCCAAGCCCCACCTAATAGTCTCCTTGACTCTAATGTTTCTTTTCTCATCTATCCTCCACATACATACCAAATTGATGTTTCTAAATTTCAGGTTTGATTATGTCATTCTCCTACACAAGAAGCTCCAGGAGCTCTCTAATGCCTCCAAGAAAAAAAAAAAAAAAAGCAGATTCTTCTATTTGGCATTGTTGATTATAATCTAATTTTTCCTTAGAGCGAGGGAAAGTAGTCTGTAAGCATTCTGCAAAGGTGGGTTCTGTCTTACTTGTCATTTCCTGAACATTACATTCCATCTCCTACTTCTGGTGGAGCTGGATTCAAATCCTACCTCTCTGATTTTAGTTTTATTATCTGTGATATGAGAAGATTGAATTAATGGTCTCAGAGGTCCCTTTCAGCTCTATATCTAAGACACTATGGAATGATCTCTTCTCTCCCCTCAAAAAACAGCTGCAAAGAGTAGCTCTTGTGCTGCCTCCTACAGAAGGAATAGTTGTTCTTTCCCAAATCACTTTGTATCTACTCCAGACACTCACTTTACGTGTGTGTATGTTGTTTCACCCTCATTTAAGGGAGGACAATAATGTGTGGCACACAGTAAATTATAAATAATTATAAAAACATTAATCATATAATTATTAACACACATAATTATGTATACATATAATGCTAATATCATTTATTATATATTTTATATGCTATATTATAATTAATAATATAAAATTTCTTAATTATAGTTATAAATAAATGCTTATTGAATTATTAAGGAATGAGAGAAGGAATATAGGCAGGGGGACATAAAAGAGGGGTTGGGGCAAAGAATATATAAAGAGATAATAAGAATAGTAGCATTTATATTACATGTAAAGATGTACATAGTACTTTATATATGTTATATCACTTGATCCTTAAAAGGAAACAGAAGAAATAGGTAATATTATTCCTCCCATTTTACAAATGAGGAAAGAAAGAGGTTAAGAAACCTGTCAAAGTTTTTTTGTTATTATTCAACTGTTTCAATGATGTCCAAATCTTCATGTCATAGCTAGTAAATGGCTGGGGCAGGATCTGAATTCAAGTTTTACAGACCCCAATCTAGAACTTTATCTAATGTGTCACCTGTGCCTAGGGTGGGAGACATCTTCACAGTACAGTCATAATTACATGAAATGACAATCTGTTGTCCCTTTCCAAGAATCCAGGGGTAATCACACCAGAGGCAAAAAGAAAGCCTGTAGCAACTAGTCTGAGGATCTAGTTCTTTGATGTGCTAAAGAAAGGAAACCTCTTTAACAGGAGTCCCCTTTTCATTGGGAAAAGCCACCCATTCCTCCCTTTCACTTCCCAGGCTCTCTTCCTACAATTCCTCCAGGAGGGTACTCACCAGTAGCCAGTGTGATCCAGGAGGCAAGTCCATAGTAAGTATTCAGGGAGACAGAGCCCAGGTGGAATGGGCACTTTGGGGTCAGTGTGATGGCCGTGGAGAAGAAGATTAATGAAAGGATGAGGAACACTCCTGAGCCCAGGAGCATGTAACCACCATAAATTAATGCAGGCATTGAGAATAGCACATTTGATAACAGCCAGCAGAGGAATGCTACCCTGGTAAGGCAGAAATCAAGTGAGAAAAAAGGAACTCATTACTCACAGGATTCTGAAGAAGTCTGAGTAATTTATCTCTAGCAGTGCCTTTGGGGTATGTACCACTTGGCCTTTGTGCCCCCTCATACCAGCGTTTGCAGGATAGCAAAAGAGTATTGTCTCCACCACAGGTCATCTTGCCTCCCTTCCCAGCCCTCTATCCTCACCAGAGTATGGCAGAAGCATAGTGTCCAGCCAGGCGGTATTGCCGGTGCAGACCACAGGGACTGTTTGGAGCAAATTTCTCTGCCAGGTAGAGCACTGGGTCAGGCACTCCCTTCTCTAGGGCTTCTATATACTCCTTAGCATAATTCCGTCCAAAGTACCATGTGAACTGCTCATTATAGTCAATGGTCTCATTCAGCTGCTGTACTGGTATCCCTGGGGAAACGAAACAGGGGAAGAAAGACCAAGGGGGACTGAGCCAGTGCGCTATCCCCTGTGCCATCTAGCTTCCCCTGACTTCTTCATTTTAGATGAGGAGAGTGTGATCTCCTTTGGATCACATAGTAAATATCAAAGGCAGAAATCTGCTCATGTCCTCTGATCCCAGAGCCAGTGCTTTTCACTGCACCCATTCTGCTTTTCTAATTTCTTTTCCCCAGGACCAAAATCCCTTAATCTTTCCTGACCCCAAGGTACATAGTTTCCAAAGATACAGAGTCCCACCAAAATTCATTCAATTATGTCCTTTTACCTGTAAGAGTGATGTTGATCCCTCGAAGACCAATTTGCAACCCTACCTCTGCATTGATCCTTACAGGGCTGAAGGCCTTATATGTAGTATTGGTGTTGATCCAGCCCACAGACCACTCCCCACTGAAGTTCACTGCTGGAGAGGGGAGGGGAGGAGAGAAGAGGAAGAATGAGGAGATGGTAAAGATCATGGGAGCATATGGGATAGATATAATCACTATTTTTCCTTTATCTGTATCTCCAACTGCTCTCTTGAGAGACACTGCCCAGAGCAAAATGGGAAGGGAAAAATGGATCAGCAAGAATATGATTATTGTTATTAATAATAACTAGCATCTATATAGTGTTTTAAGATTTGCAAAGCATTTTACATGTTTCCTCAAATGAACCTCACAATATCCTTGGAAAGTAGGTGCTATTATCATTCTTATTTTACAGATGAGGAAACTAAGGCAGACAGAGGCAAAGAGTCTTTGAGCTTATATTTGAACTCAAATTTTTCAGACTCCAAGTCTGACCCTCCACCACCTCAACAGCTAGCTGTCCCAATTAATAAACAGCCTCAGCATGGAAATTCCTCTTCCTTCCACTGTCACCAAGACAATGCAATCAGCTGCTTTCTCACTTTTATTGACATTGTCTCCAGGGAATTCTAGATTCATTTGATTTCGAGTATAAAAGAATGTTGAGTGAAAATGCTCAATAAATTTTGCCCCTTTGTAATCCCAGTGCTAGGCACTAGGTGGCACACCGTATAGCGACCTGGGCTTGGAATCGGAAAGACCCATCTTCAAGAATTCAAATACAATCTTAGACTCTTACTAGCTGTGTGACTCTGGGCAAGTCAGTTAACTCTGTTTGCCTTAGTTTCCTCATCTGTAAAATGATCTAGATAAGGAAATGGCAAATCATTACAGTATCTTTGCCAAGAAAACTCTAAATGGAGTTTAGAGAGTTGGAGGGTTGGAAACTAAATAATGACAAAACCCCAGTACTTAGCATCTTACTCAGCACAACAGGCAGCTGGTGGTATAGTGGATAGAATCAAGCACACGTGAATTCAAATCCAGCCTTAAATACCTACTAGCTTAAATTAGTTTAAACACCTCCATTTGCCTGAATTTCTTCAGCTGTAAAATGGGGATAATAACTTCCCAGGGTTATTATAAGGGTGAAATAATATTTATTATTAAAAAAAATTCTTAGCACAATAACTGGCACATAGTAGTGCTTAATAAATACACACTGATTGACTTAATAGGCACGATAATGAGGTTAACAAGAAAAACACAGGGAAAGGAGATCATAGATTCATTAGACTTATGGGATTTGTTTCTACAAAGGACATAGGAAACATTTAGTACAGTCCTATCATTTTGTAAATATGAAATCAAGATCCAGAGGGAGAAAGCAATGACTTGCCCAATGTCATGCAGCTGGTTAGTGGCAGGTCTGAAACCAGAAAGTAGAGAGCAATTTCCAGTTTAGGGTTATTTTCACTCTTTATCCTTGTTCTTTACACACACACAAATACACACACACACACACACACACAGACACACACACACACACACACACATGTACATATATCTGTATTTTAGATTATTCGCCCTGTCTTGCTTAGGGTAATCATTTAGTAGTCTCTTACAAATCCAATCCAACTACTATTGGGCAAGGAGGCTTTGACCTGCTCTGTTTCCCACATGGTTTGGTTTTCTCCTCTTAAGGTTGCCGAGTGGCCTCCTGCTCCCTGGAGATCACCATCGTGGTACCAGACTTAGCTGGGACACTGAATCAGCTTTTGCCCTTTGAAGCTTAGAATTTCCCAAACTCAAATGATTCATCAGCCTTAGCCTCCTTGGTAACATGACCAGCACACCTAGCTCCCTAGACACTTCTCACAACATAGTGAGAGGTGGTGTTTCAGTAAGAGGAACAAGATGGGGGAAACAGAGAGTCATATTTTGAGGGCATTTGGTTCTTCTAAACACATACTCACCCAAAGTGGCAGCTCCAATGAATAGGCTGGTTACCACCCGAAGCAGCCAAAACAGCCTCTGAATTACGAGTTGAATTCATTGATCAGATCTCTTCCTCCCTCTCCATCCCACCCTTAAGAACAATATTCAAGATATCCCCCTGGACTGGGTATCTCTAGTATTGGGGTCATTTGGGGCTGGGATCTCCTAGGGCTTTAGTCACTTAAGTTAGCCTGGGATTCTTCTAAGGTTGGAGTTAGATTTGGAACTGAGGACTGGAGTTTTATTGGGGCAGGGTTATGGTGGGGCTGAAGCATCTCTCTTACCGTCTTGCCTCGGATACCAGGCAGGATAGCCATGAAAGTGACCAATAAAGTTAAGAAGACTATAATAATGACTGCTGAGGTGGTGTCCATGGGGAAGATGGGTTTGGGGCCAGTATAGAGGGGAAATGTGTGTCCAAAGGCAGACATCTTGATGTTGGGTCAGGAGACAGGCTGCTATAATAGTATGAAATCATAGATTAGTGCCCCAATCATTGCTTTTATTTCTCATTTCCATCCCTCTAGCATTAGTTATTCCTCCTTCTCTTGGTGATAGAATCAGCATCTAATGGGTCATTGGTTTCTTCAGCATCATTTAGTGTATTTCTTAATAACCCTCAATGGATTAGGAAGATGTAGGTTATAAAACTTTCAATAGCTCCTTATTATCTATCAGATAACCTTCAGATTCCCCATATCAGTGCTATTGTTCTCTGAGACTTTGTGTTATCATCTATGGATTTTCAGGTTGTGGTTTCAAGACCCTTTTATGTTCTTCCTGCCCTGATTAATGAAAAGAACAATATTTATATAAAAAAGGTGAAAAAAACTCACAGAAAAGAAAAAATGTACTCTTCAGAAGCAACACAGTGTATTAGAGAGGGTGCTGGGTTTAAAGTAAAAAAGGCTGGGAGTCATATCCTACTCTTACTACTACTACTATTACTATTACTATTACTATAGTTACTGCTACCACCACTACTACTATCACCACCACTATCACCATTACCCACCACTGCAAGTATTACTGCTACAGCTACCACTACCATTACTATTCCTATTACCAATACTACCACTATTACCAACTCTATTATTATCATCACTGCCACTTCCACTACTACTATCACTATCACTCCTGTTCTTCCTCCTTTTCCTCCTCCTCCTCCTCTTCCTACTAGTGGACATTTATATAACAGTTTAAGAATTCCAAAGTGCTTTATATACATTATCTAAATTGATTCTCACAGAAATCCCATGAGGAATGCCACATTAATGTTACCATTCTAATATTCTTATAGCATTAAGATTTGCTAGGTATTTTGTAGATGTTATCTCATTTGATCTTCACAGAACCCGGAGGCAGGAAACTGAGGCTGGGGGAGGCTAAATGATTTGAGTCATAAAACTATCAAGTGTCTGATTTAAATTCAAATTTTCTTGACTCTCACTCTAGTCCTCTCTCCCACCTCACCTTCCTGGTTGTATATCTCTAGCTAAAGTCCCTAACCTCTCTATATAGTAACTCTAGGACTAATCTACTGCCATGAATTCCCCTAAAGTACTGAAATCACAGATAAGGCTATGATGTCCACATCATTTACATGTAGGTGTTCCTGTCTGGCAGCCAGGTCCGGAGTCCTTCTGTGTGACTACCCTGATGAGGTCCAGATCTCTTGAATATCTCATCTCATCATATTTGGTGCACAGGACTCCATTTTCCTTTTGGCTTGCCCTCCACATAATGGTAACTGGCTTTCTTCTTCCATTAGCATTTCTGGACTTTGTTTTTCCTGAAATTTTATCTTTGCTCTCTTCTACCACCATTCCAAAGATAGCTCGTTCATCTCTTGAAGGCATTCTATTTTAATTGTGCAATACAGTGTCTTCTATTGTGAGTAACATTCAGGATGAAATATGGGCAACTCCTAATTGGAATATGGGTACCTCCTATTTGGGGGGCAGTTAAGTGATGAAATGAACAGAATGCAGGCTTAGAGTCAGAAAGAGTTGTCTTTCTGGGTTCAAATCCAATCTTAGACACTTATTAGATGTATGACCCTAGGCAAGTCACTTAATCTTGTTTGCATCAGCTTCCCTGCCTGTCAAATGAGCTAGAAAAGGAAATGGCAAACCAGTCAAGTATCTTTGCCAAGAAAACCACAAATGGAATCACAAAGAGTTGGACACAATACCACCACCACCACCACAGCAACAATAATAACCTACTTTTAGTCAATCATTTGCTAAGTCTTTCCAATTCTGTTCTACTCAGTCATCACCTGAGTTCAGATTATCACTCTTCACCTGGATTACTGTAACAACTCCTTAATGATATTCTGTGATTCCAATATTTTCCCTTTCCAATATAACTTTCATACTTTTGCCAAAATACTCTCCTTAAGGCACAAGACTGACCATGTTTCCAAGTGGCTGACTACTCATTCTAATCCCTACAGCCTATGGGATAAAATTAAAACTCATATCATTTAAAGCCTCTCCATCTAACCCCTTCTTGTCTTCCCAACCTTTTTTAATACTACTCCCCTACACACACCCTACTCTTCAGCCAAACTGGGCAATTAGATGTTCCCCAAACTCATCATTCCATTTCCTTCTTCTATGTCTTTGTGCAGGCTGACCCCTATACCTAGACCCTATTCAGTTCTATGTTTTAAGCTCATTCCTGTCAGTCTTTCATGGTCTCCTTCACTGTTAATACTCTTTTCTCCTCCTCCTCCAGTTTCCTTGTACATTTGTCCATATCTTCCGTAGGGGCAGGGACAATTATTTTTTGCTTTATTTTGTGTTTCTAAGGCTGAATACATGGAGATGAATAGATGTCTATTGTATATGAGATCTCTTGTCATGAATCACAGACAGCACTAGCTGGGACCTTAGAGGTCATCAAATACAGTACAATTCCCTTATTATGCAAAAGAGGGAAACTGAGGCCAGGAGAAGTTAAATAATTAATTGAAGGTCATACAGGTGGTAAGTGGCAGAGTTATTTGATTCCAAATCCATCATTTTTTCCTCCTTCATCTTGAAAATGTAATTGAACTGGACATCAGGAGACTCGAATACTAATCCTGACTGCAGCTAACTAGATGGATGACCTTTGACAAATAATTTCCTTTGGCCCCCAGTTCCCTTATTTTCAAAATGAGATCCAACACAGTGCTAGCATTCCTTTCATCTCTAAACTGAGTCTCCTACCTTGTTCCCAATTTCTCCATCTGCCCAATATCTTCCCCTCTCCTTTCTCCACTGACTTCCTCTTTTATTTTTATCTTTTTAAAAAATTATCATTGCTATCATATCCTGTTTTATTTTCTTAACAATATTTTTATTTCTCCCCAATTACATGTAAAGACAATCTTAACATTTTTTGGAGGTAATCAGAGTTAAATGACTCGTCCAGATTCACACAGATATTAACTGTCACATTTGAGGTTATATTTGAACTCAGAATCTCCTCATTCCACAGCCAGTATTCTATCCATCATACCACCTAGTTGCCCCTCTTAACATTCATTTTAAAAAAATTTTAAATTCTAAATTTTCTTTCTCCATTTCTTACTTTCCCCCTTCCTGAGACAGTAAGTAATTTGATATAGGTTACATGTTCAATCATGTAAAAACATATTACCATATTCATGTTGTGAAAGAAGACAAAGAACAGAGGGAAAAAACACACAAAAACGTGGAAAATGGCATGCTTCAATCTGCATTCAGGCTGTCAGTTTTTTTCTCTCAAGGTGAATCTTATTCATCTTTTTTAGTTGCTTCTCTTCTTTCTGCTCACAGATGTCTTTCTGGCATCACAGAAAAAAGGTCACTGTTCTCTCTTGACCCCAGTTATGCCAATCTATGTTTAATTTGTCAATCCTCTCCCTAGACTTATGGCAAGGATTAGGAAAAATACACAAACACATCCTCAAAGACATGTAGAGATACAGAGTGATGCAGGCACACATAAAAAGTCAGCCATTCAAAAGACTTCAGATCTCTAATCAATGTAATGGTCAGCCCTGATTGCAAAGGACTGATGAACATCTGTAGCACCCACCTTCTGATCGACAAGTGATAGATGCAAGATTTTTTTTAAAAAGAGGCATACTGTTTTGGACATGGTTAATGTCGAAATTTGGTTTGCTTGTCTATGCATATTTGCTACAAGGGTTTTCCTTTCCTTTTCTTTGGGAAAGAGTTGGTGGGAAGGAGAGAAAATAAATGCTTGTTAGTTGTAAAAAGAAAATGACTTAAAAAACCCCCCAAATATTAACAGAAAGAAGGATGGAAAACCTCAAATAGACAATCATTTTATACAAAGAACAGAGAAAAACAGAAATAAACAAAGACACAACTAGAGAACCCATGTTCACACAAATATGGACAAATACAAAAATCGAATGACAAGAAGCTGTGACAAAGCAGGGACAAATTAGAAAGCTAACCAAATCAATTTGGAATTGCCACTCCCTCTTGTAATTTATCTGTTCTCCTTTGTGTTGTCACTAACTAGAAGTCCACCAGAGGGACTCTCTTCTCTCTAAATACTAAGCTTTTACTACACAAATAGATGCAGAAGTGCCTGGGAATCTTCTCCCAACTCAGGAACTCAGCACACACAGTCAATTAAATGTAAACTAATATTTCTTATAGCTATTACTTATGGGAATGGTTCATATAAAGGTGATAGTTATGGTTCAGAGAATATCATACCAATTCAAGTGTGAGTACTTAGTGTGATTCAGGATAGTAATCTTAAAATAGGATTAAGCTTTTTTCAAAAATGTATTATGTGGCTTTTAAATTTTTGTGGTAATTAATAATTTTATTACTTATACTAGCATATTATTAATAAAAAGGATGGTCATTTGGCTGTCCCCTTCTTTTTTGCGCTTAATAATATTTTATATTTAAAGATAGTTTTCGACATTCATTTTTGTAAGAATTTCAGTTCCAAAATTTTCTCCCTCTCTCCTTTTCTTCCTGCCTCCCCAAGACATGAAGTAATCCAATATAGGCTATACATGTACAATCATGTTAAACATATTTTCACATTAGTCATGTTTGAAAGAAGGATCAGAACAAAAGGGGAAAATCACAAGAAAGAAAAAACAAAAAACAAATTTTTAAAAAGTGAAAATAGTATACTTTGATCTACATTCAGATTCCATAGGTTTTTCTCTGGATATGGATAACATGTTCTGTCATGAGTCTTTTGGAATTGTCTTGGTCATTGTATTGCTGAGAAGAGCTAAGTCTATCAGAGATGATCATTGCATAATGTTGCTATTACTGTGTACAATGTTTTTGTTGTTCTATTCATTTCACTAAATATCAGTTCATGTAAGTCTTTCCAGGTTTTTCTGAAATCCACGGGCTCATCATTTTTTATAGCACAATCATATTCCATTACATTTATATACCACAACTGATTTGGCCTTTCCCCAATTCATGGGCATCCCCTCAATTTCGAATTCTTTGCCACCACTGCTATAAATATTAAATAAGATTAATCTTAAAAAGAAGATAAGTTAGGTGGCACAGATAACAGAGCACTGAGCTTGAACCAGAGAGAGATTTATCTTCCCGAGTTCAAATCTAGCCTTACTAGCTATCTGATCCTGGTCACTTGGCCCTATTTCCCTCAGTTTTCCCATCTATAAAATGAGTTGGGGAAGGAAATAACAAACCACTTATCCTGGAGGACAAGGAATATAACTCATCTTTGTATTCCATAATGCCCAAGCTTAATGAATATTCATTGAATTGGACCATATACTCTTGGCTTTTTTTCCTTAGTAAAAATAGCTATTTCTGAAAACCTCAAATCATATGAAATTATTTTATTGTTCATCCTCCACAACAAAATACAAATCAGCACATACACACACAGAGGCTTGAAGGGAAACATAGTGTAGTGTTTAGAAAGCTGGCCTCATAAACTAGGAGGATCAGGGTTTGAGAACAATGCATATATAGGAGTTGTGTGACACTGACCAAATTATTTAACCTTAGTGCTCTAAACAAGTCTAAGACTGAAAATTGCAAAGAAGAGGCTGTTCTCTGTAAGGGAAATCTGTTCACCTGAAGTTCCCTATACAAATTAAATAACTGGCCTAGACCCTATGCTGGATTTAGGAAAACCTGCAAAGATAAACCTCCTCATTTTACAGATGGGAAAACTAAGTCCAGAGAGCTGAAGTGACACAATTGTCCAAGGTTACACAAGTAGTAATTTGGGGGGGTAGGATTCAAACTACATACTGTGATTCTAAGAACAGTGCTTTCTGCTAACCAAGATGCTTCCTAGGAACTGGAATCAATGTCCAGTACACAACGTAGAGCAGAAGTCTCCAAAAGGAGAACCTTAGCAAGATTCAAAAAGTGTGTATTTAACCAATTGAAGAGTGGGAAGTTGGCCTGAATCCCAACCTTCCTGTCATACCCCATCTGGAGACTTGTCTCCATCCCAACCACACTACCCTTTACACATGATTCTTCAATATTCTCTCACTTCCCTCCTCTTTCCCCTTTCCTTCAGTCCTGTTGGAAGCTTGGAAGCTCCCCATCTCTCCTCTACTGCCCCTTCGGGCAATTATATTCTAACAATTACTCAGGCACCTATACCAGGAGCTGCATGTGCCATTAGGAAAATTCCTCTCTCCACCCCTTACAACATACTCATCTTGTGCCTCCTAGATCATCTTATTTTGGAGAGTAAGAGGACACCCCCCCTCTCTTTTTGTTTTGGATTGCATAGTATAGGTCACACAATACTGCATGTGTGTATGTACATAAAGTCATTGAAATTTGAAATTTTAGGAGTGTAAAACTTCAGTAAGACCTTTTGAACACTTTATTTTAGGGTGATGTGCCCAACTTAAAAAATTTTTTTAAACTGATAGGAGTGTGGAATAATAAAAAGAAAAGCTTAGAAGTTATTGACCTAGATGCCTAGAAGATTGCAAAGTTCCTTGCACATCGTATATGTTTAATAAATATTTGTGTAATTAAATCAGTATCAGGTAGGACCCTACTGGGCAAGTGACAGTCACCATATTACCCAAAGAACAGTGGAAGAGTCACAGAACTAGAAAAGTCAGTGGGCAACCAGAAAGAATAGAATCCAAGATAGCTAAGGATGCAGGAACTTCTTCCAGCCTGGGTCTCTAGAGTGCATTATCCCTTACTCCCCCTCCTCCCCCCCCCCTTCCTTCCCTTCCTTTTCCAGGTAGCTTGAACTCCACCTATTTCTAAACCAGACTGGCAGGTCAGAATACACTGCTCTGTACAAACACTTTCTACAAACATCATAGTGAGATTGACTATTAGACTAGAGCCCACATGTGGTCATTTGAAAGTTATTGTTCTCTTTTTGAAGTTTTTCTCTGCACCTACTTAAAGTCTTTTCCAGTTACTTACAATTGTGTGTTCCCTAACTTTCTGGTTTTTCCCCATTAACGCTAAATTCTGCATAAGTAGTTGTACCAGACACCCCAGACACTTCCATCTAGACTTCCCTAACCACTGTAGTCCTATTTGGTCCTCAACTTCTTTCTGTCTCATACTCTCCCTCCCATCCCCACTCAGACTTAGATGCAAGACCATGGGAATTCCCTCTCTCTCATTTCCCAGATCGACCAAGATTAGGGATGGATTTTAAAAGTCTGTAGCTCTGCCCTGCTCCCAATCCGGGGCTGTTTCCATCACCCACAAGACGGGTTTCAGTGGGGTGGAGTAGGATGGAGGGTGCAAAGACAAAAACTGGCAGCCCACATGGAAAGAGCAGACCTTAACCTTCACCCCTTTCCAGTTGACTCCAAACTCCAACTTTGGTCCCATTTGGTGTTCTCAAACCCAGCGCCCCTTTTCAGGGATCATCTCTTTCCACCCACCATCTCTCAGCACAGTTCTCCCATTTTTTTCAAACCTTAGGTTCCGTCCACTCCAGTCACACTGGTTGAGGGAGTGAGGAGGGCCGGATGAGTGTTGATCTTCCAAGATCTCACAGGAACCTCCTGGAGAGATTATACAGAATTCTCAGTGTGGAGCGTGGGAAGCACTGGTACCGCAGGAGGAACCGCACAAATTACTTTTCCGTTTTAGATCTTATTTTAGCCTCTGTTCTGTTCAGTGCAGGGAAAAGAAAAGGGACCCCTTAGTTCCTCCGGATTTTAGCGGTGAGTTAATAGGACTAAAGATGATCTAGAGAGAGTCTAGAGGTTATTTGAGGGAAGAATCCCTTTCCATTCAAATCCCCTTGTCCCCAGGTCCTCCTACTCTCTTCCCTCAGAGAAGCTTCCACGGAGTGAATTCCTCCCACCTTCATTCCTTCATCTCAAACCTGATGTGGCCTCAGCCCCAGTTCTCCCTCAGCGTCCGGCGATCCCCCGACCCAGAGTCGTCTCACCTCCTCCTCTAGGCGCCCCTCGGCTGCTCTCCCGTGCGCTCTGCTCCTCCCAGTGGGGCTCATCTAGTGCCCGCCCCACTCCGCGCCCTATCGGGGCCTCGCCTTCCACTCATATTCCCCCCAACTCCGCCCCACCCCGGTTCCAAATCCGAGCCAGGAGTCGAGGCTGGAACCTGACGGAGGCTGGAACTTGTCGGCGGCCGGAGCCACGCTGCGTTCCGGAGGCAGGGGAAGAGAGTGGCTCGCAGGTCAGATGAGGGGAGGGATCTGTCCCGGGGTGCTGTATTACAATGAACAGCTATTGACTTCGCGGAGGGAACTCCGAGAGACTGGCTATCGATTAAGTAACACCCGTTCAGCTACGTTTCTGGAGGAAAATGGGAGGCTTCCCACTTCAGACTCAGGAGCGCCTTTCTTCTAAGCTTAAGAATTTCGATCTTCTCCTAGGTCGCCCAGGATTAAAAAGGGGACGCGTATACGGGCTTCCTTTCCTTCACCTTCAATTCCACAATCCCTTTCCCCACATCACATAAGATCCTCTCAATGAGATTCTTTCTTCTTTCCATCCCTAATGATTTTGGGGGATTGAAAATGTTGAGCTTGGACTTTGGTAGCTTTGTCCTTGGTAGGTAGGGATAGGATAGCCCTTCTAGGCCCCAAAAGGGTCCCTGAGGCTTAGAATTAGGGCTTCCTTAAACCCGGATCACTTCTATCAGAACATCCTGAGGTCAATCAGAGAGTATTACCATTGCTCTGAGATCCCTAGGCTTTGCCTGGTTATCTTAGACAAATTCCAAACTTTCTCCTATGAACCTGTAGAGACTCTAGGGCAGGTGATTATCTCCTATCTTAACTTTAATGAAGATCCCGCCCATCGTAGCATCTTGAGGAACTAAGAAGCTTGACTGAGCAGATGGGAAGGGTTTTATTTTGTATAGGGGTCAGAGGTTTTGAAGAAACAATATTTTGGGAAGTCAGCATGCCTTTATCTATTGTTCAACAGATAATTCTTCATGGGCCACGGTTTTCCTGGATTTTGGAGCTTTAGTGCCAGACTGAGGATTATCCTAGAAACAATTAGGATAATAAAAATGAACTCATAATATTGGGTTTATTAATTATTAATAATGGGACATATGGAAGGTTATCTAGTAGGGATATATGATTGCCAGTCCTGTGTCTTTATATTGTTGATTTGACAACTCTGTGGAAGGTGGATTGGACAGCAGAGAAACTGGCAAGGAGAAGACCAATAAGGCAATTATTGCAATAGTCCAGGGAAAGGTGATGAGGAATTTAAATAGGATAGAGCCATTATGAATAGAAAGAAGGGTACTATTATGAAGGATGTTCTCTGTGGAGGTAAAATAGATGAGACTTGGCAATTGATTAATTATGGATATCTATAGATTGATATTAGATTTATTAAATTTGGAAGATGAAGGAAAGAGGGAAAGGTAACTGAATTTGTTAACCCCCAGTGGCTGAGCAGATGGAATTGTCTTGATAGAAATAAGGAAGCTTGGAGAAGGGATTGGTTTACAGGAGTAAATATAATGAGTCTTTGCTTTGGACAAATTGAGTTCTAAATGTCTAGGGGACCTCCACGTGGAAATTCTATTTATTATTATTATGGAACTCATCCCTTAATTTTTATGATACTATTTAACTTTTCAAAATGATTTCACACTCATTATTATTTGATCCTCACAGCACCCTTGTGAAGTTGATAGGATAGGCATTATTAGTATCTGCATTTGATAGATGATTATATTGAGACAGATAGAAAACTATCTTTATTAAAAATTCACACAACTGACTAATTAATGGCAAAATCTAGGATTAGAACTCGTTTCTTGATTTCCAGTCTTGCTTTCTATCAGTTCTAGTGCCTTTCCTCTGTTAGTTGTTTTTCATTTATCCTACATATAGTTTATTTGGACATAGTTCTCTGCATACTGTCACTCCCATTAGATTGTGAGCTCCCCAGATACACAGATTATCTTTTATCTTTCTTTATATCCTCAGCATTAGAATAGTACACTTAATAAAAGTTAATCGACTTTAAATCGACTATAAATAATAAAAGTTTATCGACTGACTCACTAACTCCCTCAGACCTTACTTTGAAGGGAACAGACCTGGTCCGATGTAGGATTTGTAACTGAAAATGAGACACTTTTTGTTACTTGTTTCATGCTGACTGTGTTAACTTTATTCCCAACTTCTTTGGAGTTATTCATGTTTGGAAAATCCTGGAATTGCTTATGTCCTCCCATCTTCTCTGTTCCTTTGTCATTCAAAGGTGCCCCAACGTGGGGTCTTCCAGGACCTCAGCCCTGCTGTAATCTGAATTATGAGCTGGAAGCTAGCATTGACATGGACCCTACTAGTTGGCTCATGGGGCCATGAAGGTGAGTAGCATACTAAATTGGAGAGAAATAGAGAACTGACCATCTTTTAAGAAGTTTTTTTTAATGTTTTACTTTTGTCCTTATCATTTTTTAACATCACTGTCACTTTCCAATGACCTGCTCCTCCCCCAGCCCAACTCTCACTTTTGACAAATGAATACAGTCAAACTAACATATTAATCATGTTTGAAAATGGATATCTTCTTTCACACCTGTTGTCCATCATCTCTTTACCAAGGCAGGGAGAAATATTTGACGTTCAAATCTTTGGAAGCTACCATTGATCACTGAATTGATCAGAAATTTGAAGTCTTTCAATTTTCTTTTGCTTTACTTTTCTGTGGGCATCACAAATTATTCTTTTATTTTGTTCGCCTTATTATATATCAATTTATAAAAGTCTTCTCAATTTCTCACATTTCTTATTACTTATGGCCCCAAAAATATTCCATTAAATTCATATACTAAGGTTTGTGCAGCCATTTTCAAATCAATAGACATACACTTTGTTTCCAAGTTTTTGTTTTTGTTTTCTGATACTGCCTAAAGCACTGTTATAAATATTTTTGTATACATCAAATTATTTTCCAGAATAGTTGGACCATTTCAGTTCCACCAACAATACATTAATGTGGCCATCTTCCTACAGCCCCCATTTAATCATCTTTGCCAATCTGCAGTCTCTAAGGTGAAATCATGGAGCTTTTTAAATGTGCTTTTCTCATTTTTTATTGGAAACATTTTATATGGTTGTGATAGCTTGTATTTCTGTTTTTGATAACTGCCTATTCATATCCTTTGACTATATAACCATTAGAGGAATGACTCTTGCCTCTATAAATTAATACAAATGCTAGTAGGGACATTATCCAAGACCTCTGAGTTGAAAGTACTCTCAGGTCCCAAGTTCTTATCCCTTTTATCCAACCTGAGAATGCTTCAATTGTACTATCTTGTCTCCTTCATCCCTTCTATTCTATTCCTCCTCCATCCTAAAGACTTTGTACTCTTCTTCCTTTCATCTTTTCTCTGCTTCTAGAATTTGATTCTGACTTGAGATGACTCAAGAATGACCAGACACAAGTAGGCCCTGGGGCTCAGAGGGACCTCAAAACCAAAGGCAAATCGGTGTTTAAAAATTATTGATAAAAGTTTAACTTACTGGGACATCATCATTTATACTCTAATCTGGTTAAACTTTTAACTAGTCTTGCCTGCTTACTGAAATATGGAATAGAGGGGAAGCAGATATATATTATAAAACAGGTCAAAAACTTGAGATAAAATTAGAGGAACTGAATTTCTTTAGCCTGGAAACAAACATCTGAAGGAAGGTTGAATACTTGTCTTTGTGGTGTTATTATATTAAGAATAATAACTGGGTAATTCCCAACTCTACAAACAGAATGAGGGACAGGGAACATAAATTGCTACAATTGCTTATCTTCAATCTCTCCCTCTATTAGTTTTTTCTTTGCTAACTAAAAACCTGTCCAAATCTCCTCATTCTTTATTTTTTAAAAAATTTTAATAGCCTTTTATTTACAGGTTATATATATGGGTAACTTTATAGCTTTGACAATTGCCAAACCTCTTGTTCCAATTTTTCCCCTCCTTTCTCCCACCCCTTCCCCAGATGGCAGGATGACCAGTAGATATTAAATATATTAAAATATAAAATAGATACACAATAAGTATACATGACCAAACGGTTATTTTGCTGTACAAAAAGAATCGGACTGTGAAATATTGTACAATTAGTCTGTGAAGGAAATAAAAAATGCAGGTGGGCAAAAATGTAAATCTCTTCATTCTTTAAAAAGATCTCATTTGATTTCACTATCACTTCAGGTTATCATCTTATTTCTCTCCTTCCCTTTTCAGCTAATGTTCTTGAGAAGGCCTTCTATACTAGGTGCTTCTTATTTTCTTCTTTTTTCCCTCCCAAACTCTCTGAAGTCTAGCATCTACCCTCATCATCCAATTTAAATTGCCCCCTCCAAAGTTACTAATGCCATTGCCAAATGCAATGGCTGTTCTCAGTTGTCATCCTTTTAGGTCTCTTGACAGGTATACTTCCTGTATACCTGTATATCTCCTACCTAGGTGCTCACTACTCTCTCCTGACTTCACTCATTTGATTGAGCCCTTCTTTTTAGTTTTCTTTACTAGATCTTCATCCACGCCAAGACCTTAACTGTGTGTGCCCCTTAAGTCTCTACCAGGGTCCACTTTTCTTTTTCTCCCACACTGTCTTACTTGCTGGTCTTTTCAACTCCCATGTGCTCATTGATCTTCTCTGTGCAGATGATTCCCAAATCTGGCTATCTAGCATTAGTTTCTCTCCTGAGATCCTGTCTTGTAGCACCAATTGCTTTTTGGACATTTTGCATTGGATGTCCTACAGGTATCTCAAACTCAGTAAATAGAACTCATTATCTGTTCCCCAGAACTCTTTTCTCTCTGAATTTTCCTATCACTGTTGTTTGTCCTTTGCTCTCAAAAAGGACCATGGCTTCAGGGAGGTGACACCATGACATTTGAAGGCACTAGATTTAAGTGAGGGAGGTCTAAGTAAGGTCACCTGTCCCACTTTCCCTGACACTACCACCCTACCTTCCCTATCATCTAGGCTTGCAATCTCAGTGTCATCCTCATCCCTTTACTCTCACTTAATCTACATATTCAATCTACTCCCAAATCTCCTTATTTCTACCTTTAACAGCCTTTTACCAATATATTCCCTTCTCTCTCCTCATAAACCCCTTCAGGCTTTATAATAAGTTTGTTCAGGCCCTTATCACCTTTCATTTGGATTATTACAAAAACCCTCTAATTGATCTCCCTATTTCAAATCTTTTTCTGCTCCACTTCAGCCTTCATTCAGTTGCCAAGGTGATTTCCCCAAGTTATAGGTCTGCCTGTGCTCCCCCAACTATTTAATAACTCTAGTGATTCAATCCTATTACTTATAGGATCAAGTATAAATCCTCTCTATATGGGCACTTAATATAACTTAATTATGTCAAATATAGAAATAATATTAATAATTAAATATATTTATAATTAAAATATAATTGTTGAAGTTCAAAAGGAGACTTCAAGAGTTTGGGGTTGCAGAGCAATGTCACAAGGTGTCTCAAAAGAATTTGAATCCATCTCCACATCAAGGGGCAAAGTTTATTGTAACCATAATGCCAATTGAAGCAGGCTAAATTCCAAAAACATTTGGCAAAGAACCAGGAGCAATAAGACAAATTTATAGGAAAAGACAGAGAGATCTGGTTCTTCATGTCACTGGTATGCTAATTTTATGACCCAGAGGTAGAACTGAGGAGTGGTCTGGTATGTACCTCACTATTTGTTTCAGAAACCTACTATCAAGGGTCAACAGATTGCTATTCAGCAGCCTGCAAAGTTTCTAAGCTTATATTATGGCCAGAAAACTTCAGAATCATTGACAGACAGATTGTTAGAGCAATAGCACTCTAAGGTCAGGGGACCTCAGGATTACATCTATATTTCCCCTAGAAGCTGTACCCTATTATAATAACTGTAATTATGTTAATGATAAACATTGATGACATCAATTATCGTTAAACATTGATAATATTTAATAATAGATATGTTGAAATAAATATATTATGAGTAATAAATGCTAATATTAAACATAAATATATACAAATATAAATTAAATATAAAGCCTTTCATGGTCTGGCTTCTTTCTACCTTATACTTTATCCCCTTACACTTATATTTCTTATACTTTACCCCTTTCCATCTATTCTATGATCCAGATATGCTGGCCTATTTACTGTTCCTTGCATGTGACCCTCTGAATCTCTCCAGCCTTTTCACTGGCTATTCTCATGCCTGGAATTTTTTGGTCCTTTACAGTGCCTCTTGGCTTCCCTAGCATTTTTCAAGACTCAGCTTAAATCACACACTATGCAGGTGGCCTTTCCTAATTCCTCCAGCAGCTACTTTGCCTTTTCCCCTCTGAAGTAACTTTGTATAAGTATAATTCTTTCCACTTATAAAACTGTCTGGTTACTCACTAGCAGTCTGCTCTGTTAGAATGCAAGTTCCTTGAGGACAGGGATTGTTTTTAACTTTTCTCTGTATTCCCAGATTTTACTACTACATCTGCCTCATAGTAAACCTTTAATAAATAAAAATGCTTGTTGATAGACAGACTCCTGGGCTCTCCAGGATTGTGATTCTATCATTAGCTTCCCTGTGTCTTTCCTTTTTATATTGTCATCATTTCTTCTCTTGTTTACCTTGATTTTTCACTTTCCCATGTTTTTTTCTCCTTTCTCTCTTTCTCTGGCTTTGATTTGCCAGCACCCTCATCTTTATCTCCTAGTCCCTAAATCCTCTGCTAAATTTTTTCTAATTCCAGTGGGTGAATCATCTCCCAAATTGCCCCAGTGTGCTACATACTTAGTGGGTGTGTAGAAGAGACAGCTGGGAGAATGGGGAGTAGAGAACTAGGGGGATTGCTGCCAAGAGTCAAAGAGGAAATACCTGCTAATAGAGACTCATTCCTCTCTCTTGTTTCCAGATAGGTAAATGAATTCTGCTTTTGTAGTCTCATGATTTGGGGTGAGGAGTCTGGCAGAGGGCCAATGATGCCTTCTATTTAGTAGAACCCCTCCCATTGTTTTGTCTTAGACCCTTACCTCAACTCCCACTGGACAAGAAACTATTTCTCTTGACTCTTACCTTGTCCCAACTACAAGGTTTTAGAGAAGAGCATTATGGGATCAGAGAGACAGAAGATTCCCAGGGGGCAAGGTACTCAGGGGAAGTGAGGTGCTCATTGAGGATTTGGGGGTGAAGTCATCAACATGACCAGTTCAGACCCTAGGAACTAGGAGAAGAGTCAGGGTAAGAAAAGGCTTCAAATGTCATGGTCTTCTTGACCCCCCACCCCTGCCCTGGGCCAGATCTGTAAGAGCCAATCCTTACCCCACCCAATGACACCCCTATGAGGAGGTTGAGGCTATAATGAGGTGACATTTTTCTCTCTCACCTGTAGGGTGGAGTTGGACTCTTCCCTCTGATCTTACCTTTTTTGTAATCTTTTATTTTTATTTTGAATTGAAACATGAAATAAATGAGCACTTATATATATGTATTAGAACAGAAGAAGACTGATTATACACGACACTGGCTTTCTAATATGGCTTTTTTGTGGGGCATGAGACAATTCTTGTGCTATTACAACCCACACTGTTATGTGATGGTTATATCTCAAGGCCCCTTCTCTGCCCCTCAGTGTTTAAACACTTCTCATCATCTCCTCTATCTCTGTGCTCCTCTCATCTAGTCCTTCCCTACCCTCTCTTATCCTTTCATCTCCACTGCCCTAGGCAGGCTTCTCAGTAACCCAGTTTTCCTTTAATGGTTAATAATTCCTCTCTATCTGACTTTTAGCAATTCCTTGCCAGGACTTGCTCCAGGTAGCCAGCAGGCTCCAAACAGTGGTTAATTTGGATATCTTTATGGGCTTGGTGTTCTTAACCTGGGATCTTTGAACTTAAAAAAATTTCGATTACTATGTTTCAATATAATTAGTCTTCTTTGTAACCCAATGTATTTATTTTATGCTTTTAATGACTTTGTAGAAGTAACTTGATGGGGGCATTGGATAAAACGCTAGACTTCAAGGAAGACCTTGGGAACAAATTTAGCCCTAGAAAATTATTAGCTCCGTGACCTTAAGCAAGTCCCTGGGTGCCTCATTTTTCTCATTTGTAAAATAAGAATTATAATACAATGTGCCTTGGTTTTCTCATTTGTAAAATGGAGATAATGATAGCACATTCATCTAAAGATTGTTGTGAGGATAATATGAGATAATATTTGGAAATCTGTGTATCTTAGAACATTATATGAAGTTGTTCTTCTCAGAAGGCATCCATGCCTGACAAAGGAGTCCAAGACACAGAAAAGGTTAAGAATCCCCATATAGATCTCTCTTCCATCTAGTTTCCACAAACAACAACTCTCCATCTGCCTCTTTGCTTGGGACCCCCTGCTCAAATTATAGTGCCCAACTCTTACTTGTCATTGCTAACCTTTCCTGAATAGATTTCCCCTATTACATGTCCACCATTTTGCAGGTACCCGGAGCTCCATTTCTTGGGAAGTACAACGATTTGATGGCTGGTACAACAATCTTGCAGAACACAGATGGGGCAGCAAGGGTAGGTGGAAAGTGTGAGATAGATTTCTCAGGGCCAGGGTGATCAGAATGAAGCAGAGTTATTACATAAATTTAAAATTAAATAAATAAAAACATTTTTAAAAAGAAGGAAGTAGAGGGATTTATGGAGCTTGAAGAGAAGGATGAAGTAAGTAGGAAGAATTGGGAGGGGATAAGAAAGGGGACATGATGATTAGAGAGGGAAATAGGGAGGAAGGAACAGAGACAGGGGGACAGAGGCAGCTTGGGATAGTAGAGTCAGAAAGACTGGGATTCAAATTTCTGACTCAGTCTCCTCATCTGTAAAATGAGAGAGTTAGATTTGATGCCCTCTAAGGCAACTTTCAGGTCTGATCTTAGGATTCTATCACTACTTATGTAGAGGAAACCCTAAGAAAAATTCTGGGCAAAGGACAGCGTCGGTCCTTTCTCTTTATCCTTCCAGGTTCCCGACTACGGCGCCTGGTTCCTGCCACTTATGCAGACGGTGTGTTTCGGCCCTTGGAGGAGCCGCACTTGCCCAATCCCCGTAATCTCAGCAATGCTGCCATGCGGGGTCCAGCAGGGCAGCCCTCCTTGCGTAACCGGACAGTGCTGGGAGTCTTTTTTGGTGAGAGTCGGGGACAAGTGAGGGATGAGGGATAAAAAGGAGCAGGGGTAAGGTTGAAGAAGCCTGCTGCTGGGGAAGGAGAACAGAAGGAGGAGACTGGCCATCTCAGGAGGTTTCTGTGTTGAAAGAGAGAAAATGGGACATGGATGAATCCATAGTTCAGCCTGAGATGGCTGGGTTGGGGAAGGGTGGAAAAGGTGTCAGGTCATCAAATCTCCACTTTGACTGGGAATTGTGGATTTATGTGGGTGACCCTCCTTTGTGATTTGGCTGGGAAGGGAAAGATTTTCATCCAGAAATTAAAGGTCAGGATGTACCTCTGTGGCTCTTTGGGGCCAGGTCAAGAATTGTGGCCATCTAAGGAATCTTGGGTAATGTTTCCAAGAGAAAAGAGGGACATAATAAACACTTATTAGACTGAGTGACTGTACATCTCAGAGCCTCTGTTCCCTCATCTGTAAAAATAAAGGGGTCAGAGTTGAGAAGTGGCCAGGTGGTCCCAGTAGACAGAACTCTGAATATATGGTTCTCTTTCTCAGCCTCAGTTTCCTTTGTCTGTAAATCTATGATCCTGTGACTAGATAACAAAATCTATGATTTTATGACCTAACATTTAATTTAATTAAGTTCAACATTTATCAAGCACCTACTACATGTAAGTTGTTGTTCAGTCATGGCTGACTCTTCATGACCCCATTTGGGTTTTTCTTGGCAAAGATACTGGAGTGGTTTACCATGTCCTTTTCCAGCTCATTTTACAATTTACAAATTTTACAACTGAGGCAAGCAGGGTTAAGTTATTTGCCCAGGGTCATACAGCTAATAAGTGTCTGAAGCTGGATTTGAACTCAGTAATATGAGTCTTCTTGACTCCAGGCCTGGCACTCTGTGCATTGGGATAACTAGCTGCCCTTATTATATGCAAGATATGATGTTAAACATGTTTAACATATATTGGATTACTTGCCATCTAGGGGAAGGGGTGAGGAGAAGGAGAGGAAAATTTGGAACACAGGATTTTTGCAAGGGTCAATGTTGAAAAATTATCCATGCACATGTTTTGAAAATAAAAAGCTTTAATAAAAAAAGATATGGTGTTAAATATGAGGGATATAAATCAACAGCCTAAATTTTTAAAAAGAGGCAACCAAGATACAGATTCTGAGCCCTGGCTTGCGGGAAGACAAAGAGCCTGCCCTGATGCCCTTCTTGGGCCCAGCCAAGCAATGCCAGTCTTTTGCTCACATGCCCCATGAGGGAGGGTACCTTTTTCTCTTCCCCCATCTGCATTACTGAGGTTGGGCAGGTCCTTCCTGGGCAGGTTCCCAGCTGACATGTTGGAACCCATGTTGCCAACCCACCTGTCTGGGCACACTCACTGGGCACCTCCCTGGTTGCCAAGGAAAAGATCAAACTTGGAATGACAACAGCATGGACATAAGGGCTTGGCGCAGAGACTGGACTGCAGGGCATAGGAGCTGAGGGCCTGGTCTAGAGACCAACCGGCTTGGAGGAGTGAGTTTTCAATTTCCAAGAAAAAGTTTGATAGACTAAAGCTCACATCTGCAGAGCACTTTAAAGTTAGTAAAACACTTCAAATATACCATCTCATTTGATTCTCCAAGCAACCTTGTGAGATAAGATACAAAACAATAAATTGAGACTCAGGCTAAATTGCTTGCCCAGTGCCACCAGTAAACATTTGGGGTGGATTTCTGACTGCAAACACAGGGCTTTATCCACTATGACAACATGGATCTCTGTAACACTTAAAGTGCATAGGATGTCAACCAGGAAGCCTTTGTGCTCCCTCCTTACACCTTACCTGGGTGTTCCTCACATCCTTCTCTGTTTCCCAGGGTACCATGTGCTCTCAGACCTGGTGAGTGTGGAGCGGACAGGTTGTCCTATTGAGTTTTTGAATATTAACATCCCAGCTGGGGACCCAGTGTTTGACCCCAGTGAAAAGGGGGATGTGGTGCTCCCGTTCCAGAGAAGCCAGTGGGACCCAGACACTGGACAGAGTCCTAGCAAACCCCGGGATCAGGTAAGGCAATAGGAGAGGGGTCAACTTGGAACTAATTAGGAGCAGGGGGTTGGGAGTAGTATCACCAACACCCTCTTTTTTCCCACTGGAGGTCCAGTCAGTCTCTGAAGCCCATGGGGCTACTGCATTAATGATGGGGAGGGTATTATCAGTGGAGCGGGTGAGTAGAAATGTGCGGTAATTCCCCAGGCTCAGAGACTGGCTGTGGGGTCCCTAGAAGGGTACTTGACTCATTGGTTATTACCAGAGAATACAATTACCTTTTCATCTATCACTCTATCCGTAGATAAATGAGGCAACTGGCTGGCTAGATGGTAGCGCCATTTATGGCTCCTCTCATTCCTGGAGCGATGCATTGAGAAGCTTCTCTGGTGGGGAGCTGGCATCGGGGCCAGACCCAGCTTTCCCCAGGCATTCTCAGGGAGCCTTCCTTATGTGGACAGCACCAGACCCTTCCACAGGGCAGCGTGGCCCCCAAGGGCTATACGGTGAGGTCTCCAGGTATCTGGAGGGGGAGGAATAGACAGAAAAAGGTTTAAGAAGAGGGTAACCATGGGTCCATTAGTGAGTGACCATGGGTCCATTTGAATCTTGGGACTAGTGAAGGTTGGGGGGGGTGTCAAATGGGAGTCAGGGATCAGCATTTCAGTTAACAAAATCCCCTTCCTCCCCTCCTGTTGGTTGCAGCCTTTGGGGCCCAGAGGGGGAACCAAAATCCATTTCTACAAGCCCTGGGTCTCCTTTGGTTCCGATACCACAATCTGTGGGCTCAGAGGCTGGCCCAGAAGCACCCGACCTGGGGAGATGAGGAGCTGTTCCAGCATGCCCGCAAAAGGGTCATTGCCACCTACCAGGTCAGCCCAGGGGGGCCACACCCTTCCAAGAAACTGTGGTGGGTGTAGTAGAAAGAACACTGGTTTGGGAATCCTGAAACCTGATATGCTAGGAGTAGAGTCCTGACACTCTTCTAACCAGCCATATAAACTTCAGATTACTTTCTTCTCTAATTTCTCCACCTATAAAGTGATGGGGGAGGGGAGGGAGATGAGATCAGCACTAGGCTCCCATGCGATTTTACGATTCTGGGACCCAGAAACCTGCTTCTGTCTCACAAGGTATTAGAATACTTTTAGAGTAGCCACACAGGGCAGCTAGGTAGTGCAGTGCCCGAATCCAGAGCCCCAGCCCTGGAATCAGGAGGAGTTCAAGGAGGCTGGGTTTAAATTCATACTCAAACATTTGCTAGCTGTGTGACCCTGGACAAGTCATCTAACCCCAATTGTCTCCTCCCAAAAATAATAAAATAGGGACACATCCAATCCCATCCTAGGTCAAGTCCTACCAATAGAGTCTTGACCAGGGGAACCTCTCTTTGAACCCTTACTCTGGATGAAAATATTCCTTATCATCCCCACTAAACCCTGCCTTACTCTGTACTTCCCAGTGTCTACTGAGAGTATCACCATCCTTCTAGGCACTCATAGTCCACAATTCATATTCATCCTGACTCCCATCTTCCCATCTCCTCATAGACAGTTGCCAAATCTTGTCCATTCTAGCTGTACAGCATGATTCCTTATATCTGCCCCCTTCTCTCCATTCATGTGGCCAGTGAGCTTGTCCATACTCTTACCATACCTCTTGCTTAGATTTTTTTTTTGCAGTAGTCTCATCATTGATCTCCCTGTTTCTAGTATTTCCCTTTGTGTCTTTCCCTCTGCCAATTCATTCTCTACCAACTGCCAAAAGAATCTTCCTTAAGGATGGATGTGACCGTGTCACTTCCCTGCTCAAGAATCATCACTGGCTCCCTCAGCATCTCTAAGATAAGATACAAATCCCTCCGTTTGTCATTTAAAGCCTTAAACAATCTGGCTCTACCCCACTTTCCAGACAGATTTCACACTTACTCCCTTCCGTGCCAGCCAAATGCACTTTCCCAAACTTAGTACTCCATCTGCCACCTCTTTGCCTTTACAAAAGCTGTCTCCATGTGGTAAGGCACGTGTTTCTCATCTCTGCCTTTTAGAATTTTCAGCTTCTTTCAAGGTTTAGCTTAGGAGCTCTCTTCTATGGGAAGACTTTCCTGACCTCCCAGAAAGTGCTAGGTGATGTTGTAGACAGATTACAGATTACTGCACCTGGAGTCAGAAGAACATGAATTCAAATGTGACCTTAGATGCCAGTTGTGACCCTGAGCAAGTCAAATGAGAATATTAATAGCAGCTATCTCCCAGGGTTGTTTGTGAACGGTAGGCAGCTTGTTGTTGCAGGTCAATCATGACCCTGTTTGGGTTTTTCTTGGCAAAGAGGCTAGAGTGGTTTGCCATTTCCTTCTCTAGCTCATTTTACAGGTGAGGAAACTGAGGCAACAGGGTTAAGCACTTGGGGGCCATATTAGAGTTTTACCCCAAAGTGAACAGGTTATAAACAAAGAGAACAGATAAGAATGCCCATTCTTAGGTTCTCTCTTATTCTACATTCCTCAAAGGTTCCCCCTCAATAATGTCCCACTCCTTTCTTTGTCCCCTTTTTTTATATGTCTGTCTCCTCCTCTCTAATTCTCATTTCTCCATTCTACCCACCTCCGGCCAGAGATGTAACAGGCTCAAGATGCATATTAAGACTTTTTATTTTGGCCTTTGGAGAAAATTGTTTTGTTTGCCTATGAATAGTTGTTATAAGGATTTGATGTGGTGGATTGTTTTTTTTTTTTTCCCCAACTGGGCAAATTGAAAGGAGGAAAAAAAATCTAATTTCGTTCATCAAAAAAAAATTTATTTTAAAGAAACAAAGTACTTGAAAACAAAGTACTTGATGCAATTTAACAGGCACTTACTAAGCAATTTACTTAGCAATTTAAATTTACTAAGCAATTTAACAAGCATTTACTATATGCAAAACATTGTTCTAAGAATTGGAAATGCAGAGGCAAAAAATGAAAACCAATTTCACTCTTCTCTTCAGTCCCCATAAATCCTTCATGTTTTTTTCTTTTTTTCAGAACATCGTTTTGTATGAGTGGTTGCCCAGTTTCGTACAGAAAAGGACTCCACCATATGCAGGTGAGATGAAGCAGGGGGAGGTTAACATCCAGTAAAACCATAAGGAGTGGTTTAATCCATAGTAAAGCTAAATCGGGTTGGGGAATGGACAATGTTTGGGGGTGTGGGAAATCATGAACAGGGTGACATATTGCTTCCCCTTCCCCATCCAGGATATCGGTCATTCCTGGATCCCAGCATCTCCCCAGAGTTCCTGGCAGCCTCCAAACAACTATTCTCCACTATGGTTCCCCCTGGTGTCTACATGAGGTGAGGTGAAAGGCTGGGATGGGAGAGGCTTGTGATGAAGCAGGGTAGTCAGTTGGTCAGTCAACAACATTTATTAAATGCCTACTGTATGCTAAATGCTGGGAATACAAAGGCAAAAAAAGAAAGGTGCAGAAAGGGCAGAACAAGGAGAAAAGAGAGAGGAAGATGAATACAGAGAGAAACATCTTCTTTGAGGCTCTGGTTCCCAATTCTCAGCTCCTGGTACCAGCATCTTCCAAGTGACTATGATTACAGATTGTAGTTTAAGGGTGCAGTCGTGGGAAGCTCCTTGGGAGAGATGTTATGCCTCTGCTCCATAGAGGCAAAAATTGGGGACCATCAGCTGAAGGACCTTGTGGTAAAAGCATTTCTCTTACCACCCATACTTTAGAAATTCCAGCTGCCATTTCCAGAAGATCACCAATGGGAAGTCAGGAGTCTTCCCGGCTCTCAGGGTCTGCAACAGTTATTGGAATCGAGAGGTAAAGGAATATTATGGCTGGGCAGATAAATGTGTATTGAGGGAAAGTGGGGGTGGCAGCATTGGGGGAAGCTATTAGAACATGAAGAGACTTGAGAATGAGTGGCTAATATGTCATGAAAAAAGGAAAGCAGTCTAGAATAACCCCAAACCACTGAGAAATCCAGGTGGGTGGGAGGAGCTTTTCCCAAATTCCCAATGCTCCTTGATGCTCTTGCTATTGACCCTTCATAATCTAAGAGGACCAGTGACATCACTGGATTCTTGTAGAGCCAGTTTCAGATTACGGTTCTTATTCTTGACCACTCACAACTTTTTTTTATAGGCTAGACCTGTAGTAAGTCCCCACTGAGCCTCTCTACCAAAACATGGTAGCATCTTCTCTGCAACTTAGTGTCTTAGAAAATTGCCTCAGACACAAAGGAGTAAATCTAGAGTTACGCAGCCAATACATAGCAAAGATGGGACAGAAACCCAATTCTGGACTCCAAAGCCAGCTCTCGGTCTGCTGTCTCAAACTGCCTTTCTTCTCTCAATTTAGTGAAATTTTTTTTTTCTTGAGGCAATTGGGATAAAGTAACTTGCCCAGAACCACCTGGCAAGTAAGTGTCGGAGGCTAAATTTGATCTCACATCTTCCTGACTCCAGGACTGGTGCTCTATCCACTGCACTTCCTAGCTGCCCACAACTTAGTGAGATTCTGAAGTCAGAATTTTTAAATTCAATATTTTCCCCGTCTTTCTTATTCCCTGTGCCAGTCTGCGCCTCAGTTTACTTTTCTGCTCTCCAATGGTAGCCAAGGAAGAGACGGATCATAGACTTAGATTTAGTGCTAGAAGAGACCAGTCCCTTCATTTTACAACTGAGGAAACTGAGGCATCCCTCAAGTATCAGAGATAGAATTTGAACCCAGATCTTCTGACTCCAGATTAAACCCATTACTCATTCTCTAGGTAGCCCAGAGTGGCCTTTTGCCCTGCTATCTATCCATTCATCCAAAAGATATAATTTTCACATATGTGAACATCCCATATGTTCCTTATATCAATGACCTAGTGAGATTTGTTTAGCAAGTGTAGAAACCCTGTTTTTAAATGAGAAAACTGAGGTTAGAAGAGGTTAAAGCACTTAAAACCATATAGTTAGAGGCAGATCTGGAATTAGAACCTTGTCTTCTGGCTCTTGCAGTGTACTGTCCAGCCCCCAAATACAACGTTTAGAGCATATTCAGCATGCACACATTCCATTATTTTGATATCTCTACCCAAAGCTCAACATCCCTGGCTTTTGGCTAAATGTTGCAAATCCTGGCTTTGGAAAGAACTCCCAAAGAAGGGCTAGCTTGCCATTTTAGAATAGGTGCTCCAAAGAAATTTCTGAGGGCAGAGGTGTCCAGAAGCCTGGAGTGGAAGAGGGCCTTCTTTCTCCAAAGAACCCAGCAAGGGCAAATAGCAGGATGGTATATTGCCTCATCATCTACTCCTCATCTTTGCCCTCCCCACTCCCCCAGAACCCAAACCTGCATAGTGCCCGAGGAGTGGATGCGCTACTTTTGGGCATGGCCTCCCAGATTGCTGAGAGAGAGGATCATGTGGTAGTGGAGGATCTGAGAGGTGAGTTGGTTTCTCTTAGTATTGTATCTTTATTCCTCTTTCCATCACCAGTTGTCTTTTTAAAAAATTTTATTTTAATATTTTTATTTTCTCCAAGTGTACGTAAAACAACTTTTTTGCATTTGTTTTTAAAACTTTGAGTTCCAGATTCTTTCCCTTCCTCTCCACCCCAACTCCCATTGAGAAGGTACATGTGAAGTTATACAAAACATTTCCATAAAAGTTAGGTTATGGTCAGGCGTATGTCTTGACCTATGTCTTGCCACTGGGCTCTGATGACTCTGGTGAAGAGAATGAGGCTGATGATCTCATAGTTCTGCCTTATTTAACTCCAATTCACTTGCAAGTCAAGACATTACCCTTCTTCTGTCATTGGTCCCACCCACTCCCTTAAGACTCTCAAATCCAATTTGCCTACGTATGATAACCCCACCTTAGGAAGGTACTACTGAGTCAAGTCCCTTTTCCCAATTTTTCCCAATTCTTTCAACAAAACCAAGTTGATGAATGATCCCATGGCTGATTCAACAGTCCAGGCTGGTAGGGGATTGTGAGCCAGGCATGGAGACCACAGAGGTAGAAATGGGTCTAAGAATGGAGCTAGCTCAATTGGAGCTAATTAACAGGTCTTCAAGCTGGGAAATGAGTATTGGGTGTTTAGAATCTGGGGCATGGATTGGGGCTAGAACATAGTGTGGGGTTTGATCTGGGGAACTTTCTCATTTCCAGATTTCTGGCCGGGGCCACTGAAATTCTCTCGAACCGATTACTCAGCAAGCTGGCTACAACGAGGACGGGACCTGGGGCTGCCTTCTTACAACCAGGCTAGAGTAGCCATGGGATTGACCCCAGTCTCCCGGTGGCAAGATATCAACCCTGAACTTTCACAGAAGAATGGCATTGTGAGGATGAAGTGGAGGCTGGGGAGGAAAAAAGGGGGTGGAAAGGCAGGGCTTGAGGGACCCAATGCAGTGGAGAGACTCTAGGAGAAGGGACATCTTTAGGCAGTTCCATCTGATTTTACAGAGTAAGATGCTCAGGCAGCTAAAATGTTCAGCCCTGGGCAACACAAGATCCTATTTCTCTAAATACAGTGGACTTCCTCTTCCTTGGCCTGGGACCCTGGGAGAATGGTTGCATGTGGGAAGACTTTGGTGACCTATTTCCACTTGGGGCCAATATCCTGATGTCCCATTCATTTTTGTTTTCAATGTGGCCCCAGGTCCTGGAGGCAACAGCATCCATGTACCACCACGACTTGTCCCGGTTGGAACTGCTTCCTGGAGGGCTCCTGGAGAGCCAAGGAGATCCTGGGCCCCTCTTCACAGCCATCATCCTTGATCAGTTTATTCGGCTTCGGGATGGAGACCGATACTGGTTTGAAAACACAAGGAATGGGTAAGGCTAGGCCTGGAACTCCATTCCCCAACCTTGCTCCTCAGTGTGGCTTCCTTTTCCCTTTGACAGCCCTCAGACCCCCATTTCACACCAGACCCTCATTCCTACTTTGAGTCCTAGATGTTCTTCCCCTTGGAACTCTCCTTAAACCTTGGTCACCAGATTTTCTTTCCTTTTTCCTACTTTTTCCAGTCTCCTATCTAATTGCCTACCCACTTGTGTTCTTGAATTTTTGTTTGTTTTTGCTGAAGCAATTGGAGTTAAATGACTTGCCCAGGGTCACATGGTTAGGAAGTATGAAGTGTCTGAGACCAGATTTAAGCTCAGGTCCTCCTGACTGGTGCTCTATCCACTGCACCACCTAGCTGCCCCTCATTTCAAGAGTTGTGAAGCCATAGTCAGTCTTCCTTCCTCTCCTTCAATCCTAATTCAGCATTTCTCTCTCTGCCCATCTCCCAGTTTATTCTCCAAGGAAGAGGTGGCCACGATACGAAGAATCTCCTTCCGTGACGTCCTGGTTGATGTCACCAATGTGGGTCTGGACGCCCTGCAGCCAAATGTCTTTATCTGGAAAGAGGGTAGGTGACTATGGGGGCAGGGTGAGTGGGTGGTGAAGAATGGCCAAGGGATTGAGCTGGGATGAGATTCTGTCCCCCTTACCAATCTCCCATCTCCCAATCTCAGTAGATTTAATTCAGTAAAAACTTGGAACTGAAAGATAGAAATAGGAGAAACATTGGTTCTGTTCTTAGCAGTGCTGGTTCTAAGATACAGTCAGCCTCCAGAAGATCTGAGTTCTAATCCTGCCTCTTGCATTTATTGCATGTGACTTTTTTTCCCAAGTTATTGAGTCTGTGTTTCCTCCTGTACCAAAGAAAGAAGTTGGACAAGTTGGCTTCAAAGAGGCTTTTAGTTTTAGAGCAACAATCCTAGGATGCTCCCTAGGCCACCCAAGGGAAGGAAGAACTAGTCAGGGAGGGAAGAACTAGTCGGGGAGGATTGCTCCCTTAGAGGAGACGATTACATTCAGAGAGATATGAGTAAGCTAGAAACCAAAATGGGGCGATTATATATTTTGGTGAGGTAATTAGGGTTCAATGACTCACACAGCCAGTAAGCATTAAGTGTCCAAAGCCGAATTTGAACTCAGGTCCTCCTGACTCTAGGACTGGTATTCCATTTAGATGCCCTGGAGAGGTTGGGGGTGGGAGGAGAATTCTTAGAAGTGTCAAAAGCCGGGAAGGAAACCCGATGGCATGACTACAGCTGGTGAAGATGTGCACATAGGAGCTTGTGGAAACATCTGGATCAGTTTGGTCCTCAACTAAATTGGAGTCTGCAGTCTATCCTTTCTGATAAAAAAAAAAAAAAAAAGAGTTTTCTTCTGCCCCCCTCTCTGCCCAGGACCCTGCTTGCTTCATATTCCTGATTCCCCAAATCTGTTCTTCTTAGGTTCTCACAGGGATAGCTTATAGGTTCTCATCCTTACTGCATGGTGCTTTTAGGTCTCTCCCAAACTCTATTGACTGGGCAGTTTCTATAAAGAAAGATTAAGGAACAAGGTTCTTTCACTTCTGGAATCCTAGGGAAGAAGTCCCACTGTATGGCACAGGGGGAAGAGCACAGAATTTGGAATCAGATGATCTATATGACGGCATCTGACATGCTATATGTCATATAAACATATGGTAAATGTTTAACAACCAGCTCTCCAGAAGGGGAAGGGGAACGGTACTCGCAACACATTTTAAAATTTAATTCACCTTATTAACAATTTGTCCATCATTTTTGTAAGTTTAGACAATTGACCAAACAACCAGAAAATCTCTGATTTGTAGCATTTACTGATTTTGAAGATATCAATGCTCACCCTAGAAATTTGACAGTTGGCTCTTTGGAGCCAGCTAAAGTCAGCTCCAGCAAAGATCTGTTCTAAAATCAGTGTGATCTTGGGGCAAATCACTCCCAAGTCTCCCTTTTCTCATCTATAAAGGGAAGAAAGTGAGAATAAATGGTCTTTTAGTCTCCTTCCTTCTCTAAATCTGTAATCCTATAATCTTGACTGTGGTTAACTCTTCTGCTGGGTCCTGACACTTATCTTTTTGTTCTGCCAGGAGACCCCTGCCCACAACCTCGGCAGATCACCACTGAAGACCTGCCCAGTTGTGTACCCCTGGTGATGATCGACTATTTCAAAGGCAGTGGCTTTGGATTTGGTATCACAATTGGGGCACTCTGCTGCTTCCCATTGCGTAAGGAGGCCCTGATCTGGGAAGCATGGGTCTGGATGGGGACTCTGGAAGGGTTACTGTGGACAAAAGACAGTTCCAACTGGTGGGGAATACACAATAGACAGTCCCCTTCTTCCTGAGAAGAGGAAGGAGACAGAAAATGGAAACATTAGTGGAAAAAGGTAACAGAGTTTTTGAGAGCCTCTGAGGAAGGGTGCCCATCTCAGAATAACAACCCCTCCTTCCAATTATTCTCCTATCTCCAGATCTATTGGAATTTACTTCCTAAGGACCATGGGAAGTAGGTATGGACCATTCTGGATTGGTCTGATTTTTCCCTCTGCAGCCATGGCCCATGGAACCTCCCCTTACACATCAACTCCCTTAAGGAAATATTCTCTCCCATGCCTTGCACATTCCCCCTCCCCAAGAACTACCTAAGTCCAGAGGTTCTCTCCTGGCATAGGCAGGGAGTTCAAAACAAAGTATGGTGTAGGGTGGGGCATAGAAGTCAGATGTTCCCTTAGCTCCTCCAGACAAGTCCAGCTACACATTCCTGGTGCCATAGGTTTTCCTGTTCTTCAACCACAGGGTAGCTAAGGTACTGGATGTTCTCCCAGTAACAGATGGTTGGGCATGTTAGAGACTGAGGAGCAAAGTGAGAGGTGGGGAGGGGTAGTGGATATAAAGCATTTCCATGTATACTGTTAAACTGTGTGCATGTGACACACCAGGGAGACAGACACAAGGTGCACAGTTTCCATTTTAAAGATGAGAAAACTGAGGTTCAGAGAATCTAAATGACTTTTCCATGTTAATCTGATGAGTGAGTAGGGAAGCCTGATTTTTTTTTTTTTTGCCTTGGTCCTCTTCTTCCTTCTTCTTCTTCTTTCTTCTTCTTCTTCTTCTTCTTCTTTCTTCTTCTTCTTCTTCTTCTTCTTCTTCTTCTTCTTCTTCTTCTTCTTCTTCTTCTTCTTCTTCTTCTTCTTCTTCTTCTTCTTCTTTTAACTCTACCACATAGTGTTGAAGGAGGCTGGATGAGACCAGAAATTATGGAGCCTATGTTCTAATCCTATAAACACACACACACACACAGTGTGACCCTGAATACCCTTCCAAGGCTTGTTTAGCATCTATAAAATGAGGAAGATGGTGGAATCAATGACTTCTCGCTCAGCCCCCTTTTACTTCTAACAATCTGTAATTCATTCTGTTCTTCCCCAACTGTGTTTAGAGGCTATGAATACACCATGATACCCAGATACACTATGGTATCCAAAGGGCCATAAGTGATGCCCTCTTGAGCGCAAGAGGATAGAACCAATCTCATTTCCAGTTTCACCCTTTAATTGACACATGAAAATCTCTCTCACTTAACTAGTAATTAAAATTCAAACTCACTTCTCACCCACCTACACTCCAACTCTTACTAGACCTGAGAGATTTCTTCATCTAAGCTCTAGCTAATAATTCCAGTTATTAATCAGCCACTGAAGATACAACACTGATAGCTCCTGCCCCTCCCCTCAACCCCATAGCCAGCTTTTTTTCTGCTCTTCCTCTACTCTATCAGCTTCTTTCCCCCTCTGCTATCATCTTCTCACTTTCCCAAGATAGACTGCTTCATATAGTAGTTCTTGGACCTGGATTCAGGAAGACCTGACCTGGAATCTCACCTCAGACACATGTTTGATAAGTGATCTTGGGCAAATAATTTATCTCTGAGTGCCTCTGTTATCTCATCTATAAAATAAGGATAATACCTCACAGAATTCTTATGAGGATCAAATTGGATAATAATTATAAAGTGCTTAATATAATGCCTGGCACATAATAAGCACTCTACAATTAGTCTTAGCTTATTGTTATTATTATTGAAGCTTGAAATCAGGAAGATCTGATTCAAATTTAGTCTCTGATACTAATGGTGTCCCTCTGACAAGGAAAATAGGAGCAGCTGAGGAATGAGGCAAAGGCAGGTTGTCTTCTGATTTCTCTTTCCATCATTGTTCCTAAAAACCTCTCCCAGGTCTTGCACCCACTCCTTTCCTCTAAAAAACCCCTTTCTTCCTTCAATTGGTTCTCCCCCTCCGCCACTCTTCATTCACCCCCTGAGCTCCTTCTTGTCTTCTTCCAGTCAGCCTGCTGAGTGCCTGGATTGTGGCTCGACTCCGAAGAAGGAATTTCAAGAGGCTTCAGGCCCAGGAGCGACACAGCATCATGTCTGAGAAATTCGTTGAGGGTGTGGAAGGTGGGCCTGGGGTTGGTGGGGGTGTGGGGGGTGTGTGGAGGTGGAGGCGCTCAATGGGATCAGAAGGAAAGAAAACAGTTTCCTCCAAAATAGAGATGCAAGGCCATTTCCACCAGCCACTCCCTGAGCTGTTTAGAGGAAGAGATGGCAATCTCTTGTTCCCAAACATCTGCTTATCTGGAAGCAGGAGACTGGGACTAGAAAACCAGAACCCCTCTTAGAAACTATTTACCCATTATCCTGTATTTATTTTAATTAGATAAGCATTTACTACGCACCTCCTGTATACCAGCTATGTACTGTATAAGGCACTGGTGATTCAAAGACAAAAAGAAAAAAAAAAGTCCTCAAAGAGTTTGTGTCCTCCTCCAGTGTTGAAGTTTGCCCTTTTATGGGCGAAGAGAACAATGCTAGTCAGGAAATATCTTGATATAAAACATCTTGCAGAATATTATTAAAACCACCCTCTCAGAACTCCCACCCCTGAAAGCTCTTCTCCCAATAGTCTGCAATGGTAGAACTTTGAAGGGTTTATTGGGTGACACAGTGGATAGAGGGTCAGGTCTGGAGTCAAGAAGACATTTTCCTGAATTCAAATCTGGCCTCAGACACTAACTAGATATGTGATTCTGAGCAAATCACTTGCTTGTTTGCCTCAGTTTCTTCATCTGTAAAATGAGTTGGAGAAGGAAATGGCAAACTACTCTAGTATCTTTGCCAAGAAAACCCCAAATGGGGTCAAAAGGGGCAGAAATGACTAAACAACAAATCAAGTGTCTCTACCTGGGCTGGGAAAAGAGATGTATGATAGAGTAGAATTGGATTTGAACTTGAAGGACCAGGATTCAAATTCCATCTCCTTACCTGACCTTGAGCAGGTCACTGTCCTTCTGTCTGTCTGTTTCCTCAAATGTAAATGGAGATAATAATAGCATCTACTTCCCAGAGTTGTTTTGAATAACAAATGAGATGATATTTATCAAGTCTGTATGTGGTAAGCACTATATAAATTATTATTATTATTAACCTTCAAAGTTATCAACAAGTTTTTTTATTCTCTTGTTTTTGTGAGGCAGATAAATTAAGTGACTTGCTCAGGGTCACATAGCTAGTGTTTAATGTCTGAGGTTGGATTTGAACTTGGGTCCTCCTAATTTCAGAATCCAGACTCTTTCCACTGTGCCATCTAGCTGTTCCTTATAGGGAATTCTACAATCCTCTTGCAAATCATTTCTTGGTGGCCTTTAATCATAGAATACCAATCCTCTTTGTGATTATAATGAGTCTGTGTCCAGTTATAAAGTAGAGCTTGGTACAGAGGGGAAGGACATTTCCTAAGGACCTGAGAAAAGTAGGAAGTATAACTAAAAGCTCTGACCCTGACCTTGACTCTAGCTTCCATTAGGCTAGTCTTTAGCTAAGAGGTCACCCATTCTTCCCACACACTCCCTAGTGATTCCTCCATCTGACCCTGTCATTCCCTGTCCATTTGTCCAGCCATTGAGTGGCAGGGCAGGAAGGACCCCTGCCGGCCTGTGTTCCTAAACCTCCAGCCTGGGAATCTTCAAGTACTAGATGGTCGGCTCTCACTTCTTCGCACCATCCAGTTCCGGGACTCCCAGAAGATGAACTTGATCCAATCCAACAACCGGGGCCGCCGGGCACTTCTGCTCAAGATTCCCAAGGAGTATGACCTGGTACATCTCTTTCTTTTATCACTATTCCTACTTCTCATCTTCTGCCCTATAAAGAAATGTTAAGTGACTTGACCAACATTAGCATACTTCAAATAAAATTCCCCTGACTATAATTAATTCACAGTAACATTATTAAGCCTTTATCATTGACCTCCATTTTAAGTCAAGTTACCAGATCTGGTCTCATACTCTAGAAGGTCTTCCCAATGCTTTTATTCAGTACAAAGGATCTTCTGATACTTGTTCCTCTTCTGAGACATCTAAGGAGATCCAGGCAGAATCCTCAGTCAGAAACCCTGGAGAGAGGACCTGCCATAGGTAGCCAACCCCATATTACTTGAGACACCATTGAATTTGTAAGTCTTTGGTGGGAGGCTGAGTCAGGGGCCAGAGTTTGTATGGCTCCAGCTTAGAACAGTAATTCCAACCACTCTCAGCCTGTTCTCCCTCTGTTCTTCACCTTCCTACCTCTTCAGCTATTGCTATTTAACCTAGAAGAGGATCGGCAGGCTTTTGTTCACAGTCTTCAGGAGACCCTGAAGAGCAATGGGCTGAGTTTCCATGAATCGGAGCTTCGAGAGCAGGAAATGATGAGGGCAACTGTCACTAGACAGCGTCGAAGCCATATCTTGGAGACCTTCTTCAGACATCTCTTCTCCCAGGTACTCTGTGACTGTAGTTCGAGGATTTATGTATATTGATGTGTGAGGCTGTGGGGTAACAGGATTCAATTCAGAAGGCCTGGCTCACCATTGATTTTCTCTGATATTTTATATATATGACCTCTCTGTGCTCCAATTTCCCTATCTATAGAACGAGGTTGCAAATATCTGCACAGCTTCTAAACAAAGCTGAAGGAAGGACCAAATGAGAAAAATGAATGTAAAAATTCAAATTCTAGCCACATATGAAGTATTAGCATGATGATTATAGGACCATAAATAGAGAGCTGTGAGAGACCTTGGAGGCCAACAGATGAGGAAACTGAGCCTTTTAGAGAATAAGGGATTTACTCAGTCTCTTTGTGGGACTGATTTTTCAAAAAGGGGCTGCCTAACACATATTCATTCTCTCTCTCTCTCTCTCTCTCTCTCTCTCTCTCTCTCTCTCTCTTTCTCTCTCACTCTTTATCTCTCTCTCTCTTTATCTCTCTCTCTCTCTCTCTCTCGATTTCTCTCTCTCTCTCAAACACACACACACACACACAGCTCTGGTTTGCTCAAGGATTAAAACAGGAGGCACTGGCAATGTGGACAGCCCTCTGTATTTATCTCCTTTTCTTCAGAAAAGTATGGCCAAAATGGGGCAGACTTTTCCCCTCCTTTCCTTTAATTTCTTTTCTTTTTTTAATAATAGCGTTTTGGTTTTCAAAATACATGCAAAAACAGTTTTCAAGTTTTCAGTTGTGTTGCCTATTTTTCTCCCTCCATGTCCTTCCCTAGAAAGCAAGTAATCTCATATAGGTTAAACATGTGCAATTCTTTTAAACATATTTCCACATTTATCATGTTACACAAGAAAAATCAGATCAAAAAGGGAAAAAAAGGAGAGAAAAAGCAATCAAGCGAACAACAAAAGAGGTGAAAATATTATGTTTTAATCCACCTTCCTACAGTCCACTCTCTGGATGCAAATGGTTTTTTCCACCACACTTCTATTGGAATTGGTTTGAATCATCTCATTGTTGAAAAGAGCCATGTTCAGTTACAGTTGATCATCTCATAATCTTGTCTAACTTCATTTCTTTTCTTTCTCCTCTCCCCTTCAATACCAGCCTGGTTTCCACTATCCTTTTAAGACTAGGTTGGGGGTGAGGGTCCTTAAAGTTCCTTCATTCTTCATTTGTACAAATACCTAACATATATTCCCTTTTCCCACATACATCTGTTTTCAGATAACCTTAAAATAAGCTAAAAGTTCATTGTAATAACATTTTTATAATTCTGTTTTATTTCTTCCTTTCAATTTATTTAATTCATTCATTTTAATTATATCTTTTCTCAATCACATGTAAACAAAAATTTTACTTGACACAATTGTACATGTGTAGTCTGTCTTGGATTGCTTGCTGTCTTAGGGAGATGGAAAGGAAGGAAAGAGGGAGAAAAACTTGAAACTTAAAATTTTACAAAAACATTTTACGAAATGTTGAAAACTATCTCTACATGTAATTAGAAAAAAAATACTTTTAAGTGAAAAACAAAAACAAAAGTTTTTACATTTTTTGAAAGTTTTGAGTTCCAGATTTTTTCCCCATCAATCCCTGCCCTTTTCTTGAAAAAGCAAAGAGTTTGATATAGATTATACATGTGCAGTCATACAAAACATTTCCATATATTTCCATTGTTTTGTAAAGCACTCATATATACTATCTTATCTGAATCTCACAGCAATCCTATAAGGTTGTTCCCATGATTATAGATGGGGAAGCTGAGGTCCCAGGATCATTCAGCTAACCAAGGATTAAAATAGATTTCAAATTCAGGTCTTCCTGCTTCCAAGTCAAGTCCTCTATTCTCTATAGTTGTCATGCTGCTTCTCATTTTTATATATCACTTTAAAGTTAACAAAGCATCTTCCTCATTTATGGAAATAAAGTGAAATAATTTATTTATGAACATAAATATTTTGTTATTATCCTTATTTTACTGAGAAGGAAAAAAAAAAACCCTCTTTATATTTTTGTCCAGGGCTAGCATACACTGGTTACCCTGACTAACTTTGATTCATAGCAACATCATTAAAAGTTTTACTGGCCTAACTCCACCCTTAGAAACTTGCTGAAAAAATGTATTTCAGATACTTCCCAGAGATGAGGTCAGCCTAGCCTCAGAACCCCCGAATGAGTCTTTGTTTTTTGCTCCCCAACCCCACCTGGAGCTTCTTCCTTTCAGTCCTAGAGCAATTTTTCCAAAATTCAAAGTCAATGTCCCATTTGTTTTATTGAATCTATGCCCAGGCTATTCTGAGAATCATCTGTGTCATCTCATTATGCCTTAAATTAAAAGTTAAAGAATTTCTTTAAAGGAAAAATTAACCCCTTTCCCCCAGTCCTGAAGTCAGGAGGACTTGAGTTCAAATGTAGCTTCGGACACTTAACACTTCCTGGCTGTGTGACCCTGGGCAAGTCACTTAACCCCAATTACCTAAGCAAAATGAAAAAACAAAAAGAATAAGGCAGGCAGCATGGTATAGAGAAAGTTGTCCTGTAATTTGTCTGAAATTTGAAAACTTTAGTTCAGATCTTGCTTCTGAAATGATCTACCTGGACTTGGACAAGTTATAACCTCCTTGGTTCTCAATTTCCTTATGTGTAAAATGAAAGGATTGGACTAGATGATCTCTGAAATCCTTCCTATCCCTAGATCTATGAACTTATGGAAAAGGCTCCATTTATATTTCTTCTCTTCAACCCAGCTAGCTATCTAATTCCTTGTGTTCTCATTAATTGTTTGACCTCCATTCTGTTCACCAATATTTTGCCATCTAAATAAAAGTCCTGATTCTGCCAGCATTGACCACTTACCATCAATTTCAGAAACCTCATGATTCACATGTGCCAAATAAGAAACAATCCTATTCTACTGCTTTTCAGCAAAGCTCCGTGTCTAATGTGTGATTATCTGTAGTGGGTGGTAGGAAGGGGAAAGTGGTGGGATATTAAAGTAGGACCAAGGTCTTTGTCCTACACTGTGTATTTTCTCTCTCATTCTGGTCCTCATCTACATATGGGGCTTCTGTTTTACACTTGTCCTAACATGCACCTGCTTACTCATCCTTACACTCTCGCCACCATAAAATCCATTGAATCATTCTTACTCAGAAATCCCTCCTTTATTCAATTCCTGAAGCTGACACAACCAGAGAAACTTCTTACTTTCACTTAATCTCTAACAATAAGATTCACTCTCCAATCATAACCTTCCTTTCATGCTCCCTTGATCATCAATCCTTGTTCTCAGACTATTCTTTAAACTTCCACTTGACCAAAAATGTCCTTAAGTCCATTTCCTGATGAAATAGGTTTGGGGATTCAGAAGAGTCTCTACATCTCCAAATCCTTCCCCCACCCCAACAACTTCTAGTTGCTTCTCAATCACTTTTTTTCAGACTCATAGTGTCCCCAAGTCTTGACACTTTATTCTAAAGGATAAAAAGTATAGTACCTCAGCATGATAATTGTTGAAATATGTATGGAAGAACTGCACATGTTTAACATATATTGGATTATTTGTCATCTAAGGGAAGGGAGGGAGGAAAGGGAGGGAGAAAAAATTTGGAACAGAAGGTCTGCAAGAGTGAATATTGAAAACTATTATGCATATATTTTGAAAATAAAAAGCTTTAAAATAAAAAAAAAAAAAAGCAGCAGCATAGTGTCTGCCCTCAAATAACTTACAGTGTAATTGAAGAGAAAAGCAGCTTAGGTTGTACAGTGGATAAAGCATCAATCCTGGAGTCAGGAAGTCTCATCTTCCTGAGTTCAAATCTGATCTCAGACACTTACTAGCTGTGTGACCCTGAGCAAGTACTTATCCTTGTTTGTCTCAGTTTCCTCATCTGTAAAATGACCTGGAGAAGGAAATGACCAACCACTCCAGTATCTTTACTAAGAAAATCTCAGATGGGATCATGAAAAGTCAAACATGACTGAATAACAAAAATTGAAGAGATGCAACATATATATAGGAAAAGATTATTCATCCATTAGCAATGTGTGATTTTTAAGGGTCATTACAACTGTAAGACTTAGGAATTAATGAGTCAGTTCAGATGGGAATTAGATGGAGAGATCACTTTGAGGTGTGCTATTGGGTAACTAGGTAGAGAATTGTGTAGAATTAAGGAAAACCAGCTTGGACCTATATGACCTAAAGGACCTATATGACTCTAGGAAAGTAACATAACCTTGTACTTAGTTTTTTTCATCTGTAAAATAATAATAATAATACTTATCTCTCAGGGTTCTTGTGAAGATAATGAGATAATATTTGTAAAGAGCTTTGTAAACCTTAAAGCACAATATAAACACTAGCTATTATTATTATTGTCAAGGAAGACTACATGGAGGAGATGGGAATGATCTGGGCTCTTAAGGACAGATAGTTTTTGAATAGGCAGAGAGAAGTGTAGAAAGAGGGAAATGGTGTGAGCCAAGTGGCAGATTAGGGTGGGGCAAGACATGTTTGGAAGTGAAGAAACAGAAGTTTGCCTGGAGCAGAGTATTTATTTGGGTTAATAATGGAAGATAAGGTTGAAAAGGTAGGTTTGGGCCAAATTTTAGATCCACTAATTGATGTGTTGTCTTTTATCAACAATAACCATATGGAAATATTCCCTTAGTTTAAGGGAACTCCCTTCACCCAGCTATGACTTTGTATTTAAATAAACTCAAGTAACTGACACCTACATGTTGGAGGTGAGATTTAAACAGGTCTTCTTTCCTCTGTCTGGCAGCTCTATCCATGTACTATACTACCTCTCAATGGCCTTAATGAAATCTCATCATCATCATCATCTAATACTGTTTATATATATATATATATATATATATATATATATATATATATATATATATCAGTTAGATAGTAATGACTAGAGCACTGGGCCTAGAGTCAGATTCATCTTCCTAAATTCAAATATGTCCTTGGACACTTAATAGCTATACAATGCTGGGTAAGTCACTTAATCTTGTTTGCCTCAGTTTTTCCATCTGTAAAATGAGTTGGAAAATAAAATGGCAAATCACTCCAGTATCTTTGCTAAAAAAAACCCCAAATGGGGTCATGAATAGTCAGATATGATTGAATAACAACAACAATTATATTTATATAATAATATATTTTACTATTAATTATATATTATACATAATATATTGAGAATATAATCTATTATAGAATACACAATTAATAAATACATAATTAACAATATAATAATGTATATAATAGCTAATTATTGAATGTATATATGATACATACATATGTTACATATATATGCATATATATTTCTAGCACAAATGTATGTTAGGCACCTTACTTTTAAACATTTTTATAAAGATGATCTCATTTGATTCTCACAACAAACCTTTCAGATAGGTATTATTTCTAACCTGACTTTACAGATGAGGAAACTGAAACAGGTGTTATGTGATTTATTCAAGATAATAGAGCTAATGAATGTCTGAGGACAAATTTGAGCTCAGATCTTTCTGACTTCAGGCCTAGTGCTCTATCCACTGTATCCAGTCATGATGTTTGTACTTGTTTACTTTTCATTTCAAAGCACTTTCCTAATTATGAAAGCTAACACATATATAGAATATCCCAAACATTTTAATAGCTTTAAATTGCACTAAGACTTTTGGGATACTCTTTACTATTAGATTACAAATACATTAATGCGACACAAAACAAATTGATTAAATTACTTTTGTGGAAATGTTTTGTATAACTTCATATTGCCTTCTCAGTCAGGGTGGGGAGGGAATAAGGAAGAGAATCTGGACCTCAATGTTTTAAAAACAAATGTAAGGAAAATTGTTTTACAGGTAACTGGAAAAAATTAAAAAAATATATATATATATGAATAAAAAAATCCCAATAAATTGATAGCTGTAGTGGAGGGGAATGTTGCTTCCAAAGAGGTATAGGTTACATCTCAGAGAAAATTCTTCTGAGATTTGAGATATGTTTCTATTGTTCTATCTCCTGATTTTATATGGAAATGTCATAATGGTTCTTCTCTGACATTAGGCCTTCAAGTCTGATCCTTGGCTACCATAATCCTCTCAGGTCTGTAGCGCTCAACTGGACTAAGGGCCCAAGAACCATCTCTGCAGCTCCCCTGGAGCTCAGACTGATTCAGGATATGGAGAACTCTCAGCTCTTTGGCCTGTGCTCCTGTTTGGTGGGGGGAAAGGGTGCTAATCAGAGACCCTGGGAAACCCTTTTTTTCCTTCTTTCCTTACCAAGAGGAAAGCAGATACTGTTCCTTTTTACTGGTGGCATTTTTGTCCCAGGTAAAGGTTTGGTTAATAATCCCTAACATCTGTACAGAATTTTAAATATTAAAAATGCTTTCATGTTCATATCTCACTTGAGCCTTACAAATCCCACTGGAGATAGAAAAGACAAATATTATTCTCATTTTCATGATCTAGAAATTGATACCCAGAGAGAGTTACTGCCATTGGATTACAAGAGCTAAAAGGAATCTCAGAGCTTACCTCATTCAAGTCCTACATTTTGCAAAGGAAGAAACTGATGACAAAAAAGGGAAAGTGATTTGTTTGAGTCCAGCTAGGGGGCACCACAGTGCACAGAATGTCAGATCTAGAGTCTAAAAGGCTCATCTTTGTACATATCTTTGAACATATCTCAAATCCAATCTCAGACATTTATTAGCTGTGTGAGCTTGGGAAAGTCATTTATCCTTCTTTGCCTCACTTTTCCTCATCTGTAAAATGGACTGGGAGAAGGAAATGGTAAATCACTCCACTTTTCTTTGCCCCAGAAAATCCCAAATGGGGTCACAAAGAGTTGGACATGACTGAAGAGACTGAACAAGAATAAATACAATAAAATAGAATCCATAAGATCAAAGATTTAGAACCTGAAGAGACTTTAGAGATCTTGTAGACCACATTTTTCTCATTTTACAGTTGAGGAAACTGAGTCACAGAGTAATGAACTGAAATGAATAACTGAACGAAGCCTCAGGAGATGTAGATTTGAATCCCAGTTCTACTACCAATGATCTGCATGATCTAGGACAAATCACTTTAATTCTCTAAGTTTTAGTTTCTAAACTAGAAAAAGAGAGCTTTTGAAATCGCTATCATTAAGAATAACCCTTCTAAATTTAACACTCTATTAATTTAAATTCACTGACTGGGGAAATAGAAGTAAGGATCAAATCTTTTTTTTTTTTTTTTTTTTTTTAATTTAATAGCCTTTTATTTACAGGATATATGCATGGGTAACTTTACAGCATTAACAATTGCCAAACCTCTTGTTCCAATTTTTCATCTCTTACCCCCCCATCCCTCCCCTAGATGGCAGGATGACCAGTAGATGTTAAATACATTAAAATATAAATTAGATACACAATAAGTATACATGACCAAACTGTTATTTTGCTGTACAAAAAGAATCAGACTCTGAAATATTGTACAATTAGCTTGTGAAGGAAATCAAAATGCAGGTGTGCATAAATATAGGGATTGGGAATTCAATGTAATGGTTTTTAGTCATCACCCAGAGTTCTTTTTCTGGGCATAGCTGGTTCAGTTCATTACTGCTCCATTAGAAATGATTTGGTTGATCTTGTTGCTGAGGATGGCCTGGTCCATCAGAACCGGTCATCATATAGTATTGTTGTTGAAGTATATAATGATCTCCTGGTCCTGCTCATTTCACTCAGCATCAGTTCGTGTAAGTCTCTCCAGGCCTTTCTGAAATTATCCTGTTGGTCATTTCTTACAGAACTTAGACGAACTGATGCTGAGTGAAATGAGCAGGACCAGGAGATCATTATATACTTCAACAACAATACTATATGATGACCGGTTCTGATGGACCTTTGAAGGATGTTACTGGATGGGCTGGAAAGATGGTTTGGGATTAGGATTTATCAATCAAAGGTAAATAGAAAGCAGATAGTAGATAGGGTTGAGCCTGGTATCTAGAAAGTCTGAGGGACAGCTAGGTGGTGCAGTGGAGCACTGGTCTTAAAGTCAGGAGTACCTGAGTTCAAATTTGATCTCAGACTCGGAACACTTCCTCAGCCAAAAAAAACAAAAACAAAAACAAAAAACTCTGAGTTCACAAACCCTGGGCAAGTCACTTATCCCTGTGCCTCAGATTTTTTATCTGTCAAATGAGCTTGAGAAGGACATGGCAAACCACTCCACTATCTTTGTCAAGAAAACCCCAAATGGTGTCACAGAGAGTTGGACACAACTGAAACTGAGTAACAAGAGAATTTACCCTTCTTCCCATACTTTTAATTTCCTCATCCGCCTTTCTTATCCTAAAGTGCTCTAGAATTACTGACTAGGATTCCCCTGATCTCCAACTCTTTTTTTTTTTTCAGCCAGGCTCAGATTCTCAGGCCTCCAATTCAGCCACACTCCCTGACTGACTTCCATCTCCCTTTTCCCTTCTTTACCCAACTACAGGTGCTGGACATTAACCAGGCAGATGCAGGGAACCTTCCCTTGGACTCATCTCAAAAAGTGAGAGAGGCCCTGGCCTGTGAGCTGAGCAGGGCAGAATTTGCAGATTCCCTTGGCCTCAAACCTCAGGCCATGTTTGTAGAGTCCATGTTCTCTCTGGCTGACAAAGATGGCAATGGCTATTTATCCTTTCGGGAATTCTTGGACATCCTGGTGGTCTTCATGAAAGGTGGGAGAGGAGTGAGGATGGACAAGGGAGGCAGGCCGGTAAAAGGAGGAGATTAAGGGGGCTGGAAATTGAAAAGTAGTGCTAGGAGATATCAATTTAATGGCAAATGCCTCAGAGTCAACTAAGAATCCTGGCTGTGAGAATTACTTTTTGTGTGACAAGTCAATTAAAATAGACACAACTTTACCTTTACCCAAGAAATATTGTGAAGGAAACACTAAACTTTAAGCAATGTAAAAATAGCTGCTACTGTTACTATTCCAAGTAACACTAAGGTATCAAGAACCCAGTTTCTTGACCTGGGTGTGTGAGATCTCTCTAAAACTGGATTTCCTTCAGAATGTCTCCCAAGCTTATCTAGGTTGGGGGGAAATGGGGTTTTCCTCTGGAAAATGATTGGGACCTTCCTTTACCCAGGCTCCCCTGAGGAGAAGTCCCGTCTCATGTTCCGGATGTACGACTTTGATGGTAACGGGCTCATTTCCAAGGAGGAGTTCATCAGGATGATTAGGTCAGCACAATGACAGCTGCCAAGAGGGTGGGCAGGGGTAGAACTAGGAAGGGGAGCAAGAAAGGAAAAAGGAAAGGGGAAGGAAGAAGGAGAGGGTGGAGCACCTCCTGACTCTGAGTGGGGTAAGACACTATTAGGGTGACACAGTAGATTATGTGCTAGCCCTAGAGTTCAAATGTAGCCTCAGACAATTACTAGCTGTGTGATCCTGGGCAAGTCACTTAACCCCATCTACCTCAGTTTCCTCATTTGTTAAATGAGCTAGAGAAGAAAATGGCAAACCACTCCAGAATCTTTGTCAATTAAACCCTAAATGGGATCACGAAGTGTCAGACAGGACTGAAATGATTGAATAACAACACTGATTATTGGGTTAGTAGGACAAGACTTTTAGCCTTTCTGGTAGATTGAAAGGGGAAGAGGTTTGGTAAATGCTGGCACTCAGCCAGAGCCCAGGGGGGTAGGGAGAAAATAGTTGGAATTCAGGGTTTCTGAGTTTTGTCCTGAGTTCCTACCAGGGTCTGACTATCCTAGCCCTGATTCTATTTCTGGTTCTGGGTTCAGATCCTTCATTGAGATTTCCAACAATTGCCTGTCCAAAACCCAGCTGACTGAGGTGGTAGAGTCCATGTTTCGAGAGTCTGGTTTCCAAGACAAGGAGGAGTTGACCTGGGAGGATTTCCACTTCATGCTGAGGGACCATGACAGCGAACTCCGATTCACACAGCTCTGTATTAAAGGTGAGTTTGTTTCTGAGATTGGTAAAAGAGAGAATGAAAGAGAAAGGATTAACCTAAACTGGAGGAAAATGGGATTCTACTTTAGCCAACTCTGGATCCAAGCTCCACTGATTGGCTTGGGCAAGGCTAGGGATCATGGGGGAACAGTGTCTCCTTTCACTGCAATCCCTCCCCCCACCATCACCACCAGAGAATTCAGGGCAAATTCTGCCGCAGAGCTATCACCTGTTCCAGCTTGGGTTTAAGGGTGGAGGCTGTGATGGGAAACCAGAATCCTCCTTGACTGACACAAGGGATGAAACAGGTTGCTCTGAATAAGGGCACTAGGAATTCTAAGGGTCACTTCGGTGGTGTAAGGATGAGGAAAGGATCTGTGGGTTGGGCTGGACGCAGCCACATTTTGGTGGCTTCTAGGCTCAGAATCCCAGTGGAAATACATTGAAGCCAAATCTAGCCTCTCCCAGAATTGTATTTGGACAATCTAAACTAAGTGCTGGTGGAGTAAAGGAGAGGGAGGGTGAGAGACACAGACAATGGGTGGAGTGAGAACAGAACTATGTAGGAAATCCAGCTCACTGGGAAGAATTTTAGACTTGCAGTCAAAAGACCTGAGATTAAATCTTGGAGTTATTACACATTAGTTATGTGACCCTGTGCCTCAGTTTCTCTGTCTGGTAAAATGAAGAAGTTGAATTAAGTAATCACAGAGATCTCTTCTTGCTCTAAATCCTGTGCTTCTGGCAATGTGGGGACTCTGGCTATCTGAGGGATCACTGAGAGTTTTCAATATTGTAATTTTGACCTCCATCCTAGAAGACAAAGAGTAGGCCGTAGATTGAAGGCTACCTAAGAATGAATGCTTGAGGATCAAAGAGGACATATTGGATCTAGATGTCATAGACCCAAACTCATAAGAGTCTGCTATCACAGGGACCAGCTTCTGCAATTGAGGGCAGAACCAGGTATGAAGAAAAGAGGAAAGTTTTCATTTTTATCAGAAAAATCTTCATTATTTATATTACAGGCTTAATTTAATTGTTTGGGTTTTTTTTAGGCTTGTAAGCTTCTATTATACAATATGATATGATAAATATTAAGAAGTTTAAATTGTGTTGTAGAACACTCTGCTTTATGATGAGCTAAAGCATGGTTCCTACCTCTCATGGAGTTTATAATCTAATAATATAAAAACATAATAAGTACATTAGAGAGATGAGAAATAATGACTACCTAAATTCTGAGAGGAAAAGTCATTATCAAGGGAAGTCTTAATGAAAGAAATAACATTAAGATATGCTTTATAGGAAGGATAGGAATTCACCAGATAAAGAAGAGAAGGAAAGAGATTACTTGAAGCATAAAATTCATACATTTAAAGCAAAGATAACAGAAGAATAGCAAAATTGAATGTGCTTAGAAGGCTTGAATAGTCTAGTTTGGCTGGAGCATATGGAAAGGAATAGATTGAGATGCCTGGAAATGCAAGGTGGCATCAGGCATTGAATTCCATTGAATTCCAATCTTTCTCTGGAGGTAATAGGGAGCCATTGAAGATGTTTGCATGACATGATCAGATTCAATATTAGAAAGATTATTTTTTTTGTTTTAGAATCTGCAAATAAAGTCAAGAAATTCATAAAGAGCCTATTCAAGCCTGGGTTGAGTGCTTAGGAGGGAAAGGATAGGACACAGGACAAGGATGTGGAGTCAACTTTATATGTAAGATGAATAGATAATTGCCTGTCCAATGGAATTTAAAGGATTTCAGGCTCTGCTGAATATATTTGGGTATAACCCCAAATATATCCTCTGTTTGCAGTGGTACTTGATTTCCTATTAGAGATTCATCTAAGTCTCTTTCACTTGGGTCTACTTTTAAATATAAATATACCCAAAAAGAGAATATTTATCCCAGAAGAAAGGAGAAGCAATGATGAACCTTGGGAAACAGGTTCAATACCTCAAGCTCTATCTGGGTGAGGGATTCTTAAATCTTTCTGTATATGTCATGGTCCTTTTTGGTAATTTGGTGAAATCTTAGAATCTTTCTCAGAATAAATTTTTTTCCCTATATTCCAACTTCTTAAGCTTTGGTTCATGACCCCACATAAGGTAAAAAAAAAAAAAGGGGGGGTGATGAAATTATGAATCATTACCAGTAAATGTTTGATTTGTATATCTATTATATAAACCTATATACCCAGGTCACATAAAATTTTCTAGGGCAAAGAAAGGTTGCAAATGGAAAAAGTTTAAGAAGTCCTCACCTATATTAATGATTGAAAGAAATGCTAAGTTTCAGAAGTTAGTGAAAATAAAAATGTAATGTTTTTCCCTTTCAAGTTCACAAAATCCCCTGAATTCTATCTGTAAATCCCTTAGGAATGTATGGACCCCAGGCTAAGAACCCCTCATCTAGAAGAAATTGCATTTATTATTTTTGCTCAGTTAAAAAGCTACTTCACTCTTTCTAGTTCTTTAGGGCTGGGCATAGATCAATCCCTTCAATTAAATTCTTTTTCTCCTCAAAGAAACTTTATTAGGACAGTAAGGGAAAACACAGTAAAAAACAACTATAAAAGCATTATATTATGTTATAATTTAATGACAACTCAGCTCTCTCCCAGTTTTACCCAGCTTCACCCAGAGAGGAAACCTACCTCTCTGATCTAATTGCATGAACAGATTCGGAACTGGATTAGAATATCACTGGTAAAATGCTGGACAAATCACCTTGCCTCTTTATGCTTTAATTTTCTCATCTGTAAAATGGGTATGAAATAAATAAAAACCTATCTCACAGGAGTGTGAGAAAAGTGGTTTATAAAACTTAAGACACCGTGTAGGCTGTCTTAAACTATTAAAGCTTAAATCTGCACTAAAATTCTTTTGACACGTGGTATAAATGTGAGTTGTTATTTTACTGCTGATTCCTGTCTGGGGACCCTTGATAAAAAGTGGCTCTTCCCTGTGCAGCTCTAGAGATTCTCTTGTACTTGCAGATACCCTTATCACTTATCCCAGAAATGCCTCTGGTGGCTGACCCCAGAAAACTGGTTCTCAGTCCTGACTTGTTTCTCTCTGTCTCAATGGGAGTGAAGCATAATCCCTAGATTATTATGAAGACTACCTTTTTCCTCAGGTGAAGCTAGACTCCTCCCCCTCCAGTTTAAATAGCATCTCAGTTCAGTCTCCACACATGGCCAATAGCAGCTAAATCTAGTTTCCTTTGAACATGCTTTAGAGTTGGTTCAGTTTTTCTATGTGACCAAAAGTAGCTGAGCCATTATCTGTGACCTGTCTTAAATATATCTGCTCTAGGCTAGGGTATCACAACCAACTAGATAGCTTTCCCTTTATGTTTTAAAACTTATCATCCAATAGGACTCTTCCACTAAATTCCAAATTATTGGATATTTCCCGTTTTCAGCTTATTGGCTGAGCAGTCATGACAGACATATCTTGAATCTGCTAGCTGCACCCTCTCCCTTACCTTCTTTAGAAGACTTATTAATCCTCAGCTACCTACCAAATAGTAGTCTTCCAGTCAGTTAATCCATTTATTAAGAAACCCATAGGAATTTCTAGGATAAGTAAATGCAAGGAGAGGATAAGACAGAAAATCCTGAGGAGAATCTCTATGGCTATTTAGGGACAGGTTATACTCAATCAAAAGTCCTCAGACAGAAATTAGCAATAAAATAACAGTTCATATTTATACTGGGTATCAAAAGTGTCAAATACTAATACTAGACAAAAATGAGAATCATAATCTTTAAAGAGCCTTCATTTTCAGAATCTCGTCTTAGAAATGTGTAATATCACAAATATTTTATTTCTTTTAATAATAGCTTTTTATTTTCAAAATATATATGCAAAGTTATTTGCAACATTCACTCCTGTAAAACCTTGTATTCCAATTTTTTCTCCCTTCCTTTCACCCCCTCCATTAGATAGCAAGAAATCTAATAGATATTAAACATGTGCAATTTTTCTCTATATATGTCTACATTTATCATGCTGCACAAGAAAAATCAGATCAAAAGAAAAAAATCAGAAAGAAAAAAAAGCAAACAACAACAAAAAAGGTGAAAATACTATGTTGTATCAAATATTTTAAACATGAATTGATATTAAGTAATTTCCACCTACCAGAAGAGAAGGAATGTTTCTTATTAAAAGATGAGAGTAACACATTGAGTTCATTTATAGAAAATCATCAGGCTAAATGCTGCAGATACAAAGAAAGGCAAAATCAACTCTCAAGGAACTCACAATCTAAAGGAAGAGACAAATAAAAATAAAATATACATCCTGGATAAATTAGGGGTAGGCACAGGAATTAAAGAAGGCTGGGGGAAACTTCTTATGGTGATAACTTGAAGGAAGCCAGGGAAGTTAGAAGGCAGAAATGAGGAGGAAGAGCATTCCAGGCTGGCATGGAGTTGGGGTAAAGGTGGGGCGTGGTCAGTGAAAATATTTGGAGTCAAGAGATAGAGGAAGCTGGGATCTCAGGGAGTTGTGACTATGTAAAGTCACATTGATATCAAGCATCCAAGATGATATTTTATCCCCATTTTTCTAATTCCAGAGCTATTTCTTTTTCCTTTGTCTCATGGGGGAGAGCCCGCTATGTTGAAATGGGAGAAAGAGGGTACAGAAATAGAAGTGGCAGACTGGACTCTGATATTTTGGTGAGGGCCAGTTCTATGTATGTTAGTACTCTGACTATGTCCTACAAGGCTAACCGCCCAAAAAGCCAGTGTTGCCCACCATATCTCAGACCATCTCTAGTTGTTCTCATCTATATCTTGCCACTGGACCCAGAGAACCTGAAGGAGATAGTGAGATGGTGACTTCCTACAGTACAGCCTCATTTAAATCCAACTCACTTGAAAGTCAAAACTTCACCTTTTGATTGATTTTCTTTTTGCAAAGAACAAACAACGACATATATAATATAACCATTGGAATAGACTTTTGGATGATAGGTTCAGGTGGATCCTAGCTTGGGGTTGCAAGCAGGTGAATCCAGGCTCCCTCAGAGGATTGAGAGGAATTAGAAGAAGGGCTGGGGTCAGGTCTCTCTCTGGCTTCCAGTTCTGAACGTCAGGTGTGTCTTGCTCATTGTCCCTCTTTTGGATTTATAGGTGTGGAAGTTCCTGAGGTCATTAAAGAGCTATGTCGGCGAGTCTCTTTCATTAGCCAGGATAACATTTGGTGAGCCTAATCCAGGAATGATAAATGTATTCTTGCAGGAGGAGGGAGGCAAAGAGAAAGGCTAGGGACATTGAATGACTCTTTCCACAGAAGGAAGTGACTGGGATTCCCCAAGCTAACGTTATGGCTTTATTTATGGGAAACATCTACTTTTTCCATTAGCTGAGGGTATAGTCCTTTCTCCAGCATTCTTAGGTTTGAGGTCAACAAAAAAATAACTAAAATTTCTGGTGTAAATTCACATGGGAGAGGGGAGAGAAGAGAAGGATGAAGTAAAAACGTGGAGGATAATATGATATGATAATAGATAGAGCTACACAGGGGAGGGGTTGGGAGGAGAGTTATTCTTGAGAGAGGGGTACCACGATAATGGGACTCTGGAGTTTAGTTGGTAGATTGACATAGGCCTATGAAATGTGAGTATTGGGGTGACTATGGAAAGGAAGCTGCCACTTATCTTCAAAAGAAAGGAAGATCTCCAGGAAGGTGTGTATCCTGGGGCAGAACTCAGGTAATCCTGCTAGTTATAAATCTTGAACTAGGAGCAGCTGAGAATCAACAGGGCCCCAGTGGCTTTGTTTCTGACCCTTGCTCCTTGCCCCTTCACCCAGAGTTTATAATCCTTAATAGTTGGGAAGGGTCCCTTGAAATTTGGACCATTACTTTGTCCAGTCTCCTCCTATTTTATTCCCTGTTTGAATGTTCAAATGTCTTCTTAGTAATCTAGTTGATGAAACACCAGTGCAGATATTCAAGTGCCCGGTGAATACAACAGATCCACCTCAGGAGGTCCGAAAGAGGTTTGGCAAAAAGTATGTACCATTCCTTTCTCCTAGTCAGATGTAGATGGGTGCAGATAATAACAGAGTGAATGAGAACAGAGTCCTGGTAAGAGTTGGGGCAGGAACGAAGAGGAAAGGAAAGGATTGATCTGAATATGAGTGGGCAGTGTTGGGGAATAAATGGGGATGGCATCAGGCTGAAATAAGTGACATAAAATGCAGCAGAGTATAGTGGATGGGGCACAAGACTTGGAATCAGGAGATACAGAGTCAGATTCTGCCTCAGCTACTTACTAGCTGTGTGACTCTAGGCAAGTCATTTAAATTCCCTATTTCTCATTTTCCCTACCTACAAAATGAGTAAGTTGGACTTGACAGCTTCTAAAGCCCCTTCCAGACCTAAATCTATGTTCTGATGTCCATCTGGAGGCCTGACATTTTACAAAAACCCATCCTCTTTACATTTTATTTCTAGGACCAGTTTCAAAACAGTTTTATGTTGTTCACCAATACTTAGGATGTGCATCTGTATACAGATGCATGCAGATGAGAACTGTTTCTGCTGTCATTTTCCCCTTCCTTGACATCCAATAGTACTAGGATGCTCCCCAGCCTCCATTTTGATGGATCCTTTGCTACTAGGACTGAGGGGACCTGGGAGGCAAGGGCTGAGTGTACTTGTTGTGCAGGATGACATCGTTCCAGCCGCGGCCCTTCACAGAAGCACATCGGGAAAAGTTGCAGCGAAGCCGTTGGCATCAGACCATTCAGCAATTTAAGCGATTCATTGAGAACTATCGTAGGCATATCGCCTGTGCTGCAATCTTCTACATCATTGCTGGAGGGCTTTTTCTGGAGAGGGTCTACTGTGAGTTATAGCTCTTGGGGGTAAAGTCTTCTGTGAATAGAGCCAGGACTAAACATAACTATCTAGGATGGTGTGGTTTGGAGGATAGCTGGATCTTGGGTATAGAGGGAGAAAGAGTGATTCTGAGGCTGGCCCCTGCCCCCTGAGGAGTTGTTGAGAATGGTGGATCACTGGGATAGGGTACTATGAATGGGGCAACTGGTTATGCCATGCTCTGTGAAGCAAATTATGGAGTGCAACAACTTGCATTGTCCTGGGAAGGAAGCAAACCTCGACATCATCTCATGATGTTGTCCTGGGATAAAGTCCTACCTGTACCACATTAGTTTTACTTTCAGCTTTGAGGTCCTCTCCTCTGATAGTCATGAGGATGGAGTCCCATCTGAGAGACTGTCAAAAGAGGTAGTGTTTGTTGTGAATGACCAAATCTGGAGGTTAAACAGGCCAAATTAGGACTTTTCCTACATCAATTTGACTCTGATGAACCTACCTCCCACTGACTCTTCTCTTCTTAGTCTATGCCTTTGCAGCACACCACATGAGCATCACAGACACCTCGCAGGTGGGCATTATCCTGTCCCGAGGGACAGCAGCCAGCATCTCCTTTATGTTCTCCTACATCCTGCTTACTATGTGCCGCAATCTCATCACCTTCCTACGGGAGACCTTTCTGAACCACTATGTGCCCTTTGATGCTGCCGTGGACTTCCATCGAATCATTGCTGCTACTGCTATTGTGCTTACAGGTAAGTCTCTGGGAGTAGGAGCTCACCTCCTAGTCATCCTCCCCTCCCCACTCATCTCACTTCCAGAAAGTCGGACCTTTCAGGACAGAGAAGGATTGAAGGAGTGCTTCCTGGCTAGTCTGCTGTAAGAGACAGTACTGGAAAGGGAAGCCCCTCCTCCTCTAGCCTGGCTTGGATGAACCTAATTCCACCCTATAGATATCCTCCACCTTCTTCTTTCCTTCTTCTTCTTCATTCTTCACTCTCATAAGATCAAAGCCATACTTGGAAGGGAGCCAAAGGACAATCTAATCTAATCCTCTCATTTTAGAAATGAGGAAACTGTGATCTACAGAAGGGAAATTACTTTCCTACCATCTTACAGGTTGTAAGTGGCAAAACCAGCATTCAAACCCAGTTCTCTGGCTTCAGACCCTGGTCGCTACTTTCTACTCTCTGTTTTCCCCTTCCTTTTTTCCTGTTTGTCATTATTTCCTATCTGGGCTGGGCACAAGCTTTTCTATCCATCTAAATCTTGTGTTTGCTTAGCACAATATCTGACAAATGGTAGGTACTAAATAATTGCTTATTTCTGACTTGACTTGATATGTGGCATAATAGTAGAATGAAGCTTGGATTTGGAATTAGAAAATGTCCCTACCTCTGAGTGACAGCTAGATGGTGCAATGGATAGAGCAGGATTCTGGAGTCAGGAAACCTGAATTCAAATGTGGGCCTGAGATACTTACAATCCCAAATAACCCACCAAAAAAAAAAAAAAAAAAAAAAAAAGCCCAACCAAACCCTAGCTCTGCACTTACTACTTATATAGTGTTGGTCAAATTATTTCCTCATTTGGAAAGTGGAAAAAATTTACTTTGATGGGGGTTTTTCCCAAGAGGAGGAAATTGCTGGCCTCAGAAATATTGAAACAAAAGCTTTAGAGCAATGCAAACAAAGAGGGATGAGATGTAGAGAGGGAAGAATCAATTCTGATTGGAGAGATCAGAGGATCCTTTTTTCAGAGGAGATGACCTTGGAATTGGGCTTTAATGGTGGATAGAAATTCAAGAAAATTTGTGAAGAAAATGAAATCAGAATTTAGTCCTTTCTCTTCCTTTTTTGTGCCTTATTCCTTCACCTACTCTCACTCAAACTCCCTCCCTCAGCTTGCCCAGCGCCAGTGGGGAGAGATAGAGCCTTGCCTTCCTTATAATAAGGCATTAAGCTGGGCATAAATGGATTTAGTGTATTATCCCCCTTCAGGTGGATTTGAGCTTTAAAAGAGTATACCTATAATTGATTGCTTATCATTTCAGGGAGGGGAGAGGGAAAGGAGAAAGGAAAGGATAGAATTTGGAACTCAAAAACTTTTTTTTCTTTTCTTTCTCTCTTTTTTGGTGAGGCATTAGGGTTAAGTGACTTGCCCATAATTACACAGCTCGTAAGGAACAAGTCTCTGAAGCTAGATTTGAACTCAGATCCTACTGACTCTAGGGCTTGTGCTCTATCCACTGTACCACCTTGCTGCCCAACAAGTTCAAAACTTAAAAAGAAAATGTTAAAAAAATTTTTTATTTCAACGTGTAAATTGGAGAAAAAAAATAAAATATTGTTCAAAAAGACTGAAAACAACTAAACAAGAAAATTTATTAATTGAAGCCAAAAGTTCTTTCATTTTCATATTTGCATCTCTAGTGTCTAGCACATTTACAGCATTTAATAAATACTTTAGGAGCCAGGGGTGGGGGAGAGAAGAGTGTTATGAATCCTTTCTTTTTAATTTTTCTAATGGTAGAATTTCAGTTTGTGATCCCTAAGTGAGAGGAAGAAAATTGAGGGACTCTCCTTGGCTCCTTTAATCAGAAACCAGAGGTTTGAGTCCCAAAGACTCTTACTCAAGCCCTCTCTCACTTTGGGCTGTGTTCCTTTCCCCTTGAATTTGAAGAGGGATGGGTTTGGATGTTGCACATCCTCCCAGCTCTCTTCTTAGCTGTTTCTTTCTTCCTCAGTCCTGCATGCCATGGGCCATGTGGTCAACATCTACATGTTTTCCATCAGTCCACTCAGTGTCCTGTCTTGTCTCTTTCCTGGGCTCTTCTGGGATGATGGGTGAGTGCCGCCTCCTGCTTTGGACATAAAAGAGGTAAAGTAAGCTGTCTATTAAGTCATTAGGGTATAGAAAAGCTCAGGGAAGTCTTTTGAACTGGGGGGAGGGATGAAGGTGTTTGTAAAGCAACCTGACTTAGCTCTGATGAATCCTGTTTGCTCATATGTGTTGCTCAGGACTGGAGAGGAGAGGGGCCAGTACAGAGCAAAGAGATAGGGGTCATTGGTGATTGGGAGGATTAGTAAATTCATGCCCCCCCCAATAACCCTTTTTTTGCCTGACAGGTCTGAATTACCTCAGAAATTCTATTGGTGGTTTTTCCAGACAGTCCCAGGTAAGAACTTTTCCTTCTATTCATGACTATCTCCCCCCCCCCTCTCTTTTTGTTGAGTTTTGGGGTTAAATGACTTGCCTAGGATCATACAATTAGTATTAAATGTCTGATGTTGGATTTGAACTTGGGTCCTTCTGATTTCAGGGCTGTTGTTCTATTTACTGCACCATCTAGCTGCCCTTCAGACATGATTATCCCTAATACTATAGGACTGGGCTCTAGATTCTAGTCTCTAGATTCTGAGTTCTATGTTCAACATTTTGGGTCTGTAGATAGACTGCCAAAGCTGGAGTCAGGAGGCCTGAGGTTCAAATCAAATCTCTGGGAAAAGTTTGGGATGTATGACTCTGGAAAAGTCATCTAATCCCATTATAGAGACAGAGAGACAGACAGAGATAGAAAAACACAAAAAGAGACACAGAGAGACAGATATAGAGGAGAGACACAAAGAAACAGAGAGAGATTTGGGCCCCTGCATACCGGGTTCTAAATTCCAGAATCTGGATTCTAAACTCTGGATTGTAAATTAAGGACTTAGGGTTCTGAACTCAAGGCTCTAGACTTTGACTTTCAGTGCATGCTATCTCCCCATTAAACAGTGAGCTCCTTGAAAGGAGAAACTATTTTTTTTTTTTTTTTTGTAATCTTAACACTTAGCACAGTTCTTGGCACATAGTAAGTATTTATTTATAAATGCTTTCTCATTCATTCATTTATTCATTCATTTTCTGTTCTTAAACAATTTTCTTCATACTATAGTGGATGCTTCCTAATTTAATTCAGCAACTATTTCTGAGCATCTACTGTGTGCAAGCTGAAGCCATATGGCATAATAGCAGAGTTGGAATCAAAAATACCTGGATTCCTGCCATATATACTATGATCATATTGGATGAGATAATCACTGGGCAAATCACTTTAAGTTCTCAGTGCCCTCAGGCAACTCTTTAGGACTATAAATTGCAAAAGAGTTCCTGATCAGCATTGGTTGAGTAGGGTTCTTCCCGGGAGCTCTGTATATTTTTGAACTCATAGTTCTGGACCAAATGTGCTGGACACCATATATACAAAAACAAAGACATTTTCATTTCAGTGTTCCAGAATTCATAGGATAAATCTGTATACCTTTCTCCAAATCATCATAATTTTATGTGTTTTAAACTGTCTCTGACTTTGCCTTTCCAACATAAGGACTCATTTTCTCTTTAGTCTATTTCTTATCTCTAGTTCTTCAATCATTTTAAGCACTTTTCCCTTAACCTTTAACATCTCTAGGTTTTTCATGAGTTGTGGTCTCCAGAAAAGCCTGAAGGAATTGAAGTATAGGGACAGGTGGAGCTAATCATGTTATCTTACATTTTGGGGGAATGGCGACCAAATATTGTGATTACTTTTATATAGTAGTTCCCAGTAAGGAAATCCTTTTTACCACTGAATGTAGACTTGTTTCAATTTGTGATCTTAAAGAGAGTTGCCAGGGAACCAAAGAATTTCCCAGTCTGACTTGCCCAGTGTCTCACAGCAAAGTTGTATCAGAGCCCAATTTCAAACCAGGTCTTCCTGTCTCAAAAAATCAACTCCTTAGCTACTTTATTACATCATCTCTTAATATTTTACATTTGAATAGGGTTTTCATTTAGGGTTTATAGTATCTGAACTCTGAGTCCTCACATAAAAGGACCCAACACTTAGGTGTTGGATCTTAGGATCCAATCCAAGCCATCCCAAATAAGAAGATGGGTTGTTTCCGTTGGAAAGTGCTCTAATATCTCTGGTACTTGGAAGTTAGAGTGGCAGATTGAAGAGAGTGATGATAACAAGGATGCTGACTATTCATTAAGGACAGTGATAGCATTGATGACATGGTAGCTGTGACAATAAGAAGGATTAACAGTGACAGGAAAGTGATGTTGACATGGCAACAGAGTCAGACTTGCTGGTATTGAAGACAGTGGGTCTTTGAGTATTATTGAAGATGAGGAAGAGAGAGAGGAACTGAGTTGCTGCTATTGCCCCAAGGCATGGAGTCGGGGAGGGGACTCTGTTTATGCTTTTTCACAAGCTCCTCTTCATGTCCTCTGTTCCTTTCCCTCTTATTCCTGCTCTGTAGGCTTGACAGGAGTTGTCATGCTCATGGTCCTAGCCATCATGTATGTCTTTGCCTCTCACCACTTCCGCCGGCGCAGCTTCCGAGGCTTCTGGCTGACCCATCACCTCTACATTTTGCTCTATATCCTGGTAAGAGACAGCTCACCATCAGTGGCGCTGGGCAGGAATCCTATGGAGTAATAAAGGAGGGGAGGGGAGAGGAGCAGCAATATATTGATCACTTCAGTATTCTCTAGTTTTTCCCTTTGTTTTTGTCCAGACCTGAGTTAATATATTTTAATTTAATTTTTAATTAACAAATATTTATTTTCTCTCCCTCCTACCTCTCTTCTTGATTTAAAAGAAAAACTAAACCCTTACACCAATACATATAGTTAAGCAAAATAAACTCCCACAGTTTATTTTGTGGTTACAAAATATTTGTCCAGTTACAAAAATATTTGTTTTCTTCCACATTCATCATCTCTAACAGAAGTTGTGTAACATTCTTTCTCTTTGGTCTTTGAAATTGTTATTGGTCATTGCAATGAGTAGAATTCTTAAGTCTTTCAGACTGTTTAGCTCCACAGTGTGCTTATTTTATAAATGATTGTCATGGTTCTGCTCACTTCACTTTGTATCACTTCTTATAAGTCTTCTCAGATTTCTTTCTTCATTTCTTATGGCAGAAAAGTATTCCATTGCATTCATTCAGCCATTTCCCAACAGACAGATCTCATTTTTCTTGTGCAGCAAGATAACTATGTGGATATGTATACATATATTGGATTTAACATATGTTTTAACATGTATTGGAATATCTGCCATCTAGGGGAGGGAGCTGAAGGAGGGAGAAATTTGGAACAAGGTTTTGCAAGGGTCATGCATATGTTTTTAATTTCCATATTTTTCAAGAAAAATCGGACTAGAAAATGGGGGAAAAGGGAAAAAAACATGTGAAAGAAAGAAACAAACAAAAATGGTGAAACATTATGCTTTGATCTATATTCAGTCTCCATAATTTTCTCTCTGGAAGGATGGCATTTTCCATTCTACGTTATTGGGATTGCCCTGAATATGCATATGTTTTGTAAATAAAAAGTAATAATGAAAAAGAGTTGCTGTAAGTATTTTTGCATATATAGCAGACCTGCCATCTATCCAGGTTCATATAACCTGCATGTGTCAGGGACAGGATTTGAATGTAGGTTATCCAGACTCATAATCCAGCTTTCTGTTTATTCTAGCTTCTCAGTTTTTTCACATCTCTTTTAAAACAAGACCTATTTGGTAGTCTGATCCCAAAGAGAAAGACTCTTCTAACTAGAATTTTCAGTAATAGTGCTATCCTCCATACCCACATTTCATCATGGATCCATGCATAATTGCCTTCCTCACACCAGTCTTTCCTCATCTTAGGTGGTTGGTTTTGGCTCCCTATGCAAACTACTTAGCATCTGTTTCTCATTGGAATATCCTCCTATTCTGGACTAACATTTTAAAAAATGTGCCAAGGTCTCGTTGTTTCCATTTATGACTTTCAGGGTGTTAGTGACCCCACCCATCTAAGTATTATGAACTTGTAAAGTTAATGAGCTTACTTAGAATTCCATTGCAGAGATTGCCAATGAAAACATCTTATAACTCCACCTATCTCCTCTTGTCCTCCTCAACCTGCCACTTCATCTTTCCTTCCCAGAAACCTTGTCTCCATACCTCTCTTCTCATTCATCCTTCTCTTCATTTTCCATTCTCGTCTCCTCCCCTTCATTTTTCTTTTCTTCCCTTTATTCTTCTCCCTTCCATTCTTTTCTCTATTATCATCATCCCTGCCCTATATTCTCTTCTCCTTCCTTTCCTTCTATTTCCTTCTGTTGTCATCCACTCCCTTCTCCTTTTCCTTATCTTTTATCCTCCCTTTCTTTCTTCTCTTTTCCCATTCTCTTTTCCTGTCTTCCAGGCTCCCCTTATCCTGTCTCCTGTTTTCCATTTTCTTCTTCCTCATTTTCTTCATTTGTTTTTTAATCCTCCATCTTTCTTCATTTATCTTCTTCCCTTTTCCTCCATTCACTTTTCTTCCTCTTCATTCTTCTCTTCTTCTCTGCCTCTTATTTTCCCTTCCTCTCCATTCATTTTCTTTCTTCTTCCCTTCCCTCTTCTTTTCTTAAAAAAAAGAGAAAAGTAGTCTGCCACTTAACTGTGTAGTTTTTGAAACAATTTTAATTGTTTTATTGTTTCTCCAATGTTTTTGGTTTTGAATCTGAGTCCCTCTCTTCTGCTCTTCTCTTAAAAATGCTTCCCTGCAGTATAGCTCTCAATTGGCCTCTCCCCACGGCTTGGTCATTAGCATCAGAAAATTTTGTACTCTATTAGGGTTGTCCTATCTTCAGCTATGAAAGTCAAAATTACATTAGGCATAGTTTCCATGAATATGGAATAAAAGATCCTGTTGTGTTCTGCCCTGGTCAGACCACATATGAAGCATTGTGTTTGGTTCTGGGAACCACATTTTAGGAAGGACATTGCTAAGCTAGAAAACATCCAGATTGAGAAAGAACTCAAGGCTATTCCATTTGAGGGCTAATGGAAAGAACTAGGGAGAAATTAGCTTGGAGCTAAAGTTAAAGAACTTTGGGGGGAAAGAGACTTAAGGAAGGATAGGAGGGTTATTTGCAAGCTGTTTTTTTTTTCTTGGCCCGAGAGGGCAGAATTATGGTAGTTAAGTAGAAATAACAAAAAGGCAGTTTTAGGCTCGAGGCACGGAAATGTCTAAGTCATCTCTTTTGCTTGGTCCAGGGAGTCAAAGGCCAGGGAGGTTCCAGGACCTCTACTAGACAACTGTAGACTCAACTGCTCTGAAATCTTCCTGCTAATCCTTTCCATTCCTCATTGCAGGATAAATAGGACAAGAGATTCTCCCACTAAGCACAGATATAGCTCCTGGATTTGAAGATCTCTTGTTTCAGACATAGTATTCAGTAGCAAAGTCAAGGTGATAATTAAAGTATTTGGGTATAAAGGGAAGATTTGGGGTGGATCAGAAAACCTCATTGTCAGGAAATAGGGAAGACTGGGAGTTAATAGGGCAGTAAATGATTTGGGTGTCATTGTAAAATCCCAAGTTGACAATGAATCTCCAATATAGCCCTGTGGTTTAAAAAAAAGTCAATATGAAATTGGGTGCCTAAATGGGAGTATAAAATCTGATTCTCTTTGAATTCAGTATTGTTGATTGCTTTATGAAAGAAGAAATGGAGAGAGTTCATTAAGCTTTGGAGAGTTTTAAATTAGTTCTCTGAGGAAAGTTAAAAGATCTGGCAATAATTCTGAAGAAAGGAAGGATGGGAGGTAATATATAGGAGGGTCCTTCAATTCAATTTAATAACTGTGTATTGAGTACTTATTCCCATATAACACCTAGCACAGTTCTAGACAGAGGTAATGATTAACAGGGACCAATGCTATAGAAAGCTCAAAGTTGATAAAATTGGAGAAGGGGAAGGTCGTTGGATTTGGCAAACAGAAAAGGTCATTGATAGCCTTTGAGAGACCAGTTTCAATAGAGTGGACAGGGACAGAAACTATCACAAGAAGTTAAAGAGAGAAAGGAATGATGGGAAAATAGAGGTTTATAATAGAGGTGATGAAAGGCAAAAGGAATTAAACAGAATCTCAAGAAGATAATATTAGGACCACTTGTTGGATATTCAAGCAGTTAGTACAAGAAGCTGTAACAGTATGTCAACAAGAAAGTTGTAGAAGGGATTCTATTGAGCTAAATGACTTATAAAGTTTCTTTTATCACTAAAATCTTAGGTTGTTTTATGGGAAATGGTGAAGAGTTATTTTCAGTTTTCTAAAAGGAAAAGGAGCTTGTGGAATTTCCTTCACTGAAGTCATTAAAAATTATCTCACTCATCTCAGATGACTTAGGAAGTCAGGGATTTCTTCTGCATCCTTTTTGTTCACATGATCATTCAGTCTCTGCTAGCTCTTGACCTCAGGGTCCTGTAATCATTAAATTTGATATATTCAGACTCTCTAAGAAATAGGGAAAAGCCCTTAGGATTTGAGGGGGGTGTCTGGGACTTGAGTGTCTGGGGGGTAAATTTTGGTGCTGATAGTCTCTCATTTTGACCTCAGTAATGAATGAGGAGGGATATGCCCATGTTTGTACTTTACTGATTAATTGTGTTTTTTCAGCTCATTATTCACGGCAGTTTTGCCCTCATCCAGCTGCCCCGATTCCATTTATTTTTCCTGGTCCCAGCTCTTATCTATGGTGGAGACAAACTGGTGAGCCTGAGCCGGAAGAAGGTAGAAATCAGCGTGGTGAAGGCTGAGCTCCTGCCCTCAGGTATAGCCTGAAAGGAGTGGGAGTGGGAGGAAAGAATGGTAATTATATCATCAGCATCATGGCATATTAGGCTCAGATCCTAAGGTATCCAGGTCACCTGGACTACCCCACCACTGTCTCTCTTGACTGTTCAGATGTTGAGAATCCTCAGTACCCTAAAATGCAGGCAGGGTAGCATCCTTGTCTAGGATTTCCCCACAAGTCCCAGCTAAGGGCCTTGGGAAGAAACATAGGAGATACTTAGAAAGGAGAGTTACTTTCCAAGATCCCTGGCTCAATGAGCCTTTCCTAAATTGCACTTACTATATCTCCAGTGGCCTAGAGGATCTGAATTGTTTGTTTATTGTGCCAAAGACTCCTTTGGCTAACTAGTGAAGTTTGTGTGCCCTTTCTCAGTATAATATTTGTAAATGCAGAAAATAAAAAGCATAAGATTGCAAAGGAAATCAATTATATTGAAATACAATCATTTTTTTAAAAGTTTTTAAACCAAATTCACAGTCTCCTGATTGAGCTGTTGCAAAAATGAGTGTTCCATGCTCAGTGCCCACTGCTAGACACCTGTTTCTAAGGAACAGGAAATCAAGTACAAACTGAGCTTCTACCCTTCAGATAGGGCTCTGAGTAGACAAAGGTGATACAGTGCAAATAAGTTTCTGCTGCTTTCTTTCTGTGCAACTGTAGCCAAGTCATTCAAATCCCTTGGGCTTCGGTTTCCTCATCTATAATATGAAAGGGTGGAACTAACTCTAGCTCTTGATCTGGGATCCCATATTTTCACACTATCACTTGCTACTACAATTTTGTCTTAATGTGTACCTGGACTCTGAGACAACATGAGCCAAATCATCATGGACACTGATGAACAAGGCAACCCACCACAATGATGATACAAGGTGGGAAAGATCCAGGACCAAAGTCTGAAGATACTATAAATGGACTACTCTTCTTCTTTTCAGCTAGTTTCTCTCCAGTTAATAAGACCAGGTTTTGAAAGCGACCTCGGACATTACTAGTTGGGCAAGACATTTAACTTGTGTGGGACCTCAGTTTTTCTATCTGTTAAAATTGAGGAGGTTGGACTCAAAGGTCCTTTCTCCTTCTAAATCTTTGACTATATAAGCTTCTCATTTTCAACGGGCTCTTTTCTCACTACCACATAGTTCTATTTAAGTTATGTCTCCATACACAAGAATTTATTATGCTCCCAGTATCTGCCAAGCACCTATTATCTAGCCCTCCTAAATACCATGATAGAAATGTGGGGGTCATCAGTAGTCAATCTTTGGGGCATCCTTGGCATGGCAGGAATGCCTCTCTTCTCAGGAGAATCTTTTAGTTGTGACACAAAGTCCTGCCTGTGTCCTCTTTTGCCTCTATAGCCCAGAATACATAAGATTATGATGAGGAGGAGGAAGATAAAAAACAGAGCTAAGGGGAACTCAGTGGGAAATTCTAATCACAGTTCATTCCCTGAACATCATTGGTATCTCTTGGCCACATTCTGGTTTCTGGCATCTGAAGCTGTCTGGTCCAGATGATACTGTTCAGTTCTCCATCTCCATTTCCACCCCCAGGGAGGGAGTAGAACATGGGGAATTGAGGCATGTAATCTGGTCCCAGCAGGTAGAGCAGGATGGGGATTGCAGGTGGAGGCTTCCTGACATCCGTAGGTATAATCTGTCTGGTGTTCCCTTTGCTGTCTCTTTTGTCCCCAGGTGTGACTCACCTTAAATTCCAGCGGCCCCAGGGCTTTGAGTATAAGTCAGGGCAGTGGGTGCGTATAGCCTGTCTGGCCCTGGGGACCACAGAATACCATCCATTCACACTCACCTCTGCTCCCCATGAAGACACGCTAAGTCTTCACATCAGGGCTGTGGGACCCTGGACTACTCGACTCAGAGAGATCTACTCGCCCCAACCAGGCTCCAGCAGCATCAAATACCCTAAGGTACCTCCCATGTACCCTAGAATCTCTTCCTGGAGCCCTGCAAAGTAACTCTGCAAACTTCATCCAGAGTCAGTAACTTCAGAATCCCCCTCAAACACTGTGACCTTAAAGCAGTAAAGGAATTGGTTGTCCCTTACCTATAATCCTCTCAACTCTGACATCAGTACAAGCTTGGATGGTCATACTGCCCTATCTCTTATTTCCCTCTCTTTCCTTATGATAGTTATACTTGGATGGGCCATTTGGAGAGGGTCACCAAGAATGGCACAAGTTTGAGGTATCTGTGCTGGTGGGTGGGGGCATTGGGGTCACCCCCTTTGCCTCCATCCTCAAAGACTTGGTCTTCAAGTCCTCAGTAAGCTGCCAACTGCCCTGTAAAAAGGTAAGAACTTCTCTCCTATGTCCCAGCTCTGAGAGAAAAAAGCTGAAAGTAGCAAATCCCACCTATACAGGGGATAAGCATAAGTTCTGTATCACTTAACATCCCACAGCTATGAGGAAAAACTTCCTGTCTCAATACTCTATTCACTGCACCACCTAGCTGAGTCAGGAAGCATGGTATCTAAAATAAGAAAATAAATGGTTATATTCTACTCTGCCCCAATAGAGTCAATAAGCATTTATTAAGTCACTTCAATATTCTAGGCATTCTATTCAGTGCTAGGGATGCAAAAGAAGGCAAAAACCAGACTCTGCTCTCAAGGCACTCACATTAATAATAGCTAGCATTCATATAGCTCTTTAAGGTTTGAAAAATTCTTGACTTATATTAACCCATTTGATTCTCATAATAACTCTATGAGCAAGTATTATTATTAGTCCCATTTTATAGATGATGATATTGAAGCAGATAGAAGTCACACACAGCTGGGACTGAGGCAGGATTAGCTCTGAGATCTTCCTGAATCTAAAGTTCACTCTTTATCCGAAATGAAATCATGTCACAACAGAATTTGTTGTTCAGTCACATCTGGCTGTTTGTGACTCTGTAGATGAAGATACTGGAATGTTTTCCCATTTCCTTTTCCAGCTCATTTTACAGATAAGGAAACTGAGGCAAAGAGGGTTAGGTGAGTTGCCCAGAGGCACACAGCTACTAAGTGTCTGAGGTCATACTTGAACTTGGGTCCTCCTGGCTTCAGGGCCAGGGCTCTATCCACTGTGCACATAGCTGCCCCTGGGTACCACATTTTAGGAAAAATATAGACAAGTTGTAGAATGGAAAACCCTGACCTCAAGACAATTCTATTGTGAGTTCCACCTTTGCTTACACTTTAAGAAGCTCTGTCCCTAGACTCCAAGCATTTTCATTGGTTATTCCCTCGACATAAAATTCTCTGATTTCTTCCTTGGCTTCCCTGATTTCCTTTGAGTCCTAGTTAATATCCTGCTTTCTACTAGCAACCTTTCCCAATCCTTCCTTAATGCTGGTTGCTTTCCCTCTGTTCAGTTTCTCCAAATTATCTTATTGATACCTTATTTGTACATAGTCACTTACATGTTAGCTCTCCCATTAGACTTGGAGCTGATTGAGAGCAGGGAGTGACTTTTGCCTTCCTTTACATCCTCAGCACTTAGCCTGGCACATAGCAGGCCCCTGATACAGACTAATTTACTATTGACTATTAACATCCAGAAAAGGGCAACCAGAAAAGTGAGAGAACTAAAGAAAATATCCTATGAGGATTAATTGAAAGAACACGGGGTTTTTAATCTGGAGAAGAGATTTCAAGGATAGGATGTTGTTGTTCAGTCATTTGACGTCATTTGGGGTCTTCTTGACAGACATATTGGAGTGGTTTTCCATTTCCTTTTTTACCTCATTTTACAGAGGAGGAAACTAAGGCAAACAGAGTTAAGGGACTTACCCAGGGTCACACAGCTAGTGTCTGAGACTAGGATAGAACTCACGAAGATAAACATTGTATCTATTGCACCACCTGACTGTCCAAGGATATGATGGCTGGAAGGGCTGTCATTAGGATACACTTCTGATATTAGGAATTATAAGAGACTTAAGTGATATAAGGAGAGCAGTCCCAATATGGACAGACTGCTGGAACAACTCCCTTGCTGAATGGACAAGCTGGTCTCCGAGGACTCTTTCAGCACTGAGGTCCTGTGATTTCACCCACAGGGTTGGTAGAAGAGCCCAAACAAGATTTGTCTCTAAGATTTTCTCCAAGCAGGGGTTTGATTGTATGGGAAGGGTGGATCCCCTTATGGAGCAGACACCTGGAGCATTGTCAGGCCCTGGGCATGGGGAGGAGTAACAGAGGTGGGGCTAGGTGAAACTGTCTCTCTTTTTTTTTTTTCTTTTGGAGGGGAGAGAAATTGGTAAAGAGTAGCGACAGGCTGCTCCAGGAAGCTAGGCAGGATTCTTGGGGAAGTTGGAAGGAGAAAGGAAGGTGCCGTGCTGGGTCCATTTAGCCAGTCTAGGCTGCTCGGCCTGCATGTGTACAAGAGCCCCAAATTCCCCTGGGTGGCAGGCCCCTGCTCGCCTCCCGAGGCTCAGGAGGATGAGTCAGTGGGGCAGGAATGTGTCAGGTAGAGGCACAGCCCATTACCCAGGCAGCAATCTGAGGATGACAGAGAACTGGCTCTGTGAGCTCCCCTCTCCTGCAAAGCGCTTCCTTTCCCCTCCCTTGCTGCTTCCCCACAAACAGCCCTCCCCAGCACCTTCCTCTGATTCAGCGTTGAAATCTCGGCTTATCCGTGGACTCCGCTGTTTCCTCCTTCCAAGGACTGTATATGGGAGAGCTCCCACCTATACCTTGTAGTTTTTCAGACATTTGAACCTTTGTTCCACCATGGTGCACCCACATGGCTGAACAGCAACTTCAGACATGGCCTGATTCTATGTCAGATTGAGCGTGGGTTTTAGATTCTGCAAGGCTGAGAACTGATCCTTGCTCTGCCTTCTGCCATCTCTGAAGTTAAACCTCCTAGCCCATCCCTGTCCCCTGTAAATATAAGTCTAGAGTCCTTCTTGAGGATCAGACATTGTCTCCCTTAGGGAGCCCCTCTAGATAGCTAGGCAGGAGCCTTAACATGCCTGAGGAAGGACCATCCAGCTCAACAGGCCTATAAGGTCCTGGAGCATCCCTCTGAGGAAGATCTTTTCCCCTCTCCCAAAAAGGGCCATTTTTTTGTTGTGGAATCCTTTAGCAGACCAGTGAAGTCTGCTGACCCCTACTCAGGATAATATTTTTAAATGTATAAGATCAAATGAATAGCATTCCAAAGGAAGCCGATTAAATATATTGTCATGTTATTATATTTATATTCAATTATGTTGCAATATTGCCAAAATATTAAACAAACACATTTCACATATTTCAGGTTTAAAAAATCCCTGGACTCAGATATTGAGTGCTTCTTTCTAAGAGCCATCCAATCCCCATATCTCAGAATTCCCCCATCACATCCTGGGGTAGACACTCCCCAAACTCCTTAACCCTCTGTCCCTGGGCTAACAATTTTAGATATCCCATGTGATCCACCTCTTGTTCTCCACTTCCATATATTAAGTCTGTCTGTGAGGGGCTGGGGGTCTCCCATCTAAAGTCAGGATCCTTCTTGAGCTTCAACAATTTGTGCTGGGCTTGGAGTCAAGAAGACCTGAATTCGAACTCAGCCTCAGATATTTGCATGCTGTGTAACCCTGGGCAAGTCACTTAAACTGTTTATCTCAGTTTCCTTATCTGTAAAATGGTGTTAATAATCCCATTCACCTACCTCACAGGACTGTTGTTGATGATTAGTTGAGATAATATTTGAAAAGTCCTTAACCCAGTACCTGGGACTCCTCCAAAGTCCTCTAGGTCCCCAGTTCCCAATTGTAGTCATGTCCTTTGGCTGGGAGCTCCTCTATCTTGTCCCTCTTCTGGAACAGTGTACTTGGATACAATGTGGAGAGGGCTAATAGGCCTGATGAGGTGGATGGGCATTCTTGGAATATGAGGGTGTGGGGGAGACCTTTCAGGGTCTGATGTTCCTTGAGTCAGTGAAGTCTGGATATGGGAGTGTTGATTGTAGACTGGTATCCCTAGATCTACTTCATCTGGGTGACAAGGACCCAAAGGCAGTTCGAGTGGCTAGCAGACATCATCCGGGAGGTGGAGGAGAATGACCAATGTGACTTGGTGTCTGTGCACATCTACATCACCCAGCTGGCCGAGAAGTTCGATCTCCGGACTACCATGTTGGTAAGAACTAACATGGATCTCACAGAGGACTTCACATCTTGGGGCAGCTAGACAGAGCATCGAGCCTGGAGCCAGGAGGACCCGAGAACAAATGTGGTCTCAGATATTTAACACAGCTTAGCTGTGTGACCTTGGGCAAGTCACTTAACCCCAATTACCTCACAAGAAAAAAAAAGTTCATATTTTATTGTCTTTAGCCCTAATCTCACTCTTGGCTCCATTTATCTCCTCTCCCCAGCCCATAATTGGTCTACTGGGCTCTCTGTATCATTCCTGGCCCCAACAATTTGTGCTGGGCTTGGAGTCAAGAAGACCTGAATTCAAATTCAGCTTCAGATATTTGCATGCTGTGTAACCCTGGGCAAGTCACTTAAACTCTATTTACCTCAGTTTCCTTATCTGTAAAACGGTGTTAATAATCCCATTCAACTATCTCACAGGGCTGTTGTTGACAATTAGTTGAGATAATATTTGAAATGTCCTTAACCCAGTACCTGGCACATAGTAGTCACTTAATAAATTTTTACTTCCTCCTCTCCTCCCTCTTCCTTCCTTCCTCCCTCCCTCCCTTTCTTTTTCTCTCTTTTCTTTCCTCCTTTCCTCTCTCCCTCTCCTACCTCCTATTTCCCTCCTTCTTTCTTCCCTCTCTTCATCTCTTTTTTTCCTCTTTCCCTCCTTTCTATCTTTCCCTCCCTCCCTCCCTTCTTCCCTCTCTTCTTCCCTCCCTTCTTCCTTCTTTCCTTCCTTTTTTCCTTCCTTCCTTCCTTTTTTTCTTCCTTCCTTCCTTCCTCTTAGTATATCTGTGAGCGGCACTTCCAAAAGGTGCTGAACCGGAGTCTCTTCACTGGCCTGCGCTCAGTCACCCACTTTGGCCGTCCTCCCTTTGTCCCCTTCTTCAGCTCCCTACAGGAGGTCCATCCACATGTAAGTACCTAGATCTTTATTCCTCTTCGGGGTCTCCACCAGACACAATCTGTTGGATGGAGGTTCTGGACTCAGGGAGATGGGAACGAGAATGGAGAGGAATTGGGTATCATCTTGGGGGATGGAATAGGTGGCTGCAAGGCTGCCTTGCCCATGAGGAAAATGCCCTGCAGGGAGAGGCCATATAGTGTAGTAGGTATAGATAGGGATTGGACCTGTGATTTCACTGGTATTGGGAGCTCCCATATGAGAAAATCCCCCTATCAAACAGTACCTTCTCTGCAACTTATCATAGAAAACTGTCTAGAGCGGTGGTATCAGATTTAAATAGAAATGGTCCATTAGATAATTGAAAAAAATACAAGTACAAAAATTAAAGAAAAAACAAAACAAAACAAACAGATTAGTATATACTAATCTGTATATACATCTGCTTATGGCTACATACATAAAATGTTTATCTGCCTTATTATAATTTTATTTTGTTAAATATTTCCTAATTACATTTTAATTAAGTTCAATATATTTTCAGAGAGTGTTGAGTGATACCTTTCCGTGATTTACCCAGAGTCACATAGCCAGACTTGAACACAACTTTCTTGGTTCCTAGACCAACCTTTTAACCTCTACAGCAAAATGCCTTTCATAGCTCTATTTCCTGGGCTGGATCCTTGTCCTTATCTCCAGATTATTTATTCATTTGTTCATTTATTAAAGACAAGACATAGTATATAATATTTGATGCTTAAGTCCATAGACATATTTGACATCAGACTAAGCGTTTTCCAGGACGTTTTCAAATGAGTTTTTTTCTTTTTTATCTAATGGTCAAGTGCCATGGAGATTGATTGGATGGTGAATGATTAAAATAAATGAGAAACACTATAGTGGAATAGAAAACTCCAGTGGAATATAAGCTTGAGAGCAGAACTAATTTTAAAATTAATAATTTCATTTCATTTTTAATTTCAACAAGTATTTATTAAGTGCATATTATTCACCGAGTGCCATGATGCTAGGCATTAGGGGTACAAAGATAAAATGAAACAATCCTTAGCCTCAAAACGTTAACATTCTGCTGAGGAAGGGAAAAGTGGAACAACAGGTTCCCAGAGAGACAAATATAAGTCATATACAAAATAGGTGATAGCACTAATAAATAAGACAGCTAGGTGGCGCAGTGACTAGAGTGTCGCCTGGTATCAGAAAGACTCCCAGAGTTCAAAATGTGGCCTCAGGAACTTAACTGTGGGACCTTTGCAAGTCACTTCACCCTGTTTGCCTCAGTTTACTCATCTGTAAAATGAGCTGGAGATGGAAATGGCAAAACAGTCCGGTATCATTGCCAAGAAAATCTCAAACGGTGACTGAAAAATGACTCAATGAGTAATAAATAGGAGGATAGATCTCATGTAGGAGGCAACCCTTAAACTAAGATTTAAATGGGGATCCCAAGAAGTGAGGAGGGAGTACATTCCCGGGATGGGGGATAGTGTATTGTCAATATATGGAGGAAAGAGATAGAATATTGAATATGGAGAATAGCAAATAAGCCAGTTTTTTTTTTTAATTTTAACTTTGTATTCCTAATGCTTAACAAAGTACCATGCACATAGTAGGTGCTTAATCAATACTTGTTAAATTGAATTTTTAAAAATGGACCAAAAATCAGGAGACTTTAGAATCTAAGCCCAGCTCTGCCACTTAGCTTATTTATTCCACTTTCATGCCTTCTGGGAATAGCTCTCCCAGATTCTTCTCTGCCTGGATGCTATTTCCCCATTCCATCCTTAGCTCCTGACTCCTTTCACCATAGCTGCTTAGGCTGTGCCAGTCTAGCAGCTTAGCCCTTTCCCTTTCTCCCTCCAGGTGCGGAAGATTGGGGTATTCAGCTGTGGCCCCCCTGGAATGACCAAAAATGTGGAGAAGGCCTGTCAGCTCATCAACCGGCAGGACAAGACTCACTTCTCCCATCACTACGAGAATTTCTGAGGCTACATAGTGAGCTTCTGATTGCCTACCTCTGCTCAGCTGGAGCTCAAGGAACCCTAACCAAGCACCCTAGCCCAGCCCCCCTTACCTACTGAGGTATCTGGGGCTTCAGATGATTGGGGTCACACATGAGAACCCAGGCTATGCCCCAGCTGATTAACCTGGAGCCATGATGGTTGCAGGGGGAGTAACATGAGGATCACAGCCTGTGGTGGAGGGAAAATACTTTTGTGGGAGGGGGAGGAAAGAAAATAATCCCTTCCCTTATAGGTTAATGTTTCTGTTTCCTGCAGTTGAGGTAGAAGTATTCTTGGGGTGCAGATGCTGCATCTTTGAATTCTTCCCATTCCATGTATGTGAGAAAACACATATAAAGAGCTTTGCAACACTAGCCAAATGCTAGATATTAGCCCTTTCAAGGGTTGATATGGCTTTGGAGCAATGGATGACTACAGGAGAGGCAAGCGAGCATTTAATCTCATACCTTTCTGTGGATTTGAAGTCTCTCCCTCCCCTCCTCACTCAGGCTTCCCCCAGCATCCTAGTCCAGCTGTACAGTCTTGTCTCATGTTTTTAAATAGCTCCAGTTTCATTCTATCACAGACTTTGTCCAAGGGTTTTCTATTCCAGTCTTCCATTCATTCAGGTTTCTCCTCTCTCCCATTCCAACTGGAATATTTTCATTCCATTCATTTATATTCAGTACAAATAAATAATTTCCTGCTCTTCTTATTCTGGGGTGTCAATTCTGCCTTCTTCTCAGCTAAACCTAAAAACAGACACAGCTGATGTTTTTATCAAGAATATCCAGTGCTGAGATCTTAACTGAGCTGTGCCCAGTCATTCTGGGAACTGACATCATCCCAATCTATCACATCCCCAGTGATACCTACCTCTGAGGGAACGAAGGTAAAGACCTAAGGTTTTCTCATGAAGAGGTTCCTTTTCCAGTCTCACACTTTTATTGGACATGATCCCTGCCACCCAAAAACTTCCCTAAGGGAAAATGAATAAAACCTCAAATCTGTTGAAAGTTAAGTTCTTCTCAAATGAGAAGACATGTTAGTGTTTGTTGGGTTGAGGGTTAGAATCATTTTGTAGTGAAGAGTCTTTGACTGTAAGTGACTGGGATTGACTCAGTCAGTGACTGAGATTGAAGTTCTGATTCTGTCATTTTCTAGTTGTGTTACCTTCTAGTAACACAGGGAGGGGAGATGCTCCAACCTTCTAGGTTGTCTAGTTGAACAACCTTCAATATCTCAACCTCAGTTTTTCATCATCTGTGAAATGTGAAATATACTTGCAATAACTATCACACAGAGATGTGATGGAAATGTTTTGTAAACCTTTCAGTGCTACCCATAAACACAGCAAGTAGAGTCATAGGAAGAAGGAATTATCAGACAGTGCTCGGAGGTATACGGTACAATACTTAATATTGTCATTCTGGTCCACTCCTTACTTTTCTTAGAGGGTTTGATCTTTCTCAAGCCCCATTTGTCAGTGTGAAGTGGCCTCTGCCCTCCTACAGAATGTGGAAAAGCCTTCAGGGAACTCGACTCAACTGGGTTTCCCCACAATAAATCTTGTGTTTACAGGGAGTCCAGTATATAACTAGTATAGGGGAGGGTATTTATTCAAGGGACACAGGTTCTTTTGGAGTTGGGACTCATATAAAAAAGAAAAAGTTTGGGTCCTGTCTTGAAGTTCCTAACACCACACAAGGAAATCCTTAAAACCATCACAAAAATACTTTGGTTAGAAAGAACAAACAGGTTGGTCCAGGATGCAATAGGACTGACAGCCTAACCAGGGTAGTCAAGAATTTTCCAGGGTTTTTGAGGATGCAGTGCACCTCTGATTTTTGTATGATCCACCTGAGAGCTTCTGAGATTACTGGGCCCTTGGCGTGATCTGTACTCCTACTGTCTCTTGGTCGCTGGGGGAGTACAGCCTGATGATAAGCACAACTCGGTGATCTAATGGTTATTTCTGGACCAACTTTGTAGTTACTGTCCATTATCTCGCTTCCTTTTTCAAATCAGGTCATGGGCTGAGAGATCCGGTCTGACCAATAATTTCCTGTTAATAACTGCAAGATACTCGGCACGACCATCTCTCCGGGTCTTTCATCTCGAAAATGAAAGGATTGACTTAGGTCAGAGGTCCTTAACCTTTTTGTGTCGTGAATCCCCTTGACCGTCTGGTTAAGACTTAGGGACTTCTCAGTTTTTCAATATTAAGTTATTGAATATATATATATATATATATACATATATATATATATATAAATGCTAAATTTCGGTTAGTGATTATAAAGCTATGCATGTAATTTCTCCCTAAGTGCATGGACCCCCCTGAAATCTGTCCACCGACTTCAAGAATCCCTGGACTAATCTGAGATGCTTTCTAGCTTTTCGAAGCGAAGAAAGCTCCTATCTCTGACCCTATCTGACTCCCATCTCTGGCGGACTGTGGCCAAGCCCTCGGGGCTCTCCAACGCCCTCCCGTTCGTAGTTAGAGGCCGCCGCCAGCAGAGGGCAGGGGGCACTTGCTGGAGCATCCCCCTCCCTTTTCCCGGGCAGGGCGGGAAGGCTCTGTGCCCGCGGCTGTGGCCGTTGGCAAGAAAACTGCGTCCCAGGCTTTGCCCGAAGAGCTGGGCGCTGGCTTCTGCCTCCAACTCAATTCTCTGCAACCGCACGGATACGGTCGGTCTCCACTAAGTGGCCAGTGCAGAAATGCGAAAGGGAATCAAAGCAAACCGACCCAACCTCTTCGTCCTGCCTCCCGCCCGGGCCCGGATTTCCCCCATCCCCCCGGGGCTCAGCTTTTCGCGTGTCAAGGTCTCCTTCCTCCCCCTCCTCCCTCCCTCCCTCTCCCAGCGAGTCTGTCTCCGGCTCTTTGTCTCTCTCCCCAGCTCCCCCTCCTCCCTAACAAATGATTCTTGGCAGGAAATTGAATGCGCTCCTAGGGGAGTCTTGCTCTTACGCGCAGCATTGGAGACGCGGGCAGCGGGGAGGGGGAGGCGCGACACACCGCCGCCAGACGCCTCCCCGACCCCGGCGCAATCCGGGGTGGGGGCGGCGAGAGGGGGATGTTTTGACATCTAGTCAAAGAAAAAGAACTTGATGCTTCTGGAAAGTGCTTTTCACAGCCGTTCAGTGTCGGCTCCGAAACTGATTTATCAACAGAATCTGTTCGCGCTCCGTTGCTTACGCATCCCCTCCCATCCCCAGCGCAGTGTCTCTTCTTCCCCAGAGTCCTCCTCCTGGGGGGTGGGCAAACGCGCACGATACCAGTTGGGGGGCTGGGCAAACGAGAACGATGCCAATGGGGGGTGTAGGGAGATGGGGCCAAGTTAAAGATGCTGGCAGAGCCAGGGAGGACAACCCACAAAACTAGCTCCCTTGTTCCCCCCTCAAATCCTCCCCATTCGCCTCTGTTCCCAAGGCCAGGTCCACCGAAAACCATCTCCCCAATTTGTTTCTCGCTTCCTCCTAGACCTCAGAGACCAGGCAAGGAAGCTCTTTAGTTTGGGGATGGAGATGAGTGTCGGGGGGAAGTTGAGTTGAGGCAGAATGAGATGACCACTTATTGTTCTGGAAACCTGCCCCAGGTCCACCCTCCAACATACTCCCAAACGCCTGGGAGTTTCTGCTCCTCTAGGGCTGAAATCTGAGGCCTTTTTTGCCATTCCGGTCTTGGAAAAGGTCCTGTAGTCGTGCCTTTATCCTCAGAAACCTTACGAGAGTGCCATGGAGACCCCTTCACCCCGAATGTCTAAGGCCCAAACTAATTCAGCAGCAGAAGGTAGAGGCTTATCCAGCTCCAGAGAACCTTAAAAAAGGATGTTCCCTACTCCCAACTTCGCATTGCCCCAAGGTCTTTTCTCTTCTCTCAGAGGCGTCCCCCCAAACCCACAAAACCCGACTGACTTTCCCTTTCAGAATAAATTAAAGAAGCTTTCTTTTCAGCCTGGGGGGGGGGAATGCAATGGAGGGGGACGGGAAAAGAGAGGGGCCTGTAAGGGCCGACTAGGTTCTGGCCAATATTTCTCTCCCAGGAAGAAGCTATAGTTCAACAGCTGTTGTAGGGAGGCCAGAGAGATTGAAAGAAAATCCGAAATTGGGGCTACTTTTCAGCCCTGGGGTCTGTGATGGCTGTTGTTCTTCTGGCCCTACAGAGTTCGGATGGCCACTGGGTAAAGCAGAGACATGTGCTCAGCCCCTTTGATGGGCAGCTTCCGGCTGGCATAATGGTGTACGATCTCGGGGACGCTGCTGAAGGGCGGGCTGTTCTGGCCCAGCACGTACTTGTGCTCCTTGGTCCGAGACAGCTTCATGTGCATGAAGCCCTGGCTGCTCCTGGGAAGAAGGGAGGAAAGCTCGGTAAACACTCCAGTGTAGCTGGCCAGACCTTCCTCCTGCCCTGTAACTAATGGAGAACCTGGCTAGTTGGGTAGGGATCTCCTGATCTCCCCTGTCTCAGGGGACAAGAGGGGAAAGCTGAGAAAGAAGAGGTAGGAGAGAAACCTTTGGTCATGGGAAGCGCTGCTGTATAAACAAGTGGTGCAGAAAGGTGGGGAAAAGGTATGAGTGGAGTAGGAGTACGTAGGAAGTCCCAACAATGAGCACTACCAGAACAGGAATATGTGAGTATGCAGGGTGTAGCAGACCTCAGAGGTGTGATGGAATGCAGGAAAGACCCGGGGTCCCCCAGCAAAGCCAACAGAGACCCAGAATCTCCTCTGTCCTGATCTGTGCTTACAATGGCTCTTTGAGGAGAAAAGATGAAATAAAAGTATGATTCTATAGCTGGAGGTGCTGGCTAGTGGGGAGAAGGATCTGGTGAGTCAAAGCAAAACAGGGTTTCTAAAGCTGTTCATGTGTCTCCAAGGAACCAGCACACTCCTTTGGGCTGTAATCAGAGGAGACAACTAAACCCTGATATCTAGGATTAAGTCAGAAATAGCTAGCTTTCACCAAAAGGCCCTGTTTTGGGGGAGTTGCTACATTGTACCATACCCCTCCTCTTTATGGTCTTCTGCTATTCCTTTCCCCACCACCTCTGGAGCTTACTAACCCTCCTTCCTCCACAGCTGCTCAGGCCTGTCTGCAGCCTCAGATGGCTCCTCCCCATACTCTTCCACTATCTGGCCAGGCTGGGCAAAGAACCTCCCTTGGGCCCCCCTTCTTCTCTCCCCTCATCAGTCAGGATGATGTCATCTGTTCTCAAGGCCTTGGTAGAGGTAGAAAATATATTCCATTCCCTCCCTTGAATCCTGGCCCCAGTCTAGGAAACAGCTAGAGGGAATGACTGGGGCCTCATCCCTCATCCACCTAAATAGCTTTAGGAGGTCTGGATAGACGTAACACTTAACTCAAATGACCTAAAAAAAAAAAAAAAATAAAGGAGTCCAGGTCTGGACAATCAACTGAGTCAGCAGGAAGAACAAAAATGCAAAAATCTAAGTCATCATTCAGGAGTTTGTATTCAATTCCTACTAGAACTTGGCCTGCCCCAGTGTTAGGCACTAAGCCTAAAACGAATGGGAAGGGTGCATAACAGTCTTACTTCAGGTGCTGGATTATGTTTTGGAGATGTTAGCATGAGGGGGAGGGAAGAAGAACACAATTCATTCCACCTACCACTATGCAAATGCATATTAGACCACCCTGGGTGGGATTGAATAGATTTAGAGATTGGAACAAGGTAAAAAAGTAACTTCATCCCCATATACCCCATAGCTGCCCCCTCTGGTTTATCCTCTCCCTAAAGGATCCAAGGGCCTATGAGAATTCCTTGATTCTAATCACCCCCTCTTTGGTGAAATCCAAGACCTTCCTCTTCTCTACATTCCCTTCCCTGTATGTGAAAAGTTAGATCATTCTGAGGGGAGGAAAAAAGAGAAAGCAAGAAACTAGGAAAAGCGGAAAAAGAGAAATATGGAAGGATAATTAATTCCCAGCAAGCCTTAGTGAGCACTTCCCCTCTCCCCACCATCCCTTTCTTCCAATGTCCCCTGAGGCTTTTGCCAGCAGCAAGACAAGTACTGGGTCGGCCCCAGCTGCCAGTGAGCATTCTGGGTTGGGTGGAGGAGGGTCATCCATCTGCTAGTTGGAGGAAGACTCGAAAGGGGAGAAGCCCAGAATAAAATAAACAACTAGGAAAGAGATTGGTGAGAAGCAGAAGGATGAGATACAAAAAAGGGTGGAAAAGGAATTTAAAAAAAAAATACTTAAACACCCCACTCTGTCCCTAGAACTAAAAACATGCTGTTATTCAGGTGTGTCCTACTCTCCAAAAATCCCATTTAGAGTTTTCTTGGCAAAGATGTTGGTTTGCCATTTTCTTCTCCAGCTCATTTTACAGATAAGGAACAGAGGCAGACAGTATTAAGTGACTTGGCTACGGCTATACAGTGTCTGATTTGATCCAGATTTGAACTCTTGAAGATGAGTCTTCCCAATTCCATGCCTAGTGATCTCTTTACTACCCCACCTTGCTGCCTGCCCTAACAGCCTGATGCAAGGTCAATGGTCTTAAGAGACAGAATCTCTTGAAGAGACAGATCCATGATGATAGGAGGACTAGAGAGAGAAAGAAAGGCAGATCTGTCACCACGTCCCACTTCTAGCAGTTAAGTACTAGTTTTTATGGCATCCAGCCATAATCCCTTTCCCTGAGTGAATGAGGGCCCTTTCTTTAGCCCCCTTTTTTCTGCTTTGTCTTCTTGAATAATAAAGTAAAAGGGTACACCCAAAGATTCCGGACAGTTCATTCCACTGAGGTGCCCCTGATCTGAGCTTCCCTCAACATCTGGACTGACCAGAGAGAGCTACCTAGTAGCTGGTGCACAGGACAGTCAGTAATCTAGGTATTACCTATTGATACAGTGAATGACCCAGGACTTCTCTTGGGTTTGTAGGATAAGACTCCCCTTCAGATGCCAAATAAAAGGGAAAGTAGAAGGGGCCCTAGGGAGAAAACCTCAAGGGACTATTACCATATAACCAACCCAGCCCTACCCAGTCCAAAGGAGCCTTTGGTCCCCGAGGCAGAGGCTAGAGATGGCTTTGGAAGTAAGCTGTTTAATTACCAAAGAAAGCCCTCCCATTACAGAAAGATGGGAAACCATAATTATATTTCAGAGAAGTCCATTTATATGCAAATGGAGCTCTGTTGGACAGATGCTGTAGGGTCAGATCAGTAACCCCACCATTACCAATAAAAGCCAGCCCACTCTTGTCCCTGGGGGTACTCCGGGAAACAACCACCCCCACTCCCAATTAATAAAGCAGCACGGACTGGGTTAGAGTGTTTCCCTCTCCTTCCCCGGGCAGCCACATCTCCCTGAGTTCAGTTTCTCACGTTATGGAACATGTTCTACAAGTCACAATTTGTTAAGTGTACTCTGGCCATTGAAATGGCACTGGATTGGGAGTCTAGGCCCCCATCGGCCAGGGCTTTGCTGACTAAGTGGCAATGTGCAAACTACAACCCATAGCTCTCTGGGTTAATTTCTTCAGCTGTATAATGGAATTAGAATAAAAACCTTTTCTTCCAGGGCTAAACCTGTGACTCAAGGTTGATTCTATCCGTATGATCATATAGTGTTGTAAAGCAAATAATCACTTACATATTTGGTAGATCTGAGTTTTCCTATCTTGGATTTACTTATAGTAAGGGGGGATAAGTCTGGGCTATTACTGAGAATAGCCAGTATAGTTGATGATTAAGCGATCCATCCTGGACAATTTTTCCTGGATGTGTTGTTTCTTTAATGATGACATGGGGGTGGGCAGTACTAACTTATTTTGCCCGGGAGGGGGCATATATATTCTTCCAGGCTTTTGGAGGCCTGAGACCCCAGGGTCAGTGGTCAACCTGCTTTTCCTCAGCTCTAGATGCCTATTTTCAGTGACTAGTTTAATCAAGGTCTGGGTCTGTCCACTCCCGCAGAGGGCTGCTGGGCTCAATGGTCATGGGCTTTATTGTCCTAGAGTTCCTTTCAGGAAGCTGAGGAAGGGTCTGCCTTCATGATGGACCAGAGGGAGAAAGAGAGGCAGATGTTGTCTGTCACCTTGTCCTACTTCTAGCAGTTAAGTGCTAGTTTTTATGGCATCCCTTTCCCTGAGTGAATGAGGGCCCTTTCTTTAGCCCCCTTTTTTCTGCTTTGTTTTCTGGAATTATAAAGTAAAAGGGGACATTCAAAACTTGGCCTAGGAATGGAAGTAGAAAATAGAGATCTTTCCAGCCCTCAATCTGAATGGATGGGAAAGCTATTTTTTCTTTGAAACCCCTCCCATCACCCTCCTGTTCAACCAGCCCTCCCACCCACCTAACTCACTTGAGGGAGAGGGAGAAGTCATTCTTGCTGGTTTCACTGTTTCGCACCAAATAGCTGGCTTCCTTGCATAGCCTCAGCAGGTTCTCGGCATCGGTTCGGCTGATGGCCCCATGGTACCAACTGAGGGGGAGAAGGATGGAGGGCATCTCTGCTGGTCTCCCTCTGGCTACAGCCATCTGAGGAGTACCCACTCAGGATGCCCCCTCCCAGGTCTTGTCCTTCAGACCTGGGTTTGCTCTCAGGGATCATAGGGAGGTCTCCCACTGCAGGGTTGGGGGGTAGGGGGCAAGTACCCAAGTCCAAGTTTCAGCAAGAGGGAGGGAGCCCCAAAGAGACACAGACACTCACACCTGGTTTTCCAGAGGCAGAGCTGGGTCTGTCCATTCCCCTAAGGGGCTGCTGGGCTCAATGCTCAAGGGCTTCATTGCCTTAGAGTTCCCTCCAGGAAGCCGAGGAAGGGGACGACCCTTCTCTTCTCTGCTGGGGGACAAGCAGTTTTCGGACCCTTCAAACTGAGCTGGGGAGAAGAAACAAAGCTTATTACAAAAGTTGGCTAGATTAGGTGTGGATGGATATGGGAAGAGTCTTCTATCCCAAAGACTTCCCACTGGCAGTAGAAGAACATCAAAAGACATGCAAGGAAATCTCATGCAGGTCAGGGAGTCCCATGGTCTCTTCTAGCTGTGTCACCAGTTTACTGAAAGACCCTGAGAAAACTGCTGTTCTGTTCCTTGCCTCAGTTTCTATATCTGTGACATAGAAAAAATAAGCTTACCCCCCACTTCAGAATTTGTTGGTATTTGCTATCATTCCAAGCAGGACCCCCAGTTACATTGTTAGGTGAAGGAAGGAAGTTGGGGGAAGGGATAGTGGGAAAGGAAGGCTGGAAAGAAAAGAAAAGAAAAGGAACAAAAGAAAGCACTTAAGCTCTTCCCTCTAGGGTGTCCAGGCAGCCTTCTCTATTCCATCCCCCTAAGGTGGCTTCAGTGTTGATAATATTGTTTCTCTCCCCTTCTCAGAGTTCATTACTGTTCCCCACATCACCCTGCCAAGCCACTCTCCAGAAATGACTTATCGATCTTAGAACAATTACTAGATTCCCTTCAGTGCCATCCTGACAGGCTAATCCTGCCCAGAGCCTCTGTTTGTCTGCCTGCCCTCCCTCCTTTCCCCTCAAGGACTGAAATCACTTTCTTTGGTCTCCTCCCCCCTCCTTCCTCTCCCTCCCTCCCTCATATGCAGATACAGCTGCCTAGGACGTCTGTCTGTTCTCTCTTGTCCCAGATCAGGGCAAGCCTGACAGCTGAGGTTATCCAGTGGTGATGCTGGTTCCACACACTAGTCTGTACTTCAGCACTCAGAAATGTACCCAGGGACGCTCACAAAAGGCTGTGAGGATGCAAATGTGTGCACAGGACAATACTGTGAAGGGGGTCTCCTGGAGACTTGAGCATCCCCTACTTCTCCCTTCTGCCCTCTTTAGGCTCCTTTCAGCAAATGCCATTACTTCTAAAGGAAGTGTTCATGACCTTTTCTGTGTCAGGGACTCCCTTTAGCAGGAAGGTGAAACTTAGACTGTTTCACAGAATAATGATTTTAAATGCATAAAATAAAATACGTAGGATTACAAAGGAATAATTATATAACCTCATAATGTAATCATAATATAATGTAATGACAATAATTACCATATAGTTCTCAAAAAACAAGTTCATAAGGCCCAGGCTAAGTATTCCTACAGTAATGTTCCTCATTCACAATAATTTAACTAGATAAATTCATCCATGTATTAAGTTAGGGATTCAATGTATTATCTCATCCTGCTTCCCAGAAATGTAGGGATTTTAAAGGGAGATTTATAAAACAAATGAGTTGGGAGATGAGTTAGATACATTTTGGAGGAGGGGTAAGGGCTTGCTGGCTGGCCCTGGGCCATAACACCAAAGAGGAAAGAATTTAGGATTCCTCCTTTCTGCCAAAAAATTTCTAGCTGCCTAGAAGAAGAGAGAATTCCCTATTCACCCTTTATACCTCTTTTCAACACATAATTCCCTTCTGTTGTGATCTTCCCTCCTCCCTTCCCCCTTCTATAGGCTCTTGGAAGGGAAGGGGCCTCAGGGTCCTGAGACATAAGAGGATGCTGTCCCTAGGACATAACCTACAGCAGGGCCCACCCTTCCCAGTATTCCCCCAGGCTCACAACCCACCACTGCCGTCTTCTAGGCTGGGCTCAGGGAGAAGGGGTGAGACCGGAGCAGAGATGTCCCCATCCCCATCGGGGAGGGAAGGGCTGCTGTCCAGCTGTCCCACAGGTGGTGGCCAAGGTAGGTCTTTGATGACCTTAATGTCAACTGGAGCCAGAGGCAGAGGGAGGAAGACAAAAGCAGAGAGAGAGAGACAAGAAATAGAGGTTGAGATACAGAAACCCAGAGTGCAAGAGAGCCTAACAGAACCATGTGCAGAGGGCTGAGTAGTAAAGACAGGGGGATTCTCAGGGATAGAATAGGAGGCTGGCTGGGGAGTAGCATGAGTGCAAGCCTTCGGGTTTAGGGGGAAAACTGTCTAATGAAAGCATTTGTTAATGATTAGGAAAAAAAAGTTACCCAAAGACTAGAGAATGAAGGGAGTTCTTCTGCCACCCCCAAAAAGGCTTTTATAACCCATCTCCCTCTCTTCACAACCCCTGCTTTCTCACTCCCCATACTTAGTCCCAAAGAATGGGTTGGGTATATAAGTTTCAGCCTGTCAATAATACCTAGACTTGGGGAAAAACACATTAATAAAATTTAACATCCCCCTAGATCCAGAGCATTGCCAATTAGAGGAGGGATGCCACTGAAGGCTACGGGGTTGCTAACGAGGTTTCCTAATGACGAGCATAGATTTTCCCATTAAGCAATACAAACAGTATTGATTCTCCAAGGAGACTTCAGGAGATAAACTGGCCATCCTCAGCTGCACGCGCGTATACACACACACACACACACACACACACACTCTCTTTCTCTCTCTCTCTCTCTCTCTCTCTCTCTCTCTCTCTCGGGCTCCTAGGAAGCAAATTAGAAACCTGTGGTTTCCCAGTCTAGTTAAGGGTTCAACCTTGGGAGGGGCAGAGGAAAAAGAAGGGAACTGGGCCCATCCCTTTGGGCCTGGGAGAAAGAAGGCAGGGTGAGTAGCAGACGGCTAACAGAATTTAGAGCTTTGTGTTTAAGAGAGAGTACCCCTTACCCCTTCCTTTCTCAGGATCTCTTCCCTCCCCACTTCCCCCACTAGTTTCCCCTAAGACACATTTCAGGGTCACTCAGAAGCTAAGGTACATCTGGGATCCAGGGATCTTCAGCCTCCATACTCTGGGTTCTCTTAATTCCCATCTTTCCCCTCAGCAATTTTCATCACACCAGATGAACAAGCTTGGGGTTCTGCAGAAAAATTGTAATAAATAATTCTAATGTACCTCTCCCAACTCCCATTTATCCTCCCTGCTTCCCACTCACACATACTTTTCCACCCTACTCCGACATACACTCTGTATTCAGTAAACATTTCCCTGGATTGCATTCCCTTTTACTCACTCCAGAGGTAAGCCCCTTTGGCCTTCTGTCCATTCCCATTCCATCTATCTAACCCTGGCTGAAGGCCCCAGAGTGGGACATCTGATGTGCAGGAGAGAGTAAGGGGTCATAACAGTTTAAGAACACAGAGGCCAGAAGAAAGTGCTAAGAAAGTCACCAAAACGCCCAGAACTGACCAATTGCCAATTTCTGGAACAGAGGTCCTGGGGTGGAGGAAAATGGATCTGCCTCTCTATGCATTTCTCATCTCCCCGCATCTCAAATTAAGCAAATGCCCTCCCTGGTGGTATCCTGATCTGTGCATCTCCACACTTAGGGTACCCATAAAACACCTGAGGGAATATGCTGAATCCTCCCTCCCAAGCCTGCCTTTTCCTTGCCCAGAAACTTACCGGCAAAGGCCTTGGAGATCCTCTCCTTCTTCCACTCCCAGGGCTGGTCATACTCCTCAGGGGGTCTCTCATCATCCTCAGGTAGCCGGGACTCCCGGGGTCGACCAGCCCCCTCACCTTCAGGGGAGAGCCCTTCCTCTGCTGGTTCATAGGGTGTGTCATATAGGGGAAGGGGCTTGGCAGCTGCTTCCTTGGAGCCTCGTATCTCTAGCAGGATGAGGCAATAAGAAGACAGGAAAGGAAAGGAAAGGAAAGGAATTTCAAGCCTTAGCCAGCTCAGAGCCTCATCCCTGGCAGCTAGTTTTAACAATAACATTTATGCAGCATTTACTATGGCCAGGCACTATGCAATTTTATCTCATTTGAGCCTTTCAATCTTAGGACTTAGGGTGCTACTATTATTCCCATTTTACAGATGAAGAAATAGAGGCAGGTATTAAGTTACTTCTCTGGGGTCACATTGCTAGTGTTTAAGCCTGCATTTAAACTCATGTCTATCCTGGCTGGAAGCCTAATGCTGTCATTCTAAGGGAGGCTCCCACAGAAAAGAAATGGAATTGGTTTTCAGGTAGAATACCAGAACTACATGAGCTCTGGGAGATTCAAAGAAGGGAAAGTCTAGAGAAGAAAGGGTTAACTAATTGGATGAGGCAATCATAGGACTCAGGATTATCCAGTAGGAAGACAGGAGGTTACAAATTCAATCTCCATCCTCATTTTCCTGGGATACAAAATAGATCCTTTGTCATTCACAATCAGACTTCCTTTTTTTGGATGTATTTGGTACTGCTGATCACCCCCATTTTATGAAGTTTTATCCTTATGACGGGATAATAGCAACTGGACCTGTGATTTCACTGGTATAGAGAATTCTCCTAGCACAAGTTGGTACCTTCTGGTCCAAAATACTGAGAAATTAAGTGGCTTAGGATCATATAGTCAAACTATATCCTACGCAAGATTGGAACACAGGTCTTCCTGGCTTCTTGTCAGCTCCCTTTATGCGTATTGGCTTTTTCCGCCTCCTTGACTACACTTATATTGATTCACCTTTCCTCTAATGGTCTCTTAGACTTCTCTTTTCATTGTCTTGTCTACTTCCTTCTGTTTTCCCAGCTACTATGAATATCCCCAAAGGCCAGACCATTGCTTCTCATCAATATATGCTCATAGCACTTGATTATATCCTATCTTGCATTATGTCTGATGGTGTAAAGCACAAGGGCTAGTAGCAAGGGTCCTGTCCTACATTTCTATTATATACCTTATCATCACAGGACTCAGGTTCAAACTTAGCAAACTTGCCACTGTGCAAGTGGGAAAATCAATCAACAGACATTTGTTATATACTATAATATGCCAGGAGCTGTATTAAGCACTGTGCAAGTAGCTTAGCATTTCCTCACCTATAAATGAGGGGATGGGACCGTGTAAATCTTAAAGCCCTTTTCTAGCTCTGAACACTATGACTGTTACCATACAAGGCTATGTTAAAAGAGATAAATGAGTCTGTACACACCCATGAAGCGTTAGGAACTAGGGAAGCCTAGTCTTTCAACTCTACTGCTTAACTTGTGCTTCAAGACCTGTGCTCACCGGCCATCATCTTCTGAGCCTCATAGGGCTCCATGTAGCCATCATTCTCTGGTATCTTCTCTGAGGGCCCTGGAGGCACTGCTGTGCCTTCTCCTGTTTCTTGAGCATCAAAAGGGTCGGCATAGTCCTCTAGGATTACCAGCTGCAAGGGGAAGGGGAGGGAAGAAGTAGGACAAAGAGAGGAATAAAAGTCGCCTAAGAGGGAATGTGCAGACTAAGATCATTGGTTTCATTGGTTCATGTATTTGGAAATGTGATTCTAAGAAGGGGTCCATAGATTTCACCAATTTGCCAAAAGAAGTCCCTGACACCAAAAAGATTAAGAATCACTTGCTTTAGACAACTACCTAACCACCAATAAGGCACTGTGGTACAGTGGAAAGAGCCCTGGGGCATTGAATGGAGAGAGTCTGGATTTGAATCTTGGCCAACCTTGGGCAGATTATTAGAATTTTCAGGGCTTCAGTTTCTTTTATTTGTAAAATAAGAAGGGGGCTTAAGGACCTCTGCTGGACATCCAGTTCTAATCTATGATCCTGACTTTCTTTTTCCCTTCTTCCTCTCCCCATAAGGTTCCATTCTCAAGAAATGCCAGTCCCTTCAGTCCCAGAAGCTGCTCCAGGCCCTACCTTAAGCCCAGAAGTACAGGAAGTCTCTGTACCTAGATTAAATGGCCTTCATTTAAGTGAAGGGTGCCATTAAGCTCCCTGTACCCCCCATCTTTCCCAAATAGAGGTGGGTTATTCCAATGGGGTTGGCAACCCCATTGCATCCTTAAAACTCTGGGGCTTGCCATCTGCCCTGTAGCTGAGCCCTTGGCACTTCTAGGCCTTCCAAGCTGCCCTGGAGCTCCAATATGCCTTGTCTTTTTCTCAATTGAGAATGTGAAGTCCTTGAAAACAGGGACTGAGTTCTTTTTCTATTTATGTCCCCAGTGCTTAGCACAACAACTGGCATTTATCAAATAAGCACTTAATAAAAGGTTTTCATTCATTCATTAAGTCCTTTGCCCGTGGGCAGTGGGTGAATAATAAATACCAGGTTGTAGACTAAACCATGTGTCTTTCCTGTCATTGCTCCTGTCCATGGTTTCCCTACTCTATCAAGACAAAGATCTTGGGTATAACTAACTGGCCAGGAAATAGCTATCAGTCTCCATGGAGGTGCAGGCAGAGATAATGGTTGTAATCACTTATTCAAAGGGGCTGTTGCCCTAAGGTTCACTCCTGCCAGAGTCCAAAACCAACCATAGGGTAGATTCCTTGCCCTTACTTTCATTCCTGTTCCCAGTGGCAAAGCTCTGCCCTCTGCTGCTTTAACAAGGGAGTGTTTAACCTAGAGAATGACTCCTGAGAACTGTCCATAAATTTGATGTGTGGCCTAGAGTCCGCCGGTGTCTTAGACCCTCAGGAAGAAATGGCTTTTCTTTGTTTCAGTAATTCCAAAGTACCTGGCTTTTTTGAAGTGTGGCAGCTCCCTCCAGAAGCACAGATTGTAAACCACCGAAACTCTTTACACACTTCTCCCTACCATGCTTTACTTAGCAAACTGTTACAAGAGTTGCTTTAGTCAAATAAATTCACCACTTGGTCTCCAGCCTTCTGCTGAGGAGCCTCCCTGAGCTGTATCCTGGATGACAGTTTGTCACTGAGCCTGTATTTAAAGCCTTCCCACTTTGGTAGGTGTTTGTGTTTTGCTGGCAGGCCTTGGGAAGTCCAAGGTCATCCTCAGAACACAATGGGGCACTAGAACAAAACTTTGAGGGAAGAAATAATTTATCACCATTATTATCTTCTCTCACATTCACATAATGCCTGATGGCTTGCTTTCCTCATTAAACCCTATGAGGTGGATGGGAAACCATTTCATAGATGAGAAAATTAAGACTCAAAGAAATTCAGTTCTTTTCTTCCTAAAGCAAGAGATTTAATAGCTTATAAATGTACTAACACTTTTTGAGATGCCCTAATATAATATTTTTTTAAATGTAAAAATGAGCAATTTTGAAAGTATTAGAACTCTGATCAATTGAATGATCAACCACAAGACCAATGATCAAAAATATATACCCATTCCCTACAGAGAGGTGACTGACTAATAATAAGTAAAACAAGATCCACATTTGGGGACATGGACAACATAAAAATTTATTTTGCTTGACTATACATATTTTGGTTTTTCTAGTAGTATTTTTTTCCTCAATTACATGCAAAGACAATTTTAAACATTCACTTTTTAAAGATTTGAGATCCAAATTTTCTCTCTCCCCCCACTTTCACTTTTTCCCTCTTTAAGATAGTAAGCAATTTGATAAAGGTTATATATGTGCAATCATGTAGAACATATTTTACATTAATTATATTGTGAAAGAAGTAACAGTTCAAAAGAAAAAAATAAAGAAAATGAAAAATAATATGTATGTATTTGTTTTATAAAGGTTGTTGGTTTTTTGGGGGCGGGTTGCCTTTATTTTTCAGGGATGAGATAAAGAGGAGAAACAAATACTTAATAATGCAGGAGATCTTAACCAAGGGCCCAGGGATTTATTTTTAAAAATATTTTGATAGCTGTTTTTTTAATATAATTGTTTTCTTTAAAATCCCAAGTATTTTATTTTATGCATTTAAAAACATTGCTTTGAGAATGGATTCATGGCACAAAGGTTTGCAACCCTTGAGGAAGTTAGGTAATCTAGAACAAAGTTAGTAAATGTAACTTGATATAGGTGTAGGAATATAAGTAGATGTAACTTCTCTGAGGGCAGGGACAGTTTTCCAGTTTGCTTTTTTATTCCTATTGCCTAATACAGTACCTTATATATAAAAGTCTTCAATAAATACTTAAAAAGAAAGTTGAATATATAACAATTTTTTTTTTCTTTTACTTTAGGAGAGCTCCAAACATCATTACTGATGAATGTTTAACAACAGGCTCTCCGAAGGGAAAAAAATTTACATAAGACATGCGTTAAAGTTTAATCTGCATTTTAAAGTCCAGATAATCAACAAACTAATAGACCTGATTTTAGCATTTACCAATTTCCCGAAATATAAATACTCACATTGAAAATTTAAAATAATCAGTTCAAAACTAGCTCAAGCTAGCTTTAGCATACTCTGGAGTCCACTGATTTTTATTACAAATGGAATGGATTAATGCTGTAAAGTTACCCATGCATATATCCTGTAAATAAAAGGCTATTAAATAAAAAAATAAAAATAAAATTTAAAAAAAACAAATGGAATGGATGTCACTTACTCAAAGTGGGAGAAGACAATCTGGGAGTTTGGCCAAAGAACTTGAATAGAAGCTGACAGTATTAAATAAAAGTAATACCTCTGAACCTTCTCTTGTTGTAGGTTAAGTCCCTTATTTCCATGATGAAGTTTTACAACCCTGATCTTGCCTTAGTTGAATTTTTAAAAATAAATAAAAAATAAATAGAAGAAAAGAGGCATCAGGCAGTTTTTCTTAGCATTTGGAGTAGAAGAGGTAGATGGGGTCTAACCTATTAATGCTGGCGTTTTCAGTCATGGGGGCAAAGGAGTTATTTGTTGGTCACTCATTTCAGCCACGTCTGATTCTTCATTACCTTATTTGGCATTTTATTGGCAAAGATACTGGACTATTGCCATTTCCTTCACCAGCTCATTTTACTGATCAGGAAACCGAGGCAAACAGAATTAAGTGATAGCTGCTAAATGTCTGAGACTGGATTTCAACTCAGGTCATCCTGATCCCAGGCCTGGCACTCTATCCACTCTACCATCAAACTGGCCATTGGCATTGGTAGAATAGCAAGAAGAAACCCTTTAGTTCAGGGTTTGGGGTATAGGCTTTCGAATACTGTGGAGAAGATTGTTTGAGGCCTTTTCTGAGTATTCAACAAAGATTTGTTACCTAAATGAACTAAGGGACAGGGCTCTGATAGAACGGGACACTGGCCTTGGATAGCGTGAAAGGAGGATTAGGGGTATGTTATAATAAATAAAAGTACAGCTGAGCTTTGCTGATAACTATTATACTCACTCCTCCCTGTCCTCCACTCTGTTTCTTCTATTATCTACAGGTTTCAGGACAGCAAGATGATATAATGGTGGAGTGCCAAACCCGGAGTCAGAAAGACTGATCTTCATGAATTGAAGACACAAGTGTCTTGCAAGTCACCTAACCTTATTTGCCTCAGTTTTCTCATCTGTAAAATGAGCTGAAAATGGCAAACCATTCCAGTATTTTCATCAAGAAACAAGTGAAGTTTCTTTTGTCCACACCATCCCTCTTTGTCCCCTGCAAACACAACCCCACCAAGACTCTTCTTTCTTGAACTTCTCAACACTGATGTAACATGCCTGCTAGTCCCATCACCCATCCTGGGAGGTACTTGATGTTCTCTTCCCAGGAGCCCCAGGGAGAGGCGGGCAATAGGGTGCAGTCTGTAGTACAATGGAGCCTTTCTGAGAGCAGGGCATAGGGCTGGAGAAGCAGAAGGAGCAGTTGCACCCAACCCTGCTCCTGAGGGACCAGTGGGAGGTAGAAACAAAAGTGCCTATCCCACCCAGTGGCTGCCAAAACCAACAAGCAGCACAGGAAAGAGGGGAGTGGGAAGGGAGGGGAACAAAGCATGACAGGAAGTGGCTTCAAGGGGCCTGAGGGAATGTGAGTGGCTCCATTCACTTTTCACTGGGAACTAAGACCCAAGGTCAGCTATTGGACAGATCAGGGCTGAGTGATCCAACTGGGATGGAGGCTTTGGGTGTGACTCAAATTGTGCCTGAGTATAGGAACTAGGATTTAGGTGTCTCCTTCTTTTAGACCTTTCTGAGTGGGACCTTAGCTGGCAAAAGGGAGGAGGTGATCTCTCCAATTTAGATATCTCCTCTTGGCTCCTAGACTTCCACAACTTCCATTTCTTAGAGTTCTCTCAGCATTGAGGCATCCTGTGCCCTAAGACAGGATTGTTTAGTAATCATAACTCTTTGTTTCATTTTCCCGGGGTGGGAGGGAACTGGATCTAAGAGTCAAATGAGCTGGCTTTGTGACCAAGTTCCTAGGTGAACCTTTGGTAAATAACTTACCTCTCTAGACCCAAGTTTCCTTTTCTAAAATAAAATGATCAGATGAGAAAAGCTCCAAGATCTCTTCCAGTTCTAAAGCTCTGAACCCGTGGAACCCACTTTGTATCATTGCTATCAGTTTTAGGCCCTTCATTTATTTTTATAATCCCTCTCATCTCTGCCTGCTCTGAGTTACTATTTGCTTTCGAAATTGATAGATAGTAAAGACAAATTTCCTGTGGCAGCTCTGAATCACACCTCCTCCTCTTACTTCTTCAGGAGAAGCCACCTACCTACTCAGGAAATAGTCGCTATTGTCAGTAAGATAAAGACCATTGAGAGCAATAGTAGGAGAACACTGTACCCAGTAGCAGCAACATTGTATCAATGATCAACTGTGAAAGGCTTAGCTACTCTGAACAAAACAATGATCCACAATTCCAAAGGACTCAGGATGAAAAATACTATCCACCTCCAGAGGGAAAATTGATGAACTCTGAGTACAAATTGAAGTATACTTAAAAAACAAAAACAAACCCAAGAACTTTATTTTTCTTGCTTTTTTGTGTGTTTTCTTTTGCAACATATATTTTGCATGACTTCCCATGGATAATTGATATCATATCACTTGCCTTCTGAAGAGCTGGAGGAGGAGCAGGAAGGAAAGAGAATTTGGCACTTGAGATTTTTAAATATTGTTTTTATATGTAATTAGAAAATATTTAATGAAACAAAAATATTTTTAGAAAATGATTAGGGCCACTAAGATGCTTATTTCCAGTATGTTTTGCATATAGTAGGTACTCAATAAATATTTACCAATTAAATTACTCCGAATTCCAGTTTAATTTAGAATTCCCCTTTTATTAAGTGCTTATGATGAATAGCTTAGTGCTAAACTTTGAAGATATATATGTGTGTGTGTAATATGTTATACACATGTATACATGAATATATATGCATACATATATGTGATCATATAGTAGATAAAATAGTCCTCACTCTCATTGAGTTTACAATTTATTGCACAGAGATTACATAAACACAAACAATTATGCAGATACATACAAGTGTTATGTGAGGTCTGAGTAGTCATTGGAAAGTCCATTGCCAATTTTTCTGACCGACAGGGCAGCATTAGAGCTTAAAGCTTCATAGCATTTAAGTTTGGCTTTAAGGATTGTTTGAGATGCCAATGTGCAAAAAAGGGAAAGGAGGTCAGTCCAGGTGGAGGGAACCATTTGGGCAAAGGTAGGCAGGTGGGAAAGTACCAGATATGTTTAGTAGAGTAATCTAGCTTGGTGAAAGCATAAAATATGTAAAGGAATGTAATATGAAATTAGACTGTGAAAGGAAGGGTGGTGCCATATTTCAAAAGCTCTTGAATGTCAGACAAGGAATATGCACTCTACTTTGTAAGTAATAAGCAGACAAAGATATTTCTGAGCAGAAAAGTGACATGATTGGTCAAAAGACAGTCTGGCAGCAGCAAGTACATGAAAAAGGGATCAATTGGGTTAAAAAGAAAATAGAGGCATTAAAACTTGTTAGGAAGATGCTACAGAAATTCAGGCAGGTTTTTATGAGAGTCTTCCTCTACTAAAAGGCAGCTAGATGGCACAGTGGAGAGAGCTTCAGGCCTGAGATTAGGGAAGTCTGAGTTTAAATTCAGTCTCAAATGCTTATTAGCTATATGACCCTAGTCTCTTAATCTCTCTTTGCCTCAATTTCCTCATCTGCAAAATGGAAATAGCAGCATTTACTTCCTAGTGTTGTGAGGATCAAATGAGATAATAATTGTGAAGTCTTTAGCCCAGTGTCTGGCACACGGTAAGAGTTATATAATTGTTAGCTATCATGATGTGGCAAAAAAGGAGAGAATATGAGAATCCCAGGGTGTGAGAGACGAAAATTTCTCTTGAAGAGAGATTATACTTTAAGACATAACATATGTGAGGAATTTATTTTTCCTCTATTCAAATAAGGTAGTATATGTAATATACTCCATGAACCTTAAAGCCCTATATAAATTATTATATCATTGTTATTATTCTGAGAACTGAGACCTCACTTGACCTATGCTGGGCCATCAGTAGATCTGGAGGTTACACTGAATCAAAACTCCTTCATTGAAATTATAGCTCTATCCCCTTCTAGAGAATCAACACTTCATTCTTCTGGGCCTCAGTTTCCTTATCTGTTGAATTAGAAGTTGTATTAGATGATTTTCAAAGTTCTTTCCTTATTCCTAGGATTAGATGTCAGTCCCTCGGTTGGATCTCCATTTTCAGTCAATAAGTCTTGTCCAACTCTTTGTGACTTTGTGGTCCAGTATCCATAGGGTTTTCTTGGCAAAGATGTTGGAACAATTTGTCATTCCCTTTTTCAATGAATTAAGGAAAATAGAGGGAAAGTGATTTGCTTACAGTCACTCAGCTAGGAAGTGTCTGAGATCTTCTTTGAGTCCAGAGCCAGGACTCTATCCATTGAGTCATCCAGCTACCTTTGGGAACCGTCAAACCTCTGATTAAATAATATGATAGGTACAGCCATTCTATAAAGCAACTTGGAATAATACCTCAAATATCACTTAACTGTTCATTCTATCTGACCCATAAATACCTCTATTGTAATATTAATTGTAAATGTAATGTAATTGTAAATACCTCAGTGTAAAGGGTAAAAAATACCCTTTTGGGTAACATACCCAAAGAGATCAAAGAGAGGAAAAGGAACCATAAGTAAAAAAAAAAAAAAATAATAACTATAGCTGTTCTTATTGTAGAGCAAAGAAGTGGAAACCACTTCTGGGTAACAGCTGAACAAATTATAATACATACATAATACAGTGAAATAAGAAACGATAAAAAGTTTTAGAGAAACCTGGGAAGACTTGTATAAAGTAATACAGAGGGAAATGAGCAGAACCAGGAAGACAATTTATACAATTAACAACACTGTAAAAGCAAACAACTTTGAAAGACTTAAGAATTCTAATCAACTAACCGTGATTCCAGAAAACTTACGATCTATCATACCCACATGATGTAGTGGATGTAGCGCAGGGGCTAGAATCAGCAAGACAAGTTCAAATCTGGCCTCAGACACTTCCTGAGTGTGTGATCCTAGGCAAGTGACTCAAGTTTCCTCATCTGCAAAATGAGCCAGAGTAGGAAATGGCAAACAAGTCCAGTATCTCTACCTAGAAAACCCCAGAATGGGGTCAAGAAAAGCCAGACACCTTTGAACAACATGATAAGCATCCTCTGACAAAGAATTGATAGATACAGAATGAGACCTATATTGTTAAACATAGACGATGTAGGAGTTAGTTTTGCTTATACTATGTATATTTATTACAAAGGTTTTATTTTCTTTCTTTTTAAATGGGGAGAAGGTAAGAAATAGGAAGGAGAGAAAAATACATTTTGTTAATTAAAATTTTAATTTAATTTTAAAAATAAACATTATGGTGCTTTCAACAGCTTATCCTTCTATCTCACAGCCAAACCCTTGTTTACTCTGCTCCTGTTGTGGGTTCTAGATGAAAGGGAAACAAAAATACTCCCCAGGGCCTGGTCTGGGTAGGTCTCCTGAGGCCTGGGTCTGGCAGTCGTTCTCCCAGTTCTGGCACCCTATTCTCCTCCTACATGCATCCAGTTCTGGGTTGGTGCCCATAGCCACGACCACTCCTGGAATGGCAGCGTAGGTTTCTGGGGCCTCAGTCCCAGACCTTGGTGCCTGCAGGTAGAACAGGTGACAGAGTGGCGGGTACCTCAATGACACTACTGTTCAGTTCCCAGTTCCCACACCCTGCTTCTGGAAGTTGCTGCCCCCTTTCCTGGGCTGGGACATCCACAGCATCCTGCCCACAGAGAAGGAGCCAGCAGGAGCAAGGAATGGCATAGCATAGATACCTGCCCTGTCCCACCTTTGGGATTTTCCTCACAATTTCCACTCATGGTGACAGGAAAACTGCCTCCACCTATTTCTGTTCCTCAGTCGTTGGTCTGTTTCCTGCCCCCCACCACAATAATAATAATAATAATAGCTAACATTTATATAGTGATTTAAGGGTAGCAAAGTGTTTTGCACTCTATCTCTGTTGATCCTCATAACTTTCCAGCACTTTATCTACCATGTGCTTCTTACTGACTTTCCTTTGACTGCTAAGATCCAGATAAAACCGAAGCAGGAGAAACCAGAACTGCTAGCCCCCATCTAACTTATAGTTTCTTACATCTGACATCCCATTATCTTTATTTGACTACAAAAACCTCTTCCCAAATCCCCTAAACACAAAATTTCATATTTGGAAAAGAACAAGAAACTTCATCTAATCTAACCTTTGTGTGAATCACGTGAATCATGTTGTGTAGCATGAACAGCTACCAGGGACTCAGGACCATCAATGAAGCCTAATCCGTTTGGGAACAGAATTTTTCTTCAGTCATTTCAGTTGTGACTGACTCTTCGTGACTCTATCTGGGGTTTTCTTGGCAAAGATACAGGAGTAATTTACCTTTTCCTTCTTCAGCTCATTTTGCAGATGAGGAAACAGAGAAAAACAGGGTTAAATGACTAGTCATTACACAGCTAGAAAGTGTCTGAGGCCAGATTTGAATCCAGGAAGATTAGTCTTCTTGACTCCAGGTGTGGAGCTCTATCCACTGTGAGATCTAGCTGTATCAAGAGATAGATTTAATTGTCAAGAAATTGGTTCCCTAAATTGAATCAATACCTGATGAAGCACAGAATTGTAAATTCACAATAAAACACAGCACAAGATAAAGTTTAAAGATGATTCAAGAGTACAATTGGAATTTTGAGAAAAGTTAGAAACAAATAAATGGCAGAATTTATGGCTTTTACATAAGAAATCATTAGCAAAATAAAAAAAAAAAAAAAAGAAAGAAATTGGTCCTTTTCAGACAATTCCAATAGCTTTGGGGTGGAGAGAGCCATCAGCATCCAGAAAGAAGACTGTTGGGACTAAATGTGGATCATAACAGTTTTTTTCACCTTTTTTGTTGTTGTTTGCTTATTTTTTTTTCCTTCTCATTTTTTTTCTTTTTGATATGATTTTTTCTTGTGCAGAATGATAAATATGGAAATATATTTAAAAGAATTGTACATGGATTCTTTTATTCATGAATCCAGAATTATATTGGATTACTTGCTGTTTAAGGGGAGGTGGGGGGAGGGAGGGAGAAAATTTTGGAACACAGGGTTTTACAAAGATGATGGTGAAAACTATCTTTGCATTGTTTTGAAAATAAAAAACTACTATTTAAAAAATAAATTTATTTTTAAAAAAAGGAATTGGTTCTTATATTAAGTATGATTTTTTCCTCTTTATCTTTCCTTACACTCTCCTTGGACCTGAATATGGGTGCTGGTTCTATCATCCAGGTCCAAGTAAAAAAAAGCTTTACCACCCTTCTCTAGCAAGTGTTTGATTTAATGCCTTTCTCTTCAATACTGTTCTAATAGTTGAAGGTAATCAGGATGTTCCCCCACCTTATTCCCCAGCATTTACTTCTCCAGGATAAACACAAGATCATAGAGTTAGAGCCTTAAAAGACTTTTAGAGTTTAACTTCTCATTTTACAGATATGGAAACTGAAGCTCAAAAGAAAAGAAGGAAATATGTAAAGCACTATTAAATCCTGGGCAGTGTGCTAAGTGCTTTATCTCATTTGATTCTCACAACAATCCTGGGAAGTAAATGCTTTTATTATGCCCATTTTACAATTAAAGAAACTGAGGCAAACAGAATTTAAGTGACTTACCCAGGATGACAATAGCTAACATGTTTGAAACAGAATTTGAATTCAGATATCTCCAAGTCTGATGCCCTATCTAAACATGCTAGGCTACCTTTCCAGGTTCTCCAAATGAAAGTCACAGAAAGTGGTTTCAAATCCCCTCACCACTCAGATCAGGGCATCTAGGAGGTGCAGTAGATAGAATGCTGAATCTGGAGTCATAAAGGCCTGAGTACAAATCTGGACTCAACACTTCCTAGCTGTGTGATCCTGGGCAAATCACTTAACCCTGACCCTGTTTGCCTCAATTTCCTCATCTGTAAAATGAGCCAGAAAAGAAAATGGTAAACCATTCCAGTACCTTTGCCAAGAAAACCCCAAATAAAGTCATTATGAGTCAGACATGACTGAACAACAAGGTGCAAAAGACTGACAACAGCTTCCCAGATTTCTCCATCCAATAGTATTTGCATGTGCAAAGTCATCAAGACCTTAAGTTAAACTAAGGGACTGAAAGGGTTCAAATTTGAGAGTACCTCAGTTTCCTTACCATAAAACTGGAAGCCTGTGAGGTCCATTTCAGCCCTGGCTCTATGTTATTCAGTCATTTCAGTCTTGTCTGGAGTCTTTGTGATCCCATTTGGGATTTTCTTGGCAAAGATACTGGAGTGCCCAGGGTCACACAGCTAATGTCTGAGATCGGATTTAAACTCAGGAAGAAGAATCTTCCTGAGTATAGGCTGGGCACTCGGCCACTGAACTGCCCTTGGGATTTGCTCTAGGAGGAGATTATGTGTCTAGGTGAAGGAATTAGTACAAAGTCCTTTAGACCCCATCCAGGTGGGTGGCGTGGGAGAGTACAGATTCAGCATTTACAGAATCTTGGAGAGTTAGGAGGAGCAGGAAGAGCCATTGAATTCATCCCCCTTCTTTTAAAGATGAAAAAACTGAGTCACAGATAGTTATAGAATTTACTCAAGATCTGTAGCAATGGCAGAATTTGATTCCAACTCTTCCTAATATAAGACAGTTAGGGTCTTTGGGGGGCTGGTGAAGTTGAGGGGAGTTAACCTCTTAAAGAATATGCCCCTTGACTGAGCAGTATTAGTTCATGTAGCTCCTTCCCAACCACAAAGCCTACAATATCCCAGCTGTTCCTGGCGGCTGGCTGGCATGACTCCAGGGCTGAGGTGTCATTGTGTTGTTAGCCAGCAGCCTGGCAGATTTCCTCCACTACTTGGCTGTGTATGAGACAATGGAGGAGGGGATGGAGATTTGGAGCAGAGCTGGACAATCAAGCCATCTTTAGCTAACAATAAGAATGGACAGAAGTTCAGGAAAGTTACATACTCCTCAAAAACCTCCCCTATAGTAATACCTCAATCTTATACGGTAGTCCTCTCTATTCACATTCTTCCCTTTCCCCCAACATCCCTTCCTGTTTATGTCAGGTGAAAGGACCTGTTACCTGAGCAGCAGTAACAGGGTAGGGTCCAGGACAAATAGAAAAGTCTGGAGGCAATTAGACTAAATGTCTCCTCAGGGAAGGAACCCTATCTGATACAGTCTTTTTTAATCTCTTCCTGCTCCAGGGAAACAAGATCACCGCAGAGGTATTCCCTTAATCTAGGAGTTCCATATTCTAAAGAAATTCACTCTTTTAGATTAGATAAAAAATCTGTTTGAATGCAGAGAAAATTAAATTTTATTTTAGTACCTCTGCCACTCTATATTCAGTAATTACCACAGCAGTGACTTAACAATGAAAGGGATTATTTTCCTACCAAAAAAGAAAGAAAATCACTTTTACTCTCAAACTCTCCCTAGAACCCAGATGAGGAGAGTGAGTGACCTGATCTTGCTTATCTAATCACTTCTTCCTTTCTCCAATCCATTTCCTCCCTTTGCCTGAATATTGTTGGGTTCTCCAAGAGTGTCCTTCTTGTCTCCCTCATGCCACACAGCCACTCTATTAACCAGATCTTGTTATTTCTAACTTCTCTGAACTATCTCTCCCTTTTCACCTGGATCATTCCAACAGGTCTTTCTATAATAAACCTCTCCACCCTCCAATCCAACCTTGGTGTAGACCAAACTGCCAAGGTGATTTTTCTAATATACAGATCTATATCCCACCCCTGCTCAAGGAGTTCCAGTGGCTCCCTATTAGCTCCTGAATCAAATATAAATCTTTTATTTGTCATCTAAAGCTCTTTATAACCTGGCTTCTTCCTGGTTTCTCACACTTTGCTACCCTATACATACTCTTATACAAAGCTTCCATTCCTCTGTAATGCCCAAATGTTCTCCATGCCCAGAATGTTCTACTCCTTTGCATCTGCCTCCTAGTGTCCCTGCCTTCCTTTCTGTTATTCAGTCACTATGATTCTTTATTACCTCAGTTTTGGGTTTTGTTTTTTTTTTTTGAAACTAAAGTAGCTGGCTATTTCTGTCTTCAGTCCATTTTACAGATGAGGAAACCGTGGCAATCAAGGTTAAGTGACTTACCCAGAGTCACACATCTGATATTCAATGTCTAAGGCTGCTTTTGAACTCAGAATTTCCTGACTCCAGGCCTGGCACTCTCATCAACTGCACCACTTAGCTGCCCCATATAAATCTTGTACCTAGCTATATGTTACACTTAAGTGTTATCTCCTCTATTAGAATGTAAGTTTTTTGAGAACAGGGATTTAGGTGTATTCGTTTTTTTGCTTTCTTTTATCTCTAAAAGGGCTTAGTTTAGTACTTGATACATTGTAATCACCTAATAAATACTTACTTATTGACTGCCTGAGAAAAGAGGAAGAAAGAAAAGAAACACTTCCCTCCTGTAGTTAGGACAAGCTTGGAAGCAAAACCTGTGCTCAGCCTCCCACCTTCACATGGCCAGATTGTTAAGCCTGTTTGCTTCCATGACATAAACAGCTCCCGCTGCACCACCAACTGCCCAGTCCAGCCCACCCAGATGGAAGAACTCTCCATGCCAGCTGCAGGGAGTGATACTCTTTTACAGGAAGAGAGGCTAGATGGATGGTCTTAAGGCTGTCAGAACCTCACAAGCAGGAAGCACTCCTCGGGCCAGATCTTCCAAATATCTCCAGATTCCATCAAGAGTCAAGGACAGCACTTGCCTGTGAAGAGCTCTGAGTAACCCAGGGTCCCTATTCCCTATCCTGACCGTAGATCGCTACATACATTCCCTCCTAACCTCTTTAGTTAAAGGAATATTTCTTTTTTCAAATCTCAGGCAATACTCTGAGGGAGTTCTGAGCTGCCCCCACAATCCCAGTCACAAGGAACAGGAAAAGGGAGGGAATCAAGCCTCCAGAGAGTAGGATGCAGCCAGGGCAGTAAAAAACAGCCTAATCACTAACTTGCTTTAGAAGCAAGTAACAGGCAGAGATTTTTGAAGGAATGGGGTGGGGGTGGGGGTGGGGAGAGATAAGGAGAAATGTATATTTGGTATATACAGTAGATAGAGCCTCCTTTTGAGCTTGGTGAGATAAAGATACTAGCACAGGCCTGAGAATCTGAACTACAGGTATGGAAAGAGACAGTCTCAGCATTCCTGAAAGTCACCAGTGGATCTTCCATTTAACTTGGGCCCAGAAGACATTTAACTTTGGCTTGGGAGGCAAAGGGATTCAGAAAGTTCCTATTCATTCTTTCTTTGACTTGGTGACAGCTCTTTAAGGAGGTTAAGGAAAATATACTTCAAGAATGATGGGAAGGACAGGGTAGTATACTTCTGGGTATATAAGGACTTCTCTACACTTATTTTTACTGAGTACCAAATAACAATAAAATAGAACCAGAAATCAATGACCCTCCCTCCCCCCAAATCTGGGTCTTAACCTCCAGATTCTATCTTAACTGATGAAATGTCTCTGGTCCATCACCTCACAGCTAAAGAAGAGAAAGTATCCAAATGGAACTGTTGGCAACTCTTTGGGTGGCTGTGGTACTAGGGAAAGAACACAGCAGCCAAAAGACTTAGGGGGTGAATTCAGTTCTGTTGTTTAGTAGCGGTGTGGCCTTGGGCCTAACTAAACCCAATTAAACCTCATTTCACACCTATAAAATAAGGGTAATAATAGCTGCATTGCTTATCTCATGAAAATTAAATGAACTAATGAATGTAAACCTCTTTGTAAATTAAGTGGGGTCATATGAGCACCGATTATTATTATTCTGCTAGATCTTATTCTTATCCCTAGATTTGCACCCTAAAATTGATTGGAGATAGTGAACTGAATTTTTCTCAGCTAAAAAGGTATGAACCATTTATAGGACACATACAAGCAGTACAACAAGCAGTAGAAGTGGGTGCAGGAATTCACTGATCCCTTTTCCATTCCTGCCCCATTGCCTCACTTCTCTCCCCCTCCCCCACCTTGACCAAGACCCTAGGAAGAAATCCTTAGAGAAAGGGTTGTGTCTATTCTGCTACCAGGAATTGGACTGAACTGCCCCTGAGGTAGGCCAAGTAATTCCAGAGAATGGACATTCCTATCTGGCTGTTATCATCATCTGAAGGGAGGAAATTCAGAGACCTGAAATAGGGTATGTATTAGAAGCAAAGGGGTTGGGTGTGGGGGAAAGAAGAGCTATTCCATGAATGAAATGATCCAGATGATAGCCAAAACAGGGCTCACTTTCTTCTTCCCAGTTTTTAGAACCAGTGTCTACTTCTTCTCCCCTTCATATATCATCTAACAATTGCAAACCTTTGGAAATTAGACAAAGACTATTGATGATTCTGGAGAATAGTCTCCTAGAAGTGCCTACCCCCACCCCAAGCCTTTTGGTTCCAAGAGCTAATGGTTAAGGAAGTGTAACTATGCCCCATAGTGGAAACTAAGAGAGAGAAAAAAAGCTTTCTATTCAAATCCCGAGAAATCTTTCTTATCCAGAAACTAACCAGCACACTTATCTCTTCTGAAATCATCAACACCAGGGATGTGATGGATTCAGACAGCAACTTTGCTCTCAATTCAAATAATAAAACATATCCCTCCTGCTGAAATACAAGGAAAAAGCTTCAGGGAGTATACTGAACCAAGGAAGGATGACAAAGGGGGAGAGAGAGGAATGAGCAATGGGGAACTGACACAAACACTGGGACAATCCGGGCTGAATCTCAGTAGTTAACTTTCTGACTGGGAGGGGCCAGACTAGAATTGTTTGCAAGAGATGGATTCTCAACTAGAGGAGGTGAGGATGCTATTTAGAGGACAGGACCACCTTGGCCCTTGGAAAAAGTGAACCTCCTTGCCCCCTTTTTCCCCACCCAAATACCTGGTTTTCCACGAAACAAATCTCGGCTTCTTTGCTCCCTGTGCTGCCCCTCCAGGTCTACCGCACCTACCCCTCAGAATTAATCAAAAGAAAATCGACTTCACTTTCTCTGCTTCAACTGTAAGCAAGGTGAAGAGAATCACAACAGGAGGTGAAAAAAAATGGGCACAGATTCTCAGCCCGACCTCTGCAACAGGTCCCAAGATTTGGCACTTCCTATGGCCCTTGAGAAAGACAAAGAATAGGGCGCAGGGGGTGAAGCTGACCAGGCACGGGTCTCAGGATAAGGCTTGGACAGTTGGTCACCACGACAAGGTATCCCCTGCATATTGCACCTCTTTTTTTACTGCCTACTAATGCGCTTTCCTTTTTCACTCAAGCAGTTCAAAGCCTCAGTTATAGCTTAAGTGCCAAAGTGAGAAGCTTTATTCATGCCTTAACCTTTTTTTTTCTCCTACTGACGGAACCATTACCTGGTGGGGGGTAGAAGGAGGGGGGAGGTAGAATCTCTCAAAGAGAGGAAGGAAATGCTCCAGGGCTTTGTGCTGTTTCTGACCTGGGCTAGGGGGTAGGTGGGTGGGTGACCACAATGTGTGTGTATGTGCATGTGTGTTTTGGGGAATGGGGGGGCAGGGAAACAACAGCTGTGACGTTGCTGCTTCGAAGGCACAGAGAAGGTACAACTAACTGGGTTTCGGGCACTCTGGTCCGTTAGAAAAGGCTTGCTTCAGGGGCAGAGATGCACAGAGAGCAGAAAAAGAGGGCTTTAGAAAGGCGGGCCTGGAGCTGACTGCTGTAGCCCAGGAGTGGGGAGAGTTGAGGATTCTGGTCCCAGATTAGTAAACTAAAACCCAGAACAAAGCTTGGAGCCCCGGGGGCAGCCCTGGGGGCCAGGTACAAAGCTCCTCTTTTTTGGGCCAGCAATGACACGAGGGATCCGGAGGCCACCTTTGTCCCGAACACATTAAACGGACCTTTTCTCTCCCCACCTTCCCCCACTCCAGTCCCCCCCACCTCGCCGTTGGAGCCTCCCTCGGATCCCAGCACTTACCCTGTCCCCGCCAGCCGGGAGTCGCTCCTCAGCCGGAGGCGCAGGGGGTCCGGGGGTCTCGACCCGGATCAGGCGGTGTGGGGGCGAGCCGTGGCGCGGAGGTGGCGCGGGGCCGGGGGTTACTGGGGCCGCAGGGGTGGCGGGGCCCGACGGCCCCCCAGAGTAGGGGTCTTCGAAGTCGCGCTCACGCTGCAGTCGGTAGGCGGCCAGGATGTCGGGAGGAGGCGCGGGGGGCGAGGCTGGAGCGGGCGCTGGGGGCCGGTAGTCGGGCTCGGGAGGTGCGGGTTTGGTACCCCCGCCACCGCCGCTCCCCCCGCGGAAGCCCAGGTGCTCTCGGAGCCACTTGGCCACACCCCCGCCCCCACCGCCGCCGCTCCCCCCGGGGCCGGCTCCGGCGCCCCCACCGCCCCGGCGGGCTCCCCCCGGGCCGCTCCCCGCGCCCCCCTGCGCTCCCCGCGGCCCGGGGCCCGAGCCCGCGGGAGGAGCTCCGCTCAGTAACATGGGGCCGGCCAGACTGAGGCGAGGGGGGAGAGGGGAGCGCCGAGAGGGGAGGGGGTGCTATGGGGCGGAGAGAGAAGCGGGAGGCGGAGCTCTTCTCGGTAACACCAGGTTGGCGGGGGAGGGGGCGGGGAGAGGGGGCGGGGTGGGGCTCTGCTCAATAGCCAGGGGCCGAACTCTGCTCTTAGGAGGCGGGGAAAGGGGGGCGCCAGTCTTGGACTAGGAAGCAGAGAGAGGGGAATCCTGCTCCTGTAACAGAATCTTTTTGCGGGGGATAAGTCCTCCCGGTACTACAGCGCTCGTGCTTCAGAGTCATAAGCTGCCCTCAACACTCTCATCACATCCCTCCCATCCCTCACTGAGCATCTGGAAGGTTCAGGTCGCACAGTCCAACCAATCTCCTGGGCTCAGTAGATCCCTCCAGCCTGATTCTACCAGCCCAATGTCGGAAACACGTCCAAAGAGGAATTGGGGAGAAGCGAAGGCGGCGACACTAAGAAGAATATTCCTTTCCTCATATTTTCCTCTGTTACAGTCTTATCTGCTATTATTTTTGGAACCCTACTCTCACATGCCCCCTCCACAAAACATACCAAACCAACACAGCTCATATCACATACATATCCCGGGTACACCCACGTATACGCTGCTCACATCTCATTCTCAGATATACATCCTACACTTTCATGGCACACATTGACACCACACAGACAGGTACACGAACAGACCTTTCGCATGCAAACACGTGGGATGCTTATGCTTACACCAGCACACGCACAAATTCCCTTTAAATAATATTCCAGTCTTCACTGTCAATCAGATCACTGACAGACCGAAACAGACAAGTCAATAAATCAAGTCTAGAAGCGTTTCTAAGCCTGTCTATCATAAAGCCCCTTATCCACCGGGGACTCTGAATACTATACAGTCAAAATATAGATTATTTCCCAGTTATAGAAATAAAGTTTCTCCTTTAAAGGTGTTTGATTAGTGTTTATTCAATGTTCCCAGTTGCTTATTGAAACTGTGCTTCTGTCGGAGAAACAGATTGCTACATCCTCCTTCCCTAACTAAACACCTAAATATCCACCACCACCTTTTCTTCCCCTGCCCTTTAGAAGTGAAAACCCCAGTATCGGAGTTAAGGATTACAGAAGTGAGAGATGTTAAATGAGGGAAGTGCTGGGAGAGAGAAGAAGGGTGCCAGGGGAATAAGGGACCCCAGAGGTAATTATTCAGACGGAGAACAGAAGAATGGAGTAATGGCAAATCTAAAATTCCTGTACTAGGATTCCCAAGATCCCTTTGACCCAGAGGAGTCTGGCAACTTTCTTTGGTACACAATTGCTAAATCCTATTTTGGTCACTTGCTTTTACCTTTTTACCCTTTCTGAAGGTATTCTGAAGCAGCTTGCCAAGGGTCACAGCAAGTGCTTAAGGCTAAATTCGAACTTGGATCAACTGGACTTAAAAGTCTAACACTTTCACTAGTGAGTACCTAACTGCCCCAGTCAGCTGACCAGCATTACTCAGGCTTTGTGCAATAGAGACAAAACTTGAATTCAGGTCTTCTAAATTCTGAAAATCCTCCTCCCTTTCCCCAATCATTATTTCCTTTTAAACAACAACACACAAACCAAAGGTATTTTGGGTTCCTGTAATAAGGAGGTAACAGTACCATTGTATTCTGCTCTAGTCAGACCATATCTGCAGTACTGTGTTCAATTGTGACTACCACATTTTGGAAGGACCGGGATCAACTGGATTTGATCCAGAGGAGACAATTGGGATGAGAAAGTCATTCAACTTGTTACTGCCCCAGGCAACGCTCTAAGACAAGTTTTATTTGTTTTGTGATGGCATCTCCTCTTTTGTAAATTCCCTAAACACAAATCTTGTACGATATTCATATGGCCCTTTACAAAGTACATCTATTTATTTTATTTGATCATCACAACAATCCAGTGAAGATTGTAGGAATATTGTTATTCCCATTAGACAAAGAAACTGAGATTTAAGGAGAATAAATAATTTTTCAAAGATCATATTAGCAGCAAAACATGGATTGGGGCCCAGTTTGTGGTTTTGGTTTTTAAACTGAAACTGATTTCACTGGCATGGAGAAAATGCTATGAAAAAAACTTTCAGTGAAGACAACCCGATTTCTTATTCCATCTGAAATGTATAGTCTGAGAGAGTTGCCTGGAGGCACTGAGAGGGCAACGTTAACAACCATTATAATAATAGCTAACATTTGCATGATACTGTAAGGTTTGCAAAATAAATGTTAACCTCAGGGAACCTAATGCCATTATCATCCTCTTTTTACGGAGGAGAACCTGAAGCAGCTTGCCAAGGGTCACAGCAAGTGCTTAAGGCTAAATTTGAACTTGGATCAACCTGACTTAAAAGTCTAACACTTTCACTAGTGAGTACCTAACTGCCTCAGTCAGTTGATCAGGGTTACTCAGGCTTTGTGCAACAGAGACAAAACTTGAATCCAAGTCTTCCAAATTCTGAAATTTTAAGCAGGATCCTCAGTTACCAGACTCCAAATCTAGTACTTCCTTCCTCCCCCCCACTATATCACAGATTCTAGATATGGGGAATAGAGAATCTGACCAAAGGACAGCGATGGGAGAAAAAATATTAAATTTGGGGGGCAACTAACAGACTAGTTTGTCTGGAAAGTAGGCATGACCAATGTAGTGATTATTTTCCAGGACTAGACATTTGTTAGGAAGGAGGGCTTTGACTCTTAGAGTAGAGGGGTGTGAGATGATAGATTAGAGAGTATAGGGGCAGTAGGTGACAAAGTAGGTAAAGCACTTATCTTGAAGACTCATCTTCCTAAATTCAAATTTGTGGCTCTGGACCGTGCTTACCTCAGTTTCCTCGTGCGTAATATGAGCTAGAGAAGGAAATGGCAAACCACTTCAGCATTGAACGAGATGAGGTGAGATCTTTCAAGACAGTTGTGAAAATCGAGTAAGGCTTCATTTACTTCAAAGTTTGAGTAGGCCTGAAGGATTTTGAAGATTGAGTCAAGGGCATACTTAAGTCCCTTCCTGCTATCCTCCCATGACATCAGCGTCTCCCTATTTCAATCAAATATGGGCAACTATGTACTTATTGGTCAAGTTCAATTTCTTGGGTAGTTCCCCAGTTTAGAATGTAAGATCCTCAGCCAATAAGGATGAGGGTCAGTGGTGGGAGGGGGTATTTGCGTTAGGGATCAAAAGTGTTGACCCTGTCTCAAAAGGTGCTTCCTCCCTTCCATTGTCTGCTGGATGGGTGGGACGCCCTTCTCTTGAGAACGTATAATAAACTTTGCTTTGCTTCTAGAGATCTCTCCAGCTTTTTTTTATTAAATGGTGACCCCTCACCATTTCTGAACCATACAGCATCTTTTCCAAGAAAATCCCAAATGGGGTTATGAAGGATCAGACAACTGAAAAACAACTCGAGGGCAACACTATAGGTATTAACAACAACAACAACAAAACATTAATAAAAGATTTTTTAAAGTTCACAAAACAAAAAAGTACGGAGGAAAATAAAAACAAATAGAGCCGTTTTGCTATTAGTTTATAAAATTATGTATGCATATGAATACAATCCGTACATATCAAAAGTTCACTTTTTTAAGACAAGTCTCAAATTCTTTTTTGTATGATGAAATGTTTGCATGTTGATAATTAAATTTACAATGAAAGAGAAAACTTATTTTAAAAAGAAAGTAGAGTTTGTGAAAGTGGGTAGTATGAAATTAGACTCAGAAAGCAAGAAACAAACTATGGAGGGCTTTAAATGGTAAACAAAAGAGTTTGTCTCTTATACTATAGATAATGGGGAACCATGGATAATTTTTGAACAGGAGAATGACCTAGTCAGATCCATGTTGCAAGATTATTTTGGCAGGTATGTGCAGCTAAGAGAAGAGACTGGAAGCAAGGGTAATGATTAAAAAGCTGTTAGTCAAGACAAGAAGTGGAGAGAACTAGAATTAGGACAGTGATTGAGCAGAGGCAAAAAGACAGAATGAGAAATGTAGAAACAGAAGGATTATATTGGTTATATTAGGCAAAAGGGTAGAATAAGAGTTAAAGATAATTCTTATATTTTGAATCTGAATGGCTGGAAGAATGGTAGAGACCTTAATAATTAGGGGAGTTGATAGTGATGGGGAGAGAGGGTTGAACCTCCAATATATACTGAGCTTTCAGGTCACAAGGTGTCTCAAAAGAATTTGTAGGCTTAGACCATTTCCAAATTAAGAGGCAAAGATCTTATGCTGCTGGCTGCAGGTTCAGTTCCAAAAAGGAGTTAACAAGGGAGAAGTTAATTAACCAGAGGGAAGACATGGGGCAAAGCTCTTAATGAACTCACCATCAACAAGGGGAAAGATGACCTGTTATAAAGAGGGCTAAGTTTCCAAAGAACTGGCAATTAGCAAGGGGGAAGATAAGATCTTATATAGTAAAAGAATAACCGGGGTTTGACATTTATATCTATGCTGACTGTGGGGTCAAGATAATTCTGTCAATTCAAGGAATTTAACAGGGACCACTACAACAAAGGTCCACATAAGGACAAGATAAAACTGAAAATGTCACTCTCTGCTTGCCTCTGAAAGGCAATCTGTGAACTGATCCAACCATTCTGGAGAACAATTTGGAACTATGTCCAAAGGGCTTCAAACTGTGCACCTTTGATTCTGCAGTGTCTGTACCACAAAGGGATCATAAATAAGAGAAAAGCACCCAGATATGCAAACATCTTTGTAGCATTTCTTTTTTTAGTGGCAAGAAACTGGAAACTGAATGGATGCCTATCAGTTGGAGAATGGCTGAGTAATTATGGCATATGAATGTTATAGAATATTATTGTTCTTATAAGAAATGATCAGCAGGATGATTTCAGAGAGTGGAGAGACTTACATGTACACGGCAACAGCAAGATTACATGATGATCATTTCTGATGGACGTGGCTGTTTTCCACAAGGAGGTGATTTAGGTCAATTCCAATAGAATTGTGATGGAGAGAACCATCTGCATCCAGAAAGAGGACTATGGGGACTGAATGTGGAAAACAACATAGTATTTTTCATCTTGTTTGTTGCTGTTTGCTTGCTTTTTTTTCTCTCTTTTTTTTACCTTTTGATCTGATTTTTCTTGTGATGAATGTGGAAATATGTATAGAAGAATTGCATGTATTTGACATATATTGGATTACTTGCTATATAGAGGAAAGAGTAGGAGAAAAGTTTGGAACACAAGGTTTTGCAAGGGTGAATGCTGAAAACTATCTTTGCATATATTTGGAAAATAAAAAAACTTTTAATTAAAAATAAATACAAAATAAAGAAAAAGAAAGTAATAATATCTATAGCATGGACAGTAACTGAGAATTCAACTAGGGCCCACTGCAACAAAGATACACTTAAATTCAACAAAAGCCCTGTCCTGTCAATATTCCTCCCTATGAACCACCTGGCTACCAAGGACCTGATCTTTTTTGCTGGGGTCCTAATCAGCCCGTTAATAGGAGGAATGAATTCTGTCCTCTACATGTTTAGTTAGTGATGCTTGTGGAACATCCAGGAAGAGAGATGAGGCATGCAATTGATATATGATTGGGATTCAGAAGAGAGATTAAGGGTTCAATATGTAAATTTGGGAGTCATCTAACATGGAGATGATTTTTGAACATGTGGAACTCTGACAAAGCCCTAGAGAACATCTTACTTGTTGCATAGGATATAGATGAAGAATACATGAAGATCCATCAAGAGATTGAGAAGGAGCAAGCAGGTACATAATACAATTAAGGCATGAAAGGCAAATAAGAGGGAGTGAGGAAAAGACAGGATCAAATCTACATTGTTCTGTTTATTTATTTTGCTGAGACAATTGGGATTAAGTGAGTTGCCTAGAGTCTGAGACTAGATTTTGAACTCAGGTCCTCCTGACTTCAGGGCTGGTGTTCTATTTGCTGTGCCATCTAGGTGCCCCTATTTGTTTGATCATATTTATAGGTAGCAGTGAAAGAAATGTTTATAGGTAGTAGGGAGAGACTGAAGATCAGAACTGAGAAGAGTTGATCATGGGGTAAATTCTTAGAGGGTGGGAACCAAGGATATTAGTAAGGAAGTTGGAATTATCAAGGAAAAAGGAATACTGTGTAAGCCAGTTTGACTAGAACATAAAATGCTTGAAGAATAATTAGCAATAAACCTGAAAAGGGAGGCCAGAGACAAAGTGTGTAAGATTTTAAATGCCAAACAGAATAGTTTGTATTTATTCTACATCCATTAGGGAGAGATTGGAGGTTCTTGAGCTAGGGAATGACATGATTAGATCTCCAGTTTTGGATAAAAACCACAAATATGCATAGAGTATGGGTGTTCCCTGAAGGACAAAGACTAGAGGAGATTCTCTCCTACCTTCCACCTTACTCAAAATTTATACCTATGTATGAATGAAAAGAAAAGATCTATGATAAAGGGATATTTGTTAATAATTGCTTAGAGATTTCAGAACGCACAATGGAAAGGAGGAAAGGAGGTGCACAAAAGTAGGTCTGAGCTGGTTTAGGATGAAAGTAAAAGGACATGTAGAGCAGGGGAAGTGGGCTTTATCTCTGATAGTGAGTAGCTAGCTGACTCATTGGGATTAGTATAGTGAAGGAACATATTTGCTAGCCAGAGGTTCTTTGATATTGCATCACTAAATCGCTATCAAAGTTGTTTCCAATCCAAACCATGGAGAGATGGTGGTGGTTGAAAATTCCATAGCATATCTTAGTCCTTGAGGATTGTGCTAAATTTGTTTATGGCACCCATTTGGTAGTCATACACCAAGATGGTGGGTGATGACACATACAAAAAATATCCTCCATCTGGAGCACATGTTCAGCTCTGGTTCAGTCCTAGTGCCCTAATGCAGCTGCCTAACTTTATCCCTCTGCCCCTGTGACCCTCTTCTCGCATTGGTGAATTCTTTCTGGAATCTCCATGTTGAGAAAGGACCCAAAATAGCTATCCTTAATTTTCCAAATTTTGTCACCATGCCTAAGCTGCCTCCTCTCTTCACCCCTGTATCTCCTTTCTCACTTTGTGGAGTGTTTTCTGGAAGTTTCAGACCAGTTCTCCTTTATTTTCTGGGTTTGTATACCATGACCATTCTAAAATATTTCCTCCTCTTCTATTCTACCCTTTTCTGTTCCATTAAAATCCAAACTTCTCGAGGTCAGGGTTTATCTTTTTATTTTATTTTATTTTATTTTATTTTATTTTATTTTATTTTGTATCTGTATTCTTAGTACTTAGAACAGTTCCTGATCCATAATAAACATGTAATAAAACATTGATTTACTTGATTTGACCTGACTTGTCTGAGGTTCTGCTCAAGGCAACACCAAATCTCTGCTTGAGGTCTCAGTCATTCTGACTTTTAGTAGGATGTCTGAAGCCTCATTCAGGAAGAATTAGATTTAGGCATTCCTTGGTTCTTCTCAATTTGATGGTAGCACATCTTTAAAGCTTTTTCTTACAATGTACTTTATTACTTTCCCTACAATCCAGACAATCTGAACTATTCATCACCATCTATCAAAGTATCCCCAGTGCTCAGGTAACCCTGTTACATGTCTTTCTCTAAGTCATACTGCTGTTGAGAATGTTGCATGTTCTTTCCCTTGCATTATTCATATTTTGAATGCCTAGTTCTCCTTTGAGATTGAACTCAATTGCCATGTGTTCCATGAAGCCTTTTTTGGTCATTTAGAAATGATTCTGTCTTAGATATCCCCTAGGATTTTGTATCTTTCCTATTCACCTTTCCCTTATTTTTTTTCCTAATAGGGTTTAAAAATTTTTTTATTAATACTTTTTAATTTAAAAAATTGTTTTAAACTGGTCCTTGTGGATTTTATTTTATTTTATTTTTTATTATAGCTTTTTATTTACAAAATATATGCATGGGTAATTTTTCAGCATTGACCCTTGAAAACCTTCTTTTCATGGATAGAAATCAGATTGTAAGTAGTTGAGAAAAGAGGTGAGTAGTGAAACAATGAAGAATTGTTATAATTCTAATATGTAATATAACATATATTATGTATAATTATGTAATTATGTGTATATATAGAATATAGAATTGTTGGAAAAGAAGGTTTTCCCTCCTTCTCCTCACCCCCTCCCCCAGATGGCAGGTAGACCAATACGTGTTAAATATGTTAAAGTATATGTTAAATACAATATATGTATACATACCCATGGTTATTTTGCTGCACAAAAAAAAAAAAATCAGACTTACAAATAATACTTTTTATTTTTAAAATACATGCAAAAATAGTTTTCACCATTCATCCTTGAAAAACCTTGTATTCTAAATTTTTCTCCCTCCTCTAAACAGCAAGTAATCCAATATAAATTAAACATGTGCAATTATTTTAAACATATTTCCACATTTGTCATGTGCAATAGTTTTTCAGTACATGTATTCTTTTAAAGTAAGTTTAGGAGGGCAGAGACTCTATGTTACAGATTTTTCTATTTCCCTTAGCATTTAGCATAGTATCTTGCACACAGTAGGGATGAAAGAAGGAAACTAGTATTTATTAAGCATCTACCATATGCCAAGTGACTTACAAATCTGATCTCACTTGATCCTCGAAAGAACATTGGGAGGTGCTATTATAGCACATCTTAACCCATCTTACAGTTGAAGTAGACAGAGGCAAAGTGACTTATTCAGCGTCTGATTTGAAAGCAAGTCACCTAGACTTCAGTCTTGAGTATTTTTTTTATCCACTCTGCCACCAAGGCACTTAATAAATTGATCATTAAATCTGGACTGAGTTATTCCATTATCAAAATAAAAAAGGAATCATATGCAATACAATTTTGAATTTTACTGATTAAATAAAAAAAAATTAAAATTAATTGATAGAATTCATCAATCAACAAAGTGTTATGTTTATTATATTTCAGATACAGGGCTAAACATTGATGTAAAGACAAAAACAAAATCATCTCTATCCTCCAAGAGTTTATATTCATTTGGGGATACAATATGTACATGTATAGGCATATATACAGGACACATACCAAGCAGATGTAAAGTAGCCTTCTTAAAACAAGTAAAGCTTAGGAAAAAATTATTAAATTTCTCTAGAGTCTTATTTTCATAATTTCCTCTAGGTTCATTTCAAATATTATTAAATGTATCCCTAAATCATAAAGGTTTTTCAAGAAAACATTTATTGTGTAAATTGGAGTATATCTATGTAGTGAAAAAAATTTTAATTTAAAAATTTAATTTTAATTCTAGATTCAAAGAAATCCTTTAAGCAAGTTTGACATTGTAGGTCTTATTTCTCCTTTTGGGACTCTTGCCTAACCTTATATAATAGTCTTCCTGGCTTTCACTTGTTTACTATGTATGTTTGGGGTGGGAAGAGTGGGAAGAGGAACTGGACAGTTTGGTCATTCTGTTTGGTTTCCAAGGCCCGCCACCATCTGGCCCCACCCAGTCTGACATTCCAGAACTCTCATACAAAGCATCTTCCATTCTTTAAAAGATGCAAGGTTTGTTAACAGAGAAAAGTTCTGTAGGAAAGTTATCTGATAGGGCTTAAGGAAGGAGACCTAAGGGGTGGTGGGGAAGTTCCTTTTGCCACAAAAAAAGTCACTTTGAATAAAGTAGTCTCCCATTTCTGCCCATCCCATTCCCTCTCTTCAATAGCCAACAATTGCCTCCCCTGTTTTGAGGATAGAGAAGGGATGAAGACTGAAGATCATTAACATTCATTCATAAAACATTTAAGGTCTATTATATTCCATACACTGTTGGATCCTGAGAAATCTATAAAGATAATTTGGGCATTTCCCTGGTCCTCTAGAATACAGAGGGATGAGCATATGTACTTACCCAAATAATTATTACACCAAAAGAACAAAAACAGAAAAAAGTATAAGTATGCTCCGAAGGTCTAAAGGAAAACTCTTTTGTTTTTTTCTTACTGGGAAGAGAACAGAGAATCATGACCCAAGGGAATTAATCAAAAACTTCAAGGATTTTAAAGTTTTGATGGGCATCGTCCCAGTCAGATATGGATGGACAAACAGAAGCTTTAGGGGAAGTATATTTATGCTCAGAAGCAGCTCACAGGAACTGTTTAACTAGAAGCATATTGTTATATAGTTCTGAGGTACTGTGGAAGATTAAATGAATAAGAAAATAGTTCCTGATCTTAAGAAGTTTATAATCTTTTTGAAGAGACAAAGTGTAATTCTGTGAGACAATTGGAGAGCAAGATTTATCTCAGGTTTCACCTTTCCTTTAAAAATCACTACTTGCTCTGGCCAGCCCCTTAAGCTATCATCATCAATATATATATGAGTGTGTGTGTGTGTGTGTGTGTGTGTGTGTGTGTCCTCTTTTTCTTTGGCAAACCCCTCTACGAAGAGTCTTCCATACAATTCTATATTCTATATATACACATAATTACATAGTTATACATATTATATGTTATATTATATACTAGAATTATAACAATTCTTCATTGTTTCACTACTCACTTCTTTTCTCAACTACTTACAATCTGATTTCTATCCATGAAACCTATAGAAATTATCTCTTTTCTACTAAACTAATGGTTCTTTCTCAACTTTATTTCTTCTGGATTCTCTCTACTGTGATTTACTACTATCACCTCCTCTTAGATGCTCTTTCCTTTGTCACCTTTCTTGCCACCTCTCTCCCAATTCTCCTATTGCCAAAGACAATTGCTGATTTACCTCTCCATCCCATTCTCTTGTTGATTCATTATCCAGCATTTACTCCCTAAATTTGAGTTCTCTAAAGTGTTTTTTCAGGGAGCTTCCTCCTTCTCTATGATCTCTCCCTTATTGTTCTTCTCTTTTTTTATAAGTTCAATTACCTACTTTAAATTTATGATTACAACTCTCAGATATTCATATTCAATTCAAGTCTCCTAAACTTAATCCAAATGTCTCTTGGACATCTTCTTTAAGCATATCAAACTCAATATGTCCCAAACAAAACTCATCATCTTCCTTGATAAATCTGTCCTCCTCAATTTTCCTTTTTTCTCTTGAGGGTACTATCATCCTCTTAGTTACTGAGATTCATAACCTCCGAATTATCTTTAATGCTTTAAAATGTTATTTTTTAGTAATAATACTCTTTAAAAACATGATTTTCACTTTTTAATTCATCCTACCCCAAGAGCTTTCCCTTGCAGCAAAGCAATAGCTAAACAAAATTAATCAACACATTGGCCATGTCTGAATATTCATTCCCCATTCCTTACTAGTAACTTACCTCTTTTCTGATGCAAAGTAGAGGGCATGCATTATTGTTAGTCCTCTGTTGTTATGATTAGCCATTGCATTCATCAAAATCCTGAAGCTCTTCAATGTTGTTTTCCTCTATACTACTGTGTTATTTTTTTTAAAACAATTCTTTCCCCTCTATCCTCCAATTCCACCATTAACGTTTTGCTAATCTTTCTAATAATTAGTCCTCCCTCCTTCTCAAATTGTTCAGTGTTAAAAGTACCAAAAAGACTTGTTCCAACAGTGACATCCAAGGAAATCTGAGAAGGGATGCTTCAAAGGAATAGGCATCGGTGTACCTAACTCTAGTACCTTGCCTGGGTTTGAATTCTACCTATGATGCTTGCTTAATTGTCTAATTGTGGGCAAACCAAAATTAATTTCACTGGGTCTCAGTTTCCTCAACTGCAAAGTGCAAGAATTAAACTAAATAATTTTTAGGATCATGAGATAGATAAGAATAAGTACTTAGTGATATATGGAATGTAAGATGTTTGATTATAGCCTAGAATAGTTTTGTCATCTTTCTTATTTGTCATTAACTTTTCACTCTGCTCCTTTTTCACTCTCTTCCATTCTCTCCCTCAAAGGCAAAACAAAACAAACAAAAACTCCCCTCCTTCCTTTTCCTTGTCTTCATAATTTTATACCATTTCTGGGCTTTAGTCCATAGCCTATTTCTTCCTCACAATCCTCCTCAGCAAGGAAGCCAAGTTGTTGCCCTTCTCCCACACCTTGTCCCATACCCCTCCTAGTGGCAGGCCCTGAAGTTAAAACAAATTTATCCAAAAAAATGCTGGATTCCTTTGAACTTTGGTAATTAACTTCTCCCAAAGTAAGGGAAAAGAGGCAGTATTTGTAACCAATGCACCAAAAGGATTGTTAGTCTGAGCAGCTGCTTTACTCCAATGAAGGGTCAGACCATAAATAGGCCTTTGTTTCTTTTGTCTAACTCATTTCCCTTTTCTCTTTATCTCAGCATAACTCCTGCCTCTTAGTCCCCATCAGAAAGCTTGCAGATTTCTTTACAGAAGGAAGGCCTTCTTCATCAAAGTCTATTCCAGGTACCTCCACCCTTACACAAACCCTTAGACCACTTACATATATTTTTTCCTTCCAAAGGAGTGGGGGTGGGTGTAGTTCCCCTAGGGGTTTATTTCCCGATTTTAAATTTTGTTTATTTATGTTGTGGAGAAATGTTTCTCTTTGAAGTGCTTTGAGATTGCTACAAGTGATGTGCTAAAAAAAAAAAGATGGGAAGGGATGGTTCAAGAAATGCCAATCTTGAAAATGAGTGAAGAAGATAGTGGAGAAGGATGTCTGAATGATGTGAAACGAAGAGGTGCTTAATAAAAACACTTTGAATTGAACTGAATTGTTTAATTCAATACTTCTGCGAATAAGAGTTGTGGAAGGAGTCCTGTCGTATTTTGAATCAAAAGGCCCAGGGTTATCTTGATTCTGACCTGACAATTATACTAACTGTATAATATTGGTTAAATTACTGAATCTCTGAGGCACAAGTACTTTATCTGTGATATGGAAAGGATAATACAAAAGCTACTTATCTTCCTGGGTGAATGTGAGAAAATCTTGGGAGCTATTATTGTTAATAGGGAAGTAGAAGGATGGCACAGTACAGACTTCCAAATAATACATCTCTCGGTCATCCTGGATCCTAGTGTTCACTCTGACTCCTTTAAGCAGGTGTGAGAATAGAGCTACTCTCTCTAAACCTCCACTGCTCTAAGTCAGGGCTAGGGCCAAGGCCATCTGTCACCCCGTTATGGTATAATGCTAGTCAATTACTACGAATTGGAGAAGATACAAACACCCCGTTATGGTATAATGCTAGTCAATTACTACGAATTAGAGAAGATAGAAACACCCCGTTATGGTATAATGCTAGTCAATTACTACGAATTGGAGAAGATAGAAACACCCCGTTATGGTATAATGCTAGTCAATTACCACGAATTGGAGAAGATACAAAGTTTCCCATTGTCAGGCTCATAAAACAAACCTTGTGGAGTGGAAAACTAGAAAGCCTGATAAATTTGGAAGAAGATTCTTGATTTAGTCCTCCCAGCTCAGACTTCAGGATATCCTAGCCTAAATTCTCTGACTCCAACTCTTCTGGTTGCAACCAGTCCTCCCAGCTCAGACTTCAGGATATCCTAGCCTAAATTCTCTGACTCCAACTCTTCTGGTTGCAACCAGTCCTCCCAGCCCAGACTTCAGCTTATCTTAGCCTAAATTCTCTGACCTCCAACTCTTCTGGTTGCAATATTCAATTCAATAAAAATTTGTTGGGCATCCGCATTTGCAAAACAAAGTGCTCCCCTTCCCCCAAAAAAGAAGGACAGCAAGGTGATGGTGAAGTGCTTTGCATTGTAACACTTGGAGCCACTTCCCTGTGTGATCTTGGGCAAACCCTGTCATTTCTCTGGTCCTAGATTTCATGAGATAAATGGACTCTAGATTTAGATCTAGGGGAGACCCTTGGGGCCAACTAGTCCAATGCCTTGGATCTCCCTCAAATAGGGAGATGAAGTGATTTGTCCAAAGTAGCAAGTGCAAGAGACAGATTCAAATTCTGATTTCCTGATTCCAAATATAGCATCTTTTCTCCTCTGTAAAATGAGAGGTTTGGACTATAAGGTCCCTTCTAACTTTAAATGATTTTCTTTGCGTCTGAAAAGATCCAATCCCTTAAAGGAGGTTACAATTGGGCTAGGGATAGGACTATTCACTGTAGAAGGATCAGTTAGCAATCCATATCTCTTCTTGTAAAGGTTTCAGACCCTTGAAAATACAAGGGAGATTGTGGGAAGCTGTTGGAAGAATGAAGGATTCCATTCTCAGCAAGAGGAATGAACATTAGCAATTCAACTCCTTTAAAAATCATTTTTTGGGTTCTGTTCCTTAAATAACTGTCGGTGCTTTAGCTGTGCTTTGTCTCATTTTAAAAACGCAGAGAATAGATTAGATTATAGAACAAAAACAAAAAACGTCAGGTCCTTTGCCGTGCCATTGCTTCCACAATGCCGTGACTCGGATTCGAACCGAGGTTGCTGCGGCCACAACGCAGAGTACTAACCACTATACGATCACGGCGAGCTAACCGGGACCCGTAGCTTTTGCCGTTCTGGTTTTCTTTTCTTTATCGACGGACCCTCCCTGTTTCTACGTCATTCCGCATTCTAGCTTTGGGGAGGAGTTCCAAAGAGAAGTTGATGCGTGGAGCGCAGGCGCAGAACTCTTCCAGAACAGAATGGATGACTTTTCTTGCCTGTGCCTCTGAAGCTACCAATATTCGAATGACTCCTCCCCGTGGAAGGACCGTTTGAGATGGCTAAGACCCTTTTCAGGATTCTCCCTAAATGCATAATTCTCTGTAACTGCTGGGACACTAGAAAAATTTTACTGAGCATCTCTATTAAGGGAAAATAATCAACCAAACAGCATTTATTAAGCGCCTACTGAAATGATGAGGCTCTGAGGTAGGTGCTGGAGGTACAAATACAAAACAAAACGGTCATCTCAAGGAGCTTAATTTCTTACAAAAACAAAAATTGGATCCCTAGAAAGGAATCAAGAGGAGCGTTTTCTGTCTCCCATGGAGAAAACTGCATACTACTGCTAATACTCAAGCATTTATATAGGGCTTTAAAAGTTTGCAAAGCATCATGTACCTCATTTAATTCAGTGTCCAGTGTCTGTACCTATGGGAAGTATAGGGGATCCAACCCCATCCAACAAACATTTAAGAGCCTAACTCTACAATGGGCAGCGAGGTAGGCACCAGGAGTACAAATACAAAGAATGAAACAATTATCTACATGCTCACACAAACAAAAATTGCGTCCTTAGAAATGAGTCAAGAAGAGGATTTTCTGTCTCCTGTGGGGAAAAGGGCATAATAATGATTAGATAGTCCTTTTAACATTATACACACACATATATTTATATAGGTATATATGTCTTTAAATGTTTTTAAAGGTTTTTCTATTTCATCCGTCCATCCAGTGTTTGTACATGTGGGAGTTATAGGGGAGCCAATCCTATCCAGCAAGCATTTATTAAGCGCCTACTATGTGCAAGACACTTGTAGGCCTTGGAGATAGAAAGCCAAAACAAAAGTCTCTGCTTTCAGTGGAGCTTGGAATCTCCATAGAGAAAAGAGCACACACACTGGTAAATATATACAAAAGGGACTCAGTCATTTCTCAAAGGAATAAGAAGTTAACGTGCGTCGATCTCATATCTTTTTTATTTTTTACGAAGGCTCAGCTGTCAGGAGTAATTCTAGGATTTCCTTGTCATGAGCTTGGTGAATGGGATTATTAATGACAAAATATTATCAGATTAAAAAAAGACCAACTCCCCTGCCGTGCCATTGTTTTCCACAATGCCGTGACTCGGATTCGAACCGAGGTTGCTGCGGCCACAACGCAGAGTACTAACCACTATACGATCACGGCAAGCTACCAGGGAGCTGGCAATAAAATTTGTCACTCAGGCTTTTCTAGGTCTAAGGCCCCGCCCCCGCACCGCTGACGTGTTTCTGATAGGTCATTGCCGGGCTTCGACTTGCGGCTTCCTCCTCCCGCTCTCCTTGCAATACGCAGGCGCGCGACTCTTCCATAGCTCACATGGGTTCTTGTTGGGGCTCAGCGAGCGTGCCGCTTCTTTGGGCCTTTGGGCTCTTTCCCTTTTTTTTTGCAAGCAATGTTTTCACTCAGGATCCTAGTTGAGGGTGGGGGAGGGAGGGGAGGACCCTTTCCCACCTTCCCCCCACCCCCACCGGCCATCCCCACTGGGGACAGCTCCGTATTCCGGGCGGAGGCGGGAAAGCCTCCCCACTTGCTCACCCTGAGTTCGGAAAGGGGGGAGATCTTGCTCTGCCCCTGCCACGTGGGCTCGAGCGCTGCTACAGTGGGGCCCCCCATCGTACAGTCCACAGGAACCTCCGCGCTTCCTTTGTGACTTCCTCGAGGAGCTTTTGGGGTGCCTTCCTGCAGAACGGAGATGTTTGTGGGAAATCACCGGGCGTGGGCGTGAATCCCCCCCAAAGGAAACCTTCCTTTCCACTCGCTGGTTATGAGCTTCCTACTCGGATCCCTGGAGGGAGCGCTTGGCTGCTTTTTCCCGCTTTATTTTTTCATTTATTCACTTTTAAAGCCCTTCCCACCTTGTCCTGCCGCTACCTTTCCCATCGTATATCTTGCGCATCCCCCACGTACTCCGCGATCCAGGGACACACCTTTGTTCTTGCCATTCCTCCTATGAGAAACCCCATCTTCCGACCGCAGGCATTTTCACTAGTTCATTTCCCTGGCGTAGAACTTTTCCCCTCACTGCCTGCCTTCTAGTCCAGGCTGAAATCCCACCTACACAGAAGCTTTTCCCGACTCCCCTTAATGCCAGTGAGGGAACAATAAATAAAATCTCCAATTTTATCCTTTCTATAGCTTGGTTGTGCATAATTCTTTGCCTGTTATTAAGCCTCTCTTCCCCCCATTAGCCTAGGAGCTCCTTAAGAATAAAGGCTGTCCTGTTTGGAGTGGAGGGAGTTCTTTGTATCTCCAGGGCTCAACACAATTATTGACATGGTAAGGGATTAATAAATGCTTTTTGCTTGGCCAACCCATTCTCTCATCACGTAATAAGCTGTATCGTAATTATTCGAGAATGTCCCAACAAGGTTCCAGAAGGGAGAATGCCTTGTTTAAATCTTGTTAGCTATTCTTTCTTTCCCTTCCCCTATCTCCAAACAGCAGGTGTTTCATAAATATTTGTAGTTCTTTCTCTCACCACCCTTCAAGTTCCCAGGTCCGCCAGGTTTCAGATCAGCCTCTCCTAGAGGGGGCCTCCATTGGATCAGTTTCGGGGTCACCACGTGAGCAGGGTGGGAAACAGGGCTTATTCACTTTACAATTAAGAATGATTTTTGTGCTTGCCATCTGGGGGAGGGGAAAAATCGGAACAGAAGTGAGTGCAAGGGATAATGATGTAAAAAATTACCCTGGCATGGGTTCTGTCAATAAAAAGTTATGAAAAAAAAAAAAAGATTTTTGTTTACAAATGACCCTCAATAAACTTGAAGAACACAAGACTGGAACAGGTGATGAAAGAGCTGAAAAGAAAGGCTGGAAGGAACTTGCTTCCGTGCCGCTCCGGTAGCTCGCCGTGATCGTATAGTGGTTAGTACTCTGCGTTGTGGCCGCAGCAACCTCGGTTCGAATCCGAGTCACGGCATTGTGGCAAACAATGGCACGGCAAGGAGTGTGTGTTTTGTTTGCCTGTTGTATTTTGAAATATAAAGAACCTTAAACGGTTCTTCCCCCTAAAGCGAAGTATTCTGAGTCATTTTAAAAAACCTTTACTTGCTGAAACCCAATGAACCACCCCATTGATTAAGATCCTAGTTCTGCGGTCTTTCGGAACTGTTCTTGTACGGTTCTGTTTTTCTTTTCTTTATTTCTTCACTCATATTTTTCTCTCCAATAAGTAAGTTTTTAATATTTCATATTCCATATCCCCAAGTGTCTTTAGACACTTGTCTTTGTGCTTTTAAGAAACTTGTTTTATTTTTTAAAAATCTTTAAAGAGATATTACAAATATCTTTGGTTAGTGATTGAACATCTAATCACACTTGCTTAGTAACTATTTACATTTAAATTAGTTTCCATTCATAAAGTATAAATTTTTCTCAACAGGACTTTGTGTTTGTTCTCTCATTTTTATTCTCTTTCCCCTTTTATATGGTCATAACATATACTTAATTCTCTGTTTTCTTTATCCGATTCGAATTACTCTGTTGTATCCCTTATACTGGTTGCTTTGAATGCATTATAGTTTTCCATTACATCAATATACCACAATTTATTTAACTATATCTCGTTTAGCAAAGATTTAGTTTGCTTCCAATGTGTGGTAATTACATATGAGATTGCTACTGAAAATATTTTGAGCAGAAAATTCTTGTATTGAACAGTTTATAAAGCCCATCATATTTTTTAAAATAAGTTTTATTGATGTCTTCTGTTTCTTATTATAATGATTTCAAGTTTCCCTTCCCCTGTCTCTCCTAGAGAGCAATCCCATATAACAAACATTATTTTATACAGAGGTGGCGAAACCAGCACTGATCAATACATTGAAAAAGTATGAAAACATGTACATTTTCTACCTCCAGTCTTCTCAAAGGGCTGAATTAGGAACATTCTTTCATCTCTTCATTTTAGTTCTGATTGAATTTTATAATTTTGTTACATTCACTTTTGATTTTTTTTGTTGATTGTTTTTTCCATTGAAATTATTGTAGTTATTGTGTGTGTTTTAAATTATATATATTTGGTTCTGCCTATTTTAAAATACTGTATCAGTTCATGTACATTTTTCCATGCTTCTCTGAATTCATCACATGCATCTTTTTTTTTTTTAATACACAATGCTATTCTATTACATTAATATAGATAGTACAATTTGTTTACCTATTCTCCAATGGATAAACATCTATTTTATTTCCAATTCTTTGCTATCAAAGTCTTTGCTATGAAAGTCATAAAGACTTAGAGAAAAGAGTATCAGGGAGAAAAGGGGGATCAACAATATCAAAGGTTGCAATCCTTTTAAAAATAGCTTTGTATTTTTCAAAATACATGCAAAGGCTAGAATCAGAAGGTAAAATAATCATTAAAAGAATTCACCAATCACTTTTCAAAAGAGATTCCAAAATGAAAACTCCAATGAATATTGTAGCTAAATTTCAGAATTATCGCATCAAGGAAAAAATATTGCAAGCAGCCAAAAAGAAACTTAAATATGAAGTAACCACAATCAAGATTATTCAGGATCTAGCAGCTTCCACCTTAAAGGATTGAAGGGCCTGAAATCTGATTTTCTGAAAGGTCAAGGAACTTGGATTGCAGCCAAGAATCAATTATCCAGCTAAACTGAGCATTATCTTTCAGGGAAGAAGATGGACATTCAGTGATATAGTTGAATTTCATTTATTTCTGATGACCAGAGCTGAACAAAAAATTTGAACTTCAAATACGGAAATCAAGAGAAGCATAAAAAGGTAAAAAGGCAAGAACTCTTGAGAACTATATCTCTCTTATGGGTATACATAGAGAGTGTAGGTATAATTTGTTTTTATTGTGATAACATGAAAATGAAGTAGAAAGTGGATTGTACTGGAAAAAGACAAAATACATGCATAGTTTGTACATTTTTCTCCCTCCCTTCTACTGATCTACAGGTGATAAGGCCACATTCCAAAAGACTGCCCTAACCTTGAATCTCTTAATCACATCATGGAGTTACCAAAGACCACCTTATCTTGAATAGGGAGATATACATTTCCTAATCACATCCTGGAAGTTCCTAAGTGACCAAAGACACCTGATCAGCTCATCCTTGGGCGGGAAACCAATCCTTTATCTAGGACCCCCACCCTGTATTAAGTTCACACAACCCTGCGGCTATATATATCTGTACTATTGCACTAATTAAATGAGGCTTGATCAGATTGTTTTGTCTTCCCTCCTTCTGCACTTGCCCTTATCTATTTTCTTCCAGGGTCCACACACTCTGCCTCGGGGCAGAGGCACCTTCTCATCTCCTCCTTCCCCCTAGATAGCAAATAATCCAATATAAATTAAACATGTGTAATTCTTCTATTTCCACATCATGCTGCACAAGAAAAAATCAACTCAAAAGGGAAAAAATGAGAAAGAAGGAACAAGCAAGCAAACAGTAACAAAAAAAGGTAAAAATACTATGTTGTGTTCCTCATTTAGTCCCCACAGTCCTCTCTCTACATTCAAAAGGCTCCTTCCTTCACAAACGTCTATTGAAATTGGCCTATATCACCTTATTGTTGAAAAGAGCCAAGTCCATCACAAATGATCATCATATAATCTTAATGTTACTATGTACAGTGTTCTCTTGGTTCTGCTCACTTCACTTAGTATCAGTTCATGTATGCCTTTCCGGGCTTTTCTGAAATCATCCTCCTGATCATTTCTAATAGAATAATAATATTCCATAACATTTATATACCATAACTTATTCAGCCATTCTCCAACTATGGACATCCACTCAATTTCCAGTTCCTTGCTACTACAAAAAGGGCTGCCACAAATATTTTTGTACATGTAGGTCCTTTTCCTCCTTTAAGATCTCTTTGAGATACAGATTCAGTACAAACTCCTAGATCAGGAGATATGCACAGTTAGATAGCCCTTTGAGTATAATTCCAAATTGCTCTCCAGAATGGTTGGATCAGTACATAGCTCTACCAACAATGTATTAGTGTACCAGTTTTCCTACATTCCCTTCCTTCATTTTCTTTTCCTGTCCTCTTAGCTAATCTGAGAAGTGTTTAAGAGTACCTCAGAGTTGTCTTGATTTGCATTTCTCTAATAGTGACTTAGAGCATTTATTCATATGACTAGAAATGGCTTTAATTTCTTCATCTGAAAATTGCCTGTTCATATCCTTTGACAATTTATCATTTGGGGAATGGCTTTCATTCTTATAAATTTGAGTCAATTCTCTATATATTTTAAAAATGAGGCCTTTATCAGAAATACTGAATGTAAAAATTTCCCCCTGGTTTTCTGCTTCCCATATAATCTGGGCTGTATTGGTTTCATTTGAACAAAACCTTTTAAATTTATATAACCAAAATTATCTACTTTGTATTTTATAATGTTCTCTAGTTATAAATTCCTTCCTTCTTCACAGATCTGAGAAGCAAACTATCCTATGTTCTCCTAATGTGCTTATAGTATCACTCTTTATGTCTAAGTTATGAGCCCACTTCAACCTTATCTTGGTAGTTTTAGATGTTGTTCAGTGCCTAGTTTCTACCATACTATTTTCCAGTTTTCCAGCAATTTTTGCCAAACTGTGAGTTCTTATCCCAGAAACTAGAGTCTTAGAGTTTATCAAACATTAGTTTGCTATATCATTGATTATTTTGTCCTGTGAACCTAACCTCTTCCACTGTTCTACTACTCTATTTCTTAGCCAGTACCAAATGGTTTTGATGACTACTGCTTTATAATATAATTGTACATCTGGTACAGCTAAGCTACCAAAAGTTTCAATTTTTATCAAAGGATTAGGCTTGACCATTAGGTTTTCAAATGAGATCTTTTAGCAAATTTTGGAGAGAACAGTTTCAGTTGAATAATAAGTTAGAAGTTATAGAGAGGTAAGAAGAGATTGAAGGGAAAGAAAGTGAAGGTATTTATTATAATTATTCTCATAGAGTTTGGCCACAATATGGGACGATAACTAGCGGGTGAAACAAGTAAGGGATTTTTGAGGGTGGGGGAGACATAGATTTATTTGTAGACAGTGGGAAAGTGGCTAGTATTCAAAGAGAGATGAAGACAAGTGAGAGAGTGAGTATAAGAGAGAGGTCAATCGGCTGGAGAAAACAGGATGTAACTGGATCCCTTATGCATGTAAAAGTTTAGGCCTTGGCAAACCTCTCATTATGTGAGATTCACTACTCTTTATAATTCTGTTTGGGAGGCGTTGCTAATAGCCACCCACAGACTGACTCACAGGGTGATGGAGATGGATGGGGAAGAGTGGAACAATTCAAGGGCAGGGAAATGAGAGCTTCTCATTTGTCTACCAATTGCTCCATTTTATGAACATTCATTTGAATAGTGAAGTCATCAGTGGGCTCTCCATGAGTCCAAAAGGACTCCTACCAATGTGTCTGGAGGTGGGGAGATGAGATTTCTGGGGAATGTTGGGATGGCCTCATAGGAAACAAAGCCGGGTACCATGGAATAGGGAGAAAACTTAAATTCCAGTCTCCACTGTAGAGGCTCAGTAATAAAGCAGGCATAGCATCACAAGTCTAAGAATATCAGACTAGGAAAGGGCCATAATCCTGGAAAATGTGGAGATAGTTGCACCTTAGAGTTTAAGGACTTAAAAAAGTTTTAATGATACCTTTAAAAAAAAAACTCATTATAATTTATGAATATCCTCCCAATCTCCCCTGTTGCAGAAATAAACTCTTCTTTATAGTAAAGAAAATCAGTTAAATAAAAACAGCTGAAGCTATTATTGAATCTGACATTCTGCTTTTGATCTGCTCTCTCAGACTATTATTGTTTTTTCCAATAATTCAGAATTTGGCTTCTTGACTTAAGATGCTCACCTTTATCTCTTGCCATAGTCTCAGGATTGCTAGCTAAAAAATTCATCAAAGGCCAAAGTACTGCAGTGGGGCATGACAGCTTCTCTTGGACCCATAACTTGCTATGGAATACCAAAAATAATGTGTAAGAAAGAGTACTGCATTTGAAATTACAAGGAGATTGAATCCTAACTTAGCCATTTACCAGGTCTGAATCTCAGTTTGCTCTAGACTCTCTTTACTTTTTCACCTTGCCCCAACCCCAGCTTTCTAGTGCCTTTTTATGCATCATTTACTCCCATTAGAATGTAAGCTCCTTGAGGGTAGAGACTTTTTTAAAATTTATAATTATATTCTCAACATTAAGCAGAGTTTCCAGCACAAATCTTTCTCTCAGATCCTGATGGAGACAGCTTAGAACTCTGAACTTTGGGAATACCAATGCTTTTAGCCCACTAACTTCAGCCATTATCCTAGAAAGCAATTCTTGAAAATGCAGCCTAGTAAGAGCTCTTGTTGTTGTTCAATTGTACTTAACTTTTTGTGACTCTGGACCATAGCTTATCAGACCCTTCTATTATCCATTATCTCTCAAAGTCTCTTCAACTTCATGTTCATTGTCTTCATGACACTCTCTATCCATCTCATCCTCTGCCATCCTTTTCTCTGTCTTTTCCAGTACCAGGGTTTTTCCCACTGAATCCCGTCTTCTCATCAGGTGGTCAAACTGCTTAAGCTTCAGCTTCAGTATTTGACCTTCTAGTGAATAGTCTGAATTAATTTCCTTTATTGACTTATCTGATTTCCTTGTTGTCTAAGGAACTCTCAAACACATTCTCAAAAGTTTTCTCCAGAACTACAGTTCAAAAGCATTGATTCTGTAGTATTCAAATTTCCTTATAGTCTAATTTTCACAGCCATCCATTGCTACTGGCTAGTAATTACTGGCTACATTCAAAGCTACTTTATTTTTGACTATATGGACTTTTGTCAGCAATGTGATGTTTCTGCTTTTTAGTATGCTGTCCTGATTTGGCAGTTTCCCTTCTAAGGAGCAAGAGTCTTTTAATTTCATAGCTGTAGCTATTGTCTGCAGAGATCTCTGAGCCCAAGAATATAAAATCTGACACTGTTTCCTTTCTTCTCCCTTAATTTGTCAGGAAGTGATATGACCAGTTGCCAAGATATTTTTTTTATGTTAAGCTTCAAGTCAGCTTTTATTCTTGTTCTTCATTTTCTGCCATCAGAATGGCATTATTTGCATATTTGAGATTGTTAATATTTCTCCCAGCAGCCTTGCTTCTAGCTTGTGATTCATCCAGTCTGACATTTGAAAAAAGTCCTTTATTTCCTGAGCAATTGTCATAAACACAAGAAATTCTGTATGATAATTGTAAATGTGAATCATCTAGGCAGAATAATTTTTATAAGAAATTATATATGATATAGTAATGTAGACCAACAGCCCAAGAAGAAAAAATGTTAGTCTGGATATACTTTAGGTCCCAGCACATTTTGGGCCCCTAAAGTCACTAGCATGCTCCCTGCTATCTCTTATAAACTAAAGAATTCACTATATTCTAGTGCTCCCATAAATGTAACTAACAAGACATTCTTCATCTACAAAGATGTTATGCTAACACTATATAGATTTGCATAAGAAGACAGTAAAAGATAGAGGGTTGCTTATTTACTGGAGATCAATTAGAGCAATTTTTGGAGTGTATAGAAAAATGTTATCCATGCTTTCCAAAAGAGGATATGATTGATCTTGAGAGATGGGATATTATAGGAAAATGAGTGAATGTTTTAGGGAAGAAGACCTGATTCTTTTCCCATAGAAACTTTTTTCTTTATGGGACATTTAAAAAATATGTATGATGTCTCCCCATTGTGTTCCTTTAGCACAAAATATACTTAAGGTGGGTACAGCTGTAGAAACCGAAGAAAGTCTTTCATACAACTCCCTTAATCCCTCAGTACCTCCTTATACCTTAAAAATAAATGATATAGGTCAACAACACAAAAGAGAATTTTTACCTACCTCTTTGGGTAATAAAAAAGATCCTGTGCTCAATCCTGTGCAACAAGTTATATATGAAGCTCATAAAAAGTGATCAAAGCAACTCAGTTGCTGACAAACTTGCTACTTGAATATTTCCTTCATTTATACATCCTGAATTGGCACAGACAAGAGCTTCTCATGAATTATTTCATCAGAGAGCTCAAATGTTAATTAAGCAATGCAATATCATTAAGGAACAGGCTAGACAATTGGTAAAATTGTTCTAATTGTATTCTTTTCAACTCTCTAGCCCTGTAACAGTTGTAACCTAAGGGTCTGCAACCTAGTCATATCTGGCAAATGGATGTTACATATTATTCAATTTTCAAGCAATTCCAATATAGTCATATTAGAGCAGACGCTTATTCTTCTTATATTGTAGCTACATTATGATCTGAAGAGTCTACTAAGAATGTTATAAATCATTTATTTCACTGTTTTAGTGTGTCTAAATTTTAGTGTGTCTAGGAATTCCAAAAATTATAAAAATTAATAATGCCCCCAGGTACATCAGTAAACATTTTTAAAAGAATTTGTTAGTTTCCCAAATTTCTTATGTTACTGGTATCCCTTACAACTCCATTGGCCAAGCTATAGTTGAACAAAGAAACAAAGACATAAAGATGTTTATTGCAAAACAAAAGGAGAGATTATACAGATTATAATAATACAAGAAAAAACCTTAGATAAAATATTATATACCATTAATTTTTTAAATATTTGGTGCTACATACATTGTATCTAGGATATATACTAGGACATATTCAACATATATAGGACTACTTGCCATCTAGGGGAGAGGGTGGAGGGTGGGAGGGAAAAATCGGAATAGAAGTGAATGCAAGGGATAATGTAAAAAAATTACCCTGGCATGGATTCTGTCAATAAAAAGTTACTATAATAAATAAATAAATATATATATATATATATTTGGTGCTAATAAATTAACAGCAGCTAAAAAGCAGTTCCAAGAAAAAGAACCTCCAAATAAGGGTATAATATATGTGAATATAATAATAAATAATATTATAATGTATTTATATTAACAAGGTATATTACTTTAATACAAATTTGTGTATTTAGTATTAATATATAATATATAATAAAATAATTAATAACATACAATGTTGCAATATATTAATATAGTATAATAATATAAAATGTGGGTAAAAATAAAGTAATATGGAAAGATCCTATGAATAATAGATAGTTTGGACCTAATTCAATATTAATGTGGGGATGAGGACATACAATCCTGTAACCCTATTGACCAATCAGTTGACACGACTTTGGCTCAAGGGGAGAAAGAGGAGGAGAAAAAAGAAAAGAAAGAACCTCAAAAATCATTGGAAGATCCCCAAACAACATAAAACTGAAGAAATATTAATCTTTGCATTCATGGCCTTACTATAGACCCTAGTCTATGTAATTGTGAGACTTACTGGATTTATTTCCTATTCTCTCCTCGGTTTTGCCATTTCACTTGGTTTGACAAGATAGGAATCATATATACTAATATTATGCAATTTATATGACTTTCCTGAATATGCTAATATTTCCAGAAACTTTTATTTTTTGGCATTGGTTTCATGTACTCCAATTTGTTTTTCTGATTATAAATATACTCCTGTTTCATGTTTATAGTTGGTGTCAAAAGAAAAATGAATACATGATAAGGATCATAATCAAGGTGGGAGATAATGGCAAATTTAAAAACTGTTAAAGGATCGATTGTTAATAATTTCACAAAGTACCCCATTGTAGCTCCATGTAGTAATTCACCTCATTGGTGGGCACATTTCCCACCTTGAGAAAATTGTTGGTTGGAATTCCCTGAGAATATGTTTATGCCTTCCTATAATAATGAAAAATTTACAGATTAATGTCAAGGCCATTGGTGCAGAAATTCGAGTTAAAAATAAAAAACAAAAAAGGGGGACATGTTAGGAATCTTTAGAATTAATATTATGTTGATCTGAGTAAAAGCAGACCTGCTCCAGCTACAGATGTGATATGGTCATGACTTGATTCAGGATCCAGGATTTTGCCCCATTCCAGGAATTGTGAACATGATCTTAATCTTATTCTTAGGTACATTAGACAACTGAAGAATGGCTTTGACATTAAACATTAACTATGACATTAAAGAAGAAATGAGAAAAATAAGCCTTATGAAAAATAACTTTGAGAAGCAAGATTGTTCTATAATTACCTTCTTTGTTCTAAAACAGTATGTAAGATTTGGTCTTGTAATTAATAAATGAAATTCAACACGAGCTACCTGTCTGGCCTAGTTGCTTCTTTCACCACACTGTCCACTGCACTTTCCGGCTCTTTTTACAGATGAGGAACTAAAACAAAAAAGGTTAAATCCTTTACTGAGTTAGTGTTTGAGGTCAGATTTGAATTCACAATTCTTAAGTCTTACTGATTTCAGGCCCAGAATTTTATCTATTGCACTACCTGGCTAGAGTCAGAAAGATGAAAATTCAGATTTGACCTCAATACTTTAGAATAACTAGCTGTGAGATCCTGGGCAAATCATTTGACCTCTATCCACATAAAGCTGAAGGAGGAAATGGCAAACCACTCTGTATCTTTGCCAAGAAAACCCCACAAACAGTTGGTCCACAGGATCATGAAGAAATATGACTGAACAACAAGGTCACATTAAAGTTTTTTAGTTGTCATATTGCATAGAAGACATACATATTAAATTTATCATTCCCAGGCTCTTTTTCATATTAAATGCTATTTGACTATATCTCTTCAATCTTCTGAAGTTGATTAAAAAAACACAACTAAGTGAGACTTTATACTTTTATTTTATTAAATTGATCCATTGTTCTAGCCTGCTGAGATCTTTTTTGCTCCTGAATTGGTCGTCAAATATTTTATTCTTCCCAGGTTTATGTCATCTGCCTATTTGAAAATCATGCTGTTTATGCCTTGAAGACATTTATAAAAATGTTAACAGAGCAGGTTCTTAGGAGGAGTACCCTGGGGCGCTTATGGTAGACACCTGTCTCTAAGCTGATTTTGTTTCATTAATGTCTTTTTGATTCTGGTTATTCAAGTAGCTCCAAAAACACTTAATTTTATTAAGATCCAGACAGCAGTTATCAAAATTTTTTTTCTCTTGGGACTATTTTATATTTTTAAAAACCATTGAGGATCCCTTCACATTCTTGAAAATTATTGAGGACCTCAAAAAGCTTTCATTTATATGGGTTATATGGGTTAAATGAATAATAAATTTCGCATAATGATATAAGTAATATTTTTATGTTACATTGTTTTACATATTTCTGCAGTTTTTTATTATAGAGACATTATCTGGCTTTATAGAAGACAGCTGAATACTCACAAATGCTTTTCAATTTATGTGTTGCAATGTATTGTTTTGGTTGAAACATATAAAGAAAATCTGTCATCCAGATATGTAGTCGGAAAAGGGAGGAATGTTTTTTTTTTTTTTTTGGGAGGAATGTTTTAATAGGTAAATAACCTTTTAGGATTATCATGAAAATAGTTTTGACCTTGCAGACTGCCAGAAAGGATCTTGGGGATCCCTAAGCATCCCCAAGTGGACAACAATTTTGAGAAACACTATTCTAGACTATATCTCTCCATAGTGTTCACATGAAATCTGTTAAAGTCTATATTTACAACTTTTAAACCTTACCCATTTTGCACAAGACTCTCTTAAATGGCTGAGAGACTGATGGTTTGATAATTAGTAAGTGTCTCCATGAGAGGCAGAGTCGGCAGGGAAGCTTTGGAAAGGAAAGATATTCATTCTTCTTTCTGCCTTCAAGAGCAAGAGGCACACAGCTCCAGACTCTTTGGGACTGACTCCAAGGATAAGAAACAGGTAGATTCTCTTGCAAGTGACAGTGTTCCAACATATCCCTGATTTCTAGATTGCTTCACTAGAGATTTTGGATTAGAGTGGAGGTTGAGCTGTGATGTCTAACAATTCTAATAGAAGAGTTCATTCATTCTTGTGTATTTCTGATGTATTACAATCTGTAGAACTTCTTCAATCTCTGCTCTGTGTTAGGATAAATATGTGTACTGGATGACTATTACCTTGAACAAAGCAAAGTTCTAGGAAATTCTGATGTTTTAGATTTTTCTCCAGTGAGTAGCAGGTGCCTTATCCCATCACCATAGAGACTTGAAGGTGTGCCAGAGAGCTCCCATTAAAGATAATCTGCTCTTTTTAATCTCTTATTTTGATTTTCATAGAAGTTAATTTGTAATTGCTAGTGGTGAGGCGAGTGGTAATTTGTAATTACTAGGAGGTAGCCCCTCTCATTACCTGGTATAGTTATAGCACTATGATAACATCACATACCTTTATCACATACAGAGTCCCCTCAGGTCATTCCAAAGATGCTTCCTAACAGCATGTCTGGGATGGGTGCTGGTTTGGTACTTAGACTCTAGAAATGTACTCATACCAATCACATTCTCCTCTGCCTGAAAGTATGTGCTCAATTGCCCCAGGGGAAGTTGTATAAGATGGACATGAGATGTGTAGAGTTGTGAAGTAGACAAATTGGTCTTTGATATTTTTCTACATCTCTTCTCATTTCTGGAATGACCTTTTTCTCTTCCAACCTGGCTAAAGTCCTCTAAAATGACTTCTTTCCTTCTCCCGTGTTCCAATTAGAATTCTCCTTTTCTCAATGCTTTGGTATCCAGGATTGTTACCAGAGGAAATGATCTCATAAATTAATTCACACAAAGACATGCAATTTGAGAAATGATTAGAGTTTTGTGACATCCCGTTCTTTTGAAAAACCCTCAATGGGCAAAATCTCCAATCTCTAATAATAAAATTTTCAGCACTTAGGCTATTGAGGGAAAGATTTGAGGACGTTAGAGCTGATCTACTTTTCCTTATTATGTACCACATTATTACCATATTATAACCACTGCCCCATTTATCTATAAAATATTCCTACTGTGAAATATGAAACTACACATACTTTAGCAAATATAGTAACAAACACACAAAAATTCTGAGTATTAATTTTCAGAGGAAAATTTGAGGTTTTTTTTGAAAGTTAATGAAGAGTGAACCAAAAAAGATTTTGAAAAATGAACTTTTTTTGTCCCAGGATATTAAGATATATGCAAAGGAGAGCTAAAGAAAAAACTCTTCTACTTCCCTCTCTTAGTTAAGGAAGATTATAGATTTAAATAATAACAAGCACCGGGAAAAATAGGAGAAGTCAAAGAATCTGGGGTGGGAAACTTACTGCCCACATCTGGTCCTTGATTCATACCACTGGTCCTTGAGACAAACATAATAATAGCTGACACAGTATAAGTTTAATTCTATAAAAGTAGATGGGGTTCTGAGAAAAAGAAATGGATTCTTCTTTTAGACCAGTACTTATCTATTTGATTGTGTCTGGAACTAAATTTGAAAGGGAGAGAGTGAACATCATAGTCCTCCAGAGACTGTGCAGTTGTGTGTGAAAGCAACATTTGCTAACATAAAAAATACTGCTATGAATATCTTGGGGTGTATGCTCATCAGAGAGATTTCTGGGTTGAAAGGCATGGATATTTTCATCACTTTTAAATTAGAATTCCAAATGGCTTTCCAGATTGATTGGACCAATTTACAGCTCTACTAACACTATATTCATGTGCCTGACATTCTATAGCCCCTCTAAATTTGTTACATTTCTAATCAAATTTATTTTGGAAAAAATAAGTCATATCTCATTGCCTTCAGATGCCCTTGTACTTTCTACCTACATAAAATTTTGAGAAAGGATTTTATTTTCTCCTCTGGGCTTATCTTGCTTAACAGGTCTTTTTCTTTCTGAAATTAAAAACAACAGCTTATTATGCACTTAATTTTAAATAAAGTCAAATAAAAATACATTTACAGTGATTTACACTTTAAAATAGTTTCTATGTGATATATGACCATAATAGTTTATTAGTTATTCTCTCCATTCCACTCTCTGCTCACTCATTTCTGTACATATATATATATATATATATATATATATATATATATATTTATAAATATATAAAAGAAATATATGTATATATTTCCTTTTATGCAGTCCTAGTTAATATGTATATTTTTTATAGTTCTGCTTGTTTTGCCTTGCATAACTCCTTATTTGTTTCTCCACATTTCTTTATATTCCTCAAATTAATCATTTTAATGGCTTTGCTGGATCCCATTACATTGATATGCTACAGTTCATTAGCTATTCACTAACTGTTGGACATTTAGGTTATTTCCAGTTCTTTGATGTTAAAATAATTCTGCTATACACATTTTTTAAAAATTTAATTTAATTTATTCTTTTATTACATTTAAACTCCAAACTTTCTCTCTCCCACCCTCCCCACTCCATATTAAAAAAGGTCATCATTTCGCACACACATACATATGCACATACATGTACATATACACAGAGATAGCACACAAAACCATACTATACAAACTTCTATTATTTATCAGTTCTTTCTCTGAAGGTGGATAGCATCTTCTTTCTTAGATCTTTTGTAGGTGATTTGAGTATTTATGAGAAAGTAAGTTAGTTGTTCACAATTTTTTTTTATTAAAGCTTTTTATTTTCAAAATATATGCAAGGATAATTTTTCAACACTGACCCTTGCAAAACCTTGTGTTCCAATTTTCTTCCCTTTCCCCCCATTCTGTCCCCTAGATGACAAGTAATTAAAATATATGTTTAAACATGATAAAAATATATGTAAATCGAATATAGGCATACATATTTATATAATTATCTTTCTGCACAGGAAAAATCTGATCAAAAAGGCAGAAAAATGGGAAGAAAATAAAATTCAAGTAAACATCAGCAAAAGAAGTAAAAATGATATGTTGTGGTCCACACAATCAGTTCCCACAGTCCTCTCTCTAGGTGTAGATGGCTCTCATCATCACAAGATCATTGGAACTGGCCTCAATCATATCATTGAAGAGAGCTACTTTCATCAGAATTGATCATTGAATAATATTGTTTTTTCTGTGTATAATGATCTCCTGGCTCTGTTCACTTAGCATCAGTTCATGTAAGTCTCTCCAGGCCTCTCTAAAATCATCCTGCTGATCATTTCTTACAGAAAAATAATATTCCATAACATTCATATACCACAATTTATTCAGTCATTCTCCAGTTGATGCGCATCCATTCAGTTTCCAGTTTCTTGCCACTACAAAGAGACCTGCCACAAACATTCGTGCATATACAGGTCCCTTTCCCTCCTTTAAGAGCTCTTTGGGATATAAGCCCAGTGGATACACTGCTGGATCAAAGGGTATGCACAGTTTGATAACTTTTTGAGCATAATTCTAAATTGCTCTCCAGAATGGTTGGATCTGTTGACAACTCCACCAACAATATATCAGTGTTCCAGTTTTCCCACATCCCCTCCAATATTTGTCATTATCTTTTCCTGTCATCTTAGCCAATCTGAGAGGTGTGTAGTGGTATCTCAGAGTTGTCTTAATTTGCATTTCTCTCATCAATAGTTGATTTAGAGAACCTTTTCATTATGAATAGAGATAGTTTCAATTTCTTCATCTGAAAATTATCTGTTCAATTGTGAACCCTTGAATGTAAAAAAAAAAAATTCCCAATTTATTGCTTCCCTTCTAATCTTGTCTGTATTAGTTTTATTTGTACAAAAACTTTTAAAGTTAATATAATCAAAATTATCTATTTTGTGTTCATAATGAACTCCAATTCTTCTTTGGTCACAAATTCCCGCCTTCTCCACAGATCTGAGAGGTAAAGTATTCTATATTTGTCTAATTTGTTTATAATATCACTCTTTATGTCTAAATCATGGATCCATTTTGACCTTATCTTGATGTATGGTGTTAGGTGTGGATCAATGCCTAGTTTCTGCCATACTAGTTTCATATTTTCTCAGCAGTTTTTTGTCAAATAATGAGTTTTTATCCCCAAAGCTGGGGTCTTTGGGTTTGTCAAACATAAGATTACTATAGTCATTGACTATTTTGTCCTGTGAACCTAACCTATTCCACTAATAGAGTTTTCTATTTCTTAGCCAGTACCAAATCGTTTTTGATGACTACTGCTTTATAATATAGTTTTAAATCTGGCAAAGCTAGGCTATCTTCATTGGCATTTTTTCATTTATTTCCTTGCAATTTTTGACTTTTTGTTCTTCCAGATGAACTTTTGTTATTATTTTTTTCAAGATCTGTAAAATAATTTCTTTTTAAAAATTTTCTTATCATTTAATTTCTTTTTTTAATTATAGCTTTTTATTGAGAGAACATATGCATGGGTAATTTTTAAATAATGACTCTTGCAAACACTTCTGTTCCAACTTTTCCCTTCCTTCCCTCCACCCTTTTCCCTAGATGGCAGGTAATCTCATACATGTTAATCATGTTAAAATATATCTTAAATACAATATATGTGTACATATTTATACAGTTCTCTTGTTGCACAAGAAAAATCTTATTTAGAAAGGTAAAAATAACCTGGGAAGAAAAACAAAAATGCAAGCAGTCCACACTCGATTCCCAGTGTTCTTTTGCTGGGTGTAGCTGGTTCTGTTCATCACTGATTAATTGGAACTGAACTGGATCCTCTCATTGCCGAAGATAGACACTTCCATTAGAACTGATTCTCATATAGTATTGTTGAAGTGTATAATGATCTCCTGGATCTGCTCATTTCACTTAACATCAGTTTATGTAAGTCTCTCCAAGCCTCTCTGTATTCATCCTGCTGGTCATTTCTTAAGATCTGTAAAATAATTTCTTGAGAGTTTGATTAGTATGGCACTAAATAAGTATATTAATTTAGGTAGTATTGTCATTTTTCTTATATTTGCTTGGCCCACCCATAAGCATTTGATATTTTTCCAAGTGATCAGGTCTGACTTTATTTGGGTGAAAAGTGTTTTGTAGTTGTGTTTATATAGTTCCTAACTTTGCCTTGACAGATAGACTCCCAATTATTTTACATTTTTGACAGTTATTTTAAATGGAATTTCTCTTTGTATCTCTTGCTGCTGAACTTTGTTGGTAATATATAAAAATGCTGATAGTTTATATGGATTTATTTTGTATGCTACAACTTTGCTAAAGTTGTGAATTGTTTCTAGTAGTTTTTTAGTTAATTTTCTAGAGTTCTCTATATATGTCATTATATCATCTGCAAAGAGTGCTAATTTGGTTTTCTCATTACCTACTCTAATTCCTTTAATCTCTTTTTCTTCTCTTATTGCCAAAGCTAACATTTCTAATACAATATTGAATAGTAATGGTGATAGTGGGCAACCTTGTTTCACCCCTAATATTATTGGAAATGGTTCTAGTTTGTTCCCATTACCCATGATGCTTACTCATGGTTTTAGATAAATACTACTGATTATTTTAAGGAAATCTCTATTTATTCCTAAACTCTCTAGTGTTTTTAATAGAAATGGGTGCTGGATTTTATCAAGTGCTTTTTCTGCATTTATTGAAATAATCATATGATTTTTGTTAGTTTGGTTATTGATATAGTCAGTTATACTAACAGTTTTCCTAATATTGAACCAGTCTTACATCTCTGGTATAAAGCTTATTTAGTCACAGTGTATTATTCTGGAGAAAACTTTCTGTAATCTCTTTGCTAATATTTTATTTAAGATTTTTGCATTATTATTCATTAGAGAAATTGGTCTTTAATTTTCTTTCTCTGTTTTCACCTTACCTGGTTTAGGTATCAGCACCATATCTATGTCATAAAAGGAATTTGGTAGGACTCCTTCTTTCCCTATTTTTTCATATAATTTAATATTATTGGTAGAATTCACATGTAAATCCATCTGGCTCTGAAGATTTTTGCTTTTTTGCACATTTTTTTCTAAAGGTTGAGGTCTGCTTTTAGGTCAAAGGAGAGATTGTCCAAGCTTCCTTTGCAGGCAACAGTGGCTGCACTGGGTTGGTGCTGACTAATTTCTGGTGTTGAGTTGGGTGGCCAGATCCTAACATTCTGGGGGGGTAGAGGCTCACTATTTGCTTTTTGTATTTGTATTGGATATCTTACAGCTTATCTAATGATCTACTGTCTTGCAACCAGGACAGAATAGCCAAAAATGCTGTAGATTCTTCCCTGTACATTATCTCCAGCATACAGGGCCCACACCACCCTAGGTCCCTGCCTTGGGGAGAGGGAGGGAGCTGGGCTTGACCTGCTTCCCTCTGGGCCTAATTGAAATAGACCTTTTCTGAAGTTCTTCCAAATTATCTTCTGTTGGAAATTTGTTATACCCCAAATAGCTCAGAAAAAGCCATGTCTCCTCTCCACTATCTTGGCTCTGCTCCCTACAGTTATTCTTTGAACAATACTACTGTCACTACATGCGTTTTAAACACATATAATTTTTTTTCTTTAAATGACCACATTTAGGGTTAGATTTTATAAATTTGCACAACAATTCCTTTTTTCTCTCTTATTTTTCATACTATCATCTTCCTCTAGCTAAGGCCCCATTACAAACGTGTATAATTGACCAAAACAAATTCCCTCATTGACCATGTCCAAAAAGATGCCTGCCTCAATGGTATGTTCATCACTTCTGTTTCAGGAGATAGGTAGTACAGCAATGAATTTCATCACTTCCTAGTCATACAAATAGATCTCTTTCAAAGTATATTGACACTGAGAATGATGGGTATGGTAATAGAGTAAGGATTTGTATATGGAAAATGAGCAGTATCTATTCTGTTGATAACAAGAAAATAGTGTTGCAAACTTAATTGATTTTCAAAAAATATTTGATTTTTTTATTGGTAGAGTGCTAGATACCAAGCATTTTATGGTATAGTAATTTTAAAATATATATAATTAACAGATCTGGCAAACCAATTGTGACTATGTAAAGGAGAGCTACTACATTAAAGAAAGCCTGTAGGAGTGAGTCCCTAAATAGGGGCAATTTTGACCTTACCTTTCTTTGTAAGATGAGTAAGAAACATGAGATAGGCAGGTTATCAGGAATAAATTCTTTCTTATATGACTTTAAGAATAGTCACAAGATATAATGGAAAGAGCAGTGGTGGTTAAGTCAGGAATATGTAAATTTAAGTCTTACCTCTGATGTTTATCACAAGGGTTTATTAATCATTATTTCAAGTCTCAGTTTTCTCATCTATAAAATGAGAATAATCATACCTATCTCACAGGGTTGCTATGAACTTTAAAGGTCATGTAATGGGGGTTGGATTAGAATACTTCCCAAAGAATTGAGCCCCTTGTGACAGGATATACGATCCTTGACTTTGTGTTGAAGGACTTACACAGCAATTCTTTCTCACTCTCTGCAGCTGTTCAGCTATGACCCAAGAGGAATGGCAATTGATCCAGGAAAGCTGACTGCTTTTTGGCTATGAGGAACAAGAATAAATGATTTCTAGTCTTTTTTGAGGTGGCATCTTTGTGGGAACACAAAGCCCACTCTCCCTGGGATTTCTAGCAAAGTCAGGGATTTCTATTGCTCCATCTCCCTCTATCCTGGCAGCAGCAAAAATGACAATATACAAGAACACACACTTATCTAGTCAGCCTCAAACTCTACCTCAAATCCCTGGATGCTCTTCCTGTTTTCTCTGAGAAAAAGTGTTCAGTGATCCTTAGAAATGGAGGTTTTCAACCTTGGTGATTTCCTTGTGAGATTGGGAGTTCCTAGGGAGCTGAGTATGTATTACTTCCCCAGCAGGAGATTTCTGCAGGAGGTCCATGTAGGCAAAGGGAACCACAACCAGTAGGATTCTGCAGCTGAAAGGATTAAAAGATTTTTTATACCTGGTTGAACAAAGGATCTGGACTTTGGGAGTTGCTTGAATAGTCCAAATGTGAATGCAAATGTGAATAATGCATTTTTCTTTAGCAGTTCTACATAGCCCTCCAGGAGAGTTTAAGTAATGGGCTATTTTTTCATGCCTTAAATATTTTAAGACAAGACATCTTTTGTGTGTGTGTGTGTGTTTTTTTTTTTAGTAGGAGAAGAAATAAAATGAACAGTTATCCAATACCTAATATTTACTTTGGACATTTTGTACCTCTTAAAGGTTGATATGAGCCATAACTAAGTTTTGTTTAAGACATTTTCCCTAGAACTACAGGACTGGGGAATGATGAGACAAAAGGTTAGAGAATAGTATCTCCTCTTTTGAGGATTAGATTCCCCCAAGAATGAATAGAGTATGTCTAAACCCAGAGCTAGGATTCTTTGTGGGATATGGATAATATATGTAAATACCTTGCAAACCTCAAAGCACTAGATAAATATCAGATGTTATTTTGTGGAGAGGTAGTATCTAGGATTTTGACCTTTATCTTGCTTTTTCTCTGAGTTTTCCCCCTGCCCTCCTTCTTTCCTTCCTTCTTTCTTCCTTCCTTCTACCCTCTTTCCCTCCTTCCTTTCTTTCCTCCCTTTCTCCTTTCCTTCCTCCCTTCCTTCTTTCCTTCTTTCTCTCCTCTTTTTCCCTCCCTCCTTCCCTTCCTTCTCTTTCTTCTTGCATTTTCCTCTCTCTCCTTCCCTTCTTTCCTTCCTTCCTCTCTCCCTCTCTTCCTTCCTCCCTGCCTTCCTCCTTCCCTCCCTCCCTCCTTCCCTCCATCTCTCCCTTCTTCCTTCCCTTCCTCCCTCCTTCCTTCCCTCTCTCCCTTTCTCCCTTCCTTTCTTTCTCCTTCCTCCCTCCCTCCCTGCCTTCCTCCCTTCCTCCCTTCCAGTTTCTTGACCCATGATGATACTGAAGGCAGCTAGGGCGGAAAGCTCTGGATTTCCTAGGAAAGGTTTTAGTTTTCAAAATGTCTGTAATGGCAATTAAACCTCAGTAGAACATAACTTTGGACTTTACAGAATTTAATTAACCATGAGAATTGCTTTAGTAAGCAGCATTGAGAACAGAGGGCACTACTGGACCAATCAATATTTATGGATACCAAGAAAAGTCCAACACACACACACACACACACACACACACACACACACACACACTTTCATTTAGTCTTGGCATCCAGCATCTACAACTTAAATCACTTGTTAACAAACCCATCTTTATGAGCAATGGATAAGAACCTTCAGTCTACTTGCTTATTCACATGCAGGATTTCTGGACTAAGGTCAATATGAGAGAACCTTGCCTTCAGTTCTCCTTTATTGCCTTAATTATGTCTTGACTTGGGTAAATGTATTATAGAAAAAATCGTGAAGTAGGTAAAGTCTGTGAAAGTTTTCCTTTTTGCCTTATCCCTAACTTTTTGAAAGTGCCTACTTCTACTCAATCTGTAGAGGCTTTTACTCCTACTATTGATAGATAAGCATTGTTATTAATAAACACTGATAAATAAACAATTCCTGGTTACAATGCTAGCTGATAAGGGTGTATGTTCCCAGAGACTATTTGCATTTTACTAGGAGTCTCTGGAGTCTCTAACAGTAGAATTACCAAGATGGTGGCTGGTTTCTAATTATTTTTTCTTATCATTCAACTCCTCAAAGTCTTTTATCCTTCTCAGTCTCTCTAAATCCAACCCTTTTTACAAAACTAAAAGGAAGTCTTTCGGTCACTAAAACTTTCTAGATCAGTCCATCCCCCATTGACACTTTTCTCCCCAATTGAGGATTGAGTCAATCTCTGAATTCTTAACACTTTTCCCATCTTATTCATCTAACAGTCTGATCATATTCTGTCTCATTAGTTTCTTATATTATTGGCAGTGTATCAGAATGAATAAGAAAACCTGAGAACTTGTTCCAGTCTTGCCTCTGACAGGTATTGGCTATATGATTAGAAAATCATTTGGCCTTTTTAGTTCTCCAATTGTTGTTCAATTACATTCAACTCTTCATTTAAGGGTTTCTTGGCAAAGATACAGGAGTGGATTGTTATCCTATTCTCCAGCTCATTTTACAGATGAGGAAATTGAGGCAACTGGGTTGAGTGATTTGCCTAAGATCACACAGTTAACAAGTATCTAAGACTAGATTTGGATTTAGGTCCTCTTGACTCCTGGCCAAGTATTATCTACTAAGTCACCTAGCTGCTCTTCAGTGTTACAGACAACTATCTAAATAGGTTACAGAGAAATTGCTGATTTGCATTTGTAGTGGAAGCTTCCTTATTGAGAAATTCCCTACATCAGTGAAATCATAGCTACAATCTCTATTCTTGGCACTATATAACTCTGGTATTGTTAATTTAATCTTTCATATATTCATGTATACCAGTGTAGAGATCATGCTGGACTCTAACCCTGGACTCTGGACTAGCTTATGAAAATTACTAACATAAATATTTTCTAAAATTATTAAAATAAGTATATTTAGGTTTGATGGGCCCACAAAAGGAACACTTACCCTGTAAACTGTTCTTTGAATCTAGGTAATCAAGTTGCTGTTTTTACTAACTGTTTCTAATTGATGCTGTGGCTAAACTGTCATTTGAAAAAGATTGTTTTTAGCAGCCTTATCATTCCTAACATGGCTTAGAACCAAAATTATGAATATAATTTTTCCCCTTGACCCTAACTGCCAAGTTGTTACCTGTACTATGTGGCCCACTTGATTTGATGAAATAAAGCTTTGACTTAAAGAGAATTCTGTTTCTCACTTTGACTCTGAACCAAATTCTCTCTGCAACACCAGGGCTAACATTTATGAAGTAAATTTATACTTGAATCCACAGTGATTATGTATATGGTTTATATATATTACACACATATAATTATAAATATACACACATTTATCATATGTATATATCATATGATGCTATATGATATAATATACATATCATATATATAATTATAAAGTGATTCAAGTGACTTAGAGAGGGTGGTTATGAAATGGTTAGTGCTTGGGTCTCTGATTAGCATATTTAGAATAATGGGCCAGAGGATGGGCTCCCAGCTCTTTACCAGGAAAAGCCTTATTCTCTTGTGTAACTGCTACTGGACTTTCATGCTGCAAACCAAGGGACATTATTCAGTTCTTCAGAATCTTCAGAATCCCCGAGGGTTTTGTGACCAGCCAGACCCCAAAGGGAATGTTACCTATGTATTATCTTACCTAGATGATAAACTCTCAGAGGGCAGAGACGGTATAACTTCTTAAGCTTCTTTGACTCCATCACAGTGCCTTGTATGCTTAGTTAGAACTCAACAGAAATTTATTGAATGAATGAATTAATTTGAAGATGTAATACTATCAGATACCAGGTAATTACTGGTCCACTCATAAAGTCTGCCCTGTTCCCAGGAACTTCCAACACAGAAGCTTACTTGGCAATAAAGATAAGTCTGATTTATGGTCCTTAGCTCATTCAGATAACTCTAAAAGCCAGAAAGGGCAGTCAGACTGGCGTCAGTTTTGTTTCTTGGTATCAATTTGTTTTTAGAAACATAGTTTGGTGATTCATTTCCATGTCTGAATTTCAAAGTCAAGCACTTTGAGGCAGGAATGAGTACATTGTATGTTATTGAACTAGCTTCTAAGAGCTTGGAATAAGTAAATATATTATTTTGTATAAGAGTGATAAGAATATTCTTTCCATGGGGTTAATGGACTTAAGCTTTTTCCTTTCCTACAGTGTTATCACCTAATGTCTGTGATTCCTTTTGTTAGAACTTTGTTACCCACGGAGAAGAGGATTTGATTTTGTTAAATATGGTATGTCACCATCTGAAAGGTCTAGTAGCTCATCAAGTGGAGGGGTGGGGGAAAGGAGCAAGCCTTAATTAAGCTCTTGCTATCTAAGTCTAAGAGCTTAAGAAATATTGTCTCATGTGCTTGTGGTGGTTCCTGTTATCATCCATAGTTTACAGTTGAAGAAGCCGAGGCAGACAGAAATTAAATGACTTGCCCGGGTTTAAACAGTTCAAATAGGTTCCAGAACTTCTGGTGCCATTCCTGGGCCCACTGAACAGGGAGCTAAACTCCTCAAAGAGAAGATGCCTGATTTTGGGATGATATATAGGATAAGAGAAACAGAATATGAAAACTGTAAGAGAGATGTCATCTAGTACAAACTATACCCAAGCAGAAATCCCCTCCATAACACCTCAAGCAAGGGGTGATTCAGTCTTTACTTGAAGTCTTCTAGTAATTAGGTAGCCCATTCTGCTTTAGAATAGCTGTAATTATATTAGGCTGCTTTTCTTATAGAGGGGCAGTGCAGTGAAGTGGATAGAGAGCTGGTCTAGCTCTAGGTTAGCAAGACCTGTGTTCACATTTTTCACACATACTTGACTGTGTGATTTTCCTATAAGTTACAGAGAAGGTATTAAATTATATTAGAAGGTATTTCTTCATCCATGAGTTCCCTATGGAGATAAAATCACAGATCTACTCTACTGCTCTTCCATCACTTTTGAGTTGACTTAAGAATATTGGGCTTGAAACCAGGAAGTCCTTGATTCAAATATTGCCTCATATATTTATTAATTGTATGACCTGAACAAGTCACTTAACCTATGTCTCCCTCATTATTGCTATTAAAAATAGCATGTATCTCTGTATATTAAATGTAAGTAGATTTTCCTTGTTTAGTCCTTTCTTGTTCTTTTTTTTTTTTTTTTTTTTTTTGCTGAGGTAATTGGTGACTTGCCTAGGGTCACACAGCCAGGAAGTTTTAAGTATCTGAGGCCAATTTGAATTCAGGTCCTCCTGACTTCAGGGCTATTGTTCTATACACTATACCAACTAGCTGCCCCTTGTTCATTTTTTAAAAAATCTTTTATGTTTTTCTTTCTTGTGCAAAATGTCTAATCTTTTTTTTTTTTTTTTAATCAGGAATGCTTGGACATCCTCTATTTCATTAAAGATCCATGTTTTTCCTGAGTAGGATTACATTCAATATAACAAAAATTGTTTATTTAAAACCAAATACAAAATAAGAAAAAAACAAATAGAAAAAGAAAGACAGAAAAAGAAAAACAAAATAAAACAAAACTTGTCATGTGTCCAGCAGAACATCATCAAGGAATCAAAATATGTAACAAATTTTCATGTCAAGAAAGCATCTCTAATAATAGAAGACATTATATTCAACACTATCTTTTCTTTGTTTCCTTGTAGGTTATTATTTTGTTCTCTGCTGTGCACTTTTTACTTTACTATTTTTTTTTCTCTTTCATTCCCCCACCTCCCTTAAGCAGACTACAGTTAAGCACAGATATATTTATGTGAATATTTATATATAGATAGATATATCTATATACATACACATACACCTACATGCATACATATACACACACACATATATATATATATATATATACACATATATATTTATTCACATACAGACTATATATAAAACAATAATAATATGGCTGATATTTTTCTCTTGATTGAATTTTTAAGCTTGACTTTGAGATCAAGGACTAGTTTTTTTTCCTTAATAAATTCAACTCTTGATTCTTATTATTGTTTGTATACATGTCTTTCTTTCTTTCTTTTTTTTTTTTTTTTTTGCTTTGGATTGTTTTTTCCTGTTTTTTTTTTTTTTTAATAACTTTTTATTGACATACCCCATGCCAGGGTAATTTTTTACATTATCTCTTGCACTCACTTCTGTTCCCCTCCCTCCCTCCACCCCTCCCCAAGATGGCAAGCAGTTCTATACATGTTAAATAGGTCACAGTATATCCTAGATACAATATATGTCTGCAGAACCGAACAGTTCTCTTGTTGCACAGGGAGAATTGGATTCAGAAGGTAGAAATAACCCAGGAAGAAAAACAAAAATGCAAACAGTTTACATTCATTTCCCAGGGTTCTTTCTTTGGCTGCTTCTGTCCATCATTGATCAATTGAAACTGAGTTAGATCTTCTCTTTGTCAAAGAAATCTACTTCCATCAGAATACATCCTCATACAGTATTGTTGTTGAAGTATATAATGATCTCCTGGTTCTGCTCATTTCACTTAGCTTCAGTTCATGTAAGTCTCTCCAAGCCTCTCTGTATTCATCCTGCTGGTCATTTCTTACAGATATGTCTATTTCTTATCCCTGCTAATTCTTCTTTAGTTCTACTCCTTAACTTGCCTTGCTATTATTTAACTTCCCTCCACTCATGAATCTTTCCCTTTTCTTCTCCCCTCATTCTTTCCCTCTCTCTTTATCCCATTCCCAGTAATCTAAACACTTTTATCTCACTCCTGCTAATATAATCACTTCTGTACCCCATTTTTGCCTGTTTCTTCCTTCTTTATTTCTTTACAGATTTGGAAAGTGCTATATCCTTCATGGTATATATACATTGTCCCTTGAAATTGGTCTTTGATGTAGGCTTTTATATGTTAATTTTAGCAATAACATTCCTATTTGTTTTCCTTGTAAGATCTATTTGAGATAGAGATTGGTGAATTTTTTCTATTTCTACTTTTCTCTTTTGTTCTATCACTCCAGGACAATTTTCTTTGACTATTTCTTGTGTTATTGTGTCGATTCTTTTTTTTTTTTTTTTTTTTCCTTTGGTCACAGCTTTCAGGTAGTTCTATTATTCTTATGTTTTCCACTTTTGATCTGTTCTCCAGATCTGTTATTTTTCTTATGTTTCACATTGTCTTCCATTTTTTTCATTTTTTTATATTTTGTTTTGTTATTTCCTGGTCTCTTATAACTTCACTAGCTTCCCCTTGCCTAATTCTAATTTTCAAAGAATCATTTACTTCTTTAAGACTCTGGACTTTCTTTTTTTAATTGATTGACTTTCTTTTTTATAATCTTGTTTTTCTTGGAAGATTCTTATTTATTTTTTCCTCATTCTCTCTCATTTGATTTTTAAAGTCTTTTTTTTTTTTTTTTTTTTTTTTTTTTTTTTTTTTTTTTTTTTTTTTTTTGAGTTCTATAAATTTGTTCTAGGTAGCCATTTAATGTTACTCTTTGGGGAAGGAGAGGCTTTTTTATTTAAATATTTTTCTCTGACTTTACACTTGATGTTAGGGCTGGGTTCTGCCACATTTTTGGAAGAAAGGTCTGGGCTGGTTTTGTTCCTGCTTTCTTAGGGGTAATGAGTATTGTGTTATTCCAGGATCTCATGGATAACTCAGGTTTGGGACCAACTGGTTCAGGGCAAAGTCTGATCGCTGTCCCTCTGGTCTGAGTTCGACAAGTTCTTGACCTGGGTTTGGATTTGAGCAATGGCATTCTGCTGCTTGACTTAACTAAATTTAAAAAGCTGTATTGGTTCAGAGTGACAGAACTTCAGGTTCTCACTTCGATTTGGGATTTCTGGTCTGATTTTGTGGCTTTTCAGGTTTCAGGAAGGACCAGAAGGTGGACCTGTGACAATATTTTGCTCTTGGGGTCAGAGCCTCACTACTGCTGACTATTTCTGAACTTGTTCCTCTCGTGGCACACTCCAGTGTCATCTCTGGGTATAGATAACCTTGTTAGTCCACCTAGAATCTGTGGCCTGGAACTTGGTAATGGACAAAGAGTTGCCATCTGGTACCTTTCTCTAGGGCATCTGGCACCTTCTCTTGCCCTAGTGGACAGCTTCACTCCCCTAGGAGTGCTTCTGACTCATTGCACGCCTGGCCAGACCCATCCTTAGTGTATACAGTCCTCTCTGTCTCTCTCTGTCAACCTGGGCTGGAAAATAACTCACTTCTTCCTGCTCTTCTACTATCTTGAATCTATCTTCAAGAATAAGAATCTATTTTCTTTAAATGTGATGTTACTCCATCATGTTCTTTATCTAATCTCTCCCTTTTATATAGGTAATAATCCTTCTATTATCATATTCCAGTCATGAATCACATTCCATTATATCTCAATATATCTTTCTGTTCAGTTTATGACCTTACTTTTATAGCTCTTATCCACTTTTCTTCTGATCAATATTCTCATTATCTTTATATTGATATCAAAAGGCAAGAGTATTATTGCTTTCTTTTTTTTTCAGATTCTGTCTCTTGTGAATTACTGGTGTTTGTACTGCTTTTTCTCCTATGCAGCACCTGCTACTCTCTTTTATGTAGATTACTGGATATATGTGGGAAGATTTTTCTCTGCCCTGCCTACTTTCAGTTTAAAGCCTTCTGGGTTTGACTTAAAAATCTCTAAGCAAATATGTCCTTCCAAATAGTCATAAGAAGTATTACATTCCTGGGTATGAGCCAGTCATTATTGCATTTTATTCCCTGGTCTAGGAATCCAAATTCTATTCTCAGAAGCAAGTTATCTTTTTAACAAACTGTGCACTTCCCAAATATCCCTTTTCTTTTCTGAAGCTCCAGCCTTATATCAGCAGCAGTGATTCAAACACCAGCACCAGAGCTCAAGAGCTTCAGTTTTATGTCCCATACTTCATTATTTCTATGGATATTCGTTAGTTTCTTTTCTTCAAATGTTTCTAGAAGTGGGAACTGGTTGTTAGATTTTTCAATTCTCAGAGGTGCTTTTGCATGTCCCAGAGAGCTGTTTTGTGAAGATGTCACTTTTCCTAATTACTTACATTAGTTTGACACAGAGCTGCCTCAGGGGTTGCTTCAGCAGAAAGCCACCAACCACCAGCCATATCTCATCTTACGGTGATCAGTACTAGATATCCGCAGTCAGTCAAGCAGAACCTGGGAATCCTAATCATTATTCAATGGAGTAGAAGAACTTGCTTTTTTTCTCAGAGTCAGGCCCTACACTTTGTGGGGAGAACCTCCAACCTTTTACATATAAAACTTGGGTTTATTGTAGTTATACTTTTTGATGTTACACTTCATTTCCTTCCCTACTTCCCTGAGCTCTCTAAGTACCCTCTGAGAGAGATTTGGGGATCTCTGTTTTCTATAATTGGTTAGAACCTCTACAAACTATCCTTCTTCATTTCGGGGGAATCCAAACACTCCAGTCAGATTTGTTCTTACAGAGGAATATTACTTTAGAGGTATAACGAGAACAAACATACAAAAATTCACCAGATTCAAGTCCAAAATTTCTACCCATACTTTTTAATGCAAATATCTAGTGATTCAGACTTCTCTGGGTTTCCCTATTGTGGCTGGCTGCAATTTCTGGTCTAGAATTCTGGGCTCTGAAATAATTATGATTCCTGCATGAGATTCCATGCTCTTTCTGTCTGTTTTTTCATTAATTAAGCTTAGGACAATTCCTGGTACAAAGTAGATGGTTAATAAATGTTTATTGGTTTGGTTTGGATTAGATTGACTTCTCTGCACCTAGAATTGAAAGGACAAATGAAACAGACCAAAACCTCAAGCCCATTTTTGGAGGACCACATGGTTTTAGGGGAGGGGAAGATGGCCTTCAAGTCCACTCCACACTTTCCTGCATATTGTCATCTGCTTTGAGGGAGCAAATCTTACACCCCACTAACAGAAAGAGGGCCTATCCATGGGTCATCTTAAAACTATAATAGTTCTGGCTATACAACCAAGGGGGAAAAAACCAAACTTCCATTTATATGGTAGGCTAACATAGATTGTTTGATCTTGTACCAGTTGTCTTGTCTCCTAGAAGCAGCACTACAATTGTTTCAGATGTATCCTTTCATTTTAGATGATCTGGACACACATCAAACCTTGGTTATATATAATTTCTATTGTCCAATAGTCCTTTTTCACTTCCTTTTCTATTAATTTTCTTATACTCTTCCATTTCCTGACAGATTTGGAATTCCCCCAGCCTCTTCGTGTTCTTATTTTCTCCTCTTTTCTACTTGAAATACTTCTACATTCTTACAAAGAACACTACATTTTCCAGTATAAGGCAGAATATATATAGATATTTCTCTTGAGCTTTCACCTTCTTCCCTAGTAAGACCAATAGCTTGCATTTTTTAAATATAGTAGAAGTTGTACTCTATGGTATGTGTATGGAGACAGCTCTGTATGGGTTATCCCCTGGAATATGTGCGAATTTCTCTCATAGGATAGACTTGTGTGTGATTTAGTATCAGAGAAGTTTAGTGCAAATAATGAGGCAATCCTAGCCGCTGAATAGGTGGTCTTCAAAAAAGTCTACTCTCAATATTTTTCTTGCTCTGTTTGCTGAGCAAGTTGGGGCTATTCAACTCTCTCTTTGGATTTTTGGCAGCCTGATGGTTACAAGTATATGGTAGCTAAAAAATATCTTAACCTTGATGAGTCTGACCTCTGGGATTTCCTTATCTAATTTGTTTCTTTCCTGAGAATAGATAATTGAGAATCAATCCTGAGATGTATATTTCCAGCACTGAAGGCAACAAGGTAAGTTCAGACTGGTAGCTGAAGTAGTATTTGGTAACTAATTTAGCAATTCTTGGAGCAAATGACCTTTGGCGGAAAGCCTGATACTTAGTCCAACATGCTGAAAGACATGGACCTATAGAACTAGTTGAAAAGTTCAGAAATGAGGTAAAGAATAACTTACTTAACAATCTCACAAACTGTCATGTTTATGTAGAATATATTCTTCCCCTTGATTAATTTATTTTTCTTCTGTTAATTTGTGCTCATGGATCTGGTATTAAGAATTTTTCTTGTGTAGAATAAATAAGTAGCTATCCTGTATCTTATTGACAAAATCCATTAAATATCTTTCTACTCTCTTCTTTGGGGAAACCTTACATATGAGTCAAGTCTAAGCTTTAAGTGATTCTCTCTGGGCGTGGGGATATGAAGAACCAAAAAGTTCAAGCAAGAGCCTAATACTTCCCATATTGTTCCAAGACTAAACCCAGTTCAAGTATGTATCATTCCAGAACTGAGAAGAACAAAAAACTCTCTTTCCATAAAGGGAGATATGTGGAGTAACGGATATATGTAGGAAAATTTTTCCTTGCCCTTCCCCCTTTCAGTTTAAAGCCCTCTTGATCTGACCTGAAAATCTCTAAGCAAATATATGCTACCAAATGTCACAAGAAGTGCTTCATCCCTGGGCATTGGTTATTCATTGTTCTATCTTAATCCTGAACAGTGGTTAATAATTATTATAATAGCACTTTGAGATTCAACTTCAGAGAGGAGCCATTTAAACATCTTTTCTCTTTTCTGTGACTCAAGAGATATTTCTTTCAACCTATTTCTTATTCCCAAACAACTATAAACACATAGAAGCATAAAATGTCATAGCTAGAAGGGATCTTAAAGATGCAACTCCCTCATTTTAGAGCTGAGATCATAGGAATAAAGTGACAAAAAGTAACTACACGTATCTCTTTAGATTATACCACTTTAGAAGAACCAAAACCTGTTAAACCCCAGAATTAGCTCTGAAAACAGTTACATGACAAACCTGAAACTTGGGACAATGTCCCCTCTGCTTCAGGAGCAGAGCCCAACTTTAACATAAAATTAAAAGCCAAGACATAGGCTGGAAAATAAACAACAACAACAAAAAAAGCCATACCATAAAAAGTAACTATGATGACAGGGAAGATCAAAACATAAATTCAGAAGAGGATAACAATGTCAAAACAGGTACTTGTGAAGTTTCAAAGAAAAAATATGAATTGGTGTCAGGCTTCAAAAGAACTCTCAGAAAAGCTCAAAAAGTATTTAAAAATCAAATAAGAGAGATAGAAGAAAAATTGTGAAAAAATGAGAGTAATGCAAGAGAACCATGAAAAAAAGAAAATAGCTTGGTAAAAGAAGCAAATAAAATGTACAAAAATTCATAACTCCTTAAAAAGTATGATTGGCCAAAAAAAAAAGAAGGTACAAAAGTTCACAGAAGAAAATCATTTCTTAAAAATTAGAAAGGTCAAGTGAACACACCTGTCAGATTGGCTAAGGTGACAGGAAAAAATAATGATGAATGTTGTTGGAGGGGATGAAGGAAAACTGGGACACTGATCATTGTTGGTGGAGTTGTGAACGAATCCAACAATTCTGGAGAGTCATCTGGAATTATGCCCAAAATGTTATCAAACTGTGCATACCCTTTGATCCAGCAGTGCTACTACTGGGCTTATACTCCAAAGAGATACTAAAGAAGGGAAAGGGCCCTGTATGTGCTAAACTGTTTGTGGCAGCCCTGTTTGTAGTGGCTAGAAGCTGGAAAATGAATGGATGCCCATTAATTGGAGAATGGTTGGGTAAATTGTGGTATATGAATGTTATGGAATATTATTGTTCTGTAAGAAATGACTAGAAGGATGAACATAGAGAGGCTTGGAGAGACTTACATGAACTAATGTTGAATGAAATGAGCAGAACCAGGAGATCATTATACACTTCAACAATGATACTGTATGAGGATGTATTCTGATGGAAGTGAATTTCTTTGACAAAGAAAAGGTCTAACTCAGTTTCAATTGATCAGTGATGGACAGAAGCAGCTATACCCAAGAAAGAACACTGGGAAATGAATGTAAGCTGTTTGCATTTCTGTTTTTCTTCCTGGGTTATTTCTACCTTCTGAATCCAATTTTCCCTGAGCAACAAGAGAACTGTTCGGTTCTGCACACACATATTGTATCTAGGATATACTGTGACATATTTAACATGTATAGAACTGCTTGCCATTTGGGGGAGGGGGTGGAGGGAGGGAGGGGAAAAATTGGAACAGAAGTGAGTGGAAGGGATAATGTTGTAAAAAATTACCCTGGCATGGGTTCTGTCAATAAAAAGTTATAATTATTTTTTAAAAAAAAGTAAAAAAAAAAAAAAAAAAAAAAGATTTTCCCCTCCTTCCCCACACCCTCTCCTCTAGATGACAAGCAATCTAATATATGGTATGCCTGTTAAAATATATATTAAATCCAATCAGATCAAAAAGGAAAGAAAATGAGTAAGAAAGCAAAATGCAAGTGAACAACAACAAAAAGAGAAAGTTATGTTGTGATCCATACTCAGTCTTTCTGGGTGTAAATGGCTTTCTTCATCACAAGATCATTGGAACAGGCATCAATCTTTTCATTGTTGGAAATTGATTGTTGTATAACATTAATGTTGTGTATAATGATCTCCTGGTTCTGTTCATTTCACTTAACATTCACTTAACTAACAACTTTAGAGAGTCTCAGTCTCTCTAAAATCATCCTGCTAGTCATTTCTTGTAGTGTTCTTGGGGTTTTCTGGAGTTCTTGGGTCAGTCTTCTTTTCAGCAGAGTAATCACCACAAAAGTAGCCAAGTGTTAAAGTCCAAAAGTCTTTATTGTCTCCTTCGCCTGGTGTTCAGCCAGCTTTCTCGTGGCCTTCAGAGGGGACTTGGTTTTAGTGGAGAAAATGCAGAAGGACAGGCTAGCCACCACTAAGTTGATGAAGATGGAATGAATCTCTCTCCTTGGCTCCGAGAGCTTGTGTTTCCGCTTCCAGTCCTCTGTCTTCTCTGGCTCTGATTCTGGCTGAGGCTCCTAGCTTATATGCTGTCTTATAATTACATTATCATAGGTGCGAATCTTGTAGAACTATATTAAGTACAAGTATATGTATAGAGAACTATTAAGCACCATGCTAAACTAGATAACCATTGTATTTATCAATTCCACTGACTTAGCACCTTGTAAGAATCCTTGTTTTAAGTACAAGAATTCTGGCACATAAGAATTTGTTACAGAACAATAATATTCCATAACATTCATATACCATAACTTATTCAGCCATTCCCCAACTGATGGGCATCTACTCAGTTTCCAATTTCTTGCCATCATAAAAAGGGCTGCCACAAACATTTTTGCACATGTGGGTCTCTTTCCCTCCTTTAAAATCTCTTTAGGATATAAGCCCAGTAGAAACACTGCTGAGTCAAAAGGTGTGCACAGTTTGATCACTATTTGAACATGGTTCCAAATTGCTCTCCAGAATACTTGGATCCATTCACAGTTCCACCAACAATGCATCAGTGTCCCAGTTTTCCCACATAACTTCCAGCATTCATCATTATCTTTTCCTGATATCTTAGCCAATCTTAGAGATGTATAGTAGTACTGGACATCATATTTCAAGGAATTATCAAGGAGAAGTACTCTGATAACCTAGAATCAGATAGAAAAATAGAAATTGAAATAATTCATTGATCATCACCCAAAAGAGATCCCAAAATGATAGATTTTAGGAATATTATATAGTCAAATTCCAGAACTCCCGGTCAATGAGAAAATATCACAAGCAGCCAGAAAGAAACAATCCAAATATAATGGAGCCATCGTTAGAATTATATATGATTTAGCAGATTCTACATTAAAGAGCTGGAAGACTTGGAATATGATATCCTAAAAGGCAAAGAAATTAGGATTACAATCAAGAATCACCTATCCACCAAAATTGAATAATAATCCTTCAGAGGGAAAAGATATTTAATGAAATAGAGGATTTCCAAGTATTTCTGATCAAGAGACTAGAGCTGAATAACAAATCTGATCTTCAAATACAAGGCTCAAGAGGAATATAAAAAGGTAAAAAAGAAATAACAAATAGAAAACACAAGATATTCAATAAGATTAAACTATCTATATTCTTACACTGTAAGATAGTATTTGTAACTCTTAAGAAGTTTATCACTTAAGAGCAATTAGAAGGGGTATACATAGAGGAAATAAAAATGCTAAGAAAATACAGCAGTTTACTATTTGTATGTTAAAATTTATCATATTTAACTTCCTAGAATAGCAGAAAGAAGCAGGTATGAATGGTGAATCAAGCAAATTGTGTAATAAGTGTGAATTCTTGTATAACTGTTTTTGTTCTGTAAGGTTTCCTCCTTTGAGTATGAACTAAAGTGTGAAAGATATGAAGGGGTAAAAAGTCAAAACTGGGAAGATTTTCAAGATTGAGGCAGATAACCTGAGTACCATATTATAATAATGGTTGATTGTAAATTTCTATTTGACACTTTTTCTCATACAACAGCTATAGGTAGTCTCTCTTTGTTTTAGGGCTTGGGTAAGACTATAGTTATCCCTAAAAAGCAATTGAGCCCTCCTATCATATTTAGAGAAAGCCTTATGACAAATCAGTGTGGGAAGTTAGGAAAAAGATACATGTAAATGTCTTAGATTTATAAACTACCTTAGTTTTTTTTTTTTAATTCATGAATAGACAGCAAAAAAGGTATATAACTTAGAAATCCCCTTCACTTACTTTACTGTCCAGTCTGGTCAAAGTAGCCAAGTATTGTTCCCAGTACATGGCATTCTGTGACCCCTCTCAGGCCTTTGCACAGGCTAACCCCCAATCCCTGAAATACACTCAGTTCCATCTCTTTGGATACCTAGTTCCCCTCAAAGCTTAGGTCAAAGGCCATCTTTTAAATAAACTTTTGATGATTCTACACAGTCATAAGGGCCTTGACACTTCCATTACCCTTAATAAGGTTTTTTTAAAAAATATACTTATAGATGATATTTTGTTTCCTCTGATAGAATATAAGAGCCTTGAGGGCAGAGAATGTTTCATTTTGAACTTTTTATCTAAGTACTTAGTACAGTGCTTGGAATATTGATACAATATTTGATTTATAAATGTTTGCTGAATGATTATGTCATGCAGAACAAAGCTCCCTATGAACTCTAGGTCCAGTACACTGCCCAGCACAGTGCAAATTCTCATTAGCTATTAAACATAAGCTCATTTAGGAGGAAACTGAAACTGTGAAAGTCTATCATCCCATAGAAACAAACTTATTTGAACCTTACTTTCCACAGAAAGTGAATCTAGTTTCTGAAGGAGACAGCCATCAAAGGAAACTCGAATGTGCAATTTCTCCTTTTCTTTCTTCTTTTTTCTTCCCTAGTCCTCCATCTCAGCACATTCCCTCAGCCCAAAACTCATATGGGATGCAGTCCTTATTCCCCCTTACTACTGACTTCATACAAGATTTGAATGAAGTCAACAACTCCATTTCTTCTAGTAACTTGGAAGATCTCCAGGTACTTGGCTTCTTCTCTGCCTTTGCCTCCCAAGGTCCCTCAGTCTTTACCCTATACTCTGCTTCTGTCCCTTACATTTCCCTGGCACTGTTACCTGACTTACAGATACCTTGACATTTGTCCTCTCATCTTCACAAAGGAAGGTGATCTAGCAGTACCAGACATATTATAAATCAGCAGTTATCAAAACAATCTGGGACTGGCTAAGAAATAGAGTGGTAGATCGGTGGGATAAGTTAGATACACTTGACACAATAATCAATGATTATCGTCACCTACTGTTTGAAAAACCCCAAAACTCCAGCTTCTGGGATACGAATTCATTATTTGACAAAAATTGCTGTAACACTGGAAAATAATGTCAGAAACTTGGCATAGACCTATACTCACACCCCAAAATATACACAAAATATATACATGATTTAGGCATAAAGGATACTTTAAGTAAATTAGGAGAGCAAGGGATAGTTTTCCTTTCAGATCTTTGAAGAGGGGATGAATTTATGTCCAAAGAAGAACTAGAAAACATTATGAAATGCAATATGAATAACTTTGATTACATTAAACTTAGGAGTTTTGCACAAACAAAAACAAATCAACAAAGATAAAAAGGGAAGCAAAAAGCTGGGGCGGGGGGAAGGTTATAGCCAGTGTTTCTGAGGAAGGCCTCATTTCTTCCTTCCTTTCTTTTTTTTTAAACAATAGCTTTTTATTTTCAAAATATATGCAAATGTAGGTTTCAACAATCACCCTTGCAAAACATTGTGTTCCATATTTTTCTTCCTCCCTTCCTCTACCCCCCTCTCTTAAACAGCAAATAATACAATATAGGTTAAACTTGTGCAATTTTTCTAAACATATTTCCACATTTATCATGTTGTACAAGAAAAATAAGATCAAAAAGGAAAAAATGAAAAAGAAAAAAAGCAAGCAAACAAAAATAAAAAAGTGAAAATACTATGTTGTGATTTGTATTCAGTCCCCATAGTCCTCTTTCTGGATGCAGATGGCTCTGTCCATCACAAGTCTATTGGAATTGTCCTGAATCACGTCATTATTGAAAAGAGCCAAGTCCATCAGAGTCGATCATCACATAATTTTGTTGTTGCTGTGTACAATGTTCTGTTTGATTTTACTCATTTCATTCAATATCAGTTCATGTAAGTCTGTCCAGGTCCTTCTGAACTCATCCTGCTGATTGTTTCTTATAGAATAGCAATATTCCATTACATTTATTTATCATATTATTGAGTCGTTGCTCAACCAATGGGCATCCATTCACTTTCCAGTTTCTTAAAACCTCATTTCTAAAATATATAGAGATTTGACTCAAATATATAAGAATACAAGCTATTCTCCAAATGACAAATGGGCAAAGGATAAAGAAATTAAAACCATATATAGTAATATGAAAAAATGCTCTAAATCACTGTTGATTAGAGAATGCAAATTAAAACAACTCTGAGGTGCCACTTCACATTTCTCAGATTGAGTAAGATGACGATAAATGTTGGAGGGGATATAACAACACATACATATGTTGGTGGAGTTGTGAACTGATCCGACCATCTGGAGAAAAATTTGGAACTATGCCCAAAGGGCTATCAAATTGTGTATACCCTTTTATCCACAAGTGTCTCTACTGGGTTTGTATCCCAAAGAAATCATAAAATAGGACAAAGAATGAAATCTGGATGACAGAATTTTTAGAACAGAGCCAGTTGATTGCTGCTCAGGTTGCTCCAAGAGAAAACGTGAACTTATACTTTGAGCAACTTAGTGCCAGGCATGGAGGCAGTAAGGAAGCTTTGATGTCTGGTGAACTGGTAAATTGGCAAAAAGACGGAGAGGCAAGAACCATTTTTCCTTTAATAATAGATGACTTACATATTAACTTATGGGGTAGGGATATTTTACACCAATTAGGGATGAAAACAGATTTTTAGGAAGGGTCATTGCTCCTGTGGCTTTCACCATTCCAAAAATGACGTGGACTACCAACACACTGGTATGGGTGGAGCAATGGCCCCTGATGAAAGAAAAAATTGGCTGTTCTACATCAATTAGTACCAGAACAATTAGAGTTAGGACATATTGAGGAAACAAACAGCCCATAGAACTCTCCTGTATTATTATAAAGGAAAAAATTTGGCAAATGGAGAATGTTAATGGATATGAGACAAGTAAACTCAATTCTTGAAGACATGGATTATTTACAGGCACGTTTGCTATCCCCAAACATGATCCCCAGGGAATGGCCCTTATAGATACTAGATATTAACTCTATTTACTCTATTCTCCTTCACCCTGAGAACAAAGATAAATTTGCTTTCTCAGTGTCAACATGTGATTCTCAAAGACCTGTAGGACTGGGGACTAACTCCAGAAGTGATAGGCCAAAGGATATATGGCAAATGGATGTTACACATATGGGAAAAACATGCATTCATGTTACAGCTGACACTTATTCAAGCTTTGTAGCTGCATCCTCTCAATGAGGGGAAGCTGCCTCAAATGTAATAAATCACTTGTTTCACTGTTTTTAACTGTTTTTCTTCTATGGGTATCCCACACACCATCAAGACTGATAATGGACTTTCATTCACTTCAAAAATATTAAAACAGTTCTTACAGGAATCATATTTTTGTAATTCCTTACAACCTCACAGGACAGGCCATTGTAGAAAGGACTAATCAGATCCTGAAGAGATTCATCAACAAACAAAAAGAGAGAGATGGAGTTAGGATCATTCAGAAAGATATAGATAAAGCAGTGTACATAATAAATTACTTAAAAATTTGATTCAAATGATTTCAGTCTGCTATATTCTTTGTTGAACATAGACAGAGAATCACTCAAAGGTAATACTCTATCTTCATTATGAAGGCCCCCTAAGAATGAACCATGATAATGAAAAAGGCTCCTGAAGGATGGGAGGGACCTATGGCATTCTAATGTGGGGGCCTGGATATGCTTGTATCTCCACAAGAGAAAACCTTTAGCAGTAGATCCCCACCAGACACCTCAAAGTTGTCCATAGAACTGAAGAGGAAAAGAAGGAAAAGGCAACTGTCTAACAGGAGGAGAATATGTGCCCTCAAGAACACTAAAGATGCTTTATATATATAGAAATACCCCAGGACTGCAACAAAGGCCAAAAGGTGCGCTGGACCTACCATGACCTAGGATTGTCTCATGAGGGGAAAGGGGTATCATGAGACACATTCTGGGGATACAGGGGACATCCTCTCATAATGAGACTCTCATCTGTGTGGGAGGGTTGTTGCAGTGTGTCTACATAAAGAGATTATTAGACTGGCCCTTTATAAAGCACAAGCCTCCCTGGGACACATTCTGGTCACTCAAGAATTGGGCTGGCAGTTTGGCACATGGAAAAACATCTTGGACCCTGGTTCTTGGACAAATGGCACAAGAATTGAATACCAATTCTACACTAAAGCCTGTCTGGGAGGGAAATATGGGTTCATGTAGGAAGACTCTGTAACTGTTACCAAAGAAACATTAGATTTTTACAATGTTACTTGTTGGAATTATACTGTTAATGATTGCTTAGATACTGTAATTGAAAATCAGACTATATTTGTGATTACTAGAGCTCATATATCAATGCTTTTCTATAAAAGGTGAGAAATGGTATCATACTAAGTCTGATCATATGTTCAATACCATATTGAATAGAAGGAAACAAACCTTAGTCCCATTAAAAAAAAAGAGATGTATCAGTTACATGATATTAGGTATCACTCTGTTGGTTTCACTTACATTTTCATCAATCTCTCTTGCAATGTCCATATCTAATGTACAATACTGTACAGTACAAGGTAGATACATAGAGGAACTAGCTAGGAATATCTCAGCAGATTTTGCCCAACAAACTAAGGTCTGTGTAACCCCTTTGCTATATAATCATACAGAACAAGATTATGATTGGGACAGTATCAGGAAGCATTTGAATGGTTTATTTCTCTATAACACAATATAAGGTGACATAGAAAGTTTATATAAATTAACATCTGACATAGAAAAAGCTTCTCATGAAGATTTGAATCCAGATAAAACTGCTGAAAAAAATCATACATTGGTTTGATAATACCTCTTCATGGTGGTTAAAAATAGAATCATGGATTTCCCTGTGTGTTGTTATATTGTTAATGCTTTGTTATTGTCCTATAATAAAATGTCTTTATAGATCTTTCTCCACCATCCTTTCAGATGCAGCTCAAGGACTTTTTATCTTAAAGAAAAAAGGGGGGGAAATGCTAGGGTATGAGATCCTGTGGAGAGGCCACCTTGACCTTTGGTGCACAATAAGTTTTCTGCCATGTTGTAGAAATGCCGTTGCTGAGCAAGGAGCAATGATTTGTGATCATGGGAATGTGTGTTGAGCCTGAGGATCACAGCTAGTTGCTCATGAGCAGGGATGCCTTGATAGGGCCTCTAGCCTATGAATGAGTTGCTAAATTGCTGAATTGGTTCTCCTTCCATTGGCAGATACCATGCATACACAAAGCCCTCAAGCTGCTTCTCTGAATGGTGGATGGGGATTGCCTACTGTTTGCTCACTGATCACGCTTGCAAAAATGTATATCAACAAGGCTGTACGGCTTAATAAACTGGAGTTCTTTTCACACTCTGAGTCTCCCGCCTCATTCATCTTGCCTCTGAGATCAAAGGGCTCATATACTTTGAGCTCTTAGGACTGCCACAACCCCTTTCTAATTAGTCTCCTTCCATTCAAGAAGATATGCTTTTATTAATTATATTTAAAAATAGAAATATCTACTTTGCCAAGTTATAGAAATCTAAATTTGAAACTAGATATTTTCTAATCCATTGTTTGTCTATATAACTAACCTTTGGTGATGATGATATTTATAATTTAATACAATTATCTACTGTAAAGTAAAGAGGTTGGAATTTTTTGTATGTAATTCAGGGATATGGTAGGGGATAGAGAGAATAACATATTATGTTAAAAGGAAATGGCAACTACTCAGTTAATGATTACAAAATACATAATTTTCTTGTGTAAAAAAATTAGGTTTTGGAAATGGTTTCTATATATTTTGTTGTTGTTTAGTGATTTCAGTCCTGTCTGACTCTTCATGACCCCATATGAGATTTTTTTTTTGTCAGAGATACTGCAGTGGTTTACCATTTCCTTCTCCAGCTCATTTTATAGATGAGGAAACAGAGACAAGCAAGATTAAGTGACTGACTCATATACTGATGAAGAACTAATGTTTTCAATATTACTAATTTCAACTGTGACTAATGACACTCCTGCAAATCAAAAGAATTTCAGAGTATTTTACATTTTTATCTCATTTAAGCTGTACAACAGCCCTGTGTGATGTTGTTGTTTGTCCTTCCTTCTTGAAGAGAACCATGTCTTCAGGGAGATAATGGGAAGGAAGGAAGGAAGAAAGGAAGGAAGGAAGGAAGGAAGGAAGGAAGGAAGGAAGGAAGGAAGGAAGGAAAGAAGGAAGGAAGGAAGGAAGGAAGGAAGGAAGGAAGGAAGGAAGGAAAAAAGAAGGAAGGAAGGGAGGGAGAAAACAAGGAAAGGAGGGAGGGAGGAAAGGAGGAAGGAAGGAAGGAAGGGAGAGGGAGGGAGGGAGGAAGGGAGGGAAGAAGGAAGGAAGAAAGGAAGGAAGGAAGGAAGGAAGGAAGGAAGGAAGGAAGGAAGGAAGGAAGGAAGGAGGAAGAGAAGAAGATAGGAGTTTTCCAACTGATCAATTCCAGTTTGTGGGCCTGCCTTACTCACAGAGGTTGTTGCTTGTCCTTCATTCTGGAAGAGAACCATGACATCAGGAAGGTGATGCCATGTTGTAGGGCAGGCATATTATCCTCATAAACAAAAACCAAGGAGTTAAATCACTTGCCCAGGATCACACAGAAAGGACATTTCTGAGGAAGGGTTTTAACTGGGGTATTCTTGACTCAGTACTCTATCCACTTTACTACTTAGCAGGATATTTTTTAGTGTTACAGTACTAATCCCACAATGATTTAATCTCTCACTTCTAAGTATTTGAAGAAGAACTGAAGATGTCTCACCTGTACACAGGAGGCTCAATAGGATTCTCTGGAACAACTGAGTATGAGTTTTGTAGAACTGTCTTGCCTTAGAGAAAGGCTGCTGGCTCCCCCTTATTGAAAACCAAATAGCAAGAAATTAGAATTATCTCAATTCCTTCTCACCAGCTCCTACACTCCCAACCAGGTGAGAGACAGACACCTCAATTCCAGGTAGAACCTATCTTTGTTCAATGGATGCTCTTAGCATTTCACCTTTCAGTGTTGGGCTTCAGCATGAAGAAAACTGATTGGTCATCTCAAATCTACTCTTTCTGGGCCCAAGATCATAGCAAATTCTGTTCCACCCTGGACTCAAGGTATTTCAGATTACTCTTCATGCCTCAGGAAAGGGAATAGTTTTATTCTGTCTTTTTCAAAGATTTACTATCCTGTAAAATCATTGTATGCACAGTAGTCACATTCTGAAGTAGGAACAAGTGATGGTGTCCTAAGTAATGCTTCTGGGCTTTCTTTCCCCATTCCCACTACCCCAAGTCCCATCTTTCAAAAAGTCATCAGATATGTCTTTATAGACTAGAAGCACCAGAGGAGGCATTTGTATCTAGATATTCATTCCACTATAGCGAACTGACTTTAGATGGGGTGACACTGAAGGTTCCAAAAAGAGGGAATCAATCAATAAATATTTATTAATTGCCACCATGTGTTAGGAACTGTGCTAATTGCTGGGGATGCAAAAAGAAGCAAAAGACTGTCCTTATTCTCAAGGAACTGAAATCTAATGGATGAACAGATAATTTAATGGATGATACAGAGAAAGAAAAACAAATAGAAAGGGAAAGAAACAGAAGAGACTGATAGCTATATAAGAGTGACCGAGATATAGGAGAAGAGAGGAAGGAGAGGAAAGAGGGGGAAGAAAATGAGAGAAGAAGAAGAAGAAGAAGAAGAAGAAGAAGAAGAAGAAGAAGAAGAAGAAGAAGAAGAAGAAGAAGAAGAAGAAGAAGAAGAAGAAGAAGAAGAAGAAGAAGAAGAAGAAGAAGAAGAAGAAGAAGAAGAAGAAGAAGAAGAAGAAGAAGAAGAAGAAGAAGAAGAAGAAGAAGAAGAAGAAGAAGAAGAAGAAGAAAAGGAGGAGGAGGAGAAGGAAGAGGAGGAGGAGAAAGTCCAAGGTATGGGAGATAGCCAGTGAAAATTATATGTGCTAGTGGTTTTTCTGAACTCTTGCAAAACTTTATGTTCATTCCTATTAAATTTCATTCTACCTTTGGAAAGTGGGAAGCTCTGATCCATTCCCCAAGTTGATTCCTGTATCTTCATTCTTAGTTTTTTTCTAGACTGTCTAGTTCTTCCCCCTACAAGCAGCAGGTACAGTGTTTGTGTTAAGTCACAGAGAAGCGCAGTGATTTAGACATAATGTTGAGGCTAACATACATATCTCTGTATAAAAAGAAATAGAATTACTGTGATATCAAGTCCTGAGAGTTCTGCCTTATAGGGAGTAAATAGAATCTTTCTCTTTTTCATTCTCCATCTCTTGTTATTGGGTTGTTGGGTTTCTTTCAAGCTAAGAAAAAAAAGTAATAAGACTAAAGCTTAAGTTCAAGCCTCAATAATTTGGAGACAGAAACTTTTTTTTTTTCCCAATTAGAGCCACTGACCCATCAAGTCAAGTCAACAAGCACTTATTAAGCATGTGCTGGATAATGGGCTAAGCACTGAAGATCCATACACACAGACAAAATAAAATTAGTTCCTGTACTTAAGGAACTCATGTTCTAATGGGAGAGATAATATGCAAACTATTATGTATCAACAAGATCTATACTGGAAAAAAATTGGAGATAATCACACAGAGCTAGAGAACACATTTGCAATTTGCTCATATTATCCTCACAAGTATCCTGGGAAATAGATCCTATTATTTTCCAACTTTTACAAATGAGAAATATGAGGTAAACAGAGGTTAAGTGGCTTGACCAGGGTCACACAGCTACCTGAGGCCAGATTTTAACTTGAGTCCTCTTGATACCACATGTAACAATAAATACTTTAAGACACCTGTCTGCCTAAAGAAGGAAGGAATTAGGAATGAAAGAACTGGGAGAGATTTCTTGTAGAAATCAAGGTACCCAAGGATGACAGGAGAAAGGAGAGAATTCTAGGCATGAGGCACAGCCAGGGAAAATACCTGCAGTTGGGAGATTAGTGTCTTGTTGGAACAGCAAGATTGCCAGTGGTACTGGATCATAAAGTACATGGTGGGGAGAAGGTATGAGGTATAAGAAAGCAAGAAAGAGGTGTTGGGGGAAACAGGAGACACAGAAAAGGCTAGGGGAAAGTGGTTGAGGAAACTGAAGGAATGAAGTGAATGGGATTTAAAAATTAAAGGAACCAGGGGATTAAGATGATTAAGGTTAAGGGAATGAGGAAACAAAAATGCTAAGAGGATATAATAGTTTCCTATCTATAGATTAAAAAGTCTATCATATTTAATAACTGCCTAGAGTAGCAGGAAGAAATAGGTATGCATGGTGAATCAAACAAATTGTGCAATAAGTATGAATTTTTCTATAATCATCTTTGTTTTATAAGATTTCTCCCTTTTGAGTACAAACTCAAGGAGGTGTGAAAGATATGAAATGGTAAAAGTCAAAACTGGGAAGACTTCCAAAGCTGAAACAGATAACTGAGAAATATAGCATAACATTGGTTGATTGTAAATTTCTGTTTGAGACCTTTTCCCATACAACAACTATGGATTATGCCTCTTTGTCTTAGGGCTCAAGTAAGAATCTAGTTACCTCTCAGAAGCAATTGAGCCATCCTATCATATTTAAAGAAATCTTTATGGCAAATCATAATAGGAAGCTAGCTAAAAAGATGCATGTAAATCTCTTAGATTTATAATCTACTTTAATTTTGTTAAATTCATGAATAGACAGCAAATATTGTATATAACTTAGAAATCACTTTGATTTTTAAAAGATATGGGGCAGGTAGAAGAAGAAGAAGAAGAAGCCGCTTATGAATTAGGCCTCTTGCTTACCATAATATGTTAATTTCTCTGCTGGGCATACCCTGGACATGTGTGGGAGAGTACTTCTGAAGTAGTGAATGTGAACATGGGTCTGAAAACCCAGCAGAGAAAAGGGCTGAGAACAAAATGTCATGTGTTCTGGGGAGGAGGAGCCTTTCAGGTATGGGAAATGAGAAAAGAATGGGAACAATTAGAGGGATGGCTGAGGAATATTGGAGAGAACAATGATTTGGAGACATGGAATTCCCATTATAATAATCTTAATAGAAATACTTCCTCCTCCTTGGGGCAGTTAATTTGTAAAATTAAGGGGATAACATAAATCCAGAGGACTGGTGATGAAGCATATCATCTACTTCCTCAAAGAGGGATGACAGATTCAAGATGCAGAATGAAATATATATTTTTAGAGTTGGTCAGTGTAGGCATTTGTCTTGCTTGACTATTCATATAATTTGTTTTTCCTTCTTTTAATTGAATGAAGAGGTGGGAAAGATATAAAATAAATGTTCATTAAAAGGAAAGTTTAAAAAAAAAAAACCCCAGCAACAAAGCTTACATTTTAAAAGGTACAATAAATTTTTTAAAAATCCCCTTGTGAAATGATCCAACTATTCTGGAGAGCAATGTGGAATATGCCCAAAGATCTATAGAACTGTGCATATCCTTTGACCCAGCAGTGCCTTTACTTGATCTGTATCCCAAGGAAATCATAGAGGAGGAAAACGAGAACTACAATCAAAATGAAGGTATTGTCTTCAAAGAACTCACAGTGAAAACTAGAACAACTGAGATTAAAGATAACTGAGTCTGGAGGCATTAATGACAAACCTTAACAACTTAATTTAACCCAAGGTTATGCCTGTCTGCTGTGAATAGACAAACCAACTGTTTCAACACTTATTTTTGTCTTATGGGTGACTTCAAGTTAGGTTAATGGTTAAGTTCAGTACCTTGTCTAACTGTGGTATCTGCAGAGAAATTGTTAAATAAAATAAAACATAGTCCCAGATCATAAGAAGCTTATGATCTCTTTGGAGAAGCAGTACAAATTCCTAAGAGACATACTACACAGTATTATGTCTAAAGGAAGACAATAGGGTTACAAACATCACAATTATTGAAGTTCAGAAAAAGGACACATGAATGTGGATAGCAGTAATTGCCTCTATCTATCTTCACTTAGATGACTGGCTGTCACTTCAAAATGATTCTGTAGTTTTTCCTGACCTCTCTCCCCTTCCTCTTTTTTTTCTTTTTGATTTTGCCTCTTTTTCTCCCATTCCCTGTGTCCCTTTAAACACACACACACACACACACACACACACACACACACACACACAAGTTTCTCTGGTGGAATATTATTTTTGATGATGCAGGAGGCTCTCAAAAAGCAAACAAAACAAAACCAAACAAAAAACCCTGAAATTTCTCCATGAACAAAGTGAAATATACTGTATACAAAGAAATAGTGATGTTCTGGGATTCTCAGATTTTGTAAATTGTTATTTGTAAATTTGTTATTCTCAGTAGTACAATAATCCAGAACTATTCTGGATTCTAGAGTAGCAGGAAGAAATAGGTATGCATGGTGAATCAAACAAATTGTGCAATAAGTATGAATTTTTCTATAATCATCTTTGTTTTATAAGATTTCTCCCTTTTGAGTACAAACTCAAGGGGGTGTGAAAGATATGAAATGGTGAAAGTCAAAACTGGGAAGACTTCCAAAGCTGAAACAGATAACTGAGAAATATAGCATAACATTGGTTGATTGTAAATTTCTGTTTGAGACCTTTTTCCATACAACAACTATGGATTGCCTCTTTGTCTTAGGGCTCAAGTAAGAATCTAGTTACCTCTCAGAAGCAATTGAGCCATGCTATCATATTTAAAGAAATCTTTATGGCAAATCATAATAGGAAGCTAGCTAAAAAGATGCATGTAATCTTTTGAGGAAAAATTCTCTCCATACCTAGCGAAGGAACTGATTGACTCTGATTATAGCTTGAAGCATTGTCTAAAAGAAAAAAAAAAGGCATCAACACTGTTATGAAAGACTTAAGAGGTCAATTAATATATTGAGTACATGTGGTGATTCACATTACCCACCTGAGAGGGATAGTGTTGGATATCAGGTGCAAAAAGTGACATTTACTTTTTAAAAAATAAAATCCACTGTGTTGACTTAAAAAACAATAAAGAAATTGTAAGTATGAACCTAAAAGTATTAAATGTTATCCCTTATCCTATCCTATCCCTCTTGATTCATTATGAATCATAAAGATAGATCATAGGATCATAGATCTGGTGTGAATTCCCACAAATGATTCTAGAGAGCAATATAACAAGAACTTATCTGTACTGATTCAACACACTATTTTGATATTGGTTTTCTATTGGAAACTTGCTAAAACTACTATTCCATGTACAGTGGAGTCATTTCTTCCCCTTTGTTGGTCAATGTGTTAATAATCCATTGATGCATAGTGAAGGAAAGACTATATAGGACAGTATTGGATCCAGAAGATTCCTCATCATTTAAGCAACCTGAGGTTTTTATATTTATTTTTATAAACCTATATAATTTGTTTGTACGTAGTCATTTGCAGGTTGTCTCCCCCATTATATTGTGGAGTCCTAGAGAACAGGAATTATCTTTTGCCTTTCTTTGTATTACCAGTGTTTAGCACAGTATCTAAGCACAACATAATAAGCACTTAATAAATATTTGATGATTATAAAAACACAGACATATACATACATACATACCTTCTAATTCTTTTTTTTTTTAATAGCCTTTTATTTACATGATATATACATGGGTAATTTTACAGCATTAACAATTGCCAAACCTCTTGTTCCAATTTTTCACCTCTTACCCCCCCCACCCCCTCCCCTAGATGGCAGGATGACCAGTAGATGTTAAATATATTAAAATATAAATTAGATACACAATAAGTATACCTGACCAAAACGTTATTGCTGTACAAAAAGAATCAGACTCTGAAATATTGTACAATTAGCTTGTGAAGGAAATCAAAAATGCAGGTGTGCATAAATATAGGGATTGGGAATTCAATGTAATGGTTTTTAGTCATCTCCCAGAGTTCTTTTTCTGGGTATAGCTAGTTCAGTTCATTACTGCTCCATTAGAAATGATTTGGTTGATCTCGTTGCTGAGGATGGCCAGGTCCATCAGAACTGGTCATCATATAGTATTGTTGTTGAAGTATATAATGATCTCCTGGTCCTGCTCATTTCACTCAGCATCAGTTCGTGTAAGTCTCTCCAGGCCTTTCTGAAATCATCCTGTTGGTCATTTCTTACAGAACAGTAATATTCCATAATTTTCATATACCACAATTTATTCAGCCATTCTCCAACTGATGGACATCCATTCAGTTTCCAGTTTCTAGCCACTACAAAAAGGGCTGCCACAAACATTCGTGCACATACAGGTCCCTTTCCCTTCTTTATAATCTCTTTGGGATATAATCCCAGTAGTAACACTGCTGGATCAAAGGGTATGCACAGTTTGATAACTTTTTGAGCATAGTTCCAAACTACTCTCCAAAATGGTTGGATTCGTTCACAACTCCACCAACAATGCATCAATGTCCCAGTTTTCCCACATCCCCTCCAACAATCATCATTATTTTTTCCTGTCATCTTAGCCAATCTGACAGGTGTGTAGTGGTATCTTAGAGTTGTCTTAATTTGCATTTCTCTGATTAATAATGACTTGGAGCATCTTTTCATATGACTAGAAATAGTTTCAATTTCTTCATCTGAGAATTGTCTGTTCATATCCTTTGACCATTTTTCAATTGGAGAATGGCTTGATTTTTTATAAATTAGAGTTAATTCTCTATATATTTTGGAAATGAGGCCTTTATCAGAACCTTTGACTGTAAAAATATTTTCCCAGTTTATTGCTTCCCTTCTAATCTTGTCTGCATTAGTTTTGTTTGTACAAAAACTTTTCAGTTTGGTATAATCGAAATTTTCTATTTTGTGATCAGTAATGATCTCTAGTTCTGCTTTGGTCATAAAGACCTTCCCCTTCCACAGGTCTGAGAGGTAAACTATCCTATGTTCCTCTAATTTATTAATAATTTCATTCTTTATGCCTAGGTCATGAACCCATTTTGACCTTATCTTGGTGTACGGCGTCAAGTATGGATCAATGCCTAGTTTCTGCCATATTAGTTTCCAATTTTCCCAGCAATTTTTATCAAACAGTAAGTTCTTATCCCAAAAGCTGGGATCTTTGGGTTTGTCAAAGACTAGGTTGCTATATTTGTTGACTGTTTTATCCCTTGAACCTAATCTATTCCACCTTCTAATTCTTGCTTCAGAACTGACTGAGAAAAAATGCACAATTCCTAATGTCTAGTACAAAATGAATGACACCAAAAGTTTTGCCATCTCTGTCCTTGCATTCTTCTTTTCGTGCCCCAACTTCCCTTAAAAGCTAATTATGAAAGAAATTTGCCTTTCCCTGAACACCCAAAAACGAAGAAAGAGAGGAAGTAATTGCAACCATTTCATTCAAATGGATTGTAAAACTGATCAGCTGCCTTGCCACTCCATTCCCCAATTAATGGCTAAACCATAAATCATCCTTTTTTTTTCTTTCATCTCACCCATATTCGTTTTCTCTTTTGCAATGCCTGTCTCTCAGTTTTGATTAGGAAACTGTGGATTTCCCTAGGTAGATGTTTTGACAGATGCTGAATCTCTATGCAGGAAGAGGGACTGCTCTTAAGGTACCTGTTCCACCCTTCTAGGTATAGAACAAAAGAACAACTTGATTCCAAATTCAGATTTCCTTTCTCAGATTCTTCCTCACCTTAGCAATTAGTTGCTACTACCTACTCTAATAGTCAGACCTCTTGCAATCCCTGTAAAAACACTCAAACCTCTCACTCCACTTCCCCCCCCTCCCCCCGCCCCATAATACCCTTATTCCTTTCCTCTGTCTCCATTTCAGGGAAAAAAAAGTCCAAAGATTACTTACTCATCTTCAGAATCTCTTTATAGGTGAATAAAGCTTCTATTTCAGTGGCTTTCCCTATGACACAGTATCATATATTGAGATCTGGGAGTCCTGCTCAGCTTACAGAAAACTGAGACAAAGATCACAATGTGGATTTCTGCCTATCTACATTAAAAGTTTTTATTTTGAAATGTTCTTGGTGGAATTGTGAATATATCCAGACATTCTGGAGAACGATTTGGAACTATGCTCAAAAAGTTATCAAACTGTGCACACCCTTTGACCCAGCAGTGTTACTACTGGACTTATATCCCAAAGAGATTTTAAAGAAGGGAAAGGGACCTGTATGTGCACGAATGTTTGTGGCAGCCCTCTTTGTAGTGGCCAGAAACTGGAAACTGAGTGGATGCCCATCAATTGGAGAATGGCTGAAGAAATTGTGGTATATGAATGTTATGGAATATTATTGTTCTGTAAGAAATGACCAGCAGGATGATTTCAGAGAGGCCTGGAGAGATTTACATGAGCTGATGCTGAGTGAAATGAGCAGGACTAGGTGATCATCATATACTTCAACAACAATAGCATATGGTGATCAACTCTGATGAATGTGACTCTCTTCAACAATGAGATGAACCAAATCAGTTCCAATAGAACAGTAATGAACTGAACCAGCTACACCCAGCGAAAGAACTCTGGGAGATGACTATGAACCACTACATAGAATTCCCATTCCCTCTATTTTTGTCTGCCTGCATTTTTGATTTCCTTCACAGGTTAATTGTACACTATTTCAAAGTCTGATTCTTTTTGTACAGCAAAATAACTATATGGACATGTATACATATATTGTATTTAACTTATACTTTAACATATTTAACATGTTTTGGTCAACCTGTCATCTGGGGGAGGGGGTGGGGGGAAGGAGGGGAAAAATTGGAACAAAAGCTTTTGCAATTATCAATGCTGAAAAATTACCCATGCATATATCTTGTAAATAAAAAGCTATAATAAAAAAAGAAATGTTCATGGGTTAGGGTTAATTATTAAATTGATATGTAATAGTTAATAAAAATATCATGGCCTACTTGCCATCTAGGGGATGGGGTGGGGGGAAGGTGGGCAAAATTTGGGACAGAAACTTTTGCAGGAGTCAGTGTTGAAAAATTTCCCATGCATATGTTTTGTAAATAAAAAGCTTTAAGAAACAAAATAAAAACATGGCACTCAAGGTAGATCAGGCAAATCTCATTTCCCTGATATGAGAATGGACTTGGTCCACAGATTGAAAAAAACAGAGGAGAGTCCAACCTGGGATTTCTGATTCCTTATTCAGCAGGCTTTCTAAATACTTCCTAAATACCACACATGATAAGATTGTTCTATACAGAGTACAAAGGAAGCTTACTCTGCAGGGAGAGCCTGAGATATTTGACAAAGGGCAGTCCTTTCCAAGAACTGCTAGAACATTGAAGTACTTTATCCTATTCATCATGAATTAGGAGGGGAAGAGTCTGCAAAGTGCAAGCTTGGTTTCAGCTAGTTCTAGCTAGCTCTTCAGTGAACTATATCGCCAGGTAAAGTCAATGTAGAGTTCCAAAATAAGGCAGGTGCAAAGGATCACTAGTATGTCAAGACTGAGTAAGTCAAACTGACTACTGACTGGTCCACTCTGCCTTTAGGATCTCCATCCTCCTCCTCCTCTCCCTTCAATCCTATGGAAAAGGGTAACTCAAAAGACAGAAAAGTTAGACTTGGGTATATATTTAAAAGGAAGAACATTAGAGAGATAAAAGTGAAGAGGAAAGTCAGCTATTTGGGTAGAAAATATTTTATAAGTCAGAGGACCCAGATTCAAATCCTATTTCTTTTTTTAAATTTAATAGTATTTTATTTTCAATTACATGTAAAGATAGTTTTCACCTTTGTAAGATTTTGAGGTCTAAATTTTTCTCCCTTCCTTCTTTCCCTTCTCCCTCCCCAAGACAGTAAGCAATGTAATAAAAGTTACACATATACAATCATATTTATCATATTTCCAGATTAGTCATGTTGTGAAAGAAGAAACAACAAAAGAAAATTCATGAGAAAGAAAAAAAGTGAAAAGAGTATGCTTTGATTTGCATTCAGACTCTGAATTTCTTTCTCTGGATGTGTTTGGCATTTTTCATCATGAATCCCTTGGAACTGTTTTAGATCATTGCATTGCCGAGAAGAGCTGTCTATTATAGTTGGTCATTGCACAATGTTGTTGTTACTTACATGTACACAAATATTTATGGCACTTCATTTTTGTGGTGGCAAAGAGTTCGAAATTGAGGGAATACTCATCAATTGGCGATTGGCTGAACAAGTTGTGGTATATGATTATGTTAGAATATTATTGTACTACAAGGAATGATAAACAGGCAGATTTCAGAGAAATCTGGAAAGATTTTAAGTGAACTGATTCTGAATGAAGTGAGCAGAAGCAGAAGAATATTGTACACAGTAACAGCAACATTGTACAATGATCAACTATGACTGACTTAGCTCTTCTTGGCAATTCAATGATCCAAGACAATTCCAAAGGGCTTGGAACAGAAAATGCTATCCATACCCAGAGGAAAAAAAAGATGGAGCTTGAATATAAATCAAAGCATACTCTTTTCACTTTTTTGTTGTTTTTGTCCCTTTTCCTTTTTTAAAAATCTTCTTTCACAATATCGCTAATGTAGAAATATGTTTATATGTTTGCATATATATAACTCATATCAGATTGTCTGATATCTTGGGCAGAGGAGAGGAGAAGACGAAAGGGAGAAAAATCATAACTCAAAATATGATAAAAAAAAGAATGTAAAGATAGTGAACAATATTTTTACATATAATTGGAAAAATAACATTATTTACCAAAAAAAATCCAGGTTTATATTGGATTTTCAGACAAAAGGTCTGTAATGGCAGTAGTCAGGTCAGCAACTAATGGGGTTAAGAGAGCATGAACCAGAGGGGAGCCATAGCTCTTTTGTTTTTTCAGAAAGGAAAAAAGAATATACTGGGACATAAATGAAGAAGAAAGAACTTTATATTTCTCATATATTTGTTTGTCAGAAGAAATATGCATAATAAATGTCAAAAATTATCCATGTATATATTTTGAAAATAAAAAGCTATCATTTAAAAATGCAACAAAGGTGGTTTCACTAGGTTTTAATGCTTTAAATCACTTTCTAAAAGAAATCCCCAAATTGAAAACTCCCAAGAAGATTAGAACCAAATTCCAGAGTTCTGGGTCAAGGGAAAAAATACTGCAAGCATCCAGAAAGAAACAACTAAAACATCAGTCATGATTACAAAAAAATTAGCAGCTTCACACCCAAAAAAAGCACACTGGGAAATGAATGTAAACTGTTTACATTTTTGTTTTTCTTCCCGAGTTATTTTTACCTTCTGAATCCAATTCTTCCTGTGCAACAAGAGAACTGTTCAGTTCTGCACACATATATTGTATCTAGGATAGACTGTGACATATTTAAGATGTATAGAACTGCTTGCCATCCGGGGGAGGGGGTGGAGGGAAGGAAGGGACAAATCGAAACAGAAGTGAGTGCAAGGGATAATGTTGTAAAAAATAACTCTGGCATGGGTTCTATCAATAAAAAGTTATAATTATTAAATCAAATCTAACTTCCAATATTTACTAGCTATGTAACCCTGGATATGTCACTTAGTCTCTTTATTATGATGATGTCTTTGGAGCCCCAGCACCTATTCTACTGCCTGTGAAGGCTTATATGAACTGATACAGAATGAACAGAATTAGGAGAAAAATTTATTTACAAACAGCAATTTTATAAAAAATATTTTTTCTTTTAAAAATCATTATTTAGTTATTTTTTACTTCCAAAAATATTGTGTATTTATTTTTAAAGACTTATTTCAAACTCTGTGAATTTTTATGTTCCAAAAGGTTTTTTTGTCAACAATATCTTGTTAGATTCTATTTTGAGTTTGGTTTACTAATTTTCTCCATTTAATGAGTGAATTTATTCCATTGACATTAATGGTTAGGATTTTACATCCATATCAAGTATTTTATTTCTATATTGTGTTATAATAGTTCTTCTTTTTAGTGCCATTACTCACCCTTTTGCAAAGAAAGAGAAGATGGGAAAAGAAAGAGAATGGAATTGACCCTAATAATCTATAAATGCAGTCTATGACCCCATGCCAGGGTAATTTTTTTTTACATTATCCCTTGCACTCACTTCTGTTCCGATTTTCCCTCCTACCCTCCACCCCCTCCCCTAGATGGCAAGCAGTCCTATATATGTTGAATATGTTGTAGTATATCCTAGATATGTCGTAGTATATCCTAGATTGCTTATTGTCTTAAGGAGGGAGAAGGGAAGAAAGGAGGGGAGAAAATTTTGACCTCAAAATCTTACAAAGATGAAAACTGTCTTTACATGTAATTGAAAAATACTGTTAAATTTAAAAAAAAAAAAAAGAAATAGGATTTAAATCTGATTCCTCTGATTTATAAAATATCTTCTACCCAAATAGCTGACTTCCTTTTCACTTTTTTCTCTCTAATGTTCTGCCTTTTGAATATATACCCAAGTTTAACTTTTCTGTCTTTCTTGAGTTACCCTATTCCATAGGATTGAAGGGAGAGGAGAAGGAGGATAGAGATCCTAAAGGCAGAGTGGACCAGTCAGTAGTCAATTGACTTGCTCAGTGTTGACATACTGGTGATCCTTTGTACCTGCCTTATTTTGGAACTCTACATTGACTTTATCTGCCGAGATAGTTCACTGAAGAGCTAGCTAGAACTGGCTGAAACCAGGCTTGCACTTTGCAGACTCTTCCTCCCTAATTCATGATAAACGGGACAAACTGCTTCAATGTTCTAATAGTTCCTGGAAGGGACTGCCCCTTATCAAATATCTCAGGCTCTGCCTGCAGAGTGAAACTCCTTTGTACTCTGTATAAGAGCAATCCTATCATGTGTGGTATTTAGGAAGTATTTAGAAAGCCTGCTGAATAAGGAATCAGAAATCGCAGGTTGAACTCTCTCCTCTATTTCTTCCGATCTGCGTGATTGACGAAGTCCATTCTCACATCAGGGAAATAAGACTTGCCTGATATACCTTGAGTGCCATGATATTTTACTTTTTTAAAAATTATTTGAGAATGAGATGAGGTGAGATCTTTCAAGACTGTTGTGAAAATCGAGTAAGGCTTCATCTATTTGAGTTTGAGTAGGCCTGAAGGATTTTGAAGATTGAGTCAAGGGCATACCTAAATCCCCTTCCTGCTATCCTGCCATGACACCATTTTCTCCCTATTTCAGTCAAATATGGGCAACTAAGTACTATTGGTCAAGTTCAATTTCTTGGGTAGTTCTTGCATTTAGAATGTAAGATCTTCAGCCAATAATGATGAGGGTCAGTGGTGGGAGGGGATATTTGTGTTGGGAATTAAAAGTATTGACCCTGCCCCGAAGGTGCTCCCTCCCTTCCATTGTCTGCTCAATAGGTGGGATACCCTTTTGGAGAGAGAATAATAAACTTTGCTTTAAGTCTTCTAGAGATCTCTCCAGCTTTTTTTTATTAAATGGTGACCCCTCACCATTTCTGAGCCACACAGTTTTGGGGGCTAATCCGGATCACACTACTTGTGGTGAGTAGGTGAACCCTTGGGGTGCAAGCAGGGTGGCACCCTGCCCTGATTTAGGCAGTCCGCCAGCGTCCAGGGGTTTCTCCTTGCTCCCCAAGGTAAAGTGGAGCCGAAGTGGAGAACCTTCGGAACAAAGCAAAGGGAAAAAAACTGCCGTAAAATCCCGACCCGTTCGGTGGAGGACAGACCAGTCAAGTAATTTGCTGTGCAACAACCCAGAGATAAGCCCCCTGTGAGGCCCTTGAGTTTTACAAACTCTGGAGGGGTCTCTGGACAGGATCCTGTGAGGCCCTTGAGTCTTAGACTCTGTAGGGGTCTCTGGATAGGATGACTAGGCCAGGCCTTCTTGGGTGACTGAAGTCAATTGGCGACAATTGGCATGTTTGGGTGTTTTGGAATTTAGATTCCATCCAAATTCAATGGATGTGGCTCAGTCCCAGCCAGCCCTCGGGGGAGAGAAATGAGAAAAATGATCAGAAAATACCGGTAGATTGTCCCTTGGGAGATAAATTAAAAGACTGAATTTGTACCTGAAAGAGAAAGAAAGGATTTAATTCCATCAGCCCCTCCGGGGCCCTCGGGACTTGGGAAAAGAACTTAGGTCTATTTTGAATTCTCTCTTCTCACAAGAGGAGAGGGGACTAATGACAGGTGCAACTATGGAGTGGGGCAGAAGAAACCCTCTCTGGATGGGTGGGACGTCCTTCTTGCGAGAATGTGTAATAAACTTTGCTTTGCTTCTAGAGATCTCTCCAGCTTTTTTTTTTATTAAATGGTGACCCCTCACCATTTCTGAATCACACATTTGCAAAACATATGTATGGGTAATCTTTCAACATTGGCCCTTGCAAAATTTTCTGTTCCAAATTTTCCCTTCCTTCCCCTCACCCCATCCCCTAGATGGCAGGTAGGTATTTTTCTTAACCATTACATATCAATTCAATAATTAACTCTAACCTATGAACATTTCAAAATAAAAACATTTAATGTAGATAAGCAGAAATCCACATTGTGATCTCCTTGTCTCAATTTTCTCATTTGTAAGCTGAAAGGACCCCAAATCTCAATACATGGCACTGTGTTTTGAAACCGAGAAAGTAGCCTTTGGACTTTTTCCCCTGAAATGGAGACAGGAGGAATGGAGGAAATGAAATGAGGGTATTATTGGGGGTGGGGATGGAGGAAGGAGGAGTGGAGTTAGGGATTTGAGTGTTTATGCAGGGATTGCCAGAGGTCTGACCATTAGAGTAGGTACTAGCAACTAGTTCCTAAGGTAAGGAAGAATGTAAGAAAGGAAATCTGAATTTGGAATCAAATTGTTCTTTTGTTCTATGCCTAGAAGGGTGGGGCAGGTACCTTAAGAGAAGTCCTTCTTCCTGCTAAGAGGCTCAGCTTCTGCCAAAACATCTGCCTGGAGAAACCCACAGTTTCCTAATCAAAACTGAGAGACAGGAGTTGCAAAAGAGAAAACGGATATGGGTGAGATGAAAGAAAAAAAAAGGATGATTTGTGGTTTAGCCATTAATTGGGGAATGGAGTGGCAAGGCAGCTGATCAGTTTTACAATCCATTTGAGTGAAATGGTTGCAATTACTTCCTCTTTTTCTTCGTTTTTGAGTGTTCAGGGAAAGTCAAATTTCTTTCATAATTAGCTAGGGGAAGTTGGGGCAAGAAAAGGAGACTGCAAGGACAGAGATGGCACAACCTTTGGTGTCATTCATTTTGTACTGGACATTAGGAACTGTGCATTTTTCTCAGCTCAGCTCTAAAGCAAAAATTAGAAGGTATGTATGTATGCATGTATGTGTCTGTGTTTTTATAATCAAATATTTTTTAAGTGCTTACTATGTTGTGCTTAGACACTGCTAAGCACTGATAATACAAAGAAAGGCAAAAGATAATTCCTGTTCTCTAGGAGTCCACAATATAATGGGGGAGACAACCTGCAAATGACTACATAGAAACAAATTATGTGAGTTTATAAATACAAATATAAAAACCTCAGGCTGCTTAAATGATGAGGAATCTTCTGGATGCAATACTATCCTATATAGTCTTTTTTTCATTATGCCTCAATAGATTATTAACACATTGATCAACAAAAAGGAAAAAATGACTCCACTGTACATGAAATAGTAGTTTTAGTAAGTTTCCAATAGAAAACCATATCAAAATAGTGTGTTGAATCAGTATAGATAAGTTCTGGTTATATTGCTCTCTAAATCATTTGTGGGAATTCACACCAGATCTATGATCCTATGATCTATCTTTATGATTCATAGTGAATCAAGAGGGATAGGATAGGATAAGGAATAACATTTAATACTTTTAGGTTCATACCTACAATTTCTTTGTTGTTTTTTAAATCGACAGAGTGGATTTTATTTTTTAAAAAGTAAATGTCACTTTTTGCACCTGATATCCAACACTATCCCTCTCAGGTGGGTAATGTTAATCACCACATGTACTCAATATATTAATTGACCTCTTAAGTCTTTCATAACAGTGTTGATGCCTTTTTCTTTTTCTTTTAGACAATGCTTCGAGCTATAATCAGTCAATTAGTTCCTTCTCTAGGTATGGATAGGATTTTTCCTCAAAAGTCCTTCAGAATAATTCTGGGTCATTGTACTACTAAGAATAACAAATTTACAGCTGGTCATCCCAGAACATTGCTATTATTTTGTATACAGTTTATTTCACTTTCTTCATGGAGAAATTTCAGGGGGGTTTTTTTTATTGTTGTTTTTTGAGAGCCTCCTGCATCATCAACAATAATATTCCATCAGAGAAACGTGTGTGTGTGTGTGTGTGTGTGTGTGTGTGTGTGTGTGTTTAAAGGGGCACAGGGAATGGGAGGAAAAAGAGTCAAAATCAAAGAGGAAAAAAAAGGAGAGAGAGATAGGGAAAAACTACTCATTTTGAATGTGACATTGATTTTGAATCATTTTGAAGTGACAGCTAGTCATCTAAGTGAAGGTACTGAGAGGCAATTACTGTTATCCACATTCATGTGTCCTTTTTCTGAACTTCAATAATTGTGATGTTTGTAACCCTATTGTCTTCCTTTAGACATAATACTGTGTAGTATGTCTCTTAGGAATTTGTACTGCTTCTCCAAAGAGATCATAAGCTTCTTATGATCTGGGACTATGTTTTATTTTATTTAACAATTTCTCTGCAGATACCACAGTTAGACAAGGTACTGAACTTAACCATTAAGCTAACTCGAAGACACCCATAAGACAAAAATAAAAATAAGTGTTGAAACAGTTGGTTTGTCTATTCACAGCAAACAGGTATAACCTTGGGTTAAATTGTGACGTTGTTAAGGTTTGTCATTAATGCCTCCAGACTCAGTTATCTTTAATCTCAGTTGTTCTAGTTTTCACTGTGAGTTCTTTGAAGGCAATACCTTCATTTTGATTATAGTTCTCGTTTCCCTCCTCTATGATTTCCTTGGGATACAGATCCAGTAAAGGCACTGCTGGGTCAAAGGATATGCACAGTTCTATAGATCTTTGGGCATATTCCACATTGCTCTTCAGAATGGTTGGATCATTTCACAAGTGGATTTTTAAAAATTTATTGTATCTTTTAAAATGTAAGCTTTGTTTTTTTTTTTTTAACTTTCCTTTTAATAAGCATTTATTTTATATCTTTCCCACCTCTTCATTCAAAGAAGGAAAAACAGACTATATGAATAGTCAAGCAAGACAAATGCCTACATTGACCAACTCTAAAAATATATATCTCTAAAAAATATATAACTCTAAAAATATATATGCATCTTGAATCTGTCTCCAAATCATTGTTCTCTCCAATATTCTATCTCAGCCATTCCTCTAATTGTTACCATTCTTTTCTCATTTCCCATACCTGAAAGGCTCCTCCTCCCCAGAACACATGACATTTTGTTCTCAGCCCTTTTCCCTGCTGGGTTTTTCGACCCATGTTCACATTCACTACTTCAGAAGTACTCTCCCCACACATGTCCAGCAGAAATTAACATATTATGGTAAGCAAGAGGCCTAATTCATAAGCTTGTCTGTGAGTATACTCTAAATAGAAAATGATTAAATCAGTTAAATCTATCACTGATCAGATGAACCTCATTTTATTGCTTCTGCTGTCTATTCATATCTTTTAAAATTCTTTTTTTTTTTTTTTTTATTTGCAAGGCAACTGGGGTTAAGTGGTTTGCCAGGGTCACACAGCTAATAAGTATTAAATGTCTGAGACAAGATTTGAACTCGGATACTACCAACTCCAAGGGTAGTGCTCTATCTACTGTGTCATGTACCTGCCCCATATCTTTTAAAAATCAAGGTGATTTCTAAGTTATATACCATATTTGCTGTCTATTCATGAATTTAACTAAATTAAAGTAGATTATAAATCTAAGAGATTTATATGCATCTTTTTAGCTAGCTTCCTATTATGATTTGCCATAAAGATTTCTTTAAATATGATAGGATGGCTCAATTGCTTCTGAGAGGTAACTAGATTCTTACTTGAGCCCTAAGATAAAGATAATCCATAGCTGTTGTATGGGAAAAGGTCTCAAACAGAAATTTACAATCAGCCAATATTGTGCTATATTTCTCAGGTTATCTGTTTCAACTTTGGAAATCTTCCCAGTTTTGACTTTCACCATTTCATATCTTTCACACCTCCTTGAGTTTGTACTCAAAAGGGAGAAATCTTATAAAATAAAGATGATTATAGAAGAATTCATACTCATTGCACAATTTGTTTGATTCACCATGCATACCTATTTCTTCCTGCTACTCTAGGCAGTTATTAAATATGATAGATTGTTTAACTTATAGATAGGAAATTATTATATCCTCTTAGCATTTTTGTTTCCTCATTCTCTTAACCTTAACCATCTTAATCCCCTGGTTCCTTTAACTTTTAAATCCCATTAACTTCATTCCTTCAGTTTCCTCAACCACTTTCCCTTAGCCTTTTCTGTGTCTCCTGTTTCCCCCAACACCTCTTTCTTGCTTTCTTATACCTCATACCTTCTCCCTACCATGTACTTTATGATCCAGTGCCACTGGCAATCTTGCTGTTCCAACAAGACACTAATCTCCCAACTGCAGGTATTTTCCCTGGCTGTGCCTCATGCCTAGAATTCTCTCCTTCTTCCTGTCATCCTTGGGTACCTTGATTTCTACAAGAAATCTTTCCCAGTTCTTTTATTTCTAATTCCTTCCTTCTTTAGGCAGACAGGTGTCTTAAAGTATTTATTGTTACATGTGGTGTCAAGAGGACTCAAGTTAAAATCTGGCTTTAGGTAGCTGTGTGACCCTGGGCAAGCCATTTAAGCTCTTTTTACCTCAGATTTCTCATTTGTAAAACTAGAAAAATAATGGGATCTATTTCCCAGGATACTTGTGAGGATAATGTGAGAAATTTGCAGATGTGTTCTCTAGCTCTGTGTGATTATCTCCAATTTTTTTCCAGTATAGATCTTGTTGATACATTATAGTTTGCATGTTATCTCTCCCATTAGAATGTGAGTTCCTTAAGTACAGGAACTAATTTTATTTTGTCTGTCTTTGGATCTCCAATGCTTAGCCCATTATCCAGCACATAGTAGTTGCTTAATAAGTGCTTGTTGATTTAACTTGATGCCTCAGTGGCTCTAATTGGGGAAAAAAAAAACATTTCTGTCTCCAAATTATTGAGGTTTGAACTCAATCTTTAGTCTTATTACTTTTTTTCTTAGCTTGAAAGAAATCCAACAACCCAGTAACAAGAGATGGAGAAAGAAAAAGAGAAAGATTCTATTTCACTCTCTACAAAGCAGAACTATCAGGACAACCACGGACTGGATATCACAGTAATTCTATTTCTTTTTATACAGAGATATGTGTGTTAGTCTCAATATTATGTCTAAAATACTGCTCTTCTCTCTGACTTAACACAAACACTGTACTTGCTGCTTGTAGGGGGAAGAACTAGACAATCTAGAAAAAACAAAGACTGAAGATACAGGAATCAACTTGGGGAATGGATCAGAGCTTCCCACTTTCCAAAGGTATAGTATGAAATTTAATGGGAATGAACATAAAGTCCTGCAAGAGTTCAGAAAAACCACTAGCACATATAATTTTCACTGGCTATCTCCCATACCTTGGACTTTCTCCTTCCTCCCCCTCTCCCCTCTCCTCCTCCCCCCACTCTTCCTCCCCCTGCTCCTCCCCTTGCTCTTGCTCCTCCTCCTCCTCATCTTCCTCCTCTTCCTCTTCCTCCTCCTCTTTTTCTTGTTGTTGTTGTTGTTGTTCTTCCTTCTTCTTCTTCCTTCTTCTTTTTCTTCTTCCTTTTTCTTCTCTCATTTTCTTCCCCCTCTTTTCTTTCCTCTCCTGTATCTCTGTCACTCTTACATCGCTATCATCAGTCTCTTCTGTTTCTCTCCCCCTTCTATTCTTTTTTCTTTCTCTGTATCATCCATTAAATTATCTGTTCATCCATTAGATTTCAATTCCTTGAGAATAAGGACAGTCTTTTGCTTCTTTTTGCATCCCTAGCAATTAGCAAAGTTCCTAACACATGGTGACAATTAATAAATATTTATTGATAGACTGATTTTCTCCCTCTTTTTGGAACCTTCAGTGTCACTCCATCTAAAGGCAGCTCGCTATAGTGGAATAAATATCTAGGTACAAATGCCACCTCTGGTGCTTCTCTATATCCTTTGGACATAGTCCAAGTCCAAGTTAAGTCCCTTAACTTCATTTTTTCATTGTAAAATGAGAGAGCTTTCAGATCTCTTCTAGCCCAAACTCTATGATTCCTCCCTCTTCCCATGCAGCTCCTCCTCCCTCAACTGATGGAGTCTTAGTTGCCAAGGTACACAAAGAAATTAAATAACACCCTCCTATTCTCTACAACAAACCTCTTCCTGGAAAAACCATAGAACCCCAAAGAGAAAGTCATTGGGCTCAGAGAAACAAGGAGGTCTGTCTGTAGGATTGGGAGTGAAAAGGAAGCTCAGAGTTATCAGAAATAAGTGAAGACGGCCAAATGAGGAGGTAGGGTCATTCTGAAGCCCTCATACTATTAGTCACCTCCTTACACCCCAGTCAAATAGGAAAGGCTCCTCTGGAGTTTTCTAGTCCAAAGACATATCTGATGACTTTTTCAAAGATGGGACTTGGGCTAGTGGGAGTGGGGAAAGAAAGCCCAGAAGCATTGCTTAGGACACCATCACTTTTTCCCCCTTCAGAATATGACCCCACTGTGCACACAATGATTTTACAGGATAGTAAATCTTTGAAAATCTTCTTTGAAAAAGACAGAATAAAACTATTCCCTTTCCTGAGGCATGAAGAGTAATCTGAAATACCTTGAGTCCAGGGTAGAACAGAATTTGCTATGATCTTGGGCCCAGAAAGAGTAGATTTGAGATGACCAGTAGTCAATTTTCTTCATGCTGAAGCCCAACACTGAAAGGTGAAATGCTAAGAGCATCCATTGAACAAAGATAGGTTCTACCTGGAATTGAGGTGTCTGTCTCTCACCTGGTTGGGAGTGTAGGAGCTGGTGAGAAGGAATTGAGATAATTCTAATTTCTTGCTATTTGGTTTTCAATAAGGGGGAGCCAGCAGCCTTTCTCTAAGGCAAGACAGTTCTACAAAACTCACACACAGTTGTTCCAGAGAATCCTATTAAGCCTCCTGTGTACAGGTGAGACATCTTCAGTTCTTTTTCAAATACTTAGAAATGAGAGATTAAATCACTGTGGGATTAGTACTGTATCACTAAAAAATATCCTGCTAGGTGGTAAAGTGGATAGAGTACTGAGTCAAAGAATACCCCAGTTAAAACCCTTCCTCAGAAATGTCCTTTCTGTGTGATCCTGGGCAAGTGATTTAACTCCTTGGTTTTTGTTTATGAGGATAATATGCCTGCCCTACAACATGGCATCACCTTCCTGATGTCATGGTTCTTTTCCAGAACGAAGGACAAGCAACAACCTCTGTGAGTAAGGCAGGCCCACAAACTGGAATTGATCAGTTGGAAAACTATGTTCTTCCCTTCCTCCCTTCCCTTCCTTCTTTCCCTCCCTCTTTCCCTTCCTCCCTTCTTCTCTTCTTGCCTTCCTCCCTTCTTCCCTTCCTCCCTTCTTCCCTTCCTTCCTCCCTCCCTCCCTCCCTCCCTTTCTTCTTCCTTCCCTTCCTTCTTTCCTTCCTTCTTCCCTTTCTCCCTCCCTTCCTCCCTTCTCTGAATAGTGAATGGGGATTGCCTACTGTTCATGTGCTGATCACACTTGCAAAAATGTATAACAGCAAGGCTGTACGGCTTAATAAACTGGAACTTTTTTACACTCTGAGTCTCCCGCCTCATTCATCTTGCCTCTGAGATCAAGGTGCTCATATACTTTGAGCTCTTAAGACTGCCACAACCCCTTTCTAATTAGTCTCCTTCCATTCAAGAAGATATACTTTTATTAATTATATTTAAAAATAGAAATATCTACTTTGCCATGTTCTAGAAATCTAAATTTGAAACTAGATTTTTTTAATTTATTGTTTGTCTATATAACTAACCTTTGGTGATGATGATATTTATAATTTAATACAATTATCTACTTGTAAAGAGATTGGAATTTTTTTCATAAAACCAACTCTTGGTTTTATTAATTTAGCTCAATAATTTTCTTACTTTCATTTTTATTAATCTATCCTTTGGTTTTCAGAATTTCTAATTTAACATTTAATTAAGTTTAAAAATTTTGTTCTTTTTCTAGCTTTTTTAGTTGCTTGCCCAATTTCATTGATCTTCTCTTTTTCTATTTCATTCATATAAGTATTTAGAAGCATAAAATTTCCACTAAGAACTGCTTTGGCTGTATTCCATAAGTTTTGGTATGTTGTCTCATTATTGTTGTTCTCTTGGATGAAATCATTGATTGTTTCTCCAATTTACTGTTTGACCCACTCATTCTTTAGGATTAGATTATTTAATTTTCAATTAGTTTTTATTCTATTTGTTCGGTTCTTTATTGAGTATAATTTTTATTGTATTGTGATCTAAAAAGGATGCCTTTCTGCATTTGATTGTGAAGTTTTTATGCCCTGATACATAGTCAATTTTTGTGTCAGTGACATGTTCCACTGAGAAAAAGTATATTCTTTTTTATCCTCATTCAGTTTTCTCCAGAAGTCTATCATATTTAAGTTTTCTAAGATTTTACTAACCTCCCTAATTTCTTATTTTGTGGTTATATTTGTCTTAAATCTGAGAGGGAGAGAATGAGGTGTCCCGTTAGTATAGTTTTGCTGTCTATTTCTTCCTGGAATTGGCTTAACTTCTCTAAGAATTTGGATGCTGTATCCCATACATGTTTAGAATTGATACTGTTTCATTGTCTATGGTATCTTTTGGGAGGATGTAGCTTCTTTCTGTATATCTTTATATTTTTCTTTTGCTTTGTTTAGTATTAGAATTGCTACCCTTGCTTTTTTGCTTCAACTGAAACATAATATATTCTGCTCCAGCCTTTTACCCTGACTCTGTATGTATCTCTCTATTTCAAAAGTATTTCTTGTAAACATCATATTATAGGATTCTGGTTTTTAATCCACTGAGCTATCTGCTTCCATTTTATGGGAGAGTTCATCCCATTATCACAAACAGTTACGATTACCGTGTATTTCCTTATATCCTGTTTTCTCCCATGTTTATACTTTTTTTCTCTCTTTCTACCCTGTCCCTTCTTAGTAGTCTTTAGTCAGTCTGCTCTCCTTTCTATCACCCATCCTCTATTCTTTTACTTATTTCTCTGTCCTCCCTTTTGTCTAGCCCCTTTCTTTTTTTCTCCGTTTTCCTTTTCTCCTTCTCTATAGGGTAATAAATTTCTATACCCAACTGAGTGTATATGTTATTCCCTCTTTGAACCAAAACTGATGAGATTAAGCTTCAATGATCATCCCCTACCCTTCTTTCCCTGTACTATAGTAGGTCTTCTGTGCCTCTTCATGTGATTTTGCTTAATCCATTTAATTTCCCTTTTTTCTTCTTCCAATACAATCCTTTTTCCACCCCCTTAATGTCTTTTTCTTTAAAATCATCCCATCAAAGTCAGTTTATCACCACACTCTCTGTCTATGTATGCCCCCTCTAACTGTCCTAATAAAAATATAGTTCTCAACAGTTACACTTATCATTTTCCCAGTTAGAAATGTAAACTATTCAACCTTTAAATAATATGGGTTTTTTCTTTCTTTTCACCTCTTTATGCTTCTCTTGAGTCTTGTGTCTGTAGATCAAATTTTCTGTTCAGTTATGGTTTTTTCAATAGAAATTCTTGAAAGTCCCCAATTTCATTGAAGATCCATTTCCTTCCCTGGAAGATGATGCTTAGTCTCACTGGGTAGTTGATTTTCTTGGTGATAATCCCAGGTCCTTTGCCTTCTGGAATATGGTATTCCAGGCCTTCTGATCCTTTATTGTAGATACTGCCAAATCCTAGGTAATCCTGACTGTGGCTCTTTGATATTTGGATTCATTTTTTCCTGGCAGTCTACAGTATTTTTCCTTGAGATTATAGTTCTGGAGTTTTGCAATAATATTTCTTTGAGGTTTCCTTATGGGATCTCTTTCTAGAGGTAATCGATGGATTCATTCAATGATTATTTTGTCCTCTGGTCCTAATATATCAGGGGAATTTTCCTTGATGATCTCTTGAAAAATGTTAAATAGGGTCTTTTTTGGTTGTGGACTTCAAATAGTCCAATAATTTTAAAATTGTCTCTCCTGGATCTATTTTCCAAGTACAATGTGTTTCCAATGAGTTATTTTTTATTTTCTTATAATTTTTCATTCTTTTTAGTTTAATTGATTCTTGATGTCTCCTAGAGTCACTAGCTTTCATTTGCCTAGTTATATTTTTTAATGTATGATTTTCTTCAGTTAACTTCTGTATCTCCTTTTCCATTTGATTAATGCTGCTTTTTTTTTTTTTTATTTAATAGCCTTTTATTTACAGGATATATACATGGGTAACTTTACAGCATTAACAATTGCCAAACCTCTTGTTCCAATTTCACCTCTTACCCCCCCACCCCCTCCCCTAGATGGCAGGATGACCAGTAGATGTTAAATATATTAAAATATAAATTAGATACACAATAAGTATACATGACCAAAACGTTATTTTGCTGTACAAAAAGAATCAGACTCTGAAATATTGTACAATTAGCTTGTGAAGGAAATCAAAAATGCAGGTGTGCATAAATATAGGGATTGGGAATTCAATGTAATGGTTTTTAGTCATCTCCCAGAGTTCTTTTTCTGGGCATAGCTAGTTCAGTTCATTACTGCTCCATTAGAAATGATTTGGTTGATCTCGTGGCTGAGGATGGCCTGATCCATCAGAACTGGTCATCATATAGTATTGTTGTTGAAGTATATAATGATCTCCTGGTCCTGCTCATTTCACTCAGCATCAGTTCGTGTAAGTCTCTCCAGGCCTTTCTGAAATCATCCTGTTGGTCATTTCTTACAGAACAGTAATATTCCATAATTTTCATATACCACAATTTATTCAGCCATTCTCCAACTGATGGACATCCATTCAGTTTCCAGTTTCTAGCCACTACAAAAAGGGCTGCCACAAACATTCGTGCACATACAGGTCCCTTTCCCTTCTTTATAATCTCTTTGGGATATAATCCCAGTAGTAACACTGCTGGATCAAAGGGTATGCACAGTTTGATAACTTTTTGAGCATAGTTCCAAACTACTCTCCAAAATGGTTGGATTCGTTCACAACTCCACCAACAATGCATCAATGTCCCAGTTTTCCCACATCCCCTCCAACAATCATCATTATTTTTTCCTGTCATCTTAGCCAATCTGACAGGTGTGTAGTGGTATCTTAGAGTTGTCTTAATTTGCATTTCTCTGATTAATAATGACTTGGAGCATCTTTTCATATGACTAGAAATAGTTTCAATTTCTTCATCTGAGAATTGTCTGTTCATATCCTTTGACCATTTTTCAATTGGAGAATGGCTTGATTTTTTATAAATTAGAGTTAATTCTCTATATATTTTGGAAATGAGGCCTTTATCAGAACCTTTGACTGTAAAAATATTTTCCCAGTTTATTGCTTCCCTTCTAATCTTGTCTGCATTAGTTTTGTTTGTACAAAAACTTTTCAGTTTGGTATAATCGAAATTTTCTATTTTGTGATCAGTAATGATCTCTAGTTCTGCTTTGGTCATAAAGACCTTCCCCTTCCACAGGTCTGAGAGGTAAACTATCCTATGTTCCTCTAATTTATTAATAATTTCATTCTTTATGCCTAGGTCATGAACCCATTTTGACCTTATCTTGGTGTACGGCGTTAAGTATGGATCAATGCCTAGTTTCTGCCATATTAGTTTCCAATTTTCCCAGCAATTTTTATCAAACAGTAAGTTCTTATCCCAAAAGCTGGGATCTTTGGGTTTGTCAAAGACTAGGTTGCTATATTTGTTGACTGTTTTATCCCTTGAACCTAATCTATTCCACTGATCAACTAATCTATTCCTTAGCCAATACCAAATAGTTTTGGTAACTGCTGCTCTATAATATAATTTTAGATCTGGTACAGCTAAGCCACCATCATTTGATTTTTTTTTCATTAATTCCCTTGAAATTCTTGACCTTTTGTTTTTCCATATGAACTTTGTTGTTATTTTTTCTAGGTCATTAAAATAGTTTTTTGGGAGTCTGATTGGTATAGCGCTAAATAAATAGATTAGTTTAGGTAATATTGTCATCTTTATTATATTTGCTCGCCCTATCCAAGAGCATTTAATATTTTTCCAATTGGTTAGATCAGACTTAATTTGTGTGAAAAGTGGTCTGTAATTTTGCTCATAAAGTTTCTGATTTTCCCTTGGCAGATAGATTCCTAAATATTTTATATTATCAGTAGTTACTTTAAATGGAATTTCTCTTTGTAACTCTGACTGTTGGATTTTGTTAGTGATATATAAGAATGCTGATGACTTATGTGGGTTTATTTTATAACCAGCAACTTTGCTAAAGTTGTGGATTATTTCTAATAACTTTTTAGCAGAATCTCTGGGGTTCTCTAAGTATACCATCATGTCATCGGCAAAGAGTGATAATTTGGCTTCCTCATTGCCTATTCTTATTCCTTTAATCTCTTTCTCAGCTCTTATTGCTATAGCTAGCGTTTCTAATACAATAATTAAATAGTAATGGTGATAGTGGGCAACCTTGTTTCACTCCAGATCTTATTGGGAATGGTTGCAGTTTGTCTCCATTACATATGATGCTTACTGATGGTTTTAAATAGATGCTGCTGATTATTTTAGGGAAAAGTCCATTTATTCCTATACTCTTAAGTGTTTTTAATAGGAATGGATGTTGGATTTTATCAAATGCTTTTTCTGCATCTATTGAGATGATCATATGGTTTTTGTTAATTTGGTTATTAACATGGCCAATTATATTGATAGTTTTCCTAATATTGAACCAGTCCTGCATTCCTGGTATAAATCCTACTTGATCATAGTGTATTATCTTGGAGATGATTAATGCTGCTTTTAAAGGTGGTGTTTTCTTTAGTAGAATTTTTTTTTTTTTTTGGCATTTGGTCGATTGTATTTTTAAAGGAATTGTTTTCTTCAGTCAATTTTTGTCCTTCCTTTTCCAATTTTTTTGGTTCTCTTTTACAAACTTCTCATTTTTTCTTCTTTCTCTTTTATTTGACTTTTAAAGCTTGTTGAGATCTTCCAAGAAAGCTTTTTGTGCTTGAGACCAGTTTATACCCCCCTTCATGACTTTTAAGGAGAGCTCTGCTCTTGGAGTTCAGGGGGTTCTGCCCCAAGCTTCTTATTCAGCTTTGAGTCTTGGTTTTGAGCACAGGGGCCCCTTGTGTTTGTTGTCTTGCTTACAGCAGGGGGTAGCTCAATCTAGTCTTGCTTGTTGTTGCCTGGTTTTCCGGGTTGACCCAATAGACTTCTTTGCTATTGAGTAGAACTACTGAGCCAGATCTCAGTTGCTAATCAGGTGTGATTAAGACCTTCCCATTGCTTTCCCAGACACTGTCAGAACTGGGTTGAGTGTCCCTTTTATCCCAGTGATTGATCTTTTTTGAAGTCATTCTGACCTATCTTGTGTTGGAAATTTTTTTTATTCCATCTCTTGGTAGGTTCTGTCATTTCAGACTCTCTTCTGAAGGTTGGTTTCATTTGGCTTTCTAGGGAACTGAGGACAGTTTGAGCAGCTTCCTGGTTTCATTCCACTATCTTGGCTCCTCCAGCAATATTCTTTTTAAAAGTTGTCCCAGAATTATTCTAATGGAGATCTCTGGCCAATATTTCAGGACATTAGGAATTATAATCACTAGCCAAGACTAAATGGCAACCAGAACCATGATGACCTTCATTTTTTATCTATGCTACCACATTTCCCTTCAAAAGTCTGGCTGTGTTGCTAAGACCTGTTGCATTCTTTTATAAACTTTTTGTCTCATGGCTCATTCAGTATCCCTTCTCTCAGTTACCTTTGTAATATTTCCTTGCATGACACCAATTATTTCCACCTAATTCTATATATGTATAATTTTGTTATATTAAGATCTAACTCTGGGTCCAGATGGGCCCCTTAAGAGAAAAAATTAAACTCCTCTTCTTCATCTGAATCTTTTTCAAGATTTACTTTTCATAGAACTAGTGACATCATCATCATATAAGTAATACTTGAATTTAGGAGATATCTGTATTACTCAAAAAAAAAAATTCAAAAGTTTTCTCAACTTAAACAGGCAGATATGTACCACTTAGGTTTCCACTTAGAAACCACTTAGTTTCTAGAGGTCTCTAGACATCAATCAGAGCCAGAATGGGATGGGTCAACTTAGACAAGGCTAAACTGGACTGGTAAAAGGGAAAGGAAGGAAGAAGAAGGGGAGGAGGGCATGCACTAACCATTCTGCTACTCTTCTAAATCAGTAAGCCTTCATTGCTTTACAAATCTTTTTTCTTCAATAATATTTTATATTTTCCAGTTATATGTCAAAAGAGTTTTTTACATTCCTTATTTTTAAAAATTTTGATTTCAAATTTTTCTTTTTCCCTCTTTCACCTCCCCCCTCCCTGAGAAAATAAGCAATTTGATATAGGTTATACATGTGCAATCATGAAAAACATATTACCATATTAGTCATCTTGTTAAAGACAGTGACCAAAAGAAGAAAGACCAAAAAAGAAAAAAAAATGAAAATATAGAATGTGAAAAATAGTATGCTTTGATCTGCATTCATACTTCCTCAGTTCTTTCTCTGGAAGTGGACAGAATTTTTCAATGGGAGTCCTTTGGAATTGTCTGGGAGCATTATATTAGTGAGAAGAGCTAAATCATTCACAGCTGATAATACAGTTTTGTTATTTCTATGCACAGTGTTCTACTACTTCTGCTTACTTTACTTTGCATCAGTTCATGTAAGCCTTTCCTTGAGTTTTTGGAAGTAGCCTGCCCATCATTTTTTGAAGTACAATAAATATTCCATACAACCACATATATATCCTATACAATCATAACTTGTACAGTCATTCTGCAATTGATGGGCAACTCCTCAATTTCCAATTCTTTGCACTACAAAAAGAGTTGCTATAAATATTTTTTGTACGTGTAATTTCCCCTTTTTTGGTTATTGTTTAGTTGTTTTGGTCATGCTTGACTTTTTGTGATCTTATTTGGGATGTTTTTGGCAAAGATACTGGAGTGGTTTGCCCTTTCCTTTTCTACCTCTGAAAACTGAGGCAAATAGGGTTAAGTGACTTGCTCAGGATCACACAATCTGGTCTAAGACCAGATTAGAACTCAGGACTTCCTGACTCCAAGCCCAGCTCTCCATCTACTTTACTTCATCACTTAGTTGTGCTTGTAATATCAAACTATAACACTGGCTGTTAAAATAGCTACATTGGTGGGTATTAGAGTTTTAGTTTTTTAATTGTTTGTTTTCACTATCCTGAAAGTTATGTTATAACATGTCTCATTTCCTTAGGGAGAATATTTTTGTATGGAATTATATTTTATTTATTTAATTATAGCTTTTTATTTACAAGTTATATGTATGGGTAATTTCACAGCATTGACAATTGCCAAACCTTTTGTTCCACTTTTTCCCCTCCTTCCCCCCATCCCCTCCCCCAGATGGCAGGTTGACCAATACATGTTAAATATGTTAAAGTATAAATTAAATACAATATAAGTATACATGTCCAAATAGTTATTTTGCTGTACAAAAAGAATCGGACTTTGAAATAATGTACTATTAGCCTGTGAAGGAAATCAAAAAATGCAGGTGGACAAAAATATAGGGATTGGGAATTCTATGTAATGGTTCATAGTCATCTCCAAGAGTTCTTTCACTGGGTGTGTGGTTCAATTCATTACTGCTTTATTGGTGCTGATTTGGTTCATCTCATTGCTGGAGAGGGCCATGTCCATCAGAATTGATCATCATATAGTATTGTTGAAGTATATAATGATCTCCTGGTCCTGCTCATTTCACTTGGCATCAGTTCATGTAAGTCTCTCCAAGAGGGAGAATATTTTTAAGAAGAGAGAAAGAAAAAGAAAGAAAAAAGGAAAAAAGAAAAGTAGATTTGCTCAAGGCAGGATGGGCTTAAAAGCAGAATGTGTTTGGACCTCAGTTTTTCATCTGTAAAGCAGACAACCTCTAATGTTGAGAGGCAATGTGTTGTAGGAGAGAGGCACTAGAGCTGTGATCAAAACCCATCTCTAATATTTGGTGGTGACATGACTCAGTGTAAGTCATTCAATCTTTCTGTGATTCTGTTTCTTCATCTGTAAAATGAGGAGGCCAGATGAATGGTTTCCAAGGATCTTTCCAGTCATAAAACTATGATCCTATGATCCTTCTAGTTTTAAATCTATGATCCTTAGGCTCTGACACTCTTACCACTTCCAACCTAGGCCCTTTAGTTCAGCATCTAAATTAAGAAAGTTAAGAAAAGTTAAGAAAGCTGAGATCCAGAAAACTTTAGTGACCACCCTTTGGGGACATTGAATCTCACTTTCTTTAGAACTGCTCAAAGTTTCGAGGGAAGCACACACATACATCCACCCAGTCAGGTTCATAAATGCATTTCATTCAACAAAAAAATAGGAAGAAAGGAATGTAGGGAAAGGAGAATAAATGGTAGGGGAGATTATGGAAGAGATGAGTCCCAACTCTTAACTAAAGACCTACACAAATATTTATAGCTCTTTTTGTAGTGATAAAGAATTGGAAACTGAGGGGGTGTCCATGATTTGGGAAATAATTGATATAAAAATATGATGGAGTATTATTGGGCTCTAAGAAATGGTGATGGGGATGGTTTTAGAGAAACCTGGGAAGATTTGTATGAAGTGATGCAGAGTAAAGTGAGCAGATCCAGGAGACAAGTTTATACAATCACAACAATAGAGCAAAGACAAACAATTTTGAAATATTTAGGAACTCTGATCATTGTAATGTTCAAATACAATTTCAGAAAATTCACAATGAAACATACTATCAACCTGATAGATGAATCTTGGAGTGCAGAATGAGACATATATACATATATTTATCTATTTTTTTCTTTTAGACCTGCAGTGAAGGAATTTGTTTGGTTGATTATTCTTGTTTGTAGCAAGTTTTTAAATATTCTCAATTGGGGGAGGGGATGAGATAAAAGGGAGAAAGTACAGATTTTTGATGATTAAAAAAACAGCATTAAAAGAAAAGAAAAACAAAAAGTTGTTCAGATATCTGAACAACTGAGCTTACATCAAATGCTATCTGTTGCTCACTAGCTAGGCTGAACCTGAGTGTTTCTTGTCTTCAAATTCCTTCAGATCCTTCAAATTCAAGGCAGATGTTCCAGGTGTTCCTTTAGAAGTCCATTTGCTGACCTTTATCCTTTTCTCTTTCAATTTTCTTTAGCCTATGCTGCCTATGTACTGGCGGCCTGTATCCTGAATTTCCAGAGAGCCCTTGCTTTGTTTGTGCTCACCTGTTTGGGTGTTTTCTACTTGGCTTACAGTCTCATTAAAAAGCATTTTGGAAAGGAGTTGAGATGTGGAAAGCCTTTTGGAAACTTTCGGCAAAGGCTTTGGCTAAAATGGTGAGTGGGAAGATAGTTTCACTGGTTTTGTTGTCCTTGAGACAAGTTTCACCATCAATCCAAATTCTAGAATTCTTATGCTCATCTTTTTTTGTCTTTCTCTGATTATTGTTGGACTCATGGGATCCATTGAGTTTAGCCCTGCCCCTTATATCCATGTAGATTAACTTGGCTGAAGGGTATAATGATATTTCAGGGAAGGGAATCAGTCTGGTTCATCATTCAAATGTCCATATCAGGAACAAGAGAAACTATGATCCAATGAAATAATTAGATGATTACTAGAAAGGATTTAGATGGGGCATTGACTCTGTTTTACTGTGCTAATACCATTCTGTTCTAGAAATTATATACTTCCCTAGCCATCCTGACATTACCATATGCCGGCACCATATCCCCAGACTTCTTGGGACTATTGTAGTGCTGACACATCTACCTTTCATAGTTCTAGAATTTCTAGCAGCAAACCTTTTGCTTAGCCAGTGAGGAAGGAGACATTATTGCCAATGATATGTCTGTGATCTTTGCCTATCTATATAGGGTAATGCACAAACTCTGAGACTCTTCCTACTTTTTGGATATTCTATGTTAGAGTTGTTCAATGGAAAGCCCAGGTATAAGTGGCCAGCGGGAATTTGCACTAGCCTGAATCTATGTAATTCTATCCTTGAGAGAAAATATGGTACAATGGAAAGGATGATGATTTGAAATCAGTATCTGCCTCTGAAATATGATTCCAGGCAAGGCACTTACATTTCTCTTGACTTTAGTTTCCTTGTCTGTAAAATGAGCATGTTAGATTAGATGCATAAAAAATTTCTTTCACTTCTAAATCAATGATCCTTTCAACTTCACCCTGAATCTTTGAACTATGTGATATTATAGTGCATATATATATACAAAGAGAGAGAGAGAATTTTTCCATTAGGTTAAATAAGATAATGTGCATCAAGGGATTTGTAGACCTGAAAGCATCATATCTCTCATATACCACAATTTACCCAACCATTCTCCAATTGATGGACATCCATTAATTTTCCAGTTTCTAGCCACTACAAACAGGGCTGCCACAAACAATTTGGCACAATCGGGTCCCTTTCCCTTCTTTAGTAGCATCATATCTCTCAGCTAGTGTTATTTTTTAAAATAGTAATAATAATGAGATAGCTTTCATTGATGTTTATACTTTAAAATTTGCAAAGTGTTTTTATATGTATTATCCCATTGGAATAAGAAATATAGGAGAAGGGCTGCTTTGGAATCAGGAAGACTTGAATTCAAGTCTTAACTGTGCCACATATTAACGTGTATGATCATAGGCAAATCACTTTCTTAATGGCTAAGGAAACTTTCAAGGATTCTAAAGTACAGCGAAGTTGCCAACCTGCATTGCTAAAGGCAGATTCCATACTTGTATTTCCCTATACCAATGAAATTATAGGTCCATCTAAAAACCATTACATTGAATTCCCAATACCTATATTTATGCACACCTGCATTTTTGATTTCCTTCACAAGCTAATTGTACAATATTTCAGAGTCTGATTCTTTTTCTACAGCAAAATAACGTTTTGGTCAGGTATACTTATTGTGTATCTAATTTATATTTTAATATATTTAACATCTACTGGTCATCCTGCCATCTAGGGGAGGTGGGGGGGTAAGAGATGAAAAATTGGAACAAGAGGTTTGGCAATTGTTAATGCTGTAAAGTTACCCATGTATATATCCTGTAAATAAAAGGCTATTAAATAAAAAGAAAAAAGAAAAAAAAAAAAGAAAAAGAAATTATAGGTCCATTCTAAAAAAATTAGTAACAATTGTGAGGATGAAGTTATACATCTTTAAAATGTGTTAATCCAATATGATTTTTATTCACTTATTCCCATGAGAATTAATTCTTGTTTAAGACTTCACTAGTGTACCTGTAATGCTTTTTTATTTCTAACCTGTTCTATTGAATAACATTTCTTTCCTTCTCTTTTTAGGGGTCTAATGGCAGTTGCCATGGTCAGCCTCATCCTGTGGCTGATCCTCGACACTGCTCAAAGGCCAAAACAGCTCGTTTCTTTTGCTGGAATTTGTATGTTTCTTATCATCCTCTTTGCCTTCTCCAAGCACCACTTTGCAGTAAGTCTTGACATTATAGAATGAGGCTAAGAAAATCCCTCCAATGGCCTCCTCCTTAATCATCAAGAAGCCCTTCAGGTGGCCTTGATCAGGAAGTAATGTGAACTTTGATTTATTTACTTGACCATAGTATCAGTGCTGAATCAAGAAATAAGTTGTTGTCAAGTGGGGAATGGGAATGATACCAGAGCATAAAGTCAAAAGGGAGGCAAGAAATGCCAAGAAGCCTTATGAAACCCAATCTGGTTCGTCTTTAGTCAGTAGGAGCCAAGCAAGGTTAAAATATTTGGCTTGGGATTTTAGAAAATAAATCAGACAGGTCAGATGTGTGGTCCAGAAAATCTATGTTTACAAAAACAAACTTGCATATACATACACATATAAACATATGTATATTTATATACAGGTATACACACACATATATGTGCTAATACCATTTTGTTATAGAAATTATATACTTCCCTAGTCATCCTGACATTACCATATGCTGCCATATAGTATGTATATTTATATTTATATTTATGTATATTTATATATAGATGTACACACACACATATATGGCATGAGCAGAATCTTTTAATCTAAATTTCTGAAGAACAACAGATTTTCATACTGGTTATCTGAAAGTACAATTTGATTGTATTTGTAAAATACCAGAAATGTAATTTTATCATGAAAACTTTTTTTTTTAAATTTGCCTTATAGTCTCTTAGAATGTCTGGTTCTGGTATAACCCCAATTCAAGCCCAGATAATAATTCTAGGGGTCCCAGAGGCTTTGAATGGGTGTCACCTAAGCATTAATCATGATTTCTGAAGTTATTCAAGTGAGTTACCCCTGTTTTTTTCTGCATGGCATCAGCTTCCTAGAAATCCCTTAGACCCGAACCTAAAATCTGAGGTTGACTCCAATAATGGGACAACTATAATATGTGAAATGATAAATAGATGTGATGGACTACCTGAAGAGCTGGTGGGTTCCCCTTCCTTGGAGGCCTTTAATTAGGCTGGATGACCACTGCTGGTATTTGTAGTGATGATCTCTTGAGTTAGAGATTAGAATAATAGTTTGAGTTAGAAATTCCTTTATGAGTTAGACTAGATGCCTTTTAGGGTCCCCTTCAATTCTCAAATTCTGTGGTCCTTGGATAGAGATCTGGGTAATATGGGGAAAATATTTATATAGGACTTTAAGGTTTGAAAAGTACTTTTATATCTCTTTTTAAAAATAATTTCACTTCATTTTAACATTAATTTTTTAAAGTGTTGATATTCCAATTCTATCCCTCTTGCCTCCTCTTACCCACTTATTGCCAAGGCAAGAAGTATGATATCACTTTTATGTGAAGTCATGTGAAACATTTTCATATTAGCCATGTTGCAACAAAAAGCAAGAAAATTAAAGTGAAAAAAAAAAGTATGTTTCTATTCGTAATCGTCCTCTGGATATAGATAGTATGTTTTTTTCATGATTTCTTTGGAATTGTCTTGGATGATTATACTGATTAAAATAACTAAGTCTCTCACACTCATTTGATCCTCTCAACTACTTGTGAACTAGGTGATCTCCATTTTACAGATGGGAAAATGAGATAGCGAGGTATTGTCTTACTTGTCTCAGGAAGGACTCATTCTTAGGTCTTCCTGATTTCAAGTCCCACCTTTATCAATTGTGCCATCTAGCTACCTCTTCTTAAACCTAGGTGAACTGGAGGGCTGTGTTTTGGGGTCTTATGCTGGAATTTGCTCTTGGCATCCTGGTCATCCGAACTGATCCTGGATTTGCTGCATTTCAGTGGCTTGGTGAACAGATTCAGGTATGGGGAGCTGGGCTCTAGGTTCTCTTCTGTCTCAGGATCCTGAGAAGAAAGAGGTTGGGAGAATTTTTTTAATATTTCTAATAAAGTATGAATAAAACCATGAGATAGACAAGGAGAGGGGCAGGGTCAAGATGGTGTAGTAAGAGTCAACATTTTTGCTTAGACATCCCAATATACCCCCTCCACAACAACCAAAAAACACATCAAACTGAATTCTGATCAGATAAACAGAGAGGATTTTTCAATATCTCCCTATGCCAAGGAGAGAGTTTGTGCACTCAGACCTAGAATGGCAGGACCAGTTAGGAGTCAGTGACATCTTTTTCACTGTATCAGTGTGGATTGTTCTACCAGGGAGCTCAGAACCTGGCGCTCCCCAAAAGCCTGGTGAGTCTTTCCATGTGCAGAGGCTAGAAGGGAAAGTACTTGGTCCAAATACAGGTGACCTATAGCATCTGTGTTCTGGCCAGAGCCCACAACATCGGGCTGGTGGTTGCAGATGCCCACTGAACACACCACTGAAAGGCTGTTTACCACATGCAGGACTCTGAACAGTCTCCATCACAAGGAAGTCCAACAGCAATATGTTTATATAGTGGGATCATACCATGGAAAAGGAGGAATTTTAGCATCTTCACAGGCCTTCATTGGGGCCTGATTCACCCCAAGAGAACCTCCCAATTGTGTGGAGCACAAGCAGAATTGAGTGATGGATATAATTAATTCTCCACTCCATGGGCTTCCTCATTTTTGCCTTGTTTTCCTTTCTCTTTAGATTTTTCTCAATTACACCGTGGCCGGTTCCAGTTTTGTCTTTGGGGATGCTCTCGTCAGGGATGTTTTTGCCTTTCAGGTGATACCTGTCTTTGTGGATGGAAATGGGAAGTAGGTGGATGGTGGATCAGCTAGAGCATGTGTGTGTGTGTGTGTGTGTGTGTATGTGTGTTGGGTGCAATAATGACTTTTTACAACAGACTTTAGTTCTGGCTGCATAAAAGCTCTCACAGTCATGAAAAAAGTAAATTAACAGGTTGTCTTATGAAGTCAGGCTTGCAAGGGAGCAAACCCTTTAGACTATAATAGGACTTAACAGCACAAGAAACAGTAGAGATCTCAAGCTCTTATTGGTTAAGTTCTTTCTCTGTGCCAAACAGTGTGCAAAGTGCTGAAGCCATAAACAGGAAAAGTGACTGTTTTTGCTCTCCTATTGGGGAGATATTCATAAAACAGTTGAGCTGCAGAACTCACAAGTCCTAAGAGGTTAGAGAAGGATAGATGGCAAGGTATCTGTAAGTCAGGTAACAGTGCCAGGGAAATGTAAGGGGCAGAAGCAGAGCATAGGGTAAGGACTGAGGGACCTTGGGAGGAAAGCCAAGTACCTGGAGACCTTCCCATGTTACTAGAAGAAATGGAGTTGCTGACTTCATTCAAATCTTGTATGAAGTCATTAGTAAAGGGGATGCATCCCATATGAGTTTTGGACTGAGGGAAAGTGCTGAGATGGAGGACTAGGGAAGGAAAAAGAAGAAAGAAAAGGAGAAATTGCACATTCGAGTTTCCTTTGATGGCTGTCTCCTTCAGAAACTAGATTCACTTTCTGTGGAAAGTAAGGTTCAAATAAGTTTGTTTCTATGGGATGATAGACTTTCACAGTTTCAGTTTCCTCCTAAATGAGCTTATGTTTAATAGCTAATGAGAATTTGCACTGTGCTGGGCAGTGTACTGGACCTAGAGTTCACAGGGAGCTTTGTTCTGCATGACATAATCATTCAGCAAACATTTATAAATCAAATATTGTATCTATATTCCAGGCACTGTACTAAGTACTTAGATATAAAGTTCAAAATGAAACATTCTCTGCCCTCAAGGCTCTTACATTCTATCAGAGGAAACAAAATATTATCTATAAGTATATTAAAAAAAAAAAACAACCTCGTTAAGGGTAATGGAGGTGTCGAGGCACTTATGACTGTGTAGAATCATTAAAAGTTTATTTAAAAGATGGTTTTTGACCTAAGCTTTGAGGGGAATTAGGTATCCAAAGAGATGGAACTGAGTGTATTTCAGGGATTGGGGGTTAGCCTGTGCAAAGGCCTGAGAAGGGTCATGGAATGCCATGTACTGGTAACAATACTTGACTACTTTGACCAGACTGGACAGTAAAGTAGGGATTATCTGTGTAAGGGTGTGAGAATGAGATCAAAATGCCAGATTTCCTCTCTTAAATGCCTCTTGCCGTTCTCTTCCAGGTTTTACCAATCATTGTCTTCTTCAGTTGTGTGATGTCCATCCTCTACTACTTGGGACTCATGCAGTGGCTGATTGTAAAGGTGGGTCCTGCTCTCACTCAGACATGAGATAACCCATTCTTTGTATCTCTAAATTCCAAAAAGCTGGGGTGTCAGGACTGAAATGCTTTCACTTCATGGGTACAGAAAACAGATGAACTAGAATTCAATGTTATATCCCTCCAAATAGCACTGGAACCAAGTTGAGTGAACTCAGCTGCTCTATTAATTTTTTAAGAAATAAATTATTTTATTTAATTGGTTTTTCTGTTGATTAAAGTACCAGATACTCTCCATAAAGAATCTAGCTGATTCATCTGATTGAAATAAGTCTTTCCTCCTTGCCATAACAAACATCCTCAATAACCTAACAATTATATGGTACTTAAAAGTTTTTAAAGTAGTTTATATAGATTAGCTTCTTTGATTAGTACAACCACCTTTGATCTTTCCGGTCTCTGATTTCCTCATCCATGAAATGAGGCGGTGTGATTATGATCTCTCTCTCTCTCTCTCTCTCTCTCTCTGTGTATACATATATATATATATATATATATATATATATATATAATTTTTTTTCCCCCTAGATTGCCTGGTTTTTACAAATTACTCTGGGAACCACAGCCACAGAGACCTTGAGTGTGGCAGGAAATATCTTCGTGGGTATGGTAAGCAACCTACAACCTCCTGGTCCCTTTAATTGGAGTTCGGTTTGATTATCTTCAACCAGATTCTTCACTTCCTTAGGGAGTATAGATAGATACTACCTTGGCCACTAATAGTACTGCTTTTTACCCTAGGAATCTCAAAGCACTTTCTGGCTTTCTATCATTTCTATATCTTTAGCCATAGCTGCAGAGGGATGGGTAATGAGAATAGAGAAAAGATTGACCCCTATATTCATCTGCCATTAATACAGTCAATCTTCAGCTTTCATGGAGTAATGTTCCTAGAAAATGGTGTGAAAGTTAAAAACATGAACGATGGTACATTGAACCTATGAGAAATGAGGATAGGTTTCTGTAACCACCAAAAACTAATCTTCCTCTAGAAATTTCTGAAAATAAACTTTTCTGCATACAATTCTCCATAAAAAAACATTAAATCTGATAATATTCATCTTTCCTAACAGTAACTATTAAATAATCCATAAAAGGCAGTAACAAAATAAAATTGGTAATATGCAAAATGTGGGTAACTAGGTGGTGCAACGGATAGAGTGTTGAGACTGTAGTTAGGAAGAGTTCAAATTTGCCTCCAGACACATACTAGTTGTGAGATCTTGGGCAACTCACTTAACCCTATTTACTTCAGTTTACTTATCTGTAAAATGAGCTGGAGAAGGAAATGGCAAACCACTCTAGTATCTTTGTCAAGAAAACCCCAAAAGGGATCACAGGAGGTAATCAACAAAATTTCCTAGAATTCCATGACCTTTTAAGCTGACATCTCAATAAAACAAATTGATTTCAGACAATATTTCTTATAACAAATGAAATCTATAGTCTAATAAATACTGTATAGCAAATACACTTCTGAAAATCCAAACATTTTAAACCTGAATCTTACCTTACACTGTGTCAGATGGTAGTAGAAGAACATCATACTGTATACTCTACTATTTTCTACCTTGGCTACCTTCTGAAAGCTAAGGAAGAAATTGATGGGATTTTAGTCACTGCTGTCAGAAGACACTGTGGTTTCAACATCATCTCTGACATTCCAACTTTTACGGCTGGTGGGTGGCAGTGGAGATCATGAAGGACTCACCAAATAGAAATAATCTATCAGTTATATCTGCTTCATGGGTGTTTTGAGATCCTTAAGGATTTCAGAGGGTGGGAGTATAGCAGAGGCGAGTTCATACATTTTCAATATGAAATGTCACATATTTCAATTTAAGCAATCCAATATCTCTAGTTTCCTGGTAAGTTATGTCAATTTATCATTTAAGCCTGGAAACTGTGAATGGCACAATCTTGGAAGCTTGTTAATTAACATCTTTGTAGTCCTGAAAAGCTTCCTGAGTCATCTCATTTAACTCCTCATTCATGAGCCCCTAAGATTGCTCCTGCAAGATGTCAGAGACATTTCTCCCATATTCTTGAAATCTTCTCCAGTGATATACACTAGGCTCATGGCTGCTTCAGCAAATCTACCTCACTGCTTCATCACCTTTAAAGTCTTCAGTACTCTGGATATAAGCAAGTCCTATGTTTTTCCAACAATTGTTCAAAGTAGCCTGTGAAACATTTCCCCAGGCTATATTAAGATAGTCTATGACTTTAAGCACAATGATGGTTTTTATGATTTTCTGATCCATAGACTGGAACAAAGATGTTGGATGGCATAAAAATAACTTCGACATTTTTTGTAGGTATTTTTCAGCTGCTCATGAATATGAAGTGGTGCATTATCAAGTATTTTAAAAAAAACTTGAATACAAGATTTTCCCCCTGCAGATATCATTCTATCTCTGGAATGAAGCAGTTGTTGAACTAGTGCTAGAAAATCTCTGCAATCATCTACACTTTCTATTCCAGTGTTAATGCAAATGCATTCAAACATTGTTTTTTCCTTTCAAAACCTTGGGATTTGGGGCTCAGTAGATCATCATTGATTTATACTTGAAGTAATTGTTGGTGTTGGTACATAACAGTAGGGTGGAAAGATCCTTAAAAGTCTTGAAGTCAGGGACTTTGGTGATAACTGTTGGTATATGTGTACTTATTTCCTATTTCCTAGACAGACTAATCTCATCAGCATTAAACATTTGTTTTGGTAGGTAACCTTTTTTCTTTATCAGTATGTTCAATATGCTCTGAAACTCTGCAGCAGCTGCAGCATCAGCAGAACCAGCTTCACCAGAAAATCTGCCGTTTTTAAACCATACCATAACTTAAAGCAATATATCCACCCTTGGTTAGCTTACAAAACATTTCACATTTTCTTGGCCCATGATAACATGCTTATAAATTTGTTGGGATTTCAAATGGATGCTTGACATATTGGCCACATTTTTTCATTCTTCCACCATTTTCCGTATCCACAAATTTAGCCATTTTTCCATTTTTTCAATTCCGTCATTGCACACTTGAGAGTTTACATTAACACTTTCTGGACTGGATTCACAAATATTTATGAATACTTTCCTCCATTTTGCAGTTATAAGGAATCATTGATTCACTAACTCCAAACACATGGCTACAGACATTGCAGCATGAAGTTTATTTAACACTTTTATTTTCTTACTAAGTTAAATCATTGACTTTGCATGCTTGGGCTTAGAAACCAAAGGATTTACATTACTGTTTGGGGGCATATTTTTTACATAAAACTTGAGTTTTAAAGGAAACCAATGAAAATATACAACAAATAAGAGCTCTTTAGGGTAAAGAATAAAAGGATACCAGCTTCTCCACAAACTTACCCAACACACCTCTTTTTTTTATCTACTGAATATAGCTCTACAAAATGTGTAAGGTTGCCAATGCAAAAGTAAAAATGCCGTTACTAATAAAATCGCCCAAATGCTTGAAGTAGCAAAGGTGAAACCATTAGTGTTGAGGACTGACTGTACCTGATAAGTCTCAGGATTTCTTCCTGTGGTTTTTGATATGTGTGCCTATGAAGGTTCTTAGTAAAAAGTTAATAACAGCTACACACTTTTATTTCAGTTTTACTTGAAATTAAGGAGTAATAATTTACAAGGATTCAAGCCTCATTCAGAAAGGCAGTTGAACTATTTTCAAAGAGTAGAAGGAGAGGTGAGCATGGAAGTTTAATCTTAAGAGATTTCCTTAAGAAAGTTCCTTAGTCCCTTAAGAGATTCTGGAATACTGCTGTCTTCCTGACTGGTTTTATAAGAAGTTTCTTATCCGTTTTATTCTACCTTGAGCAGAATACCCTTTGCCAGCTCTCTTTTGAAGGTTACTTATTTGATCAACCATTTTTTTTTTAATCTTGCTTTTAGAATAGCTCCAACCTGAGTAAATTATCCTGTTTTTTTCAAATAGAAAATCATTGCTAGTTCTAATATCTACAAAAAGTAGATCTCTCCTCACTAACCTTGACTAATTCATTCTTACTCATTGATAGGCTAGGTGAGACAGTATATAGAATGCTGGAGCTGAAGTTAAGAAGATTTCTGAACCTCAGACAGTTTCTAGCTGTGTGACCCTGGCAAGTCACTTAATTGGTCTTTGCCTTGTTCATCTATATTATGGGGATAATAAGCATCTACCACCAGAGTTGTTGTGAGGATCAAATGAGATAATATTTTTAAAATGCTTTGCAAATCTTAAAGCAGAATATAAATGCTATTATTATTACTATTTCCATAAGACATTATTTTCTTTTCTTGTTTAAGAAGTCAGTCTAACCTTCCAAGTATGAGTAGCTATTGCAAGTCAAAATGGTGAAGATGGACAGATATTCTGTTCTTAATGGAAAATGCCTTTAAAGTAATTCTTGGTTTCAGATAAATATTTTTTTAATCATGCTAAAGAAAAGAAGTCACTCCATTCTTATGCTTTTAAGAATGAATATAAATGGATGCTGTTTTAAAATTGAAGCCATTTCCTACATCTTAATATAAAATAAAATTGTAAAATAATATTGTTTTAGTGTCTCATCTGTATGTTTTATTATACTGATACATCCTTATAATCTTCTTGCCATGAAACCTAAGCTCTGATTACTGTTCTCATTTCCTTCCATAACAACCTTGAATTTTGTTCTTGAGTTTATTGGCTCTAATAGGTGAGCTTTTGCCTTATATTGCAGGGAAGCAAACTGCTAAGTCATTTCTGGGTTTATACATTCCAACTCTCTAGTTTTTTAATCTTTTTATGATGGGTGTTCTAAGATAGCAATTAATCCTTTATAACAGATAAAAATACTTAACTTGATGATCTTTTTAATCTAGAGATTCTGCCCTCAATTGTGAAATTCATTTCAAGATTTGGATGCTCTTTTTAACTTTTATGTTTAGAGTTTCTTTGCGATTGGACCTTTTTTCAATGAATTGTTTGAAAAAGGCCTTGATTTTTATATGTACATCTTTTGATTTTTAGAAAGAATGCTTAATTTTGCTGGGAAACTGATTGTAGCATGAATTCTAATGCTCCCTAACTTTCTATATATTATAGGTTATTTTCTTCCATTATTTCTTATTTTTATAGAAAAATCTTGTGAAATTTAAAATGGTATTTTTAAATATGCAATGACATTCTTCTTGATTGCTTGTAGGATTATCCTTTTATTGCAGTATTTTGAAGAATGATGGATGAAATGCTGGAATGAATTTAATTGTGGGTTTTTCCTTACTAACATCTTATGAATTTTTATTTATTTTCAATCTTTCTATGTTTTTTGAAACATTTTCTTGCATAACTTCCTGAAATATAATGGTCAGATTCATTTCTTCACATTTTTCAGGGAATTTAGTGATTCTTAAATTTTCTCTACTTGATCCATCCTCCAGATCCATCATTTTCACCAGTAGTGCTTTCAAATCTTTTTTTTTTTTTTTTCCAGCTTGGGGATTTTCAGAGTTTGCCTTTTCTGTTTTCTATTAGTTTGTCTTTTAGTAAAAATAATGTGATTTTTCATCAATTTCATTTTCATGTACATATTCTCCAGGTATATTTTAAATTATTGAGTTGGTTTCTGACATTCCTTTGCTATATCTAGTTCTATCTTTATTTCTTTTCATAATTTAAAAAAATAATTCATTTTCAACCTTAATTCCTTCATTGTGTCTTTTATCTACTTACCTGTCTTGAGAAAATCCTGGCTTTGTTTCAGATAATCCTGCCAGTGTTGATTCAATATCTTTTTCTTTTGACATTTTGGCCTCTTTCTAATACAGGATGTACCCAAAAGTCTTAGTGAAGTTTTAAATCTACCTTAATTTTAAGAGATTTATCTTATAAGACATCTTGTATTTTACCATCGTGTTGGAGTTTTTCTTTGGTTCATCTATTTTTAGTGGATTTTTACATTTTTTTTTGAAGATTCTGATTGTTTTCTTTTTCTTGCATTTCAATTGCTGTTTTAAAGTGGGATATTGATGACATAGACTTCTTTGTGACCTTTGTCATTTTTTTCTATCAGTCTCCATGTTACTATATCCATGAATATCTCTGCTTAAGTTTAGTTTCAACCCATCCTCAGGCCACTTGTCTTAGGTACTAACAAAAAATGTTGGTTTTCATAGTTGTTTTTTTTTCTCCCATGCGTTTTTCATTTGTTTATTTATTCATTGACATTTGTATTTGTCCAAACTTTCTAATCATTCATGACTAAGTCTTCTCTCCTATTCCTTCTTTTTTCTTTCACAAGGATTTATTTATTATCTACTACATATTTCATTCATCACACATTTCTTCCCTAAATATCTAAGAAATGTTTGTATGCAGTTGGTACTTAGAACACATTTCTGACTGAATAACTGAATACTAGGAGTAGCGTCTCATCAAATGACATAGAGTAAATGACAGGATAGGCCTTGGCTATAGATTCTGTACTTCTTTCATTCATTCATTCATTTATCATCCAATGAATATTTATTAAATACCTAGTATATCCTAGATGTGGTATCCTTAGAAAGTACAAAAGAAATATGAAAAATAGTCTCTGTCATCTAGACATTATAATTTTGTAGAATAGAAATGTTTATTGATTGATCCAGTAACACTTATTTCTGATTTAGATATTTCTGGTTTAGAGTCATTTTCACTGAGAACTCTGAGAGTCTCCTAACAACTTAAAGCAGCAAAAGATCATTAGGTTCATAGAATCATAGATTGAGAGGTGGAAAGGACTTTAGAGGCCATCTGGTGTAATCTCCTCATTTTACAGATGGAGAAACTGAAGTCTGAAGAGATTCAATGCTTTACCAAGTCACACAGATAGTAAATGGCAAAGGTGCGATTTGAACCAAGGTTCAAACTCCTAGTCTAATTCCATTGCCCCTTTCACCCTTATAGGTCACAATGAGTGAGATAGACAGAGAATCCTAGGAAATTGCTTAGAGAGGAATAAAGTAATTCCTTAACCTGCATATGTTTCCATCTCCCTCCTGTATTCTTTCTCTTCTGAGTAAAATAATCCAATGAATCTTTCCAGACAGAGGCACCTCTGCTGGTTCGGCCATACCTGCCAGACATGACATCTTCAGAAGTCCATGCTGTTATGACCGGAGGTTTTGCTACCATTTCAGGCACTGTTTTGGGAGCCTACATCTCTTTTGGGGTAGGCACAGGTCTCTTAGCTCCTTTGCAGACCAGAGTGTCGGACTCTTTCACAGAGGCAATAGCCATTCCCCAGAGAAAGTCTTAAAGAAACTTTTTTGGTTTTGGGATTCCCCTGCTCTTTCCATTTATAATGTAAGTCTGAATCTTAAGGAACTTCAACTAAGGTGCTTCAAGGTCCCAAGACATTCCCTTGTAAGAGTAATCTGCCTAAAGGAAGTCAGGAATGAATACATATTAATAGAACAAGGAATTCAGACTTGAGTCTTAATGTGCTGGGAGAACTTTGGTTCTCTTCTGAGTATAATATCACAGTGAACAAATACTCATGAACTAGAGGTTGTCCTCCTCTTGTCATCCCAAAGTCTGCCCTCTCAATTGTTTCTATTTTTAGGTTTATGGGGATAATAATACTTACAACACCTACCTCATAAGATTGTTGGGAGGCAAGTTCTTTGCAAATCTTAAAGAGCTTTATAAATATGAGCTGTTATTATATTTATTTATTATATATAATATATATATACTTATATATTATATATAATACATATTATTTGTTATTATAATCATGCTAGGCTCCCTTCTGCCATGTTTCTTGGATGTTTTCAGTTTATTTGTAGATAATAGAATACCCTGAGCAATCCCTGGCACCAATTGGCAGGCAGCACTGGGTTCTGAACAGACAATGACCTTGAGATATGACCTTTCAGATTGATGCTGCATCCTTGGTTTCTGCCTCTGTGATGGCTGCTCCTTGTGCTCTTGCCCTGTCTAAGCTGATCTACCCAGAAGTAGAAGAATCCAAGTTCAAAAATAAGGAAGGAGTAAAACTGTCCCGTGGGTGAGTTCAGTGAAATACATGACTTGGGGGATTGTGGGGTCAGGGCCAAGTCCAGAGGCAGGAGTAAGTGGGAGAATGAAGTTCCATGTCCTGTCTGGCTGAGGGATCGTGGTAAGAAGAGTCCTTCTCCTTTCTTATCACTGTTTCCAAATTATCCAGTTTATCCCTTTTCTAACATTGGCTCACTCTCTGGCCTGTTCTTTAGCTCAGCCTCACAGAGTAGATGTTTAATAATATTTGTTGATTGATTGATCCTATTTCTGACACTGGTTTGGAGTCAGCTTCACTGAGTATCCCTATCCCTCATGGAGTTAGCTCCCAACTCATTTCCCATATAAGAAAAGTGACTTATTCTTAGGGGGAGGGATGGAGGGGATGGGGAGCCACAAGAAAGCTTCAAAGGTACTTCCTCTGAGAGGGACTCCCCTCCCCACACCCACAGCTGCCTACAACTACAGCCCCAGTTTCTTTCTCTCCTGTTATCTTTGATGACAATCACAGCAATCAGAAGAACATCCTGGAAGCTGCCAGCAGTGGGGCTGCAGATTCCATAGGACTCATCGCCAACATCGCCACCAATCTCATCGCCTTCCTGGCAGTGTTAGCTTTCATCAATGCGGCCCTGTCCTGGCTGGGGGAGATGGTGGACATAGAGGGACTCAGCTTCCAAGTAATATCTGTCACACTGACCCATCAGGGCCCATTTCCCTGGGAGGTGGTCAGCTTGGGATCAGTACTAGGCCTGTTCCAGTGAACCAGGAAAGGCCAGAGAGCTCTGGCCACAGGGGATAATTGCTCTGTTTTTTTTCTTTGTGGGGAGAAAGGCAATTGGAGATAGATGACTTGCCAAACTTACACATCTGGAAAGTATCTGAGGGCAGATTTGCACTAAGGGCCTCCTGAGTTAAGTGCTGGTACTCTATTATGTCACATAGCTGGTAGCTGGTCCTGGGATAAATGCTCTTATCTAACCTTTGCCATTTATTTTGCTTTATCCTGTATAGATTCAAATTCTAATTCTCTCTCCCTCTCTCTCCCTCTCCACCCCCCCTCCCTCTCTATTTCTCTCTGTGTCTTTCTCTCTTTCTCTCTCTGTCTCTTTCTTTCTCTTTCTCCCCCTCTCTTTCTCTTCCTTTCCTTCCCTTCTCCGTCTTTCTCTCTGTCTTTGTCTCTCTCCCTTCATCCCGTTCCCTCACCTCCTCTCCCTCTCTTTGTGTCAGGTCATCTCTTCCTATGTGCTAAGGCCCATTGCTTTCATGATGGGTGTGGACTGGGCAGACTGTCCAATGGTAGCCGAGATGCTGGGGATCAAGTTCTTTCTGAATGAGTTTGTGGCCTATGAACGATTGTCTCACTACAAGAACAAACGTCTCTCTGGAATTGAAGAGTGGATCAGGGGTGAAAAACAATGGATTTCTGTAAGTGGTACATCCAGAGAAGTATGAAACACCCTAGGGTCTCAGCCCAAGGCTATCCATGTGCAGAAGGCAACTGCCACAGAAAATTCTGAAGCAGGTTTCCAAGTCCCCCTTCTGAGTTCCTAGGATGAGCACTGAAATAAGCTGTAAGATTATGCTCAGCTTTCTGTTTTAGGTCCTTGAACTTCCTTGAGTCCTCTATTGTTTCTACTTTTATCATTTTTTTCCTCTCCAAATAAAACTGTGTCTTGATAGAGTGGATGACTATTCAGAAGGATAATTTTCTGATGTTCTTATAAACTCACCCATCTTTCACTTCTTCACTTCGAGTGTTAAACTTTTTTGAGTTTCTCTGATTTATAATTTGATGATCTCTCTCTGTCTCTCTCTTTCCTTCCCTCCCCTCTCTCTCTCCATTTCCTTTTTCTCTTTTCCTTCCCTGATTTCCTTCTCCCTTCCCCTTTCTCAAAACAACCCTAGTATTTGTAAATATGTGTTATCATTTATATACTACCTACTATGTTTCAGCACTGTATTTTATAAATATTATCTGCTTTGATTCTTACAAAAAGTTAATATTTTACAGATGAGGAAACTAAGATAAACAGGGTTAAGTGACTTGTTCAGGTTGACACAACTAGTGAGTGTCTGAGCCTGGATTTGAACTCAAGTCTTCCTAAGCCAGGCCCTGAATTCTATCTGTTGGACCATACACACACTAGTGTATTTAGGCAGCTTATATATGCCACTTATACACAATATATGTGTGTGCATATATACATATATAAATACATAGCTAGATGGCCTGTGTGTCTACACACACACACACCACACACACACATATATATATTATATTTATAAAATGTATTTATTCTCACACAAATTATATACCACCATATATATATGTAAACATGCATACACACATACATATGCTTATATGTGTCTGAAGTTCTTTTTTCTTCCAGGTGAGAGCAGAAATCATCACAACTTTTTCACTGTGTGGATTTGCCAATCTCAGTTCAATGGGGATCACATTAGGAGGCTTAAGTGAGTTACAAGAAACCCCTGTGTCTCTTGAAGACTATAACTGAAACCTCAGCCAGACTGTGAAAGCCTTGTAATTTGCAGCCCTCATGCTACAAAGTCAGGTGCACCTAGGCAGAGAAATTATAGCTAGGCTAGACCCACCCCATTGGAAGTAACCAGAGCAGCAGTTAATTAAGGGGAGAGAAAAATGGGCCAGGGAGATTTCTGTATATCTTCAGAGATGAAAAACAGAATCACCAGAGCAGCAGTTAATTAAGGGGAGAGAAAAATGGGCCAGGGAGATTTCTGTATATCTTCAGAGATGAAAAACAGAATCACAAGTCACATGCAGCCTGAACCAGATTAAAATGTAACTGGGAAATATTTATCAAAATAAATAAAAATGCAATAAAATATAGACAATGCTATATTTTAAAAACTAAATCAATATGCTGCTTGCAGGAGCCCTTGGGTAAGGATTAGTAGCCTCTGTTTTTTTTTTCTGGGTTTGACTCTTCTGGCCTAGACTCATCATCATGTTGTGGATGAGATATTTTTAGATCAAAAGGGATTCCCTGCCTCCCTGATTCCCCCTTCCCCCATCCCTGAGTAATTATTTTCCTTTAGATAGATTGGATCTAATATAGATCCACCTTATAATGAATTCTGATCTATGATAAAAAATGTTATAGTGACATTTATATCTTTGACATTTAATGAGTAAGGTGCTAATTGCATGCAAATGTGTGAGCTTTATTTTTGATCTGACAGCTGACGTGCTTTCTGGGTTTAGATCGAAGCCACAGCTATCCCTATGTGAACTAAGTTCACAGAGAATCTATAACAAAGGCATATAGAAGAAAAACTACCTGTCCATTTTTACCTTGTTTATTTTCAGGGACAGAATCATTAGCTTCATTGATTTGGTTGCTTATTGAGTTGTGTTCATTAGAGATTGCATTTTTTCTTTTCAATGCATCTTCCCCCACTGCCTCCTTCTCAGAACTCCTCTGCATTGCACTAATCCTAAAAGCTCATTATTGACTACATGTGAGACAGCCTCTGAGAGGAAGACAAATATATTGGAGTCAGAACTGAATGAATGGGGCCTTATTCCTTTCTCTCCAGAAGCTAATCTGACTCTGGCCAAGCTTTAGAAATTCTGACTGGGAAAGATCCAGGGGATTTGCTCCAATCTGGAGCAACCCCAAATTATACTTGACACCATAGGACCCTTGGGATGTTGGACCAATTAAGGTGTCATTGCTAAGCCTTGGTCTTGGTATAGGGTAGTCCTGGAGTTAACTAGGCCAGCCAATCCTGTTTTAAAACTTGTGCATTAGATACATCTTACATTCTTGGAGGTCTTCAAATCAGTAATCACTTAGAGAAGACACATAGCAGCTCATGGAACCATTCTGGGCCACTTTTGTGTCTGGTGAAGGCAGCAGCCAATAAATAGATTTTAAGGCAGGGTTTTATTCTTCTGAATTGTTCATTGGGGACTGGGTTTGATTTTCTGGAACAGTAAGTTTCTTTCCTCTTCCATTCCCGACAGCTTCAATGGCTCCCAAACGGAAGAGTGACTTTGCTAAGCTGGTGGTGAGAGCCCTCTTGACAGGGGCCTGCGTGTCCCTGGTCAATGCCTGTGTGGCAGGTAGGTTCCCCTATCCGCCCTCCTCCTAGCTACTTTTTGTTTTGGAGCAAGATATAGCCAAGAATAGGGACTGATTCTATCTAATTATCCAACCAACAAGACAGAGAGAGGGCAACCCCATCCTGTACGATAAAGGGAATTCCAAGGGCTCTGAGGGCAGAGAAGCCTCAGTACCATATTCAGGGCCTGCTTTGTGTCTGGTATTTTTTTTATCTCCTTTCCCCAGGAATCCTCTATGTTCCCAGGGGGGCTGAGGCCGACTGCACTTCTTTCCTGGACACAACAAATTTCACCAGTCCCAGCTATGAGATCTACGTGTGTTGTAGACAACTCTTCCAGAGGTGAGGATCTTGTGATTTCTGGCTTCTGTATCCCCTCAAAAGTGTCTCTTTGTGGCAGGGGAATTGTAAGGGAGTTCCTTCAATATGGTTGAAGATTACAAGGTCAAGTTCACCTCCCTCTCCTCTCAAAAAAGGGGATATATTATGAAGCTTGAAGAAGGAGGTAGCTTTAGGAAGTATAAAAGAATTATATTAAATTTATATAATTCACCAATCTCAAGGGATGATAATACTGAAAATATATGAAAATAGGTTAGATTTAAGAGGTGAGATATATACTAAGATATTAATGGATTTTAATCCTTAAATCCCATGCTGGGTTTTCATCAAAATACCTTCAACAATGACATGAGCTAGATAAGACTAGTTTTAGATATTATCACATTTTGTTTTGGTAGTCTTGTAAAAGCAGAATTTCTTGGCCTTGGCTCCATGAACTTTTATTTTTAAAAATATTTTAATTAGGATTTCAATGTAATTAGTTTCCTTTGTATTCCTATGTATTGTATTTTATACATATAAAAACATTATTCCATGAAGGAGAGAGATTTCCAAGGCTGCCACAGTGTTACAATGTTCATGACATAAATAAGATTAAGTCTCCATGTCATAAAGATCACCCTGGAAAATAAAAAATAGGTGGATGGCTCTATGTTGAGCTAAATTGTATTCTCACTGAAGAACATCATCCAAATGAAGTACTTTTCTCTTGTTCTTCTTCTTCTTCTTCTTCTTCTTTTTTTTTTTTGCTCACCTAAGCTGGTGTTGACATTGTACTTAGAGCCCTCATCCTGAGGGTGATTTGGAACTAAAACAAGGCACAGGTTCCTACCTCACTGACGTACACTACTCCTTGAACTTTGTCTTTCTTCTTTTATCACCCAAAAGGAAAGAAGAGTTGTATCTAATGAGTATTGGGTGACTGGGTGACTAGAACACTAGAACAAGAACAGAATCCTTATGAAATGGAGTCAGAAACAGCAGTAGTAACTTAGTACTGAAGATTCTTGTGTCTCATGACCATCTCAATCAACAACACTGTTTTCCATTTACCTAAACACAATAAAACTTTGTGGATGCATTACATAGCAAACATTGGCATTTAAAAAACTATATAATTGTAAGGAGAAGAGATAGACAGGATGTGAGAGTAAGGAAGACAATGTATGGTACAGAGTGCTAGACTGATCATAGACTTATCCTTTCCATGATAAACATTATCATTCAGCAAAAGCCGTGGCCCCAAGACAAGATGATTACCAGAAAATTTAATGTCAACAGATTAGTGAGCTTCTCCATGTGTGAACTAATAAAAGCATTCCACAAAACTCTCAAAAGATTATCATCAACCAATACTGAAGCCATTGACCATTTACCTCAGGTTGAAGTCAATTCCTTTCTAGACAAACTTTTCAAATGCCAACTTGTTAACTTGAAGGGAAAGTTGAGTCAACATATGATTGGCAACAGTAAGACAGAAAAAGGAATGGGCAGTTTTCAGAGATTTGGTATATAGTACTGCATTTACTCAGCTGGGTCAGAATACTTGCAAACATCAATATTCATTTGACAAGCATGATGAGGAAGTTCAGAAGCTGATAATGAAAAATGTGAACTACACAGGATTTACTGGCAAGTTGGTTCATCTGTTTCTAACAGAACAATAATATTCCATAATATTCATATACCACAATTTATTCAGCCATTCTCCAACTGATGAGCATCCACTCAGTTTCCAGTTTCTGGCCACTACAAAGAGGGCTGCCACAAACATTCGTGTACATACAGATCCCTTTCCCTTCTTTATGATCTCTTTGGGATCTAGACAAACTTTTCAAATGCCAGTAGGTTCCTCTTTTGTGGCAATGCTCCTGGTGCTTGCTGATTCTATTAAATCTGAGATTTACAAGGTAGGAGGTCCACTGCTAATATAAAAGCTGATTGAAATCTTCTGCTTATCTTATATGGAAAGATGAGATTATCCCTTAGGTGTTCAAGGATAACTCCACTGTCCATCTCTATAAAGGAAAAGGAACTGTACCCAAACATTTATTGATCTGACAAAGCCTTTGATTCCCTCAGTCATGAGGGCTTGTGGAAATTCATAGCATCAGTATTGTATGTCAGTTTCAAAATGGCATCTTGCCCTGGTTCTGGAAAATGGACAATAATACTTTTTTATTGTCACCAATGGAATAAAGCAGGGCTATGTGCTAGTTGCCCATCCCTTTAGCATGATATTTTCATTCATGTCTGATATCTTTAACAAGGATAAAACAGCATCAAAGTCAGCTCTCCACTGATGATAATTTATTTAATAAGAGTCCAGCTAAGACTAAAGTGGAAGGAAAGTTGGTGTGTGACTTTGTTCACAGATGATTATGTATTCAAGGCACCTGCTGAGACTGAAAAGCAGTAGAGTATTGCTGCTTGTGTTCATTGTATGTCAGTTTCAAAATGGCATCTTGCCCTGGTTCTGGAAAATGGACAATAATACTTTTTTATTGTCACCAATGGAATAAAGCAGGGCTATGTGCTAGTTGCCCATCCCTTTTAGCATGATATTTTCATTCATGTCTGATATCTTTAACAAGGATAAAAACAGCATCAAAGTCAGCTACTCCACTGATGATAATTTATTTAACTTGAAGAGGCTCCCAGCTAAGACTAAAGTGGAAGGAAAGTTGGTGTGTGACTTTGTTCACAGATGATTATGTATTCAAGGCACCTGCTGAGACTGAAAAGCAGTAGAGTATTGCTGCTTGTGTTCATTTTAGTCTGATAATTAACACCAAAAAAAAGAACAGAGATTCTCCACCATTCAACACTGCACCATCCATATATGGAATCACTGATTATGACTCTCAGAAACTTTGAATGCTATGGATACATTCACTTACCTTGGCAATATTCTTTACAGTGATATCCACGTAAATGATGAAATTGATGTACACATTGCCAGAGCTAGCCCAGTGTTTGGGATGCTCCAAAGGAAAAGGTGGAAGAGAAGAGGTATTTTAGGTTGCCTACCATACTGAAGGTCCACAGAGCCTTTGTGCTGACCTTCTTGTTGTAAATCTGTGAAAACTGCACGGTTTACCAGTGCTATGCTAGGAAACCGAATCATTTGTATTTGAATTGTCTTAGGAAGAGTCTGAAGATTACTTAGCAAAGTAAGGAACCAGACACTTAGGTACTTTCTCAAATGAACTGCCAAGCTTTCAAACTCTACTGCAGAGAGTGCAACTCTAATGAGCTGACCAAATAGTCTGAATGCCAAATGTGTTTGCTTAAAAGAACATTTTATGAGGAATTCACACAAGGCAAGTGCTCACATGCAGGTAAGAAGAAGCAATACAAGGATACTCTCAAGGTCTCTCTGAAGAACTTTGGAATTGATTTTGATTCATGGCAGATACTAGTAGAAGACCATCTACCATGCTTGCCCACATAAAAGAAGATGCTATACTCTATAATCAAAGCAGAATTGCAGTAGTTCAAGGGAAACATTAAATACATAAATTTAGAGACGTCTCCACTACAAATGTTCCATGCACTATTGGGGCCTGATTTGGTAGAGTCTTCTGAGCTTGTATTAGTCTGAGCAGTCACAGTCAGGCACATTGTAATTTGATTCGAATATAGTGATGTCATTTTGGTCCTCTTCAAGCTCAAAGGACAGCAACCACCTGTGTGAACTTAGGAAAGTCACTTAAATTTCCCGTGATCTCACTTTCATCATCTGAAAAAAATGAGGAAGATAGACTGGATGACCCTGAGATCTCTTCCAGCTTTAAATCTAAGATTCTGTATGGTAATACTTCAGCCTTCATGTTGCTGTTAAATTGTTTTTCAGTCATATACAATTTTCTGGGACCCCTTTTGGTTGCAGGCTCAGATCAATGGATTCTATCCATTGTGCCACCCAGCTGCCCTCATAATAATAAGTGAGTCTGCTGAGCTTGGAGTCAAGAAAACTCATCTTATGTTCAAATCTAGCCTCAGATACTTACTAGCTGTGTGACCCCAGGCAAGTCACTTAACTCTGTTTATCTCAGTTTCCTCATCTGTAAAATGAGTTGGAGCAGGAAATGGCAAACCTCTCCAGTATCTTTGCCAAGAAAACCCCCAAAAGGGGTCACAAAAAGTCAACCATGACTGAAACAACTGAACAACAACTTTTATTATGGGACTTATAAAATTTAGATTTTGCTTTAAGGGAGTTTAGAGTCTTATCAGGGGAACAAAACACTAACAGAGTAATGCATAAAATGACATAAGTCATCAGAGAATTGTAAAACAAAGTACTCTATGAGTCTAAAGGGGAACTGGGAAGGCTTCGTGGAGGAAATGATATTTGCATTACATTTTAAAAGAGCATAATATCTTTCCAACCCTCCATTCCCTAGGAGACAGTTGTTTGTATTGTAGCCAAAAATAATTACAGCCTGATGGCCACTTTCTGGTGATGAACCTCCCTGAATCCAGCTGGGCTGGCTCTGGACCAAGAGACATATAATCAGTCATCAGGCCATATGCTAAACCTCTCCAGCTTGGTAGGACCTATCTACCAGCCTCCCTTTGATGTATTCAGGTCATCTCTGTGCCATCATGAAGCACTGGAGGAGGCCATTTGTGGAAAATCTTCCTACCATTATGATGATTTATAAGTCTGAACCTCTAGGTTATGGTTATAAAATTCATTTCCACTCAATTCTAGAAATGGATTATCAAAGAAGGCATGAATGGTAATTCTGTTACCTACCTGTTCTTTGGAAATGAAAGCATGCTGTGTGACATAACAATACTACTTTCATCTAGACATTGACTCAAATTATCAGCAGGTAAGGCTAGCGTTCATCTAGTCCAACTTTATCATTTTACAGATGAGTAAACTGAGGCCCCAGTAACATAAGTGACTTGTCAAAAGTTATACATGGAGGATTAGAGGTGAGATTTGAATTCAAGTCTTCTAGCTCCGAATTCAGGAAGCTCTGCTTGAAAATCAGCTCTAGGCTTGAAGGAAATGATATATTTCACTAGGCAACTTGATTATTTTTGATTGCTCCATATTTCCTTCCTTTTTTAGTTCTTTGTCTTATTTTTCCTTAATAGAAACTCAATTCTAATCAAACGACAAATTTCTCTGGTTTTCATTTCAGCGTCACACTCAACAACACTGGCCAGATCCCTTTTTCACAACTCTGGACAAGCCCAAATTCCCTTGCCAGCTGCTGTGGATTCTATAACCATACTGTCTGTGCTAAAAACAGCCTCTTTGCATAATAATATTTGATTATAGCTGATAGTATCTAAAGCTAGAAAGACTTTTGATGTCATCTAATCCAGTGTCGATTCCTGGAATTATATATGAATTTAGAAAACTAACATCATCTATGCCATATTACATTTTAATTCTTTTGTTAAACACTTTTCAAATTCATTTTAATAAGATTTGGGTTATACTTGAGAATCCCTAAGGACCTGAGTCATAAGTCTGGTACCTTTGATGTAGTTACCCCTATCATTGTACAACTAAAACAAAGTAGTTTTAAATTCCTTATTAATGGTTCTATGGGGTTTAAAATTGTCCAGCCTACAATAAACCGATGCAGAGCTCTGAGCCACTGGCACTTTATTAAAGGTCTATGGTCCCCTCTAATGAAATGGACCTCAGATCTTCCAAATTATCTGAGAATACCCTTTTCTCTAGGGTGGTTTGATACCAGGTTTAATATTGGAATACTCTAGAGGGATTACATAAAATACAGAATCCCATTGGTTGGTTTGAGGGCCAAAAATGATATATCAACCAAAAATGGTATTATTATTAGCAGAAGGGATCTCAGATTGGGCAAAGCATGGGACATCTCCACTGACTAAATGATCATAGGATGGTTACCTGCTCATATTGAATAAGAGAAAGTGGTCCAGACATATTAAAATAAAATGGGGGATTATTCATGTAATTGAGTCACCTTCATCATCCTGGACTTAGTCATCATAACAAGGTAAAACAAGGGTCTCTAATTAGCTCCCTACAATTAAGCGAGTGAACTTACAATGTTTACAGCTCTGGGCCCTAATGTACAGAACTTAGGATCACTACCCCTGTGAAATCATATCAAACTGACTAATATTGATTGACATATGGGTCCAGATGAATCATTTCTCACAGTTCCTGCCATATAAATAGGCCATCAAAATATTTAACAATCACGAGAAATTTAACAACTTCATTTTGGTTCAATTTACTGATGGAAGTGAATACCCATATGAGACCAGACAAAATTTTTCCACTATGTCAAATTAAAGCCTGTCCTAAGAATGAGCTTGGGTTTGAAGAGGTAATTGCATTTTACACAAAACAAGCTATTGTGGAAATTATTTGGCAGGTCATAAATGTGTACAAATGAGTGATGCAAATTATTGTAGAAATTGTTTGGCAGGGTACAAGGTATAAATATGTACAAATGAGTGATACAAGCATTGGTGCAAGTGAAGGAAAGGAATACTTTTGTGAGTTTTGTGATCAAGTTGGGGTTTGTGAATTTCTATAGCATTGTTTAAAAGGTTTTTGTATATTTATTGAAAGGGTCAACATTTTCTTTAAAATATTCTCAAGGCAATTATATTCTCCATTTCCCTAAATAAATGATTTTTTTTCCTTACCTTAATTAAAAAACTTTTTTCAGTTCTTTTAAAAATTTTAGTTTTGAACATTTATTTTTATAATATTTTGACTTCCTTTTTTTCCCTCTTTCCCTTACTTCCCTCTTCCCCAAAATAGCAATCTTATAGGTTTTACATATACAATTATTTAATAAAAGTTGTTTAAGGAATATATCCACCAGTACCCATAATTTTGCTTTTATCTGGAGATATCAGCCCTTCATTGGATCTGTGAAAGCCCTTCCCCTATAGGCAGCTATGTGGGCACAATGGATAGAATGCTGGACCTGGAATCAGGAAGACATCTTCCAGAGTTCAAATCCAGACTCAAGACAGCTAGTTACTAGCTGTGTGATCCTGAACAAGTTATTTAACTTTATCTGCTTCAGTTTCCTCATCTGTAAAATGAGCTGGAGAAGGAAATGGCAGATTACTCCAGTACCTTTGTCAAGGAAACCCCAAATGGAGTTACAGAGGGTTGCCAGTGATTAAAAAGGACTCGACAACTATCCCAACCTTTCCCTTTACTGCATCCCTTCTGTTTTTCTATTCTACATTTTTCTGGTCCATGTACTTCCATTTATCTTCCAGAGGATATTTTCAAAGTGCTAGAGTTCTTCTAGGTATTTTAATATGTTATGGATTCTAGCCTTTGGGAAACTGCATGGCCCTCAAGCTTCTCCTTGAAGCAAGGACCCAGCTTTTCAGCTTCAGTATCCCTCTGGTGATACAAAGTGGCAGTGAATCATGCACCAATATCTGGAGAACAAAAGTACTGAAGAGAGAGTAGACTGCACTATCTTATTAAGGAAGAACTGAGCATCAACAATAACAAACAGGATTTCACAGAACTTATAACCAGAAAAGGGCTGATGCTTCTCTTATACCTCCCAGTACACCACGTCTGGGGAAGTGTCAGATACTTTTTGCTTCCCACTTCCTCATTTAGACCTTCCCTGTGCTCTAATGAGTCAGAAAGCTCTCTTTCTTTGAGGCTCCCTCCCTCTGTTGGTTGATATTGTCAGGACCTTGGCTCTTCACTGCAAACCTTGCCTACAGCTTCACTAAGTTACTCACAGAGACATCGACACCTTAGATCTTCCTGGCCTATAATAAGCAGCATTCTTGTAATTTTAAAATCTGAAATTCCTCTCTCTGATCATAGATTCTCATTCTTCCATGTCTCTGCCTCAGTCTTTCTAAACTTCAATTTCCGTGCTCTTTTTTCATCTTAGTTCTCCCAGTGTCACCCCACCCTCTGGCTTCACTTTCAACCCTTAACAATCTTGACTATCGTCGATTGATTCAGCAAATCAGTTTACCCATTTTCTGGGGGAATCTGTTAGTAGATCAAGGATGATTTTTCACTCTTGATTCTCTTACCCCATTGTCTTTTTATGGAATGTGCCCTAACAATTCTCTTGTCTTTGATCTTATCCCTTATTCTCAGCAGATATCCTTGATTCTACTTTACTTAAAAAAAAAAAAAAAATCCCCAAACTATGTCATACACAATGAGCTGTCTTTTTTCCCTTACTATTTACCTCCTCCTTTTGCATCTTCATCCTTTCCTCTTCTACTTTCTCTGAAGGGGAAAAAAAAAAGTTAAGTTTTTCTCCTTGTCATAGATATTCTTTACCTATGCCTTCAATTTTTTCTCCTCCCAATCAATCCAGAAGCTTGATCCAGCAGTGTGTGATCCTCCCCTGCTTTCTCTCCTCCTTGGCTCTTTCCATCCTGCTTATAAACACACTCAGATCTATTCCTCTGAGAAAATCTTTCTTTCACCCTGCTATCCCTTCTAGCTGCTGTATTTTTCTCTTCTCTCACTGATGCCATTCTAGTTCAGACCCTATTTATGAATCCTCTGTACTATTATAAAAACCTCCAAAATGATTTTCCTGCCTCAGGTGTTTTCTCTTTATATTCCATCATCTACATACATCATGAAATGATTTTCTTAAAGGTACAGGTCTGGCCATCTCAAAACTCAAAGAGAACTATGATTTCATTAATTTTAATAATCCAATCAAATATTTAAAAGAGAGACTGTCAGTCCTTTGCACCACAGCCAAATAAAAATGGTTCCTCAATGATGTCAGAAATGGCAATCAAGGTCCTTCACAATTTCAGCCCCATTCTTTCCCCAGTTTTATTTCATTATCTGCTCCATAAAATTTATGTTCCAAACAAACTGAACGTATATTCCAACCGTACTCCAAACTGGAAATTCCATCTTCTATCACTCTGTCCCCCATACTCTGCTTCTCAGAATCCCTGTTTTCCCTTCCAGGCTCACTCAGCTCAGGGGACCCCTTCTTGGAGTATTCCCTGGACTCCTATTCCCCTGCAGGTTATCAGTACTATTTCTTTATGATGTATTTATTCATGCTATTCCCCAGTAGAATAAAAGCTCACTGAGACAAGACTCGATATCTTTCTCTTGTTTGTTCCTTTTTCATGGTACCTAGCATAGCAGAACCTTATTAAACATTGTACACAGCAACAGCAAGATAGTGAGATGATCAACTATGTTAGACTTGGCTCTTCTCATCAACCCAAAGCAATTCCAACAAACTTTAGATGGAAAATGCCATCCTCATCCAGAGAGAGAACTACGGATATTGAATGTGGATGGAAGCATACTACTTTTAAGTTTTTTTTTTTTTCTTTCTTGGGGTTTTCCCCTTTTGCTCTGATTTTTCTCTTCCAATATGACTTATATGGAAATATGTAAAAAAATGAGTGTATATGTATAACCAAAAAAAAAGTTGTTTTTTTTTTTAAGTTTGTTCTATTGAATTCAATTACTGTATATCGGACAAGGGGAAATGTGAGAAGCGTTCCAGGATCTAGTTTCTTAGACCCCTGAACCTGGACTTCGTGGGATGGGGAATGGCCAGAGCATCAGCCCAGCTGAGAGAGAGGAACTGATGGCCCGAGGACGAAGGGATTCACAAGGAGGAGGAAGCAGACTTGCCCCGAGTGCCCAGTCCAGTATAACGGCGAGGAGAGAGAAAAGGGGGGAGGGAGAAGAGGGAAGAGAAGAAGGGAGAGAAGGGGCCGAGAGACAAGGTGGATTTTGGGAGGAGGGGAGAGCACGCTGGAAGAGGGTGGAGCAAAAAAGAAGGGGAGGGACTTTTGAGGGTGGGCGAAGTGGTGAGTCCCTAGCGAACCTCTGGCCACACCCCCTAGCGCCCAGGTAGCCAACAATCCCTTTTTCCCTCTCGGCCCATCGTTAGGCTGTAATCCGAGATGGTGAGGGAAGGGCTCGGTGGGGGGACGCGGTGGAGTGAAAAAGAAAAGTGTGTGGGGAAGAGCAGGGAATGGCAGCGAGGAGATAACAGCGAAAGAGAAGTAGAGGAAGAAAAGGAAAGAATGAGAAAAAGAAAGGATGGGAAAGGAAAGGATTGAGGTCCGGCGAAAGAGGCTGACTTTCCTGCGGTAGAGGCCCGGAAAAATGGGAGCCGGGACGGGAGGAGCTGTAAGGGGAAAACAAAAAACAAATCCTAGCACTTCACAGGCTTCTAGAGCAGGTGCTGCCCTCCCTGCGGCACTCCCTTCGCTTGTTTGGATCTCAGCTCCTCCAAAGCCACGGTCAAGTCTTCCTGCGTTTATAGGCTCACGGGCTTAGAGCTGGAAGGGACTCGGTCCTTTGTTCCATTAGATTAGATCATTCAATTCCCATTTATTAAGCACATAGGGATATAAAAAGAGCCAAAAAGACAATTCCTGCCTTCAAGGAACTTACAATCTAATGGAAGACATAAGCAAATACACGTAAGGCAACCTGTATAAATAAAAAGGAAATAAAAGAGGGAAAGCACAGATTGTAAACCCCTCCATTAGATTATAAACCCCCCGAAGGCTGTCTCTTAACTTTTTTTTTTTTTTAATCTCCAGCGCCTAGCACATGGCAGACACTTGATAACTGTTGATTGATTGATATTGACTACGGAAGCTAGATAAGTAAATAGAATCGGGAAGAACCGAGTTCGAATCCTAACTCAGACACTCACTAGTTATGTGACCCTGGTCAAGTCACTGAATCTGAAACAGTTTTCTCACATGTAAAATAAGGAGTTTCTTAAGGTCTGTGATCCTTTGAAGTTAAGGCTGTAGGGAAATTAAATGTCTTGTCTAAAATCACATAGGGAATCAGAATTCAAACCCAGTTATTTAAACTCTAGATCCTTTTTTTTTTTTTTTTTTTTTTGGCCAAAGGAAAGGAAAAAAATTACCTGGAAGCTAGACCTTTCCACTTTTTTGTTTTTTCATTCAGGTCTGATTATTTGTGACCCCATGAACCATAGCACACCAGGTCCTTCTATCTTGAATTCTCTCTGTCTCTCCAAATTCATGATCATTGTTTCCATGATGCTATCTATCCATCTCTGCCATCCCCTTTTCCTTTTGCCTTCAGTCTTTCCCCAAATCAAGGTCTTTTCCTATGAGTCCTGTTTTCTCATATGACCACTGGGTTTAAGCTTCAGCTTTAATATTTGTCCTTCCAGTGAATAGTCTTTTTTAATAGTATTTTATTTTTTCAAACACATTCAAAGACAGTTTTCAGCCCATTCACCTTTGTAAAATCTTGTGTTCCAAATTTTTTCTTTCTTCCTCCCTTTTCTCCCCCCAAGACAGCAAACAATTCAATATAGATTAAACATATGCAGTTATTCTAAATTTATTTCCACATTTGTCATGTTGTACAAGAAAAATTGGATCAAAAGAGAAAAAACATGAAAAAGAAAAAACAAACAAATAAACAACAAAGGTGAAAATACTATACTTTGATCCACAGTCAGTCTCCATAGTTCTCTCTGTATGCAGAAGCACTTTCTATCACAAGTCTATCGGAATTGTCTTGGATCACCACCTTGTTGAAAAGAGCCAAGTTCATCACAATTGTTCTGTTACTGTGTACAATATTCTCTTGGTTCTGTTTATGTAAGAATTGACTGTTTTGATTTCCTTATTATCCAAGGGGCTCTCAAAAGTCTTCTCCTGCACCACAGTCGGAAAATGTCCATTCTGTGGTGTTCAGCTTTCCTGATAGTAAAATTCTCATAGCCATACATTGCTACTGGAAAAACCATAGCTTTGACAATATGGACCTTGTCAGCAAAATGATATCTCTGCTTTTTAGTATGTTGTTTAGATTTGCCATAGCTTTCCTTCCAAGAAACAATCATCTTTTAATTTCATGACTCTGCAGTCATCTTCTGCAGTGATTTTTGAGCCCAAGAACATAAAATCTGACACTGCTTCTATTTCTTCTCCCACTATTTGTCAGCAAGTGATGTGACCAGTTGCCAAGATCTTAGTTTTTTAGATAGTAAGCTTCAAGTCAACTTTTATACTCTCTTCTTTCACCTTTTCACCCTTATCAAGAGGCTTCTTCATTCGTCTCTTTCTGCCATCACAGTGATGTCATCAGCATATATGAGATTATTGATATTACTCCCAGTAGCCTTAATTCAGGCTTTTGATTCATTTGGCATTTCTCATGAAGTATTCTGCAATTCAGGGGAAACATTAATGATCTACTATCTGATCACACTTGAAATCTTTGTTTGGTGAGACTTATCAGAATTTGTACTCTATTGACATATCCTTCAAGAACCCATAAGCCTTCCTCTCCATATCACAATGTGACACATAATTTAGTGGGAAAACAATTTCATTAATAGAGAATTCTGGGGAGTGGGGAAAAGTGAATGTTTCGGGTCAGCTTTGAAGAAATAGGGGGAGGAGATTTTTGTGTGGTGGCGATTGGGTTGTACCCTCTGCTTTATAGAGCTGTTGAGAAGAAAGCATTTTAGCATTATATAAATGTGACTTTTTAAAACAACACTGGGACATAGAGTACTGTCAGAGTCAGAAGTTCTGGATTCCAATGATTACTTCTATAATGGTTAATTTCCATATTTGTAAAATAGCATAATGCTAGGAATATCATACCTTATAGATTTCTGAGAAAGATAATTTGTAAATCTTGAAGAGCTATATAAATGAGCTATTTTACTGAGTAGGGCATGGGAATAGGATTGTTTTTTAAGAACAGGGCATAATGATTAGATTATAACAATGTAATCTGACTCATCTAAGTATTCAGTGACTTGGAGAATATTTTTTTTTTCTCTCGAGGCAATTGGGGTTAAGTGACTTGCCCAGGATCACACAGCTAGGACAGGTTGAGTGTCTGAGACTAAATTTGACCGCAGGTCCTCCTGACTTCAAGGTTGGTGCTCTATCCACTGCGCCACCTAGCTGCCCCTGACCATATTTCTTTTAATTGTTTCTCATTTGCTAATTATATCCCTGAGAATGACACTGACTTCTTAGGGTTTCCCTTGGTCTCCAGTCTGAAAAAGGAAATCGTTTCATACCCATCTTTCCCTTCAGATGATACTTAAGAGCTTCATCTTTAACCATCTGTCAATATACTCTTCAACTTGGGACTTCAGAATACAATCCCTATCTAGTTTGGTTACCATCATTTTAAACTATCTTTTTGGTGTTTACTTGGATAACTGTTAAACTATTTTCTGTGGTAGAACAACCTATCACTCTCACCTAAGCATTCCATCCTTCATCCTTCAGTCATTCTTTTTTTTTCCCCATAAAATTTTTTATTTTTATTTTCAAAACACATGCACAGATAATTTGACATTGACCCTTGCATAGCCTTGTGTTTCAGGTTTTCTCCTCCTTCCTCCCCAACCCTTCCCTAGATGGCAAGCAATCCAGTATATGTTAAACATGTTAAAAGATGTTAAATCCAACATGTATAGACATATTTATACAATTCTCTTGCTGCACAAGATCAACAAAAGAAAGTAAATCAGTAAGAAAACAAAATGCAAACGAATAACAACAAAAAGGGTGAGAATGTTATGTTGTGATCAACATTCAATTCCCACAGTCCTCTCTCTGGTTGTAGATGACTCTCTTCATCACAAGATCATTGGATCTGGCATCAATCATCTCATTGTTGGAAAGAGTCACATTCAATCAGAAATGATCAACTATAATATTGATATTGCTGTGTATAATGATCTGGTTCTGCTCATTTCACTTGGCATCAGTTCATGTAAGTCTCTCCAGGACTCTCTAAAATCATCTTCCTGATCATTTCTTATAGAATAATAATATTCCGTAACATTTATATACCATAACTTATTCACTCATTCTCCAAGTGATGAGAATCCACTCAGTTTTCAGTTTCTTGCTACTGTAAAGAGGGCTGCCACAAACATTTTTGCACATGTGAGTTCCTTTCCTTTCTTTAAGATCTCTTTGGCATATAAACCCAGTAGAAACACTACTGGATCAAAGGGTTGAACAAAATTCCAAATTGCTCTCCAGAATGGCTGGATCTGTTCACAACTCCACTAACAATGTATTAATGTCCCAATTTTCCCACATCACCTCCAACATTAGTCCTTTTCTTTTCCTGTCATCTTAGTCAATCTGAAAGGTGTGTAGTCATATCTCAAAGTTGTCTTAATTTACACTTCTCTGGTTAATAGTGATTTAGAGCACCTTGTCATATGATTAAAAATAGTTTTAATTTCTTCATTTGAAAATTGTCTATTCATATCTTTTGACCATTTATCAAGTGAAGAATGGCTTGGACTCTTATAAATTTGAATCAATTATATATTTTAGAAATGAAGCCTTTATCAGAACCCTTACATGTAAAAATGATTTCCCAATTTATTGCCTCCCTTCTGATCTTGTCTGCATTAGTTTTATTTGTACAAAAACTTTTTAACTTAATATAATCAAAATTATCTATCTGGTGTTCAATTATGAGTTCCAGTTCTTCTTTGGACACAAATTCCTTCCTTCTCCACAGATCTGAGAGGTAAACTTTCCTATGTTTCTTCTTATAATATCACTCTTGATGTCTAAATCATGAACCCATTTAGATCTTATCTTCTTATGTGGTGTTACATGTGAGTTGAGCCCTAATTTCTTCCATACTAGTTTCCAATTTTCCCAGAAGTTTTTGTCAAATAGTATTTTTAATCCCAAAAGTTGGGGTCTTTGAGTTTGTCAAACACTAGATTGCTATAGTTATTGACTAGTTTGTCCTATGATGCTAACCTATTCCACTGATCGACTACTCTGTTTCTGAGCCATTTCAGTTATTCTTTTTGCTACATCTAGGCTCTAGGCAATTGTCACCTGATTCCATTGATTCAGTTATACCCCTTATCTTTCTCTCTTATATGTGTGTATTATCTTACACTGTTGTTGTTCAGTTGTTTTTCAGTTCAGGTCTGACTTTTTATGAGCCCATTTGGGGTTTTCTTACACAGATATTTAAGTGCTTTGCCATTTTCTTTTCTCCTACTCATTTTACAGATGAGGAAACTTAGACATGGTTAAGTTACTTGCCCAGGGTTACACAGCTAGTAAGTGTCCAAGATTAGATTTGAACTCAGGAAGATGAGTCTTCCTAACTCCAGGTCCAGCACTCTATCCACTGTGCCACCTAGATGCCCCATTTTGCATATTACCAGTTTTATTTTATGCACTGCATTTTATGGGTTATTTCATTGTAATTGTGTTAGGAAAAGTCCATATTATCAGAATTAATGTTTTGTTCTAAAGAATTACATGCAACAAAGTGTATATAGACAGGAAGAAGATGAAATAAGACTAGAAAGGGAAGATGGCACCAGGTTTTGGAGAGTTTTACATGCCAAGTAAGGAATTCAAAATTGGCATGGTAGTCAATAAATATTAAAAGATTTTAAGCAGAATAATGATGTAAAGATAGATAGATAGATAGATTGCCAAATTAATCTAGCAACACTCAATTGGATAGTATGAAGGAGGGAGACAGCAAAGACTCAAAGATCTGTTAGGAGACTGTTGGAATAATTTGGGTGGTAATGAGCCCTAGTCTCTCTTCTGACTGTCAGTTCTACATTAACAATTGCCTATTGCACATTTTGAAGTGAATGTCATATAGGCATCTCAATATTAACATGTCCAGAATTAAACTCATTATTTTCTCACCCCCTAAATCTACTTTTCTTGAATGAATGAATGATTGAAAAAAAACATTTTAAAGCTTTTTATGAAATCACTATGGGGAAAAATAGAAAAATGAGATCATCTTTGCTTTCCAAGAGCTTACAATGCAATAGTGAGGGAAAGGAGTAGGAGGGTTCAGCTGCAGAGTAAATGGAAAGCCTTTGTGGTCCTTAGCCTCCAGCAACAGGACAGAAAGTAAATTCTTGGTAGTCTGCATGATAAGTAATCTAGTTTAACAGGATTATAGAAAAGAGATAAGACTAATAAACAAATATCTTTAGTGTCCCTTGATAGTCCAAACCATATTTGTTTCTGATATTGAGCTATATTTGATGGTGCCAACTTTTTTGGTTTTGATTTTTTCCTGAGTTTTCAGTAGTTGTGATTGCAGAAGAAAAGGTAGCTGCGGTTCCTTCGGAAACTCACTTTGGAAGCTGTGGGAAGTAGGATTAGAGAGAGCAGAGATCTGAGGCAAAGGAGATAGATTAGGTGCCATTTTCATTGGACAAGTAACAGGTACAGTGCAATAAAAACCACTGCCATTCTCAGGAGACATCTTCTCCCTTTCTATTGAGACTCCCTCTGTTTTGGACAAATGAACTTGGAAGATCAACCACATTTGGTTCTGCAGGATCCTAAGCCCACAGAATAAGGGTCAGATTCCTTTTCTTGTAGTCTGGCTTATTATGCTTCCACCCATGTACCCTAGAGAAAATTACTTAGTGAAATAGGTTTGGCTTATATCTAGAATGGAATAGGAATATTGGAATTGGAATAAGAAATAGAATTGTGAATGATCCTGAGTCCTCAGTCAGGGCTGGATACACTTCTGGAGGAGGCTCCAATAACTTCTCCAGATCGCTTAAAGATCTTAAGGATGAATTTAACTCCTGGCTTGCCAGAAGACATGGACTCTGAAGCTGACAGTTCAGAGATTAGATGAAATATAAAGAGGTCTAGCACCACATAATCCTGAAAACTGCTTTTTATTCCAATTTGACTTCTTATTCCATTTTCTATATTCCAATTCAATTTCCTGGATGAGTATAGTTATAGTTGTAAGGCATATATTGTTTTAAGTTTGGGGGAGTCCTTTTTCTTAAGTATTTCTTTTGTGTGTAAAAAAATATTTACCTCTTACCTAATTTACAATCGTGTGTTGAGGATATTTCTGTTCCGCACTTGGGGAGAGCTAGACATGTCCACTTCAGGATTGCTTTCTATATTTAGGAAAGAACAACCAGAAAAGGCAAGCAAAAACCCAGTCACAGCTAGTCAAGTATCTACTCTATTTCTCTCATAGGAGCAGTCACTATTTTTTGCCAGAGTAAGAGGAAGAGTGACCACCTTCTTTCCTGGATCCTCCAGGATAAACTTTAACAGATCTGACTTGATCTGCAACTGAGAAAAAAAGAGAAAAGGAAAAAATGACTGATTCATAGAAGGTCACTCAAAAAAATTTCCTGAATCATTGGCTCTTCCTGCTCAATGACCAGTAAACAGATAGCTTTGTTACCCCCAAAACAGCCTTTACTGCTGAAGACTGGCTAGCTGGAAACATTCAGATTCTGTCATCCATGTACTGCTATCTATGCCATCACACAAAATGACATTAAAAAATTGTAGCATTTTCAATTTCCAGCCAACTAGGACTAATAATAGTAATCTTAGGACTAAACCAGCCCCACCTGGCCTTCCTCCACATCTGCACCCTTTTTTAAAGCAATACCATTCCTTTGTTCTGCACTGAAGCTCAGAATAGCATGCATGATCATCCAGAAGCAGATGGGGAGGTTGGACATATGCCTTGATGCAAGGACTTAAACTGGAATGGTAGTCCTATAGAGAGAAGGCCACAGATGTGAGAAAGATTGTGGGGTAGAATCAGTGTCTTAGCAACTGATTAGATATGTGGGATGAATAGGGATAAATAATGGAAGATAATGTGACCTTGGATGACTGCAGAGATAGCAGTATCCTGAACAACTGAACAAAAAATAAGGAAATCCTAAAGAAAAATGGGTTTAGAAGTAAAATAATGAATTTGCAATATCCATGGGACATTTTAGAATTCTTAGCTTCCTTGAAAAGTCAATTCAAGTGCTACCTTCTATATGAGGCCTTTGCTGCTTCCCCTTAGCTTCCCAGTGCTGACTTCATTCCCCAAAATAACCTGGTATTTACTTTTTTTTGTGTGTATATGTTTTATATTAAATTGTTATATATTCAATTTAAATATTACATATTTATATGTATTGTATGTGTATATATATATATATATATATATGCATGTGTATATACACATATACACACACACACACACACAAATACTTTTTTTTTTACTTATTTGGGCATATTTTATTTTCCTCAATAGAATGTAAGCTCATTTAGGGTGACTATTTGATTTTTGTCTTTTTATATATTGCACCTAGCATTGTTCCTATTCATAGATGATGCTTGACAAATACTTGTTGACTGATCTTAAATTGTAGTTTCTTTGTGGACAGAAGCATTTTCTGTTTTAGAGTGATCTGCATAAATAATAACTTTTTATTGATTTTGATTTGATGATTTAACCTAACCACACTGGGTTAAATTTTTTTTAAAAATTTTAGATGGAAGGGAAAAAGAGAGAAAGAGATTCTATTTCTTTAATTTATATGGAAAATAGTATGGAGAATCTAGGCTTGAAATTTATGGTAACTTTGCCTTTATTGCTCATGTGACTCTGTGTACTATTTCTAGTGCTGTGAGAAGCATCACTTTCCCTCGTGTTTTCTAGTCCTGTTACTATGGCATTACTTTTCATTTAAAGCTGTATAAAAGAAATTTAGAAATAACCATATGGGGCCCCTAAAATGAGTAACAGAGGGACAGAAATAAAGGGGGAGGAAGGAGGAAGATCCAGCTGGGGACAAAGCATCTCCAAATGGGATAATGATATTCTTCCTTCAAATTTCCCAGTAATATCTTTCAAATTACTTTACCAGTGTAAGATCTTTTTTCTTTGAAAGCCTAACAACAGTAATTTTGCCTGTTATTATAGGAGAAAAAACAGAAAATAAAGGGAACTACATTGACTAAAGTACAAGCGAGTCATCTGAAATATGAGGAGATTTAGCCTCTCCTTTTTTTGGAGGTATGAGATTTCTTTATTTCATTTCTTCTATTTGATAAGAGGGGAAATATAGAAGAAGAGGTATTAGAGAAAAGTATTTGTGGTGGGATAAGAGCCAAGGAGATTATGTCCACCAGATGGCGACAAAGCTTCAGAGGCTCTATTTTGAGGAGATTGCCTCCAAAATCCATCGTTTTGTTTTTTTCATTAAAAAAAATATATATATATATATTTATGAATTTCCCCAAAAAAGCTCTGTCAGAAATAAAATAAATTATGACTATATTCTCTATACTCAAGATAACTTACTTTTGAGCTCTGCCTCTGTTTTCCTTCAGTAAAGTTCAATCTAAGCTTTTCTCACACAATCAACAAGGAAAAGAAAGTAAGAAAAATGAGCTATGTACTTGTTGAAGGTGATGAGATAGCTCTCGAAGGAAAGCTCATTCCTTGAAGGAAAAAAAGAGACTAGAATAGCTCCACCTGGTCACCCACATGTGTAATTTCAGTAGCTCTTGGGCAATGTACTGTGTCCACATTCAGAGTCCATATTCAGCAACAATAAAATGAGCCCTTAGGGCAAGAGTTACCCCCTTATTTAAAGAGAATAAAACTATCCCAGATTAGAACAAGAAAAGATCTTCCCTTTGATTTAGTATAGGATTAGCTTGTGAATAATCCCTACATTTCTAGCTTGGGCAAGATGGAGAAACAATCTTTTTTTTTTTTTTTTTTTTTTTTTTAATAGCCTTTTATTTACAGGATATATGCATGGGTAATTTTACAGCATTAACAATTGCCAAACCCCTTGTTCCAATTTTTCACCTCTTACCCCCCCACCCCCTCCCCTAGATGTCAGGATGACCAGTAGATGTTGAATATATTAAAATATAAATTAGATACACAATAAGTATACATGACCAAAACATTATTTTGCTGTACAAAAAGAATCAGACTCTGAAATATTGTACAATTAGCTTGTGAAGGAAATCAAAAATGCAGGTGGGCATAAAGATGGGGATTGGGAATTCAATGTAATGGTTTTTAGTCATCTCCCAGAGTTCTTTTTCTGGGCATAGCTGGTTCAGTTCATTACTGCTCCTTTGGAAATGATTTGGTTGATCTCGTTGCTGAGGATGCCTGGTCCATCAGAACTGGTCATCATATAGTATTGTTGTTGAAGTATATAATGATCTCCTGGTCCTGCTCATTTCACTCAGCATCAGTTCATGTAAGTCTCTCCAGGCCTTTCTGAAATTATCCTGTTGGTCATTTTTTTTTTTTTAATTTAATAGCCTTTTATTTACAGGATATATACATGGGTAACTTTACAGCATTAACAATTGCCAAACCTCTTGTTCCAATTTTTCACCTCTTACTTCCACCCCTCCCTAGATGGCAGGATACTAGTAGATGTTAAATATATTAAAATATAAATTAGATACACAATAAGTATACCTGACCAAATGTTATTTTGTAGAAAAGAATCAGACTCTGAAATATTGTACAATTAGCTTGTGAAGGAAATCAAAAATGCAGGTGTGCATAAATATAGGGATTGGGAGGGAATTCAATGTAATGGTTTTTAGTCATCTCCCAGAGTTCTTTTTCTGGGCATAGCTGGTTCATTTCATTACTGCTCCTTTGGAAATGATTTGGTTGATCTTGTTGCTGAGGATGGCCTGGTCCATCAGAACTGGTCATCATATAGTATTGTTGTTGAAGTATATAATGATCTCCTGGTCCTGCTCATTTCACTCAGCATCAGTTCGTGTAAGTCTGTCCAGGCCTTTCTGAAATTATCCTGTTGCTCATTTCTTACAGAACAGTAATATTCCATAATTTTCATATACCATAATTTATTCAGCCATTCTCCAACTGATGGACATCCATTCAGTTTCCAGTTTTTAGCCACTACAAAGAGGGCTGCCACAAACATTCGTGCACATACAGGTCCCTTTCCCTTCTTTATAATCTCTTTGGGATATAATCCCAGTAGTAGCACTGCTGGATCAAAGGGTATGCACAGTTTGATAATTTTTTGAGCATAGTTCCAAACTACTCTCCAAAATGGTTGGATTCGTTCACAACTCCACCAACAATGCATCAATGTCCCAGTTTTCCGCATCCCCTCCAACAATCATCATTATTTTTTCCTGTCATCTTAGCCAATCTGACAGGTGTGTAGTGGTATCTTAGAGTTGTCTTAATTTGCATTTCTCTGATTAATAATGACTTGGAGCATCTTTTCATGTGACTAGCAATAGTTTCAATTTCTTCATCTGAGAATTGTCTGTTCATATCCTTTGACCATTTTTCAATTGGAGAATGGCTTGATTTTTTATAAATTAGAGTTAATTCTCTATATATTTTGGAAATGAGGCCTTTATCAGAACCTTTGACTGTAAAAATATTTTCCCAGTTTATTGCTTCCCTTCTAATCTTGTCTGCATTAGTTTTGTTTGTACAAAAACTTTTCAGTTTGGTATAATTGAAATTTTCTATTTTGTGATCAGTAATGATCTCTAGTTCTGCTTTGGTCATAAAGACCTTCCCCTTCCACAGGTCTGAGAGGTAAACTATCCTGTGTTCCTCTAATTTATTAAAAATTTCATTCTTTATGCCTAGGTCATGAACCCATTTTGACCTTTATCTTTGGTGTTGCGTTAAGTATGGATCAATGCCTAGTTTCTGCCATATTAGTTTCCAATTTTCCCAGCAATTTTTATCAAACAGTAAGTTCTTATCCCAAAAGCTGGGATCTTTGGGTTTGTAGAAACAATCTTTAAAAAAGAAGAATAGAATGGTACCTTCAGAATGTGGGATTTGATTATTTGGTATCCTTAAGTGACAGAATGATAAATGAACACAGAGTTGTTTTCCTAAAACAGACAACACTAAATTGTACTTTCTAATGCACCTGGACTATCTGGGATGCTACTGTGTCCAGATTCAGATGGATAATTCTCAGATGTGCTGCTCAATGGGTATGATCCTTTTAGCACATCCTGGGTCAATATGAAGCTTTCAGTCTGAAAGTTTTTCCTTCATTCCATCATCTCTTCTTCTTTTCCTTGAACAAGAGCAGATTCTGAGGAAGTCATAAAATAGTGCTCTTCTAAGTATGAAACTTGATGAGAATAGGCCAGGATTGTTTCTATGTTGCACATTTTATGTTCTTCTCAAAAGGATCCTGAAGTTTTTCTCTACAAGACATTTCTGCAAAGTTCATGTCCAATTGTTTTGGTGGATGCTGATGAAATTGATGTATGTAGGTGAGATACTGAATCAGAAACATTAGAAATTGAAAACATCAGCAGAATCTTATAGTTCAGAGGAGACTTCATTCAAATTCTCTCAAATAAGTACATGGCTATCTTTCACACTGTTTGGTTGAAGCATTCACATTTGGCAATATGTGAACAATTTCAGCCCTTCTTAATAGGTCATCATCCTCAATAATAAGATTATATGATGATCAACTGTTAGTTAGACTTGACTTTTCTTAACAATGCTGTGATTTAAGGCAATTCCAATAGACTGTGATGGAAAGTGGCAGTCAGAGAGAACTATGGATACTGAATGTGGATCAAAGCATAACATTTTCATCTTTTTGTTGTTGTTATTTGTTTTTTCTTTCTCAATTTTTTTTCCCTTTGATCTGATTTTTCTTGCGCAGCATGATGAATATGGAAATGTCTTATTGTCTTGGGAGAGGGGAAAATTTGGAACACAAGGTTTTATCAAAATGAATGATGAAAGCTATTCTTTGCATGTATTTGAAAAAAAAAAAAAAGAATAGGTTCTCATGAAGTCTTCCTCAAGAGGCAGTAAGGTTCTCTTTCCTAAAATTTAAGGTCCCTCTGTATATTTCTTTCATACATCATCTTCCAAACTACTGCTTCTGTCAAAAAAAATTAACAGAAGAGAAGTAAATTAATTGGCTCCTTACAAAAATTTCATGTTTCTTCTCACTTGAGAATTATTATTTTAAAAATATTTTCCCTATTTCTATTTTAATTCTTGGGTAAAAACCTGCAGAGGGTTTCTTGGTGCAGGTTTCCTTGGTGCAGGAATTATGTGGATTAGACAAGGTACTTCAAAAGTCTCATACAAGAGTAGTGGCTCTTCTAGCATTTGCCTGAGCAGTTATATCTTTGAGAGACTAATTATATTACAGAGTGAATTAGTCTTTCTCCCTACATGTATTTATTGTCTTTCAGCAAGTAAGTGGCATTTATAGGATAAAAAAGAATCAGACAGTGCAGAGATTATGGTTGCTTCTTTGAAGTCCCTGACTCTTCCATTTTTCCTCTTATTAACTTATTCTATCTTTTTAAAAAAAAGTTTTTTAATTTATTTTAAACTTATATACAAAATAAAAAAAAATTCTCACAGCAGAACACAAGAATTCAATATAAAGCAATAAATTTCCATTTTAAGAAAACCTCCTTAATACTACAAGTTGTTTTCACAACTGTCCAGCTTTGCTTCCTTACAGATTTTCTTTTCTTTCTTTCTTTCTTTTTTTTCCCTGCTGAGGCAATTGGGATTAAGTGACTTGCCCAGGGTCATGCAGCTAGGAAGGGTTAAGTATCTGAGGGCACATTTGAACTCAGGTTATTTGAACTCAGGTCCTCCTGAGTTCAGGGCTGGTGCTCTAACCACTGCACCATCTAGCTGCCCCCAGGTTTTCTTTTGTTTTTTGTTTTGCACTTTTAACTTTATTCTTCCTCATCCCAAAGGTACAATTAGGTGTGCATGTGCATGTGCACATAGACATATCTATACAAACATTTACACTGATATTTATAAACATGCATACATATGCCTATATATTCATACACACATATGTAAGACTGTACTTTGCTTGTTTCCAGGGGTCATCTATTTCTCTGGAGGTAAACAGCATCTTCTTTTGTAAGTCCAAACCTTTGCTTGTTTTCCATATGCTCTCTTCTTGTTGGCTGCTTATATCCAGGATATCCAGAGGGTTCTGGCCTTGTTCATCTTCATGTTCTTCCTTTCCCACAGCCTTTGGGAAATCCTGCCTGAATTATTGTTTGAAATGGTGAGTAAAAAAAGCATTGGGCTGCTTCTGTTGACACAAATTCTGTCTCTGTATTAGCATGGATGTAGAGCATTTGAGCAAATTCCATTTGTGAGTATGTGGAAATTCTCTGGCCAGTCTTTTTTTCTGGAAATAAATGTGGAATTATTGGATTTTGTTACAACCTTCAATAGACAAAACTGCTTAAAAAAATTGGTTTACATAGTCTTAACTGTGGGATCAGCTTGGAAGAGTCTAATGTCATTTTCATGTGAGGGCAATCAATTATGAATCAACAATGATTAGAGGACAACTATAAATGATGATCTATTCTACCATCTACTTTGTAGTTGGAATCTTTAGTTCTAGGCTGATTTTCCTTCTCCTATTCAGCATGGTTTTGGGTCATTGAATCATTTGGTTTTTATTCAACAAACCTCTTGCAGTGATGGTGACTCTGAACTAGTTTTTAGTTAAGTCTGACTATTTAGGAAGGTAATTCTGCTATTAAAATCATATCATTCACTTCAAAGCTAAATAATAATTGTTTTTGGACTATTTGTTGTTCTTTACAATAAGAAATCACTGCTTGACTTTGATTCCTGGTAAAATCTGAAAGAATTATTTATGATAACTTAGAAAAGAAAGTAGTAATTGCTAGAAGCTAGTAAGTTAACATTAAGAAGAGTCAAGGCAGACCAACCTAATTTCTTTTTATGACAGGAACACTGGGTTGGAAGACTACTAGTTTACCTAAATTTTAGCAAAGCATTTGACATAGTTTTTGTGCTATTCTTGTGGATAAGATGGAATTATGTGGATTAGACAGAGTAGGGTTAGATAGCTACAAAACTGGTTAAATATCTGAAGCAAAGAGATATTCATTAATAGTTGGATGTGAGCTTGGAAGGAGATCTCTATTGAAGAACCCAACAGCTTTTTATCCTAGGCCTTCTGCTATTTAAAATTTTTATCGTGACTTGAAAAAGCATATTTTTGGATATCGTTTTACTTTTGTAGAGAATCAATATAATCTGTAAATCAATAAACTATAACCATAAAAATCATCAGTATATATACATACATATAGATGTATCTGTGTATATTAACACATGTTATATGTTATCTAGTACATTAGGTATGTTATATTATGAATTATATGTTGAACAGATTTTGTATACATGTTTATGTATGTGTTATATGTGTAACATATATACATACAAAAATACATGTTTTGGCTGCTTTGAACTGTTCTCTTTGCTTATTTGTTGTTATTTTTCCTGCAAATAGGCAAAGAAGTATAGACAATACAATCCAGCCCATTTTTGACTCAGCCTTTAGTAATGCTAAACATTAGGTGAAGATTTAGAAGCTCTGCCCCAAACATTGGCCTTCATAGTGAGGGCTAAAGGCTTGGGATGTAGTAGGAACTGAAGCTTTTATTTTAGTGACTTGTCACTGGCAGGAACTTTAGACTGGAAAAAACTAGGAACTAAAAACTAGGAAGTGTTAAGTGTTTGAAGGCAGATTTGAACTCAGGTCCTCCTGACATCAGGGCTGGTCTTCTATCCACTGTGCCACCTAGCTGACCCCCCCTCCAAATCTTTAATGTGGAAGTTGCCAAATCCTGTGTAGTCTTAACTGTAGTGGTATGATATTTGAATTGTTCCTTTTTGGCTACTTGCAATACTTTATCCTTGATATGTGAGCTCTAGCCTGTAATATTCCTGAGATTTTCATCTTGGAATCCCTTTCAGGCAGTAATTGGTGGATTCTTTCAATTTCTATTTTGCCCTCTGGTTCTAATATATCAGGGCAATTTTTTTTTTTTTTTTTTTGCTAATTTCTTAAAGATTTCCAGACTTTTTATTTTGATCATACCTTTTGGGTAGTCCAATAATTCTTATATATTTTGTTTCCTGGATCTATTTTCTTGGTCAAATATTTTTCCAAATAGAAATTTCCCATTTTCTTCTATATTTGTATTTTTTCAAATTTTGTTTTATTGTAGTTTGATGTTTCATAGAATCATTTTTTCCACTTGTTCAATTCTAGTTTTAATTATTTTCTTCAGTGAGCTGTTGTACTTCCTTTTCCACTTGGCTAATTCTGTTTTTCAGAGAGTTATTTTCTTTGGCAAATTTTTGAATATCTTTTCCATGCTATTAACTCTTTTTTTCATAATTCTCTTGTATTACTCTCATTTCTTTCCCCAATTTTTCTTCTACTTCTCTTAATTTACTTTTAAAAATCCTTTTTAAGCTCTTTCGGGAATTCTTTGTGGGCCTGCGGCCAAATTCCAATTTTCTTTGAGCTTCACAAGTAGCTCTTTTAACATTATTGTCCTCTTCTAAGTTTTAATCTTGATATCCTCTCTATCACAATAGTAACTTTCTAATATAGTCAAACTCTCTTTTTGATTTTTGCTTATTTTTTTCTGCCTTTTTATGATTTGGCATTTTTATGTGAGAGTTGGGCTCTAGTCTTGCACTGTTCCAAGCTTTATGTGCTGGGGCTCTGGATCTTTTTTTCACTGGGCTTCAGAGCTTAGCTGATGCTTTCTCTTGAGGGTAAACTTCTCTTCTAGCTTGTATTCTTTCTGCTTTATGATTATAATCATCCATCATACTTTGTAAAATTTTACAAGTGAATTTGTATTACAAAATAGTATAGTCCTTGGTTATCATCTCTGTCCCCTTGATAAATAAATCAAATATTTTCTTATTTTTTCCCTTTTCTTTGTCTCCCATATTCATCCCACCTTCCCGTCAGTTGAGGACCTTTCCTTTAACTTTGCTGGAAAATTGAAGCTATTTGACATAATTACATTTAATTTATATTATATTTATATATAACTTATATACTTTCATTATAGTAATAATCTCCCTCTAATTTTCTTTATCTTCAAATCCCTTGACATCATTTCTCATGTCCTACTCCTGACCAAGACGTGGAACTTTTCCTTGCCAAGGGAAACCCTTCTACTTATGTACTTGATCTCATTCCTTACCATCTCCTCCAATGTCCATTCCCATTCTTTTCTGAGTTTTAGTCATGTGTAACTAACTGTTTATCAAACAATTCAAAATAGATATCTCTATTACTCATTCTCTTTCCCTCCCATCCCCTCCTTTCTCCTAAATTTTTCTGCTTATTTCTTCCAATCTCCCAAGTTTGTAACCTGTTTCAACTTCTACTCTGTTTCATCCCACATATCCAATTAGCTACCATATCTTGCAATTTTTGTTTTTAATTTTTTTATCATTTTATTTTTACATTTCCTTTATTTCAAAATATATTCCTTTCCCATCTACTATTGCTGAGAATCATCCCTTGAATAAGCCTTCTCCTGGCTTTGTCAAGTTTCTGTCAGTTTCTTAGGAAAAGAAAATCTCATGGATATCAAGTTACTGAGAAAATATATAATTCTCAGGCTGTACAGTTAAAATTATTCTTATTGAAGCATAATAGTCATTTGTATTATGTGAACGACAGCAATATGGACAGAACACTGCATTTTGAAACCAAAGACCCACGTTGGAAAACAGGCTCAGTTTCTTACTACCATTGTGATGATGAAGTCATGTAACTTTGGTAGGCCACAATTTATTAGTCCCCTTTGTGAAATTAGAGGGTTGAGCTAGATGATCTCTAGGGTTCCTTCTAGCTCTAAATCCTATGATCCTATATATCAGAAGTGGGAAATATCCAGCCCACAAATTATATAAATAGGTCCATGAAATCATTTGTAAGGCAACCTTAGGTGAAGATGAGCTGAAAGCTAGGTACAACCTCCCACTGTTTGGATTCTATAAGTTGATATTTTTCTATGGCCTGTGAATGATGTTATAAATATCCAATTGGCCCTGAGCAGAAAAAAGGTTCCCCTCTCCTGTTGTATATGGTTATCTCAATACCACATACTTTCATCTGGAATTGAAGGCAGAGGACTGGCCATTTAGTAACTTACTTAAAAATCCATTTTTCTTCTAATTTATTTAAATGTTTCTGTATCAAAATTATGTAGAAAAGAATATTTCAGATGCTTTTCATTTGACTGAATTTTCTGTTTTTGTATCAATAGACCCCTACAAGAATTTTTCCATTATATGGACAGCAGAAATGTTAACTTTAGTGAAGGCCTATTAAATATTTTATATATACTCCACATATTTACTAATCTTTTTGGTGAAGATAGAGGATTAAAGGACAGCAATATCAAATAATTGTATATTTGGAGAAATTAAGATGCGAATGAATATGTATTTTTCTAAAAACTACTATATTTCAGTGGAAGAATTAGAAATAGAAGTCAAAAATTTTGACTTCTGGAGAATACTTGATTTTCATCCATGTAATTTATAGTTGATATTCCTGAAAAGCAATTGTATTTTTAAGCATTTACTGATGACCCATAGGCAAGCCTCTTTATTTTTGGAGTTTAAAAAGGTATAAAATTAAACTGTAGTGGAAAACATTTTTTAAAAAGCTTCTTGGTGATTAGTATTGTGAAATACTTGTATTCATTACCAAAAATAATCCATAAAATTGTAGACTTTCTTGAAACTTTATGAAACCATCAGAATGTTAAAATGCACTATAATATTTTAGCTATTTCCCACATATTCAAGATTAAAAGAGATATCAAAGGTTTTTTATCTGTTAAGTTTAAAAAATAAAAATAGGTTTAAAGTTTCTATTATGGCCATTAAAATTATTTTAATATTCATCTGATGAAAAGCAACTATTCTATATAATTCTATCAATATGTTTTCCTAAAACCAAATTTAGAACAATAGAATACCATATAAATTGTGCATAAATTTCTGTACTACATGCAATTTTAAATATTAATTTTAAGGTTTCGCATGGGGATATGCTCTGTTAGGTAATGATAGTTATTTAGAATATTTATTAGGTAATGAAAGTCTCAAATATATTTTTAAACTTCAACAAATTTTCACTCATCTAATTTTAAGGGTGAACTAAGAATTCATTTTATTTTAAAACACAGAGAGGTATTAGTACTTGTAATATAAAGTGATTCAATGAGCCCAGATAGTTTACAATCATATGTAGAGTGTGAAGGAGATTGATTGGGTGATTATTGAATTATATTAAAGCCCATTCTTTCTTTCTCCATAGTTGGATACTTATGGGTCTAATTAATATAAATGAATCAAAAATTCCCTCCACAGGGGTGTGAGGACAGCCACTCTGATCAGCTTGATTTTGTGGCTAATTCTGGATAGTTTATGAAGTCCAAAGCAACGGATTTCTTTCACTGATTTCTGCGTTGGGTTACTTCCAGCCAAATCTTGAGCCTTGAATTAGTGCAGAGTGATGCAAACTTGTAGGTGAAGAGAAATAGAAAATTAATTCCAGTTAGTAAATTAGTTTCTTATAATCTTTGAACATCATTGCTTTATTAGAAAAAAATCATTGCCAAGATTTTTTTCCAGTTAATTGTTTTCTCTTCTAATTATAACTATATTTTTGGTCTGTACAAAAACTTAAAAACTGTTGGAATCATAATTGTTCTTTTTATCTTCTTATTCTTTGTTGAATCTTGTCTGATTATGGATTTTCCCTCATTTCTATGGTTCCAAAAGATATTTTCTTCCTTGCTATTCAAACTTGTTTATGATGTGATAATTTATATCTAGGACATGTATCTAAAACTTATTTTGGTATATGGTGTAAGACACTGGTCTATACCTAATTTCTGACAAAATGCTTCCCAGTTTTCCCAGCAGTTTTAATGGAATAATAGTGAGTCCTTAACCCTGTAGTTGTGGTTTGGGGATTTATCATATACTATGTTCTTATGTTTCTTTCTATATACCATATACTTAATACTATGTTTTAATTATTTTTTCTATTTGTTTTTGCCAGTACCAAATAATTTTTATAATTTTATTTAATATAGTTTGAGATCTGATTCTGCAAGGCTCCCTTTCTTCACACTTTTTTCATTGTTTTCCTTGAAAATTTTGATCTTTTATTTAATTAGATTTTGTTATTAATTTTTCTAGTATTAGTTTGGTAGTTTAATAGATATGGCAATGAATAAGTTTTATAAATTATTGATTTTTTGTTATATTGTTATATTGGTATGAATCAATCAAGAGCAATGAATATCTTTCTATATGTTTAGATCTGACCTTCTGTAAAGAGTATTTTGTGATTATATTCATAAAGTTTCTCTATCTTGATAGAGAATTCTTTTATACATTCTCTAGTAATTTTGAATGGAGTTCTGTTTTATATTTCTTTTTGGTGAGTTTTATTTGTAATATGCAAAAAGGCTGATGATTTATGTGTGCATTCTTTTATATGTTGCTACTTTGCTGAAGCCAATTAACTTTTAGCTTACTCTTTAAAGTTTTCCACATAGATCACCATATAATTTGAAAAAAAAAAAAAAAAAAAAATAATACCAATTACACTAATTTTATTTCCACTTTGTCAATGCTCATTCTCTCTATTTCTCTTTCTTGTCATATTGCTATAGCTAGCATTTCTACTATGGTGTTATTTAATAGCAGTGATATTGAACATCCTTGCTTTACCCCAGGAAGGCTTCTAGTTTATCTCTACTACATATGATGCAATTTCTGGGTATTAGATAGATATTATTTGTCATATATTTTTTAAAAGCTTCATAAATTCTTTGTTCTCTAGCTTTAAAAAAAACTGAAGTAGGTATTTTACTTTGTCAAAAGCTTTTCATGTATCTTTTGATATCATCATTCAATTTTTATTATTTTTGTTAATATGGTCTGTTATATTTAGGTCTTTCTTAATATTGAATTGAACTTATTTTCTTGGTATAAATCCTATCGTTCAATCATTTTTTTCAGTAGTATCTGTATCTTCTTGACTCTATTTGGGGTTTTATTGGCAGACTAGAATGGTTTGCCATTTTCTTCTCTACCTCATTTTACAGATAAGGAAATTGATGCAAATAGGGTTAAGTGGCTTGTTCAGGGTCATATAGCTAGAAAGCGTTGAATACATAAAAATGCACAAGGTTCAGAGATTAATAGGAGCCCACAATTTAGATAAACACACACACACACACACACACACACACACACACACACACACAACCCATCAGCTTCCCCAGAAAGAGAATTAAATTTGAGGCTACCAATCTTTTAGCATTCTAGTGAGTTTCTGCCACAGAGTTGCATCCCAAACTTGTAGAACTACCTGGTCATTTAGACTCCCCCTGGAATGTAAACAAACTTTGGGAACTTCTAAAAAAAGTAATCCTCTTCCTATTAAACTTGCCCTGTTCAAATAACTCATTGGCTCTGCTCTCTAAGTAGTCGATCTTCTTTTTCCAAGTCCTTGAAGAAATTATTTTCTTTCTCTATAATAAAGATTTTTGCCTTTGTAGTGTCATGGACTTTTTGATAGTTTGGTGAAGCCTATAGACTTCTTCTCAGAATGATGTTTTTAAATGAATAAAATAAAATACATAAAATACAAGGTTAACAAAAATAAAAGTATAATTGTTTTTACTTTACATGTTGACAGACTCCCTGAAATCTACCCCTCTGACTTTAGGTTAAAAATCCACGTAGAGCAGGGGTAGGGATTGTCTGGCTTGAAAGCTATATAAGGCCCATTTGGCCCTGCCAAGTCAACCACAGGTGATGATGAGCTTGAAGGTAAGGTACAAAAACCTCCCACTGCTTGAGTTTTTAAGTTGATAATTTTGTATGGCCCACAAATGATATGAATATCCAAACGGCCCTTGGCAGAAAAAAAAGTGAGGAACTCTTCCTCACCCTGCTTTAGAGTCTAAAAGGTCTCCCAGCACATATTCTTTGGTCCAGAAGATACAGAAGTGAGGGGGGATGAAAAATTCAGTGGTTTGGAGGATGAAGCAGTAGTTAAGACAGGTGGAAAGTGACAGATAGTAAATAGGGCAAAAGCAAAACAAAACTTGTGAAACCATCCAAGTTTTTCAGTAGTTGTGAGAATAGATTGGTTAGAGGAAAGACAAATCAGGGAGATGATTAGGAGAATGGCAATAATAACACAGATGAAAGGTGATGAGGGTCTTAAATATGGTGGTGAATATGTGAGTAGGGAGGAGACTCTATGAGATGTGGAGGTATAAATGACAAGATTTGGTAACTGAATGGATATGTGGGAAGCAGGAGACTAAAAATAACCAATATTGTTGACTTTTGTGATGGTAGAGACTATGGTGCCTAGGAAAAGGGATGGCTTTGGGGGAAAAGATAATGAATTCTGTACTGGACATTTTGAGTTTGAGATGGCTGTTGTTAAATGTCCAATAGGCAGTTAGTTAGTGATAAGAGATTGGGGATCAGGAGAGGGATTAAAACTAGATACATTCAATCAATCAGTCAATAAACATTATTAAGTGCCTGGTATTTGCCAAGGCATTATGCTAAGACTAGGTATAAAATGAAAAAAAGGAAGTCCCTTCCCTCAAAGAACTTATGAATTAATGGGGGAAGACAATACACAAAACCAGAATCATGATGGAGAAGTCTAGAAGTACGCAACCTTCTTAAATGAAGATTTAGGGAGGGATTCTCTAATCTTCACATCAGAGATGCCCCAGGGGCAAAGGGTGTAATGAGGCATAAGTTCCAGAGTTGATATGATCCTGCAGGATGAAGAGGCTCCTAAGCTGTGATGGAGAAGTCCAGAGAAGTGCAGCACATGGAACCTGAAAAGGTTACCAAGTGAGAGAATGTAGAGAAGGCCCAGGACAGAGCTTTGGGATAGACCCATTATTAGGGTATATGGTATGTGTGAATCCAACATGAATCCAACAATGGACTAATTAGATAAGTAGGGGGAAACCAAGACAAAGCAGAAAGGAAAGAATATTCAACTGAATTACTAAATATTCAAGCTGACAGCAATAAAGCATACATGCAAATGAACCCATAAAGTTAATTAAGTTCCTTACTGTGAATATGCCTTGACTTATGAAGTCCTTGACTAATCTGTGACTCAAAGTTCATTTGCCTGAGACTCTCCTATTTGGTGGAGATTCATTACTCTGTGCCTGTATGAAAGGCAAAGTTGATGAGAACTTAAGAGATCCTGCTTTTCTGGCTTTCAGCTTTAAATGACAAAACATGCAGTCTCAGACTTTCTTCAGGTTCCTAAAGGGAGACAAAAACTCTAGGGAGAAGCTGACAGTCAGCAGAAGAGATTATGTCCCAATCCTCCACTTGCTGCATTAGAGTGGAAAATGCCTGACTTATAGTGATAGCAGTCTAGTAGTTATATGTGCAGATTAGTATTACAGATCATTCACAAAAAATTCTGAGTGTAAGGATGGATGTACAATATGTTTTGTCCATGTAGATTATATGTCTCTTCAGGAAGCAAGAATTGATATCATTAGAATCTATTCCCCAACTTTTTCCAAGGGAGACTCAGGTTCTTTCCAGGAGAGGAATAGGAGATTAGGGTCAGAAACTGGTGACTATTCTTCTCTAGAATTATATTAGAATTAGAATTATATCTATATGTTCCCTTAAATATTATTAATCCAGAAGTAGTCTTTAGGTTCAAGTTGAGTTTCTAATTGCTATCCCTTACTAGAGGAGGGCCCCAAGATTATATATATATATACATATATATATGTATATATAGATATACATATATATGTATATATATATATATATTCATATGTATTTGGCTTGATTCCCTTCCCACCAAATGCCAGTCTCACAATGAACACACATAACAAATAGCAAATAAACTTATTTATCCAATAAATCAGGCAATACACACAAACACATATCAGACAATATCCAGAGTCAATTACCTCTCCCATTATTGTTGTTCACTTATGTCCAACTCTTCATAACTTCATGGACCATACTGTCCTTGGGCTTTTCTTGATAAGGACATTGAAGTGATTTGCCATTTTCTTCTTCAGCGGATTAAGACAATGAGATATTAATGAGTTGCTCAAGATCACACAGCTATCTAGTTTCTTCAATATCATCTAATCAGTGATTACTGCCCCAGTAGCAATTTCTTAGCTTTCACCTAACTAGTAATTATTGCTATTTGATTTCCACTCGATCTCAATTAACCAAGTAGCATGAATTAGCTTTTACAAAGAAATATTTATGAGAAGACATAGCAAGAATTTAAGCAAAAAATCTTCCAAAATAGGGAGTGTACTCTCCATTATACCTCTGTCTCTAGAGATTCTAGTTTTAAATCGTTCCTATGCCATCAAGTTTACTTCTAATTGTGGCTTTCTTTATTTGTTAAAACTACTATTTAGACATTAATTCATTTTTGCAAAGGGAAATTTACTGAAAAAGTGTAACAGATCAAGTCAACAAGCATTTATTAAACATCTTTTATGTGCCAGTCATTATACTAAGTGCTGAAGATTTAAGTGCTCTTAAAAGAGTTCACATTTTAATAGGGGATACAAGATGCAAACAACTCAGTACATACAAGATATATGCAGGATAAATTTCAGGTAATCTCATAGCAAAGACAGCACTATTGATATTCAAGGGTCTGGGAAAGACTATCTGCAGAAGGTGGAATTTTTGCTGAGACTTGAAGGAAACCAGAAAAGCTAGGAGATGGAAATGAGGGAACATGGGAGATAGTTACAAAAATGCACAGAGTTGGGAAATGTAGTATCTTTTGCAGAGAGGAGCCAGGAGGCCAGACTAAAGTAGAAGATGAATAGAAAAGTAGGAAGGACTTTAAAAAGCCAAACAAATGATTTTATATTTGATCTTAGAGTTAATAGAGAACTACTGGAGTTTATTGACTAGGAGAAATACATGGTTAGGCCTAGGAAGATTACTTTGATAGCTGAATGGAGGATGGACAGGAATGGGAAGAGATGAGATAGGGAGGTTAACCAGGAGGCTTCTGCAATAATTCCACCATGAAGTGATGAAATCTTGTTACTAGGTCTTGGAGTATCAGAGGACAGAAGAGGGCCTATTCCAGAGATGCTGTGAAAGTACAATAAGCAGGATTTGGCAACAGATTGGATATTCTTTGTGAGAAAGAATAAGGAGTCAAAGGGGACATCCAAGAATGGGGAGGATGGTGTAATAGAATAGTAATAGAATAGTAATTAGAAGTAATTAGAAGAAACAGGGAGGGTTTAGAGGAAAAGGCAAGTTCAGAGAAAACCACAAAAATATCTCCTTAACCAGAACATATCCTTTCCTACTTTGCTCAAACTTGAAATAATTGCTTTAAAAGTATTTCTCCACCTCCACCAAGTTTACTTCTAATGATAGTACAGCCGATCAACGAGTCATTCCCTTGCCTGCAGGGCACTATCTCTTGGATGCCTAGGGCATTCACTGCTGGGCTGTCAAGCAGATTGCTCCTCAGAGCTGGCTCCTTGCTGGGTCTGCCTGCTGGGGCTAAGTCCAGACTGAGCTGTAGACTACAGTGGGTGGACCTCCGGTGGCTCTTGTGACATTTTGAAACTCACAGGGGTGTAATCTGCTCCATTTCTTGTCAAAACACTCATTTATCTAAAAGCAGCAAAGAACAGACACAAGAGGGTTAGATATTTCTAGCCATAAGGTGACCTGGCTATGGAAATAAATCAGCTGTAATAGCACTTGCCTTTGGGGATATGGTAATCTTTCTTCTCACACAGAGGTCTGTGGCATTTCTTCTTCCTCCCCACTTAAAAACCATCAGGGAGAGAGATTTTGTTTGTTCATCCCTTTTATGTGCATACCCATTTCCAGCTCAGTAGCCAGCAAACAGGCATTTCACTAGCACAAAATAAATTGATAGGCAACAGTCAGAGAATACCTTTATATATTCTGAAAAGATAAAGAGCCTCTCCCAAATGCATGCTGAGAAGCAAGCTCAGGAAGCTGATGGTGGTACCAGGTAAAGCATATTAGCACATGCATTAAGGACTGGACTCTTATTGGCCAGTTCTTGTTCCACTGGTTAACACCATGGAAATATATTTAAAACCTTTTAAATTCAATAGAAATCTTTGGAAATAAAATTTTCTCTAATCCTAAAAAGCCCTTCCAGACTTGTTCCTTTTAGAAAGTGGAATTAGATCCAAGTCAAAAAGCTCTTTTTTAAGGAAATAGATTAATGATAATAACTATTTTGGCAACAAAAAGTACCTCTAGCTTGAGAAAATTGTTGTTTTCCTCACTTACTAAAGTGATTGATTGCATCTAAGGAAGTTTCCTCTCTCCCCAACCCTTGAAATGATTGGCACTTTGATCCAACCTTCTACTGTTAGAGGGAAGTACCCTCTTATTCAGAAAAGAAGTGATACTTATCACAAAGAGACCCTTTTCTGTCTTTGAGGGGAATAGTCAACAAAAAACATGAGTAGTAGTGACTATTGTTATGGAATATCCACCCCAAACTATATTTTTATAAAAATTTAGCAAAAATTGTTTTAGAATACAGGGGCATGTACAATTGCTTGGATTGGGGGTGGGGGGAGGGCAGAAAGGAGAGAAAGGAACTATGCCAGTTTAGACATCTGTTTCCAAGTAAGAAATGCTTAGATACTAGATTAATGTTAAATTGAATAAATGTACTTCTGGCAGACTTGTACCTAAAACAGGGAATACAAATTTTTTTCTTCAGCAACATGCTTCATAAAGGTTTCTTAATCAAGATCTTTAAGTTATTAATCTATTTAAAAACAATTTGACACTAGATATTTTACACTGGTGCCTACTGAATTGAAATCTCTCTGAAGGGGGAGGGAAACTGTTCCCTTTACTGAAGCTGTGTTCTCTTTAAAATTAAATTGTGTCCCCTTTTTGATCTCAGAGATCAGGATCTCCCAGGCTCCAAGGAGTCTAGAGAAAGCCCATCTTCCCAGCATGAGAGAAGCAACACTATTCAAGGGCAAATTAACTCCCATTGATCTTTTTGAAATTCTAAATTCTCATTCAATTGAGAAATCCTGGTCTGATAAGCTCAGGCTGTCCCAGCCCCCACCAAGATACCCATATAATAGGTTCCCTTAAACTCACTCCTTGCAGAAGGTCTAAAATAGCTTGCTCAACTGCTAGGACTCTCTGCCCGCTAAGAAAGCATTCTCAGCACCCAATTCCATTTCCCCAATAGGACTTTGCCACTATAGAAGTCAGGATCTTAGCAAACTGGTTTCTATCCAACAATAAACTTTCATTTTGCAATTAATAATTCCGGAATAAGTGAATTCTTTCACTTTAAACCTGCAGCCGACCAAAAGGGGATTTTAACAACTCTCTTATTGCCACTACCCTTATTACCATCGGGAGCTGAGGGGATTCAAACTTCATTATCTCTAGGACAGATTCTTAATCTGGGGGATATGGATAGATTATAGGAGCTCTATAAACTTGAATGGGAAAAAAATCTTTATTTCAATATAATTGGTTTCTTTTGTAAACCTATGTATTTATACATTTAAAAACATTATTATAAATAAGTGTCCAAAGGCTTCACTAGATTGCCATGAAACCACAAAAAGGTTAAAAATTCCTGCTCTAGAAGAAATCTAGGAGTTCTACTATTCTAGTACTCTTTGTTTAGTCATTTTTTTTTTAATTGTGCCCAATTCTTCATGACCCCATTTGGGATTTTCTTAGCAGAGATACTCAAGTGATCTATCATTTCCTTTCCTGCTCATTTTATAGATGAGGAAATTGAGGCAAACAGGATTAAGTGCCTTGCCCAGAATCACAGCTAAGAACTGTGTGAGGCTGGATTTGAATTTTGGAGAGGAACTGTTCTGACTCCAGGGCCAGTTCTCTATCCACTATGGTGCCATCTAGCTACCCCATCTTATTACAATATCTATAATTTTGAACAAGTCCCCTAATACCAGTAGGTTTCCTAAAACCACAGATTTAGAAGTAAAATTTTAGGAAATCATCTAAGGGCAACTAGTTGGTGCAATGGACAGAGCACCAGCCTTGAAGGCAGGAGGACTTGAGTGCAAATCTGCCTTCAGACACTTAACACTTCCTAGCTGTGTGACCCTGAGCAAGTCACTTAACCCCAAATGCCTCAGCAAAAAAACAACAAAAAAAAAAAAGTCATCTAGTTCCTTCATTTTCAACATAAGAGAAGTTGAATGACTCACCTAAGTCTCATAGGATAGTCAGGAGAGGAGCCAGGATTCAAATCCAAGCCCTTTGACTCCAAATCCAATCCTCCTTCCATTGTACTACACAGCAGCCTTAAAACAAGATAATTTCTTCCAGTTCTAGCACGATAGTTCTGTGGTTTTACAGGGTATATGGAAATTCTTGCCATATTTCTGTGTACAGGTAAACTTTGTAGTGATGCTACTGAGAAGAATTAGGGAAAACATATCAATTTTCAACTGACAGCCAAAAGAGTTTAGAGCCTGCAAATGTATGATCACCAGGACCTACAGATTTAACAAGAACCCAAAGTCAAGGTCTTTAAATTGCATATAATTCTTGGCTTGATGAACTCTCTCAGGCATGAACTTTTGTCTTTGACCAAACTCCAAAGCTATCATGCCTTGTTCTGTTCATAGGTTTTGCAATAATTGTTTTCTTCAGCTATGTAATGTCTATTTTTTTTTTACTACATGGGCCTTTTGCAGTGAGTAATCCAGAAGGTAAATTTTTACTCTTCTCTCCATAATCCAGTTCATCTCATTTAAAGTTGTACAAATGCCAACTTCTGACTTTGCTCTTTCCTGAACAATTTAAAGGTTTTTTAGATCTGTCTAGTTGTGTGCATGTTTTTCTAGATCTCTCTCACTGCCACTCCCCATCTAAGTAATCATTGGTTTATTGCTGGGGACCTGAATTGAGAAATTGAGAAATTTAAATTAAATAAATTTAGAAAATTGAGAAAGTAGTTGTAAGCATATGGTTGAAATTTCACTCAATTATCAGAGATTCTATTGAATATACTATTTATTTTAAACAGGAATTAATGTAGTTAGCACATTTGTTTTTCAAATGCAAAAAATATTTTAAAATGATACAAAAATAGATTAGTCAATTATTGTTCTATAAGAAATGACCAGCAGGATGAATACAGAGAGGCTTGGAGAGACTTACATGAACTGATGCTAAGTGAAATGAGCAGAACCAGGAGATCATTATATACCTCAACAATGATACTGTATGAGGATATATTCTGATGGAAGTGGATTTCTTCGACAAGAGAAGATCTAACTCAGTTTCAATTGATCAGTGATGGACAGAAGCAGCTACACCCAAAGAAAAAACAATGGGAAATGGATGTAAACTGTTTGCATTTTGGTTTTTCTTCCTGGGTTATTTCTACCTTCTGAATCCAATTCTCCCTGTGCAACAAGAGAAACGTTCGGTTCTGCACACATATATTGTATCTAGGATATACCGTGACCTATTTAACATGTATAGGACTGCTTGCCATCTGCGGGGAGGGGGTGGAGGGAGGAAGGGGAAAAATCAGAACAGAAGTGAGTGCAAGGGATAATGTTGTAAAAAATTACCCTGGCATGGGTTCTGTCAATAAAAAGTTATAATAAAAAAAAAAAAAGAAAAAAAATATTTAAAAAATAAATTATTCATCTGGAGCTCTTGGAAGCATCTGAATTCTAAGCTTAGAAAGCAGGTAACAAGAGAATTAAGGAGTTGAGAGGTAGCTAGAGGGAAGAATTAAAGGAGAGGCGAGTTCAAAGCCTCCTACCACCATTTTACATATCTGACCTCTAAATGTTCTTTTCCTCATCCTTATTCAGAAGATAATATCATTAGTGAGAAAGTACAACTGTTTGATAAACAAAAAAGCAATTTTGAATAAAAAAAAGAAGTAAATTGAGCCTCTTAAAGTCAGCTTTTTAAGGAACATCAGACCATCAGTTTCCTCTTTTCATCTGAACCCACTTCTAGTCCTTCATGATGATAGAATGCAAGCTGTCATATTCAGTTGAGATGATGAAGAAGGGGGAAATTAAAAACAATCCTCTATGAGATTGCAGACTGGAAATAAGAAAAGTCAACTCAGTGAAGGTGAGTGAAAGAAAACAGCTCCTTAATCAGATAAGAATTTGGTCTATATTTGACCAGAGTGTAGAGTTACATATTGCATTGATGATAGTCAAGAATTGATTATACATCTTACTTAACCATAATGAAGCCCTTTCTTCTGTTTTAATATGGGTAGCCTTCTTTATTTTGAGAAACATTAGTAAGAACGAGATAAAGGATACTACAAAACAAAATTAAACCAAAGTAGTTTATAAATCGAAGTCATTGTAAAATTTATATATATATATATATATATATATATATATAAGCCTTAAAAATCATATCACGACAGTATTATGTAGAAGATGCAGTAAAAAAAAATGGCTATATCCAGGATTTATTTTGTCTTCTTCAATTGAAATGTTCCCCTTTCTATTATATATTGCCTGCTGATGCAGGTCACCATGGCTGCCATAGCCACAAAGACTCTTAGTGTGGTAGGATATATCTTTTTGGGTGTGATAAGCAATATACAATCTCTAGCAGCTTCAGAATAATTTTAAGAATCCTATAAAATTCTAGATGGAAAAGAAACTTTCAAAACTTTCATATTTAGAAATGTCCACTTTAAAAGTAACTGTTTCTTGCTTATTTAAAGTCTCCTAGATTTGTGATGACCATGTTTTGCAAATCTAAGTAGAAAACATAAACGTTAGGGACACCTAGGTGGTGCAGTGAATAGAGCAGCAGCCCTGAAGTCAGGAGGACCTGAGTTCAAATGTTGATGAGGTTTAGAGTGGTCTAGATCCCTGGTGGTCTAGAGGTTAGTGGCTGAGAGAGTTATCAACAATCCCCATTATATCAAGAATCCCCTTTAAATCGGCCACAGGTTCTAGGAGTGAAAGAATTCACTCATTCCCAAATATTAGTTGCAAAATGAAAGTTTATTGTTAGATAGAAATCAGTTTACCCAGAGATTGACTTCTACAGTGACAGATCTATGGAAAGAAGCAGGAGGTTATAGTTTGCCTCCCATTCCTAAGAAATGGGGAAAACCAAGCATCCAGGACCTCTGGGACTCTGTGATAACTAAGCATAGTGTCATTGGGGAGACGTAAGTATCAGTCTCCAAGCCCGTGTGTTTGATGCACCAGAAATCTGGGAATATGCCCAGGAAACTCCTTCTGAGCATATCAGACTGAACTCCCACTTAGCACCAGTTCCCCTGTCATCCCTAGATGGCTCCCGCATGTAGAACAGGCCCTCAGCTTCCAATCTTTGAGTTCCAGGAAAGGGAAAAGGGGAGAGAAAATGTGCTTATAAATAAGCACTTATGCCTACTATGTGCCAAGCAATGTGCTAAGTGTTTTACAGAGTTCTCATTTGATCCTAATGACCTCACAAGGTAAGGGTTATCACCTTCATTTTGCAGGTGAGGAAATTGAGGGAAATAAGGATTCAAGTGACTTGCCTGGGATCCCTCCAAGCTGTTGTGTTCGAGGTTGAATTTGCACTCTGATGCTAGGCAGAGCTTGGAACCTTTAGAACCTTTGGCTACCTGACTCCAACGCTGATGGATGTGAGAGGGATCTTAGATATATCCCTCTGATGCAAGCCTTGCGGGGATTTCACTCACAGATAACCTTGCCCCCCAGGCCTTCTGCTGTTTCTGCTTCCTGGAGGTTTGGTATCGTTATGGTTTTAAGACCCAGCTGGGAGTAGCTGATGTTAAAAATCATGACTGGTTTCCTATGGTCTCCACTCAGAATGTCTCAACTCACTGCACACCCAAGGTAGCAAGAAATGCAGCATATCCCGCTACCACATTACATACAGAGCAAGCATTTAGCTTCTGATCTCAAATCCCTGGAAAGAGACAAGAGATTTGATTTGATGGGAACCTTGGAAAGATATGGGCCTCTTTTGTTGGAAGCATGAAGTGCTTCTGGCTCCCCGAGGTCCAGTGATTTAGAGGGGTCACTGATTTTAAAAAAGGAGCTTTTAAAATCCTGGAAATGCTCTAGAATGAAGAAAAAGTGTATATGAGATGTATTGCTAAAAGTGAGGAGATGACTGAGAAAAAGGGAACTGACTGTGGGAGGCAATCTGCTGTAAATGGAAAACTGGCCTTGGAGGCCTGGACTGCCTCCTGTCTCTGCCACAAGCTGACTGAGGTCTCTGTGCTCCAGCCAACTCTGGAAGATGCAGACAGTTTTGGCCTAGAGCAAAATCCTCCCCAGGCACGCCCTGTTCCAAGGGATGATGGGCCATTCCCTACCCTTGCCATTACTCTGGAGGTTTCAGTCATCACCACTGGCTTTTTGGGACCAGGTTCCAATTAGTCTGGCACTGGGAACTGGGCAAATCCCCAACCTTCTTATCTGTGAAATGGAGATCTGAATACTCCCTTGTCTACCTAGCAGGGATATCAAGAGGTGCGAGTGACTTAATTAGATAAAGCTTTTTTAACAATGAAGATTATTATTACTTATGCAAAGTAGATAAGGTATCAACAGATAGAGAGTTATAGATAGCATCTTAGCTCTTGGTCAGATAGCCAGGCTTAATTGAGGCAGAGATTAATTAGCAAACTTTACTATTTAGTTATGCTTTTGTCTATTAAAAACTAAGCAAAAAAATTAAGTATAATGAAACTAGCATTCTTAAAAAGACAATATAGAGTAAATTTAAAAGATCAATTTACAATATATACCTTACTCACCAAGCTTCAACTATCTCTAATAGCTAACTAATCTAAGCCTGGACTTTTGTCAGGATGAATAGAATACAGTTTTATAGCCTACAAATTTTTTCAAATTAGACTCACCAAAAAAAAACCCATTTACAAAAATCTTTAAGATGTCTTTCCCTAAAGTTTTTTTCATTACTCCTGTGAAAGAATCCCATCTAGATATTTTTTCCTAAGAATGGGTATTAAGTCCTTTTCCTATTATCTCTAAAGATCTCTGAGGACTGAATCTTTGCTTTTCCACAGTTAAAATAAAAGAATATCCTGGGTTTGCTAGTATCAACTCTTTCATAAACGCTATTTGCTTCAGGCAAGAATGTTTTTCTTCAATGGACCACTATTTCACTCTGTTGAAGCTAAGCTTGTTTCTCATTTACACTGAAAGACTAATTCATTATATTGACTGATTCTCCAGCAGATTTTTAAAAGCAGCTAGGCTCCTGTCCTTAACATATTTTAAAACACATTTTAGCAGATGGTATTTGAAGGCACATGACAGATGAAGGAGGACTTCTCTGGAAGCCTTAATCAAGTCCCACCTCTGACACATTTGGTCAGTGGGGCTGACCCTGAGTAAGTCTCTCAATCTCAGTGTCCACCTGTGCTCACCCTCAGCAGATCACATACCGTAATTGCCCATACCACATAAATCACTGATCATGGGTTTACCAGACAAGCAATATTTTTCTTTTTCAAGAATTCTGACTCTGAGAGAGCATATCCTAGATGTCATTTCTTTTCAAAACAATTACATCTTGTGAAGGATAAGAAAATAAGATTAAAAAAAAAAGAAAATAAGATTTATTTTAGCATACACCAATTGTGTATGACTTGTCCATGAACAGAGTCAAAGTGCCATTTTGCATTTTAAGTATGCTTCTTCCAGTGAAAAGTGAGGTGTATTGTATTTATTTAATCACTTGAAAGCCCTTTCTTCTGTATTTATTTAATCATGTGAAAGTCTTTTCTTTTGGTCTCCTCTTCCTGCAGTTTCAATGGTACCTCACCAGTAATTTTTCCAACACTGAACAGTACTCTCCTCACAGTGTCCTGTGTATCCCTTATTAATACTTGTGTGATAGGTAAGTACTTCTCCATTTTTCAGCAAGAGATGGGATTATTTATCATAGTCACTTTTGTCTCATGGAAAAAGATACTAGTTTGATCCATATAACCCATCGGTCCTAGAGAGAAGTCAGTTACTGAGAAGAAAAGGAGTCAATCTAATGCCCAAGGAGAAGCAATCAGTAACATTTTTGAGAATAAACTCTGTGTAAACTGTACTAGGCTTTGAGGAGGAAATGCTTATGTAACTTCTGCATTTGAGAAGCTTACAGAAAGCTTAAAAAAATCAGAGCATCTCTTCCTAGAATTATTTTTCTCATCACCAAAAGTTTCCTTAGGAATCCTCATTGGGAATGAAACCAATTGTGTTTCCTTTCTCAAAAAAACAAATTTTACCACCACCAAATATGAAAACCATCTTTGCTACAGAGAACTTTTCAAAAGATAAGAACTTCAGAACTATACAACTCCCTCTGAATATGTGTCTAGGAAAAGAGAACCATGGGAGAAGAAGAATTAAATTACCAGAGGTATTTAAGCTGTAAAGAGAAAGACTGAGATGTTTTGGAACCCTTTGTTCCTTTCTTCCTGCATATGAGTGGAAGAGTGAATGAATGAAGAGGTCGTGTCAGGTTTGGGCTGGATGGGGTCAGTAGGATATTAGGACGATAAGGAACAGGGTTTATTGTTTATTGAACATGTCAAAGATTCTGTTTTCCTTGTTTCCAAGTACCAGCCTGAACAGATTTTGTCTTTTCCTTTCAGCATCTTCCTCAATGATAAGATCCCTTCCTTCTCTGGTCCTGGGAAGGTGTGGAGTCTGGGGCAGAGACTTTGACTGACTGTTGTTAGCTCTTCCACCATGTTTCCCGCTGACCTTGCAGGTGACCCTCCTGAGCTCTAGCTACACGGTATGTAGGAAGCTGTGCTGCTTCTGTCTTTAGCTTCAGCTGCCTGGTGTCAATTTGACCCCCATTATACATACTATGGGCCCCACTGAAGAGCCTGCTGAGTGGACAATGCTAATCCATAAAGGAAAAGCCAAAGTGAGAAGTAGGAGCCCTCAGGTCGGTAGGCTTTTGTCTCTTATTCATTATAGAAAAATATTCAAGTAATAATATGGGTATAATATTTCCTAGCAGATAAATATTCTAATAATTAGGTTTGTTCTAATTATTCTATTGATGAGCTTTCTAAATATGAAATAAAAGCCAGAGAACTGGTATCTTCAGGAATTGCTAAGTCTTAAGTTAATACTTAATACTTAATACTTAAGTTAATACTTCAAAATAAAACAACTCTTATTCCTTAAATCAAAATTTAAGCTGTGTCAAGAACCCATAAAGGATGATGTAACTGAATGTGGGTGCCCCAAAATCAAATTGATTTATCAGAAAATCAATAAATATTGTGTACCTATTTTATATATTTATATACATGAAGTTGTGTGAAAATTCCTCAGGCAAAAGGGAATTTTGAGTAGAAAAAGTTTAAGAAGCCCTGCCTCAAATACATCAGTTTTTAGGGTACTATTTCAGGAAATAGTTTTTACTCTATAGACAAGAAGTCAAGAGTGACATTTCCGACTTCATTACTGCCCTTTGATTTCTTGCTGCCAGGATCTTCTTTCAGAAACTGTTCTAGCTGTCTCCATAACATTATTTTGCTCAAATTATCTAGAAGAATTCTGGCTCAGTCAGTGTCTGAGCCTTGGGCAGGGAAAGGGGAAGTGAGAATGGAAAGGAAAAAATTACCTGTTCATAAACAAACACAATCCAGAACTCTTAGAACTGGTTGGACCAGTGGAGAACTCTGGGAGATGACTAAAAACCATTACATAGAATTCCCAATCCCTATATTTTTGCTCACCTGCATTTTTGATTTCCTTCACAGGCTAATTATACATGTACAGCAAAATAACGGTTTGGTCATGTATACTTATTGTGTTCTAATTTATATTTTAATATAATATTTATATATATATATATAATTTATATAATAATAAATATAATCATTTTAACATCTACTGGTCACTGGTCATCCTGCCATCTGGGGAAGGGGATGGGGGGGTAAGGGAAAAATTGGAACAAGAGATTTGGCAATTGTCAATGCTGTAAAGTTACCCATACATATAACTTGTAAATAAAAGGCTATTTAAAAAAAAAAAACTGGTTGGAGAGTAAGTGGTAAAGGAACAATTATAATAAACTTTATTAATTTAAACATCACTGGATTGGTTCTAGGACAGCTAGGTGGCACAGTGCTGGAAAAGCCCAGCCTAAAATCAGGAAGACATTTTCCCGAGTTCAAATCTCCAGCCTGGAAAAGTCACTTAATTTGCCTCAGTTTCCCTTTTGTTTTGTCTGTAAAATGAGTTGGGGAAGAAAATAGCAAATCACTTCAACATCTCTGCCAAGAAAACTCCAAACAGGTTTGGATGGAGGGTATATTTGGTCAGGTATAGTTTGAAGGTGGTAGAATAATTTTCTCTGACCTAGAGTTAATGCTATTATCCACAGTACAGAATATTTATAAATTCCCATTTAGTCAACATAAAGTAACTACTATGTGTCAGGTACTGAGTTAAGGACTGGGACTATAAAGGCAAAAGTGAAACAAGGACCTCTCCTCAAAGAGCTTATAGTCTAAAAGAAGAGCGCGCATGCGTGTGTGTATGTGTGTGTGTATATATATATACACAGAACATGTGAAAGAATGGACCTTAAGGAGAGATCACCCCCTTCATCAGAGACTGAGGAAAGGGAAAAAGGGCTTGGGATGATTGCTGCAAGGATTTGGGGAGGGGGACACCCCTGTGGTTTCAGTAGTGCAGAAAATCCCTCCAATTAAGATCAGCAACAAACTGGTCAGAGGCAGGCTCACATTCAAGTCTTCAACTCCAAACACCACTCTATCCACTAGACCATGTCATGAAACTATTTTTTTTAATGCATCATAACAAAAATATCCAATAAAAATTATCTTCTGGAGTCATTTGAACAAATTAATAACTCATTTTGTGCCCCAAACTGTGACAAACATGAGCTTCCAATTCTAAGAGAGAAATGACTATTCAGAGAACTCTAATATGAAGCTCTTAATAGAGAATTAGTGTAAGAGCAAAAATCACTAATAATGAGTTGAGAAGTGGGTGAAGCAATCAGGGATGCTTCACAAAGGAGAACATCTGGGCTAGGTCTGGGAGAATGGGCAAGACTCCTACAAAGACATCATTCCAAATGGAGACAGTGTCAGTAAGGGTATGGAGGCAGAAGGCCAGAGTACACCTGCCAATACCAAGCGGTCCAGGTTAGCTGGAACTGAGAATTTCTTAAAGGGGGATGACTACAAGGATCACTTGGAAATTCCCTCAGAGAACATCAAGTTCAACCTCAAGCACAGACCCCCGTTATGTCTCAACTTTGGCATAAAGATTGCAGGGGTCCTCAAACTACGGCCCACAGGCCAGATGCAGCAGCTGGGCAAAAGCAATAAGGTTTAGCAAGGCTTACCAAGGTAAAAAGGCATTGAATACGGGCTTAAAACCTAGAACCAAGTCACTTTAAGGTTGCTCAAATAATTTACATGACTTAGCCTAAGGTTATATAACTTATATTAACATACTGGAAGGATAATTCTCCCAAACAGCAGAAGAAATAACATTTTAGAGACTGGGCTTTAATCCTTGTATAAATTTCCCAACAAGTTGTTATTATCGATGCATAAATTATGAGAATTAACAAATCCCTCAAAGTTCACCTCACAGATTTAGGAAGATGGGGGTAGTTTGATGGAAAGAACAATGATTTTTTTTAACCAAAGTGACTTTAAATTCCCACTCTATTACCTCTGTGACCCTGAGCACTTAGGTTACTTTTAGAGCCTTAGTTTTTTTTTCATCTCTTAAGATATATGAACTTTAAAGTTTCTTCCCTTCCAGTTCGAAAGTCTGTCATCTATGAAAGATTCTCACATTCTCAGGTTAAAGGAACAACAAAAAATGACTGTGCTAAGCAACTTGACAGTTTAATATAGTACCAAAGTACCTGTCTTCAAAGTACAAACAATATTTTAACTTTAGAACCTAATATTCAACCTTCAATCTGAAGCAGTCTCTTCATATCTTTTTATTTTAAAGGTTTCAGCTAATGTCAAATCAGCACAAAATTTGTTTTGAACACAAACATTTTTATTAGCATAAAAAATACATGTCTAATATCCAACATTAAAGCCAGGTCATACATATGCATGTAGTTTTTTCCATTAATTACTGAATGCTCTTATCTCTCAGCTAGAATTTGCACTTTTGTAAACAAACCTTAAGTGACCAAAGAAAGGAAACTTGCAGATGTAATAGTGTATAGCTACTGTACACATCAAAAAAATTAGAAATGAGAAATTACAAATTTATCTTGCTACATTTAATATTTCTATAAGAACTTTAGAAATAACAGGAAATGTGGACAAAATATTTCATTTGAAATGAGGTAAGTCATATGAAAATGTTTTTAGAAGCAAATAACATTAATGTTGAATGTTGAGATGGAAATACTAACAAAATTCCTGGAGAATTCTCTTTGATATTTGCATAGTTTAGCTTATCTTCAAAAAAATAGAAATAAAAAAATTAACCAAAAATACTGTTAGAAAAAGAGGCAGTTATCTGGTACTATTTAAAATCTAAGTACTTAAGTACTTTTCTTACTTAGAAAAAAAATAACAAAAAACACTACTTAACAGAGAAAAAAAAGAATGTTAAATTCAGGGCTATCATTTCAAGCTGCCTTTTGGATAGAAAATTAAACAGAGGTAGATGGTTAAATATTAGTGGCCAAGTTATTCTAGCAGCTAACCTTTACCTTGAAACATACTTTGTCAACTTTTTACACTTGAAGTCAAGGACTTCAGGAGTAGAAACAAAGTGCTTCAAAAAGTCAGCCCAAAGTTTTTTCCCTTATATGGAAGACAGTGAGAATAAGCTAGATTCAAGACTCCTGTTAAGGACATGATTGCTTAAAGCACTACATAGCTAGTTCATGCATTTGTTTTAGCAGTAGAATGAAGCTTACACCCAAGCTTCGTAGGTTTATTTCAAGCTAAGTAGCCACCACCACTCATCTGGTCAGTTCTAGTCAAAGTAGGATTGAAGGGTACCACGTCGACGGACATCACAGGTCCAACAATGGAAACCTCCTCCCAATGAATTGGCATTACGAATATTAACTTTAATTGTCGAAATACCTGTGTGAAAACAAAGAGACAAGATTTAAACAAGAAATTGTATTTTACTAAATTTCCTCAAAGTAAGAAAACTGAAAATGAGGATTGTAAATTGTAGAAATCCTGGCTTAAGGTTAATAGTGAAATATATAGCATCATCTAAGTGGCACAGTGAGTAGAGCTCCAAATCTAGAATCAGCAAGACCTGAATTCAAATGAAATCTCAGATGCTTACTAGCGATCTGATCCTGGACAATTCATTGTGGGACTCTTTTAATTGTAAAACAGAGATCATTAATAATACCTATTCCAAAGGATTGTCAATAGCGAATGAAACAATATTTGCACAGTGTCTGGCATGAAGTAGGAGCTATATAAATGCTTATTCTCCCCTTTCTCATTCCTCCCTCCCTATCCTACCAATTCAGGAGAGAATATATATATATATATATATATATATATATATATATATATAAAATAGACACACACACATACACCCCAATGTGGAAGGAGATTAACCTTGAATGATGAATGAATCTTTTCCCATACCTTATAAAATATCCATAAAACTTAAAAAGCCAGAGTTTTGTTCAATTTTATATTCACAATTCAAAACAGTGTGCCATGGTATACATATGATATCTATGCTAATTAAACATCTTATTAACCTACTAACCACTAACTATCTAATATATCCTTTGAGAATTTTATTTTTTTTTTTTGAGGAATGTACACTTATTGGGGAAAAGACACATAAAAAATTGAGAGAATCAGACAACATACAATGAGGTGATGAAACTGTGGCAGTAAGTGCAACAAGGAGAGAAAATAAAAATGGGTTGAAATAATTAGAGAAGGCTTCACTAAGGTGAGATTTGAATTAGACAAGAAAGGAATAGGCTTTAAATATGTAGAAGGGAAATAAAATTTTTAATGATTGATATATATATATATGTATATATATTATTTCTGACTTAATTTAAAACAGATTACTATTTCAACGATAGGAAGATAGTAATGTCTCCTTTAAAAGGCAGGACAAAATAACCCAACATTTATTTTGTCAAAACTGATAGACTTCAGACTAGTTTACAAGTTACCTGTTAAGCTTACCATTTTACAGGTTTAAATTATTATAAATAAAACTAGGAATAATTGATCAACAAACACTTGTTAAAACATCTACTATGTGCCAAGCACTGGAAATGCAAAAACAATCCCCTAAAAGCCTTAATTCTTGCCCTTAAGAAGTCAATATCAGATGCAGGGAAATACCAGATACCAACAAATATTCAAGAAGTCAATATCAGATGCAGGGAAATACCAGATACCAACAAATATACAAACATGTCAAGTAAAGAAAAGGTAATGGGGGGGGGGGGAGGAGGCCCAATCAGTATTAATTGACTTGTTCATGGTCACAAAGCGATTTTAAGGATCTGAGGCTGGTTTTAAATTCAGGTCCTTCCGACTTTGAGACCAGCTTTTTATTCATTGCATTATTTAGCTGGCCCTACAGGATAATTCTGGAAAGAAAGTACCAAAAGAGTATTAGTAAAAACCTTCATGGAAGAGGAGGCACTTGAACTGAGCTTGAAAGGATGCTAAATATTTTAAGATGCAAGAGTAAAAAAGGAATGTATTCCAGGCAAAATTACAGCCTTTGCAAAGGCACAGAGATGGGAAATGAGGTGATATATATAAGAGCTACTAAGAAGAGAGCTAATGAAAAAGTGCTAAGAGCCTGATCCAGGGCAGAGCCTATGGAAGGAGAAAAAGCAAGTGTGAGATGTTATCAGAGATAAAACGGACAAGATGTGGCAGTTGTGGGAAAGGCAGAATGTCTAGGTGGCAGTGGTATCCTTGATAGAAGTAGGGAAGTTAGGAAGCAGGATTTTGGGGGGCTGGCGGGAAAAGATAATGAATCCTATTTTGGAGACCTTGAAGTTAAAGTGGTTACAGGACATCCAGACTGAAATGTCCAATAGGCAAATTATGATTTGGGACTCAATTCTAGGACAGTAAAGCTGCAAATATAAACCTGGAAGTAACTTTCATAACTTTTATGAAATTGAATTGACGGAAGTCAATTAAATTACCAAGAAAGTGGAGAGGTAGGACAAATGAACAAACATGGCAGAGCCTTAGGTAATCATATCATGAAAAACCCAGAGAGGAAAGATATCCATGAGGACAGGGTAACTTATCTGGCATCTTATAACATTTTGGGGTTCCAAAAAAAAAAAAGCTTTCTGTATCCTTGAGAAGCAAGACAATCTTTATACAAATATTGGATATCTGATTAAAAAGACACAAGGGGGTCAAGCATTACATTTGAAAAACTCCTAGTCTTGGGATCAATCTAAAATTAAAGGATCATGTATCTCAAAACTGAGACCTAAGAAATATGTGCATTTGTAGTTTTGTAAGATTAAGTCATAAATCTAGTTAATTGGCTTTGAAATTCAACACTCCCACAGGAAAATACTTTTATTTACAGGTATTTAAAAGCCATATCAAGAGTTGTACCCTTCAAAAATCCCTTTCAAAACTATAAAAATAGCTGACATAAGCTTCAAAAAAAAATAAAAAAAAGATAAACTCTGACCCAAATTAAAAAGTCTGCTCATTATTTTTTCCTCACCAGCTTAAAGATTTCATAAATATCCTCAGATGAGTCCCAATACTTTACTTCACACTTCAAACATTAAGAAAGCTGCATCCTAATAAGGCTTATTAAAAGCACATTGACATTTCATTTAATTGTAAACAGCTCTTCATGTTTCCCCATTTAAATATAGCTGATCAATTCACATGGCTACCTGTAAAGTAGCTATTCCCACACATGAGCTATAAAGTTTTCATTGGTCCCTGAAGGGTTTAGAGAGCTATTATCTATGAACTGGTTACTAAAGGAAAGTGAGATATATGTGAAAACATGTAATTTTTTAGGCTGAAATAATGGAAAGGCAAAATACAGTATTTTTCTACAAAATGTCCCTTGGTACCACTGTTAGAAATAAAATACTGCTCTCACCCAGAATGATGTTTTTTTTTAAATTTCATTTTAGCTTCACTCTTTCATGTGTAATTTTTAAAAGATTGACGTATTGAACATACCCAGCTTTTCAAACATTTTTTGAATTGGAACTTCATTGGCATCTACCATAACACGTTTTTCATCCAGCATTAAAACATTCATGGAGAGCCATTTGGATGACATCCAGAGTGGGTGGTCTAAAAAGAACAAAGTCAATAATTATTCTCAGTACCCATTCTTATTTCCACTTAAATGAGAGGTTCTCAAGAAAAGAAGATAAGAATAAGGTAACAGTGATTCTATGCTAAAAGCAATTCCCTTCCTCTAGGTCTTTGTACTTTTTTTATAATCTTTACACAAATCTAAGTTATATTTTAATATATTTAACATCTACTGGTCATCCTGCCATTTAGGGGAGGAGGTGGGGGGGGTAAGAGGTGAAAAATTGGAACAAGAGGTTTGGCAATTGTTAATGCTGTAAAGTTACCCATGTATATATCCTGTAAATAAAAGGCTATTAAATAAAAAAAAAAAGAAAACAAAGACATAATTAATACCAGTATCTTCCATTTCAAAAAAAAATAATAATCTTTACACAAATATAAATATCAGTCTCTAATAATGACATATTTGGATTTCACAAAATAACATTTTAAATGAACTTTTAAACAATTTTCTATTACTTTTAGCCATTATTTTTCATGTCCTAAAAAGAGGAAAGTGAATCCTAAAAACTACTTTCTTTTTGGAAACATTTTCCCAAATTTTTAAACTTCATACTTCATATAAATAAGTTCAAAATCCAAGAAAGAATTCTTACCATCTGGGATGATTGGAGTTGGAGGAGTAACTATAGTCCATCCTGCTTTCTTGAAAAGTTCAATCTAAAAGAAAAATCCAAAAATATTTTTAATTTCTTGCTCTCTGACAGCCCTTATGAATAATTCCAACTGAAATAACATCTCAGTATTTCCCAACTTTAACAATTATTTTTCAAACATTCAGATTATGACCAACAGTTAAGCTGGGTATGATACAAATTGTATATATTACAAAGCAAAAAAAATTTGACCTAATGTTTTGAAAGTGTTAAGATACTTAATAATGACTAATGAACATTTTAGGTGAACTTGTGCTTTTTATATATTTCCAGTAATTTTAAACATTCAAGTTATTAGCATTTGAAAAAATTTGAATCATTTGAAAAATGATTCTGAATAAGATTCACTTTTATTAACCAGGTTCTATTCATAAAATCATAAAAATACCTTCTATTTTCAAGGTACTTCATAATTTATAAAATGGTTTTCAAATATATTATGTCACCTATATCCCCCCACAATAATCTGAGATAGACAGCATAGGAAATTATTCTATAGAGAGGGAAACCAAGACACTAAAGGCTTATTCAAGGCTACATAGATAAAAATAAAGATAGGTTAAAAAAAAAAATAGCAGGACTAAGACTATAAGCCAAACTGTTCTGATTCCCCATTCCACGCCAACAGCTCAACAACTTAAATTAGCTCAATATCCTGTCTTGGGCTGTGATACTATGAGATATGTTGTATAAGGGCTTGATTATCAAGATTTCAAATTCATAAGTATTGAAGTAGAACTCCAGAGTAGACACCCAAGACAGGTAATAATGGAGTTTGTTAAAAAGTACATTCTACATTAAAAAAGGAATTCATATGAGGAAATTTAAGAACCAGGATGGGAAAACATGGTAAGAACAATTTGGTGGGAAAAAAAAAATGGAAACTGAAATAGAAGCAATATTGCCACCAACTACAGTATATTACAGACTAGATGAATAAAAAGAGAAAATGCAGGAAGAACTCAGAAAACAGATTACAAACCTGGCCTAGAGTCATGACATCATAATGTCACTTCAATTAAGCTATCATCTGCTGGAACCCTCTCTTGACCAAGAGCAGGACAGTTTAAGTAATTTTTTTTCATTTGCTAAAATGGTAATTTCATTATTCAAAAGGTTCTGAAATCCATAAGGGGCAATTCTGTTCTGGACTACCAACAAGAAAAAGTGGAAAGGACAGAAAATTCTGAAGAAAAGGAATTACTCTATTTTAGATATAGGAGAAGGAAAACTAGTTTTAGTTTGAAAGACATTGTAGAATTAGGGAAGAGAGATTTCAACATATTCAGAAAAAGAGCCAGTAGTCATAGACATCTTCAGGAAAATAAAAGAGATTTCAACATATTCAGAAAGAGACGGTAGTCATAGACATCTTCAGGAAGATAAATCTAAAAGAAATGAAAAGTTCTCAAAAATGAAATTCTGAAAATACACAATTCCTATGAAGAGGAAGAAGGAGCTAGCTATTTGAAGAGACTGATAGCACTTTAAAGGAATTTATGAACCAACTTAGATTTTAAAATACACTTGCAGACAAGTAACAGGAAAAAGATAAAAAAAAATTACAAAGGATAACAACTGTGTCAGGAATGCTAATATTCAGAATGAATTGAGGCTGACCAGTAAAGTTAAAAAAGTGTGTGTATGTATGTCTCCCACCCCAATTCATACTGAAGAAAGGAGGAACATCAAAGAAAGGATAGTCTCTTGAGAGATGGGTAGGATAATTATAACTGAACAGAGAGAAGATGGAATTTAATGATTGATGATCTTTGGACTAGGCAGTTTAGAACAAAAATCACTAATAATGAGTTGATAACCATGGTAAGCAGAAAGATAAACATATAGCTCGTCCTTGTTGAGGTTAAAATCTAGGGCCAAAAATATTATATTCCCAAGGTATTGGGGGAGGCGAAGGCAACTGTGATTGCTGATCAACTGTCAGTAAATCTTTGAAAGATTATGGGGAACTAAAGTTACTATGATACTGGAGTAGGGAAAATATCGGTGATTTACAAAAAAAAAAAAAAAAATAGAGAATGGGGTGTGTGAACCAACAGTCTGAATTTAACTTTGATTCCCTAAATCTAGAAAGTATTATAGGGATGATTAGTAAACCCTAGAAAAGGAAGTGCTGATCACCAAGAGGCAGCATGACTAAAGGAAGAATAGGTCAAACAAACCTAACTTCCGGTTTTGACATGGTCTAGTGGATCAGGGAAATGCTCTAGTTATGAGGGTTTTAGCTAAGCATTTGACTAAGTCTATCCCATTATTCCTGTAGAGAAAAAAAGAGAAGAGAGTCCAGAGGAAAAATGTGATTTGGTAGACTTACAACTGGCTAAGTGGGCAAGACCAAAGAGTACATGTGTCTAGGAAAGCAATTCTCTAGTGACATGCTATAGAGCTCCTGCTTGACCTTGTACTACTAAACACTTTTTATCAATGGCCTGAATAAAGGCGTATTTATCCAATTTGTAAAATCACAATGAAGGGAAGAGCTAATGAATGACAAAATTCATGAAATATTGCTGGAACTGGGACAAATCAAATATAAAATTATATTTTATCCCAATAAAGTTCATATTATTTGGTTTCAAAAAATCAACTTTATAAATAAAAGGTAGAAGTAGTATAGTGGGATAGTAGCTCAAGTTAAGAAAATTAGTTTTAGCTCAGTGGGCTTGATCCCTGGAAGGAGCAGCCAAGAGAGCAAGGAAGTCTTTGGACACATTAAGGTAAGTTCCTGGTCAGACTATTTGGAGGCTTCGTTCTGGGCACTATGATATAGGAAGGATGTGGAGCTGTGGAGTGTCCAGAGAAGGAAAAGCAGGCAAAGCAGCCCGAGTTCATGCTATGTGAAGCCTGGATGAAGACGCAGGTTATTTAGCCTGGAAAAAGATGACTTAGGAGGGACATAATTAACTCTCTTCAGACCTCTGACAGGCTGTCAGCTGGAAGAAAGATTAGTCTTGTTCCCCTGGCTGGAGAGCAAGCAAGGAATGCACTTGAACAAAGGGCCAGGGGATGTCTGATACTTCCTAGCAAAGTGTTCATGGGAAGTCACAACCTTTCTAAGCTTATTTCCTCATGTGTAAAATAAGGAAAATGATCAGAAGTACCTCCCTCATAGAGCTGTGGTGAGGCTCTATTGACAATATATAAAAAGCAATTTGCAAATCTTCAAGTGCTATATTGTGTCAGCTTTATCATCATGATTAATATCAAAGTCACAAAAAGACAAATTAGCTTGAGGCAAGGAAAAACTTCCTTCAGGCTAAAGCTATCCAAAAATAGAACAGAGTGTCTCAGGAGACAATAGGGCTCCCACACTGCTAGCAGCCTTCAAGCAAAGGTCCGCTGACTACCTGTTGGATGGGTTGTAGAAAGAATTCTTGTTTAGATCCCTAGATGGTTTCTAACTCCCAAGATCCTTACGACATCCCTACGTTTCCTTAATGCCATGATTTGCCCATACCATTCTAGCAAATATATTAAATTTAAATAAATATAAAACCTTGTCATTTATTCTCCTAATGGTACAGAAATAAGTAGCAATGTGGCAAAAGATTATTGCAAAGTTGGTTGTATTGCTACCTAGAAATTTGAAAACAAAACACTTCTCATCTGTCCAAGTGGAAGTAGGGGGCAATGAGCAGAAGCAGGAGGCCTGAGGAGATCAAGGAAAGACCACTACATGCAACAGATCCATCTTCCTCTGCAGAGTAGAGTTGGCCATAGTGAGTCACAATGAGGAGGAGAGGAAAGATGTCTATCTTATTACCCCACAGGACTGGCCCTGGGCGTGCGAGCATCATCTTGTTTGTGATATTATGAAATAAAAGCACTTCTTTGTTAAAAACATGAGTAAAGAACAGGAAACAAACCCACTGACTAGGGAGTATTATTTAATAGAATATTATTTTGCCATAAAATTATAAAGAATAAAGAATTCAAATTACACGGGAAGTTTTATGAACTAACATAGAGTGAAGTAAATAGAACAAGAACAATATGCATAATGTAATAAATGAAAACACTAAAAGAAAGCTAAACTGTGATTAATTGAAATCATCAATATTTGTGCCAGAAAACACATAAGGAAACATTTCTCTGCTATTCCAGGTAAACGCTGGGGACTAGAATATTGAATACATTGTCAGACCCGGTTACTGTATGTATTGATTGCTCTGATTTAACTGTTATTCTTTGTTATAAAATAGGGTATTGAGTGGAAGAGGAGAAGGATAGATGTTTTGTGTAGCAATGACTATAATTTTTTTTTGTTTTTTTTTTTTTTTTACAACACACACGTACATGACATGTATATGAACACATCCAGATGAACCTAAAGTTTTGACAAAAGGAAATGGCCAAAGTTAACATCCAATGGAATCCCACTATCACCAGCATTATGCTATAGTTTTATATATATAAAAATACACACACACATATATACACACACACACACACACACCATCAAAGCAATGTTTGAACATAATCAAAAGGAATCTAATTCAGTAACAGTCATTAAATTAGAAATGTTCAATTCCCACAGAAATGCTATTTGAGTGAGTGGGTATGTCAGCTGCTAGTCATATTTGTTATTTCCAGGGTCATTAATTCTCTTACCTGATGACAGGGTCGGTCAGGGTTGGAAAGTACAAGACCAGGCCCAATGATATTGAAGGTAGCATCGATATGCATTGGGTTAGGATCTTTAAAGGAGATGATATGCACTCTATAGTCCGGGGCAAGATGCCTACGCATCCACTCAATGCCCAGGTAATTAGTTACCTGAAAATAAGAGGAAAGAAAATCATAACAATTTGCCATCAGAAGTGGATCTAATACTTGGGATGTAAAACCCCATCCACATCCAGAGAGAGAACTACAGAAACTGAATGCAGATTGAAGCATGCTATTTTCACCTTTAGCTTTGCCTTTTTTTTAATCTTGGTTTTCCCCTTTTGTTCTCATTTTTCTTTACAACACTACTAATATGGAAATGTGTTTAAAATGAGTATAATCCATATCAGATCACTTTACTATCTTGGGGAGAGGAAAACAGAAAGTTTTCTAACTCAAAATCTTACAAAAATGAATGTTGAGGGCAGTTAAATGGTGCAGAGGATAGAGCACCAGCCCTGAAGTTAGGAGGACGGAGCTCAAATCTGACCTCAGACACTTAATACTTCCTAGCTGTGTGATCCTGGGCAAGTCACTTAACCCCAAATTGCCTCAGCAAAAAAAACAAAACAAAAACAAATGCACAAATGAATGTTGAAAACTATCATTACATGTAATTGGAAAAACAAATATTGAGAAAAAAATAAAAAATCAATAATCAATAAAAAGTGGTCTAACAATTTATGCTAAAATAGAAAATACACAGTAAAGCATGGCATTTTAGATACAGCTTCTCTACCTGGCTTCTCTGTGCAAAAATATCTCTTCCAGCTCGAATAAAGTCAGCAGCATCAAAACATGGCTCATATTCAGTCGTCACAAATTTTCCCTGAGCAGCCAATTTGTGTCTGTCTTCTACGGAATAGATTGGATAATTCTAACAGGAAAAACAAACAACACCTAAATCAATACATTAGTTTTAAGGAAGAAAAATATGGCAACTAATGCAACTGAGAATATTGGTTTAAATTTGGACTCAACTGAGAATCCATTAGTATGATGTATGCTATTTAAGAAATATATTGTACGAATCCAACCATTTTGGAGAGTAGTTTGGAACTATGCTCAAAAAGTTATCCAACTGTGCATACCCTTTGATCCAGCAGTGTTACTACTGGGATTATATCCCAAAGAGATTATAAAGAAGGGAAAGGGACCTGTATGTGCACGAATGTTTGTGGCAGCCCTTTTTGTAGTGGCTAGAAACTGGAAACTGAATGGATGTCCATCAGTTGGAGAATGGCTGAATAAATTGTGGTATATGAAAATTATGGAATATTACTGTTCTGTAAGAAATGACCAACAGGATGATTTCAGAAAGGCCTGGAGAGACTTACACGAACTGATGCTGAGTGAAATGAGCAGGACCAGGAGATCATTATATACTTCAACAACAATACTAGATGATGACCAGTTCTGATGGATCAGGCCATCCTCAGCAACGAGATCAACCAAATCATTTCTAATGGAGCAGTAATGAACTGAACTAGCTATGCCCAGAAAAAGAACTCTGGGAGATGACTAAAAACCATTACATTGAATTCCCAATCCCTATATTTATGCACACCTGCATTTTTGATTTCCTTCACAAGCTAATTGTACAATAATTCAGAGTCTGATTCTTTTTGTACAGCAAAATAATGTTTTGGTCATGTATACTTATTGTGTATCTAAGTTATATTTTAATATATTTAACATCTACTGGTTCATCCTGCCATTTAGGGGAGGGGGTGGGGGGGGGGTAAGAGGTGAAAAATTGGAACAAGAGGTTTGGCAATTGTTAATGCTGTAAAGTTACCCATGTATATATCCTGTAAATAAAAGGCTATTAAATAAATTAAAAAAAAAAAAAAAGAAATATATTGTGTTACTCATTTCTGAAACTAAGTGAAAGCATGTGAATAGAAAACTTGTGACCATGTGAACAGGGAAAAAGAATTAGGGTACTCAGCAATTTTCTGATATTTAGAGACAGGTGGTGTGATTCTTCTTGAACATAATTCTGTAAGCCATACATTGATATGTATATTTCATTCTAACATTTATTTAGCTATAAATTACAATCACAATGTAAGACTTGCAGATTATTTTGCAGGTAATCTGCAAGTCTTTGTTTGTCCAACTAAATTTTTATGTAAGTGTACACAGCATATGTCAGTTTAAAACAAATCATAGTATTCCTTAGTGCATTTTTCAAGAGATAAAATATCTTGGAAATAATTATCACGTGACCATAAAAAATTCAGCCAGTCATTTTTGTTATTCAGTGAAGTTCATGCATATTCAATGTAGAGAATTAAAGTTCCTTCTTGAAATATATACATATATAATATATAAACTTGGAAAATTCTATACTTTTACTAAAAAAAAAAAATCACTTTTTGTTCATGGACTAAAAGACTGTATAGAATAAGTTTTCTGGGTGTCCTATATTTCAACGGTCTGAAATTTTCTTATTTCAAGGTGTTCTGGGGCAGCTAGATGGTGCAGTGCCATAGATAGAGCGCCAGCCCTGAAATCAGGAAAACCAAAGATCAAATCTGACCTCAGACACTTAACACTGGCTTGTGACCCTGGGCAAGTCTCTTAACACCAATTGTCTCAGAAAAAAAAAAAAAAAAAAAACCTGGATAATAATTATTAGGAATTTTCCCCCTAACATTAAGCCTAAATTTGCCTTTTTCCAACTTCCAGCCAGTGCTCCTCGTTTTATTTTCTGAAGTCAAACTGAACAAAACTCAATTCTTTTCCACGTGACAAATCTTTTAAATACTTGAAGACAGCTCTTTCCCATGTCCCTCAAGTCTTCTCTTCTAAGTTAAATTTCTCTAGTTCATTCATTTGATGATCTTATAATATAGACTCAACACCTTTTATCTTAGATATTTTCCTCCAATTTCCTTCCAGTTTATCAACATCCCTATTAATAAACTGTGGTAACTAGAACACACATCACAAAACTCCAAATATTGTCTGATCATAGCTATACACTGAGAATACTTTTTATTCTCAGAAGCTATGCTTCTCTAAATGATTCTCAAGATCAAATTATTTTTGGCTGCCATGTCATATTGCTGATTCATATTGGAATCACAGTCCATGATTATCCCTACTGCTATATCAACCTCCAAATTTTACAAGATCTTCTGATCTTGTAATCTTATATTTGTAAGATTAAATTTTTGAACCCAAGCATGTGACTGTACATTTAAAATTTCTTTGTAACTGCTAAAATAAAACATTCTTTAATTTAAGGCCTCTATTTTAACGAGACTTAATACTTCCTAGCTGTGTGACCCTGGGCAAGTCACTTAACCCCAATTACCTCTCCAAAAAAATTTGCAACTAAAATGAAAATTGAAAACTATCATTACTAGTGAGATATTTTAATGAATTCCGTTAAATTCAATCAGATAAAAATGGACACAAACTCTGCAATCCTTACCTCTCACAAACTATAGAAACTTCTGTAATTAATCTGAAAAAATAACTTTTCAATGATTTTAAATATTAATTTGGATGTATAGGCCCAAGATGATAATAGAACCCATAATCAGAGTGAATTCAACTGTGGAACAATCCATTATTTTGGATTTTATAATTCATAATAGAAAAAAATCACTTAAACAACAGCAAATAAGTAATAATTTTAAGAACCTGCAATTTCAAACCTACTCACAACATTAGAAGATATTTCTGATGGGCTAAGCAGAAAAAAGTACACTAATAAGCATAGTTTAAGAAAGTACCTGGTCATAAAGCTCATTAGCCATTGTGGGCTTAGGAGCAGTTGTCCACTTAGCCCCACGATGGAAATAATCTTTGATAATTGATCTGTATGCTCGATACTCAAAGAAGCGTGCACGCCATGCCATGGGAGCTTCAATGATTTCATTTCCAACTACTATCAGAATGTCTCTTGGCATTGCACCATACAAACCTGAAAAGGTCAGAAAGTCTTAAAAATAATCCTAATATCAAAATTTTAAAAACAGAGCATTCTAAAAACAAAAAACAATTCCATGCATGAAATCTGAACAGTTCATATTTGGGGTACCAAATTCTCTAACTACATTTTTTTCCTGTACTGAATGAAATATGTAGCTTCTATATTATCAAAATCCCAATTCTTTATGGTTCAGCAATAAATCAAAAAGTATTTATTAAGCATCGTTTGACTATGTGTCAGATATTGTGCTAGAAGCCTTTGTAGTACAAATACAAGGCATGAAATAATCCTTAGCTGAAAAGGTGCTAATATTACAAATTGGAACCTCCAAATCAACACCAAGTTTCTTGAGACCCCAAGCTTCTTTTCTGTGGTGTATAACTCCATATAAAGTCTCATAACAATGTGGGGATTGTGAAAATATGATTTATTAGTAGTAAGTGTTTGATTTGTATATCTATTTTGTATACTTATACCAGAGTCATATAAAAATTTCTTGGGTGAAAAGGGATCAGGAGTGAAAAAAATTTAAATATAATGGGTATAACAACACAAAAATGAGGATTTCCACCTAGGAAAAACTAGGTTTTTCCTGGCAAAAGATGCTTTGCTTACAAATGGATTTCAGAGTTTCAGTCATGGTAAGCTCACTGGTATAACGATGACAACAGTGAAAATATTTTCACTTTTAAATAGTTCTTTAAGATTTGCAGTGTTTTAAATGCATTCTTGCAATAACCTAAGGTAGATGTTTTTATTTTTCTTAATAAACATTTATTTTCTTCTTTCTTCCTTCCTCCTTTCCCCACACCACTGGGGGAAAAAAAGAAAAGGAGAAACAAAATCTTTGCAACAAATTCCCACAATGGCCACATCTCAAAATGTGTGATGATTCTGCATATTTAATTTATCACTTCTCCATCAAGAGATAGGTATTATTATCATCTTCATTTTTCAGAGGACACTGAAGAGAGTGTCAAAGGCAGAATTTGAATACAAGTTCTTTTGACTCAAAGTCTAAAACTCTATCTAAACCAAGTTGCCCACTTCCTCCACTACTTACAATTGTATAAGAGAAGGTGCACTGAAGCTATTGTCAGGACTTCAGGATGTGTGTGGACACTGCTAGTGGGTAAATCGATATAGATAATATCTACATTATCTAGTTTAAAAGTCTGTTGAAAGGAAAATGTTTTGGTAAATTTTAAAATTTTATGAGTTACTATCAAGTGAAAAAAATAATCAATAGTTTAGCCACTAACAAGCATCAAACAAACATTAATTTAAAAAACAACTACTTAGTACCTGTATCACTTTGGATAATCATTGTCCATCTCTAAGCCTCAAGTTTCCTAAACTTTAACATGAGGGGATTGGATTGAATGATCCCTAAGGTTTTGTCGGGATAGGAGACACCCTGTTTTCCAAGCCCAGTAAGCAGGTTGTGCCCCGATTTTGACATTACTTCTTTCAACTCACCCTCTGGATGATCTCAGCTAAAGCAAAGGCGCAGAATCAGGATTTATGATTTTTACTACTTAGCCCCATTTCCCAGAAGACCCTGACCTGAGAGCTATAATTATAACCAACATAGTGCAGTACAAAGTAATCAATCACTCTGAACAAGTCTGGTGCTTGTAACTACTAAACGAACTGACCCCGGTGCTGCACTCCTGTTCTCACCACTCTTGATTCTGACTCTGTACCCACTGAATGATCAAAGTTCAATGATCCTAACAACTTGAGACAATCATAATTCAATGATCCTTCCTGGATCTGGCCTGCTTTGTTCAACTCCAGCAACTCATGGGTTGGAGACCAGTTCTGGTCTGGCTGACAGTTTGTTCCACCCTTAAATCTTATGTCTCTCTATAAAGAAACCTAACTATAAGACTAGAGCCACTTCCAGGTCTTACTGGACCATAACCATTTATGTCTTTCAGCTTCATTATTTCTTTGTTATTTTATCTTTTGTAATACAGAAAGGTATGGTTCTTTAGATAACTATGTAAAAAATTACAAATCAGCATGACCTCATTTTCATAACTATAAATGAGAAAATTTAACAAGCACAAAAATAGTGTGAAGAAACTAATTTTCTAAAGTCTTCCTGAATAAGCTCTTTATCTAGAGTATCCTAGATGTCTAGAAACACGGTGTGTTTCTAATTATTTTTCTTTAAAAAAATCATAATTTATATATAAGATAAACACCAAAGACTAATTTCAAGGGACTCAATAAGGATAATCTGTGGGTGTTTTGTATCTGGAAATGTAAACCATATGTCTAAGATTGTCAGTGGTAACTGGGTAGGTCAAAAGAAAGAATGGGGTAAAGCTGAGTAAGATGTGATTCTAGAAAGCAAAACTGTTAGGTAAAGGAAAAAAAAGTCATGTTATGCTAATGAGGGACAAGAAGAAAAATTGACAGAAATTAGATGGGGAAGGAGGATCAGTAGTCCTAGAATCCTACTTATATTGGGAATGGGTTCAAGAGAGAACAATACATATGTATTTAAAAGAGTATAAAAATTTTCTAAATTTATAAAGAAATAGGAAGGGAAGGTCTTGCTTCTATTCTTTACTTGTTAATTGTTGAGACAAGTCATTCCTATTAGATAATTTAAGGGTTACTATTCTAAACAAAATAAGAAAACTGCATAAATTCCATTAAATGTAATAAAAAAAATGGTAATTTAATGATATTCACCTGTTCACACAAACTAAAGAAGTGTCTAAAATTAAATATTTGAAGGAACAGCTTTTCAATGATTAAAAGTATTAACTCTAATCTTCAGGTAAAATGGAAATACAATCACATTATCTTGAGAATACATGGGATTTTACCAATCTGTAAGGCTGTACAGGCTACACAGCTTTCTATAGGTGAGACAAATTAAAATGAAACTTGCAGTTCTGGGAGTTCTTACAACCCTTTTAAGTAGGTTGTGCCAATGTTATGATTCCCATTTTGGAGATGAAGCTCAGAGAACTGAAAGGGCCTTAACTAGGGTCATCCAATGAGGAAGTAGTTGAATCAAGACTCAAACTCAATCCTTTACCCTCTAAATCCAGTTCTATCACACCACAATTGAAAAATTTGGGAAAAGATTTTGCTTCTCTCCATGAAACTTCTACGAATTAAAATGAGCTAAAAAATATGATACAAACTGATGGCTTTAAAAAGTTCCCAGCATTTTTCATTGCTACGAATTTTCTAAATTAATCTACAATTTGCAAAAGATTCCTAGAGTAGGAAGGTCATTACTGCCTTCCCTCTGGCCAGAACTTCATGATCCAAGTAATCTACAGAATATCACTCACCTGTAGACTCAAAATCTGGTGTTTTGTACTTTAAAGACCAATCAATGGGATCAGGCCTCTTAACAGTCACTCCTTCCATTTTCAAAATATTGCACATTTCTTCAATTTCAGCAACAGCCTTTTTCAAATGCTCCTTGGGAAAATACTGGCCTCCATACTGCTGGTAAAATGGCCAATACTTCTCATATGTGTTAGCCTAGAAGCAAAAGAAAGCAGATCAATTCTTGGCGAAGAAAAATATAACTCAGGATGGGTTAGAACACTCACTGAGGGCAATGTGCAACTTTATATAACCGAACTTAACTGTGACAGCTTTCCTGATCTAATGTTTGGGATTATCTTCATCCTGGCTTGAGATATTATACCCCTATCATCCATAGCATGGTCTTATACCCAGAATACTCTTGGCCAATTTCCACACTATTCAGAGGCACAAGCTTAAGTGTTTCTGAGTCTTGGAGAAATGTAAAAAGAGACAGACAGTGAACAAAGAACATAAACTTTGCTATAATAAGGCAGACTCAGGGGCTTTTCAGCTCAGTCTAACTGCTATCAAAGCATTTCTGGTGGGACTGTAAGAACTCTAAAGGTAAAATTGTTTTCCTTGATAACAATGTATTGGGAGGATAGGGGTAGGGTAGAGGGGATGAATTTGCCTAGAGTGCCTAGAGAATTTTGCCTAGAGTCTTCACCTGTGCTGCCAGTTTCCTCATTTGTAAAGTTAAGAAAGTTGAACCAAATAATCTTTCTAGCTCTAAAAATATGCTTCGTGGATGAAAACATTCCTACAGCAGATGCAAGCCCTGCTCCTTCTCTACAGTTCACAGTCCTAGAGAGCAGCTAGCAGCAAGGGGCAAGGGAACTGAACCACTTGAACGAAACCTTAAGTCCGGGCAGCCTGACTAGAGCTTGGTGGGCCCCAGCTAGGAGCTGGGATCTGGGATCTGGACCAGCTGTCTGGTAGGAAGGAGTGGCTGGAAAAAGCCCTTCAGCAAGGCGAAAAGACAGGGCACCAATGGGTTATTTGCCTTCATCCTGAGTTCTGAATGAACCACAGGGACCAGCACGGCCACAATCTCACAAATCAATGAGACAAAAGGGATCAGATTCACAGCGGCTCTGGCCAAAACCGGGCCCTGTCCAGCGGGGCACAGCGAGTTTATTCCAGCCTCTCCCTGTAGGAGCAAACTTCTGGCACAGAAGCTAACAAAAGGGATAATAAATTACTCTCTGGAGTTCTTCCAGACAAGCCAGGCCCGGCACCCATTCACTTTTCCCTCCTTTTCATGCCAAGCACATCTCCTGAAGGCCACAGCCAAAGGCCAAGGCGGACCTACAGGAGGATGGGCTGTGACTGCTGGGCTCACCCGAACCACATCCCAAGGAGTACTTACAGGGGGGCTTCTGGGCAGGGCGGAATTTTCCTAGGGAGACATGAAGCGAACTGAGGGAGAGGGAAGTGTTTGAACAAGTTATGAGGGTTACTCAAGGAGAACTCGACTTAGAAATCAGTTGGACAAGGTCCAGGTGCTCAGGATATAATTTTTTTTTCCAAGAGTGAGATAGAAACTATTTGCACTCCTTCATGAACCAGCTCAATTACTTAACAATCATTTACTCAGTGTCTGCAGGATAAAGAGCACCATTTTACGTGCTCTGCACACTGTAATTTTAATAGAAGACGGCAGGAACAAAAAAGCTATCCGTGTTACTGAGCTCTCAGTTTGGTGTTTTGGGAGTACTTATATTTTCTGATAGCCAAGTGAAGGTTAAAGAGCTATTTGCTGTTCTTGGAAATTCAAGGAACTTTTGCAGATGTTCTGTTTCTTATTTACCCAGCTGGAAAATGAACTAATTTTAACCCTGTGACTTGAAATACCTTTTGCATTTATATTGAATCTACACCCCCACCCACACCCCCACACACCCACCCCATACAGCCTGGTTGAAGGGGCATGTGTGTATGATGGAAAGATTAAATGGATCTCAGTTTCTACTTATAAATTAAAGAGAATGGCCTGAAAATGGTTTCCGATTGATCTATGATCCTATTAACAAGTATTCATCATCTTTTACAGAAAAAAAAAAATCATACTGAGAATAATAATATATACACTATAAAATATGTATATATGTAACATCTGCTATTTTGCCCGATTCCCTCAACACTTAAAATCTATTCCATGCAATATGCTCTCTCTACTATGCAATTTAGCATTTTATTGCATCTCATATTGTTTCTTAAATATTTCATTGCACATGTATTACTTCTCTAATTGAGTAATATACTCTTTTGAGAAGGAATTAGAAATTTGATGAATCTTGTAGTACCACATAGTGTTAGATTCAAAACAAGAGCTCAAAAAACAGCTGCTTATGGATTAATTTTGGTTCCTTGTACAAAAGCATGATGTAACTGTCCCCCCATCTATAAGGAATGCAATTAGTTTTCTAATAATAAAGAACTAAGCAATTTACATTCTCTACCTCGATTCTTCTTCCTTCATCTATTTTACTAATAAAGTTAGCACCTTCATTTGCAAGATGGCTCATTGAAGTTGGGAACTAAACAATCAAATTTTAATCAATTTAATTTAATTTTAATTTTTTAAAATTTAAATATGAGACCATAACCTTGGTCTCATTAGCATCATGCTGCAATTAATGGAGCTATTGACAAAAAAGTTACTGTTATTAATAACCACCCCAGCAATGGAATTCTGTAACATGCTAGCCTATAGTATCTGTATTGTGAGGAGTTAAAACAAGAGTTGAGTTGTAAAAATTCATTTAGTGGTTAAAATCTTTCAAAAAATTACTCTTACTTGTTAAATCCTCTTACTCTCATACTCTTTTAAGGTTGGTAGGGAGAAGTATTTGTTTGCAGGTGCAGAAAGCAAAATCAAGAACTACAAAGTAACTTGCCCAATGACACAAAGCTAATTAGTCCAAGAGCTAAGACTAGACATCCAATAAATAACTGACAATTGGCCAACTCAAGTCTCCTGACCTCCAGAGTCCAGTACTCTTTCCACCAAACCATGAAATTTCAAAGTGAGTTGTCCAAGGTTATAGAGCAAATCGGAACAGAGATTATAATAAATTCTAAATAGTCTGATTCTGAACGATATCATATGGCATGAGGTCAACATTTTCAGAAAACAATTTAAAAACATGTCTTGAGTTTGATCTTGGGGGAGTTTTGCTAACCAAAAAGATCCAGGAGATGGAGTAGCTTCCCATGTAGGAAGATAAAAAGGGATATTCTTTTAATGTCTGTAAAAATCAAATAAGAGCACCAGAGAGTTTATTTACAGAATATATTCATCTGGAATGTCAGAATGAGAATTTTCTAAGAGATTTAGAACGGAAGGAAACATTACTTTAGACATCAAGTCATTAAGTCCTGCCCTTCTTTGTGACTTGTTCAGATTCTACTTCCTTAAGGACCCATAGCCAGGGTTCATTCAATACCTTGAAATCCAAAAGTCCTACAATCTAGCCAATAAGTCAGACTCTCTATGCATCTGTCCATCTTCCCATATAGACCACAAACTGCAGGCACGGGGCTTGTTGATGACATGGCCCTTCCTTGTTCCTTTTCATAAAAATAACCATAGCCAAAAACAACCAAAAATCGCTGAGGAAATCATAACCTTTACCCAGGGATGCCAGTCACTCGAACAGTATTTATGATCTGGGAATTAAAAAGAAAAGTAAAAAAAAGATAATCCCTGCCCTCAAGAAGCTTCTAATCTGATACTCCTGGGAATATTGCTCAAGGAGGTAAAAGTCAATAAAGAAGGGTCCAAAGTATTCCAGGTATAGTAGCACTTTTTGTGCCAACAAGGAAGCAAAATAACCAAAATGAATCGAATATTTATGACTTGGGGAATGGCCACACGGGTCAGCCGTGCTATGTGAATGTATTCACATAAGAGAATTTTATAGAAAGTAATAATCTAATTCGTTCAGAGACACAATTCCAATGCAATAAGCATGTGTAGAAGAACATCATTCTTGGTGACTGCAACTATATACATGAAAATATCATTTAAAAAGTTCTAGGGTCTTAGGGCTAAAAAGGACCTCAGAGGCCATCTCACTTACAGATTTGAGGAAAACTGAGTCCTGGAGAAGTCAAATGACCGATTCAGAGACATAGAAATAATAAAAAATAAATAAATAAAAAAACAGCCGGTTTGGGATATAAACCCAGAGCTTTTGCCTCCACCTCCAGTCTTGACCATCCCTCCATTGCTCAACCCTGCCTGCCACATGTGGGCAGCCTCTGGACCTGGGGCTACGGAGGGCAGAGCTGAGGTCAGGTCTGAGTGTGAAGAAGGAAGGGAGACTCGTTCAACCCCTCCATGCTGTGGCTCACATTCCCTGAGATAATAGAAAAATCAGTAATGATCCCAGAGAACAGATAAATGAAACACTCCTCTTGGCAGAGAGGCAGGCAACTATGATGGGATAATGTTGTATTCCCTATGGGCTCTGATTATTCAGATTTGTTACAAAGAACTGAATTTTAAGCGGGATATGGATATCCATATGTTTTTGATATAAAAAAAGACATCAAGTCAACTTTTTTTTTAAAGAGAAAAGCAGCAAGAGACAATAAGTTTCTGGACAGGAGACCTAGGTTCAAAATTCCAGTTCTGACATACTGGCTTTTTAATCACTACCAAGGCTTCAACTCTTAAGTTTCAATTTCTGAAAAATAAGCACGTTGGATTAAAAGGTAAATCTCAAGCTTTCTTCCACTTCTAGATCCTGTGCTGTTATGATACGATGACTTACTTACAAACAGAAAAATGCCCCTTGTTTGGATATGAACTCACACACATACTCTCCAAATTTTGAGGTACAAGTTGTTTCCCGTTCTACTTTTGTGACTATATAACCAGCACTTAGCACATCTAGCCCAGAGCCATGTTTAATAAATTCATGTTAATTAAGAGATTAAGCTAGACTAATAGCTCCAATAATAATTGTACCTTCTATTTACAGAAAAACAAGAAGCACAGCTTGAAAGTTGTAATTAAGTTAACAAAAACACATATTAAACTATTAGAACTTGTCAAAAAGTAGAATGACCTGCCTCACTCAGAAGGGATAGGGTTACTCTACCCTTGGGTGGACGTTAGGGACCTTCAATCAAAAGCTGGCTGCCCATCTGTTGGGTATGTAATAGAGTGTGGAGCCTCTGAGGTCCCTTTCTACTCTAAGAATCTGTGAATTTGTCATAAGGACAGAAGTACAGCATGGCTGGGGATAATCAGTCTATTTTCTCTCTGATCAATCAAAATTCTTCTGAAGAACCCACATGATGTTAATTCTCCCAGAAGACTAGAACAGATCTATATATAAATGTCACATTTGAACATAAATTGTAATTTTTAAAGTATAAGTAAAATTCTACAAAGGACTATTAACTTACTATTAATATCTACAATAATACCTAGAATTTCTTTATAGGCACTATCTTCCCCAATGCAATTCTCCTTTACCTAAATAGATGTTTTTTGAGAGTTACCAAGATTTTTAAAAGGTCACCCCCAAATTAACAGTGATAAGACTCTGCACCCTTTGCTAAACTGTTCCTCCTATGACAGACTATGGCTTGACCCACACTCACAGTCTTTCCAGTCTGAGAATCTGACAGAATCTTATGCTTCACTGGTAATCTGTAGGAACACAAGATCATCTTCTACACCAGGAGGAAGCATCGAAAGTAAGATTATGGTGGACAAATGTAATCCTAAAAATTAAGTGTATTTTCTCCTCTAACCTAAATGATTCTCAGTGACTTAGCTCTAACAGTGATTTAATATCAGAAACATTTCTTATTCTTCCAATCAACTGCCAAAATGAGCTGAACGAGAAGTTTAGAGCTGAAAGGACCTTAGACAATCTCATTTTACACCTTCACGCTATATCTTCAAGAGCGGAAAAGATTAAGTAATTTGCCTATGATAATGTAAGCAGAGTATGGCTGATCCGGGGCTAAAACCCAGGAGTTGTGACCAAGAAGCAGTCCACAAAAAGCTATCTTTAAAAATAATGATTGCCCATCTTCAATAAAGTAGCTAAGTTGGTTTAATAAGTTTCTGCAGCTTGAAGTTATATAAGCTGAAAGGCAGTCTAACTCTTGCTAGACTGATGTTGAGAGGGCTCTATTTTTTCCCCCGAGGAAAATCTGTTTACCTGATTTTGTGCTTTTATACTTTAGGGAGCAAAATGTACACCTTAAATTGCATAAAGGAAATACCAGGTCAGGACACCTAAAATCCATCATAAATAGATAAAACCATTTGGTGAAGGCATGCACACATACACTCGCACAGACTTTTGGAACTTTTGGAGCACAGATTTTACCTTGACTTCCACGGTGAATGGTGGAACACAGGCATTTTCAGCTCTGCCTACAATCACCTCCTCAAGTGGGTCCCATTCGTTATAGGAGGAGACAGGGCAGTCCTTAGGAACAGGATCTGTGGCCTTGTCTTCAGCAGCAAAGGAGTTTCTGGAGGCTGCTGCAGCCTGGGTGCTCTGGAAAGCTCGCTGCACCCATCCTGCAAAGACTCTTCCAATCTTCAAAAAGGAAAGAAAGAACATTATTCCCCGTGCACGTCTGCCCTATCCTGGTGGGTGATCAAGTCACTGAGCGCTCATTGTTCCTCAGAAGGGCCGCCCTCTCCTTCCAGGCACCCTCCTCCCCACACCTGCAGCAGTCTCTTCCTGGAACAGGCATCTTCCCGAAAACACCCACCTGCCCCTGAAGCCAGATCCCGGCTTCCTTCCTCCCCGCTGGTCCATCGGGGTTTCCTAGTCAACTGTCTCAAGCCACCCCCGCTTAACCTCTCATCACCCTAACGTCATGAGTCGCAGGCTCCTGGAGGAAAGGGCTTTTGTCGCTTTCCCCGCTGTCCCCAGGGCCTAGCACAGCACATCCTCTCTCCCGGCCGGCCGGGCTTCGGGCGTGGGTTTCCGCCCTTCTGGAAGGCTGTGAAAGGTGACCAGTGCTAACTGTCCCCGGCAAACAGACGTACGCCTGGGATGGCATTGGGAAAACGCACTCCCTCCCACGAGAAGCAGCTACTTTTCCTCTCTGGAATGCTTTCCCGCCTTTGCCATCTCGTCTCTGGAAACGAACCCCCCGCTTCTTTCCGGGAGAGCGGAGTTTAGAAGCCAGAAACTGGATTAAAGCAGGACGCATAGGGAAGAGGGGGTAACGGGGGTGGGAGAACAGCTTAAAACGAACGAGGCTCAAAGGGACCGCAACAAGTTGCAGCGCCCGGCCGGGCCGAGGGGGAAACATTGGGGACTCGGGCAGCTGGGAGGGAGGAGGGGCCAAGTGCTCCCCAGCCAGCTGCGGGGCGGGGTCTGACTATTCCCGTTCCAGGGAGGACCCACTGTTGGTCTGGGCTCGCCCGCTCGCACAGCCCCATTGGCACAGAGTGTGCCGTATGGCTCTCCGCCCCACCCCGCCCCCGTCTCCCGCACAGGTGCGCCGCGGCTGGACGCTCGCCGCGGCTGGACGCTCGCAGGCTGCAGGGGGGTCAGGCGCATCCCATCCGGGTCCCCCGCGCAGCCCCATCCCATCCGGGTCCCGCCGCCGAGGGGGCGCAGGGAGGAAGGGAGCGGCGGGGATACGCACCCGAGAACCGATGTAGTGCACCGCCTCGGCCCCCCGGCTCCCGCCGCGCAGGCACCGAACCCGCAGCATCTTCCCGAGCGCAGCTGCTCCGCTATCGCAACGTGGCCCGCCGCTGCCTCCGGCCCGCAGCAGACGCGCCTCGGAGCCACCCCCCTCCCGGGGAGCCTTATATGCCAGTTTCCCCCCCTCGCGCCCTTCCCCGGGCGCTGCCATTGGCTGCCGAGAACAGGTGGTGGGGCCCCACGCGGAGCAGGAAGGTCAGGGGGCGGGCCCCAGCCCCGAGGGCGGCGGCGGCGGCGGCGGCGCGGGGGTCGCCCGGCGCTTTCCTTTTTTAGCTTTCCCGAAGCCGCCTGCAGATAGCCGGCCGCGGCTGTGTTTTGTGCGGGGCTAGGGGAGAAAGCTTCTCCGCATCCGGGGGAGGAGGGGGGAAGGACCGGGAGAGGGGCTCCGCGTAACGCGGCAGGTCGTCTCGTCCCGTGTTTTATTACAATACACGGCTAGAAGTAGTAGTTACGTGTTCCATAATGTAGCGTTTAGTTATCCCACTCTCTAAAACAGCCTCATCGCCTTAGTTCTCCCAGCCATGCAACGCGAGCCGCCTCTGGGGAACGGGGATTGTGCGGAGAGAGGCCAGAGACCCTGGGCAACCCCACGTTCGCTCGCCCTGTAGCCTGAGAGCGACTCAAATCCAACTTACAAACGCCGGCATGGTCAGGAGGACCCGAGTTCAAATGTGACCTCAGACACTGAACTCTTCCTGGCTGTGTGACCCTGGACAAGCCACTTAACCCCAAGGGCCTCAGCCAAAAAAAAAAAAAAAAAAAAAGACCGTACGGATTATTTGACCTTTATGATACCTCGTGCCATTTGGGGGGAGGGGGGTAGCGTCTGGAAGCAGTGTTGATTTTGGAGCCAGACAGACGGAAGTTCTTATCCACTTCTCCACACGTGTGACTGAGGGCGAATTATGCAACTTCAGTTGGCATCATTTCCCTTCTCTATAAAATGAGGCGGATGGCCTTGATGGCTTCTAAAAGGGTCCGTCTAGACCCAGTCCTCACACCCTGCCTAAAGAACATGTTAGTTTCCAGATGAGGGAACTGAGAAGGAGAAGCTGTGGGCGGGCCCAGGCCGATAAGGCGGCCAGTGTCAGGGACGGAAGTGGCGTCTGAAACTCAGGGGTCCTTCAGCCGCGTGCAGGAAACAATAGCTCCCATTTGTTAGCCCTTTCGGGAGAACTTTGTGACGGACTTGGTACTACTCCCGTTTTGAAGAGAAGGAGACTAAGGCCGAAAGAAGCTAGGTTACTTACTGCAGGTCAAGTATCTAAACCCGGTCAATACCCCTTCTACCGCAACAGAGCAGTTACTAATCTATAGGCTTGGTGACAGGAAGGTGAGCAGGTGAAAGAAAGGGAGCAATGGCAGTTTTTAACACTAGTGTATGGAAATTAAAATTGATTTTTTTTTTTTTTTTAGCTGAAGGGAGGAGTGGGGAAGAGGATCCACTGGAGCATCATTAGGAAAACTCAAATTAGTTAGAGTGCTTTTTCTTAACATCAAGCTTTTTTGTCTTATTCTTCCATCAGACTATAAACTCTTTGAAGGCAAAGCCTGTTTTGTTTTTCAACTTTTTATCCCCAGGATTTGCATAAAACAGGTGTTCAATACATATTTGTTGTGTTTGAGTTTTTCTCCTCCCCTTTCTGACTTCCCCAAAGTACCTGTCCTGACATTCACAGAACTGCCTAGCGTTCATTTGTCTAATCTACATTAATTGATTGTAAGCTCCTGTTACTTTCCCTCTCAGAACCTAAATGCTACCAGTCCTTTCTATGCCTTATGACCTGAGCATGGATTCTCCCTTAAGATGTTATCGACCCCTAATTAGAATATGAATTCCCTGCAGAACAGGATCTCTCTTGATTCCCTATTTGTGTCCTCCCCACTTGACACCTGACTAGCATTTAATAAATGGTTTGCCATTCTCTTCATTTCAGGACTGATGAATGGCAAAATGGGAAACAAATGAAAGGGGTAGGGATTCTAGAAGTAGATCTTTGATTATTTGACCATGGGGGTATGGCAATAACGAAGGAAGTGGGCTAAGTACGTCGAATTTTGATATAGGAGTGTATAGAACTAGCCATCCATCCTCAAGGTTGCAAAAAAAAAAAAAAAGGCTCATTTGAGAGTTTTTGTCTTGATAAACTTGGTTTAGAAGGATCTCTCAATGGAGGGACCGGGTGAAGACTTAATAGAATGAATAATACAGACGTTTCGAGAGATTAAAGGTCATGATGGCCAGGAGGAACAAATTTAGGAGGAGTCTATGGGAGAAGTGGATATGACTAGAAAGCCATTATCAAAAAAGGCAATTTAAGCAGTTCCAAATGATGATGAGTTCTATGGTGGGGCCATACTGATGAAGAAGCTGAGACAGTGGAAATGAAGGTCACTATAGTTCAAGAAATTGTGTTCATGTTGTTAGGAAGGTCATCAATGAACAAAGTGGGGTGGGGAGGGTCACAGATTGGAGAAGAAACTGAGGAAGTTATCTTGGAGATCAGCAGAAGTCAGTGGAGACAAAGGTGGGGAGACACTAACATAAGGTGATTCTTTGGACAGGCTTTGGAAAGATGGTGGCAGAACAATAGTTAGGACAGAGCAAAAGGGAGCAAATAAAATGCCACATCTGCCTTTTTCCCAAGGGAGGAGGCATTGCTAGGAAAAATACAGGGTTCATTTTAGGTGAAATGGCTAAAGGAGTAGTGGAGGATGTGTGGGAATTTGTTCACAAAAGAACAGGTTCCCAGGCACAGAGTGGAAAGGGATATAGAGTAACTAGGATAGGGGGAGTGTTAGGCTGGATAGGGATGGTACATCTGGAAGAGATAGTAGCAGGGGAGGATAACAGTGTCTGATTTTTAATTTGGAAAGTGGGAGGTGGGGAGGTAGGCTAGAGACACATGATGGCAATAGAGAAGAGGGAGGGCTAAGTAAGTAGAATTCTGATATAGAAGTGTATAGAACTAGCCAGCCTCAAGGTTGAAAAGAAATGCTCATTTGAGAAATTTGTTCCCAGGGAAGTAGGACTGGCCTGGTGGTTGTGTTCCCAGCCTCGGATGGGTGGGCAGATGGAGGATTGATGGTTTATGCCCTGCCTCCACAAAAATGAACAAACAATGGAACCTTATTATAACACTATTTACTACTTTACAGATTTGGATTTACCACAGAGCACACCATGTCCCCTGAAATGTGTAGGCTCCTAGAAAGACGACCATAAGCTTAAGATTTGGAAGGGAGAAAAGTCCAACTCTGTGAGTTAACAAGCTGTATGACATTAAACAAGTAAATCACTTAACTTCTCTGAGACTCAGTTTCCTATTAGGACAAATGGGGCTGGTTTTAACCTTCCTGAGGCCCTTTAAATAAATGAGGTTCTTTAAATACTCAATTGGAAATAAAATCACAGTGCTATTAATTGAAGAAACCTCAGGAATTATCAAATCCAGTTAGTCAACAAGCAATTATTAAGTGTTTATTATGTGCTAGGCAGTGGAGATATAAAGAAAAGTAAAAAACAAAACAAAACAAAAACTCAGTCCCTGCTTCAAATTCTAAAGGAGACAACATGTAAACAACTGTATATAAAGAGGAACTGGGGGGAAAAAACAAGCTTCCATCTGTTTTTCCTCTACGGAGAAGCATCTGAGACGGGGAAATACTGTGAAAAGTATAAAACTGCCTATAAGTGTCATACGGGACCTAGCTCCAGATAGAAGATAGAGTTGGAAGGGACTTCAGTCCATCCCCCTCATTTTATAGAAAAGGAAACCAATGCCTATTAAGGTTAAATGAGTTGACCAAAATAAGTGTGAGATGTAGGACTCAAACTCAGGTTCTAAACAGAGCCAGTGATCATCCCACTGTACCAAAGAGAATGTATTTAGTAAAAGTCTAATATTGTCCATAGCCTTTGACTCTATAAGCAGCTAGGCTTATATACCAAGGAAGCCAATGATAAGAAAAACGCAACTTATACCAAAATATTTGCAGTCACACTTACTGCAATAGTAAAGAATTAGACATAAAGTAGATGCCTATCAGTTGGGAAATGGCAAAACAAATTGTGGTACTTGAATGTAGTGGAGGGCTATTTTGCTATGAGATATGATAAATATGATGACAACAAAGAAACATAGAAAGATCATTATGAGACAATTAGGGTGAAGTTAGCAGGGCCAAGAAAACAATGTGCACAATGACTACCAACAATGTAAACATACACACACACAAACACAACCCACAAAAAATAAAAAAGGAATAATGCAAAATTAGAAAAAAAACAAGCTCCAAAGAAGAGATAGAAATCACCCCTTTGCAGTTACCTTTGAAAGGTTTAGTACACTGCATACCTTTCCTAATGTATTGATTAGTTTTGTGGGATTTTTTACTTTTCTTTTTCTTTCTTAAAAATAAGATTTGTTATATGGATGGCTCTCTGGGAGGGAAAGGAAAAGGAGGTATATTTGGTGATAAAAAAAACAAAAGATAGCAATAACAATTTTTTAAGTCCAATATAATGAGGTTAGAAGATCAATCCAATCCCTCAGACGTTTTCCTTCTATTCTTTAATTTTGCCTGGATATCTATGAATACTTAAGGTTTCCATCTATTTCATCATATATAACTGCCCATCTTTCCCATGGTTGGAGTGCTTTCTTCCCTTAATGTTTTGGAACTCCTAACTTCCTTCAACGCTCAGCTCAAGAGTTAGCCTTCTTCCATACCCCCAAACCCATTTCTCTTGCCAAAATTATGTGTGGACATGGTGTTGTTTGATTCATAGAAGGCCCTTAATAATTGTTTGATCTATTAACTTTCAATTTTTGTAAATAATGGATCCACCCTCTTTTCTGATCTGTCCTGACCTTTATTACATATTTTGCGCCCTGTACCAGTCTTCATTAAGACTTTACAACAGCTAGTTGCCAATGATAGGATGGCTGTCCATGAAAGACATCATAGAGAATATTCATGATGAGAAAAAAGTAAGTTGGTCACAGTGAAAATGAGAGATAGTAGGAGAGCAACTCAGATGGCAAACTGGACATGAAAATGTTGCAATCTGCTCAAAGTAAGATATTTAATTTTAACAATAGCCTGTCCAAAAAAAAAGATGAACCCTGCAATCTACATACACCTTTCTTTAATCATCTACAATTTTGATTCTTCTGAGACCTCAGTTTTCCATGATTCATAGCCAAATATTGGTGTTAAAATAATAGTTTCTTAATAAATATTTGTTTAATTGGGTGGAATCAACAATGCAATAGCAAGCTTTCTTAAAATTCTGAAAATCTATTGTGATTCAAAAAAAATCAAAATAAAAAAATTTTAAAATAAAAAAATGTCAGTTGGAGTAAGAGAGTAACAAAGGTCTAAAGAAGCTACCATGAGGCAGTAAACCTATCATGAGGTTTACTAGGAAGTAAACCAGGCTGATCAAGGCTAGAAAGAGCTCCCCTGGGGAGTCACTTCACCCTCTGGCAGATTTCAACTACGCCAATGAAAGATTGTAAGTAGCATTCACACCTGTCTACATCTTCTAAATTTCAGTGCCCTTGGACAAAGTTACCTTATCCTAGTTCTGGCTTTGTTTCCAAGAACTGAAAAAGACAGTTATTATAATTGATGTCAAGGTCAGTTTAGCTCAGGTTTGCTCCAAAATTAATCTGACTTTAAGAAAACTGTATCACCTTTTTTGACTTACCTCATTGACAATTTTATCTTTGAGAGAATATGGAAAAAAATGATTTGGGAAACTTTTGTGTTGGATTTAATTTAACGAATGTGGAAAAACTGGTTAGGTTGAAATGGAAGCCACTAGCACTTTCATAATTCCTAATAACCAAGGAAGGAAATGTGGCATAATCAATAGAAAATCACATTTTAAAATAGTTAAGAGAAATAATAGAAATTAACTCATGAGTAAAAATTCAAAAGAGGGAAGGTGACTCAAGGAAAAATGATAGATACCAAAATAAAATTCTTATAGTATGGTCTCAATGAGGAAGGAAATATTAGGGGTGAGGGAGTAGTGGGCTTTTAAAGAGACTTATGTGCCTCTTATGGGGAGTTTTACCACAGGACTGAATGTAGGACATTTATGTTCATGGTTTATATTCAAATAGAGGCAGATAAAAGTGTTGGAGGAGAAAAATACTCCTTCCTCTTTTCCATCATCTTCATCAGTTGGTCAAGCTGTCAATCTATCAACAAGCATTTATTAAATACCTACTATGGGCCAAGCACTAGGAACTAGAAATACAGACATAAAAATTAAATAGTCCCTGCCCTTAATGATCTCATAGTTATAACTGGTTATCAAGCTATTACTGATAAGCTAAATTCTAATTTTATAACTCAGCCAGTAACAGGTTATTCAGGGACTAAGAAGTAATAACTGTTTATGCAGAAACATTGAAATATGCTGAACTTTGATTATATGAGAGAAAAATTCAATTCAATAAATATTAAGCATATGTTATGTGCAAGGCACTGATGATACAAAAAAAAACTAATGAAGTCTCAGGGAATTTACATTCTACTGAACAGAGAGAATATAGAGGCAGATAAGTATTATATAAAGTAATTTGAGGAGAGGGAAAATATTAGCAAGTGAGAGTGAGGGGTGGGTAGGAGAGTCAGGAAAGGCTTCTAGTTGAAGAAGATGAGCCTTGAAGGATAATAAGAATGCTAAGAAGGATAATAAGAATCCTAGGCAAGGAGGACAGCTGCAGGCAGACAGAATATGGAACAGCTTAGCAGTCCATCTAGTAGGTCCTGGCTGGTAGTCTGAAGATAGAATGTCTATTGCTATTGTGAAAATTGATAGTAACAGCAGATATTCCTAGATCTTCTTCATCTTTGCCTCTATCCTCCTCATCTCTATTTTGGGACTTTTCTGGCTTCCTTCAAATAAATCCCACCTTTGGCAAGAAGTCTTTTCCCTTTATGGCAAATGGCCCCTCTCTGAGATGACTTGCAAGTTCTCCTCTTGTTTGTCTTCCACATTAGATTGGGAGTTTCCTGAGGGCTGGAATTATTTTCATTTTTCTGTTTAGCACAATGCCTGACATTTAACAAAGTACTTCATCAATACCTCTTGACTTGATTCCCAAGGAACCTCATACTGCACTTTCATAATGCTAATACAGGTAAACTCTCTGGAAGAATGGAGTTAATAATATTACTGATCTATAGAATCCTTCAGTTCTGGGTACCATGTATAAGGGACTATATTGACAAGCTGGTGTCCAGAGGAAAGCAATCAGTCTGGTTAGAGAATTTAAAGGTTTTGATGTAGTAAGTTAAGATTGGAGAAGACTCAGGGAAGAGATAATGGTTCCTTTCAAATATTTCAAATTGCTATTATCTGCAAGAAAGAATAAGGACAGGGCTTTGATTTAGGCTGCATAACCCCATTAAAAGAGACTTATATCTGATGGGCAAACGCTGGACAAAGACTGTTTCTTTTTTTTTTTTTTAAATTTAATAGCCTTTTATTTACAGGATATATGCATGGGTAACTTTACAGCATTAACAATTGCTAAACCTCTTGTTCCAATTTTTCACCTCTTACCCCCCCACCCCCTCCCCTAGATGGCAGGATGACCAGTAGATGTTAAATATATTAAAATATAAATTAGATACACAATAAGTATACATGACCAAAACGTTATTTTGCTGTACAAAAAGAATCAGACTCTGAAATATTGTACAATTAGCTTGTGAAGGAAATCAAAAATGCAGGTGGGCATAAATATAGGGATTGGGAATTCAATGTAATGGTTTTTAGTCATCTCCCAGAGTTCTTTTTCTGGGCGTAGCTGGTTCAGTTCATTACTGGAACTGATTTGGTTCATCTCATTGCTGAGGATGGCCAGGTCCATCAGAACTGGTCATCATAAAGTATTGTTGTTGAAGTATGTAATGATCTTCTGGTCCTCCTGCTCATTTCACTCAGCATCAGTTCGTGTAAGTCTCTCCAGGCCACAAAGACTGTTTCTAATCAATATAAGGAATTTATAAATCACAGGTCTAGAACTGTCAGGGCTTTCAGAGACTATCTAGTCTAGATTACTCTTTTCACAAATGAGGAAGCTGAGGGCCAGGATGGCTAAGTGACCTTCAGGCAGTTACTCAATTGATAAGTGTCAGAGGTGGTATTTGAGCCCAGGTTTTTGGGTTAGGGTGAGGGATAACAAGAATGGCCTTTAGCATACCGAGTGACTCCAGAGGCTGGGCTCCTTTTCCTGTATTATGGAAGAACTACTAATGATTGGTGATGTCCTAAAATGGAACAGTCTGACGATTTAGTGACTCTCTTCTCTCTGGAAATATCAAAGTAGAGTCTAGATGCTTATAATTATATTAGAGAAGATATTCATGCAATGGACAAGAATGCCAGTATAACCTTTAAGACATTGTTGTTATTCAATTGGGTCCAACTCTTCATGACCTTATTTAGGGTTTTTTAAGAGGACAAAGACACCAAAGATTTGCCATTTCCTTCTCCATCAGATGAGGAAACTGAGGCAAACATGGTTAAGTGACTAGCTAAGTGCCTGAGGCCACATTTTCACTCAGGAAGATGGGGCCTCCTGACTCCAGGCCCAGCCTATGTATTGTGCCACCTCACTGCTCCAATCTCTAAAATACTGTGAAATTAAAAAGTACATTTGAATCAGAGAATTTATGCTGTTTTCTCATTTCTTAGTTCTCATATTTTTTAGGCTTAAATCTAGCTCCTTTTGGGGATTTGTCTAAAAGCAATCAATAGATACTTTCTTCCTTTAAGATTTAACTAAGTCTAAACCAAATGGTGAGGTAGGATCTTGTTAGCTAGGAATTGTGAGATGATAGAACTGTAACCTTTTATTTCTCTCACAATTTATTAGTGAATTGTGAATGAATCTGAATATAAAATGAATTTGTGATCTCATCAGTTTGGGTATTCCCCGCAATAATGCAAATCATAACTTGCCTCTGGGTGACTCTGGTCCTCCATAAATTTTTGACACAGGACTTACATACTAGTGAAGCATATTATTGGCTCTTGCCAGGAGATCTATCTTTCTTGATGAATTTTAGGTTTTTCAGATGATATGCTTTATTCCAGTCCCTCATCTAAATTCCTCATTTGTTGTCTCCAGAACCTCATTATCCTGCAAGATGACATCTGAAACACACTTCCCCAGGACCCCCCACCCCCAGCTGGTGCCCCTGTTTCCTTCTGACTAAAGAGGGCTCCCCCCAGAACCTCCATTCTAAGGAGGGCATCAGGGCAGTATCTCCTCATTTCCTTACCTCCTCATTCCCTCTACTACCCCCCTCTACTCCTAGACTTCATCCTGGCCCCGATTAGCCCCCTCCTCTCTTCAGAGAATTTATTTTCTTTTTTATTTTCTTGATGATTCTTTTTATGTGCTGTCTCCTCCATCAGACTGAGAGCTTCTGTCTTTTGCTTTTTAAAAATATATCTAGCTAGTCCAAAACGTGCAATGAGCCTAGTCCATAATGGAATATAAAAGTTTATTGACTGACAGTATGTTGCAGCCTATTTACACCTACATTGTGTTTCTCCATATGCGATTTCACTGGTAAATAGATTCCATGACCCACAAATCGTAAGAAGAATATTTATGTTTTAAATGATGGGCCTTTTTGGAAGAAGCTGGGAGTCTTTAAAGGAGCTTTGCGATTTCCTGAAGGCAATCCTTTCTTCATCTCCAGATTAATTCTGTGTGTCCATAATAATATGTCCAGTTCTGTCGTTATACAAACACACACATGTATACATGTATATACATACTCATGTGTGTACAAGCATATATGATAATTCATTTATACACATCTAATATATTATACTGATAGACAAGTTCTATGGGTTGTCCCTCTAGTCAGATACCATAACTTGGATGTGGTACACAGAAGTACTAAATGCCTGTTCATTAGTCAATCAACTATTGACTAAATTAGCAAAAAAGAGGGCTTTTTTTTTTTTAATTAAAGCTTTTTATTCACAAAGCATATTGCATGGGTAATTTTTCCAACACTGACCTCTGCATAACCCCCTGCCGCAAATTTTCCCCTTCTTCCCCCCATTTCTTACCCTACCTGGCAGGCAGTCCAATACATGCCAAATATGCCAAAATCCATGCCAGATCCAACATATGTATACATATTCACACAGCCATCCTGTTGTACAAGAAAAATCAGATCAAGAAGGAAGAAAAAGAAAAACTGAGAAAAGAAATAAAATGCAAGCAAATAACAGCAGAAAGAGTGAGAATGCTATGTTATGGTCCACACTCTGTTCCCACGGTTTTCTCTCTGGTTACTGAACAATTGAAACTGGTTTGAATCATCTCAATGTTGAAGAAAGTCACGTCCATCAGAATTGATCATCATATAGTCTTGTTGTTGCCATGTATAATGATCTCCCGGTCCTGCTCATTTCACTCAGCATCAGTTCATGTAAGTCTTTCCAAGCCTCTCTATTTATCCTGGAGGTCGTTTCTTACAGAACAATAATATTCTATAACATTCATATACCACAATTTATTCAGCCATTCTCCAACTGATGGACATCCACTCATTTTCCAGCTTCTAGCCACTACAAACAGGGCTGCCACAAACATTCGTGCACATACAGGTGCCTTTCCCTTCTTTATGATCTCTTTGGGATATAATCCCAGTAGTAACACTGCTGGATCAAAGGGTATGCACAGTTTGATAACTTTATGAGCACAGTTCCAAATCGCTCTTCAGAATGGTTGGATGTATTCACAATTCCACCAACAATGCATCAGTGTCCCAGTCTTCCCACATCCCCTCCAACATTCATCATTATCTTTTCCTGTTGTCTTAGACAATCTGACAGGTGTGTAGTGGTATCTTAGAGTTGTCTTAATTTGCATTTCTCTGATTAATAATGACTTGGAGCATCTTTTCATGTGGCTACAAATAGTTTCAATTTCTTCATCTGAAAATTGTCTGTTCATATCCTTTGACTATTTATTAATTGGAAGATGGCTTGAATTATTGTAAACTTGAGTCAATTCTCAATACATTTTAGAAATGAGGCCTTTATCAGATCTTTTTGAATGTAAAAAATGTTTTCCCAGTTTGTTACTTCCCTTCTAGTCTTGTTTGCATTAGTTTTGTTTGTACAAAACTTGACATAATCAAAATTATTTGTGATCAATAATGATCTCTAGTTCTTCTTTGGTCACAAATTCCTTCCTCCTCCTCAAATCTGAGAGGTAAACTATCCTATGTTCTTCTAATTTGTTTATAGTATCTTTCTTTATGTTTAGATCATGAACCCATTTTGACTTTATCTTGGTATATAATGTTAGGTGTGGCTCTATATCTACTTTCTGCCATACTAGTTTCCAATTTTCCCAGCAGTTTTTGTCAAATAGTGAATTCTTATCCCAAAAGGTGGGGCTTTTTGGTTTGTCAAATATTAGGTTGTTAGCTATTTTGTTCTGTGACTCTAACCTATTCCATTGATCAACTAGTCTATTTCTTAGCCAATACCAAATGGTTTTGGTGACTACTGCTTTATAACATAGTTTTAGATCAGGTATAGATAGGCCATCTTGATTTGATTTTCTCTTCATTAATTCCTTTGAAATTCTTGTTTTTCCAGGTGAATTTTGTTATTATTTTTTCTAGTTCAGTAAAATAGTTTCTTGGGAGTTTGATTGGTATAGCACTAAATAAATAGATTAGTTTAGGAAGTATTGTCATTTTTATTTGCTCGACCTATCCAAGAGAACTTGATATTTTTCCAATTGCTTAGATCTGACTTTATTTGTGTGGAAAGTGTTTTGTAGTTTTGCTTATATAGTTCCTGACTTTCCCTTGGCAGATAAATTCCCAAATATTTTATATTATTAACAATTATTTTAAATGGAATTTCTCTTTGTATCTCTTGCTATTGGATTTTGTTAGTGATGTAAAAAATGCTGATGATTTATGTAGATTTATTTTGTATCCTGTAACTTTGCTAAAGTTGTGGATTATTTCTAATAACTTTTTAGTTGATTCTCTGGAGTTCTCTAAGTATACCATCATATCATCTGCAAAGAGTGATAATTTGCTTTCCTCATTACCTACTCTAATTCCTTTCTTGAGAGGGCTTTTTAAACTTTTCCACTTGTGGTCCCTTTTTGCACAAGATATTTTTATGTGGCCCCAGATATGTAAGCATATGAAATAGGCATACAAATCAAACGTTTATGGATAATAAATCATTATTTCATGATCCCCACATTCTGTTATGTGACCCCATCTAGGGTTTTGACACACAGTTTAAGAAGCTTTGAACTAGATAACGTATTCTTCATTTACTTGGTTTATCTATAGGAATGGTTAAACTAAATCTTGTGGGTGGTTTGTAGATCTCTGTTCATTGTCTCTGGGCTTGATGCAATCAGCATAATATCATATGGGAAGAGGAGTATCTGGATTCTACACTAGCTCTCTTTCATCAGAATGGTGAAAACTTTGGCAAATATATCTCCCTGTCTTATGCTTATCTTATATTTATGACTGGAAATCATTTAACAAGGTATTTCAATGTTATTTCAAGAAATGAAATAATTCTGATATAGATAGAAGAAAACTTTTAAGGCAATTTTTTTCATCTACCAAATCAAATGCTCTTAAAGTAAACAACAAACAATAAGCATGGTGCCTGACACATAGTAAGCAATAATAAAAATATTTTTGATTGGTTTCAATCTTTCAGTCAGTTGAAAAACAGAAAAATATTGTCACATGAGACTTTCATGACATTTTATCGAAATCAACCACATGGCTCAGTCAAAGGGTGCCTCTTGGATCAAGATGGAAACATCTGGGATCTGAAAAGGAGGAGAATGAAGGACCAGGACAAGCAGAAGGAAGAGGAGGAGAAAGAGAACAAAATGGAGAAGGGAGAAGGAAAAGAAGAGGAGTAGGAGAGAGAGAAAAAGGAGGGAGAGGAAGAAGAGGAAGAAGATAATTGTATGATTTAATCTCATGGGTACTACATCAAATTATGCCTTAGTGAATGATTGCCTTGGCCAACAAATTCCACAGCTTATGACTAATCTTCTAACTTGTTATAAACTTCTCTGAAATTTCCTCAACTAATCCTTAGATAACAGTCTGTCACTGGATCTCTCCTCAACACCTTTCCAGAATGGTAGGATGTTCCAGAGCATAGGAACTCTGGAAGTAGCATTTAAGAGTCCAGGATCACCCCCCCCTTTGAAACAATGGGGCATTTGACCAAGATATTGAAGACTCCATTCAATTCCTCTCATTGAAACTTTAAAAATTTTCTCAAATTAAAAAAAAAATGTTATTTTAAAACCCAAAGGAACAATAAAAAAAAGTTGCCATATGCAGTCCACAGGATATTTTAATTAAAAGCCTTCTCCCCTTTAAAAACACCTCAAAATAAAAACAACATCATCCTGGAAATCAGGAATAAATGAGCAAGAATAAAAATGTTCCTTTAGTCTAGATAAGCAGGAGGCAAAGGCTGTTCACACTTAAATGAAACAATAGGCTTTTCAGGGACTTTATCATTAACCTTGCTCTGTCTTTTAGGAGTTATCATTCAGATTTAAACAGAACTTTGTGGACAGTGTAACAATTTCATATCTTTTTGGCTAACGTTATAATTTGGTACAAAGGGATCCAGAATTCACATATGAAGACCTCTCTCTCTCTCTGTCTCTCTCACTGTCTGTCTGTCTGTCTCTCTCTCTCTCTGTTCCTTTGTGTGTGTCTCTCTGTCTCTCTCTTTTTCTCTTTCTCCCTTTTCCCTCTGCTTCTCTTTTGCTGTCACTTTGTCTCTCCTATCTCTGTCTCTCTCTCTCTCTTTGTATGTGTCTTTCTGTCTCTCTTTTTCTCTTTCTCTTTCTCCCTTTTCCTTCTGCCTCTCTTTTGCTGTCACTTTGTCTCTCCTATCTCTGTCTCTCTGTGTGTGTGTGTGTCTTTCTGTCTCTCTTTTTCTCTTTCTCTTTCTCCCTTTTCCTTCTGCCTCTCTTTTGCTGTCACTTTGTCTCTCCTATCTCTGTTTGTCTCTGTCTCTCTCAGTCTCTGTCTCTTTCTCTATGTTTCTTTGTGTGTGTCTCTCTGTCTCTCTAACCCTAAATTCTCTTTCTCCCTTTTCCCTCTCCTTCTCTTTCTCTGTTTGTCACTTTGGCTCTATCTCTTTCTGTTTCTCTGTTTCTGTATCGTTCTTCCTCCGCCTCCTCCTCCTTTGTTTTGTGCTGTTTGTCTGGGTCTCTGTGACTCTGGCTGGCTAATACTTCTTTTACCATTCCCACACCTGTCAGCCTGGACTCTCCCCATGGGAGAGATCTGATTTGGCAGATTTTGCCCACTCCTGGGTCTTGCTAGTGGTCTCCTGGGAAATATCCAAGAGGCTTTTGACTCCCAGGAAGAAACATTTCAGTTTCTGGAACTCACCATCCCACCCACCCCGCAATATTAGTAATGAGAAAGGCTGGTTCAGATGATCCACAGGAGCCATGCCAGTTCTATGATTTGGGGCATTTAAAAACAACCAAAAAAAGAGGTGGTAGAGACTAAAGGAGTAATTCTCTCCCATGTCTTGCCACTGTCTTCACTGGCATATTCCTCTCCAAGCCTTGCCCCTTTTTGTCCCTAGAATTCTAGGAAAAGGTATATATACATTCCCACTTATACAACCTTTCCTTTCCAGCAGCAATAGTTCATACTCATATAGCACTTTAATGTTTACAAAGTGCTTTACACAAACATCTCATATGATCCTTAAAACAACCCTGTGAGGTGACTGCTATTATTATTTCCATTTTACGAAGGAAAAAATGTTAGCTCAAAGACTAAATGCCTTGCCTGTGGTCACACAGCTAGTTAAGTGTTAGAAGTGGGATTCAAACCTCAGTTCTCCTTACTCCAAGTCTGGCACTCTCTAAGACTCCATTCTGTGGTGTGGTGTGACTCAAAAAGCTGTCTTTCCAAATTAAGTTATGATTTTATGCCTGAATTGCTGGCATCCCTAAAGGGCAGAGTGAAGCCCTTAATCACACATACTATTTGTTAAGTACACTCAGAAACTTCTTCCAGGGACTAAGAAAATAATTTATTAAGCTTAGTTGGCTAGCTTAAGGTCATAATGGAAGGGAGGCAGGGTCCTCTCTTTCTCTGTGTGTGTGTGTGTGTGTGTGTGTGTCTGCTTAGGAGCCTAAATGTTCTAGCTATATCACTATATTATAATTTCTGGTTTTTTACATATAAATACACACACACACACACACACACACACACACACACACACACTTTTGCTAAGTAAAAATTAATGAGGTTCAACAAGCCAGAAATGCTAAACTGGATGATGAAAGTGAAATTAGGGAGTGAACTCACCATAAAGGACTGATTTAGTAATTATAGACTGAGACATTTAATACATTGCCTTTTCTAGAAAGCCATTCTGTACACGAGACACATATCATTCACACTAACCCTTTCCAGAGAGGCTGTACTTGAAACATGAGAACCCCTGAGTCAGTACTGTAACAACCAGATTTTCTCTCCCTGATGCCAGTCTTTCTCTGGGCTCTGGGAGTGCCTGAGGATTACCCCTCACCCCCAAATTCTCACACACAGCCAGTAAAAATATAGACTTGCTATTATAGGGCTAACTCTTCCAAACTTCTTGAGCTTTCCTTATTCACACCTAGCCCAATATTCTCTTTTGTTTTCCTTTAATGTTGACACTTAAAATACTTTGGAGCCCCAAATCATAGAACTAGAAGGGCTCTCTGGATCATCTAGTCCAGCCTTCCTCATTACTAGGAAAAAAGGTGAGGTCCAGAGAACTTAAATTGTAATGTTAAAGGTCACTTTTAATGGGGTGACCAGTTCCTCCATTTGTCCTATTTCATATTCTGCCTTAAGGTTATGACCGGCTCCTCTTAATGGTTGAGATAAAGGTATTATAGACATTCCTTAATGTCATTAGAATATCAGTAACCTCCATCTATGAGGCCATCCCCACCTAGGTCTCTGCATTATGCCATTGTTCTTGTTATTTCATAAAAGGCTTGCTGTCCCAATACTTGGGGCTAGACTCATAGTCTCATCTAGGCCTGGGATCCATTGGTCCCAGTATTTCTCTCCATTTAATAAATATTGAATTGGTCTCTAATCTCTGTCTTGCTCAGTTTCTTTTGACATTACAAAATGATTTGTCCCTTGGTCACACTATTATTAAGTGGCATAGCAAGGAACTAAAACCTTAATTTCCTGATTCCTTTTTCAGTGCTTTTTCCTTGAGATCATAATCTAAGCTAAATTTTGTATTGTATGGCATCGTCTAAATTAATTGTAGTTTTATGTGACTATTATGAAACTGTCCTCTGGGACTAGAAAAAAAGGAAAAGATGTTTTTGAAATTCAAAACTAGGCCAACTTTTAAGTACAAGATTTACAGAGAAAACAGCAGTCTTCATTCATTCATCCAGTTTAACAAGTATTTACTAAGTGCCAAAGATAAAAAAAACAAAAAAAAGGTCATCCCTACCCTCATGAAATTTAAGAATTTTAGAGATGGTAGAACTTTGGTGATATCTGGCCCAACCCTCTCATTTTACAGATGAGAGGATTTGATAAGGAAGTAGATTTTACAGATGAGGGAACTGAGACCTGAAGAGGTATGTCTTGTGAGACATACATAGTATAAAGCTGTAAGTGTACTATAGAAATTTTATTTGTACATAGCTGTTTGTATGCTCTCCCCCTCTGAGACTGAGATCCTTGAGAATAAAGATAGGTTGATTCCTTCATTTGTTCATTTGAAGGGGCTGGGATGGGTTTTTGTTTTTATTTTGTCTTTCTTTACATCGCTAGGGCTTGTAGCTTACTACAAGTATTTACACTTAATGAATGCTTGTGGACTTGACCACATCTAGCATCTGTTATGCTGTACCATACTGCCTTTCCTTTAAGCCCTGGTTTTTTTAGTTGGGATTTGGCACCTTAGTCTTGAGTAGATAACTAAAGGACACAGAGCCAACAAATTGGTATCCAAAAATAACCATAGTCCCTTGGTGTTAACCCCATAATAATTTTAAAGGAGATAGGGAAAAGGGAAAGGTCAGAGAAATTTTATCTCTTGGCCCCTAAGCCACAGTAATGGCTTATTCAAATGGGATATTCAAATTCAAGAATTTAGACAGCTTCTGATTACATCTGCATTTTATGGTCCTCAAAGGGTGGAGTAAGGCCCTTAACAATGAATACTATTTGATAAGTACAGTCTGAAAGTTCCACCAAAAGGACTGAAAAAAGTATTTACTTGATACACAAAACCAGTCCATTCTACAGAAAGGGACTCAAGGGAAGGTGTATCTATGCATATACATGGATTTAAGCCTTGTCAGAAAGGCAATGCATTATTACCGTTATTCCATTATTCTTCAAGTTCTTGAAATATGTCTCAGGAGAGGTCATATCCTGTTAACATGAGGACAAGAAACTAGTCCTGGGAGGACAGAGTTCATTGTTGAGGAGAAAAGCTCTGAAAAGTCTGAGGTTGCATATTCTAACATGAAAGCTATAGGTTTTTATGAGGTTCAGAAAGGCATTTGATAAGACAATTTCTTCTACCTTTTCCCTGACATTTAGATAGTGGATTTCTCTTTACCTCAGGGTTTAGCCCTAGCTTAGGAAAGGGATTGAATTGCAACACTTCCGGTGGAGATGGACTTGCAGCCTTTGAATATGTGCAACATAAGTACTCTGGCCCCTAACTAAAGGGAATTTGAAATCAGATGCTTCTAGTTGGTTCTATGGTCCCCATGATGGGGAGGAGAGATAGGAGGTGCTGTACCAAAGAGCATCTGCATCTATTTGGGAGAAAAATAAAATGCTATTTTAATAACATAAACAAAAAACAAAGAGTACCAGCAATTAAATCAAGTAGAACCACCTACTTTGTGACCATGAAAAGTGGCTTCCAATCTCTTTCCAACTGGACTCTGTTGGAAGAACAGTCAACACTGGCTCTCCCTTGGACTTTCAAGTGAGTGGGAGATGATGTTTCTCAGCAGCTGCTATGGCTTTATGTACATGACAGTGGGAATAAAAGCTTGACAAGGTGAAGCTGAAACAGGATTGTAAGTTGCGGGTGAACTCTGCTTTATATTTTTCCCTAACACAGATGACTGAACATTGATCCTAAGACACTGACCTTTTCAGCTCTAAGGCCCACCTCATAATTTTAAAAGTTTGGGAACTCCTGCGTGCTGACTGGAATATGTTTTCCTCTACAAGAGGCCAAAGCATGTGTGTCCAAACATTTGATGATCCAATTGATTAATATTCTAGCTATGAAACACATACGTGGATGGGAAGCTGGGTGGCCAGTTCTTAATAGTTTTCATGCTGAGATGATGTGTTATGGTCAAGATAAAATACAAAACCAAAACTTTTAATAGAAAACAGAGTATATAACATTGTAGAAGTTAATTTGAGCGGAAACAGATCTTCAAAATTATCTGGTCCAAACACGTTATTTTATATATGAAGAAGCTGAGGAAGGAATAGAATGCCTTGATCAAGGTCAGAGAGCTAGTCAGTGGCAAGTGCAGGTTCAGAACCCAACCCTCTAAGTCTTAGTTTAACACACTTTCAAGTCATCAAACATTCATTAAGTGGGCGTTACTGTAGGAGATACCATGAAGGTTATGAAGATACAAAGAAAAAACAAAATTATCCCTGCCTTCTTGTTCAGTCATTTTTTTTTCTTTGTCAAATATAATTTTTCATGAGCCCATTTGGAGCTTTCTTGACAAAGATACTATAGTAGTTTGCCATTTTCTTCTCCAGTTCGTTTTTCAGATGAGGAAACTGAGGCAAACAGGGTTAAATGACTAGCCCAGGTAACACAGCTAGTAAATATCTGAGGTAGGATTTGAACTCTAGAAGAAGAATCTTCATGACTCCAGGCCTGGCACTCTATCCACTGTACCATCCAGCTGCCTTCTACATCTTTACCGCATTTTATATTATGAATAAAGAACAGTTTTAACAATATTCGTTTTCTTAGTTAAAATTCTTACAGGTTTACCCAGCACTTTTTTCAACATAACCCTAAAGGCAAAAGGATATTATAATGCACATTTCATAGATGAAAAATTGAGACTCGAAGAGGTCTCAGACTTGCTTAAGATAACAGAGCAGGTAAGTATTGGAATCAAGACTTAGTGTACTTCTGATCATGCAATTAAACATAAGAAAGTTCTTTCATACCTGCTGTTGTGAATTATATATGAATAATTATGTGGAAGTCAGTTCAGATAGGTAGTCTATCCTAATCTTTTTAGGACTTTTGTGGTACAGTGATCAGTTTTATCCATACTTTTTATCCATGACATTTTTGAAATGCTATTTTAAAAGCTGGTTTTGTTAACTTTGTGCCCAACTCTGTAACAAACAACTGCCTAATCTTACACTAAGCTTGGTGTCGGGTCAGTGGAAAACTACTGGGATGATTACCTCCTTTCTTGAGAATAGATTTTTCTGGGTTGCAAGTTGGCAAAAGACTCGGTTTAGTGATGCAGGGTCAATGATAATTTCTTGTTTTTGTTTTTGTTTTTTTCACTTTGCTACTATAAAGCAAGTAGTTTGTAGCATGAATTATCACCAGTACGTAAGATCCAGCCCAGCCCATCACTAGATAGCAAAAGCATGTGAAAGTTGGTCTTGCTTCTCACGCTTCTCCCCCTCATGTACTCTATGCTCAGCCCAAACTGGGTGACTTGCTGTTCCCCAAACACCTCCTGGATTTTTCCATCTTGCTGCTTATGAGATAATATTTGCAAAACGCTTTGCAAATCTTAAAGTGCTATATAAAGGCTAGCTATCTGTTGCTGTTTGCTTGTTTTTTCTTTCTCATTTTTTTCTTTTGATCTAATTTTTCTTGTGTAACATGACAAATGTGGAAATATGTTTAGAAGAATTGCATATATTTAACCTATACTGGATTGCTTGCTATCTAGGGGAGAGAGGGAAGGGAAGGAGAAAAATTTGGAACATAAGGTTTTGCAATCTTGAAAACTATCTTTGCCTGTATTTTGAAAAATAAAAAGCAATTGTTATAAAAAAGGAAGATCTTCAGAATCCAACATAATTTAAATCAGTGGGCCCTTGGAGAGACTTCAAAGCATGACTAAAATATGTAAATGGAAAAAGAATCCTTAAAACTCATAATTGGGGCACCATGGAAAATGACAATGCTTTGTATGATGCTTCTTGTATTCAGCATGCACCCAGTGAATATTTTTTGAATAAATGAATAGATCCACTATGGCATAGTAGGATGAGCCTGTATCTACAACCATGTATATAGGTTCAAATCATAGCTCTGCAACTTATTCAACGGGACCTCATGTAACTAATTTTACTTATCTGAGCTTCATTTTTACCATCTGTAACAACAACAATAAATATCATTTCTTATGCTATTAGAAAAAAAGTAAAATGATGGCTAGCTGTTTTATTCCCTAAATCCAGAGTGATTTCTTTCTATAAAATGAGGTAATATTTGTAAAGCACTTGGTACAGTGCCCAGCAAGCAGTAGCTACTATATAATTGCTTATTCCCTTTCCCTAAGAGAGCCAGAATTCACGTCCAAGTGCTTGGATCCCAGAACTTATACTGTTTACATGATACTATAGAGTCAGCCTGGGAGAACTAATAGTTAAAATTTCAGGATGTGTATTTACAACTTGGAAATGGGTAAAGATACCCATTATTGGGGTTTTTTGTGTCTAAACTTAAAAGCGATAGAGAAAATGTTAATACACATTAAAGCATGTCATGGGTACATTTTTTAAAAGAGTCAATTTTAAACATTTATGGGCACAACTTGTCTCTCTTAGCCCTGTATTCTTCTTATGCATTTAATCAGCCCCAAAGTGTTTATTACATTTCATGCAGACTCTATCACATACTAGCTTTATGACTCTTGACCTCTTTGGTTCTTAGTTTCCTCATCTGTAAAATAAGACTTGGACCACATGATCTTCAAGGTCTAGTCCAATTCAAAAATCCCTCGATTTTCATGGAATTTATTAATAACTTAGCAGCCTACTAGACCATCAATCCCTTGGGTGGAAAGATTGTGTCTTGTTTATTTTTCTTTTTTTCTTTTTTTATTTAATAGCCTTTTATTTACAGGATATATACATGGGTAACTTTACAGCATTAACAATTGCCAAACCTCTTGTTCCAATTTTTCATCTCTTACCCCCCCCCCACCCCTTCCCCTAGATGGCAGGATGACCAGTAGATGTTAAATATATTAAAATATAAATTAGATACACAATAAGTATACATGACCAAAACGTTATTTTGCTGTCTTGTTTATTTTTCTATTTCCTCCATCACCCATAGCACAGTAAAACACATATATTAAAAACTTAATAAATATTTGACATATTATTAAATGAACTTCAAAAATTACCACATTTTAATTGTATAATATAACCTGGTTTTAATGATCTAGTTGTAAAAGAGGCAAATTATATCCTTAATTTTTTTTTTGGAAAGTGGGTGGGTGGGGAAGAGAATGAAGGATTGTAAGCTTGTGATCTCATCTATAGGAAACTCTACAAGTCATAGAGAATTGTCTAAAAGCACTAAAAATTTAAGTTAGTGGCACATGGACAGTTAGTATGTAAGATTTGAAAAGCTGGATGTTTCTGACTCCATAAGCAGCTCTCTTCCATAAATGATAGTGTATAAACCCTCTAAAAATCCTGCTTTTCAGATTGACAACTGAGCCCAGCACTGGACCCATAGAAAATATTCCACAAATGCTTTTTGCTTGAATGATTTCTTAAATCTGTCTCTACTCTAGTTGATTATGACTTATGGGACATATATACCATGACTAACTGTACATACATACGTACGGGCTCTATTTAAGGTATTGAAATAACCATTGCCCTTGCCTCAGAATTTCATAAACTAATTAATTCAAATAAATTTTAATGAATTAATTGGAAGAAAGTTTAACAAATGTTTAATAACAAGCTTAATATCATCTAGAAAGAACACACATAATACTCTGTATTTTGTACTTTACATGTTACCAAATCAATTTTTTATGGTGCTGCTGGCATGAAATGGCAGAAGTTGGGACTTTAGTTGTCACCTCATTTGAGGATGTTGAAATGAGGATGAAAAAGATTTCTAGATATATAAACATTTAGAGCAGCTTTTTGTTTTGTGACAAATAAATAGAACTTAAGGACCTGCCCATCAACTGGAAAATGTCTGAGCAAATTATATGTGAATGTAATAAATATTATTGTGCTAGAGGAAATGAAGTGGATGGTTTCAGAGAAAACATTGTTAAATCATTCTGAACGAGATGAGGTGAGATCTTTCAAGACAGTTGTGAAAATCAAGTAAGGCTTCATTTATTTTAAAGTTTGAGTAGACCTGAAGGACTTTAAGCATTAAGTCAAGGGCAAACTTAAGTCCCCTCCCTGCTATCCTCCCATGACATCAGCGTCTCCCTAATTCAGTCAAAAATGGGCAACTATGTACTTATTGGTCAAGTTCAATTTCTTGGGTAGTTCCCCAATTTAGAATTAAGATCCTCAGCCTATAAGGATGAGGGTCAGTGGTAGGAGGGGGTATTTGTGTTAAGGATTAAAAGTGTTGACCCTTCCCCCTACGGTGCTTCCTCCCTTCCATTGTCTTGCTCGATGGGTGGGATGCCCGATTCTCGGGAGAACATATAATAAACTTTCCTTTGCTTCTAGATATCTCTCCAGCTTTTTATTAAATGGTGTCTGAACCACACAATCGTATGAATTAATGCATAATGAAGAGAGCAGGAAGGATTCTGGGAAGATGTCGGAAGTAGGTTGGTAAATTTCAAGCATCTCCATCTCCCCCACAAATAGAACATATTTGCGTGTCAGGTCAAACAGACTGGTGAAAAACTAAGAGGCAGAACTTGGGGGGTCCTTTGGATACAACTGATAAAATCTGAGGAAAGACCTGGGCTAGGATTAACCTAGTGCAAATACTTCTGGGCTAGCTCCACAGAAACATAAAGTGGAGATCCCTCAGGCTATCTGGCTGTGGCTGGAACCTCAGCAGGAACCACAAAAACTTTCACCTTCCTGACAGTTTGTGGAGTCGGAATTTGGGTCCAGGAAGACTCAGTTGATTGGGAATGCCTGGTCCAGCTGAGTTGCTGAAACACAGCCCTGGGCAAGAAGGAACCAGCATCTGGTGAGTGCAGAGGCAGAGGGGCAGGGGTGAGCACTTGTAGGAAGGTGGAATTCTTGGTTTGGGATTCCTGGTCAATGTGGAGCTTCCTTGAAGGGAAGCTTAAGGCACCATCTCCCCACCCCACAATTAGAGATGCTTAAAAAAAAGGAACCAGTAAAGAAAGAACCCCACCATGAAACATCACGGGAACAGGGAAGACCGGGATTCATCTTCAGAGGACACTTTAGTTAAAAAAAAAAAAAAGCTTCTATCTCAAAGCCATGTGAAATGGCTCTCTGCCCAGAGAATTTATAGAAGAACTCAAAAACAAAACAAAACAAACAAACAAAAAATTCAAAAATCAAATGAAATACATTGAGGAAAAACGAAAGAAAAAATTAAAACCATCCAGAAAGTAGTGACCAGAAGAAGAGCCTTGACACAATAATGCAGGAAATAATCCTAGAAAATTGTCCTATAGTGATAGATCATGAGAGGAAAATAGAAATAGAAAAAAACAACAAAACAAATAAACAAAAAAAAACCCCACCAATTACCACCTGATAGAGATCCTTTGTAGAAAACATATAGACACATGGAAATTTGTTTTGCTTGACTATACATATTTGTTGCAAGAGTTTTCTTTTTTTCCCAAAAAATTAATTTTTTTACATTAAAAAAATTTAATTTAAATTTTAAAATAATAAGTGTATTAGTGCTTTTTAACCATAGATTTAGTTTAGTTTCTTGTCCTCTGCCTGGTCCCTGTTGTCCATCATTTCTCCTAATTCATTCATTTTGGGAAAAACAAAAAACAAAACAAAACCAAAAAACCCTGCTAAGTGCATTTCTTCTCTGAAGCCATAAATGGACATGGGCTTGCATGCTAAGTCATTGAGGTTGTCCCAGTAGATCAGTGCCTCAACAAAACCAGAGAAGAGAGCTGAAAATGTCTCTGTGGTGTTGGCATGAAATGAACAGAATGGTTGGCCATTCTACAGCTCTGCCTCAAGGAATCTGGCTTGGCAGCAGCTGCTGGCTGGTTCTCTAGGGCAAAGGGAATCTCTTCTCACACGGGGCCTTGTGGACCATCTGTTCACCAGAAGGTGCTACAAACTGATCAGATGATATGACAGAAAAATTGTTGGTGCCCACCCAGATGCTAAACCACCGATCGCCTCTGGTGCTTATGATGTCTGCTGATAGGGCTAGCAAGCAGCAATGCTGTTAAGCGTGATGCTACCAACAGCAAACAGAGGCAAAGGGCCTTCTGGTAGAGAAAGTGAGACATAAAAACCAAAGGGTCAAAAATTCAGAGTCACGAGGAACCTCAGAAGTCATCTTGTTCATCGAGGAAGAAATAGAGGCTCAGGGAGTATGTCCCTAATCACACGCTAATGACTGGTAGAGACAGGATTCAATCTTGGTCTTCCTGTCCAAGTCCAGCAGTGCACCCACTAATCCATAGTGCCTTCCACTCTTCCACCCTCTGACGAGACACTTGCTCCCAAAGCCATTCTTATTGTCCTGATGAAAACTGACTCAGAATTTAATCCACACTCTATCCAGTTCTTCTAACTATAGACCGGAGAGGGGAGTATCCTAAATGTACTCCCCCACTTCCCACTTGAAAGGCGTGTGGGGAACGGAGGTAGCGAGGTGCCGGAGGATGACCAGAAAGGATAGGAGTGTAGGGGAGCTATAGAGACTTGTGCATTCTTTGCCATAGAAGTCAAGGTAGCCATGTGGAAGAGACAGAAGAACAGGACAGAATGTGGCTCTGGGAAAGGATTTGGGCCAACTGACCAGAAAGCACAGTTGCTAAACAGGTGTTTTTGAGCATAAATAGCCCTCTGCTAGAACTGAGCCACAGAGAAATGAGCAGCAGACATGCGGGCAGTGAGATGTCCAGGTCCACTTCACATCATGGCTCACTAATGTCTGACTCTTTGTGAGGTTTTCTTGGGAAAGACATCGAAAGGGTTTGCCATTTTCTTCTCCAGCTCATTTCACCCTGTTTGCCTCAAACAGGGTTAAGAGACTTGTCCAAGATCATATAGCTAGTAAAGTGTCTGAGGCTGGATTTGAGGACCAGTATTTCTGACTCCAGATCCTGCACTCAAAACACTGACACACCTAATTGCCCTGTTCATAATTCATTGCTTTTCTCCCTCTTTTCCTTGGAGTATTGCCTAGGGAGGCCTTTATCCCAATCTGATTATTCCAGTTGATCTCCATTCTCCAGGCTTCCCATTTCCCTTCTAACCAGTGGGAGGGGAAGAAAGACATTCTTTTTCCTCCTCTGCAACCAGTACATCCAGCACTTGGAAGTTTTATCCTTTCCATTATTCATCTGGATTATGATTTTCTTAAAGCTGTTATTAAATTCATCTGGATTATGATCTTCTTAAAGCTCCTATTAAATTAGATGGCAAGTTAAATTAAAATGGGAGAGGAAAATCTTTCCTAGTTTAAATTGAGGGAGAGAAAGAGATTAAAAAAGAGAAGGGGGCGGGGAGGAGCAGATTAGAGAGAGAATCTAAAGTTTTGATAATCTTCACATACTGTACTCTGGACTTTTCTATTTTGAATTTAACAAGGAAATGATCCTTGGGTATGGAGGGGTAGGGAGTGCGTTTTCCCTTTGGCCTGGTTGTGACTAGCCAATTCTCCTTGAGATTCCCATCATGACTCAAATACCTCCCCTATTTTGTGGATTTTAAAATATTTGTTTTTTCCTGCATTGAGGATTTTTTCTCATCCCTTCCTCCCCCTTTATTTTGTTTCCTCTTGTTATTTACATTTCCTTTTGAGCAGGTTTGCCTAAGAGATACTCAGGGTAACTCACTCTGGAAAATCTCTTCCTTCATGATTCTGAATTTTTAACTCAATTTCAGTTCAATTTTTTTTACTGTTTTCTAGGATTTCAAGGGAGAGCTGGAACTGAATTTATGGCAAGAGGGGGTTCTGGAGAGTGGGGCAGATGGAGACTTTCTATATTTCTTAATAACTACTAAAAGGAGAATTTTCTTCCACAAGTGTGCGTCTATCTACTATGATGCTCAGTGGCCAATACATGGGGACCAATCAGGAGCTTTTACATCATTCTAGGCAAAGTCTATGTCCCCCAGCAAGTGGCCAATGGACATGTCCATCTTCATGAAATTAAAGCACATGTTCCATGGAACTCAAAGGAAAACTCTCGGCAAGTTTATTTCAAGAGGAAGGGTAAGAAAGAAAAGTAAAAGAAATGCATGTTTATTATATTATATTAAATAATATCTATTTTCCTATTATCTGTGTGCCACGAAGACTAATCCAAAAGTCTGGATATTCTTTAAGTGATAGGAAAATGATCCCTAAGACCTTTGCCATTGCTCTTCTGTGATCTCTAGGAAATGTGCAGAAAGTAGAAGTGTATTCAGCGGCCATATAGACAATTATAGACTGGTTCTGGATAGTAACTCTACCTTAGAAACTAAAGGAATAAATATAACTATAGATTTTTGAGATACGTGGGATCTTAGAGACCATTTAAGTTTAATCTCTTCATTTTACTACTGAGGAAACTGAGACCCACTTGCCCAGGGTCACATGGGTTAATAAATGGCAAAGGCAAGAACGAATCCCAGTTCTCAGACTCCAAATCCAATTCACTTTCCCCCTGCAATGTTTATCAGGTTGAGAATTTGTACTACAGCAGAAAGAGCAGCACTGGCCCTGGAGTCAAAGCTTGGGTCTCAAATCTCTCTCTGACACTTATTATCTATTTTTGGCCTTGGGTAAAATCATTTTATTTTCCTGGGCCGTTGTTTTCTGTAAAAGGAGGGTGTGTATGAAGTCCCTCCTAGCTCTAGTTTTATGATCCTATGAACTATGGTTTCTAAACTTAAAAATGCCCCTAGCACAGCTCAACCAAGAACAACAGATAACTCCAACTATTAAAGTCTTACTTTGTGTAAATCTGGAGTGGGTATTGGCATGTCAAGTCTTATACATGTTTATACATTTCTGATTTTTTGAATAAAATTTCAATTTTTACCTGTTGATCTTTGTTAGTAACATACAGAAAACTTATTTTGTAGGTTTATTATATATTTTAATATTTTACTTAATTATTTTGAATGCATTTTTCATTGAATTTATGAGGTTTTTTAAAATAAAAATCTTTCAACATTATATGAAAGAACAGAGTTGTCAAACATATGATGTGTGCTCCCCACATGGTCCACAACACTCCCAAAGAGCAGCAAGAACAAGATCAAAATGTAATTGGGAAATATCTAAAAAATAAATATAAATGCAACAAAACACAGATAATGTTAATGTGTGGTTTCTAAGTCAATATGTGGCCTCAGGGATCCTTATGTATAGTTCAGTGGACTTCTTACCTGTTTGAATTTGACTACTATGTTAAAATACATTCCCAGACCACATTAAAGTTATTATGTGTCATATCTCTCTGATGAAATACCAGTGGTTTCTCAACTAGCTTGGCATTAGGGACACTTTTGATCATTAAGCAAAAGCACATTTAAGCTAAAACCTAGATCTAGCACACCATATTTCAGTTCCGAAAGAAAGCATTTCCTGAATAAAACAATCTTCCCAATGATTATAGCATATAACATTTTTTTCTCTAAAAAAACAACTATAGTCTATCACAATTGCCTACTTTAATTTTTTTCTTACTCTAATATAATAAAAGAACAATATCATAAATCAGACTTATTGGGTAAGAATATAGAATTGGAAAGCAGATTGATCATATTACTTAAGGGTACTATCATGTCAAAGTTGTAAGTGGAAAACAGCAAATGACTGAATGTCACTATTCCAGGAAAGGTAATTTAATACTATGTTTAATCTCCCCCAACCGCTGATGCTTTGGCTCAAGCCCAGAAACCTACTCTAATTCTACCATTTATCAACAGGGCTTAAATAGGGTAAGGTTTCAAAGAATCTCAAATCAATATTTTTCTCTCTTTCTTCCTACCCCTTAACTCCCTTCTCTCTGGAAATATTTCTTTTTGAAGGGGGGACATAAGAGAAGAGTTAATAACTTAGAAATTCTAAAGGAATACTAAAAAAAAAAAGGAAATATTTTTTATGGTTATTTTTGGTTCAGACCTGTGAGATAAGCCTTTGAGGCTTACATTAGACCAGCCCCCTATTCCCAAAGGGTGATCATTGTACACCTTGGACACTTGTAGCTTAAACAAGGGACACAAAATCCTATATGTGGAAACCAACCAAATCCTAACATCAACAATGAACCAGAACTCCTGGTATGGAAACACCTTTCCCACTGATATAGACCAGCAAACTCGGAATTATATGTTCAGCTGCTGCCTGGAACACTGAAAAGTGAACTCATTTGCCCAGGATCACACAGTTATGTGTCAGAGATAGGCTTCTTGATTTCAAAATTGGACTCCCACCTACTATGGTACACTATATTTCAATAGCATATACCAGGGGTCCTCAAACTTTTTAAATAGGGGGCCAGTTCACTGTCCCTCAGACTATTGGAGGGCCGGACTATAGTAAAAACAAAAACTTTGTTTTGTGGGCCTTTAAATAAAGAAACTTCATAGCTCTGGGTGAGGGGGATAATTGTCCTCAGCTGCCGAGGGCCGTAGTTTGAGAATCCCTGAATAGACAGACAAAACATTAGCTGTTTACATTGTCACTGGCTGGGCTTCTGATGCTGCATAAGAAGGGCTGGACAATTTTTAGGTGGGTGGGTTATAGCTGGAATTATTTTAATGTCTACATGATGTCTGCTTTTCTTCTTTTTTTAACCACAATAAGTATGAAAAGATGTGTCCTGGCACAGTCATGTGAGACACAGACCTTTGTGTGGCTAGTATTTCTTTATTCTCTGTCTATTCTTCCTGCTGTTTTTCTGGGGCATCAGACAGGGATACTCGAGAGGTAGCACCCAAGAGATTCTAACTGCAGCTACAGGGGAGGCAATTGTACAAGTGAATCGTATACTAAGTTCAAGATGAAATGAATTTGCCACTGTCCCTACAAGGTTCTTTGAATTAATAGATTTTCCCCCAATCTCGACCCATTGATTCCAGTCCTTTAAGAAAGTTGCTGAAGCATATTCTCATTTAAAATGACAAAATAGTTGACTATAGAAGGGTAGGCATGTTTGTGACTTCTTTCAAAAGATTATCCTAAAATAAAGCACGGGAAATATAAGGGGGGAGGGTTGCTGTTCTGGTTGAGTTGTTTCAGTCCTGTCCAACTCTTTGTAGTCCCATTTGGGGTTTCCTTGGCAAAGATACTGGAGTGGTTTGCCATTCCTTCTCCAGCTCCCTTGGCATATAAGGAAACTGAGGCAAACAGAGTTAAGTGACCTGGCCAGGGTTACACAGGTACGAACTCATAAAGATCAATCTTCCTGACTCTAGGCCTGGCACTCTCACCCTTGCTCATGTAAATAAAATCCAACGACTACAGCACAGAGGCAAGTGAACTGCTTAGAGAGTCAGAGGATGAGGGTTCAGTTCCTGCATCTGACACTTCCTACCAAATCACTTAAAGTCTCAGGTCTTCATTCCTTCCTCTACAAAATAAGGGTGGTTAGACCTAGACAGTCTCTGAGGCCAATTTTGAGCACTTCCATCATCCTGTACTGAAACCTCTTCCTCGTTGCAAAATGCTTTTCCTTCCACTTCCCATTCTAGCTGGTTGTTCTCATTTATTTCCACCTGCAAACCTAAAGCAGCCATGTTTGGGGACTGGCCTCTGTCATCCTTGGAATGACATAAAATCCAAAGCTTCAGTTCAGTTCTTAAAGCCTTTCTTTATTATTGGTGTCTCAGATCTTTCTTGTTGTTTTGTCCCATTTCTTTGATACCTAACTTGCCCCATCATTTGGTCCATTTCTTGGTGCTCTGTTCCCTTCCAAATCCTCTGGATTTCTGCTTTTCTAACCGAGCTTTAGGCCTTCTTTTTGATACTTTCTGATTTGTTCTGGAGTGTAGTTTGGAACTATGCTCAAAAAGTTATCAAACTCTGCATACCCTTTGATCCAGCAGTGTTACTACTGGGCTTATAAAGAAGGGAAAGGGACCTGTATATGCAAGAATGTTTGTGGCAGCCCTGTTTGTAGTGGCCAGAAACTGGAAACTGAGTGGATGCCCATCAGTTAGAGAATGGCTGAATAAATTGTGGTATATGAATATTATGGAATATTACTGTTCTGTAAGAAATGACCAACAGGATGATTTCAGAAAGGCCTGGAGAGACTTACACGAACTGATCCTGAATGAAACGAGCAGGACCAGGAGATCATTATATACTTCAACAACAATACTATATGATGACCAGTTCTGATGGACCTGGCCATCCTCAGCAACGAGATCAACCAAATCATTTCCAATGGAGCAGTAATGAACTGAACCAGCTACGCCCAGAGAAAGAACTCTGGGAGATAACTGAGAACCATTACATTGAATTCCCAATCCCTATCTTTTTGCCCACCTGCATTTTTGATTTCCTTCACAGGCTAATTGTACACCATTTCAGAGTCTGATTCTTTTTGTACAGCAAAATAACGTTTTGGTCATGTATACTTATTGTGTATCTAATTTATATTTTAATATATTTAACATCTACTGATCATCCTGCCATCTGGGGGAGGGGGTAGGGGGTAAGAAGTGAAAAATTGGAACAAGAGCTTTGGCAATTGTTAATGCTGTGAAGTTACCCATACATATAACCTGTAAATAAAAGGCTATTAAATAAAAGAAAAAAAAAAAAAGATACTTTCTGGTTTGAGCGTCCCAGGTCTCTCCTATCTGACTTCTGACCCATTTATTTCCCCTGACCTATACTCTTTGCACATGCCATGGCTTTGGCTTGCTTATCCAGCCTTAACCTGTAACTTGACCTAGAAACAAGGGCTGACCTCTGATCTCATGGCTGCGCATTTCCTTTTAGCTGAAGGATGGGGCAGGCGTGCATCGTCTCCTCAGGAGTCAAAACCTACATGTCCGACTGCATGGAAAATGCCCCAGTCTATTAGATCTGGTAGTTGTCCTGAGCATCCTCGTTATTCTCTGATCTCTTACATCTGCTCATCTATGTCAGTCCGCCTCTGGGGCCCTGGTACTCTCTCATATATTAAGTATACCAGACCCATCGCTATAGGTCACAGGTGGTTAGTTGCCATGGATACAATATAAAATAGCGATTTGTTTTTCTATTCTTTCAGAATAATTTTAAAAAATTCATCAGAAAGGAAAGGGACCCATGTGGACAAAAATGTTTATGGCAGCCCTTTTTTTCAGTGGCAAGGAACTGGAAACTGAGTGGATGCCCATCAGTGGGAGAATGGTATATGAATGTTATGGAATATTATTGTTCTGTAAGAAATGACCAGCAGGAAGATTTCAGAAAAGCCTGGAAAGACTTACATGAACTGATGTTAAGTAAAGTGAGCAGAAACAGGAGATTGTGCATAGTAACAAGGTTATGTTGATAATCAACTCTGATGGACTTGGCTCTTTTCAACAATAAGATGATTCAAGCCAATTCCAATGGTCTGTGATGAAGAGAGCCAGAGGGAGGACTGTAGGGACTGAATATGGATCACAAAATAGTTTTTTTTCACCTTTTTTGGCGAAAAGAGTGCTTGTTTGTTTTTTTCCTTTTTCTCACTTTTTTTGATCTGGTTTTTCTGGTGCAGCATGATAAATGTGGAAATATATGTAGAAGAATTATACATGTTTAACACATATTGGATTACTTGCTGTCTAAGGGAAGGAGTGGGGAAAGGGGGAAATTTTGGAACACAAGGTTTTGCAAGGGTAAATGTTGAAAACTATCTTTGCATATATTTTGAAAATGAAAATTTATAATTTAAAAATATATCAGAAAGCAATGATGACTTAGTTGATTGAATTCATTTTTCTTCTTTTAAAATTTTTTCTTCCTCATCTTCATAATTGTTTTTAATTGCACTATTTTTCTCTGTCCTGGGCTCAAAGTCATCTTTGACTTTTTCTTTTCCCTCACCCCTTGGATTCAATCAATTCCCAAGTCCTATCACTTCATTCTCTTGATATCATCGTTTTTTCTTCTTTTTTCTTTCCATACCTGCTGCTAACATTCTAGTTTGGGTCCATATTGTCTCTCACCTGGGCTTTTGCAACAAGATATAATTTGTTTTCTCTGCTCTGGCCAATGCTTTATACCACTGCATTTATGCCATTTACCAAGATACCATTATCTTTCTAATATATTGTGGACATGAACAGGCTGCAACATATTATCAACAAAGGAATTACACAGGAAAAGCCATGTAAGGATGTCATTAGAAATACATATGATAGGGGAGGAGAGATGGGATGGTCAGTAGCATAGTGAGAGAGAATGATAATTGATGAACAGCCCATTTGAACCATTAGGGGTAGACCCCTTTTCTAAGAATTCTGGGAAGCATGGACAAGGATAAAAATGCAATCTGCAAAACTGGAGGGAATATCCACCAGGTCAAGATCACAGATCCCATTATAGCACAGTAGGAAAGTCTAACTACAACATCTCTCAGATCAAAAACTTTTCAGTGAATGCCCACCAGTTTGAAATAGTTAATAGAAGGCAGCTAGTTTGGTCAATGCCAGAGAAAACGAAAACAAAACTCTCATGGATGAGATGTATTCATTTCCCCAGCCTAGTTAGGACTGTCCCAACTCTGTTCATAGATACTGGCTAGCTCCTCATTCACATGCTCCAATCTGTACTATTATACCCCTGAAACCACCTCAGTTGTTTTCTCTTGCTCTATGGTCAAGACAAGACAACCGGACTTCAGGAACACCAAGTAGTCTGCTATGCTTGCAGCAAAAACATTGGTTGCTACATTTCCATGGCAATGACTCCATAGACATAGCAATGTCTGGGTAAGGCTTAAAATCATATCCTAAAGTGGTTCATGTTTAATTTACTACTTTCAGGGCTTGTGGATTGATGGGTCTGTGCTTTTTCAAAGTACTCCCCATCCATCACCTTCTCTGATCCTTCTATCATCCCTGCAAGGTAGGAAGAAACTATTTCTTCTGTGAGATCATCTATCCTCATTTTATATAATATTGCTTGGCTTCATTTTCTTTAATGGGCTTGACCAGTATCATATATTTAACTAGTGTTGGATATAAGACTAAAATTCACTCCCTTTTTCACTGTAATATACTGCATTTAATCAGGTACTTGGATTTGTCTCAGATAAACCATTTCTACAGCAACAGATTAGTCAGAGGATATGGATCCAAGTTATTTTATTTGAGCAACAAACTCAGCTATTTTATATGAATGAATTAGTGTCAGAACCTGGAGTAGAATCCAGGTCCAATTGATTCACATTGACTTCAGTCAAGTCAACCCCCTACAGAATTTCCATATGGCTTGACATTAAGACTGTTTTCTCCCACTGTATCTTTCTATTGTTAGTGTTTGTTGTTCTATACAAACAAGGTATAACACAACTACCTTGTTGTTGTTACCCATAAATGCTCTTTTTAGGGTAGAACTAGAACCTTGTAGCTTCCCAAAGGAGAACTTTCCTGGGGTCTCAGATATTCCTCAAAAGTAGGGAAGGGAGAAATTGGTCATCTTTATCTAACCACCATCTTTAAATTCAAGAGAGACTCTTTAAAATTAAATTGGCCTGTCTTCTTAAGGTCAACTGATATCTGGCTAACCTTCAGAAAGCTTTGATTAATAGGAAAAATATTGTGGAAAAAAATTTATGAATACATCTTTACTTGCCATGTAGCAACAACTTTTGAATCCCTCTTTGGTCTGTTCTGGTTAACTCACCTACATAATAACACTTAGAGTTGTATTTCTTCCCTTTTTCATCTGTGCTGTTCCCTGACTGTCCCCATCCTGCCTGAATGCCTGGTGTGCCACAAGACTTAGCTTAATTGAAAACTGAGATTAGCTCATTTTTGAATTTGTGTCCTCTGCACTTAACAAAATATGAAGCAATGACAGATACTTAAATACTTTTTATTATTTGTTCTTTTGTAAAAGGGAGGAAGGGGCTGAATTAATCAATCACTCCATCACACTTATAAAAACACTTCATTATTGAATCAATCAGTTATAGGCTTTAGACTGTATGAAAAAAATCTTTGATTTGTCTAGATGTTGTTGAAAACTACTAGATGAATTAGAGATAATTACATGGGAGTTCTGAGTTAATTCTTTCCCACTTTTATTTTCTAAGACTGAACTCATTTCCCCCTAGAGTTTATGTAAACTTGTAGGAAAATGTGTTACACACTTTTAGAGGAAATATTTTATATGAACTCTCCTTTTTAAAAAATGTTATTATTTTGTAGCATTTTTTTTAAATTTCAGTTCCAAATTTTTCCCATTCCCCAATCTTAATTCAAATTCTTTGCCACTAAAGAGAAAAAAAGGGCTACTATAACTATTTTTGTACATATACGTCCTTTTTCTTTTCCTTTGACCTCTTTAGGATACAGACTTAGTTAGTAGTGGTATTGCTAGGTCAAAGAGTTTACACGGTTTTATAGCTCTTTGGGCATAGTTCCAAATTGTTTTTCCAGAATAGTTGGACTAAGTTCACAACTCCACAAATAGTTCGTTAGTATATCTATTTTTCATCCCTTCCAGCATTGGTCATTTTTGATAGGCATGAGTACCTCAAAATTATTTTAATTTTCATTTCTCTAATCAATTTTTTCATATGACTATAATAGCTAGCTTTTATTTATCCTTCTGAAAACTACTTGTTCATATCTTTTGACCATTTGTCAGTTGTGGAACAGTTCTTATTTTTTTTTTTTTAATTTGATAGAATATATAGTTGGGAAATGAGGTCCTATCAGAGAAACTTGCTATAAAATTTTATTATGTTACTTCATCGTCTATGGAAGCTTTTAGCAATATATATATATATTTTTTTTTTCTGATTATCTCTTTTATTTAGGTCTATTTTGCTTTGGCTTTGTGTGAGATCTGCCTTTTATACATCAGCTAAAGCATATTAGACTGCTCTAATCCTTTCTTTTAACTCTGTGTGTCTTTCTGTTTCACGTGTGTTTCCTGTAAACAAATTGTTGGATTCTGATTTCTAATCAGGTTACCTCATCCTAGTCACATTCAGTTTCTTCTCTGTTTTTTTATCTTGCTCCTCCTCAAAAGTCTATTTTGCCTCTAACTATTGTTTCTTTTAATTCATCCTCTTCTTTATAATCCCTCTTTCCTTTCTCTGATCTTCTTCCACTTTTTCCATTTTGGGTAAAGTTATATTTCTATATATAACTCTATGTGTGTGTGTGTGTGTGTGTGTGTGTGTGTGTGTGTGTGTATTCTTCCTTCTTTGAACCAATTCTAATGAGAGTGAGATCCAAGTACTGCCTGCCATCCTCCCCCATTTTCCCCTCCATTGTAAAAGTTCTTTCTCTTTTATGTGAGAAAAAAAAAATTCCCCATTCTATCTCCCCCTTCCCACTTCTCCCAGTGCATCATCCTTTCTCCCCTTTTCATTAAAAAAAATATATATATATCATTCAAACATAATGTACCCATACCCTTGCTTTCTCTTTATCTACTATTCTTATCATACTACCTTACTAAATGCACCTAAGTAATTAAATGTGGCTGACTAATTTATATCAGCTGATAATTATAAAGAAATGAGAACTTTCAACCATTCCCTGGCCTATGCTGAAAGACTTCCAGAAAAGAAACTGGTCCTGTACTCTAAGCATTTACATCTGGGGCCATGAGTTCTTCAGTGACTGTGTCCTTCTATTATGCTAATAGAGGAGTTTAATTAAAAGTTCCAGAGAAGTACAGAAAATTTCATTTGTGCATATTACCAAAAATGCTTTTATTATTTGTCTCCTTTCCTTGTTATTACCATTCCTTCTTGACTTAATTAAATGTTTCTGTTATTAAATTTATGTCTCTTGTGTAGTCTAGCAAAAGAGCAGGGATTTAATGGATGTTTGGGATATGAATTATATAGTGTCTGGTGGGAAGTGAGGAATGTTATAAAGATATCTAAAAATTAGTTACTAAATCCTCTTTTCTATGCATTATTATAAAGCCTGCTTGCATCCCAAATTTGTTGGAGGTCAGTACTTTTGAGTACTCCTAGCCTATAGCTATGAAAACATTTGGAAGTTGAACACAATAAAATAAAGACAATTTCTCCTGAAAAAGTATATAATGAGGACCATGAAGCACAAGTATTATAAGGGGAAGTTCTAGGTCAATTCAATCATTCAAATAAATCACAAATAACTCCTATATAGTGCAAATAGAATCCTTAACCATAGTCCTCAAAAGAAGACTCACAATTATTCCTGTAAAAAAGTATGGTGATGGGTTAACAAGTGCTTGCCTTAACATGACACCTTGTAGAATTCCTAACTCCTAGCAGAATAAGAGGAAATAAGATGAAAAAGAAAAGAATACTGTTGGTCATTCTTCTAATGTCCACAAGAATAGCTTACTCTCAAAGAAAACTCTACTCCCCTGCACAGCCCAGAAGTGGAGAAAGCATGATCAAGGGAAACATTGGAAGATCTGAGTCTTCCATGCTTCTTGCCAGGATCCAAGGCTGCTCCTCCCCCAAAGAAGTCTTTCCTTTCCTTTGCTTGTAGCACTTAAGAAGTTAAGTGAAATGTATAATGACACTGCTTCAGACACTGTCCCTTACCCTTCAAGTAGACAAAAGTAGGATTTTGGGGAAAACATTCTTTGGCATTTATCCTACGAAAAGCTGACTGGACCAGAGGCATTCATCTCCCCCCCCTCAAGCCTTCCTCTGGGTGGGATTCCTGGCTATTGTCCCTACTGACTCCACTTTAAATTTTTTTGCTCATATTTGGCTCCTGCATTTTAACCTACATCTGAGATTTGTTTTATGAATTCCAAGCTATGAACTTTCAACTATTTCTCCACCTTGAATACCACTGACTAACTGATCCTGACATCCAGCACCCTTCTGAATGCTGCTGCTGCCATTTGGCCTTCCCTCCCCACGAGGGGAGGACAACTCTATGCCCCTTATCAGCATGAAACAGCTCTAGAAGATGAGATCTCTATCCCTTTGTCCCAAATAAATGCATTTGGGGTCCAAACTGCTTGAGAGGGGAAATGGAAGGGGAAAAAAAGCAGTGATTTTATTCTGGCAATCTGATTCCAAAGTCTTCTGGCTTTGCCCTCCCATACACCCAACCTAGGAATGCTATTAATTTGATAATCTGTCTGATTCAGTCAGATAGCCTCAGGATGGACCCACAGATCAAACTCCTGAGATGGTAGTGAAAGATCACTCCTCACTTCATTGATGACTTTCAGACAGATAATCTGTTGGTCAGTGATACCCAAATTCTGGAGACCACTCCTCAATTCATTGATGACTGATATATCAGACAGAACCAAATTACCAGAGATACTCTGTTTTACCTCTGGTAGAGGTACAGAGGAAAGTCAAAGCATGCCAATGATAGAAAGTTGGATAAATGTGTCTCTTTGCTTCTGTTTCTTTGCTAAATTCTTTTGAAATCCAGCGTGCTTATAATAGCATTTCAATTACAACAAACTTTGCCCCTTCACTAGGAAAAAAAAAAAGTTAAATGAATTGCTTAGGAACACTCAGGTAGAATATATCAAAAGACAGAACTTGAATCCCCTATCTTTCTGGCTTTGAGATCAGCTTTGTGTTAGCTATGCCATAGTTCTTCTCATTTACAGTTGTCCCAAAGTAGGAACCTTAAGAGGTGTTCTTTAGTCAGAAGCTAGATGACTACATGTGAATTGTGTTAATGCCTTTTATGTATGGATTGGACTAGATTGTTGGTAGAGATATGAACTTGTCCAACCATTCTGGAAAACAATTTGGAACTATGTCTAAAGAGCTAAAATTGTGTATACATCTGATTCAGCAATATTGATAATAGATCTGTATCTGAAAGAGATCAAAGAAATAGGGAAAGTATCGATCTGGACAAAAATATTTATATCTTTTTGTGGTAGAAAAGAATTGGAAATTGAGATGTCCATCAATTGGGGAATGACTAGAAAAAATGTGTGATTGTGATAGAATAGTATTGTGCTATAAGAAATGATGAGGGGCTTTGTAGTGGCCAGAAACTGGAAACAATGTATGCTCCTCAATTGGAGAATGGCTGATTAAATTGTGGTATATGAATGTTATGGAATATTATTGTTCTGTAAGAAATGACCAACAGGTCAAACTGTGCATACCCTTTGATCCAGCAGTGTTACTACTGGGCTTATACCCCAAAGAGATCATAAAGAAGGGAAAGGGACCTTTATGTGCCAAAATGTTTGTGGCAGCTCTGTTTGTAGTGGCTAGAAGCTGGAAAATGAATGGATGTCCATCAATTGGAGAATGATTGGGTAAATTGTGGTATATGAATGTTATGGAATATTATTGTTGTGTAAGAAATGACCAGCAGGGTGAATACAGAGAGGATTGGCAAGACTTATATGAGCTGATGCTAAGTGAAATGAGCAGAACCAGGAAATCATTATATACTTCAACAATGATACAATATGAGAATATATTGTGATGGAAGTGGATTTCTTCAATAAAGAGAAGATCTAACTCAGTTCCAATCAATAATGGACAGAAGCAGCTACACCCAAAGAAAGAACACTGGGAAATGAATGTAAACTGTCTGTATTTTTGTTTTTCTTCCCGGGTTATTTCTACCTTCTGAATCCAATTCTCCCTGTGCAACAAGAGAACTGTTTGGTTCTGCACACATACATTGTATCTAGGATATACTGTGACATATTTAACATGTATAGGACTGCTTGTCATCTGGGGGAGGGGTGGAGGGAGGGAGGGGAAAAATCGGAACAGAAGTGAGCGCAAGGGTGTAAAAAATCACCCAGGCATGGGTTCTGTCAATAAAAAGTTATAATTGTGAAAAAAAAATTAAATGACCAACAGGATGATTTCAGAAAGGCCTGAAGAGACTTACATGAACTGATGCTGAGTGAAATGAGCAGGACCAGGAGATCATTATATACTTCAACAACAATACTATATGATGACCAGTTCTGATGGATCTGGCCATCCTCAGCAACGAGATCAACCAAATCATTTCCAGTGGAGCAGTAATGAACTGAACCAGCTACGCCCAAAGAAAGAACTCTGGGAGATGACTAAAAACCTTACATTGAATTCCCAATCCCTATATTTATGCCCACCTGCATTTTTTATTTCCTTCACAAGCTAATTGCACAATACTTCAGAGTCTGATTCTTTTTGTACAGCAAAATAACGGTTTGGTCATGTATACTTATTGTGTATCTAATTTATATTTTAATGTATTTAACATCTACTGGTCATCCTGCCATCTAGGGGAGGGGGTGGGGGGTAAGAGGTGAAAAATTGGAACAAGAGGTTGGGCAATTATTAATGCTGTAAAGTTACCCATGCATATATCCTGTAAATAAAAGGCTATTAAATTAAAAAAAGAAAAAGAAAAAGAAAAATTACCCATGCATATATTTTGTAAATAAAAAAGCTTTAATAAAAAATAAAAAAAAAAGAACTCTGGGAGATGACTAAGAACCATTACATAGAATTCCCAATCCCTCTATTTTTGTCCACTGGCATTTTCTATTTCCTTCACAGGCTAATTGTACACTATTTCAGAGTCGGATTCTTTTTGTACAGCAAAATAACTGTTTGGACATGTATTTTGTATTTAATGTATACTTTAACATATTTAACATGTATTGTGGTCAACCTGCCATCTGGGAGAGGGGTTGGGGAGAAGGAGGGGAAAAATTGGAACAAAAGGTTTAACAATTGTCAATGCTGTAAAATTACCCATGCATATAACTTCTAAATAAAAAGCTATTAAAAAAAAAAGAAATGATGAGGGGGCAGCTAGGTGGTGCAGTGGACAGAACACCAGCCCTGAAGTCAGAAGGACCTGAGTTCAAATTTGGTCTCAGACACTTAACACTTCCTGGCTGTGTGACCCTGGGCAAGTCACTTAACCCCAATTGTCCCAGAAAAAAATAAATAAATAAAAGAGTAGGATATTTTCAGAAAAACTTGGTAAATCTTGTATGAACTGATACAAAGTGAAGTGGACAGAACCAGTAGAACATTGTACCCAGTAATAAGTAAAAACAATCAACTTAGCTACTCTGGTCAATACAATGATCCAAGATAATTCTCAGGGACTCATAGTGAAACTGCCTAGAAACCTCCCTAGAGAGTACTGATTATGCAGAATGAAGTGCAAGCTGAAGGAGACTTTTTTCCACTTGCTTTCTTTTCTTGTTTTTTTTTTTCTAACATGGTTAATATATAAATATGTTTTACATATCTTCAGATGTATAACTGCTACCATACTGCTTGCCTTCTCAATGGGTTGGGGAGAGGCAGGAGGAAAAGAGAGAATCTGGAAATTTTTTAAAAATTAATGTTAAAAATACATAAAATGTTAAAAAAAAAAAACAATAAAGAATATATGAACACAATGGACTGGAAGTTCAAGACAATAGTATTGGAGAAAGATACTTCCAACTCCTAATGGGTACTTGTAGAGGGAATAGCAGATTAACTCTAGAAATCTGGGGTATTTATAACTATTTTGCTAGTGTACTAATGGCTTAAGAAACTAAGGTGAGAATCTTGATATATCTCTCTTCATAACCTTTTAAAATAGCCTTTTAGCTTTCATAGCCTTTCTGCCATAATAGTGGATAATTCATTCCTTCCTTGTTCCTCTCACTCTTGACACACCTCAAAACAAAACCCTATTATTTTACTTGGTATTTTACCCAAGCTTCAATTTATTCTGGCTTAGATCTCCTAGACTTCTTATGAAGTCATGTTGCTTTTTTGTTATTCATTCTGTTTTATGTGTTGTTTTTTTTTAAGCAAAGAAACCTCATTTATCCAGGTTGATAGCAAAAGAGAAATTAGACAAAGTATACAGAGGAAAATATAAACCAGATCATAAAGAGTGAAGGAGGTCTCCTATTGGGAACAAGGAAACTTAGCTCAACCAAAAGAGTCTTGGATCTCACCAAAGGGAAAATGCTTCCATTTTGTACATATGCTTTAAAATCTAATCTCACAGAAGACCTCCTTCTGTGAACCTGCCCATAGCCTTAGATATTTCTGACTTTAAAATGTTTTATTTAATGATTTTTTTAAAAAGCAATACTGACAAAGATATCTATTATGAGCCCTGACATATTGAAAGGCTGTGGTACTAAAGGAAGAAACTAAAACAGCTGAATTAATGCTGCACAGGCTTAGAAATCTTAGTATTAGTATTAGTGAACACATACATCTTGTAAAATGTAATTAGATGAAAATGTCAGCATCTACTGCTTCATTCTTTGAAATATTTGACATAAACACAGGAAACTTCACATAAATTTATTCCCTTTCCCTTCTTTAGGATTGTGCTCAGGATGCCTCTCTGTTCCCCAAAACACTTTCCAGTCACTGAAATAACTGCTCATAGCAATGACAGCTAATTTCCCTAGGGTAATTAACCACTTAGGATCATGCAGACTTGCACTCTAGCAGACTCCTCTCAATTCCTTCTACTCTCTATGTCCAAGCTTGAATGGGAATCTCCAAAAGACCCCCTCCTAAAAAAAAAATCCCTATAACCCCTTCCTTTGGTCATCCAGAGGATAAAGTAACATTGAAGTAGCCCAAACAGAATTCTGAGAAATGTCTCTCAGCATACACACAATCTAGTCCTACACTTTTTTGCTCATGAGTGTGGGAGCTGACCTTTTTTTCAATAAACAAAAGAGATATTCAATACCAAGGACAATGATGTTATTCTAATGAAAGCTCTGTAGCAGTTTGAGGAAACTTGAGCATGTGTCTTTTGTCTTTGGTTTGGTTACTTTGGATCCTCATAGATCAGTCTCCTCTAAATGCAAGATTCTTACTCTCTCTTTCAAGATTTTGAGTTATGCAGAAACAGAGTTGCTGAAAGGTGGGATATTGAGGGAAAGGTGTGCTCATTCTGCCTGATCTTAATGCTTTACTGCGTAAATGAACCTCAAAATTGCTAAATGGTCTTTAATAAACCAACAATACCTACAGTTTGCAAAGCACTGGGCTAGATACTGAGGATATAAGAATGAAAATCAAAACAGCCCTTGCTCTCAAGTGGATCTCAAGTGGTAGCTAATAAAAGAGATAAAACAGGAATATAAGAAAACTTGAGGCAGGATGATTTCTTTCAAGCGAAGGAACCACAGAAAGCTTCATGGTACCTTAATTGGACCTTAAAGGAAAGAAGAACCTTAACAAGTAGAGATGAGGTATATTCTAAAAGCAGGGAAGGCCAAAGTGGGCAGAGCAAAATCAGTGAATGGTGATGGTCCAGTTTGGCTGGAAAAGAAAGCACATGAAGGAAAGAATAATGGCCAGGGCAGGGGAATGGTGGGCAAAGTAACACTTAAGGAATGACAGCATCTCTCCTGGAGGCTGCTTTGGTCCTAACAAAGGTGGGGTCACAGGTTGTAGTCATACCTGGGCTTAAGTTCTGCTCCTGACTCTTTAGTGGGTGATCCTGGGCAAATCACTTTAGCCTTTCAATGTTCCAAGGCAGTTTCTCTAAATTACACGGCTATTGTTGATCTGCCTCATAGATGGAGTTCCCATATCAGAAATTCCTTCTCACAATGAAGTCAGAGGACCAAACAAAGTGCTTAATGTCATGTAAACTTAGTATTATTATTGTATTAAGTTTATGTAGAATTAGTATTGTGTATGCTAAAAGAAGGTTGACCGGCTAAGGTCAGACTGGCTTAATCTCATTTGAGAAAGCAACACATATATTAATTAAATAATAAGAAAATAATTTAACCCCACCCCCAAATGAAAATTTGTGCATGGTACTAGTTCAGATGTAACCTTGTTAAATCAGAGAGATCAAACAAGCTGCCTGCTGACTGCCTGTGGCCCACAGTAGTCCCTAATGTGATTAATTTAAATGTAATTGGGAGATATTTATCAAAATTCATAAAAACATAATAAAATATAGACAATATTAAATATGTCATTTCCTAAGTCAACTTGGGCCTACAGGGATCTATGTACAGTTTAGTGGGGCCTATTTTTATTTGAGTTTAGCACCATGGTGTTACATATCTGGATGGCATAAAAGGCCTCAGATAGATTTCACGGGATTTTCTCAAGCTCTTGGCTCTTTGCTTATACACAGAAGCCTCAAAATAAGTATGTGTCATACTCTTTTTTACTCTTTGTTTTTCTTGGGTTTGTCTGGGTCATATTCTTTTTTACTCTTTATTTTTCTTGGGTTTGTTTCACATGTATAGTTTACATCAAATTGTTTGCTTTTTCAAGGATGGAGTGGGGGAAGAGGAAAAGAGAGAATTTGGAACTCAAATTTTAAAAAGAGGAAAATTAAAAATTTTCACAAATGATTGTAAAATATTTAATGAAATAAAAATATATTAAAAAGAAAAAATATGAGTGAGACTGCCTCTCTATTTCTAAGAATGCCAATCAAAATTTTAACAGAAGAAAGTTTTATTGGAAGGAAGAAAGCAAAAAGATGATAACATGAATTCATGTAACTCTTTAGTCCCTCACAGTCAGTCCCTCACAAAGGCTCTCATCTCTTCCAAACACAAATCTTGTCTTGGAGCACTGCTCCCCAATCACTCAAAGGAGAAGGAATGTCACTTGCTTTCTCTTTCCTCCTTCTTGAATGGCTCTGTAATGTCTACTCAGGACCTGAGTGAGCTCAGTCTAATGGGGGAAGGCAATCTGCAATGAACTAGGTACAAACAAGATATATTCAGAATAGACTGAGGATAATCTTAGAGGGAAGGTACTAACATTAAGGATAACTGGGAAAGAGTTCTTTTAGAAAGTGAGGCTTTAGTTGGGGCTTAAAGGAAGCCAGAGAAGGAAGCAGAGATGAGGAGGGAAACAGGTCCAGTTACAGAGTTCAGTCTATGAAAATGTTTAGAGTGGGGAGATAGGAGTGTACTGTGAGAGGGATAGCAGAAAAGCCATTGTCATGGGATCATAGTATATGTGAAGGAAAAGATGGTGTAAGACAGGAAAGATAAGAAAAGGACAGTGTATGAAGCCAGAGGATCCTGAAGGTAACATGAATATGGAGTTGGTTGAATGGAGGCAATGACCCATGGTCTGATTTGGGCTTTAGGAAGATTAATTGGACATAGATTATAGAATGAGCTATAGTGAAGAGAGACTTGAGGTGGAGCTCAGAGGGAAGGAGAAAGGGGAGCATCAATCATGTCATGGAAACAGAGGGGAAAAGTCTGAACTGGGATCCAAGGAAATGCAACTGAAGGCCAAGTGAGAAAGGAAACTGATATGAAAGTCTCTGTTGATACAGAAATGAATGGGAAGTCAAATGCTGGGACACAAGTAAGGAAGAAACTATCTTGGTAAATTGATTGTTGGAATCAATCTACCTCCTAAAAGGTTTAGCTTTTATGGCAGTGGTATCTATTCCTAATGGCAGGGATAGTTGGGGGCCAAGGACTTATATAGGAAAAAATTTTAGAATTTGTTTTTGAACTTCAGTTTGAAGTAATAGTTACCATGCAAATAGAAATGATTAGTAGCAAGTTAAAAATACAGGATAAGAACTCAGGTCAGAGATTAGGAGAAAAACATATTTGGACTCCTCAGTAAGGAAAACAGTGAGCATTTAAGCATTTCCTTGTGCCAGGTACTGTGCTAAACACTGAGGGTACAAAGAAAGGCAAAAAACAGTCCTTTACCTCAAGGAGCTCATATTTTAATGGATTCAACATGTAAATAACTAAGTCCATAAGAGATATTATACAGAATAGATGGAAGGCAGTCCGAAAGAAAAAGACATTAGCGGAGGGAAGGGAAGTGAGAAAGGGCTCCTGGAAAAGGTAGGAATTAAAAGGAGTCTTGAAGGAAACCAGGGAGACCAAGAGAAGAAGAGAGGCAGGTTGTACATTTCAGGTATGGAATGGTGAAACTCCCCAATGGTTGAGCCTAGGGCAGTGGCTACGATTGGGATGTGTAAGAGAGGAAGAAGAGGACATAGTGAAGGAGCAGTCTGAAAGTCTGGATTGTATAGTGTCAGCCCTAGCTCTGGCATTTAATAGTTTGGACTTCAATTGAGTCTATTCACCTCTTGAAGAATTGGTTTCTTTATATCTAAAATAGCAATTATTGTACTTGTACCACTTACACTTCACAGGTCTCACAGAATCGAGAAATGGATCTCAGAAATCATTTAGTTCACACTTCTTATTGGGAAATGAAGCCCAAAAGAGAGCCCAAAACTAAAATCACAAATCTAGAAAGTAGAAGAATGGGAATCAAACGCAGGTCCAATCCAGAGCTCCTATCCTAAGGAAAGCACTCTGTAAAGATGCTAACAGAGGAAGCTATTACTGTTATCACAGAAAGTAAGAGAAGAAGGAATTTTGAAAAGAAAAAGGGATAGTCAGCAGTGTCCAATAGTGGTCAAGGAAAATGAGGACTTGGAGAAGACCACTGGATTTATCAAGGAAGTCATTGTGAGCAATTATACATTAATTGTAATATAATGGAATCCTAATGCCAGGTTAAGGAGGGAATGTGTGGTGAAGAATGGAGGCAAATGTAAACACTCATTGAAGAAAATCAGCAATCAAAAGAAAAAATTAAGAAGTAGCTAGGACAGGAACAAGTTTAAGATCCTCTGACCTGATTTTTTTCAAACATGGGAGACTTGTATGAGTTTAAAATCAACATAAGAAAATAATAGTTGAGTAAAAAAAATCTTTGTATCAAATATCTCTGATAAGGTTTGATATCCAAGATATACGGGGAAATAACACAGATATATAATACCAAGAGCCATTCCCCAGTGTATGAGTGGTCAGAAGATATGAAGTAAACAGTTCTCTAAAGAAGAATTGGGAATTAATAACATCAACATGAAAGGTTGCTCCAAATCACTAATCAATAAATTAAAACAATTCTGAGCTTCCAATTCACATACTGTAATTAATAATGATGACAAGGTAGGAACAGTCAAGACTCAATGATCTGTGAAAAAGACAAATTAGTAACTGTTAGTGCAACTATAAATTTGTCTCACAATTCTGGAAAGCAATTTGGAATTATTCAAAGAAAATGATTGACTAAAACATTCATACCCTTTGATGCAGGGATCCCACTTTCTCTGTGGAAGGAAAGAACTAGGAAAAAAGATAATACCCATTAATTGGGGAACTTCTAAACTGTTGTGCCATAGTTCCCTTTTATTGTTATGCCTCAGTTTTCCTAATTGTCCTGCCTCAGTTTCCCTAAATTGTTCTGCCTCAGTTTCCCTGAATTGTTCTGTCTGGTTGCAACATCCTCCCTCCTAATCATTATGATTCAGATAAGGAGAAAGACCTTCTGTTTTAGATATCATGACGCCAGACCTTCCTTACTTACCAGAATGTCCGGTCCCCTTCCCCCCCCTTCTTTCATTATTCTTTTTGATCCCAATTTATCAGAATGCCAGGTGCCTCCTCCCACCCTGTCAGTACTGGAGTGATAATTTGTTCCCATTCTCAGTGCTCTGACTCCATCCCTGCCTCAATCTACCCCTGGTAGCTTGGAGCTACAGGTGTATATACATTTCATGGGAAGCACACATTAGCTGCTGGATGTTTTGGACATCAGCCCTGAGGGCAACATGCCCCCAGAAAATCTTTCCCTCTCAGAAATCCAAATAAATTATTTAAAAACTCTCTAATCTCAATCTTGCCTCGGTTTCTCCGGCATTACAAAACAAAGTGTGTTATATTAATATAAGGGAATGTTTCCACATTCTAACCAATGAAAAATATGGAGAACACAGAAAAACCTGAGAAAATATGAATGAGGTAAGCAAAATCAGGCAAGCAATATTTACATTGCTTATATAAATAGGCACGCAGTATATATGGAATTTCAAAAAAAGGAATAGCTGAAAGCTGTGTAACTATAATGACTAAATTAAATTTGAAAGATGAGAGATGAAGCACCCCAGTAAGTGGACAATGATGGACAAGCCAGAGACACTTAGGAAATTTGCTCAGCTGAATCAACTCAAGGTAACATTCTCTAGTATATCCTTGCTAAGTATCCTTCTCTTCTGATGATTAAGTGAATCTTTTGTTAACTGTTAAATGACATGCAAAAGTCTCATTTGGTTCTAATACTGAACTTAAACTACTCGGGGGTTGCCCTCAATCAAGCCCAATCCAGATCAGATAGTTCTGTGAGTGGGGCCAGGAAGGGATAGATGGAGACATAAAGGTGATGTAAAATCAGGACACCCATAATTGTTAAAGCCCCCAACATAAAATGTGACATATAGCTGGGAGCAGGTGCGGAAGAAAGCAAAGGAGAAAGAACTTGGCTGGATTATAGAAAAAGAGGAGCAAGCTAGAGCCAAGTAGAAAGAATTCTGACTCTTATTTGTATAGTGATTTTTAAGATGGACAAACCCTCCAACAGACGAGTGAGATGGGCAGAATAACTATTATTACTTCCATTTTTCAAAGGAGGAAATGTGTCTCTGAGAGCTTAAGTGATCATCAGCTTTAAAGAAAGGAATGTCAGGACAAAGAGACCCAAAGGAATTACTCAGTGTCCAAGGCTGCTGTTAGCTTTGACTGTGTGAACATGGTAGCCTTCTTACAGACAGGCTGCTGTGTTATCTTTTCATTCAAATACATTCATATCCCAGCCAGCCTGACCTCTGTCAATAAAACATGTTCTAAAGTCCAAGGCTGACTGGTGAGAACCTGTTGATTTCTTTATCATCTATACTTAGTCCCATTTTCCAACTTAAGGTTTTCATAAACTTGTTTTTATATTTCCCTAGTAGAAGCTGGGATTAATTCCTAATATATGACAGTTCTGAAGATACAATGGCTTTTTGTTGTCTTTTTATCCTCTTATTCTTCACAATTACTTTATTGATATAAATAATACTTAGTAGAGTATCCTGGCTATCTGGGAATGATAACTGATGATAATGTTAAATGATAATGTTAAAACCAGGGCATAATCAGTAAAAATAGTAACTTATTAGTAGTAAGTATCACAGGTATTTAATTGGTTTAAAAATGAGTGGTGTGACTATAATATGACTGTGGAATGACTCAGCTTACTTTTATGGGCTATTCTAAGGCAGGGGTTATTAACCCAGGATTCATGAATTTGTTTTAAAAAAAAATTTTTCTTTTTGATAACTTATCCAATGATGCTGCCATTAAAGAATGAAGACAGAGAACAGTCACAGTCCTTTAAATTTTTTCAGTAGTAGAAAATATTTGCTTTTGATTTGGGACATGGGCTTAGAGTTTTTTGGAATCGAGCCTGAGTGAATGAGATAAATGATAATTGCTTAGCTTACTTTACTGTAGTGAGGACCAAATGACATAATGCATGTAAAACACTCTGTCAACCTTAAAGCTCTATATAAATGCTAGCTATTGTTATGATTTGTCCAAACAATATGGAATTATATGAGAAAAGTTACTGAACTACATAATTTTGACCCAGTGATACTACTGCTGGGCAAATCTTTCCAGGTGCTAGAAGACAAAAAGGAAGACCCTATGTGTAAATAAATATTTATAGCAACACATTTGATAGTAGCAAAAAACTAGAAGTCAAATTGCTGAACAAATTGTGACTTATGAGTATAATGAAATTTTCTTACTGTGAAATGATAAATATGAATATGAAGAATTCAAAATTATTTGGGAAGATTTTATTAATGTAAAGTGAAATAAATAGAACCAGGAGAACAAATAATAAAAGAGGTATCAAACATGGGCCTCTGAGGACAGGAACAAGATTAGAATGTAATTGGGAAATACTGACCAAAATAAATAAAAATACAATAAGTCAGAGTTAATATTAACGTGTGATTTATTGAGTTAATATGCAGCCACAAGGATTCTTTATGTGATTAAGTGGCCCCCTTTCTATCTGAATTTGAATGTAAGGAAGATAACATTGAAAAACATTAGAACTCTGATGAGCCATCTTGACTCAGAACAATTCACAGGGAGATATACCTACTTCTTGGAGTGGAGGTGTATCATCACAGTTGAGAAATGGGCCATGTGTCATCAGACAAAGTGAACATGTTTGGGTGGCTTAGCTGGTTTTTGTTACAAAGGAGGATTCTGTCAGGACCTGACAGGAGGAGGAAGCATCCTTGAGAAGGCACAGTGTTGTAAGAAAGAAAAAACATCCATAAGGCATTTAGTTTGTTGAAAAAATAAGGTGGATGATCAAATTGAGTGACACTGACTCTAAAATAAACTGTGCTTTTAAAAGTAACTACTGTTCTGTGCTTCTTAAACTGACTTCGGATGCAATTCTAAGAGCTTTAAAAATGTTTTCAACAAAAGTGGCGTCCCTATATGGTTTCCTAAAGAGGTGACTTTTAAGGATAATAATCATTGGGATGTATAAATTCTAGTTAGATCATAAGATAATAAATTTAGAATTAGAGAGTCTTTTTAATGTTAACTAATCCAACCCTCTCATTTAAATGAGGAATCTGGGACACAGAGAGGTTAAGTGATTGTCACAGACGATTAAAAGTCACAAACGTGGTAAGTAGACAGGTTGGGTTTTAATCTAAGTCTCCTGATTCCAAAGTCAATATTCTTTCCATGATAACTGTTAAGTTAGTTAAAACACAAACAAATACTTAGTCATTCAATCTATAAGCATTTATTATGAGTTTACCATGTGTCAGGTTCTAAGCCCAACACTGGGGGCACAAACAAATGCAAAAACCAGTTCCTGCCTTCAAGGAGCTCTCAGTCAGCTAGAAGAGACATGTAAATAGATGAAGGTTAAACTGGAGTTCATCTCTGAGGGATGGCACAAAAGATTAAGGAGGATTGGCAAAGGCTTCTTGTGGAAAGTAGGACAAGAGTTGAAATTTGAAGGAAGCATATACATGATTTTGTTTATAAGTGTTCTCTTTAGAATATTCTAATTCACCAAGAAGCCAAGTTTGTATTTATTACGCTCAAACACTATCTTCTTCCTGAAGTTTTTCCCGATTGCTGGTGCCTTCCCTCCTAAACTTTCTTCTCTATTATATATTGTATTTTTGTGTCTACTTATATGTACACACATACATATATGTATATGGTATGTATGTAATCATACAGATTATTTGTATTTACTCACTTTATATTTAGGCTCTATGTATTTATGAATGTTTTTGTTGCTTCCCCTGCCTCTTTTAAATAGACATTATGCCTTTCTTTATACTTTTATCCCCATTAGCTTAGCATAGTACCTTGTGTTGAGGTCTAGATTTGGGGTACCTAAATGAAATTAGGGTTTAGTTGAGGTCTAGTGGCAGGTTTGGGGTACAGGGAGTCAAACGGAGCTCCCCTAAATCTTTTAACTGTGCTGCCTTTCTTTAACGAGTTGGTTCCTCAATAAGCAAAGACCCTGAACTTCCCCCCACTTTCCCCACTCTTACAGGGGAGGGGGGTGGAAGGGGTCAGAGGGAGTGTAAAGTATCTCAGCACTGCCAACCCAGCTCACTGGCCCCTGAGGTGTTGGGACTGTCCTGGGATAAAAGGGGAAACAGGGCCAGACCCCAATTCCCTGCCGGGGAGCAGGACGCCGGAGACCAATTCAGCCTCTGTGGTGTGACACAGTTTCTCCAGTGTTCCTCCTGCTCGAACTCAGGACAGAGACTGGGGTCTCCTCGGACACTTTTCGGGGCACCTACAGGCCTAAGTCTGGAAGAGATTTGTATTAAGAGGCGCTTCTGCTCCGCTCCGAGTGTTTTTTTTAGGAGGCAGAAGTTGCCCTGAGAAGAAAAGAGATGGAGAGTCTCAGGTTAGAGAGTAAAAAGGGAAACCAACAAACAGGTATTAGCAGCAGAGTGGAAGAAACATGGAATTTCTTTGATTCCCAAACCCCTCTAGTGAATGTAATTACCCTTTGACTCACAAATCCTGGTCCCTTTGAATTTCAGTAGAAGATCCGGATCTGGCCCAGCCCCATCCCGATCTGAGCCAACTTTGGGGCTACACCCAAAAGCCCCTCGAGCTAAGTCTCTGACTTAAAAGGGCCTCACTGGGACCCCCTCTTTGCAGAGATTCCAAACATGCCAGCCATGTGAGAGCCCTCTGTTCATTGGACCCTCTGTCCGGTGCCCTCCTTATCTCTACCTTCACCTATCTCCTACTTCCAAAGCCAATAATAAACCTCTTTTATCAATCTAGCTCTTGGACCAATAAATGCTTTTATTGGGGACTCGTGCCACTACTAGATCTCATTTACCCCGTATCCTTGCACCGAATCCAAGGGGGTTGCAGGGGAGCTCTGTTTGACTCCCTGTACCTGACCCCAAACCTGCCATTAGACCTCAACTAAACCCTAATTTAATTTAGGTACCCCAAATCTAGACTTCAACATTGCACATAGTAGGAACAAGTAATAAATACTTCTTGATTTATTATTATTATTGATCATAATCATGTAGCAGTTTTTCTGCCCTGAGGTCAAAGTAAAATAGAAATATTTTATTTCCCCCATTAGTAAAAATAAATAGGAGCTGATATTATTATTATTATTGATTTTAAAATAAGGAATCCAATGCCTGGGGTAATAAAATAACAATGTGAATCATTGTATGTGATCCAGTTTAGGCATTTACAATCTTTATAGCCCAGTAGACTTCACAAATTTTGGTCTATAAGCTAAAAAACCTGAACGGGAAATCTAGATAAGATCATGCTAGTATTATTTGAAGATAAAAAGTATTGTACAAATATACCTCTAACACTATGTCAAACGATAGATTCAGAGCCAGAAGAGACTTTGGAAGTAATTCCACTTAATTATACTCCTCGGGAGAATCCTAATGCAAGCTGCCTTTTCAGTAAATTAACAATATTGTTATTGCCTTCGTGTAGAAAACGGTGGACTCCCTCTAGTGTCTCTAGGTCCTTTGGGCTCTTCTTTTTCTATACTTAAGTCCTAATCCCTGCCCATAATAACTTTTTAATGGTTAATTCAATATAAGATGATACTGTGGATACACTGAGAAAATTGGGTTGTTAAAATGACTGGAATGAAGGTACTGAAAATAGAATGTTCTTAGGAGGCAGAATGGATTCTTAATCTCACTACTGATGAGGTTCTATGTAAATATTTGTCGTCCTGTTGGGACAAAGCAAAAAAGGATCAAAGGCTCTATTCATGTCTCCCCATAATAGAATGAAGAACGGAGCTGGTATGTAGGACCCTTCTAGTTTTCCATGTATATTGGCAAGGTCTATCTATCTATCTATCTACATATATCTCTGTGTGTGTGTGTATATATATATATATATATCTGTGTATATATATATGTATGTATATGTACATGTATATTCCTTGGATAAGGCTAAATATAAATAAGGAAAAATAAGCAATTTATAGGATTGCCAAAGAATGTTTGAATGAGATAGGACTATAATTTGGGCAGCTATGTGGTATAGTGAATACAGTACAGGTCCTGAGGTTAGGAAAACTCATCTTTATGAGTTTAAATTTGGTCTCAGACACTTAATACCTGTATGACCCTGGGCTCAATCTTATTTGCTTCAATTTTTCATCTGTAAAATGTGCTGCAGACAAACCAGTCCAATATCTCTACCAAGAAAATCCTAAATGGAGTCACAAAGAATTGGACACACTCTGAAGCAACAACAGGAGTAGTAGCAGCAGCAATAACAACAATTATTTGAGTTTCCTCAAATATTCGTTAAATATTCAGTAAGGAAATTGTAGGAGTATTATATGGCCGGTATCATTTACACTGGGCTGTTGCTTCGGGTTTGGAATCAGAACGTAATGAGACCCTTGCAGATAACTAACGTTTAACAAAAGGAAGTTTACTTAGTCAAAGCAGGGAAAGGGAATACTGTAAGGATTCAGTATTCATTTGGGTGTAACTTTACTGCCTCTGCTGGCCATGGTGTTCTCTGAGCTCAAAGGAAGAGCTACCGACCTTATAGACTGCTTTTGTTTGTTTTTGTTTTATTTTGTTTGTTTTTAGGCAATAACAACAAAAATAATGTCAAAGACTTAATCTTAATCCCCTCATTTTATTAAATCTTAAAAATTATCTTAATAGCTTTTAAGCAAAAACTTGGCCTGACAAATAGTGTTCTTATCTCAAAGGATGATCAGAGGAATCCCTAATTTTTTGACTGGGAAAACTTCCATGAAGCCCTGGGTATGTGCTCTGGCTCCTTTGTGAGATATGTGTATACCTTAGGGGAACGACTCAGGAAACTGCCGATTGTTCCTTAATTACTACTGTTTTGAGGAGATAATTGCCAAGAGAATAGATTTTTATTGAGACCTGCTCCCTTTATTATAAGAAATTGAGAAAAGGATTTTATATTCATACATATCTTTTGACTTAATGATGAGCAGGATGCTCTCAGAAAAAACAAAAAACAAAACAAAACTGGAAAGTCCTCCATGAACTCAAGTTAAGTGTGTTATGCCAAAGTTCCCTTTTAATGGGATGACCAGTTCCTCCAATTTTCCTATTTCATAATTCTGCCTTAGGTTATAACCATCCCTTCTTAATGTTTGAGATAAAGCTTTTATAGACATTCCTTAATGTTTGACAAGATAAAGGTTTATCCATTTCAGATGTCATTAGAATATCAGTATTCTTGTTCTTGTTATTCCATAAAAAGCTTGCTGCACCCATACTCGGGGCTAGACTCTTTGAGATGATAGTCTCGTCTAGCCCTGGGATCCATTGGTCCCAGTATTTCTCTCCATTTAATAAACTATTGAATTGGTCTCTAATCTCTATCTTGCTCAATTTCTTCCCCATTATAGTGAAAGGTACTGTATACAGAGTAATAGCAATGTTCTGGGATGATCAGGTGTAAATGACTTTACTATTATCAGCAGTGCAATGATCCATGATTATTCTGAAAGACTTATAATAAAAAATCCTAGTCATACCCAGAGAAGGTATCTGTTTGTATTTGAATACAGATTGAAGCATTCTCTCTCTCTTTTATTTTTTCCTTAAGGTATCATTAGGGAGATCTATGTTTTCTTTCACAACATGACTTTTATGGAAATGTTTTGTATAATTTTACATGTGGTTTCTTATTTGGAATGGAGATAAGGGAGAGAACCTGGAACTCAAATGTTCTAAAAAATATATATAAAAAATTGTTTTAAATGTAATTGGGGGTAAATATTAAATAAATAAATTTAAAAAAAAAAAGAAATGGAAGAGAAATATCTTTACCTAAGGTGAGGGGAAAGGGGAGTGATTTACAGTTATGGAATACTGCATATATTGTCAGAGTTTTAAAAATATATTTATCAGTTTTGTTGATTTTTTTTTCTTCCTCTTTTTATTTTTTCTAAAAAATAATGTTAGATGAGGTAGTCCTCTGGGAGTGTAATGTCAAAAGAAACTGAGCAAGACAGAGATTAGAGACCAATTCAATAATTTATTAAATGGAGAGAAATACTGGGACCAATGGATCCCAGGGCTAGAGGAGACTATCATCTCAAAGAGTCTAGCCCCGAGTATCGGGACAGTAGGCCTTTTATGGAATAACAAGAACAATGACATAATGCAGAGACCTAGATGGGGATGGCCTCATAGATGGAGGTTACTGATATTCTAATGACATTAAGGAATGTCTATAACACCTTTATCTCAACCATTAAGAGGGGACGGTCATAACCTTAAAGCAGAATTATGAAATAGGACAAATGGAGGAACTGGTCACCCCATTAAAAGTGACCTTTGGCATTACAGGAGAGGGAAAAAAAGAAGAGAAATGAAGAAGGAAATTTAGGTTATATTAAACTAAAAGATGTCAATAAAAATGTATTGTTTAAAAAGTGCATTGAAAAAGAACAAATAAATGGAAAATGGAAAATAAATGACTTTTCTCTCTTCCTCTCTCTCTCTGTGTGTCTCTGTTTCTCTCCATTTCTTTGTCTTTCTCTCTCTTCCGTTAAACTTCCAGAAGGACCAAGGTAAAAGGATATTTTTCTCCCCTCATTTTCCTCCTTAATGATGGCTGTTGGTGGCACAAGTACATTTTCTCCTTCTGCTTTCTGGCAGTCCAAGAAAAAATGTCCAAAAATAATCAAAAAAGAAGACAAAGATATTTTCTCCTTGTTTGCCTTCTAGCCCATGTAGGGAATAGCTATGGTAATAGGAGTCCATCTTCCGAATTTTTTCCTGGCCCAGCTGCCAATCATCTTCACAAAGTGCTAGTCACTGGGGACAAATGTGGAGTCCTTTGTGCTTCCCATCGAGATCCATGTCCCTCAGCAAGGAATCAGAGTACATATGCAACCTCATGGGAGGTGCCCAGTCTAGCAAACCAGGAATTCCCTAATCATCCCTACCGTGAATAAATTAAATGTTGAGAATCATATCCAATGAGAACACATGGTTATCTTACCTTCAGACCTGGGAACACCTGGCTCATGGATGAATTATAGTCTTGCGCTGGTTTAACCTTTTTGCAGAAATGAATCACCATCCCTAATAGTTAGGCTTCCCTTTCATTTATTTTAAATTATCAGGCTAAACTCTAAGATCTGACAGCCCTAAGCTTAAAGTAAATCCTTTCTCCTGTTGCTACCTCTCCTGGATGCATTGATTAGCCATGGAAGCCCAGTAGCTTTGGTAGAAACTTAAAGCTTACTACATCATTATAAGTTGTGTTGATCTGTCCCAATTCTTATCACTTTTCCTTGGTTACTAAGTTGGCCTATTTTTTGGGGGGTGAGGTGGGTGGGACTTTTGATTATCCCGTTCTCACCTGTGTTAAATAGACTCATTTTCTGGATGCTCCTAATAATGTCTCCTAAACTAGGCTATAGGAGATGACAGGTGCTATCTTGAGAATATAACATGCAACATACTCTCTATTAATTCAGATCTTCCTGAACTAACACAAGTCAAAAGATTACAGCCCTCTACTGTAAACTTCATCATAATTTGGATTATATCACACAACTTTATCTGTAGTCAAAAATGCCTATGCCATGGCATATATTGTTAAATGTATGAGATTAGAAGAAAAAATAAAGGAAGCACAGAATTACTATTTTCGAGAGTGAAATTTCAAGTAAAAGCTATTAGGTTTATGAATAAATACTCAATTGAATTCAATAAACTTTTGCTAGGATCTTGCTAGAGTAAAGAGCATTTTGCTAGGTTCAAGGGGAAAATACAAAGTTTATATAAATCGTGGCCCCTGCCTTAAAGGGATTTATAATCTAATTAGGAAATAATTAGTTTTCCAAGTTCTCAATAGTATCTGGAGTATGCAGGATGGAATCCTACAAAAACCCTCATTCCACTGGATTATTCATATCAAAGAGTTTCCGATGGATGTTGCTCAAAAAGCCTTTTGTGTCATGAGTCAATATTGTCCCACTGATAACGGTAATCAGACCCTCTGTTTTATGCAAGATGGATCTTAGCTGGGTGAATGATGTCCAGAATGAATTGATCCCATTTCTGAATTTTCTTTATGAAGTGGCCCTCCTTCTTCTTAATGCCCTTGATGTTTTCTGGCTAGATGGACCTTAGCCATTATTTATAGAGAAAGAAGTTATATTGGTTGCTCGTAGGAAGGCAGGACAAAGGTTGCTTATTTTACCAGCTTGTTGCTGAATTATTTCTTCTGCTGACCTGATAGCTAGGCTGAATCTGTTGGCTTGCTCTTGATTGCCATCTGCCGGATTCTCTGTTGAACTATGATTTCCCTACAAGGGAAGGGGCTGTGCTTTTTAGTTCTTAGTCTCAGGGGCTATTTCAGCTTTTCTAGGAGCTAGAGCTACAACTAGACAAACTAGACCTATAACTAGCAATTCCCCTGCTCTTAAATTAAGTCTGTTTTTTTGGAATTCTTTGCTGCTACCTCAACTGCCATTCCCAGAAGTTAACAAGCATTTAATAAGTATTTACTGTTTGCCAGAGTCAACAAAATCAAATGACAAGACAAAATGGTTGTTGGTTAGCAATAGCCTGAGATGTAATGGATGACCTCGGTGCTTTCAATTTCTGACCAAGCACTAAGCACTCCAGCTTCAGCAGCTTTCATGAACGTTGGAACAAATTGTTCTTAATTGCCCATTCCTCTGGGAAAGTCTTGAAATGCTTGGGTAGAAATTCCCCTAACTCACTGATAGGTTTGAGACCTCAGTTACCCTGGCTTAGCCCAAATGGTTTCACCTGGGTGAGACCACCAGAGAGGCAGCTTCAGAAAGCGCATCAGCCAAAGGTTCATGGGATATGGATGCATTTTCCATGTGTAGTATTGTGTAACTTCATTTTCCAGGTTTAAAAAAAATTAGTATGGAGCCTAGCCTTCCATTGGAGTTAGGGTAAGTCCGTTCCTTTCAAACTCCACCATGTTTCTGGACACTAGCCAGGATCCACACAAATGTTGGGAGCTTTGCTTAGCAAAACTGAGGGGCAGCAATGAACATTGCCTTCCTGTGAGCACCAAACACAATTGCTTTCTCCAATTGGCTTGGTGAGGACAGAAACAGGATCAATAAGTGAAAGTTGTTTTCAAAAAAACAAATACAGGTTTGATGGAAGGAAAACTCCTCAACAATGAGAAAAACGGGGAAGTTGAGTACCTTGGGAGGAAATGGATTTCCTCTCACTGGAGGAGATTTAATCGGAAGTCTGTACTGTCCATTTGTCAGATGTGTTGCCGAAGACCATTTGCCAGATGTGTTGTTGAGAGAGTCTTGTTTGGATATGAGTTGAACTTAGAAAGCTTCAGAGGTCCCTTCTAATTCTGAGACTCTAGATTTTATGCACACAGGGTTAGAGTTTAGACAAGACACAATCCCTGCCCTCCACATACTTACAGTCTTATTTGATCTGAGGATAATCAATCCAGTAAAGCAGATTTTAATATTATTCCCATTTTAACAGAAGAGGAAACAGACAGTGGTTAAAGGCCACACAGCTAGTATTGTCTGAAGCCTGCTTATGGACAGGTCTTCCTGATTTCAGGTGTAGCAATAACCATTCTGACACCTAACTATCCCTGAGATGGGAGTCAAAATTCTTAATATGTTTTGGCCATCAAATAACAAGATAGGGGCAGGAGAAAGGAGAAGGGGGGGACACTATTTATTACCTCAAGGAAGCTAGCTATCCAGTGTAGTGGGTAATTAGTAGCAGCCATGAGCTCCCTCTGGGAGTGCCAGTGTGCAGCAGATAAAAGCAAGGAGAAATGGGATTTTGGACACTGTTTTGCAGGCTGGTTCTTTATAGAGGATATTTGAAATGCTTTAATGAAGTTTTAAGCTTTTAGTGGCTTTAAAATGTATTAAAGATAGCTTAAGCTATTTTTGTAGCTAAAGACTTTATTGAGACTTTTGGGACACATTGTACTGTTTGCAGAGTGGTCTTGGAAGGAGGGAGAGATTAAGTCAATTGAGACCTATTCATCAGAGAGCTGGCAGTTCTGCAGGCCTGTTGTTCCTGGCCATGTTCTCTGTGGTATGTGTCCTATGTGCTAAGTAGTGAAATGAATTCTTGAGACCTTAAGCCAAAATAAACAAAATCCCTGGTTTTTCGCCTCTCATTTCTGCCTAGTTCTCAACTCTATCCCTTTTAAGAACTTAGGCCTTTGTAACTTCTAGCAACTTTTTTATTCCCTGTCTCTGCTTGTTAAAATTTTCTTCATCCTATATCTCTTCTCATATTCTTGTTCTAAAATGTTTTATTGATATCTTTTATTTTTATATCTCCTAAATTTTGCCCTACATCCCTTCCTCTCTCAGAAGCCATCACTTATTAATAATGGTTTTTAAATAGAGTTCCTCTAACATCCTTTCCATATTTTTGTATTATCACAAATCTTTTCTCCAGATGACATTTTGCTAATTCCTTCTTTTCCCTTCCTCCCAAGAGGGAGAATTGGCATAAGTCTTGCTCCTAACACTCTCAAACCCTCATTCTGTTCCCTAATCCCTACCAGCTATATCACCCTAGTAAATCTCTCCACAAAGAAAGTCTCCATTCCCTCATCTGTAAAATGAAGATGGCTTCTGAGATTTCTTTTGACTCAGAACCTAGGATCTTTTTATGGAAGGAAGGAAGGAAGGGAGGAAGGGTTGGTTCCCTTGGACACTCTCTCAAGTTATTTCCCTTCATTTCTCCTTTCTTTCACTGTCAAACTCCTAAAAAGAGTCTTAACATGGGCTGGCCTCCTCTTCCTCATCACCCACTCACTTTTCAACCCTCTGTAATCTGGCTTCCGACTCAAACAAACAATTCCTCACACTCATTTTTCAAGTTAGCCTCTCAGAAATCATTACCTTCTAACAAGGCTCAGGTGCCATCTCTTCCATGAAGCTTTCCCTAATACTCCAAGGGGTTGATGTGCTCTTGCCCTAAAATACCTTATATTTACATATCGAGGGATACTGCATCTTTCCAGTGGATTTCTTGAGGGCAGAGCCAAAGAGAGAGACAGGCAAAGTGTTAATGGAAACTTATTTCATGGATGGGGAGAAATGGCTTCTGGATGGAAAGATAAGCTTAAACTCCAACGTCATTTTCCAACCTTTCACATGTGTATAGTCTCATATGCCTTCAGGTAGAGCTTCAAGAAAGACATGGAATACTGAAAAATGGGTAGAATCTCAATTAGGCAGAAACTTGAGTTTCTGGAATACCAGGGATAAAGGCAGAGAGGCAAGAGAATAAAAATTAAAGAGGCAACATGTTGAAGCAGATTGAGTGCCGATTCTGGAGTCAGGAAGACCCGAGTTCAAATTCTGCCTCTGACATTTGCTAGCTGTATGATTCTAGGTAAGCCCCTTAACCTCTTTGAGCTTCATTTTTCTCATCTGTAATTATGGATTGGACTAGATGGCCTCTAAGCTAAATCTATGAATTTTTGTGAATAGTTCAGTTTGACTGCAATATTGACTATATAAAGGAAAACAGTGTAAGATAAAACTGGAATAGAATGATACTGTGAATTATAGAAGACACTTGAATGCCATTTTCAGGAATATGGACTTTATTTCATAAGCAATAGAGAAGCATTTATGATTTTCAGCTATTGAATTAATATAATCAGTGCTATGCATTCATGGGATTAATTTGGCAAATAATATGAGAGATTAGTTTGGGGAAAGGCTAAAGGTAAGGAGACCTGTTAGGAATTTATTATAATAGTCCAAAGGTAACTAGAGCTAGGTAAAAATAGAAAAGAAGGGGCACATTGCCCAATGTGGACAAAGGATAAAAACAGTCTCAGAAGAATTCCAACTATAGACAACTATATGAACAATTGCTCCAAATCACAAATCATGAGAAATGCAAATCAAAACTCTGAAGTTTCATCTCACATACAACACACTGGAAAAGATATCAAGAAACCAATGTTGGAGAGCCTACAGAGAAATAAGCTCACAAACACTGGGGGGGAATCTCCATTGGGCTAAGCATTCTGGGAAACAATTTAGAATTATACTAAGAAAAAGACAAAACTATCCATAGTCCTTGACCAATAGATCCCACCTAGGTTTGTACTAATCAAGAAACTTCTAAGACTTTTCAGGAATTCTTGTGTCAGAAATCAAGGAATCTCAGACAGAAAGGTCCCACATATAGAAAAATATTAATTATAGCACTCCTTTATAGTAACAAACTCAAAAAGGGTGTTTCATTCATTGGATATTGGCTAAATAAATTGTGATATCTGAATGTAATAAATATTGTACTGCAAGAAAAAATATAAAGAAACAGAAAAAAACATAGAAAGATATATGAACTAATGCAGAAAGCAGTATCAGGGAAGCAAAACAAAGAAAACAACAAAATAAAACAGAAAGTTATATAATTATAAAGTCCAGTGTTGGCCTGAGAGAAGAAATGAGAAAATGTACTTCTCGTCTGCAAATGTAGTTCCTCAACTGTAAAATGGGGATCATAATAGCATCTGAAGATAAAATTAGATATTTATAAAGTATTTTGCATAGCTCAAATGTTACATAAGTTCTAGTTGTTATTATTAAAGTTATTTAAAAAATAAATATTAGAAACTATGGAGCTAAAAAAAAAGGAAACAAAAGAAGAGTAGGAATAGATATTTTGGAGACGGAATCAACAGGACTTCATCACTAATTGGATATTGGAAGAGAAGTCAGGTTCAACAATAATAGATTTTGACAGGTAACTTTAGTTCCTTTAAGAGATATAGAGAAAGTAGTCCAGTTCCAATGATCTTTTGATGAAGAGAGCCATCTACACCCAGAGAGAGGAATGGGAACTGAGTGGGAATCACAACATAGCATTTTCACTCTTGTTGCTGTTTGCTTGCATTTTTTCTTTCTCATTTTTTTCCCTTTTTGATCTGATTTTTCTTGTGAGATTATTGTATAAATATGTATACATATATTGGACTTAATATATATTTTAACATGTTTAACATATTTTGTATTACTTGCCATCTAGGGAAGGGAGTGGTGGGAAGGAGGAGAAAATTTCAATGTTGAAAAATTATCCATGCATATGTTTTAAAAATAAAAAGCCTTAATTTAAAAAAATACAGGGAAACAATTTCCATTATAGAATAAGGAGGGAAGCCCCCCACAATTCAGGCAGTTCATTTAACTTTTGCTTTTTCCTTGTGGTGAAGTGTGTCCTGCCACCAATTACTATTTTTGATGAATATTATATTACTTTTAAGTGGTAAATTCTGGCTTAAATAATTTGTTAAAAATACTAGTACTCTTATTTTTATAAGATGTCACAAACTGTGTATAAAAGTAGTTGTTTTATAAGTAAATGCATTTCCCACTGATCCCAATATATTTTCCTATAGAAGAAATTCTGAACCATCTGATAATTTAAATGACATTTGAAATTGGAGGAAAAAAAGAAATATAGGGAAAGTAGGACGAAGAAACAGGTTTGGGGAAAAGATGATGCATTTGTTCTTAACTTTGTCAAATCTGAGATCCTACAAAAAAAATCTAGATGGAGATATTTATTACACAGTATTAGGGGGAAAAATGCTGGCCTGATGCTTGGGAGGGAGATTAGAGCTGGCAAAACAGATTAAAAGTATTTACATAGTCTTGATTGGAATCCATGGAAATGGATGAGATTGCCAAGGTTCTTGAACAATGTGAATAGGAAGAACATAAAAGGAATTGGTCAAAGAGAAAAGAGAAGAACAAGTTTGAACTATATTATTATAGAAGCCAAGGGAAGGAAGGGGACCAAAAGGGAGGGGGTGATCAATCACTGATCCCTGGGGCAGAGTTCACTAAATTTGGCCACTTTGATCAGCAGAATATTTGGGAGAGGAGCCAAATTACAAAATTTGGAAGAGCAAATGGGTGATAAGTGGAAGTAATTAGTATAGATATTGTTTTAAAAATAAAACTAAAGTAAGGGGGAGAAATAATGACACATGTAAGTTTTTTGTTTTTTATTTTTTAGGATAGGGGATTTTTAAATTTTCTAGCCCTTAGAACAGCATCTATGTTCTGATAAGTACTTAATAAATGCTTGTTGACAATTATAATGATAAGCATATTTATAAGTATAGGGGAAGGAATCAGGGAAGAGGGAGAAATTTAACTTGAAAAGAGGAACAGAAGAAAAAATAAAATAAATGTTTTCTTCTTTCTCGCCAGATTTGACAATTTCCCCAATGTCCAGAGCATTATTTATTTAGCCCTATGGTACTCACCAATGAATCAAGAAACTCATGTTGAATATTTGCATATTCAAGTAATCATGCTAAGTACACTGTGTCCAGAAGGTCTCTTCACATCATCCAAACTCTGACCAAGAAAAACAACTGAATCAAAAGAGATTTTATTTGCTGACAAGAAACAGAGCCAAATTGCTCTGAACTGTTCCAATTCTACAGCTTTAAATTTTTATATGTTTAAAGGGTGAATAGTTTAAGTAAAGATGGGGAAATGCCAAGAATGTTATAACATTTTGCAATTTCAACATTTTCATTCTAATTCTAGGATGTGCATGTTCTGAAACATTTTGTCCTGTAAGCATCTCTGCAATTTCACGAGAATGTGCTTGTCTTATCCATTCTAATTGTCAAAGTTCCTGATTCTGGGCAGAGACGGCTCTACTTATGGGAAGGTGGGGATGGCCTTATTCTGGCTCACTACAAACTTCACCACTAGTCATTCACTCAATCCCTCAGACAACTCTAATTATAACTGACCTCTTGCTCTGGATTACATGGTTAGAATTCAGTAAATCTTGCACTTGTAACTGATTCTGTGTCTATCTCTGAGAACCATCCTAGTCAGATTAGGTAAAATTTATCAGGTACCAGAAAGATTTCTCCATCAGTGGGAGCAAACTCTACCTGCTAAGTTGCATAGAGAATTTGGTCTCCTAGCCATGCCTAGGAACTTTTGGCAAGAGATATCACATGGCGGCAGGAAGCTCACCTGGGATGGAGATACTGACCATGAGGAACACCGAGATGTTTCTAAACTTCTGAAGAACTGAGGAATATTTGAATCAAGGGTGGGGATGAGTAAGGGTGGGAATAGCATTCTCATCTTAGTCTAGGTTGAATCTCAGCAGATAATAGTTAACCTGGAACATAGTCATTAGGAAGGGATGAGGAAGTACACTCCCAGGTACTGTTCTTTATACGCTCTAAAATGTGCGCCTCTGGGAGAAGCTCTAGTCACCTGTCCTAGTTATAGCTCTGATTTTAGTCTTCATTACATAGCTAATACCCACTTTGACAAAGTCACATCCTTGAAATAATAATGAACCATTGGGAATAATAAATCCCAATCTGGTCAGATCTTTCTTTGAAATATCTGTTATAGGAGGGCCATGGTTTTGGAAAAACCTGGGAAGATCTACATAAGCTAAGGCAAAATAAAATGAGCAGAACTAAAAGAACATGTGCATAGTAACAGCAGTGTTATAATGATGATCAACTGTGATGATCCAAGGCTCACTAAAGAACTCATAAAGAAAAGCCATCCACCTCTGGAAAGAGAACTGATTGTACAAACTTAAGTATAGAATAAAACATACTTTTTTCATTTTTCATTTTTTGCAACATAGCTAATATATAAATATTTTACATGATTTCACATGTATAAATGATATCATATTGTTTGTCTTCTCAGTGGGTAAGGTAGGGGCTGGAAGGAGAGAGAAAATATGGAACTCAGAATTTTTAAAAAGGAATGTTAGAGTAAAAAAATGTCTATTATATATATCTCTTTTCTTCCTCACAGTTTAGTTCAAGCCTTCATCACCTCTCTCTTAAACATTCATGGCCTGGGCCAAAGAACTGTGAGTTTGGTACATGGTTTTTCTCTGAATTCATTTCCATGTCAGACTGGAAAGATATGTTCATTCTTTCCAGGACTGTGCTTAATGGCTAATCAAAACACTGGTTTCTAAACCTTGTTTTTGGTGCAATCAGTAGGAAAAAAAAGTTCACAAATCAAGAATGTGGAAACCAGTAAGGTTCTTCTAAAAATCTCAGCATTAACTTGGACTCTTCACTCTCTCCCACCCCACATTTCTAATCAGCTGTCAAATCTTGCTATTTCTGTCTTGAAATTCCCTTTCAGTCCCTTTAGCATTATTCACTTAGCTTAGGTGAGGCCCTCATCACCTCTTCCTGAATTACTGCAATGGCCGTCTAATTGAATTCTCTGCCTCAAATGTCTTCCTACTCTTAGATGACCTTCACATAGCTACGACAGTGATTTTCCTTAAGTAGGATCTGACCACACCACTTCCCTACTCGATAAATTGTGTGATAAGAAGGGTGAAAAGGAAAGCCACGCGTCTGCAACCCTTTTTGACGAATATCATTTAGAAGGCCCGGAGCTGCACAGTTATCACTGCCCACGGCTGCTTTTGAGCTCCGTCTCCCTGACTATAGGTGCAAGACTCCCTCGCCTAAGCGCTCCGCCTAGCGGTTTGTTGGTCGATTCCAGCTCTAAACGACTGGTCGAGGCTCCCACAGACACGGGAAAAGCCCAAGTGTGATGGAGCCAATCAGAAGCCATATGTAAATACTACCCTCCCTCCGGAGAGCAGAGGTTTCCTTGATCTCACCCATCGGAGCGCCCTGGCTCTGCTAGCTCTAAAGTTTGAATGCGCGACAATTGCTTGACGCAGGCGCAGCATCTTTTTTTTCCCGTCTCGCCCAAGCCGGGGTGAGGGACGGAAGGAATACGTCATCTCGCTGCGACGCGATTGGACTGGAGAGTGAGTTTTATGGCGTGCAGTTCTTCCGCTGATTTTGCCAAACCCAGTGCCATGGCTCCGGACTCGGGGCTCCCCGTGGCTGATCCACTTTTGAAGTTGCTACCCCCGGACTCCAGGGACTGGGGGACGCAGCGTTGCCGCCTGGGTCCTTCTGCCCTCCGCGCCCTGAGGGTCCGTCTGGGCGCCACACTTAGAGTCACTCTGCCGGACGGCGGCTCTTGCATCTGCACCGCCTGGCCCCGGCGCGACTTGTCAGACGGTTTTGTGCAGCTTGACCCGGCGTGCGCGAGCCCCGGCGCGGCCACGGGGCCGTGGGGTCCAGACCGAAGCATCCGGTTGAGCAGTCTCCGCGCGGTGCCTTGCCCACCGCTACGTAGCGTCACCGTGTGGCCGGTACTGCGAGAACCGCAGGTTCCGGGCGGGGCCCCGAGCCGGGCTTTGGTGCTGGAGGCAGCGCAGGAGCTGCTGCGGAACCGACCTATCGGGCCGGGCTCAGTCCTGACGGCGCCCCCGGGCGCCGTCGGCCCGGTGGCCGCGGTGCACGTGCTCGGCGGCGACCCCAGCCCGGAGCCCGCTGGGCTGGTCACGCGGCGCACCCGCGTCGAACTGGGCGAGCCGCCGGTGCCCTCGGCCCCGGAGCTGCCCGCGGAGGCGACCTTGGGCGGTCTGGCCGAGGCGGCTGCTGCGCTGCGGGAGCTCCTGAGTCTACCTCACCTGCACCCCCGCGCCCTGGCGGCGCTCGGCATCTCCGTTCCCCGCGGGCTCCTGCTCGTCGGGCCGCCCGGCGTGGGCAAGACGCAGCTGGTGAGAGCTGTGGCCCGGGAGGCGCGGGCCCGTCTGCTGGCTGTGAGTGGCCCAGAGTTGCAAGGCGCGCGGCCCGGAGAGACCGAGGAGAACGTGCGCCGGGTGTTCGCGCGGGCACGGGAACTCTCCCGCAGAGGACCCGCGCTTCTCTTCATCGACGAGCTAGACGCGCTGTGTCCCCGGCGGGGCGGCTCGCGCGGAGCCCCCGAGAGTAGAGCCGTGGCCCAAGTGCTCACGCTGATGGACGGCGTGGGCAGCGAGCGTCGTGTGCTCCTGGTGGCTGCCACCAATCGGCCCGACGCACTGGACCCGGCGCTGCGCAGGCCTGGACGCCTGGACCGCGAGGTGAGAGCTCCGGGGCTGTGTGGCCCGGGGAGTGTCGCCTAACCTCTCCGCACTAAGCAATCGCTGTAAGTTGCTGGGAAGGTGCCAGCTGTGCTGGGTAAGGGAGTATTCCCACCCGGGAGTGCCTATGCCAAAGAAATCATATTCACACTCGTGTAGCTCCTTAAGGTCTTGCATAACGCTTTTCAGCCGATGTTATACGATTGGTGTCAAGAAGAGGTCAGATGTGGTCTACCACACTTTTAATAATAATTCGTGCTTAATATGTGCCTGACAGTGTGGTGAGCACTATACAGATATTGGCTTATTGGATTCCCACAACTTTAGGAGCTGGGGGCTGTATTTTGCTGATGAAACAGACAGATGGAGGGTAAGATCACCCAGGTGGTGAGTCAGTTTGAATTGTGGTTTTTCCCAAATTTAGCTGCTTTGCCACCTAGTCACCTATTTTTTTTTAGCTGGATGACCCTGAGCAAGTTACTTGACAGTTTCTTCATCTGTAAAATAGGAATCATAGCATCTACCTCTGAAGGCTCTTGTGGGGCTCAAGTGAGGTACTGTAAATTCCTTTGTAAACTTTAAAGTAGTGAGCATTCTTATTGCCATAATCTTGGGTTCTGCTGTCAACGGGTGGTTTTCCCAGATGAAAGACTCAGAGCTAAGTAATTTGCTGAAGTGAGTGAGTGTCTGAAGTTGAACTGGAACCTTCATCTTTCTGACAACAAAGCCAGCATTCTAGTCACTTAGCTTGTGGGCTGCCTGGAAGAGTCCTTTGGGCCCTCAGAGTGTATCTCAGCCCATTTCTGTCCAGTTAGGGAAGACTGGTACAAAAGAATTTTACCTTTAGGTATGTAATGTGCAATTCCTTTCCAATTCAGTTTTAAAGACTGGTACCCAGAGATTAAATCATTAAGCAAGGATTATATACCATTTTTTTCCCTCAAAACAGGCCTCTGAGGAAGGTATTTTGTAACTCCATTTTAAAGATGTGGACATGGAGGTCCATGTCTCATATAATAAGTCACAGAATCAGAGCAAAAAACCAAGTTTTCTGACTCCAGATCTTGCATTTTTTGGCTACCAGCAAATATTAAATGCTCATTTGCCTAATGGAGCTTCAGTGTTTTTCTAAAGTTATGATATATATCTCCCAGCACACAGGTTCATATCAAGATAAAACTGTCTTGTTCATTTCCCAGCTGTTCATCCCCATTACTACTTTTAAAAAATTGACCTTTTCTCATTTTTCTCTTGAATGCAGCTTATTGTTTATTAGGTGGCACTTCCCACAGTGATTAAGGTAAATACCATGGACATGTGATGTTTTGATTTGTGACTCATCAGATAGAAAAGGGGGAATTTCTAAAACTGAATTCCCTAAAAGTGCAAGTTTATTTTCTTTTGGTTTGTGGTCCTATAGGGAAACTTTTAGAACTGTTGTCACCAATTTTTTTTGTTATAGGAGATGGCTTTCTGATCCATTAAGGATGGAAATTTAAGTGACAAAAATAGCAACAAAAATTTATTTTTAAGAAAAAAATTTGCTACCTGGACTTTCAGTACAATGAACTATTGGCATTTTGTGTACTTAGCATTTGTACTAAGTTGAGTTTTTTGTTGGAGTTGCAGAGGAACTTATAAGGTCCTGTAAACTTTTGACTGAACAACAGCAAAGAGCCTGAGTTAGGTTTCTACCACCATGCTACATTCTTTATTGTTCATTTGTTTTCAGTAATGTTCAATTCTTGGTGACCCCATTTGAAATTTTTCTTGGCAAAGATACTGGAGTGACTTGCCATGTCCTTCATTTTATAGATGAGGAAACTGAGGCAAACAGCATTAAGGGACTTGTACGAGGTCACACAGCTAATAAATGTCTGAGGCCAGATTTGAACTCTGAAAGATGAGCCTTCCTGACTGCAGACTTGGCACTCTGTGCAACTGCCTTACTACATGGAATGCCTGTCACAATTTCATTGGCAAAATTTTCAGTTAATGGTCTTCTGGTAGAATTGAAATTGCCCAATTCTTTATATTTTTTGCAGTAGGTGCTAAAATGCTTGTGGAATTGAGCTGCCTTAAAAAAAAAAAAATTTGTGAGAAAAATTTTTAAAAATCTATAATTTCAAAAACTATATGAACTTAATTGGGGGGGGGTTGTTTTGCTTTAGATCATCATTGGGACACCCACACTTAAGCAGAGGAAGGATATTCTGCAAGTAATAACTTCAAAGATGCCTATCTCCAGTAATGTGGATATACTTCACTTGGCAGAAATGACAACTGGTTACGTTGGAGCTGATCTGACCGCACTCTGCCGAGAGGCTGCCATGCAGGCAATGCATCACACTGGTAAGGTATGAAGTTACTTGAGTGATGGAGCCTTTCCTTTGATACTGTAGACTTTTAATTATTCAACAAGCATTTATTAAATGCCCATTCTATGCTAGGGACTATGTTGAGAACTGGGGCAAAAATAGTCTCTACTTTCATGGAGCTCAAACATGCAGAGAGCTGCATTCAAACAATATATAGTCAGGAAAAATTGAAGATAATCAGTAGAGGGAAGGTTCTAGCATAAAGGGTAATTTGTAAAACATAGGATTTTGGCTGGGATTTGAAAAAAACAGAAGAAAAGAGACTTCTGGACATTGGGGGAAGAAGAAGGGATAAAGAGGGAGCTTAGCCGAATTTGAGAGGCTTTTATATTTAACTCTAAAAGCGTTAGGGAGCATAGTCAGATCTGCTGCACTTTGGAAGGCTCAAGTTGACAACTGAGTGAGGATAGATTAAGAGGGGAAAGAGACTGAGGCAGAAAGACCAACCAGCAGACTCATGTAATAGTCCAGACTTAAGTGATGAGGGCATGACCAAAATAGTGACTGTCAGGAAAGAAAAAGGGATACACATGAGAGGTAATATAAAGATAGAATCTATAGGATTTGGCAAGTGATTGAAAGGGGGAGAGAGAATTCTAAAATGGAGACACAACATGTAAACACAGCTTTGAACATACAAGATTTATACAAAGTAAATGGAAAATAAATGCTATGTTAGAGTGTTCATACAACTTAACAGTTGTATGAAGTAATGCCTTTTCAGCAGTGCCACACATTTTTCAGTAATTGGATGGGGAGAAAGCATAATTCAGTTCTACTTGGAGACAGTGGGGGTTGAATGTGTCAAAATTCTAAAAATTTTTAGGAGTTGTTCTGAAGTTTAACAACTAGGCATTTTAAAATTTTAAATTTTTCTATTTTTTTTCTCTCTCTGCAAAACATTTTCCAGATAGTTTGAGTTTTTTTCAGAGCTAAAACCCAAAATCTAACCCAAATTTCAGACCTATATACCAAATGGTGGCGTCACTGAATTGAAACTGACCACAAACTTGATCCACTTGGTATTGAAAGGAGTGGGTGTAGAAGAGGAGAGGTACCAGATAATAATAACACCTATTTCCCAGTTATTTTAAGTGTTAGATGAATTTTTGTCAAGCCCTTTGCAAATAGCTACATAAGCACTAGCTGTTATTAGAAGAGTAACATAGAATGAAATATAATAACATTAAATGAAATATGTAACAGAAAGAAGCACATGGAATCTCATCATCTTCCTAGGGAGATCTTCCTTTATTCCATTTATGATTACTATTTGCTGGCAGGTTCCTAAAGTACTTATCTATTGTGGGGCTAAGGAAAATATAGCAGGGTCCAGTTTTTATTTTATTTTTTAAAATAATAGCTTTTCATTTTTCAAAATACATGTGCAATTCTAAAATATTTCCACATTTATCATGTACAAGAAAAAATTAGATCAAAAGGGGGGAAAATGAGAAAGAAAAAAACAAGAAAACAAAAAAATGTGAAAATACTGTATTGTGATTCACATTTAGTTCCCATAGTCCTCTCTCTGAATATGGATGGCTCTCTATATCACAAAGACAATTGGAATTGTAGGATCTGGTTTTTATAGTGGCCTTCCCAGAGTAGAACCACCATAACTCACATTGAATTAAAATATGTAACTATAGTAACTTCTGGCATCCTAAGTATTAATATAGTACACATGGGAGAAGATTTACTTCTATTTGAAACTATTTGAAGCCATTTGAAACAAATGGCTTATGTGAATTGGGCTAAGTTTCTGCATTTTCTAGTGGACTGTATTTTAAGGGCTAGACAGAAGATGTTCTAGTCATGGGTGATCAGGAAAAAGTGGCCTTATCATACTAAGGAAAGAGCTAGCAGAGTTCCTTCTTTTCTCTTCCTTTCCTCCTTTCTCTAGCATATTTCCTTCACCTTGTTAATGGAATTTTACTGTATCAGATGCTAAACTTTGAATAGCTGAAGCTGCACAAAGCAGGCCTAGAGACAGATTTTTAGAGATCAAAAAGAGGTGTAATTAATTTCAGAGGAAGAAATACAATTTGCAAACTAGAAGTTCTCCTGAGAAGGAGACATTACCTATTGCAGGAAAGATAAGAGATTTTATACACAGATCATAAATGAGAAGGTAGGGGGAAGATGGATTACAATGCAATCATTCCCTGGGCTTCAATAATTTCCCCCAGCAAGCCCAGGAGTGCAGGGTCTTCTTTAGTCCTGTGGGAAGTTTTTAAATGTTTCAAATCTTGGGGGTTATTACTTGTTAGGGAACAAGACCAGAGTTCTGTGATGGGAACAGGTTCTACTGTCTTTGATTCGCATCTCTTAACATACACAGGAGAGTGTTGTCAAGAATTTTTCAATCATTTCATGCTACATTCTGAGACCTTGACTCCTAGGTCAGAATCTCCTGAGAAAATTATAGCTTTGAAAAATCTAAATTTTTAGTGTATGACAATCCTAATTCTCCCCCACCCCCCATTTCTTCTTTTCAATCTAAGGTTGTTCCAACCTACAATCCTATAGATCGATGAGAAACATTCATTTAAAACATAGTTTTGAAAAAGGTTAATGCCAAGGTAGATGGCAAAGAAAATAAAAAAGAGAAACTTCAGCGCTAGGAAGGGCAGGATGCTGCCAAAGCTTCCAGGCAACCAGCAGAGTAGATCAGAGGAAGGTGAGGGAGAGACATGTTTCAGAATGTTTTACCCTCTGTTCTCTAAATCTGCTTGCTTAGTTAGAGCATTAAGGTCTTCCTTTATTTGCAGAACATTGGCTGCCATAGAAATAGCCGTCCTCCTTAGGAGTGGCGTGGGTCAGCCCTTTTCTTAGTAATTGGGGTCGCTTGTCATGAGGGCAAGTAAAGCAGTCTACATTTGGAGGCCGGTGACAAGCTTCCCTGGCCCATGGCTAGTTCTGCTCAGAGATTCCTGACAGATGGGTAGAGCGGGTCCAGGGTGGCTATGGTACCAGTCAGGGATCCAGGGATGCCAACAGGGTCACAGTGGGCAGGAAAGCAAACCTGCTGCCAATGGAGGGACAATTTTAACGAGAGGAGCTTCAGCAGAGTGGTTCCTGGAAATAGGGATAGTCTGGACATAGTGTAGACAAAATCACAGAGGCCTTCTCAGAAGGGAGGCAGGCAGGCCGTGATTATAGTGTAGAAAAAAACACTGTTATTTGCGTGATCATTGACATTGATACTAAGAGGACTAAAAGGTAGCAAGGAGAGAGAAAAGGCTTAGTTTATAGGGGGAGTAGCTGCAACCTTCAGCCCACATCCAGTTTTTTGGATGTCTACATCTGCTGTCATCTGCTTGTTAGCCTGGGGTTTTGGTAACAGTTGTCTATCTCAGATGTTGGCTGCTTTGGACTCTTTGATTTTCAGGATCAAGTCACTTGGGTTTTGCAATTTAAATTGCAAACCTTCTGAGATGTGACAGGTGGATCCAGAACTCCACTCCTTGAAGTCTGGCTGCTGTGAGGGGTAGTGAGCAGGATTTCAAAGGGACCTTTTCCCTGTGGTTCCAGGAAATGTTTTTGGAGATGTTTCCAGTGGGCCAGATTGGAATGGGGTTAGTCTCAGTTGGAATTTTTAAAGAAAGGGACTCTGAAAGTTGGTAAGTGTCTGATATTTTCTGAGCCAGTCCAGTGCAGTATTGTAGTAGGAAATTTTTGCATGCTATGCTTCCCACTCATAGGTAAAGTGGCGTTGAGCATCCTGCTACTATCTCCTAAGGACTGAGTTTATGGGAACCAAATGGCCTAGATCTAAGGCTTAGTGCAGGGTTAAGGAAAGGGCTTTGGGCCAGGGGATATTAGCTCTTCAGAGAGGTTTTAAGTAGGGAAGTTTTAAAATATTCTATTAACTCTTTCAACAATCCCTGATGTCCAGGGTGATAGGCACAATGAAAGTGCTGAGTAATTGGCCAGGATGAAAGCTTAAAAAGCTCCTGTAAAATGGGTACTACTATACTACTATCAGCATGTATTTTTTTTTAGAACTGCTCTCCTACTCTTCCCCGCCCCAACACAATGATAGATTGATTTTTTTTCTAAGAGGATTTTTGCTACCCCCATACTGTGGCAGTATACAGGGGAACACTTCCATCCACCAGAAAAATATTATACGTCATAACCAAAGCATAATTGTAACTTTAGGCAGTTGAATGAAGTAGATCTGCCAGGTTTCGGAGGGTGCATCTAAGAGAAGAAATTGCCCATGAGCTAGGTTTCAGGGTCTTAGATGTGCGTGTTTGGGTTGGGTAGGACATATCTCATAGGTAGTGACAGAGAGCTCTGTGAAAATTCCCCCACCAATATTTTTAGGCTAGCTCCACTAGCTTGTATGGTCCTAGTGTTCCATCATAGGAAGAGAGTTCTTAAGAAGTACTACAAATCTATGAGGTTACATCCCTCCTTTTTGAAGTTTTTCCTGTTTTGTGATAAGCATACTTTTCCAGACTGTAACTATTTCTTTTGTAGGGCTAAGAGACTTAGGCAGGCCTTCAGGGCAAAATGAATGTACCTGTGTGCCTAAAGTGAAAGGACCTGCCTCGAGGTTGCCTTGTTGCACTGATTGGGCATCAGGAAGTGAAGCTTCAGCCACTTTTGTGGTGGTGATGATGCCATAATCAGCAGCCTTTTTCCCTCATTTCTGAGGCAGGATCCATCTGTTTACCAAAGTCCATTCCCTCCAAGGGGATTTCCTTCAGATCTTCCCATGGAGAAAGCAAGACCTCCAGATAAATTGAATAGTTGTGGTCTAAAGTTTCATCTTCACTTTCCACCCAGGTAGATAGGTGCAGGATTGAGCTTGTTTGATGGGCAGATTAGGCTTGGATCCCAGTCACTTCCAGGCTAGCATGGTAGAGAACAAATGAGGATGTGTGAATTCTGGAGTTTTTTAATGGCATGGGAAAGAGGTACCTTTACAAGAGAATCAAGATAAGAGTCCAGAGACAAGGACAGCAATGATAGCCTGAGAGGCCCTTAGCGACATTGTCTGAAGTTTTACTGAAGTATCCCACAGGACAAAAGTTTTCATCTTGTTTCTGTGTTAGTAAACCAAATGGGAAAGAATGGGTGGGTATTGGAAGACAGACTTTAAAGAAGCAAAGAATTTTGAGCTGGTGAAAAAGCCAAGGGCTCAGTTACAGTATCCTTTAGGAGGTCATAAAAGGGGTGGGTGGTTCCTGAAAAGTCAGGGATTCAGAGACTGCAATAGCCCAAGGAAGACAGAGCGGACTCCAATGTGGCGTACAGGAAACCATATGACAGATTTAAGACAAAATGAATGAGTCTAGGCAGAGGCTAGAAGCAGAGAGGTGATGTTCCAGGAATTTTGCCAAGGGGACAGCAAATTGGCCTCTTCTAAACCATTAAGGAGGTGTACAGCCTGAACAGAAACATCTGGGAAGGAGCAAGGGAGGAGATCCTCAACCTGCCAGAGGATGACAGAATCCTTAAAATCTAATGAGGATAAGTCTTGTTTAATATCTGTGAGAAATAGCATGGTGGTTCCGAATCCCTATGGAATGACAGATAATGGCATCTCTCCCAAGTAAAAGCAAATATGAATTGGGTTTAGGGGCAACCAGGCTTGAAAAGAAGGCACTAAAGAGGTCAGCCATGAGAAGTGAATGGCCCAGTGTATGGGGCTTGGGAGGTCAGGCTCTCAGAATGATGCAAAAGTCACCAGCTTCCCTACCAGGCTTACGGACCGGAGGTGAGGATGGTCACAGGGGAAAGCTCAGGGGATTGGGGCCTTTAGAATAGACATTGTTTAACAATGTCTAAGAGGCAAAACTCCCTTAGTGGACTCAAGGGCTAAGTGGATATTGATGAATAGAAGGTGAGAGTTATGTGGATCCACCTGCACAGCAATGGGTGAGGCACTATTCACTGACCAGATGAAAACCACAAGCTGAAGGGAACTTGGTCAGGAGGGGTTAAGGAAAAGAAAGCTAAAGGAATGGGGATACTTTCAGGTGTGTAGGGTCTTAGAAATTAAAAAAAACACACACACACACACAAATAAGTATGAGTCAAATAGTGGCCCGTAATTTGTGGAATAGAGCTAGTTCTAGTAAGTGGCTAGGAACCTCAGGGACCTAGACAAAAGGGAAGAAGGCACTGATCTCTACAATAAAAAGAGAGAGAGTGGTTCTGGGATATGGGCTACAATGATTTTATTAGCAGTCCTCACAACTGAGATATGCTCTTGACTTCAGGGGAGGAGTGGGGAAGGCAGAGGGGTTTGTGAAGAAAATTTTCCTTTTTGCTTTCCTAAATTCCTTTTAATTATTTTCATTCTTTGCAGAGTAATTGCCAGTTATTCTTTGGTCTCAAAGAGGAGCCCAGTGTCAGTGTTGTCAATCAGAAACAGTCAATTTATTTAAAGATGGGTGTGTGGGGGATGTAGAAGACCCTTACCCTTACCCTTACTCAGAGATCACTCAAAATAGAAAGCAGAAAGGTTATTAAAAACTCTGGAGGATGAGCCGACCTATCACAAGATAAGAAAGAGAAAGCTCGCAGTAGGAGGGCTAAAGAATTAGTAAAGATACACAGCTTTTATACAAGAGATTATGTCAAAAGTAAGAGAGCATTGAGAAGGGGGGTGGGGTGCATCTAATTGGTTGTTGCTATCTGGAGACATTGGAATGAAAGGTTTCTGTTTCTTGGAAATTACCTGATTTCTAGGAAACAGAAAATCAGGCCTTGGGGCTTAATCAAGCAGATAGTGGTCAAGCTAATAGACTAAATATCAATAAATGTCAAATACTGATAAGTGTCATCAGCTCAGGTTAAGTAAATATGCTTATAGCTGGCCAAGGCTCAAGTAAATATGGGCCTGTACATATTATACAGGTCATAGGGGAAACACAGAAGTAATGAAAATAAAATACAGAAAAAGAATTCATACATTCCTGTAAGTTCTTCACTTTATCTCTCTATTCCACACAGGTGGGTGAAAATTATTAACAAAGTGGGAAAGAAACTGAAAATTTCCTAATGCACTATTGACCAGAGTTGGCGTCAGAAGCTTCAGTGAATCTATATATAACTGGTAGATTCCTCAGAGTTTTGTTTAAAATCTTGGACCTTTGTTAAATCATTGGGTTGGGGGATTGCAAGGGATATGGCCCCAAGCAGCTTTTTGCCCATAACTTGGGTGAATTGGTACCTCACATCTTGGGGTCCCACTTTATCTTAAGATCCTCCTCTGGTTCTAACCAATCAGCTTTGTGGCACCAATTCTTAGTGCCCCCTTTCCTGACCAGAGCAACCATGAGTTTACACAGATCCAGATAGCCTGGGTCTGTATGGGTGAGTTGGAACTGCTCACCAAAGCCTATGGGATAGGATACTGCTTAGCAGTAGCCTGGAGTTCTCTATGATGACAGGCACTGATCAAGCTACTGCCCTCAGGGTTTTTCTCCTCATAAATGTTGTCTTGCACCTTGAAAGGGAAGCTGGGGAGCTGCTGGAGGTCTTTTGGTAAAGGTGTGTATAGTTTAGGTAGTTGGAGATTTTCAAGAGATTTAATCCTTTCATTCCTTGATTCTAATTCAGACCTATGCATTCTTTCCCTTGCCTCTTAAGTACCATTTATTATAACTCCTAGAATGTTTCCCTATTTATCAGTTTCTGCCTTAAATCCTCTAATTTGGTCTTATCAAAGTTGTCGCTATTGGGCCAGCAAAGTGTGGGGTTTCAAATCAACCTAATCCTGACAATATGAAGAGAACAGTCAGGGCCATATTTCTTATCTATTTGAAAAATATATGGTTGTTCTGGGGGAAAGTTGATGAAGAACTGCTTTGACTTCTCCTTTGCCCTTACCACATATCTGTCCCATTTTAAAGGTAAACACTCAAAGATAACACTAATTAACACACGAATATACATACACAAATACAAGTACATTGTAAAGGGATATGACTATACAAATAGAAACAGTCTTGCACACCAAGTGCTAACAAACCACTTGAATTCCAAAAGTAAGCATTCCACAATTCTACCCAAGAGCAATTAAAATGCTAATTTCAACCCATTTCAAATACACACAAAAGCAACAAATAAAAAATTTATGCATGCAGAAAATAAAAATCCTAGTCCTTAGTCAGACATGCATTTTGAAAGAGAAAAGATTTTGTGCAGAAATTGACCTTACCAAAGGCATCTGGTTCAAGAAAAGACTCCCTGATAAAACAGTCAACAAATATAGCAACCTAGTCTTTGACAAACCCAAAGATCCCAGCTTTTGGGATAAGAACTTACTGTTTGATAAAAATTGCTGGGAAAATTGGAAACTAATATGGCAGAAACTAGGCATTGATCCATACTTAACGCCGTACACCAAGATAAGGTCAAAATGGGTTCATGACCTAGGCATAAAGAATGAAATCATTAACAAATTAGAGGAACATAGGATAGTTTACATCTCAGACCTGTGGAAGGGGAAGGTCTTTATGACCAAAGCAGAACTAGAGATCATTACTGACCACAAAATAGAAAATTTTGATTATACCAAACTGAAAAGTTTTTGTACAAGATGCAGACAAGATTAGAAGGGAAGCAATAAACTGGGAAAATATTTTTACAGTCAAAGGTTCTGATAAAGGCCTCATTTCCAAAATATATAGAGAATTAACTCTAATTTATAAAAAATCAAGCCATTCTCCAATTGAAAAATGGTCAAAGGATATGAACAGACAATTCTCAGATGAAGAAATTGAAACTATTTCTAGTCATATGAAAAGATGCTCCAAGTCATTATTAATCAGAGAAATGCAAATTAAGACAACTCTAAGATACCACTACACACCTGTCAGATTGGCTAAGATGACAGGAAAAAATAATGATGATTGTTGGAGGGGATGCGGGAAAACTGGGACATTGATGCATTGTTGGTGGAGTTGTGAACGAATCCAACCATTTTGGAGAGTAGTTTGGAACTATGCTCAAAAAGTTATCAAACTGTGCATACCCTTTGATCCAGCAGTGTTACTACTGGGATTATATCCCAAAGAGATTATAAAGAAGGGAAAGGGACCTGTATGTGCACGAATGTTTGTGGCAGCCCTTTTTGTAGTGGCTAGAAACTGGAAACTGAATGGATGTCCATCAGTTGGAGAATGGCTGAATAAATTGTGGTATATGAAAATTATGGAATATTACTGTTCTGTAAGAAATGACCAACAGGATGATTTCAGAAAGGCCTGGAGAGACTTACACGAACTGATGCTGAGTGAAATGAGCAGGACCAGGAGATCATTATATACTTCAACAACAATACTAGATGATGACCAGTTCTGATGGATCAGGCCATCCTCAGCAACGAGATCAACCAAATCATTTCTAATGGAGCAGTAATGAACTGAACTAGCTATACCCAGAAAAAGAACTCTGGGAGATGACTAAAAACCATTACATTGAATTCCCAATCCCTATATTTATGCACACCTGCATTTTTGATTTCCTTCACAAGCTAATTGTACAATATTTCAGAGTCTGATTCTTTTTGTACAGCAAAATAACGTTTTGGTCATGTATACTTATTGTGTATCTAAGTTATATTTTAATATATTTAACATCTCCTGGTCATCCTGCCATTTAGGGGAGGGGGTGGGGGGGTAAGAGGTGAAAAATTGGAACAAGAGGTTTGGCAATTGTTAATGCTGTAAAGTTACCCATGTATATATCCTGTAAATAAAAGGCTATTAAATTTAAAAAAAAAAAAAAAAAAATTAAAAAAAAAAAAAAAAAAAAGAAAAGACTCCCTGGAATATTGCACTTGTCATACACTTGTTATTGCTGTAGGGAGTATTGGAGATTGAAATAGGCTTTCTATAGCTGGTTTAGAGATTGAACTTGGGAACTGACTACCTTCCCCTCACTTTTAAAAACTATTCATACAGTTCCTGGTGGTGGATCTCATTATCTTCCCTATACATACCGAGTCTTTTCTACAGAGAAATGTTCCCAGTATTTAAGTCTATCATTAAATACTTCAAATATTCATTAAGAATAAAATAATGAGTTGTTATTACATTTTAGTGCTAGTGGTGAGTGTCTGACAGTTGATTTTTGTATAGTTAGAAACACTTGAAACCAACATCAGACTGGGAATCCTGGGTCTGTAAATTTAGGTCTTTGCGTTTCTTTCACTTTCAGTATGAAATATAATTGAAAGAACACTGAACCCAGCTGAGCTGGGTGCTGTTCTCAGATACACTCCATCAAGCTTTGGGCAAGGGATTTCATTCCTTTGGATCTCAACTTGCCGATAAAATAGAGAATTAACTAAAGAGAGCAAAGGGTTCCTCTATCAAAAGAATTAGCTCTTTCACTTTGAATTTTTTTTTAAACTAATATGAGTTATTATAAAATGAAAATAGTACTTCATTCTAAATTGTGAAGAATTGTCTCTCTACTTGTATAATTCACACATTTCCATAGCCTGATGTTTTCACTCAAAAAAATGGAGGGGAAGGGATTGAGTTGAATCTCAGATGAGACTTGTGAATAAAGAAAAGGAGCAAAGTCTTCAAAGAAATTTTAATGGAGGTTTCATGTGTGATGGTTTAGTAATTTGTAAGGAGAGAGCAAGTATAATCAGTTGTTTTATATTTAAATAGAATTTCCTGTCCTTAAAGTTTCAGGTTGGGAACTTAAGCATCTTTTTGGTCCAGGGAAAGGAAGATTGAGCAGCTACCCCAGTGTCACTTCATGAGGTTGGTAATGGATTGGGAGCTTAAATAAATGCCTTATTGATGGCAGTTACCACAATTCATTGCTAATCAGACTCAAAAACAGCTGAAATGGAGGGAAAAAGAAAAAAAGACAACATGGAGGGAGAGGCAAGTTGGCAAGGGTCTAAAAACGTCTTGTGTCTATTTCCAGTGTAACTGGATGCTATTTGTTACCTTACTAATTTGACACAAATGAAGCTCATCTAGTTTTATGTGAAGTGTCTTCTAATAGAAATATGAAATCACTGTAGAAATACAATAGGAGCTGTCAAATTATAAAAACGGGCATTTTTTAAAGATCTCAGGAAATTTTTGCTGAAAGCCATAGTTATTCTTTTTAGTCGGAAAAAAGGGGGAGGTAGAAATTTGTTGTAGGTGGCACACTTTGTATGATTTCCTAAAAATTGATTAGGTTCAAGATGTGAGGGCAATATTTGATTAATTACAGAAGTATAAACACTTGTATATGATAATATTGACTTAACTAGATATGACAAATATATACAGTACTTCTGTAGTTCAGGGAAGTTTCAATAGGGACTTCTCTCTTTTTTTTTTTTTTTTTTTTTTTTTTGGTTTTTCCATTTATTTGTATACATTTATTTTTTTTTTTCCTAAAGTCACACAATTTAGATTTTTTTTTTTAAATTTAATAGCCTTTTATTTACAGGTTATATGCATGGGTAACTTTACAGCGTTAACAATTGCCAAACCTCTTGTTCCAATTTTTCACCTCTTACCCCCCACCCCCTCCCCTAGATGGCAGGATGACCAGTAGATGTTAAATACATTAAAATATAAATTAGATACACAATAAGTATACATGACCAAAACATTATTTTGCTGTATAAAAAGAATCAGACTCTGAAATATTGTACTCAATAGGGACTTCTCAAAAGATTATTAAACTAGCTCTAACCCTTGATTTCTGGTGGTGCTTTTCCTCTCTCCCCTTCAGAATTCTGAAAATCCTGTGATTGATGCAGCAGATTTCTTTGAAGCCTTCAAAAAGATTCAGCCTTCTTCCATTCGAAGTTTCATTGGACTGATTGATGTTAAGCCTGTTAGCTGGGAACAGATCGGTGGCCTTGAAGATGTGAAGTTAAAATTAAAGCAGGTAAAACACAGAATCATATTAAGATAGGAAAAATTATTAATATTTTAGTTTTAATGAATGAATACTAGAAACAAATTTAAATAGTTTCTAAAAGGGATCATAGATCTTGAACTGAAAGGAACTTCAGGAACCATGTAGTTTAGCCTCCTTTTTATTCATTATTTATTTTTTGCCTAGAATAGCAAATATATTTTTCCAAATAAATGCAAAGATAGTTTTCAGTATTCATCCTTGCAAAATATTGTGTTCTGAATTTTTCTCCCTCCCTTCCCACCACCCCTCTCACCTAGACAGGAAGTAATCAATTATAGCAAGGGTCCTCAAACTAAGGCCCCACGGGCCAGATGCAGCAGCTGAGAACATTTATTCCCCCTCACTCAGGGCTATGAAGTCTCTTTATTTAAAGGCCCACAAAACAAAGTTTTTGTTTTTACTATAGTCCGGCCCTCCAATAGTCTGAGGGACAGTGAACTGACCCCCTATTTAAAAAGTTTGAGGACCTCTGAATTATAGGTTAAACATATGCAATTCTTTAAAACATATTTCCACATTTATCATGCTGCATAAAAAAAGTCAAATCAAAAAGGGGCGGGGGAAGAGGAAAAAAATTAAGCAAAGAAACAACAACAACAAAAAAAAAAGGTGAAAATACTTATGTTGTGATCCACATTCAGTCCCCACAGTCCTCTTTCTGAATGCAGATGGCTCTTTCTATCACAAGTTTACTGGAATTGACCTGAATCACTTTGTTGTTGAAAAGAGTCACATCCATCACACTTGATTATCACATAATCTTATTCTATACAGTGATCTCTTGGTTCTACTCACTTCACTTAGCATCAGTTCATGTAACTCTCTTCAGGCCTTTGACATCATCCTGCTGATCATTTCTTAAAGAATAATAATCTTCCATAACATTTATATACCATGACTTATTCAGCCATTGTGCAGCTGATGGGCATCCATTCAGTTTCCAGTTCCTTGCCTCTACAAAAAGGGCTGCTACAAACATTTTTGCACATGTGGATCTTTTTCCTATTTTTATTATATCTTTGAGATACAGGTCCAGCAGACACACTGTTGAAACAAAGGGTGTGCACAGTCTTAGATTTTTTTGGACCTAGTTCCCATGGTACCAATTGTATCCATGCACATGATTCCCAAATCTTTATATTCAGCCCTCACTCTCTCCTAAGTTCCATTTGTTATCACCAGCTATTTTTTTAATATCTCACGTTTTCTGCACAAAATAGAACTCATTATCTTCTTCCTTATTCTTACTCTCCCTGCAAATCCAGATCTTGTCAAATTTACTTTCACAATATCACTGTAACATGTTCCCATTTCTCCCTTCACATGGCCATCAGCCTCATACAGAACCTCATTATCTAATGCTGAAAGAGCCTTATCATTGGTCTCTCTGCCTCAATCATCTTCCACTCTTGCCAAAGTAATTTTCCTAAAGCACAGGTCTGACCATGTTTTTCCTTAAGAAAACTCCAGCAATTCCCTTTTACTACCTCCAACATCAAATATTAAAATTTCCCTCTGGCATTTAAAGTTCTTCCCAACCTTTGTTGTCTTAAAGCTTCCCCCGCCCCCCAATTTTACTTTCAGTAGGTTTTGTTTTGTTTTGTTTTTTTAATTTTACTTAACCTCTATCTATTTGTGACTTGGCATCATTGGCCTATTTGTTATTGCTAATCCTTTACACTCCATTTCCCAGCTTTACATTTTGACTGACTGTCCCTTATACTTGGAAAGTCCTTTCCTCACCTTGCTCTCCTAGGACTCCCTTTTAAGTCTCAGCTTATATCTTGTCTTCTGCAGAAGGCCTTTGTTCCTTCCTCTCCTCTTCCTTCTCCACTGCAATCTTTTTCCTCTGAGATTTCTTTCCATTTACACATCACTTATTAAGTATACATACCATTATTTGCTTGCTGTCTCATCCTTTAAGTTGTGAGCTCTTTGAAAACAAGGACTGAGTTTTTCACCTATATATCCCCAGTACTTGGCACATGTAAGCCCAGAAGCTTATTAATTGAGACTCATTCCAGAACCAGTGTTCTATTATACCATGTTTTCTTCTCTTTTTTTAGATAGGGATCCCCAAATTTGGCCATGAGAAATTATAAACAATGAAATATTTTCATGCACTAAAAGTTTAGCTCCCAATACCTTTAAATATACATTTGAATTATTTTAAAGTGTAAGTATCTTACTGTGTTTTGGTTTTTGTTTGGTGTTTTGTTTTTGTATTTTTGGGTTTTTTTGCTGATGTGCCCTTTTGGGGGGCTGTATTTGCAGAGTGTTGAATGGCCTTTGAAATTCCCTAGGGAATTTGCTAGGATGGGCCTGAGTCCACCTAAAGGAATTCTCCTTTATGGACCCCCAGGATGTGCTAAAACCACACTAGTGAAGGCTGTGGCCACAAGCTGTCATTGCTCTTTTGCATCTGTAAGTGCAGCTGACCTCTTCTCACCTTTTGTTGGCGATTCAGAAAAAGTCTTGGCTCAGGTATGTTATCTGTGATTTTTTTTTCCCCAGTTTTACTTTTACCTCATTTTCCCCCTTTATTTTAGTTAATTTTGTAAAGTACATTTTAAATAAACAAATTTTTGTTCATGAAAGGTTTTTCGACAAGCAAGAGCTAATACTCCAGCAATTGTATTTTTGGATGAAATTGATTCAATCTTGGGATCTCGTTCCATCAACAAAACTGAAAATGGTATTCAGGAGAGAGTTCTTTCTGTCCTCCTCAATGAATTGGATGGTGTTGGATTCAAGACAGTAGAAAGAAGAGGAAATAAATTGAGGTTACAAGATAACTGTGAAGAACGGAGAGAAAATGAGGAGGTATTAATTTTATTTATATACACAGACACACATACACACACACACACACAAAACTACGCCAAATATTTGTCTGTACTTTGACAGAGCCTTTCATTTGCTGTATTCATTATATAAAAATAGCAAAGTAATAACTGTTGTGAAGTGGGTTGTTAATTAATAACCATAAAGTGCTATGTCAATGCCAGATATTATTTTTATCTTTTGAGTTGACTCAGCAAAAGGAAGAACTTTTCTGAAATCTGTCACCTTATAACTTTCCCCCTTTTAGGTACTTCTGCCCTTTGGGATAGTAGAGAACAATTCTGCAGTTAGGCAGCCATTCCTTCTATTCTGGGTCTTAGCTCTAGAGAATAAATCTTCAACTTTATATTTTCTTTTGTACTTTGTTCTGATTCTTAGCATGGTGCTTGACTAAATTAATAGGTACTTAATAAATGCTTATTGGTTGCTTATTCCATCATTCAACTAATAAAATTAAGTCATAGTAATGTATTTATTCTCTGTATTCATCTTTGTTCATTACAGTTGTCCTGTGATGTGGGTGATTACAGTAATGTTTACCAACCTACATGAGAGAGCAAAAGCTCAGAGAAGGGACCAGAATTCCCACTGCTAAGATAAAGGAGCAGAAGTGGGATTCAGATCCAAATCTTTGGGCATCATGCTCAGTGCTCTTGTTTTAATAACCATACTGTTTTTGTTCACAGAAGCTCTTCCTAATTTTAAGTCAAATATATCTGTGCTCTAATCATATTGACAGTTTGTTCTGGTGTTTAGAAGACTTTTAAGAATCATTTGCTGAAATCTTCTATGATGTTTCCAACTATAATTTTTTCCCCTACTATTTGGTTTTTTCAAGATCCTTCTTTCTGGTAATTTAGTTCATTTTATATGTGTATGTGTATGTTTTAAAATTTGGTGATTTTCATTTGTGTATATGTGTTTTCTTTCAGCTAGAGTTTCAAGAGGTTTTTAATCAAAATGTTATGATAATTGCTGCAACAAACCGACCAGATGTATTAGATGATGCCTTATTACGACCTGGAAGACTAGACAAGCTTATTTATATTCCACCTCCAGATCAGAAGGTAGGTTATACCTCTGCCTGCTATATGTACACATAACAAACTGGATTCCGAAAATTTGGGGGGGGGGGGGGGGGATTTAAATAGTTTTTAATTTTTCCAAGATAGTTTTCAACATTGACCTTTGTAAAACCTTGTTTTCCAAATTTTTCTCCCTCTCCCCACCCCCCAAGATAGCAAGTAATCTGATATAGGTTAAACATGTACAATTCTTCTAAACATTTTCATATTCATCATGCTATGTAGGAAAAACCAGATCAAAAAGAAGTGGGGGGGGGGGGGGGAAGCACACAACAGAAAGGTGAAAATACTTTGCTGTGATCCACATTTCAGTTTCCAAAGCTCTGTCTGGATGCAGATGACTTTTTCCATCACAGGTCTAAGATTCCAAATGGTTTTGCAGATGTTATTGTATATATCCTACTTTACTGGTTTATATCTTTTCACCTAGCATTGTCTCGGATCACATTTTGTTCTTCTGCTCTTTGTTTTTCTGTCATCATTTGTTTTGTCAGGAGATCCAAGCACAGGAATGAGGGATCATCTCCTGTCCAGTCTTGCAATAGCAAGATTGAAGGGAAAATTGTAGAATCAGGGAATGTTGTCACCAATTTAGGTTCTTGGGAACAATATGGGCTCAACCACTTACTCATTTTATAGATGAGGAAATTAGGATATAATAAGTTTCAGTGATTTACTCACAAACTTCTTAATCCTTTGCCTTAGAAATAATCCCTGGTGATGGAGATTTTTTTTTTTTTTTTAATTTAATAGCCTTTTATTTACAGGATATATGCATGGGTAACTTTACAGCATTAACAATTGCCAAACCTCTTGTTCCAATTTTTCACCTCTTACCCCTCCACCCCCTCCCCTAGATGGCAGGATGACCAGTAGATGTTAAATATATTAAAATATAACTTAGATACACAATAAGTATACATGACCAAAACGTTATTTTGCTGTACAAACAGAATCAGACTCTGAAATATTGTACAATTAGCTTGTGAAGGAAATCAAAAATGCAGGTGTGCATAAATATAGGGATTGGGAATTCAATGTAATGGTTTTTAGTCATCTCCCAGAGTTATTTTTCTGGGCATAGCTAGTTCAGTTCATTACTGCTCCATTAGAAATGATTTGGTTGATCTCGTTGCTGAGGATGGCCTGATCCAGGTGATGGAGATTTTTGCTTACTGTGATGGTGAATGCTGAAAAAGGCAAAAGATTTCTTTTTCCTAGAATAGGCCTTCCTTAGTTGGTGAAGGAGTTAAAAAGCAAAGTAAAATTGGGGCAGCTAGCTGGTACAGTGGATGGAGTACTGACCTGGAAATCAAGAGGACCTGAATTCAAATCCAGCCTCTGACACTTAATACTTCCTAGCTGTGTGACCCTGGGTAAATCACTTAATCCCAATTGCCTCAGCAAAACAAACAAAAAAAAAAAGCAAAGGAAAATTTAAGGGCAAAATCAAACTAGTCAACAAGCATTAAGTACCTCCCTTATGTCAGACACTATGTAAGGTGCAGTAGTAATAGTACAGATGAAACAGATGAAATTCCTTACTTGCACAGAGTTCATAATCTTAAGGAGCAGACAAGTTTATATACAATTATTTACAGAATAAGCACAAAATGACTCACTATACTATACAATTCACATGAAGAAATCAAATGTCTAGAGATTGAGGGGACCATTGTATTTTCAGGTATAAATTAGTAATCTTCAAAACTTGTTAAGAATTGCTTAATAGGGGCAGCTAAATGGTGTAGTGGATAGAACATTGGCCCTGAAGTCAAAAAGGACCTAATCTGGTCTCAGACACTTAATACTTCCTAGTTGGGCAAGTCACTTAATCCTAATAGTTTAATAAGTGTAAGAAGATGAACCCAATTCTTCCTGTGCAACAAGAGAACTGTTCGGTTCTGCACATATATATTATATCTAGGATACATTGTGACATATTTAACTTGTATAGGACTGCTTGCCATCTGGGAGAGGGGGTGAAGGGAAGAAGGGGAGAAGTCAGAACAGAAGTGAGTACAAGGGATAATGTTGTTAAAAAAAAAATTACCCAGGCATGGGCTCTGTCAGTAAAAAGTTACAATAAAAAAAAAAATCAACAACAAAAAAAGAAATTCACAATTAAAAAAATAATAATAATAAGTATAAGAAGAGACATCAGTAGACCAGCCTAGATCAGCAATTAAACAACATCCCATCTGTTAAAGGGGCAAAAAAAGAGATTGAATTTGTCAAAATTGGAAAGATTATGAAAAGATAGAACTAATGTGAAATTGACCTGGCCATTCTGGAAAATCATTTGGAATTATTAAAAAAAAAAAAAAAAAAACCACCCTAATCTGCTAGTACGCTTTGATCTACCACTGAGCATATATACTGGGGGAGGGAGGTCAGTGACAGAAAGAAAGATCTTATGTATGTCAAAATCTTCAATCCGATAGGCATTAGCCTATTGTGATGAGGGGAAAATCCTCTTAGCCCACTTTTCAGAATATGTTTGAGCAAATTGTAATATGAATATAATAGAATATTTTTGTATTTTTTAAAATTGACAAAAAAGAAATGACAAATAAGAGAAATTCAGGAAAACAGCAGATTTGTAGTACTTCAAAGGTTTGCAAAGCACATTATGAATATTATCTCATTTGAAGTTAATTACATGGACTAATCTCAATTCTGAACAGGTGAAACCTGTCTCTCTCCTTAGAAGTCAAATGGGAGGGGGGGAACCATTTATTCAGAATGATTGATAGGCCAAAAGATGTAGTTGTATTTTGCTTAACTTTTTAAAAATTATAATTACTTTATTTTTCAAAATATAAGCAAAGGTAATTTTCAACATTCACCCTTGCAAAGCCTTGTGTTCCAAATTTTTCTTCTTCTCCTAGACCACAAGTAATCCAATGTAGGTTAAACATGTACAATTCTTCTACATCTTGCCATGTCCATCAGAGAACAACCCTCATTTTAAACCAATTAAATATCTAGGTCTACCTTTTAAAAAATAAAGGATTTCCCCTAGGCAGATATAAATTATTTGGTCACAAGGTGAAGATTATGAAATCATGGAATAAAAGCCAACCATTTTTCATTCTTTAACAACAACAACAAAAAAACGTTCTCATTATCCTCCTAAATCATAATACTTCTCAGTTCATTCTCTTGATACCAATTTTTTACTTTTCACTTTTTACTTTTCACTAATGAGGTGATTCAGGCCAGTTCCAATAGATTTGTGGTGGAGAGAGCCATTTGTACCCAGAGAGTGGACTGTTGAGACTGAGTGTGGACCACAACATAGTATTTTCACTTTTGTTATTGTTTGCTTGCTTTTTTTTTCTTTGTCATTTCTTTTCCTTTTTGATCTGATTGTTGTTGTGCAGCATAATAAATGTGGAAATATTTATAGAAGAATTGCAAATTGGATTATTTGCTGTCTAGGAGAGGGACTGAGGAGAAGTGAAAAAAATTTGGAACACAAGGGGTGAATGTTAAACTATCTTTAGATATATTTTGAAAATAAAAAGCTGTTATCTTAAGAATTTTTTTTAAGTTAAATACATTTCAGAGATTTTGGAGTTTTAATTACATATTTTCTTATATATAAATTAACAAAAAATAAAATGTAACATTGGAATTAATTTTTATATTTTTATTTATATTATATGAAGGCACCATGGTGCCTTTTTTTTTTTTTTTTTTAAGTGAGGAATGTTGGACTCAAATCAGAAAAGACCTATATTTGAGGCCAGCCTCACTCTTAAGCAGCTCTATATAATCCTGGCCAAGTCATTTACCATCTCTTAACTTCAGTTACGGTATCAATAAAAGGGAGATATTAATAGTACCTACTTCACAGTTATGATGATAATCCAATGAAATGCATATATGTCAAGCCCTTTGAAAATCTTGTAATAGATAACATTTATGTAGTAAGTTAATTATTAATATAAAAATATTTATTATTTTGTGCTTGTGTTAGAAAATGCAAGCTTATGTGGCTAAGTATTATACTTTCTTAAGGAAGCTAATATTGTATTTTTTACTTCTACCCTAGGACAGACATTGTATTTTGAAAATCTGCACTAAAAATAAACCTCTAGGTCCTGATGTGTCTTTAGAAAGCTTAGCAACAAAAACCTGTTTTTTCTCTGGAGCTGATCTTGAAAATCTCTGCAAGGAAGTAAGTTTTATTTCATAATCAGTGAGTAAACCTGTTATTCAGAATGGTGTGTAATTGAGTTGTTCCAAACCATCAAGTGCAATCAGAAAGCTTTTGACAAGTTTCTTAGCCAGTTACTTTTGTGCCATGGAGAGGTGTATCTAATATGAGTAATTCATCTGCCTCTAAATATCAAAGAGTAAAGTTTGATAGTTTGTCCCATATCTCTTTTTGATACTTCCAGAACAAGGACCACCATCTTCCTCAGGCTTACCTTATGGTCTTTTATTGCTCAAATATTTTCCCCTGATCCATAAAAGGGAGTTGGATTGAGGTAGAATTGTAACCCCACACAAACCCATTGTGATGGCATCCATCCTTTTAAGAATTTAGAAGGCAAACTGGAACAGCATAGGTTGCTTACTGAAAAACCTCTGTTTATTCAAGTGTCATTTTCACTGTTACCCTCTTCATTTGCCATATTTAATTTTTTAAAAGAAATTAATGGTCATATCAGATTATTTTTTGGTTTATAGTTGCTCTTTATAGCAAACTTAACTTGTGCTTTCTATGTATTTGCTCCCAGGTCCTTCTCTATTCTTCTTGCTTTAGTGTTGTTTAACCAGATTTACTCAGTTCCTTTTATGTGTCCACTGTAGACACACTTCCCTGTGTGACTACCATGGAACATTGATTCCTTTCTGATTCTCTCATTCAATTTCTTTTACAACAAAGATAAGATCTCTTCTCCTAGGTCAGTCATATACACACCCATTCTATATTATTTGTATCTCCTTCAAACCTACCTGCAGAGTGAAAATATAATCTTCTTCATCTCTCCCCACCCCCCCAGAAGGTGAAACCATAACACAGAAGCATCACAACCATATGGAATGCAACTTACATAATGTTAATATATTTTTAAAATATTTACAATAGGAATCGCTCTGAGTATATTTTTATATAACAAGAAAAATTTCTTTAAAATTACTTGAAAATCTAGAATACAAAAGAAAAACTTATGAGTTTTCAGTATTTATCTAGCTTGATGAGTGATGTCTCATCATTTCATAGATAGTGGATTGGCTAAAGCAATATTTTGTATTCAGGTTTTTCCTTGTCATACCTTTACAGAAGGTAAAATTAACTTAATGGGATTTTTGTTTTTAAAGGCTGCCTTATTGGCTCTAGAAGAAAATGGACTAGAAGCAACCACAGTGAATCAAGCGCACTTTCTGAAATCACTGAAGACTATAAAACCATCCTTATGCCATCAAGATTTGACTCTTTATGAAGGATTTCAAAAGCAAGAACTCTCTGCTTTAGAGACTCTTTAGATTACTTTTATAGTTTTGTCCATGAATAAACTGAAATGTGTGGGGTTTTCCCCACATTTCAGGTGGCTATGTTCTGTGTATGGGTTTGGAGAGAATGGGGACTTGGGTCAGGGATCACCAACTACATCTATGGAGGGCTCTTAGTGAAGTTAATCTGGTTCCAATGGTTAGTCCCTTCTCCCCACCACTCGCTGCTGAATTAGCCCCTAGTGTAGGAAAGGAGGGAATGGGCCCAGGGTCAGTCACCAGCCATGTGTTCTTCACGTGGGCAGCTCGCTCACCCTCAGTGGACCCCTGTTCCTCATTTCTGCCATCTGGGGGGCTGAGCTGCATGACTGGACTCCCGTCCAGTTCCCTCGGACCTCTACCTGGTGTCACACGGCACAATCATGTCGGCTACTTCCTGCAGCAGCTAAGCTTGGATGATCCCATTTTGGAGGCCAGAAAAGCTTTTAGAAGGAGCAAAGCCCACCTACTCCCTTCAGTCTTGAGGTTAAGAAGAAAGGGATGACAACTGGAATCCTGTTGGGATTCAGTGAAAATATTTGGAGTAAATTAGTCAATACCCAGGCTCCTGTGGTTTCCCTGAGAAGGCTGGACTGGAGTAAATAAAATCCTATTGACAAATATAGGGGGTGGAGCCAAGATGGTGGAGAAGAGCCAGGTTTTGGAGTGACAGAACCCACAAACATTTATAGTGTAATGTTTCCAGCAGAAGATAACTTGGAAGGACTTCAGGAAAGGTCTGTTTCAATCAGACAGTAGTAAGGGGAAAGTTGCAGCTCAGTATAGTGTTTGCTGCTCTCCTGGTTCAAAAGCCAGGGGATCCGCAGACTAGCTGTGAGACTTCCAATGCAGCTACAGAAGGCAAATAGTGAGCCACTGGCCCCAAGCGCATCGGCTGTAGAGGAAGTAGAAGCAGACTTCAGCCTTTAAAAATGAGCAAAAGAAGCTCTGACCATAGGTAGCTTTTATGGCGACAGTGAAGGACAGACCTCAAATCCTGAGGACATTTAACGACAAAACATCTCCAGATGAAGCCCCAAAGGGTGATAAAAGTTGGTCTCCATCTCACAAGGTTCTCTTGGAAAAATTAAAAAAGGATTTTTTTAAAAGAGTTAAAAGAAAAATGGGGAAAGGAAATGAGAACTTGGGGGGGAGGAGGGATTGGAAAAAAATAATTCCTTTAAAAATAGTTTTGGCAAAATGGAAAAAGAAAACTCTTTGAAAAACAGAATTAGTGAAATGGGGGGAGAAATCCATTGAACAAAACAACATTTAAAAGTTCAATTAGTCAAATGCAAAAGGAAAATAGATCTAGGGGAGACAATCTAAGAATTATTGGACTACCTGAAAACCACAATGAAAAATAGAACCTGTAGAAATCATTAAGGAAAATATGTCCTAGAACCAGAGGGTAAAATTGCTATTGAAAGAATCCACCAATCACCTCCTAAAAGAAACCCCAAAATAAAACGTCCAAAGAATACTATAGCCAAATTTCAGTTAATCAGATCAAGGAGAAAATACTCCAAGCAGGCAGGAAAAAACCAATTTAAATATCAAAGAGACACAATTGGGATTGGGATTACTCAGGACCTAGCAGCTTCCACTTTAAAGGACTGAAGTGCCTGCAGTATAATATTCTGGAGGGCAAGGGAACTTGGACTGCAGCCAAGAATCAACTACCAGCAAAATTAAGCATTATCTTTAAGGGGAAAAGATGGGCATTAAATGAAATAGGGTATTTTCATTTATTTTGATGAAAAAACCAGAGCTGAATAGAAAATTTGATCTTCAAATACAGAACTCGAGAGCCATAAAAAGGAAGGGGGGGGGGGGGAGTTTTTAAAAATTAAAATGCTTACATCCCAAATGGGAAAATGATTCTCTCGAGAACTGTATTTTTTTGTTAGAGGTATACTTAGGGGGTGTAGATATAATCTGACTTTATAGTGATGATACAAAAAAAGATACTGGGGTGGAAAAGGGATTGTATTGGAAGAAGAGGAAAGGGAAGGTAAAGTGGGGTAAATTACATGACATGAAGAGACTTAAAAAACTTCAGTTGAGGAGGAAAAGGGAGGGGGAGAAGCTTTGTGTGAACCTTAATCTCATTGGATTTGGCTCGGAGAAAATATCAAATGTATTTAAACTTATCTCATGCTATAAGGAAGTAGAAGGAGAATGGGGGAAACAATAGAAGTAGAAGGGGAAAGGATTAAGAAGAGCTGTGAAAGGGGAAGGCAGATTGAAGTTGGTGGTAGTGAGGAGGGAAAGGGAAAAGAAAGAAAAGGCAGATATGTCATAAGCAAAGGTGTGCTTAAAGGCTGCACCTACGATCTGCTCTCTCCCCTTAGGAGAAGTGGTCAAAAGTCCAAATAGTTCAAAACAAAAAATTTTCATGAAGATTAAATACTATAAGATTAAGGTTGTCTTAAAGCTGCTAAGTAATTTGAGTTACAGAGTAGCACCTTATTTAGTTTTATGGCTTGCTTGGATTAGTTCACAGAGTCCTGAAACCATATTCATTTTTAGTGTGGCAAGAAAAAGGGTAAGTTGTATCTTGAAACCTATTTCATAGAGTGCAAAACCCACATATTTCCAGTTCCTCTTTCCCCCAAGTAGAATCTTTCAAGCCAGTTTCCTATGAGGAATTTATGGGTCCAAAGCTTCTTTTTAGAGGTCCTAAGTCTTATTCAACTGGAATAATGAAATACTGGGACAAAGGTCTTGTCTTGATCTCCCCAGCCCATCTGGGAGATGGGAGAGCCCATCTCCAGCCATCATGGCTTCCAGAAACTTAGTGCAGAGAAAGATTTAGAGATTTCCCAACTCCCCATAAGCTAGGATGGCAGCTTGCTTCTAGGTCTGGGGCTCACCTTCGGCTAGCCCTGTCACATTCAGAAGCTAAAGTCATGGCTTCAATGTTAATTGATTAGTCCAAAAGGATTTAAGGGTCTATTATGTATCAGCCACTATGCTAAACTCTAGCAATTTGGAGGGGGAAAAAGAATGCATTCTAACAAAAAAAATGGGCATCTAAGTAACCACATACATATATGTACCGAATTAGATGGAAGGCCTTAGTACTAAAGGGATTGGAAAAATAGTTCTAAATCTCAGGCAATACATAATTGAAAGAATTTATTAGTTGAAACTAATAAAACTTGCAGCAGTTATGAACTGAACCTTGGAGAGGCAGAACAGTTCATCCAAAGAGAATAGTTGTGAAAAAATACATAGATGGGAGAAAGAATAATGTGTATTAAGAAATGCAAATTGACCAATGTAGTTGAATCAAAGAATTTTAGAAAAGGGAGTAAGATGTGAAATTGGAAAGGTAGGATGAGGCCAGATTACATTCCATTAATCAGTTTGAAGAGGGGACCCTGAAACTCTGAAAATCCTTAAAGGAGAAAATCTCAATTCTGCCTCAGTGAGGGATCCCATCTGGAAGGACAAACAGTTTCATCTTTGTTATCTGGGTGGGGTCTGCTCAGTCCTGAAATTCATTGAATTCAATTCAAATTCTAGCTCAAGCTGAAACCCAGCAAGGAGCCAACTTGGGACTTCACTCCATGGGCCCCCTTCAGTTAAATCTCTCATTATAAAAAGAGCCAAACTAAAATCCTCTCTTTGCAGAGGTTCCAAACATGTTAGCCCTACACTTGGTATGCTAAGGGCCTCTGTCCACTGGAATATTCTTTCCAGTGCCATCCTTTCTTCATCCTCACCTATTTCCCTAACCAGACTTTATGCCTCTCTGTCAGGATTTTTAACCTTACTTCCAATCCCCATAATAAACCTTTTATCAATCTAGGTTTTGGGGCCTATAAAATCTTTTACAGAGAACCTCTGTACCGCCAGAAGGGAGTCCCCAAAACTCCTTACGCTTGCGCCAAATCCCAAGGGGTTGCAGGGGAGCCAAACCTCTCCATTTGGAACCTGCTACTAGACCTTATCATTTAACTCCTGGTCTGCCAGAAACCCTAATCTCATTTTGGTTCCCTAAATCTAAACCTCAGCAAGTTGATGTCAGTTGTCTCTCCTCTCCAATCTATTCTCCATATGGCTACCCTGATTTTAATTCCCCTTACTAAATAGGCTTCAGTGTCTCTTGGAAGTTGAATGGACTCCAGGAAGGCCTTTGTCAGTTCTGCATGGGCAGCTGATTGTAGGGGGATGCTGCTGCCCATCCAAGCCAGTTGTAGGAAGTTTGGGAAGTGCTGAGTGTTTCAAGTGCTGGGGACAACCAGAATTGCTTGATTGAAGGGTCACCCACCTTGGGAGAAGACAACTTTTGTTTTATATCGGCAAGCTCCCCAGACCAGAGAGAGTTATCTGATGCTTCTTGGTGGCTTTTTATGATGACAAAGCTTATTTCTTTAAGAAGTGAATTTGGGTCTCTTGGTAATGCTTACCTATAGAACCTGTTCTCCCACTGCAATTAGAAAGCTGCTGCTGCTGCAAGCTATGTAATTATGTGTAGGGAAATAGATGTGAAGTAGAAATGACTAGATTTGGCAATTGAATATATGAAGTGAGAGTGAGGGCCAAAGATGATACTAAGATTGCTAGCTTGCTGATTGGTAATAAGGTGATGCCTTTGACATTGATAAACAACTTTCTAAAATATACAAGTTTCTTTTACTTGGGATGTTATGCCTCAGTTTCCCTAAATTTCTGCCTCAATCCCCCATTGCAAAACCTCTCTTCCTGATTATTAGGACTGATAACTTAGGGCTGGCTACTCTTGGGTTATAAACTAAATGTTTAATCTCAGACAAGGGGGAGATCTATTGCAGACATCCTGGCTCCTAAGTCCTCCTAAGTTATCAAGAATTTATGGTCCTTACCCCCCAATCTGTCAATCCGATTTATGGTCCGTTCCTGGAAATTTCCACTCACCAGTGTTCGGACTCCACCCCTTGCCTATGTTTTCCCTGATCATTAGAACCATATAAAAATCGTTGGAATCTCACATTTGATGCTGAATTCTTTGAGCGAAAGTCCAATTCAGGCCTTGGGGAAAATAGATTCTGATCTGCCTCCAGAAAATTTCTTCCCTCTCAGAAATTAAAATAAAATATTAAAAACTCTCTAATCTCTATCTTGCCTCAGTTTCTCCAGCATTACAGGAAGAGAAAGGAGGGGGAAATTCTATCGGACCTGGATTATCAGGTGTTTGTAAGTGAACTCCAGTTTAACTACTTTCAAGTTCAGTATTTGAAATTTCTTCTTTAATTAGTAGATTAGAATGACCATTAGCATATTTTATATAAATTAGTGTTGAAGTGATTTTATAGTACTTAACAATTGTTTGTACAGTTAAAATATACTTGTCCCAAACCCAAAGATCCCAACTTTTGGGATAAGAATTCATTATTTGAGAAAAACTGCTGGGAAAATTGGAAATTAGTATGGCAGAAATTAGACATGGACCCACACTTAACCCGTACACCAAGATAAGATCAAAATGGGTCCATGATTTAGGCATAAAGAACAAGATTATAAATAAATTAGAGAAACTTAGGATAGTTTACCTCTCAGACTTGTGGAAGAGGAAAGAATTTGTGACCAAAGACAAACAAACTAGAAATCATTATTGATCACAAAATAGGAAATTTTGATTATGTCAAATTAAAAAGCCTTTGTACAAATAAAACTAATGCAAACAAGATTAGAAGGGAAGCAACAAACTGGGAAAACATTTTTACAGTTAATGGTTCTGATAAAGGCCTCATTTCCAAAATATATAGAGAACTGACTCTAACTTATAAGAAATCAAGCCATTCTCCAATTGATAAATGGTCGAAGGATATGAACAGACAATTTTCAGATGAAGAAATTGAAACTATTTCCACTCATGAAAGAGTGTTCACTATTGATCAGAGAAATGCAAATTAAGACAACTCTGAGATATCACTACACACCTGTCAGTTTGGCTAAGATGACAGGAAAAAATAATGATGAATGTTGGAGGGGATGCGGGAAAACTGGGACACTGATACATTGTTGGTGGAGTTGTGAACGAATCCAACCATTCTGGAGAGCAATCTGGAATTATGCCCAAAAAGTTATCAATCTGTGCATACCCTTTGATCCAGCAGTGCTACTACTGGGCTTATATCCCAAAGAGATACTAAAGAAGGGAAAGGGACCTGTATGTGCACGAATGTTTGTGGCAGCCCTTTGAATGGATGCCCATCAATTGGAGAATGGCTGAATAAGCTATGGTACATGAAATGTTATGGAATATTATTGTTCTGTAAGAAATAACCAGCAGGATGAATACAGAGAGGCTTGGAAAGACTTATATGAACTAATGCTGAGTGAAATGAGCAGAACCAGGAGATCATTAACGATACTGTATGAGGATGTATTCTGATAGAAGTGGATCTTCAACAAAGAGAAGATCTAATTCAGTTCCAATTGATCAAGGATGGACAGAAGCAACTACACCCAAAGAAAGAACACTGGGAAATGAATGTAAACTGTGTGCATTTTAGTTTTTCTTCCTGGGTTATTTTTCACCTTCTGAATCCAATTCTCCCTTTGCAACAAGAGATCTGTTTGGTTCTGCACACATACATTGTATCTAGGATATGCTATAACATATTTAACATGTATAAGACTGCCTGCCATCTAGGGGAGGGGGTGGAGGGAAGGGAAAAGTCGGAATAGAAGTGAGTGCAATATTGTAAAGTTACCCAGGCATATGTTCTGTCAATAAAAAATTATTTTAAAAAAATTAAAAAATATATACTTGTCCTTATAATTTTCCTCATATTTGAAATTGCTATTTTGTCTAATTTACTATTGGCACGTTGAAACTCAAACACCCCAAGGCTTGTTTTTAACAACTTAATGCACTTGGGAACACTTCAAGCCTTTGAGGGATGGGCCTCTTTCTCTGGGATAAGGAAGTTAATACTCTAGCTCCCAGAATCCAAAAAGAAAAGGATTACATGTTGAATTCTTCTAGCCCCTGAATTCATGAACGGGGATGAGAAGAAGAATTTAAATTCCTGAGGGAAGAGACTGAAGTTGGAAAGTGGATGAGAGAAGGGGAAAAGGAGACACGGAACGACGCCCTCGTTGTCCCACCCTGTAGCCACACAAACAGGCCAGAAAGGTCACTTGAGGTGGGTGGGAAGGTTCTGGAAGTTCCTGACAGTTGGAGAAGGGAAAGAGCGAAAGAAAGATCTTGCAAGGGCTTGTGGGTAAATTGCCATTATTTGAGTGACAGCCTTGGTGCTCTCTCAGGAAGCTGATTCTGCTTGGTTCTAACCAGTAAGATCCGACAGAAGGCGGGTCCTGTCTGAAGAGGTCTGGAGCTGCCATTTGAGGAACCTGGCGAGGGGCACTGGCCTGGTGGGAATTGGACTCGAAAGCCGCCAGGGCTCTTCTGGTGGTGTGATCCGAAGCCTCTCTCCTCACAGGCCTGGGTAGGATGGAGCAATGGCCTTCTGGATCGCCATCTTGGAATCTCTCTGTTGTGGAGGGGAGGGAGGGTTGTGTGTAGAAGGATGCTTGTTCATTCCTTCAGCTTCTTTTTTTTTTTTTTTTTTACTAATATACTTTAAAACATTTGATTTAGTTGATATAAGAACTCATCAATGAGAGAGACCCCGCTCTCTCCCTTTATATCTTAGCCTGAAACTTTAATTTGATCAGTGTGGGGAATTCCCAGTAATGGAGTATGGTAAAGAAATGCTAAAGTTCCAAAATTTTGGGGTTTCGGGGTTCCCGCGCAGCCCGCCAAACGTTGGGGAGCAAAATTATATCAGGCTTTTGGGCTGGTGTCCCAAAATGTCTCAAAAGAAAAGAATTTGTCGTCTTAGACCATTTCTAATCAAGAGGCAAAGATTTCATTTTGCCATGAAGACAGTGTAAGATTTAACTAATCAGCCAGAACAAGGGGAAAGTCTCCATAATGCAGGCAAGAAATGGTTCCCATAAGAAAGGCAAGTTCCTAATGAACCCTCAATGCCATAAGGCCAGCTAAACTCTTTTTTTTTTTTTAATTTGCTGAGGCAATTGGGGTTAAGTGACTTGCCTAAGGTCACACAGCTAGGAAGTGTCAAAGTGTCTGAGATCAGATTTGAACTCAGGTCCTCCTGAATCCAGGGCTGGTGCTCTATCCACTGCACCACCTAGCTGCACCCCTATGTAAACTCTTAAAGAAGTTAGCAGGTTATGCAATGGAGGTTGGGCTCACCCTTAAAGTAGTTAGGGAATTACTCATCGGTTTTTTAATAGGAGGAAAAATAACTTCAGGGGATGACGTCATAACTGGGCCTTCTGATTGGGTACCGTAAAATGGATTCATGACAATTTTGTCACTGCAAGGGATGACAAGGAATTCGAAGGTCTTAAGGAGGTGATCCTGTCAGTTCCTCCCTGCCTGCTTCTCCCATTAATGCTTCTCCCTACAGCCCTGAAGCTACCAAGGACCTGAGGTCTTTTCACTGGCATCTTATCCATGCCATTAAAACCCCCCTCCACAGACCAGCAACAACTAATAACATGTAGTTTGGGAGAAATTGGGGTTAAGTGATTTGCCCAGTAATATTGGTCAGAGGCAGGACTTGAATTCAGGGTTTCCTGACTCCAAAGACAGATCTCTAACCACTATATTATGACAGTTCTCTGTCTTGGTCTTTGTGAATGGCTGTGACTATAATGAAAGCACAGAATATCAACAATAAACCTCTCCAAAACACAGTCGGCCAATAGCATTCAAATGATAATGGCTGCTTTATGTCTATGTTTTTTATATGCAATAAACAGGATTGGGAATATATCTTGTTAATCAATAAACCTATATTAAGGGTCTACTCTGATGCCAGGGACTGAGCTAAGCAATTGTCAGGAAAGGAAAGAGGGGTACAAAGATGGGAAAAGTCTCTGCCCTCAAGGAGTTTATAATCCAATAAGGGGAGAGGAAGATACACAGAAGGAAGCTGAAAAGGGAGGAGTGGGAAATACCCAGGAATGGGGCATTGAGGCCAGAGGAAGAAATCCAAAGGAACCCAGCTAGTTGTATGGCTGTTGTAGACACCTTCCTTAAATGGAGGATTGGGAGGAGTCCTTTCTCCTCTGCAACCAGAGGGAAAGGAAACCATGAGGACATGAAAGTAACAAGCCTGATATCTTTTAGTATGATGATGTTCCCTGGATGCATGATGGAGAAATCCAGAGAAGTATAACTGGGTAGGAAATTTTTAAAAAGGCATACTTATAAACATTTTTCTTGAATGCTTTATATAGCCCTAGAATTTTCTTGATGTTCCCTCTGAATAAGTAAGCCCAAATATGAGTGTTTTCAAGTCGTGGAATTCTATTTTATAAGGAATAGGAAATCTTGAAGTATTTAATGGACCACAGATTTTAGATCTGTAAGGACCTTTTAGGGTTGTTCATTCATTTTTCAGTTTTATCTAACTCTAGTTTTCTTGGCAAGACACTGGAATGATTTGCCATTTCCTTCTCCAACTTATTTTATAGATGAGGAAACTAAGGCAAACAAGGTGAAGTGACATGCTCAGGGTCACACAACTTGTAAGTGTCTGAAGGCAGATTTGAAGTCAGATCTTCCTGGCACCAGGCTGATACTCAATCCACTTGTACAACTCCTCATTTTGGAGATAAGGAAACTGAGGCCCTCAGAGGGAAAATGTCTTGCCCAAAATAACACAGATAGTAAATGACAGAACTAGTACTTGAATGCAACATCTGTGTGTATAAGAAGCAAAACTTAAACCTGGTTCCAGATTTCATAGCCAGGTCTCTGTCCTATGTCAGGTTACTACTACTTTTTTTTTTTTTAATGGGACTTTATTAACATTCAGGTTATTGGTTAAATTTATTTTTCATTTTACTAACCCTACAATTTAAGAATAATTTGCTATTATCTTTTTGCAAATAACTTTTAACAAATGACTTCATCTTTCTGCCTCAATTTTCCACGTATGAAATGATAATGCTGATACTTGACAAGATTTCTTTGTTAAGGACTTTAAAAGTTCTATAAGGGTCAGCCAAGTCTTCAATCACCTACGCACACAAAACAAGAACATGGTTTGCCATCTAATCAAATCATCCACTTTTCCTCTTTCCTGCCACCCAAAATATAATAAAATTCTCATGCTCATTCTAGCTGCCATATTTCTGGGCTCCTTAAATTCATTCCAGAAGCCAAAACATGGTCCCAAGCCAGTGCAGGAGAGCGAGAATGGATTGGGGTGGAGACTCCAGGAGGATGAAAGAAAGGAAAGGATTTGAAGGAGAGACAATTCCCTTTTTACCAAGACAATTCTCTTTCTACCTAACCTTGACCTTGGTTGCCACTTTACCTGGTATAATTTAGGGTCTGACATGCAATGCCAGGATTACATGCTCTCTACCTCTCCAATACTTTGTCTTAAATTTAGTTGTTCCTGGAGCATACCACATTTCAAAACTAGTGGGTTACTGGTAGAGTGTTTCCAAAAATGAAATCAGATGACCAATCCATAGCTACTACATGTTTTGAGCAGTGACAGATTTAGAGGCAGCATCCAGGATGCATAGTCCTCACTAATAGGGTAACTTGTTTCTTGAACTTTTGGGTCTCTTTACCAAGGATATATCATTCTATTTGTTTTTAGGTTTATTTGGTCTCTCTCCTGCCCCTGCCTTTGGCTGGGGTGATGGAAAGTAAAGACTTGCATTTTACTGAAACTGGATGCTGATTCCTATTTAAGAGTTTCAATAACTAATTAGACCACTAACAGAACTTCTTTATTCTAGGCTCCTGCCCAAAAAGCATAATCATGAACATTTTGGAACTCATGATGAAAAGGAAAGAAGTAAGTATTGTCATTTTTTTTACATTAAATTAAGTAGATATTTACAGTAAGAGCATCTTATTGTTCTGTATCATTTAATATTTTTCTGTTCATTAGCTTATTCCGTTGATCGCATTTGTGAGTGTTGCTGGATTTGGAGCAATTTCAATGGGGTTATATTCCCTTTCCAAAAGTGATGTGATGTAAGTAAAACTGGTATATTTATACTTGACATTGGGTTGATTTCTGGATTGTGAAAAGTTGTGGTTTTATGTTTTGTCTCCCCCATTAGAATGAACTTCTTAAAAGGTGAAGTTATCTTACATTTATATTTGTACCCTCATTTTGTGTGTATAGTAATCCCTTAAATATTTGTTTTTCCATTTTCCAATTCTACAATTAATAATAATTGACTATCATGATCATTCTAGTGTGAGAATAGCCATTTTTTGGACAGTCAGAGTTGGGAAAAGTTTTTAAATTCAGAAGGATAAAAAAAATGACATGGAAACATTCTTTAGTTTAATTTTTTATAAGTATTATTTATTCAATGATTCTTCAAATGGTATGTAATTTTGGATTTCACTTTTCATTTTCTAAACTTAACAAAAGATTTTCCTAAAATACAATTATAAGAATTATATAATCAAATAAAAATTATAATTTCAACAAAAATAATTTTTCTACTTTATTTTTAAACTATTACAAACATCTTTTTTTTTTTTTTCTTAATGCTATATTGAATAGTTAGCTGCTAGCTGCTAATTGAAATTTATTCTCAGCTTGGGATTTGGTGCTACGATATGGCCCCTTTAGAACATGGAAAGGAAGAGATTATGAAAAAACACCCCTTTTCACTGGTTTCCAACTGTTTGTAACTTTATTTTGGGGTTTTATTGACAAAAATACCAGAGTCATTTGCTATATCCTTCTCCATTTTTCAGATAAAGAAACCGAAGCAAAAAGGGTAAAGTAAATTGTCCAGGATTACATGAGCTAGTGTCTAAGGCCAGATTTTAACTCAGGTCTTCCTACTTCTTGGTCCCTTTCTCTTAATTTGTTTTCTCCAAGTTAGTACTTGGTTTTAACCACCACAGTTTGCTTTGGCTGTTCAGCTAATGGGAGAGAAGGCAAAATATGCTTATTTGGAAGATAAACTAAATTCTAATTTCCCTTCTTCTCCGGGGATGGGATAGGCACAGGTGGCACTCATATCTAGGGTTCTTAGCTAAATAGCCGTGCACATAAAAAGTGCTTAATAAACATTTAGTTGAATCAGAATTTGTGAATCTACCCGTAGTTGTTTCAAGTAACTGATAGTTCTTAACCTGAAGTCAGATCTGTTCAACTAGAGTTATATATAATAGAAAATAGCCTGATGGATGTACCCTGTGCCTTTATCCAGTGGGTTAATTTGGCATGAACAGGGACTGTCTATCTTCTTTTATATCCTAGGGTTTAGTTTAGTACCTGGTACATAGTAGGCAATTAATAAATATTTAATTGTCACAATGTTATTTAATTTCATATTTTTTTTTAGCATTAACAAGAGAAAAAATCCAGAACCATGGGAAAATGTAAATCCTAACAAGCCTCAAAAGGTACTGATAAAATATCCTATCAAATAATATATTTAATCCAAACTATAGACATTCTTCTAAGCAAATGGAGTTAATAAATATATGTAACAATATTAAACCCAATATATAACAATGAAAATTGAAAGTCTAAAAGCCACCACTAGCAAAATTTGGTCATCTGAAATTAACAAATTATTATAAATATATATTAATAAATAATAATAAATACTTTGTTAAATATCAGAATGGGCATATAGGAAAACCATGTTCCATTTATAACTGTCTTGTGCCAGATATTGAATAATGCAAAAAACCTGTACCTGCAACACAGGAAAAAAATCAAGGTAAAGATAAATAACGTTTGTAGAGCTCAATAAGGCCTACTTGTCATTTAGTCCACACATTCTACCCTAATTTAGAAGTCTTTTCTAAAACTTCCCAGATAGGTTCACCCTATCCTTGAATATTTGTAATAGAGGACACACTACTTCACAGGTTATTTTGTTATCAAGTAACCAGTGGTTAGAAAGTTGTTGTTGTTGTTGTTTTTAACATGAAACCAAAATATCTGTGCCCATGTTCCTGTCTACTCTACTATAAAATTAATGGCACAGAAAATATCTGATTTCTGGTGACATCTCTTCAGATTTGAGATATACCCTCCATCTTAATATTCTTTTCTCTCCATTAAATATCTTGTTCTTGAGATTAACTATTGAACTAAAAGAACCAGGATTGCTTCATGATAAGGACTTTCAGACTTCTAATCATTCTGATCTTCTTCAGGGAAAGCTTCCTACTCTAACTCATGACCCATCAAATGTGAAATCAATAAGTGAATATAATTTTCCATTTCCTTGTGTTCCTTGGTATTCATCATATTTGTCTTTTCTTAAAACACAGCATTGTTGTTTAACACCCTCTCCAAAGGAGGACATTTAGTTGGTACAATGTATAGGATGCTGCTGAGCCTGTATTCAGGAATTCAGAAAGACTTGAGTTCAAATACAACCTCAAACACTGAGCTGCTGTATGACCCTGAACAAATCACTTAATCCTCTTTTGCCTCAGTTCCCTCATCTATAAAGTGGAACTGGAGAAGGAACTACAAATCACTTCAGTAATTTTGCCAAGAAAGCCCCAAATGGGGTTATGAAGAGTTAATAGTTATGATTGAAGCAACTGAACAATAACATAACAAACTTCTACTTTCCTCCTCAGTTCTTTGCTAATACAAAAAGGGCTTTGTTATCGTCTTTCTTGGGAGGAATAGGCCTAAAAGTAGAATTTCTGGGTCCAAATGCATGGACATTTTAGTCGTTTTATGTGCATAATTCCAAATTGCTTTCCAGCATGGTTAGTGTGGAATGCACGATACATGAAAATTGTAGAAATCAGACCAGCTGCTCTGGCTCTCAGAGATCATGAAAAGTGAAAGGAAGTAAGACAAACACACACCAGCATAATCCAAAGTAAAGAATAATAGTAAAAGATGTTTATTATCATTAACTCTACCCTTAAATGCTTTCTAACCACAATGTTGCTAAGGAAACATAAATGAAAACAAAAGATAAATAGATAAATCAGTGTATGAAGGGACTATGTGAAAGTTGGGTTCAAGAAGAAATTTTAGTATTCTCAGACAAACTGTCTCTCCTCCTATACAGGCAGGTGGCTTATCACTCCTGCAGATCCGTTTTCATCCATTTCAAGCATTTCTACTCCCATACTTCCAGGCCTCCACTGACCAATGAGCAGACTGAAGTGGGGGTTTGTGCCAGGTCAGAATGACATGAGTTACTGGAGCCCGAGTGCAGATTAAGCAAGCAGGAATGCCTGGGAAAGTACAGCTTGGAATATAGCAAACTAGGCACAGGCTAGGCAGGTGTGATTACATCACCAAGCAGGTATGATTATCTGTGAGGTCACAGAACTGTTTAAAGCTCCACCAACAGTGCTTTAGTATGTTTCCACAATGTATCCAACACTGACTTCCCATCTTTTGTCATCTTTTTGCTGGATGTGAAGGGAACAATTCATTATAAAATTTTGCTTTATTTGTATTTCTCATATTATGATTTGGAGCATTCTTTCTTTAATATAATTGTTTATAGATTGTAATTTTTCTTTTCCTCTTTTCTTTTTTTTTTTTAATAAGTTTTTTCTTTTTCCAAATACATGCAAAGATAGTTTTCAACATTTACCTTTTTAAACCCTTGTGTCCAATTTTTTTCTCTCTCCCTTCTTTTTTCCCCTTTCCCACAGACAGCAAGCAATCCACTACAGGTTAAACATGAAATTCTTCTAAGCATATTTCCATATTCATTATGCTGTGCAAGAAAAATCAGATCAAACAGGAAAAAAAATGGAAGAAAAAATAAACAAATGACACCCCCCCAAAAAAATGAAAATACTATGTTCTGCTCCATATTCAGTTTCCACAGTTCTCTATGCAATTTTTCTTTTGAGAACTGTTCATTTCATATCTTTTGACCATTTGGAATATAGCTTTTGATCTTAGACATTTCTATTAGTTGCGTATATATCTTGGATGTGAGAACACTATCAGAGATACTTAATATTTTCCCCAGCATCACTTTTTATGGTAAACTTAATATCAACAAATAAGTGAATGAAACCATGATCTCACTAAATATTTCTTCCACTGATATAAATTGTAAGTTAAGTAAAATCTTTGCTGACTAAAATATGTACTCCTGCAGTTTGTCAAATTTGTCAAATTGTGGCACAGAATGATTGCACTAATTTATGGGTTCATTCATAATGTGATAGTTACTCAACACTTCATCTCCTTTGGAGGATTTGCTTTCCTGGCAGCAACATTAATTCCATAATTTGATTCCTTAAATTTCTAAATTAAAACTCAGCTCTTTTTCAAATGAATTTTTTAAATGGTCTCTTCCATCATTGGAGCTCTACAGTGGTGATAAAGTGCTAGATTTTACTATGTTCCTATTCAATTTCATCTTGTTCAAGTCATCTTGTAAATACTAATTCTGTCATATCAAATGAATTATCTCTCTTACTCTGATTGAATTTGTAGACTTTTAGCTTTTCATGCTCACCATGGACTAGAATGAAGATTTTTTTTTTTTTTTTTTTTTGGCAGATCACTTGAAAACTTCCCAGTTTTATATTTAATCCATTATTAAAATTGTTTAGGACCACTCATCCAGCTATCAAGCTACTAAACTCTATTACCATCTTCCTGACATTTCTCTTTTGTCAACAAGGATATAGACCAAAATGTCTTGGTGAAGTCTAGTTTTCAGGGGATTTAGTAACTCAGGAAAGGAAATAAAATTAGTTTGTCATGACAGTTCTGAATGAACTTATAGTAGCTGGTACTGTCTTAAGTGCACACCGGTCATATATTTAATAATATTTGTTGTAAAATGTTGCAAGAAAGTGATATTTTTGTTGTCTAGCCTTTTCAATTTTGTCCGATTCTCCATGACTCGATTTGGAGTTTGCTTGGCAAAGATACTTAGGTAGCCATTTCCTTCTTTAGCTTATCTGACAGATGAAGGAAACAGAATTAAGTGGCTTGCCCAGTGTCACATAGCTAGTGTTTGAGGCTGCATTTGAACTCAGCTCTTCCTGATTTCAGGCCCAAACTCTTATCTACTGTACACCAAGCTGTCTGATATTAGGTGTATCAATTATACTTCCTTAATTTTCTCTTTCTCCCTCTCCACCCTGTCTATAGTAGTTAGGTGAAACACCATTTTTCTGTGACTTCTTAGGGAATACTAATGTTGCTTTCATGTTTCCAAGTTCTTTGGATTATCCTGATATATATAACTCATCTATGCCAAGGATTCTTTTTTTTTTTTTTTTAATATTGCTTTTTATTTTCAAAACACATGTAAAGATAGTTTTTACCAGTTTAGTGGAGAGAACACCAGCCCTGTAGTCAGGAGGACTTGAGTTCAAATGTAACTTCAGACACTTAACATGTCCTAGCTCTGTGACCCTGGGCAAGTCATTTAACCCCAATTGCCTCAGGGTGGGAAATAGTTTTCCCCCCTTGCAAAACCTTGTGTTCCAAATTTTTCTCCCTTCCCTTTACCCTTCCCCTAGATAGCAAGCAAACCAATATCGATTAAAATGTCATCCATAAATAAGGGCATCTGAAAGATCTCACCATCAGTCATAATAATAATAATATATTATATATAATATGTTTTGAAGGGAGAATTGACAGAACTTGGCAACTGATTGGATATGGGGAGTCGAGGAGGTCGTGAGGTGAGGAGGATGGTGGTATTCTTGATAGGGGAGAAGGGACAATTGGAGGTAAAGGGAAGACAATGCGTTCCATTTTGGACATGTTGAGTTTAAGTCTTCTAAACATATTTCCACATTGATCATGCTGCACAAGTAAATCAGACCAAAAAGGAAAAAAAAAAAAAAGAGAAAAACAATAGCAAACAAAAAACAACAAAAAAGATGCAAATACTATGTTATGATTCACATTCAGTCCCTATAATCTTCTTACTGAACACAGATAGTTCTCTCCATCACAAGTCTATTGGAACTTATCTGAATCACCTCATGGTTGAAAAGATAAGCCAAAGATTCTTTCCCAGAGAGTATAAGCTTCTTTATAGATATATTTATGTGTAGGGAGAAACAGACAGATACAGAGATATAGAGAACTATATCACAGTATACCTAGTTTCCTTTATAAGCCATATATTTTATTTTACATATTTAAAAACATTATTCTGAGAAGGGATCCACAGACATCACCAAAGGGGTTCATGTCACCAAAAAAATATCAAGAACGTCTTTCTTCATCAAAGATGTTAACTTATTTTAAAGCATTTCCCATTTCAATTTTTGTTGAGCTCTTTCTCCAAGTCATTTTTGTTTAACCCTTTAAAGATTGTTCCATTAATGAAGCAGACAAGCAAGAGATTTGGGGGGGGGGGGGGTTCCAATTTCAGTCAATTGCTAACATTACTATTATTGTCCCAAGCACTGAACTTCTATCTTCTCTGTTCTTCCAGACATATCTTTTATATGAAGCTCTTTTTAATTATCCTTATTTCTTTTTCTTTCTCTCTTTCTAGATCATTACAAATACTGGATTTCTTTTTTGAATATAATATACTTCTCTGTGCAGTGCTTTAGTAAAATGACAATACATGCTGATGAATGAAAAAACTAATTTCTTGTTTTAGAGTTTCTTTAACTAATGTTTTCTGTGATCTTTTCTTGGTAGCTTATCACAATTAACCAAAAGTGGAGGCCTGTCGAAGAACTACAAAAGGTCAGGAAGTTGACCAAGTGATATGAATGTCCTTGCAAAGTACACTCTCTGAATCTAGCAGCAACATCTCTCCACAGACTAGACTACTGGAACCAATGTGTGGAAGTGCTTCTGCTGTATTTTAGGATCTCCCTGCATTTGGGGATTCTGAATGAGGAAATTCCATTTTGCCCTAAAAGTGGAAAGCCTAACAAAATCCACTTAATCCAAAAATAAAATTCTCAAGTTTGGTGTCTTGTTTGTAAAGTTGAATTTTAGTTCATTAGAGTATTCATGAGAAAGAACTGTTGAATGCATTTGTACCTATGTGTTTTTTCATTAAATTGAATATGTAAAATGATTTGTAAAGTAAATTACATTTTATAATAAAGTGATATAATGTTAAGTTTTTTGAAAAGATTGGATACATATTTATTTCATTGTTGAACTGATCAGAAATCAGAAAACTATCTAATGATAAATGTATATGCAGCTTTATGATATGAATTTTCATATTTGAAATGAACTTAAAATTTAAGTACTTTTTACTCACATCTTTTCCACAGTTAATGCCAATAGGCAAAAATTATTCATTGCATCTAGTTCTTGTTAATTCTCTACTTTAAGGATCTTTTATTTCATTGGAATGCATGCTTACTACTTTGCTAATAATATATCACAACTACTCTGAAGATGATTTTAATGAATAATGGAAGCAAAAAACAAACAAACAAAAAAAAAAACCCAAACATTCCCCTGCTTCCTAAGGGTTTAGTGGATAGTTTTAGTAAATAGTGAAGGCTCCCAATTCCCTCAAAATCATTACCTATTGATCAAATTTTTGATAAGGAGCTGCATAGAATATAGATTGATCTTTAAAAGGCAGACATCTTATCACCAGGCCCTAAAGGAAGAGGTTTTCCCAGCTTCTATTTGGCAGAAACATCAACCCATAATCACTTCTAGCTTCTTTCCCTATGTCCATTTTCAGAGTATGCCCTTAAATAGGTGATGTCATTAATAAGAATCTTCTGCATTCAGTGATGTGATAGAAATAAGATGAATGAATAAAAATAGTATAGTACAGTAAAAGTACTGTTGGCTTTCAGAATTTTATGACCTGGGAGAAATTGTCATTTTGACATTTACTAGTCATGTGATCCAGGGCAAGTCATTTAATCTCTCTAGGTCTCAATTTGATCAAAAGTGAGCATCCTCCTTCATGAGAACAATTTTTTATTTAGGTTTATTTAGCATTTTATTTACCCCAATCACAGGTAAAAACAATTTTCAACATTTGTTTCTAAAACTTTGAGTTCCAAATTCTCTCCCTTCCTCTCTAACCCACCTCATTGAGAAGGCAGGCAATAAGTTATAAGTTATACATGTGTAGTGATGAAAACATTTCCGTATTAGTCATGTGGTAAAAGAAAAGATAGATTCCACCCCCCCAAAAAAAAAAAAAAACCAAACAACTTTTTAAAGTATGTTTCAATCTGTATTCAGACACCATCAGGAGAACATTTTTCATCATTCTCAAGACCAGAACAAATTATTTCAAGGCCTAGAAGGCTAAAAGAGACTGCTGTTGCTATCTCAGAGTAGGGTGCAATGCCTCTGGCCAGGGCATTGATCTCCATGACTGAGGAGAGAGTTCCATATCAATAGGTTTTGAGATTCTGGTTCCAAAGGAAATGAATCAAGATTTTTAAAATTCATCAAACAGCATATGAATGAGAAATGGAAAATATTTATGGAATGTAGGCAATTGAATTTCAAAGCTGGTAGAAAGTTGGAGTGGAGTTGCCAGTCAAACTTTTTTTATTATATAATATATATATTGTATGTATACAAAATTGCATATATACATATATACAATATACAGTAAACATTAAGCACCTACTAAAGTGCAAAGGCGAGCTAAGAGCTAGGGATACATATAGCACTCCCTTTTCCTCCCCAAAAAAGAAAAAGTTAAAGATAATACCTGTTCTCAAGGTTCAAGGGGGGAACCATCATATAAAAGGAAGCTGAAAAGCAGGGAAAGGGGAAGAAAAGGTATCTGATACAGGAACATATAGGAAAAGTAAAGTTGGAAGATAGTTCAGCCAGATGAAAAGTCCTGAGTTGTAATCCCTCAAATGGAGATTTGGGGATTCATAGTTCCCTCCTATAATCAGAGGGACAGAGGCTGCTAATGATATGGAATCTCAAGGCTGATTAGATCTTGGAAAACAATGGAGTTTTCCCCAATGAGATTCCTGAGGCACCAAAATCAATAAACTAAGCACTAACTATGTGCTTGCCACTAATGCAGGGCACTAGCCATACAAAAAGAGATAAAAGACAATCCCAGGCTTCAAGGAGCTTATTATAATCAACAGGGGAGAAAACATGCAAATTATATATATATATAGCTATATATACACATAACTAATATACAGATATTGTATATACAAAGCAAACTACATAGAGGATAAATGGGAAACAAACAGGGAAGGCATTGGAATTTTAAGGAGGTGGGGAAGATTTCCTATAGAAGGTGAGATTTTAGCTGGACTTCAAGGAAATCAGAGAAGTTAAGAGTCAGAGAGAAGGCAGAGCATTCCAGCCATGGAATTTAGCCAATAACAGTCAGGAGATAATGTCACTGATTTGAAAAAGTCAATGTAAGGAGATTGGAAAGAGGAGGGGGCTAGGTAATGAAGAACTTAGAATACCATACAATATTTTGCATTCGATCCTTTAGGCAATAAGTCACCACCATTTTTTGGATAGGGCATGGGCAATGCCTTTGAACTGCCCTTTAGGAAAATCACATTAGTGACTGAATGGAAGATGAGCTAGAATGGGGAGAGATGAGGCAGATGTGAGTCTTCATTTGGAAGACTACATTGATGTTAGAAATTATTGATTAATCATAGGATCCGAGTTAGAGAGCTGAGAGATCTCTAAGGACCATACAAATCCAGCAACATCGAGGAATCAGACTAAGGAATTCTGGGCCTGGAATCGGGAAGACCCGATTTCTTCATATCCAGCTTCGGATCTTCTAACTCTGGGCACCTTCTCCCCCCCAAGTCCATCTCTCCAATTGGGAATATAAGAAAAACCCATTACAAATAAGTAGGATTAAGCAATCAATGTAGATTTATTAAGGATCTTCCTAAGTACTAAGGTGCAAAAACAGGCAAAAAATAGTTTCTGCTCTCAAGGAATTTAGTCGAATGGGATTACAATCAAAACAACTTTCCACATTAGCAAGACCAAAAATGAATCTCTATTAGAATTTAGATAATATGTTTTTGTCATTAGTCCTCTGGAAGTAATTAGTCAAGAACTCAGCACAATACTATTCCATCACATCAATTTCCCAGTTTATGAGCACTCACTCAAATTCCCAGTCTTTAAAACCTCCAAAAAAATTTTTTTGTACATGCATAGAGCATATTTTTGCTTTAGAGTTAATTCCTCAACCTGCCTTCTTTCTTATGGTGCTTTGCTGAGTGTGAATAGGAAATGAAGAATATCTAAGGAAATTCACACAGTTGAATTACAAAACTGTTGGGAAGTCAGGCGAGACAGTCAAACATTAATTAAATTGGTGCTAAGTGTGATAGGAAACAACAGTGTTAAGTGCCGGGAAATTAAAAGCAAAAAAAGTAGAACCTGTTTTAACGAAGTTTACAATCCAAAGGAGGGAGACAATTCACAAAAGGAAGCTGAAAAGCAGGGGAGGCAGAGGAGAACCAGATATTGACCCACAAGCATGTAGAAAATGCCAGGGAAGCTGTGATTCCTCCATAAATGTCAGTTTAGCTGTAAATGTTGAATATAGTCATATTTTTATTTTGGAAGACTACGTTGGTTTTAAGGAATCATAAACTTGGATCATAAACTTACAGTTTGAAGGAATCTTGGAGACCTTCACGTTAAGACACAACTAAATGGCTAAAGAACTGAGTCTAGAGTCAGGATCCATACATATCCTCGGGAAGAGTCCCTGTCCACAGTTCCTTCTCCCCACCTTACTCCACCCTCTCCAATTGGGAATACAAGGGGAAAAAGGGGGGTAGAATCCATCAAAACATCTTTCCATATTTATCAAATTTTTAAAAAAAGTCCTTCACCTCTGTAAGGAAGTGGAGAGAATGTGTCATCATTAGTCCTCTGGAATTTTGGTTAATCATTAGACTGGTAAATAGTATTCCTTCAAATTTATTTATCATAATTTGTTAATCAGCTTGCCAATTTTATGAATATCTCGGATTCTGATTCTTTGTCCTTTAAAAAAAGAGCTGGACGGTGTTGCTACTGGGATTATATCCCAAGGAGATTGTAGAGAAGGGAAGGGGACCTGTGTGTGCACGAATGTTTGTGGCAGCCCTTTTTGTGGTGGCTGGAAACTGGAAGCTGGGTGGATGTCCATCAGTTGGAGAATGGCTGAATAAATTGTGGTATATGAAAATTGTGGAATATTGCTGTTCTGTGGGAAATGACCAGCAGGATGATTTCAGAAAGGCCTGGAGAGACTTACACGAACTGGTGCTGAGTGAGGTGAGCAGGACCAGGAGATCATTGTGTACTTCAGCAACAGTACTGGATGATGACCGGTTCTGGTGGATCGGGCCATCCTCAGCAACGAGATCGACCAGATCATTTCTAGTGGAGCAGTGGTGAACTGAACCGGCTATGCCCAGAGGAAGAGCTCTGGGAGATGACTAAAAGCCATTGCATTGAATTCCCAGTCCCTGTATTTATGCACACCTGCATTTTTGATTTCCTTCGCAAGCTAATTGTACAATAAAAAAAAAAAAAAAAAAAAAAAAAAAAAAAAAAAAAAAAAAAAAAAAAGAGCTGGAAATATTTTTGTATATTCAAAGAGTATTTTTTTCCTTAGAAAAACCAGTTCAATTCGACAGGTTGATCAGAGTCCACCTGCTGATCAGAACAGAACTCATCTTTTGTACTTAATATTTCCCATCTGCTACATTCTCTACTACTGTGGGAGCAATACCAGTTTCTCGACCCCCAGGTTTGGGGAAAAAAAGTCACAATTTTTCCCAAAGCCTTACCTCCCCGTATCTAAGCTGTTGTCAAGGCCGGTCGATTTCATCTTTGCAACATCTATTAAATATACCTCTTTTTCTCCCTGCAGGCTGCCACCATTCCAGTGCCTGGCCATCATCACTTTCCACCTGGATTAATGAGATAAATTTGGTTGGATCTCCTTGACTCAAGTCTTTCCCGCACTCCAATCCACCCTCCATTCAAACCTTTTCTAAAAGCAGACCCGATTATATCCCGAGATCTCTCCCCTCCACTCAACAAACTCCAGTGATTTGTCTATAGAATCAAATAAAAATGCTTTATTTGGCATTCAAAATTCTTCATAACCTAACTCCCTCCTACCTTTCAAGTGCGCCCACCTCTTGCTCCCCGGCAAGTACTTTTCTATCCAGTTTCACTTCTCTTGGCTATTCTAAAAAACAAACTAACCAAAAACACTTAAATGTCTCATCTTTGGGCATTTTCTCTTGCTTCCCTCAATTCCCAGAACACTTTTTCTCCTCCCTTCTCAAATACTGACCTCCTTTGGCTTCTTGTAATTCCCAACCTAAAAAGCCCATCATCTGTAGAAAGCTTTTCCCAACTCCTCTTAACTCCAGCGCCTTCCCTCATTCTTCCCCATTCATCCTTTGTCTATATGTGTTTGTTTGTTTGTCTCCCTCATTAGATTGTCAATTTATTGATGACAGAGATGATCTTTCGCTTTTTTTTTTTTTTTAATCCGCAGCTCTTATTCCAATGTCTGCCTTTCGACAAATTGATAGGTCGTATTCCTCTGGCTTCACACGATGAACTGTCTAACCGAATCTCCCACCTTCCCTCTATAATAAAACAATTCTCGCGTTTCCACTCCACTCTGCTGGGCTCCTTAAATTCATTCCAGAAGCCAAAGCACTGGTGCCTAGATTTTGAGCGGGCGCGCGCTGGAGAGGGTTGGAGCCTTGAGTGTGGGAAGAGAGAGGGAGGGAAGGAGGGTTGAGGGAGAGCCACCTGTGGCCCTTACCGGGAGCTCGCTTGCGGCTCACCTGGCATTGGTCAATGTCCAGCAGGAGGCGCGAGGATTATAGTTAGAATCTCCTTCTCCCAGTAATTAAGTATCCTTGAATAGTTACGCCCAAACACTTAAAAATTTAAACAATGTCCGGGAGGAGGAGAAGGGGAAGGGCCCTTTAGGAAATGAAATTAAGTGACCTACCCATGTCTACGTGACTTGGATTTCGGCCAGCCTTCTTCCGGGGCGTAATTTTCGGTATATAAAGTTTAGCGGCTGCAAACTTCTCTAATAATAGTTCTCAGCTGTAGCGAGGCATCCTCAAAAACCGGCTCCTCCTCTCCGGTAGGAAAAGATTAGGTCGCTTTATCCATTTTCAACTGCACCTGGCAGTCTTAAGGCTATTTTATTTTTATTTTTTTTGTGTGGCGTGGGATCGGGCTAATAACTACACTTTACCGGCATTGGACGCAGATGCTTATTTGGGGGTATGGGTGACTGACTTGACCAATAACTGGGCTTCTTTATTTTAGACTGCTATTTCAAAAGTCGCAATCATGAACTTCTTTCAATTCCTCATGAAGAAGAAAGAAGTAAGTGTTAGCATTTTAAAAAGTTATTACAATAAGTAAAGTTTATTATTCTGCATTTAAGATTTTAAAGTCATCTGAAGAGATTTCTTTTCAATATTTTTTACATTAGCTTATTCCTTTGATCGCATTTGTAAGTATTGCTGGAAGTGGAGCAGCCTATATGGCCACGTACTCCTTTTTCAAAAGTGATGTGATGTAAGTACAACGGGGTATAATTGGAAGAGAATTATTGGTTGGCTTTGGGGTGGTAGGCGAATTGTGAAAAGCTGCCCCAAGTTTGTGTCGTCTCCTGTATTATTAAGTGAGTTTTTTTTTCGAGCGGGGACTGCTTTACTTTTGAATATATGTAATTTTCAGCAGTTTGCATATAGTAATATCTTAAAGCTTCATTCATTCTTGTGTGAGAGTTTTTGGACATGGAGTCACAGCTGGGAAAAATCGTTCAATTCATAAGAATTTTTAAAAATTGATATTGAGAAATTAGTTTAACTTTTTACAAATCGTATACTCTATGATTTATGGTATACAATTTTGAATTTCCCTTTTCAATTTCTAAACTTAAGACATTTTCAAAAAATGCAATATTAAGAACTGCAAAATCAAATAAAAATAAAAATTGATTTCAATTCTAAGGTATTGTTCCATTTTTATTCTCAACTTGGGATTTGGTGCTATTATATATGTCCCCTTTGCAATGTACTTTGCTTTACTGCTAGTGCTTGGTTTTAAACTACCAATAGTCTGTCCAGCTGATCTGAGAAAAGGAAAACTGCTTCCTAAAGGAACAAACTCAGTTTTTGCTGCTACCCAGGAGACTAGGATGGGAATTGCCTAGGGTACTCAGTTAAATTTCTAGCTGAATTGAAATGTGTGACTGGTTTACTTTTCAAATATCTTGGTAGCTGAAGTCAATTCTATAGGAATAGATTAAATGGATGGATCTTTGCAATGTGGAAAGAGTTGCACTTACCCAAAGTGAAACTTTGTGAATTTTAAATTTAAAATCTTGGTTATGATGTCACAATGTTATCTAATGTCAAAATTATTTTTTAGTGTTAACAGATGGCAAAATCCAGAACCTTGGGAAAATGTGAATCCTAGCAAGCCTCAAAAGGTACTGATAAAGTAACCTGACAAAGTTAGGTCCAAACTATAGGAATTTTTCTGAGCAAACTTGAAGTAATGATACAATTCAGAAACATATATTATAACTGTCTTGTGTCAAATAATGAGTAATGCAATATAGTCGTAACTCCTACCACATAGGAAAAACATGAATATTCCTGTGGGGATAAATGAAATCTATAGAGTTGAAGAGACTTTAGGTGTCAGTTAATCCAATTTGAGAGAAATCCTTTCTAAAGCTTTTCTTGACTTTTTGAAAAGTCAACTTTTTGACTACTTGTAGTAGGAAGTCTTATTACTAAACAAGAATAGATTTATCTGTTACTCTAGTTTCTTTGTTCTGGTTTCCTCTTTTCCATCCCTTGAATCTCTTGGGTCTGCCACATTCTAAAAATTTGCATTATTACATTCAATTGGAATTGTATTCAAAAAGGGTTTAGATTTCATTAAAGGGAGGAATTCTTTGTTATTCCTAGTAGAAGCCTCCTTGAGGCAGGGAATGACCTAGGAAAGAAATCAAGCATGATTATCATTTTGGACCATGGACACCAAACTGTAATATATGGTTAACTTTTCTTTGATCAAGATTTCTATAAACTTCATATTTCAGTGGGAAAGGGCTTTCAAAGAATATGTGGACATTTCTCTCAATTAAAAAGGGGTTGAATTGGGGGGGAAAAAAGATTGTTTCTGAACTACTTAACACTAAAAGCTTAGGTACATCTTGAGTGATTATGCAGCATAATGTGTGAATTGAATTGTTACTTTTTACTTTGCTATAGTCTTGATATATATTTTTTTCTTGGTTCTACTGACTGCCTTTTGCATCAATTTATATTATTTACTGTGCTTTTCTGTATTCATCCTTTTCATTATCATTAAGGAAGTAAGGTAGGTAAAGCATAGCAAGGAAATCGATGAAAAAAGTATTAAGAAAGTTGGCCTAGTAGTACTAGATTTCAAATCCTATTAAGAGCAGTAATCATCAATTTGGTATTGGCTAAGAAAGATTGAATCAGTGAAATACATAAATATAAAGTTATATGTAATCTATGTAGCTATAGATAGTCTAGTGAATTCAAAGATCTAAGCTTTTGAAGTAAAAATTCACTATTTGACAAAAATTGCTAGGAAAACTCAAAGCAGTTTGGCAGAAATGAAGCGTAGATCAATGTCCCACATTGTGTAGAAAAATAAGGTGAAAATGGGTGCAAAATATAGGTGATAATTACCTATTGATATTACCAATGATATTACCAAAAGTAGAAAAGCATGGAAAATTCTACTTGTCTGCTATATGGAATAAGGAAGACTTTATCATAAAGAGGATCATAGAAAGTGAAACGGAGAATTCTGATTATATGAAATTTAAAAGGATTTGCACAAACAGAACCAATGTAGCCAAAATTAGAAGGAAAGAAGAAAATTAAGAGGCAGGAGAAATTAACAGCAAATTTTCCAAGGAAATAAGTCAAATTTGTAAGATGAACCATTTTCCAATTGATAAAATGGTTAAAAAAAAAAAATAGAATTTGGCAGTTTTCAGAAGAAATCTGTTATAATTTAATAAAACCAATCAGATTGGGTAACATAACAGAAAAGGAAAATCTGACATGCTGAAAGGGATGTGGAAACACAAGTACACTAAGAGTTGTGAACCGGTCCAAATATTCTAAAAAAAGAATTTGAAACTATTCCCAACAGATTATAAAACTTGCTACTGGGTCAAAGGATATATATCAATAGTAATTTGAATAGAACCAAGAAAATATTAATACATCAGTAAAAGGAATTTTAATCATCTCCTAGTCAATAGAGATTCACTTTATTTCCATTCTTTGCTAATACAAAAAGGGCTGCTATGAATATTGTGGTACCCATGAGGCATTTATTTTTATCATTGTTGTCTTTGGGGCCCAATAGTAAGGTGTATGGCTAGCAATGGAATTAAAGTTTTGCTTTCATTGCTCATGTTACTGAGAACTTTTTTTTTTCCTGTCACTGTTTTTATGAATCTAAATTCTTTAATGCCTTACCTTAGGGAATGTGAATGTATTTAAACAAACACACACACACACACACACTAAAGATATATATAATTATCAGATGGCAATTTCTTTTAGAGCTCTTTCTGAAATAATGTGTGTGTTTTATTTTTTTTTTATAGCTTGTCACAATTAACCAAAGATGGGAACCTGTTGAAGAGCTGCAGGCTATCAAAAAGTTGACCAAATGAAGAGTTTCCTTCTAAATCACACACTGAATCTAATGGAAACATTTCTGCACAAACTAGACTATTGAAACCAGTGTGCAAAATTGCTTCTGCTACATTTTTAGGAATACATAGGAAATTTCCATTTTGCCCCAAAAGTGGCAAGCTTGGCAATATCTGTAGTCGGTCCAAAAAAATTCTCATATTTGCTGTATTGGAAAGGTGACAATCTAAAATGCTGCTCTACAATTTGAATTTTCATATTCTAAATAAGAACTTTTTGAAATGTAAAGATTATTACATACATTCTTATAGAGCTATTCTTAACTTTATTTTGGGGATCTTTGATTTTGTTGGGGTGTGTACAGACATACTTTAGAGATTGGTTCAGAAGTTCCAGACCACTGCAATAAAAGCAAATATCTCAAAGCAAGTCACATAAATTTTTTTAGTTTTTTCAGTGTGTGCAAATTTTTTTTTAAGATGACCATAACGGCTATAATAATGAAAAAAGTTTGAAATAATGCTAAAATTACTATGACACAGGCACCTTCCCAGCTTCTAGATGACATTGCCTTAAAGAACACAGGGTCACTTCCAACTCCTTGACCTACATCCATTTATCAGAGTTTAGTCTTACGTAGAAACTTCATTATTACAGATTAAGTTATAGTACTTACTACAGAAAGAGTGTTGGCCCTTGAAATTTCAGGATCTGAGGGAAATTCTAATTGCCAAAAGTTCTACTGGCTCCTTGTTTCCAGTATCAATTACAAAATGCGTTATAAGCTCATCTGGTCTCCTACCTTTCCAGTCTCATACACTCTTCTCACTAGTCTCCTTGCTGTTCTCCAAATGATATTCCATCTCGATTCTGGGCATTTATGCTTTTCCTCCTTATCTCTCTCCTGGCTTCTTTTAAGTTTCAACTGAAATCCCATCTCCAGGAAAACAATTCTGGTTCTTTCCCTTTCAATCATCCATAGCTTGTTTGTACATATTTGTTTGCTTGTCTCACCCATTAGATTGTGAGTTCTTGCAAGGCAGGAGCTCTTTGGTTCCTTTGCCTCTTATTCCCATCACTTAATGCACTGCCTGCCATATAGTAGGTGTTGAACAAATAAATGTTTGTTTGCTTTGTGTTAGTTTTTTTTGTTTTGTTTTGTTTCAGGGGGAGACAATTGGGATAAGTGACACAGCTAGTAAGTATCTGAGCTGGATCTAAACTGGGGTTCTCCTGATTCTAGGGCCTGTGTTCTATCTGTCGCACTACCTTCCCTGTGTCTAGTCTTTCAGGGTGGGAAAATGCAGCTTTCAGTGGTGGTTGCTGATTGAAATGATGCTTGTATATTTTTAAGAGAAACACATGTCTACTGTGATATTGTTTTATCATGTGATAGTGCTCCGAGGTATATTCAATTTATATCAAGCTAATCTAAACAAAATTGTAGGAAATCTACTGCTCCTAACATCACTACCTATTCCTCAATACCCAGCTTTTATATCAAGATTTTCTTGGCTACATCAGCAAATAACTTATTTAATTTTTTTCTCTAAATACCTACATTACCAAACCCCACAATTTACCGCTTAATTATATATTGTTTTGTAGCATTCATTGTTTAATTTCTACTAGTTTCATCTTCCCAATTAAACTAAATTCTTTGATGGCAAAGATTATGCTTTAGATTATCTTCTAAAAATTTAAAAACATTTTTATTGAAAATTTTCAAGTTTCAAATTCTATTCTTGCCCTCTCCTCATCCCTTATCTTATGACTATAAGCAAATATAATTATACATATGCAATTATACAAAACAATTGCATATTAGTCATTTTTTACACGAAGACTTGAATGAGAAAAACAATGAAAAAAAGTGATATGATCTTGTGAATTGATATGACTCTTGTGAGTTGTGTGTACCCAGAGAGAGAGGACTGTGGGAACTAAGTGTGGAACCCAAGTATTTTCACTTTTGTTATTGTTTGTTTTGTTTTTTGCATTTTTTCCTTTTTGACCTGATTTTTCTTGTGCAGCAAGATAATTGTGAAAATATATATAGAAGAATTGGACACAATGAGTGGAGGGAAGGGAGGGGAAAAAATTGGAACACAAGATTTGGCAAAGGTGAAAGTTGAAAAGTATCTATGCCTGTTTTGAAACTAAAAAGCTTTATTTAAAAAAATAGTCATTGTTGGAATTTGTTTTACTGGATTATGCATATTTGTTACAAGAATTTTGTTTTTCTTTTTCTTTTTCTAGTACCGAAAAAGAATGAGAGGGAGAAAAGGTGATTTTTGTTCATTGAAAAAACAAAGTGTTTTCAATGAGGAGGTTGGATTAGATGATTTATAAAGTCATTTTCAGAGCTTTGTACATAGTAAACACTTAATGTTTATGGACTTGGTCTGACTTCCAGGCTCAAGTCTTATGATGGTTGGTTATGCCAGTTTTGCATATGACTCTTCTAAATTCCACTAGAACAGGCTCTCCCTTTAGTGTACAATTTAGCAAAACAATTTCATCTCTAAGATCCTGTAGTCTGAAATTCTCCTCTTCCATTATAATCTTTCTTCTCCCCACTTCCTATTCCTCTTATATCTGTTCTTTGCTCTCTCAATGACCTTTTATTTATTTTTGCCTACCCCTTTCTACTTCCTCCCTAATTCTGTAAGTTGTTTGATATAGATTCTATATGTGCAATTATGTAAAACATTTCCGTTGGTCATATTATGAAAGCAGAAACAATTTGCAAAAAAGAAAAAAAATGATAGTTTGCAAAGAAAGAAGGGAAGGAAGGAAGCAAAAACAGTATGTTTCAATCTGCATTCAGACTTCCATCAGTTCTTTCTCTAGATTTGGATGTTTCCCTTATGAGTCTTTTAGAATTGCATGACAAACCTTTTGATGATCTCTTGTCTGTCACATGTCTCACAATACTTGTTATATATTTTCTTATATCTAAGCCTTCAATTCTACCTCTTTCCCTCTCATTCTCAGTATGCTAAAGACCAGACTTGTGATTTCTATCATATAGAGAACCTTCTATCAGTATAGATTGGCAGATTTGCCTAGAAAACTAAGAAGTTAAATGACTTGTTAGCATAAACCCATTTCAAATCCAGTTCTCTATCAAATATATCTTTGTTTCTCCATACTCTGTACAAGAATCCCAAATCTCTTTAATTACTCTTCCTTTGCTTCTAATTTTATTGAAAAGATAAAAATCATTCACTTTCCTAAACCTTTCAGTATTTTCATCTATCTTTTCCCTCTCATTTCATGTTCTTTTGAGGGGGGAGGGGAATTGGGGTTAAGTGACTTGCCTAGGGTCAGATAGCTAATAAGTGATAAGGTAAAGCTGTATTTGAATTCTGATCTTACTGAATCCAGGGCTAATCCTCCATGCACTGCATCAGTGGTCTTCATTAGAATCTGGAATGGGGGAAACTGACCTTATTTGCCAAAGCTTATTCCTCCACCATCCCCTCTTTCTGTATTTCCCTTCTCTGTTGGCATTCACCCCTCAGCCTCTAAATGTTCTCTGATCTTTCTCTCCCTCTCTCCCTACACACACAGACACACACATATACACCCTCTTTCCCTGGAATTTCCACCCCACCCTCCATCCTCAGATTATCTGTCTGTCTTCTATTCACTGCCAAATTTACATAAAGAATTCCCTCACAACACTTCCTGTTTCTCACCCATTCACTGACTCCTCAATCCCTCAATCCCAATTCAACAGAAATAGTTCTCTACAAAGTCACTATGACCTTATCTCAAAATAGGTCATCCTGGGTTTTTCAGCCTTCTCTTCCTTGGACTCTCTGCAACTTTAGCAAGCTTTGCTATTTTGTTCTTGATATTTACTCTAACCTTGGCTTCTATTACACGGAATTAGGGTCCAGCTCAGTAACTACTATACCCGATTATGTCCTGGAAGTATGACTCTTGTCTTAGGGTTCTCATCCCAAGTCTCTGCATATTCTTTTTTGTTAAATGTTCTTTGAGATATCCTTAGAACTTCTCAAATGAGATATTTTAAAATATTTGTAAATCATTTAGCATAATGCCTGGCACATAGTAGGCACTTAATAAATATGTATTTCTTTTTTCCTCATTTCTTTTCCTCCCTTTCTTTCCTCCTTTTCTTTCGGTCCTGCCTTTGCTTCCTTCCTTTCCTTTCTCCCTTCCTTCCTTACATTCTTTCTTCCTTCGTTCCATCCTTTCCTCATTTCCTTCCTTCCTTTTTCCTAACCTCTCTTCTCTGAGATTCAAACCCAGATCCTTCAACGCTAAATCCAGCACTATGTCCAAGGTAAGTTTAAATCATATGGAACACAGTTTGTTAAATAAGATTAAAAAGCATAATTTATTCTGGAAAGTTTTCTTTCTTGAAAGAAAAGTAGTCAAAATCCAAGCACCTGGTCTAAAGCTACATTTTCTGTAAAACTTCCTTATGTGAACTTTATGTGTTCATCCCCATTAATTGGTAACCAACTGCCACATGCAGGGCAGGTAAACCAGTCAGCCTAGCAGAAGCATCAAAGCATCCCAGAGAAAAGACGGGAGATAGCATGTTCCAGGCAAATCAAATCATTGTCATCATCTACCATCCCCTCTCAAACAGTAGAGAAGATAACACAGGAGTTAGAAGTCAAAACTCTGAGCTACCACTACACACCTCTCAGATTGGCTAAGATGACAGGAAAAGACAAGGACAAATATTGGAGGGAATGTGGGAAAACAGGGACCCTAATATATTGTTGGTGGAGTTGTGAACTGATCCAACCATTGTGGAGATCAATTTGAAACTATGTCCAAAGGGCTAGCAAACTGTGCATACCTTTTGACCCAGCAGTGTTTCTACTGGATCTGTATCCCAAAGAGAGATTAAAGGAGGGAAAGGGCACATGGGCAAAAATGTTTGTGGCAGCCCTGTTTGTAGGGGCTAGAAACTGGAAAACGAATGGATGCCCATCATTTGGAGAATGGCTGGATAAGTTATGATATATGAATGTTATGGAATATTATTGTTCTATAAGAAATGATGAGCAGGCTAATTTCAGAAAGACCTGGAGAGACTTATATGAACTGATGCTAAAAATGAGTGGAACCAAAAGATCATTGTACATGGCAACAATGTACAATGTACTATAGGAAGATCGATTCTGATGGGCGCGGCTCTTATCAACAATGAGACCAATTCCAATGGTCTTATGATGAAGAGAGTCTTCTACACCCAGAGAGAGAATTGTGGGAACTAAGTATGGATCACAACATAGTATTTTCACCTTTTTTGTTGTTTGCTCGCATTTTGTTTTCTTTCTCATTTTTTATTAAATTTTTCTTGTGTACCATGATATGTATAGAAGAATTGCACATTGGATTATTTGCCATCTAGAGAAAGGAGTGGGGAAAAGTGAAGGAAAAAAAAAAAACATTTGGAACACAAGGTTTTGCAAAGATGAATGTTGAAAATTACCTATGCATGTTTGTTTTGAAAATAAACAGCTTTAATTTTTTCAAAAGTCTTAAAAGTCAAGATCCCTGAGAATGGTAATACTTTAATACTTAAAGCTTAACAGCTCCCTTAGCCATCTTTCTAGGAAGCAACCCTTAAGGAGATGCGACCTGATTGGTTGCTAGGTAGTTAGGGGATAGACTGAATCTGAAGTCAGGAAGATTCATCTTCCTAAGTTTAATTCTGCCTTCAGATACTTACCAGCTCTGTGATTTTGGTCAAGTCATTTAACCCTATTTACCTCAGTTTCCTTATCGGTAAAATGGACTAAAGAAGGAAATGGTGAACCACACAGTACCTTTGCCAAGAAAACCCCAAAATAGTGTTATGAAGAGTCGGACAGGACTTGAAATCACTCAACAATAAGAACAAAAATGCTGCTACAGGTGCTATAACCATAGCTACTGAAGACCCAGAAAAGGATGCTCTTGCCTCTAAAGATCTTGGCACTATCAAATAGTTCAACATCAATAACCAATACGAATTTATTGGAAGAAATGGCATTAAAGAAAAGGCATTAGCATATATTTTGCTGCTATACCCTAAGGTTCACAGAATTTTCCCATCTGATTTGCAGCTGAATCCTTCCACATGTGTTATTTCTCTCACTAAACTATAAGCTCCTTAGGAGAAGGAGCTTTTTCTTTTGTATTTCCAGAGCTTTTTATATAATAAATGCTTCATTCATTCATTTACCTCATTTCCTGAAAATACTGGATAAATGGTTTGTACAATGTATGAAAATGGAAAAAGGAGATTATGTGGTCAAGTCGAGTGAATAGATTTCCTTTCCTATGGTGTTCAAATAACTTGTAAAGATTCCTTCTCAGCTTTAGTGTTGGTCAGTCCCAGTCTGACCATATAACAAATAGCATGGGAGGACTGGACACAATACTATTGTACTATAATTGGCATACTGCTTTGAGTTTTACCAGTCATTGTATATAAATATATAGTATACATTTATTTAGTCATACATATATTATTATATTTGATCTTCATAACAATAATGTGAGATCAATACTACAGGAATTTGACAGATGAAGAAACTGGGACACAGAGTGGTAAAATGATTTACTTAGGATCTCCTCATAATTAGGTTTCTGAGGCAAGATTCCATCTGAGCTTTCTTAGTGCGAATTTAGCATTATTTATTCTCTGCACATTAACTGGAGTCCTTAATTAAGCGTATTAAAATGGAAAGCTCAATAGCTATTCTTAGTCCTGCCCTGCCAGCAGTTTATGAAGTATTTATATTGCTGCTGCTGCTGCTGCTGTTGAGGCTACTGGGACTGTTGTAGTTGTTCATGATGGTGTTGTGGCCAGAGTATTTGACTCAGGAAGATCTTGGTTCAAATCCTGCTTAATATGTTTACCTAGCTTTGGGACCCTAGGTAAGTCATTTAACATCTCTCAAGTTCCTCATCCATAAAATGTTGATAATAGCACTTAACCTCTTAGGATTGTTGTAAGGCTCAAACAAGATAATCTATGCAAACTGTGAGATCATCATAATATTTTGTTATTATTGAGTTACACCCAACCCTTTATTACTCCATTTGGATCAAGATACTAGAGTAGTTTACCATTTCCTTCTCCAGCTCATTTTACAGATGAGGAAACGGGCAAACAGGGTTAAGTAACTTGCTCAGAGTCACACAGTGTCTGAGGTTACATTTGAACTCAGGAAGAGAATTCAAGAGGCCCAGCAATCTTTCCACTGGAGCATCTAGCTACAACAACATTTGTATATTTATAAAAATTTATTTTATCCTTACAGTAATCCCAGGAGGTATATGCTATTATTATCTCTATTTTACAAATAAGAAAAGTGAGGCAACAGGATTAAATGACTTGCCCAAGGTCACACAGCTAGTGTCTGAGGCTGAATTTTAACTCGGGTCTTCTTGACTCTAGACCTGGTGCTCTATCCATGGTGCCCCTTTTGTGCCTTTTATAAAGTGCTATAAAGTTCTCTATGTAGATAGTTGGCATTTATAGCTATTATAGCTCATATAATCATTTTATTATTACATCATATTATTATAATAATGTATTTTTATGAGTCTTGGAACAACCCTATGAATATATTAAGATAGTCATCAATGACTTCAGGAAATTGTGGCAATAGAGCCTTATTAGACATCATTATTTGCTTTTTAAAATAGTAATGGTTCTGCTATTTTACTGTTTCCTAGAGGAAAAAAGTTGCTGACTCAAAATTATAATGTAAAGGAATACTTGATTAGTGGCTCTCCCCTTCTGTTCTATGAAATGAAGTGGCAAATTATTATGGAAACTATGCCAAGAAGCAAATTAAATTGGTGTGTCTATAAGGACCAGAGCTTTTTATGTGGGGTATCTCTGTGGTCATAGCTATGGCTTCAATTAGTAATGGACAAGTGTGTGAAGATGGGACCAGTTGACTTTGTTGCTCCATATTTCTGTTTCTATAGGCACAAAGGGAGAAGAGGAGCAAAGTACATAGAGTTACCACAGCAACAAATTCAAATTCAGTAAATGGCTTTAATATTGATGTTGTATCCAAGAGAGGATTAAGAAGATAATACTGCAGTGAGGTGTTCATTGGTAAAATTTTATTTAGCATTTCATTGGGTATTATATTTAGTTCTAGTGAGCCTGGATTTCTATTTATATTCCCCTCCCTTGTTCTTTTTTTCTGAAGAACACTTCTCTTCTGCGTCTATAGTCTTCTTTAAAAAATAATAATATACATATATACACTCATAAATATGCATATGTATGTAAAATGAAATATATATGTATATACACATAGGTACATGTGTGTGTACAAACACATATTTTCTTTCTTTATAAATATTCCTTTTTCATGTTTCAAAGAACATTGAGGGTTTTGGACTGAGAGAAGCAAGAGAACAATGTTATGGGTCACCATGACATTGAGGAGTGGTGGTTTGATGGTGTTGTGGGGATCATAATTATCTCGCAATAAAAGAGACTGAGGCAGAACTCTAAACCAATGGCCCTTTACTAAAGGATCCATAGTCCCGTACAATAAAGTGGTCCCTAGATCTTCCTCATGATCTGAGGTGCCTCCTTCCAGAACTTTATTTTTATAGGGCTAGATGTACAGGCATTCTGGAACAGCTATACCAAATACATTCCATTGATTGATATGTGGTGTATAAGTCAAAATAAGCAAACTATAATAGGCAGAATCATAATTTGGGTGAAAGAAAGATTATCTCTACATAACATGAATAGGCTTCTCCTTAATTTGGGCAGGAAGAAATGGTATAAACTATCACAGTCAATAACCTAAGTGGTCATAAATGGTCTATCGTTCCTATTAAACAAGTGATTGGTCCAGAGGTGCAAAGGTTGTAGTTGTAATCTCTGCCACAATGGGCTTGGTCAGCATTACAATGGCAAAACAAGGGTGGCGGGTTTTTAGTTAACTAAGCAAGTGAACTTAAAGTCTTCAGCTCACAATTTGGGGTCTTATCATACAGAACTTTGATATGATTCTATCAAAATGATTAATACTGATTGGAATAAAATAGAGGTTCAAATGAATTATTTCTCTCAGGTACAAGGAATTGGAGTGATGTTATGTCTCCTCATATAGCTAGCTGCCAATTCCACTTAATCTGATACATGGTAATTAGCTATATCAATAGAGGTCAAAAGTCTATATCAATAACCAGCTATTTAAAGGAGGAAATATCAACTCTCCTGAGTTCCAGTGCACTGAATCCCTTTGTTGTGGGTTAGCTGAGACCCTGATTCCAGAGTTGTTGTCTATGACCAATATCTTTGGGAAAGTGTGTTGACCATCAAGTGGGATGCAACATCTGGGAGCCATAATAGATTGAATGTTGGTCTCAGAGTCAAATCCTTCCTCAGATTCTTACTAGTTATGTGACCAGGTGACTCATGTAGCCTCAGTTACTTCATCTACAATATGGGGATGAGAATATCACTACTTCACAAGAATCAAATGAGAAGTCTTAAAATGCAAATTGTAAAATGCTTTGCAAAGCCTCAGTGCTCATAGAAATCCTAACCATTAATAGTGATAATAACAATAACTAATTATCTTGTGAAGCAGTCTTTTGTCTTTTTGAGAACTCAAACTATATGTCATAGAACTCATTAGTCTGGATTGATCCTTTGTCTTTGGGGATTGTAAATAGAGATGTGGTTTTTGTAGTTATAACTTTTTGTTGTTTTGATAAGTTACTTTTGTTTATTATTTTATTATGTATTGTGTTCCCTGGTTAAGTACTGATTTTCTACTTAATTGATTCTGTATTAAAGAGTGGAACTGCTGTATGTGGAGCATTTCAGCATGTGGAGCAATATCATTGTGACATCATGTGTTTCAGCTCATTGAAATACACCATCAAGGGAAAGTGGAGTTAGCCAGTATGTGAGGCATCTATTTAGTAGAATAATGAATATATACATTCTTAGCCTACAGTCATGACCTGTCACAGAGGGAGGTGGAATCTGAGAGATAGATGGCCTTAAACTCTCTGTAATTATAGAGAATACAGTACTTATTCAGCATTTCAGCCCCAGTAGAACACGTGGAACTCTCCAATAAAGTTATCAAGTGATGAATCAGTCAACAAGTATTTATTAAGCACTTACTCTGTTCTAGGACTTTGCCAGGCACTGGACACCCATTGATTAAAATATAATTATAAGTATTATAAATAACAATATCATTAGCTGTTTAATATTGATATTGGTTCTATTTCTTACAGTTGGTAATATTCAGAGATCATTGATATCACTTCTAGATGTACATGTGAGTCAGTGCATATGTGTGTCTTATTTCTTCCATCTAGGCTGAAAATTTGAGGGCAGGAACCTATTTTATTTCTTTTTGTCTTACAGGAAGTTTAGAAAACTGAAAAAAATTAACTGATACAGAAAAAAAATTTAGTTCACTAGAGAGGAATGAGAAATTCCAAGGGGACTTTGGCCTCCAACAAAGAGATGCGAAACAAGTTCTCCAAAGAGATTAAGGGAACGCACTACTGTAAGAAATAAAGAAATATTTCATATATCAAGATGCTGCAACTTGAGTTCAGACAAAAACACTCCAGTTTCTGAGCTATTGCATTGCTGTGGAGTAAAACCAATTTCCCATTCTTTGACTCCAGATCCATAATACAGGAGTGGACACTGGTGCATAAAAGGAACTGTTAATGGCTGTCATTCAGTATAGAGTAACTGACAAAAAGGGATTCGAATGTTTTTTCATCTGACTTTTTGTTCAAATGTACTTTTTTCAAAACAAAAACCCAGCAACCCAGAGAGCTGTGAAACTAACAAATATTAGTATTAGAAAATCCAATTATACAAAAAATATTTCATCTAAGGAAAGATAGACAATTTTTAATATACATTGAGCTGCACAAATCACACAATAACTAACACTAACATGAAATCACAGAACTGATGCTTTGCTACAGCTGCATGAGGCTGTCTTTGACTGGGTCCCATTTTCAAATAATTGAATAACCAAAGTTATACCAATAAAAACCTTATAAAAGGTTTTTCTCTGAAATGACTCCCCATTTATTCGCCAGAGGATCCTATAGCTGACATTAAGAGGATGTGTTAGGTATGAAAGTAGTCAAAGTCCAATTCACAAGTGATCACCTTTTCTCATTTTAAAAAGAAGCAAGAATAAATGAAGTGAGCAGAACCAAGAGATATATACAGTATACAGTAACGGCAAGATTATGTGATGATGAATTATGATGGATTTGGTTCTTTTCAACAATGAGATGATTCAAGGCAATTCCAATATACTTGGGATGGAAAGAGCCATCTGCATTCAGAGAGGGGACTCTGGAGACTAAATGTGAATCAAAGCATATTATTTTCACCTTTTGTTTGCTTGTTTGTTTGTTTTTTAATTCTCTTGTGTTTTTTCCCTTTTGTCTCATTTTTCTTATGCATCATGATGAATATAGAAAGATGTTTAGAAGAATTGTACACGGTTAATTAACCTATATTGGATTGTTTTCTGTCTTGGGGAGGTGGGAAGGGGAAGAGAAAAATTTGGAACACAAGGTTTCAGAAAGATGAATGTTGAAAACTTTCATTGCATGTATTTTGAAAAATAAAATACTATTAACAAAAAATAAAATAAAAAGAAGCAAGAAGTTAAGAATTCCTTTGAAATAATGCCAGATGTGCTGGTTGGGAGAATGAGGAGGGTTATTAAGAATAATGTCAGAGGACCCTAGTATGCACAATGTTTTCTAAATACTGATAGTAAGATGATTTCTGATCTGTAAATCTCAAAGTAAATTGCAGATAAATGCAAAAGACCAGTAATCATATACTAAGATTAACAAATAGCATTTCAAAAATGAACGAGTGAGGGCTTGGGCTTTCCTCTGAGTTCAGAAGTCGAGGCACTTAGAGGCACAAAGGAAGGCTTTGGCTTGTAAAACCTCCCTCACATCCTCTTTGGTCTTGGATGAGTACTCCATATACCTAAATGCGCCAATTTGTTTCACCATATCTTTGTCTTCTTCACATTTCTCTGGTTCCTGCTTCATCTTGGCCAGCTCCTGTTTCGTGTGCTCATCATGTCGAAGGTCCTTTTTGTTCCCAACCGGGATTAATGGGCACGTTAGGATAGAAATGCTTCACCTCCGAGGTCCACTTTTCTCGGATGTTTTCTAAACTATCAGATATCTTTATGGAAAAATACTTAAGTATAACATCGATATCTGGGTAAGAGTGAGGGGATTATAATCGGTTTGACCAGCTGTGTCTCACAAAGCCAATTCCACCTATTTTCCATGCATTTCAATATCTGAGACGTGATTTTCAAACACTGTGGGCAAATAAACTTCAGGGACTTGGTCTTTGCTAAATACAATTAATAAGCATGTGTGACCACAAGCACCATCACACACTGTAACCAACTTTTGCTAGATGGTGGACGTAACTCAAGTGGTTCTGGAGTCCCTCCGCCCCGGACAAGGTGCTCTGCAAACTGCGACCCAGGCAGTTTCCACGCTAGAAATCAGCCGGCAGGTGGGGAGTGGAAGTGCGGATGGGCAGCTGTGCCCTTGGGCAGATGTGCGGGGCGACTGGAGCCCTATTTTATTTCTTAATATCTCTCCTCTGGGTTTTAAGCTGTCAGTATTGATCCATTTGGAAGGTTACAGAGCCTGGCACCTCTAACTCCTTCTTCTGGAACTTCAGCAATGACATAATCTTTCCTAGCTCACTCTTTGAGATTTAAACAGGAGAGCATCTGTCAGTCTCAGCCTCTTATCCTGCCATATTCTCCTTTTTTCCTTTTTAGAACTCTGAGGCTTACCATTCCCAGTATGCAGATTTCAGAAGCTGCCAGGAAACTATGCTGGACAGAAAAATTAATCAGATACACTCAAGGAATTGAAGGAAAGCAGCCACCCATCTAGGTAACCACCCCCACAGAAAAGAATGATATGCTCGTGATCTTTTACCTTCATTGGATATTGTATTTGGTTTTAGTGAGTCTGGATTTCTATTTACTTTCCCTTCTCCATCCCAGTTTACTAGCATGAACTGACTCCCAGGGCAGGCACCTCCACCTACTTTCATGATACAAATTTTTTTTTTTAATCACTCTACAATGATTTCCTTATTTATTACTTTCCCTTCTCCACCACTTAGCACCGTATCTAAAAATATAGTAAGAACTTTTATTGATTGATTTATTCAACCTTCCCATTAACAAAGGAAAACATTCATGGCATTGGGAATCCCAGGATCAATTGATTAAGAACTGGAAGAGACCTTAGAAGAAAGCAAACCAGTCAAAGCAAAACTAACGCACAGAGCAACCACATCTGTGAGCACATTCAACTGAAAGCCCTGTCTAAAGGCCATTGCTATGGGAGTCTCTACTTCTTAATGGAGATGAATGGGAAGTTGTCTTGAGAAGCAAGAGAGCTCCAATCTTTGCTGGTCTTCTGTCATACTCAAGTTTTGAATCCCCTTTGAAGACTCAAGTTGAATCTTCTCAACTCAATTTCTTCTCAGCTCTTTAAACATTTGAAAGATTCTAGCTTCCAGATTCAAGAGAGAGGATGGAAGAGATCTATCTCATTTTTTGGAAGACGTAAGAGGAGCAGGTGGTCTCAGTCTCCCTCATGCCCAACTTGTTCCTCTAAAGTTCAGGGAGTTTCTGCTTGGGTGAGATGTAGGACACTCTGTTGAACTGAGTTACCTCACTCACTCCCAATGGGAGAATTCCTTCACTATCTGGTATATATTCTTCTATGTATACTTTCTCTGATTTCTGTTTTTGCTATGATTGGGGAGGAAGGGGATGGCTTTCTTTATTTACTATTGTGTGTTCATTTATAGAACCAGTATTCGTGGAAAAGGGATCCAGCTTTAAATATAGAGCTGAAGGTCCTCCGTCCCCTCAAAATGACAAAATGATCAGAAGTTAGATGGAGCCTGAACATATCCCCCAGACTAAGAATATTTAAGGGACAAGATAGATACAATTCTATCCTTGTTCTCTCTCTCTGTCTGTGTCTGCCTGTCTCTCTCTGTCTGTCTCTTTCTGTGTCGCTCCCTTTTTCTCTCTCCTTTTTTCTGTCTCTCCCCACCTTTTCTTTCCTTCCTTCCTTCCTTCCTTTCCTTCCTTCCTTCCTTCCTTCCTTCCTTCCTTCCTTCCTTCCTTCCCTCCTTCTTCCTTCCTTCCTTCCTTCCTTCCTTCCTTCCTTCCTTCCTTCCTTCCTTCCTTCCTTCCTTCCCTCCCTCCTTCCTTCTTACTCTTTATCCTTTCTCCCTCTCCTTCCCTTTCTCTCTTTTTCTCTGTCTCTTTCTGGAGAGCAGAGAGGCATCTGATCTTAACCTCCTGCTTCTTCTCTTCACTAGAATTAAAGTCTCCTTTAGTGTATGGTAGGTGGAGGGTAGGAGAGATGGGGTGTGGGATGGAAGGGCTAGAGATGCCTATTCTGCCTCCCTTTGAGTCATATAAGGATATAAGGACAGCTCTTACCACAGGTAGGCCCCTCTCTATATAGGGGCCTCACTTTTTGTTATCCAATATTTCACACCTCTTCTCTAACCTCCCCTCAACTAAGAAAAGAAAAGGATTTCATCTGCCTTTTAGTTGTTGATAGTTTTTGTTTCTCCTTTGAAAAATGGTTTATATCCTTTGCTCAGTTATCTAATGGGAATGGACCTAGGTCTTAAATATTTGTATGTATTTAAAAATTAAAAAAAAATGACATTTTTTTCAGCTTTAATTATTTCTAGATATGCATCTCTCCATGAAACAAGAATTTAAACCCTCCTTGTGACAAAGAAAAGCAAATAAACACAAATAACTCCTCTGACAATGCCTGAAGCATTCTGCTGAGAATTATCTGTTCTTTGGGACCATTAGTGGCTTTTCAATTATTCAGAGTTTGGCTTCCTTTTAATGATCTTTTCATTTACATGGTTCTAATCATTGTATATGTATCATTCTAGAGTGTGTGTATTGTTCTTGTAAAATGTGTATATTCATGTAGTTGTCTAAATGTGCTCACTGAGGAATCAGGCATAAACATTGTGCCTGCCCCTCTCCAAGGAAACCTTTGATTACCAAATGGAGGGGAGCAGAAAAAGCTACAAGACAGGATGATGTGTTCTTCCCTGAAAAGGTGTGATAATAATAATAACAATAGCTAACATTTATATAGTTCTTACTATGTACCAAGCACATGGTCATCTTTGAGAATCTTTGACATTTTTCAGAATATGAGATGAAATCTCAGAGATATTAATATATTTTTTCTTATTGATTCAGATCATGTTTTCATATAGATTGAAATTAATTTATGCCTCCAAGGGCCCTTTAAAGGCTGAGTTGCTAGCTTTATAGGGAATTTTGTCAAGAGGCAGCAGAAAAGGAAGACTACCACATAGTAGTGTTTGTTTTCTGAAATGGAATGGCTTTTGTGGGAAAAAAAAAGGGGGGGTTTCCTTCTTCCCCCACCCTATTGGTTAGTGTAAGCAATCCTTTTTCAAGCAATTAGAGAGTGCATTGAGAGACTCCAAGGCATAGTTTCAGAAGCAGAGACACACATACTCTTCAAACAGACTTGGATAATGAGAAGTGGTCAATGAAGAGATAGTGTTTAAGCAAATCCAAGAGTGGGACCTCTGGCAGCAAAGAAAAGAGCCAGCTACGAATTCAAATGGGACTTTAGCCTGGCAATTAAAAATTGAACTGCAGAGGGGATTTCTAGGAGCTGACTTAGCAGAAATTCAGCCAGGAGAAAAATTGCATCCAAGTGGAAGCTTTTTTTTTTTTTTTTCCTAATTTTAATAGCTTTTTATTTACAAGTATGCATGGGTAATTTTACAGCATTGACAATTGCCAAACAAGGGGATGCTTTGTTAAGACAGAATGAGAAAGGAAAAAAAAGTACCTCAAAGCCCTGCAACTCATAAATTAAGCTGTCTTGGCAGCATGGGATTTACTGACATTGCACTTGTTTTAAGTCCATTCTTCCTACAGATTCTGTGTGTAGTTGTAGGAGAATGTCTTCTACATTTAGTTAAGGGAAATTTTCTTTAGCTATTCTTAGTTTGCCATCTTCATAACTGTCTTTGCTAAGAGCTAATTCTGTATGTTGGCTGTTGATTATGGAGAAAGTATAATGGAGATAGATCTTGAGCGATAGTTTTTAGAAGTACAGTCCCACAAAGGATATCCTAGAACTTGAGATAGCCACTGTCCTCTACTGGGGATCCAGTATGAGACTCAGAGTGTGAAGTGGAATGGGGGAGAGAAGAAATAGACCTGAAGATAATATTACATATAAAATGGTGGAATTGGACTAGAATATTTCTACGGTATCTTAATAATTCTAAATCTGAAAATTTAGCCTCTTGTATCTTACTCCAGAGCTACATTTTCCATTCTCCCCCCACCCCCATTTATATAGTAACTCCTGAGAAGAAATTATTTGCTTTGTTTACTTATATTCACATCTACTATTATTTTTATTTACTTCCATTTTGTTTACTTTCCCTATCCTTAACATTAAGGACAGAAGATTTAGGGGGGTGAAGTAATGGATGAGGAAAACTGGAAAGAGATGTTTTGCATGAAATCTGAGACCTCAATTTATCTTTTACTGGTGCATTTCAGCCCTAACTCAGGGAGTGAAAAGAATGCTTTTAAATTATTGATATCTTCTGGTTTTTTATATTATTTAATTATTGATATCTTTTATTTTTATATTATCTTTATTCTCCCATTCCTTAGACAGAAAGTCATCCATTATAACAAATAAAGAGGGAAAAAAAGTATCACAGTCAAACAAATCAATTCATTTATATCAATCAAGTCCAAATTCTTCTTCTGCAAAAAAGGATGGAGTTATATTTTTCATGTCAAGCTTGGTTATTATCATTACACTTCATTTAGTCTTTATTTTGTTGTTATTCTTTTCATTTATATTATTGTAGTTGTAGAGACATCTCCACTCCAAGTGGTCATGTGGACTGGACTATATGGTAGAGCTTTTTGAGCTCATATTGATCTGATCACCCATAATTGCACACATTCATGTAATGATGTCATTTTTGGTTGTTTTTAAAGCATAAAGGACAATGACCGTTATGGTTACTCTTTTCTTGATGATTGATATCTGTTTTGTGTCTTTTGATGATCGACATCTATTTTGTGTCTCTATCCCTGTCCCCAAGTAAAAAAGTTTATTTTGTATTCACTTTTTGTATATTTTTAAATATATAGCATAAAGCAATGACTACTGACATTTACAAGGATGGAATTACCTGCCTCTCCCTGTTCTGTACCTAGATAAGCAGTTTGACTATATTCTCAATGTAGGATAGGAAGAAGAGAAGGAGGAGTGAACTTAGCCATAGTATAAGTGGGATTGTGCTCCCATTCTTGCAATCATTAGCTTGTTAAAAAGCCTAACCCTGGCATTCCAAGGACAATGTCATTATAGTAAGAGTTATAGCTTACAAGTCTCTATTAAAAGGAATAAGTACAAAAAAGAATAAGCTATGAGACAGAGTTTTTCCTTATACAAAAAGTATGCTAAGTACAAAAGAATCACAGTGCTCATTAATAGATGGATTAAAATTCAGTAACTTCACATTTCACTACCCACTTCTCTTTACTTTAGGAAGAAATCAACAAGTTTTAAAGCCAGAAAGGAAAAGAGTAATAACAGGACTAGATGTTTTTTCTTTTACTTCCATTGAATCATTCTCAGTTCTTTTAGTTCCAAAGTTAAGTGGAGATTCCATAATCTCCCTTTCAAGTCTCTCAGCAGTAAGTCCTACATGACTAAAGAAAGGCTTTCCTGGGGACAGCTAAATGGTGCAGTGGATAGAGCACCAACCCTGAAGTCAGGAGGACCTGAGTTCAACTCTGGTCTCAGACACTTAACACTTCCTAGTTGTGTGACCCTGGGCAAGTCACTTAATCCCAATTGCCTCAGCAAAAAAAAAAAAAAAAAAGTCTTTCCTCATCCATGCGACCTTGAAGAAGACAGAGGATATCAGTACTCACTGTACAATCTATCTAGAAGGGCAAATCTGAATATGTTCATTGCTTCTACTTTATATAAATATATGTATATACATATAATTTATTTGATATGAACAGGATATATATTAACAAATATAATGTGTATTAAATATTGTGTATTAATGCATTATATGACTTTATATGAGAAGCAGCTGGTACCTTAGTAGAGAGAACACTGGGTCTAGAGAAAGACCTGAATTCAAATCCTATCTCAGATCCTTCTTAGTTGTGTGATGCTGGGCAAGTCACTTAACTCTGATTACCTGATAAAGAGGGTTCACTGGAGAAGGAAATGGCAAACCACTTGGGTATCTTTGCCAAGAAAACCTCAAATAGGGTCATGAAGAGTTGTACTTCACTGAAAAACAACAGAATGATTTAGCATATTATATATATGTGTGTGTGTGTGTAAGACAGTCTGTGAATGGAGAGAAGGGAACTTAGAGAAGAAACATAGTGAATGCAAGTACAGAGTTAAGGGTGCCACTGAGGGTGCATGACTGAAATAGTTAAACAACAGCAACAAAAATGTTATAAATTAATTTATTGCATATATTACACATAACATACATATTATATAAATCTGCCTGCTCAAGGCCAGAAACTTGAGGAAAGATTTCTCCACATGACATTTCTCAGCTATTTTTAGGTACGTCATTATCAAGATCTTCCATATTTAAAGTCGATCAAATTAGGTTCAGCAGATTGGACCTCAGTTTCTGAGGAAGTGGGAGCATTTTAGATAACCATAAGTAGAGCAATAAATATCTGATGTCAATAGTATCTGGACTGATTCCCTAGATTGGAACAAAGTCTTATCTTTTAATTCTAGATATGTAACAACTGCTGTCCTCCCTTCTTCTTGGTATTTTTCTACCTTCCTATATAACAATTAAACCTACAAAAATCTCTGACACCTTTACTGATCTCTTCTTGCTTGCTTTTGACACTTAGTATCATAGATTTGCAGAACCCAGCAAGATTTTATTTTGTAACTGGTTTCTGGAAAAAGGTTCTGTTTGGGGTCCCTTGCTTTCATTACTCCAGCATTTTAGTCCTGGCCTCCTAAAGACCTAGGGGAGCCTTGCCACTTATTTTTTTTCCTAGTAAATTTATTTATTTTTAATATACATTGCTTTATGAATCAAATCGGGAGAGAAAAATGAGAGCAAAAGAAAAAAAACCAATGGAGAGATAAAAAAAGAAAAAGAAAAAAGTTAACATAGCATGTGTTGATTTACATTCAGTCTCCTTAGTTTTTTTTCTGGATGCAGATGGAATTTTCTGTTCAAAGTGTATTGAGATTGCTTTGGATCACTGAACCACTGAGAATAACCAAATCTTTCATAATTGATGATCGCACATTCTTGCTGTTGTATGTGATGTATTCCTGGTTCTGCTTTTTCGCTCACCATCAGTTCATGTAAATCTTTCCAGGCTTTTCTAAAATCAGCCTGTTCATCATTTTTTATAGAACAATAATATTCCATTATTTTCTATACTATAACTCATTCAGCCATTCCCCAATTAATGGGTACCTAACTACACCTATTTTGTCAGTGAATACTACTGTCAGGCAGCCATTAGTAAGTGGATCTTGTCTGTGTTATTGACATTTAACTGCCATTTCATTGTTATTCTTAATCTCATTATTATAGTCATATTTAATGACTACTGTCAGTAAGCCTTAAGTATCTCAAAATTGGATTTGCAAAGTCTGGTCAAGGATCTATTATACTTGTTTTTATTCTGTTTTGAGATAAAATTTTATCTGCCCCTTTTTAAAACATGCTATTAATGTACTTTTTTGGCAGTTAAATAAATAAATATTAGGTTGAAAACAAATATTAGTCTGGAAATAAATAGTCTATCAGTTTGCTGCTTTTTGGTGAAAATCATAAAATTCTCTTTTTCATATTTGGCTGATTCTGAATGTGATTCATGAATCTAAACTCTTCTTTGTCCTTGTACCAGATTCAAATTCAAAGGAAATTCTGGCTCTTTTATCACCTGTTAAGGACCATGCCTAAATCTGAAGGGGCAGATCAGTGCTCTGAAAGCTCCTACAGCTGTGAATCATAACATACTTAAAAGAGTTATAAATCAGCCTTTACTGTTGCTTGGGAATTGGGAATGAAATAAATCAGAGGCAAGAGAGATGAGGAGGGAGGTCAGAAATTGCAACTGCCTCTCAGTCTCCTTGTATTGCTATCATCCTCTTACATGAAGGGATCTATTCTGCTGGTCAGAGTTAGATCCCCAGCAGCCACTAGCCACTTGCACCTGTAACAACCTGTGGCCTTGGGTAAATCATATACCTTCTCTAGATCTCAGATTCCCCTTCCAAAAAATGGGAGCATGGAACTGTTGTTATTTATCCTTCATTTCTGAAGAGGACCAAATGACATCACAAGATGATATCTTGACTTCTATGTGAATTGGATTTAAGTGAGGCACAGCTATGCAAAGTCCTTAATCCCACTCTTTCCAGAATCTTCACAATCTAGTGGCAAGACAAAAATCAAGACAAATGGTGATGAATGAATACCTTGGTGTCTTTGATATCTGACCAAGCTTTTAAGAGTTTCTAAGCTCCTGCTGCAACTGCTCCATGGCTGTTGGAACAAATTATTTTCATTCACATTCCCCTAATTCATCAGTATGTTTTTTTTTTACAAGGAAGTTAAACATTTCTGGATAATGAGATACAGGAATTAAATATCCCAGTGAAAAGCTGAAGTGGAGTGGAAGAGTAGGTTCTCTTAAGAACATAGTAATTGAGAAGTTTAGGGTGGTTTTGAAGGGGGTTGTGGTCCCTTTAAGAACCTAGTCCTTTCAGATTGATTTATTCCTTTCTGATTCCCAACCCCTCCTGGTGCATTATCAATTCAGGAAGCTAGGACCTTTGATTCACAAATCCTGTTCAAAAGCACCCCTTTTGAATTCCAATAGGAGATCTGGGCTTGTCCCAGCCCCCGTGAGATCTGAGCTAACTTGGGACTCTACCCACGGGCCCCTTTAGCTAAATCTCTCATTATAAAAGAGCCAGGCTGCAGTCCTCTCTGCAGAGGTTCCAAACATGCCAGCTTCACGGCTGTCTTGCCAGGTATCTCTGTCCACTGGAATAATTCCAGTGCCCCCTTCTCTTTGCCAACACCTTTTACAATTAACTAGACTTTAACTTTACTTCCAATACCCATAATAAACCTCTTTTATCAATCTAGGTCTTTGGGTTTGTAAATTCCTTTACAGAGAACTGCTTGCACCGCCACTAGACCTCATTTAACTCCGTTATCCTTGCTCTGATTCCAAAAAGGTTGCAGGACAAACCCAAAGATCCCAGCTTTTGGGATAAGAACTTACTGTTTGATAAAAATTGCTGGGAAAATTGGAAACTAATATGGCAGAAACTAGGCATTAATCCATACTTAACGCCGTACACCAAGATAAGGTCAAAATGGGTTCATGACCTAGGCATAAAGAATGAAATTATTAATAAATTAGAGGAACACAGGATAGTTTACCTCTCAGACCTGTGGAAGGGGAAGGTCTTTATGACCAAAGCAGAACTAGAGATCATTACTGATCACAAAATAGAAAATTTCGATTATACCAAACTGAAAAGTTTTTGTACAAACAAGACTAATGCAGAATTAGAAGGGAAGCAATAAACTGGGAAAATATTTTTACAGTCAAAGGTTCTGATAAAGGCCTCATTTCCAAAATATATAGAGAATTAACTCTAATTTATAAAAAATCAAGCCATTCCCCAATTGAAAAATGGTCAAAGGATATGAACAGACAATTCTCAGATGAAGAAATTGAAACTATTTCTAGTCATATGAAAAGATGCTCCAAGTCATTATTAATCAGAGAAATGCAAATTAAGACAACTCTAAGATACCACTACACACCTGTCAGATTGGCTAAGATGACAGGAAAAAATAATGATGATTGTTGGAGGGGATGCGGGAAAACTGGGACATTGATGCATTGTTGGTGGAGTTGTGAACGAATCCAACCATTTTGGAGAGTAGTTTGGAACTATGCTCAAAAAGTTATCAAACTGTGCATACCCTTTGATCCAGCAGTGTTACTACTGGGATTATATCCCAAAGAGATTATAAAGAAGGGAAAGGGACCTGTATGTGCACGAATGTTTGTGGCAGCCCTTTTTGTAGTGGCTAAAAACTGGAAACTGAATGGATGTCCATCAGTTGGAGAATGGCTGAATAAATTGTGGTATATGAATATTATGGAATATTACTGTTCTGTAAGAAATGACCAACAGGATGATTTCAGAAAGGCCTGGAGAGACTTACACGAACTGATGCTGAGTGAAATGAGCAGGACCAGGAGATCATTATATACTTCAACAACAATACTATATGATGACCAGTTCTGATGGACCAGGCCATCCTCAGCAACGAGATCAACCAAATCATTTCCAATGGAGCAGTAATGAACTGAACCAGCTATGCCCAGAAAAAGAACTCTGGGAGATGACTAAAAACCATTACATTGAATTCCCAATCCCTATATTTATGCACACCTGCATTTTTGATTTCCTTCACAAGCTAATTGTACAATATTTCAGAGTCTGATTCTTTTTCTACAGCAAAATAACGTTTTGGTCGGGTATACTTATTGTGTATCTAATTTATATTTTAATATATTTAACATCTACTGGTCATCCTGCCATCTGGGGGAGGGGGTGGTGGGGGGTAGGGGGTGAAGAATTGGAACAAGAGGTTTGGCAATTGTTAATGCTGTAAAGTTTCCCATGTATATATCCTGTAAATAAAAGGCTATTAAATTTAAAAAAAAAAAAAAAAAAAAGAATTGGAACAAGAGGTTTGGCAGTTGTTAGTGCTGTGGAATTACCCATGTATATATCATGTAGATAGAAGGCTATTAAATAAAAAAAATAAATAAAATTAAAAAAAAGGTTGCAGGGGCACTCTATTTGACACCCCGTACTCCAAACCTGCCACTAGACCTCATTTTCATTTGGGTTCCCCAAGTCTAGACCTCATCAGTTTGAGCAAATGTGGGAAAGGAAAGCAGGAAGTAACCTTAGCTTTGACCTCCTTTAGGAAGTGAGATTTATAACCTCAGAAATGGTACGCAAGAACAACCATTAATCTGTATAGGGTGGAAATTTTTAATTGACTTAATTTTTAATTTCATTAACTTCAAAAAAGGGAAAAGTTTCTGTGTGAGTGTGAAAAGGAGTGTCACTGGGGAACAAAGCATATTCTGACTCTTCCAAGATCAGCATATTAGGGGAATAAAGGTACATTCAGTAGCAGAGAGGATAATTTGTTGTTGTTCAGTCATTTTCAGTCATGCTCCACTCTTTCATAATCCCATTAAAGATTTTCTTGGCAAACATACCAGAGTGATTTATCTTTTCTTCTCCAACTTATTTTACTAATAAGGAAACTGAGGCAAACAGGTTTAAGTGAGGTGCCCAGAGTCAAATACTTAATAAAGCAATTAGATTGCATAATACATAGAACAACAGACTTGGAATCAGGTCAAATTTGACCTTAGACATGTATTAATCTCAACTTCTAAACTAATTTAATTAATTAGGTTTTTTCTCTTTTTTAAGCATTTTGTTTCATCGGCTGCAAAACTCTTTAAAGAATGCCATAATATAAAGGATTTCTGCAGAGATATAACTGGGAGACAGGGGAGAGTGGGGAAGGTAAGTTCCTACATAGCAAACTATCCCAGATCTAGCCAGTAACAGACTTCCAAAGTTGTGGAATTCAACTCATACCAGAAAGGAACACTCCCATGATAATTTATCAGAAAAATGCCTCATTGAATTTCTGCTTGTAGTCCCCCAATTAGATGCCCCTTCCTGGGGCACTTTATCCACTTTTGAACAGTGCTAATTATTTAAATTCACCTATGTATGACATATAGCTAGCATATACCCAGTATTGAAAGAATGAGGAGGGGTAAAAATAGAAAATCTCAGAGGGATCTTTCAACTCATATCTGAATCACTTTCATCAGTTCCAAAGGGAGCAACCTGTATATACCCACTCATTAATGCCTAGGCAAAAGCTGGTATGTTGGTTGTGGGCTAGGGTTCCTGTACAGATTTTTGATTTGTGGGATACCCTCATGGAGTGGGGAGCTCCTCTCTGGTGGATTGTGGCAGGAAGGAGAGGCTAAATTTAATGTGCTTATCAAATCCATCTATAACATAGTATATATCCCAAGTTGCTGATCATTGTCCCCAGGTTTTCTGGAATCAAGGTGCCCTCACATTCTGGCCCATTGAAGGCCTCCTCATAGCTCCACCCTGAAGAGAAGCTCAGCCAGAACTGCTTTGCATAAGTGAAATTTCCATTTCCTTATGATAGGAAAACCGACACACCTTATATAAACCAAAGTCCCTTGAGTTAGGGTGAATTCAGGGTGAGGAAGACCTTAATCCTTGAGAGTCCCTTGAATTAGATTGGGGAATGTTTAACAGAATAAATAAAAGTACACTAAAATATAGATAATGTTAACTTGTGGTTTTCTAAGTCAACCTACAACCAGGGATCATTTCTTTTTGAATTTAATAAGCACAGGATTAAAGGACTCAAAAATTCCTTCTAGCTCTAAATGGGTGATCCTCCACTTGCTAGACTATTTTTGTCATTCTACATTAACCATCTCTCAAAGCTTCTCTGCAGTGATGAAAGTGCAAAGACATTGATAGAGCAGTCATTGATTCAGCTTGTATCCAAATAGCCAACCCCAGCAAAGAGAAGGTGGAGAAATCATCATGGATCCAAGCCTAAATAATTAGAGAGAAGTAATTAAAAAAGCAGAACAAAACTAAGTTAAAGGTTCTGGGATGATTCAATCTTGGCAAGGGTTTGACAGTAATACCAAGGTAGGCTAGCCCAGTGCAAAACTAGAAAGTGGACAAAGTACTCCATCCTGTCCTTTTGGGGATTTGGTCTCTTCACCTTCCTCCATTACCCAGTGCTTTCATGCTTCCTCCTTCCAGCTCCCCACTCGTACCCCTTATGGCTGTCTATCAGTTTCTTCCATTACACTAAGGTTAAACTGTTATTAGTTTAAATAGTTAATAACAATTTAAACTAGTTTTAAATAACTAGTTTAAAAGTATCCCTCCCATGATTATGTACATTTAAATAAGAATTAATTTTAAACTAAAAGGACGAAAGTTTGTCACAGAGCAACCAGTTTCAAGGAAATTTTGAGAGACATTAAGCCTTCTAGGGAAGGGAAAGGATTAAGCATTTATAGAGTATCTCCTATGTAGCATTTTTCCTCCATGAGGTAATTGGGGTTAAGGGACTTGCCCAGAGTCACACAGCTAATAAGTGTTAAGTGTCTGAGGCCAGAAAGATTTGAATTCAGGTCTTTCTGACTCCAGGACCAGGGTTCTATCCACTGTACCATCTAGCTGTCCCTGTGTACCACTACTTAGTCATAGAAAAATGAGGGCATGAAAAGGGAAACCCAGTTCTTAGGGAAGAAATCAGTCAATAAACATTTATCTAGAGCCTATCATGTGCCAGGCCCTATGCTAAAACACTGGAGATAAAAAGAATGGTAAAAGATTATCTCTTGTTTTCAAGGAGATCACAGTCTCAGGCCTAGTATGAACATTACTGAGATTCTTCAAGAGTTTCCAAACTTTGCCATCTTTAAAATGGAAAACTTTGATTTCAGGCCCATTGTGAACTCCACTGGGATTCTTCAAAGGTTTCAAGTTTTGCTATCTTTAAAGTGGAAAATTTCTCATTGAGACTCTGATCCCCTGCTCTATCATCTTTTGTATCATTAGTTATAGAGTTTTATTTATTGCCCATTATCTCTTAAGACTGTTCTAAACTTTTTGGCAAGTTATGACTTAAGTTTTTCAAACAGCTTTTATTCCTTCCCAGGTTTATTGCAGTACAGTTAATTTGATGTTTGTTATTTAAGATAATGTTCTGAATTTTGGATGATTTATTCTCCATATTTTTGTTTGATCAACACCATAATGCTCTTTGGACTAAGCTTCCTTTTTCACTATACAAACAATAGACTTATATTGTGATCCTACACATTAAATAGTTCTGATTTGATAATACTATTTTTTGGGGGAAGAGGAGGGTTCATATTGTTTACAAGCCATTCTTTTATTTTTAATTTATGAAACAAATAAGCATCATAACATGGGTTATAACCATACAACATAGTTGAATTAAAAAAAAAAGATAATTATACTTGAAACTACAGAACTATTATGTGCAACTTGCTATTCCTTTTAAATATGTATGATGATGATTTTATACTTTATTTTATTATTTAAAATAATTTAATTTCTTTCCATTACATGTAAAGATAGTTTTCAATATTTACATATATAAGATTTTGATTTTCATTTTTTTCTCCCTTCTTCCTTCCCCTGTTCTAAGATGGCAAGCAACTTGATATATAGGTCATACATATGATAATACTTCTAGTGAACTATCAAAGTAGAGGAACAAATAGAAAAAAAAAAAAAACAAAAAAACAAAAATGTGTGCTATAAGTTCGGAGAACCATCCAGTATTTAAAAGGATCCTTAAAGGTCAAAGGAATGGAGTCTGTAGAGTTATTTTGACTCAGTCTCAAAGGTAATTGCTCATTGGGCCTTACATTATGCTGAGATTAGTTTAAGGTGTCCTGTCCCACCAAGATGGTCTGGTGAAATTAACTCTAGGGAAACAACCCCAAGAATAGACCTTATCTTAAGAGACACTAAAGTTAGAGGACTGACCCTGATTCAAGAGGACCTAAAAAAAAAAAAGTATTAAGATTAATTGAATAATTAATACAGTTTTCCACAAATCATTAAGTGAGCCTGTCTTTTTTTAATCAACTTCCCAAATAAGGAAAGTGGCTTTGTGGACTCTCTAACAGGCTTCTTTTCTGTCTGCCTTAAAGCTATGTAATCAAACATTCTTCTGTCTTAACTTATCCTTCTTCTATCTGCTTGTTTATCGACTTCCAGTCAAATGGACCTAAATGAAAGGAATTACTCCCTAATATTAGGATCTTTAAACTGAGGAATTTGTCAACACTAGTCACCTGACAACTGCCTGTCAGGTGATGTTAATTAAACTTTTTTATCTTCTAGCCTTGCCTTTTCATTGACCTCCAGTCAAATGTACCAAGCTAGGAGGCAATTATTCTCCTGGAGGATGTTAGGATTTCTGGGATGAAGAATTTCTCAACAATAAATATGTTCTCTGAAAAATATCACTCTATGCAAACCACACAGTAAAAACCACATTTATGGTTATGGGGTAAATGGAGTTGAGGTCATAGTGCTTAAAAGCTTTGTGACACACACACAAATAGGAACTTAGTTAAACATGGTGGTTCAGTTGTTTTTAGTCATGCCGACTCTTTTGTGACCCAATTTGTGGTTTTCTTGGCAAAGACTGGAGTGGTTTGTCACTTCCTTCTCATTTCACTGAGGATACTTAGGCAAACAGTATTTACATGAATTGCTCTGTCACAGCTACTTAGTTTAGCCTCTCTGAGGCTAGATTTGAACTCCTAAAGAAGGGTCTAAAAATTTTTTAAAGTGACTTCAGGTTAGGCACTCTATCCACTATACCACCCAGCTGCCCAATAAAATATGATAGCATAAGTGTCACATGGTTAAAAAATAGATAAGCACTACAATATAAAGTGGCCACATCCTCAGTCTCAGATTGCAGGTTGAAATTGGGCTTAAAATGGAGGTAGAAGTGGTAGTTATTGGAAAGGTTGCAACTTTTGAGTTATTGTGAAGAGGTGCCATTTTTTGCATCCTTAATGTTTCTTATAGAAGAAATAGTGTAGAGGCAAACTTGAAATTTGAGTCAATGTGCAAAGCATTCCTTAATATATTCATTGTATTGGAACATATTTTTGAAATACAGATTAAAGCAGAATGGAATGTATTTAAATTTTGTGGCTTTTAGTTAGGGGGAAAGAGTTTCCCAACCTACCCCAGGGTCTTTTGGAAGAAAAGTGAACACAGCTCCCTGCAAAGATTGTTTCACCACAGAAGTCAATGATCCCTCAGACACTCCATTGGTGGGGTAATCATTTCTGCAGCATCATAGCTAGAAACTGAAGATGACCTCACTTATTTTGCTGCATCATTCCCCTACAATGCAACCCTGAGGTTTCATGACTTTTCTTCTTCATCAGGGATCTTCCAGTTCTAAGTAACCACTGTCATGGCTACACGAAGAGTTCAGCAATGCTCCTTGAGAACTTGGAGTGATGCTGATGCAGTGCCATGTCCCATGAGATCAACTTAATATAATAATATATTAAAGAGCATTAAAATCATTGTTAGAAAGCCTGGTTGAAATGTTGACTCTCCCACTTACTAACTATGGATTTCAAAAACTCATTTAATTTCTCTAAGCCTAAGTTTTACATCTGGAAAAATAGAAATTATAATGCTTATATTGCCTGTCTCATAAGCTTGTTGTAAGTATGAATGACTATCTCCCCTACCTCAATAATCACAGAGGATGAAGACTTCTCAATTGAATAAATAAGATATGAAGTAGGAGAGAAGAGGGCCCAGCAATCTCCATTAAATCAATCAATTAATCAATAAAAGGCATCACTCTAGGTTCAAGATGTTCTTGATCAATTTGGAGGAAGTGAAAGTCATTGAATGAAAGGAAAGAAACTGAACAAGAAGTGTATTGGGATTGGCTGCAGAGCTTCAGTCATACTCAATAGGTTTTCCATAAAATAATAAGCCATGTTGGATTTCCAGCTTCCTGTCTCTGGCCAACCCAGAAGAGAAAGCATTTGCAGATAGGATTCTAGGAGGGAATCAATTGCAGGAAAGAGAATGAGAAAAGCTTCTGTCTCCTCCTCCCCACTCCACCCCCCTTTTCCTAGAGGAGGATCTAGTGACCTTGGAAAGTTTTAGAGAGTGGATTTCTGTGTCCCAGTAATATATGCAGGATAATAGTGACTGGTGGAATCTCAACATCAAGAACTAAGAACAAACCAGACAACTTGAGGAAAGGAAGTTTCAGGACTATACAAAGAGAATGCCTTAAAGCTAAATAATGCCTACACTACAAAGTAGAAAAGAATTTCCAGGATTCAGGAACTGTGACTTACCCCTCTGCCATATGAGTTCCCTGAACTTTGCATATGTTTGTGGAAAAGGGTGTCCTAGACTAGGTGGGAGGTGGGGAAAGCAATATTTTGTACCAACTGTTTTTACATCATCTTACTCTTAACTAACAACTCATTAAGTGGAATTAATTGATATCGTCTGATAATCATTGATACAGAATGAAATGGGAAGAAAAAATTACATTTTAATGTCAATATTACAAAAAGGAATTGTTTTGAAGACAGGCATTGATGAAGAATTAAACAGAACCAGTAGAACAATTTTATTTTTGAGAATGAGAATGTTATGTTGTGATCCTCATTCAGTTCCCACAGTCCTCTCCCTGGGTGTAGATGGCTCTCTTCATCACAAGACCTTTGGAACTGGCATCAATCATCTCATTGTTGTAAAGAGACATGTCCATCAGAATTGATCATCATATTGATCAATTATAATATTGATGTTGGTGTTTACAATGATCTCCTAGTTCTGCTCATTTCACTTAACATTGTAATGCCAGAGAAACTGAGCAAGACAGATTAGAGAACAATTTAATAGTTTATTAAATGGAGAGATTTACTGGGACCATATGGATCCATGGTTTGATCCCAGGGCTGAACAAGACTATCTCCAGCCCTGATTGTTGGAGAGCAAGACTCTTTTTATAAGATAACAAGAACAATGACATAATGGGGGAGGTACCTGGCCTGAGATAACCTAATGTGGGGAGACACCTAGGATGATATAATGGAGGAAGGTACTGGAGAGGTTACTGATATTTAAATGATGTCTAAAATGGATAGACCTTTATCCTGTCAAACATTAAGAAGGAATGATTATAGTCTAAAGATATAAAACCTTTATCTCATCAAACATTAAGAGGGAAAGGTTATAACCTGAGGCAGAGTAACTAAATAGGACAATTGGAAAACTGGGTTAGGACATTAAAAGGGAACTGTGGCACAACAGCATTAGTTCATGTAAGTCGAGAGACTTACTAAGGCTTTCTAAAATCATCCTCCTGATTGTTTCTTATAGAACAATAATATCCCATAATATTCATATATCATAACTTATTCAGCCATTCTCCAACTGATGGGCATCCACTCAATTTCCAGTTTCTTGTCACTACAAAAAGGGCTGCCACAAACATTTTTTCACATGTGGGATCCTTTCCCCAGGAGAACAATTTATACAGCATTGGAATAACTATTTAGAATGTTACAAGAATTATGACTATCTAATGGTAGGCATGAGGTGAAGTGAAAGAAGGGAGGGGAAAAAATATAAAAAGTGCACAAAAAAGAAGCAGAGAATAAAAGAAAATGTACAAGAAAGCATAGAAAACAGGGTAGCTTTGAAAACTCAGTACTTATAATATATATATATTTTTAAAGTAAACTGTGAAATGTAAATTTATGATATTATAGTGGATCCTCTTTATATATGTTAAGAATATGAAAATGTTATCTTTTTTGGTCTTTATGTAGTTAAGTTCAGAGGTTTTTATTATTATTATTATTATTAATTTTGATCAGTGCTATGACCAATTATTATTCTAGAAGATCTTAATGAGTCATGATATCCAACTCCTGATGGTGATGGATTCAAGTTGCCCCCAAGTTCTGTCTTCATACTAGACATTTATAATTCCTTCAATTCATATGGCTCACTTTCAAGTCTCCTTATAATCTTAACCATCTTTCATTAGAAGCTTATCAGTCAATCCACATTTATTAAGCATCTACTGTGTACATGTATTATAAACTTAATGCTGGGGATATAAAGAAAGGTATGAGACAACATAGTTCTCAAGGAGTTCGAAAAACAATGGAGCACGAAATGCTTATGTACTTGAAAATGATTTATGTACAAGCAAGTTAGACATGGGATAAATTGAAAATAAGAAACAGAAAGGAATTAGCATTAAGGGAGATCAGGAAAGGTCTTTTTGTTAAAGATTCTAGCAAGTAATTGAAGAGTCAACATATATTTAGTAAATATCTTGAAGGAAGTTAAGGATGCTAAGAGGTGCTAGTGAGGAAGAAGTTCATTAAGTGAGTGGGGTAGCTGACAAATACATAAGAGGTGAGAAATAATGGTGAGTTCAAAGAAGGGCAAGTAGGCCATTTTGGCTGGAACATAAGTAAATGAAGTAGGAAAAGTTGGAGGTAGCAAAATTCTGAAGGGCTTTAAAAAGCAAGCAGAGGAATGTTACTTTTATTCTAGAGGCAAAAGGGAACAAAGGAGGAAATAAGCAATTAATAAACACCTCTTCTGTGTCAGCTACATAGTCAAATTTTGAGGTAATGAAGCAGATGAAAATGCCAAGCCTACAGTCAAAAAAACCTCATCTACCCGAGTTCAATCTGGCCACAGATACTTTATTAGCTGTACGACCCTGGGCAAGTCATTTACCCCTGATTACCTCAGTTTCCTTATCTATAGAATGAGCCAAAGAAGGAAAGGGTAAATCACTCCAGTGTCTTTGCCAAGAAAACTTCAAGTGGGGCACAAAGAGTTGGACACAACTGAAAATGAGTGAGCAACAACAATGTGTCAGGTACTATTTCTTTATAAATATTGTCTTCTTTGAGATTCATAATAACCCTGAGAGGTAAGTGTCATTGGTATCCTATTTTACTGTTGAGGAAAACTGAGATGAATAGAGGTTAAATGACATCCAAAGAATCATTCTCACAAATGTCCAAAGAACTGTTAGTAAATGTCTGATATTTGATTTGAACTCAGATCTCAACCACATAACTAGTGCTCTTTCACTGTCTTATCCAGCTGCTTAGGGAGCATTTAACAGAACTTTCTTGGGAAGGGTAATGATATAATTTGACTTGCCCTTTTAAGAATATTGACTAATATGATAGAAAAGAAAATGTTGGAGGAAAAGTTGGGACACAAAGGCTCTGTTGGAGTTATGAATGGATCCAATCATTATGGAGAGCAATTTAGAACTGCCCAGAGATTTATAAAGCTGTGTGTGTATATATACTTTGATCCAGCAATACCATTACTAGGTTTTTTTATCCTAAAGATATTAAAGAAAAATGAAAAGGTTTTATATGTACAAAAATGCCTTGGCCCGTGAGGCAGAGTGTGTGGACCCTGGTAGAAAAGAGATATAAGGGCAAGAGAGCGGGACACAGAAGAATTGGGGCAAGACAAATCCATCTGATCAAGCCTCATTTTAATGGGTGCAATAGTACAGATATATATAGCAGTAGGAAAGGAGGCAGGGTTGTGCAAACAGTACAGGGTCGGGGTTCCTAGACAAAGGGTTGGTATCCCGCCCAAGAATGAGCTGCTCAGGTCTCTGGTCAGGGCAAGAGAGCGGGACACAGAAGAATTGGGGCAAGACAAATCCATCTGATCAAGCCTCATTTTAATGGGTGCAATAGTACAGATATATATAGCAGTAGGAAAGGAGGCAGGGTTGTGCAAACAGTACAGGGTGGGGGTTCCTAGACAAAGGGTTGGTATCCCGCCCAAGAATGAGCTGCTCAGGTCTCTGGTCGTAGGAAGCTCTATGATGTGATTAGGGGATGCCTAGATATCTGCCTATTCAAAGTTAGGGCAGTGCTTGGTCATGTAGGATGTGATTAGGAGATTCCTCTCTGATGTGATTAGGAGATTCCTATTCAAGTTAGGGCAGTCTTTTGGAATGTGGCCTTATGTGGCCTTAGATTAGTGCCTGCTCCCCACACAAAAATATTTATAACATCTCTTTTTGTGGTGACAAAGAATTGGAAATTGAGGGGATGCCCATCAATTGGGGAATGGCTGGACAAGTTGTGGTATATGATTTTATTAGAATATAGTTGTGCTATAAGAAATGATGAGCCAGAATGGTTTCAGAAAAACCTGGGAAGACTTGTATGAAATGACAAAAAGTACAGTGAGCAAAAACAAGAGAACATTTTATGTAGTAACAATAATATTGTAATCACAATCAACTGTTGTTAGGCAGTTATTCTTAGCAATACAGACGGCTATTTTCAGCACTTCAGTGATCCAAGACAATTCTGAAGGAACTATGATGAAAAATACTATTCACTTCCAGAGAAATAATTGATGGAGATTCAATGCAGATCCATAGCATACTTTTTCCCCCTTTATTTTTCTTGGTTTGTGTGGTTGTTGTTATTGTTCAGTGTTTTTTTTTTTTTTTTTTTTTTTCACAAAATGGCTAAAATAGAAATAGGTTTTGCATAACTACTTATGTACAACCAATATTATATTGCTTGCCTTCTCAAGGAGGGGTGAAGAGAAAGAGGAAGATAATTTGGAACTTCAAATTTTTAAAAATGAATATTAAAAATTATTCTATGTAATTGGAAAAAATAAAATAAAAAATTTTCACTTAAAAAAAGAACATTGATTTGGCTGCAGTAAAAAGAATAACTCTGAATATGAAGCAAAGATTTAAGTTTGGAAGGAAGATAATGTAATGGAGGGGAAGGACTGTGCACTCCTTGGAGTATCTGCAGGGTCTTCTGCTTGCTGCATATCCAAGTGGAGGCTTCTGAAAACATGCAATGAAGGAGTCCTTGTTCCCTGATTCAGGACTTGCCAATATTTTTTGAATATTTCCTATTGATTTACTTTATGGCAATGGGAAACTCGTTTAATTGGCTGCTGAGATGGAGCTGAGTGGACATAAAAAAAGCAGAAACCAAAAAAAACTCCTTTTCCCTAATGGTGGAAAGTAAAACAAGAACTGCTGTATGCTTTCATGTGGGGAGAGGGGTAGCAGGGACTGCTATTGGCTGTCTTATCTTCTCACGTCAGCCCCTTGGGATCTGTGAACACATGGTATCTCTTATTTCTTTTTCTGTGTTGTGTTTCTTCTCTCCTGGTCTTGGATAAATGGTTATTAGAAAAAAAAAATGGATTGGAATATTAGAAGAACTTCAGAGATTCAGCAGTTGGCATGTACAACAAAGGGAATACTAGTAGTCATCTTGAACTCAAGTCTGGTCCCAGACACTTACTAGCTATATGGCTCTAGATAGGACACTTAATCTTGTTTGCTTCAGTTTTCTGTAAAATGGGTTAGAGACGGAAATGGCAGACCACTCCAGCCAGTATCTTTGCCAAGAAAATTCCAAATGGGGCCACAAAGAATCATATCCCACTGAAAAACTGAACCAGCACCAGAACCAGCACCAGCACCAAACAACATTGAGCCAGCCCTAACCTGAATGACTCAGCTTTGCAATGCATTGACCTTGAGGCTAAGATACCATGTCACTCATCCAAGAGAGCCACTCATTTATTAGCTGTCACACTTAGAATTGAATTTGGCAGGAGAGATGTTTGTAGCAACCATTTCAGTTTAAATACATTCTCCACAGGGACCTAGGTGATAGAAATGAGTGTGCCCTAGTTCTGCTATTTTTTTTTTTCACTTTGGGTTTTGCTTTATCTTCTCAGTAAATATTCCTTTGTAATAATTAATTGATGTTAATGACTTTTAAGTGATTGGGAAACTATTAACTGATCAAAATATCAAGACAGTAATTATTGATAATTGATATTGGGGTAAACACATTTAATGTGGATTTAAGCAATAGCTCAAATGAGAGATTCTGTACCAACGACTGTTTTTATTGGATTTTCTAGTGTTGGAGATGCAATGGAGAAAAATTTGCAACTTTTTTCTGTCTTGTCTTGAGATATAATGTTTTACAAGTCAAACAAGTTTCTTTATTATTATTTTTCCTCATTTGAATGTAGGTATGCTGGTAATTAGGGGCTGCTAGATGGAGCAGTGGATAGAGTACTGAGTCTGGAATCAAAAAGATTTGAGTTCAAATCCAGTCAAAGATACTAGCAGTGTGACCCTGGGGACTTATTCCTTATTTGCTTTAGTTTCTTATCTGTAAAACAGGGTCTTACTGGAGAAGGAGATGGTAAACCACTTTGATATCTTTGCCAAGAAAACCTGGTGGTGTCTTGAAGCATTAGACATAGTGGTGTTGCTAACTATTGTATAATTGTACCCAACATAAGTATTGCCAGGGCCATCTCCAGTTGTCCTGATCTATATCTTGCCACTGGATCCAGTTGGCCCTTCAGGGAAAGTGAGGTAGGTGACCTTACACAACCTTCCCTCACTTAAATCCTCACTTAAATTTGCATGCCACGTCATGCCACGGCATCACGTCTCTGATGTCATGGTCCTCTTTGAGAACAAAGGACAAACAACAATTGTCACTAATATAAGAAGTATGAATTTTGCATTCCTTAAATGCTGGTATCTAGTTGATAAATGCTTATTTAAAAAAGAAAAATTTTAAATAGACCATGACTTCTTGCCTCACTGTGTGATCCTTATTGAAGGCAGATTCATGTTTGCCTGTAGCGCAATTAAATTTCACAAAGGAATATTTACTGAGAATTATAGCAACATCCAAAGTAGGAACACATCTCATCTGCAAAAGGAGCTTGGAATAATGGTTTCTGAGGTCTCTTCTAGTTTTTGATCAGGAGCCTATGATTTCTCCCCTCAGCTGTACTGTGGAAATTGTAAAGGGAAAACAAACAAACCAACAAACCTGTAGAGACTAATCACTGGCTGAGCAGGAACAGGGAAACTAATTAAACAAAGCAAAACAAAACAAAATAAAACAAAATAGGTAAGTATCAGGAAGGTAACAAGTGCCTATTTTGTGGGGTGAGGCTGTATGGTTGACTTGGTTGAAGTCACAGCTCTGGGTGTGTCGAGTTCCTAAGAAAGAGTGTTGCAAAGTGTCACACTGCCTTTCATTTTGTTTCCTTGAGACCAGGAATGTAACATTTTATCCCTCCCCCAGTGTTCTCTGGTATTCTACAGAGGGATTAGGCAGTCTTTAGACTTTTCAAGCCTGTTCCATTTAGCCACTGAGAGAAAGATGAGTTTATACAAAAGAATATTTGCTTCAAAAGGTATAACAATATATATTACCTTGGTTCCTTTAGAGCACAGTCCAAACCCAAGACTACCATGCCAGGGTCCAATATTTTAAAACTGCAATCTTAACTCAAACCTCGTCATGGCTTGGATCCCTGAGATCACCAAGGGCACCCGAAACTGAGGATAAACTAAACAGAAGAGAAACATCCCAAGGCCCATTTCTGGGAATTGGGATGAAAAAGGGAAGTACCACACCTTCTGGTTCAATTCCTGACTCCTACACTATGAGTGAATCTTTATCCTTTGGACACAGCCAGAAAGACCAGGAAGTGTCTTAATCTGGTCAAATTTAAAGACATCATTCTGTTCTAGTTACACAAGGAATCAAAGGAGGCAACTCCCATCTTGCATAGTAAGGGGAATACCAGTAATCTTGTTAGGTAATTTGGATATTCCCCTTAACATTTATATTCTCCCAATCCCATCCAGTCAATCAAGTCAAGGAAGGCCTCCAAGATCATTAATCAGTTAGTTACTGAGTATTCCAGCCAGTTTATTGATGGTTGTGCCTATGGGCTTCCTTGCCTTTTCTTTTATTGCTTTTCTGGTTGCTTTGTTCCTTTCTTCTTTTTCTCACCCCACTCTGTAAAACTTAAAAGTTGATTGTTGGCTGCATCCCTTATAACCAAACCATACAAAGAGAGGAAGCTTCAGTGAATCAAATTCTTCTAATGATCGGGGCAGGCAAAGCTTCTTGAAAAGACTGAATGGAAGAAGTAAGACATTCCTGGACATTTTCCTGTTCTCTGTGGAAGATTCTGTCCAGGACAATAATATATTTCATTCCAGCTACTACATAAGGTAGTGTATTGTCCTGATAATGTGGAGGGCTACTCACTCTTCTCTCTCTCCTATCCCTTCCTTTTGTGGATGATATTATTTCTCCCCATCTTCTCTTCTCAGTCATCTACTTACTCCTATTCTTTCCAAAGGAGGAATAGTATTCCTTTCAACCCTTCTTTCCTTATCCAAGCTAATGGAAAAAAGTAGTCAAAGTACTATTTCTCATCTCACAGTCACTCCTGACTTCAACTTGAAAACAAAGCTGTTAAACTCATCTAAAATAATTCAGCTCTGTTTTCTCCCTGCCCTGAAATATTATAAAATAAACAGTCCTCTCCCTCTTCCCTCCCACTCCTAAGCATTTTTCTTTCCCCCAGTTCACTGTCTTTTTCTCTACTGCATTTGACTAATGAAATACTTAAGTCACTTAATGGCTAAGCTTAGTCATTTTTGAAAACTAGTTTCAAAATAACAGCTAGGTAGAAATCAAATAAATTCACAAGAAATACTGTCAAACATGGATACCTCTCCCAGGAATAGAGAGAAAAAAAGAAGAATTAAAGCTTAGTTGCTGTCCACCTTATCACTACTGCTTTGTTGTCCCTAGAGCTATTTGTACCACTGGGCTGCTTTCCTTAGACTCCTCCTGCTTTATCTCTTGTATTTTCTCTTTTGCCATAATAAGATAATTGAAAGCTGACTGCTTAATGATTATTGTTTGTCCTTCATTTTTGAAGAGGACCATGACATCAGGGAGATGCCATGACATGCAAGTGAGTTGGATTTGAGTGAGGGTGAGCTGTGCAAAGTGACCACTCTCAATTTCTCCTCTAGGACCATCTGGCTCCAGTGGCAAGATACAGATCATGACTATTAAATATGGTCCTCTTCTGTATAATGGAGAATCTTATTGAGGAAAGTATTAACTGGGCTTATCTGTATTTTCCAGAAAGCCAGACTGAGGAACTATGCAGTTTTCTTTTTTGTTTTGTTTTGTTTTGCTTAAGGAAATTGCTTATTACTATAATAACATAATAATTTCTCATTATAGTTAGGTGTGGGGGAACCTTTGTAGTGAGTTTCTCTGAGGGTTTCATATCTAAAATACAGGTTCAAATATATAAGAGCAATGTTCATTTTCTAATAGATAAAGTGTCAAAGGATATGAACACATAGTTTTTCATAGGAAGAAATCCAAGCTGACAATAGATCAATAAGTACAAAAATATTTATAAAGTTTTTTGTTTTTTTTTTTAAATAGTGATGAACTGGAAACTAAGGAGATAGATACCTTTCAATTGGGGAATGGCTGAATGAATGGTTCATGAAAAAAAAATGCTCCAAATCACTAATGATAAGAGAAATGCAAATTAAACCAATTCTGAGGTTCCACCATTATATTGATAAAAGTGACAAAAAAAAAAAAAAAAGAAATTATAGACAGGCTGCAGGAAAGCAAGTATTATTGGTGGAGCTGTGAATTTATATAAACAATTAAATATAGAAAGTGATTTGGAACTATGTTCCTCACCCCAATGCCTACTCAAATCACGCAGCTTTGACCCACTTCTAAGCCTGAAGAGATCAAAAAAAGGGGAAAGAGTTATTCTGATCAATACAATGATCCAAGAAAATTCTAAAGGACTCATGATGAAAAATGCTATCTGCCTCCAGAGAAAGAACCAATGAATTTTGAGTGCAAATTGAAGTATAATTTTTTCATTTTATTTTTCTTGTGGTTTTTTTTTATTCAATATGGCTAAGTGTTTTGCATGATTTCACATGTATAATTTGTATCAAATTGCTTGCTTTCTCAGTGGGAAGGAAAGGAGCAGTAGAAAGGGAGAGAATATGGAACTCAAAATTAAAAAACAAATATAAATAAATTTAAAAAAACCAACAAAATAAAATAAATGTATTCATATCACAATTTGGCCATTTTCCAATCATTAGACACATGTAGATGAACATTTCTGTAGAATGTGGTTCACATCAGGCAGACAGTAGGATTAAATGATCTCTGGGGAACCTTCTAACTCTAGGATTCCAAAGTTGTAAGTGCCCAGTCCATTTCTCTAAGGCATCCATCCTCATGGCAACCAAAGCAATCATTCCTGAGACAGTTGGTTCTCGGACTAGATTCTTCAACCTGCTCTCCTGCTGCCATATAAAACCAGAATGCTTTTTCATGGCATAATTACAATTATCCCCATAAGGGGTCATAACCTCAAGTTTAAGAAGCTTTCCAATGCCTTCGAGCTCTAAATCTATGATATTATTTGATTCTTATAACAACCCTGCAAGGTAAGTAGTACAGGCACAATTCATTCAATCATTCAACCAATCAATTTATTTTATTTAGTGTCTGCTATGTGGCAAGTATTGTACAGAAGATAAAAAAAAAAAAAGAGGTTAAAAAAAACAGTTTCTACCCTCAGGGAACTTAAAATTTAGTTATAATTATCTCAGTTTTACAGAAAATGAAATTGTGACTCAACTAGTGGTAAGTGGTGGAGAGTAATTGAGGTTTCTCTTGACTTAAAGTCAAAGTACACTTTTTCTTTAAGTCAGGGCTTTTTAAACTTTTTCTACTTGTGATGTCTTTTAATGAGAGAAATTTTTATACAACCTCAATATATAGGTATACAAAATATAAAGATATGTAAAATAGGTATACAAACCAAACATTTACTGATAATCATAAAGAAATTTATTTTTAAAACAATCCTTTAGTATACATATAATTTATCATTTATTAAAGACAAAAGCAAATTTTCATACTAACAATATGAATGTGCTTATTTATTTATATAAAAATTTAAATATTGGCAGAATATTTGATACCTTTTACTATTACCAAATTTTTCATTGCCCCCACATTCAGTTAAGTGACCCCATACTTTTAGCTTTGCTCAAAATTATATTCCCTTTCCATCCTGCTCAAGAATATCTGAGAACAAAGTAGAGTTGACTGTAGAAATTACTTAGATCATTGAGTAATTAGAATCTTTATTTTTCTTTTCTTTTTAACTCATTATCTTCTATCTAGAAGGAATCTACACCTTTCTCACTTTAGACCCTAGCTGTTCTTAGTTCAATTCCCATTGGTTTCTTAGGACAGCTAGGTGACTGTGGGCACAGCACCTGGCCTGGAGGCAGACTCAGATACTTACTAGCTCTGTAACCCTGGGGACGGTCACTTAACCCTGTTTGCCGTAAAATGAACTGTCCATAGGATCACAAAAAGTTGGACATGACTGAATGACTGAGCAATGACCTGTGCTATCACATCCCAAGTTCTTTCCATTGTACTACACTTCAGTTCTAGCATCAGTAAAAGGATCCATAGTAGCTGAATCAGACATTATATACAATATTCTGCACCCTAAGTCAGTCTTTCACCTTTGTAAAGAAAGGAGCAAGATGAATTTTTTAACTCTTCTCTGAGGTCTATCTTAAAGGGCTTTTCTAATGCACAGCACATATTATGACAACAGGCCCCTGTAAAGGCCATGATAAGGTCAGGTTCCTTCTCCAGAGTCCAAGAGGCAGGAAGTTGCTGCAATTTCATTTATGTGAGAAGGATGTAAGAACTACGTGTTGCAGGAGCTAGAACTTCCACACTGCTGTTTTGCTGAAACACTATAAATTAAGAAAAGCAAAGTAGGTAGATTTAGTGGGAAGGAAGTCTCTTTCAAATTCTGCGCTTATTTGCGACAACTGTATATGGGGAGGGGAGAGGGAAGATCACTGATTCATTATACCCAAAGAACTGGGGGTGGGGTGGGAAGGAGGGGATGTCAAACCTATATGAGTTGATAAAAGAGAAAGAGAAGTGTTTTTCTAATTCAGTTTGTCCTTGAAGTATTTTTCACCTACTAAGAAAGGAGAAAAGCTCCAGTCAGTCAGTAGGTCAATAAAAATTTGTTAAAGATCTACTATATGGCAGGCAATGTGCTCAACACGGGGAAAATACATAATAAGGAACAATAGAAAGAATGCAAATAGCTTGAATGCAAGAATAGGGTCTGAATTTAAAAAAATTTTTTTTTTTTTAAATTGCTGGGGAAAAATAACTAATATCTTCTCTATAAAATAATGCCAGAAGGACAGATCAGTGCTAAATTGGTTGGGGGGAATGGAAGGGAGGAGGAATGGGGGAAGACCTTTTATGTCAGAATTATAAGCATGAGCTTTTTAAAAAAATACTTAAAAGTTTTTTTTTTTATTTTTCAAAATACATGCAAAGATAGTTTTCAACATTCACCCTTAAAAACCTTGTGTTCCAATTTTTTCTTCCTCCCTCCTCCCCCTTCCCTAGAAGCAACCAATACAAATTAAATATGTACAATTCTTCTAAGCATAGTTCCATATATATCATGCTGCGCAAGAAAAATCACATCAAGTGATTCACGTTCAGTCCCCATAGTCCACTCTCTGATGCAGATATCTCTCTCCATCACAAGTCTATTAGAATTGGCCTAAATCATCTTATTGTTGAAAAGAGCCCCGTCCATCACAGTTAATCATCGTATGATCTTGCTGTTGCCATGTACAATGATCTCCTGGTCTTGCTCATTTCACTTAGCATCAATTCAGGCCTCTGAGATCATCCTGCTGATCATTTCTTACAGAACAATAATATTCCATAATATTCATTTACCATAACTTATTCAGCCATTCTCTAGCTGATGTGCATCCACTCCCCTTCTAGTTCCTTTCCTGCTACAAAATTTTTGCGTGAGTCCTTTTTTCTTTTTTATCTATTGGGATACAGACCCAGTAGAGACACTGCTGGATCAAAGGGCAAGCATAGTGTGATAGCTCTTTGGGCATAGTTCCAAATTGCTTTCCAGAATGGCTAGATAAATTCACTTTCTTGAATATCATTCTCTTGGATTCCACCAACAATGTATTAATGTCCTGTTGGAATCTTTACAAAGTGTTAAGACATTGGAGTTAATTTAATCTTAGAGTTATTTTGGGCCAGAACTTGAACTAGGTACTAAATGGAACTGATTGAACAATGCTTGTGTTCACACCTTTAGAGAGCTCATAAGTATCTAAGTACTCAATGGAGTTCACATCTTTGGGAGAGTTCAGGGCTAGTATGAGATCTGAATTCACACCTCCCTTAGGACCAGAGAGCACTCTGGGAGATAACCCAGAATCCCTCTCCCTCCAGAAGGCGGAGTTAACCTTTGGGAGATCACATATATAGAGGGAGCTCTTGAAGCTTGAGGTGACTTCTTCTGGTGGAATGGAATGGAGGTACAAAGAGATTCATTGCCTCTTCCAACTTGGTGCTGGCTGGAGGCTGAAGAAAGCAGAGGCAGAAGCCAAGGACAAAGCTGCAAGATCTCTTGGAGCCAGGCAGAGAGATAGGCCTCAACTAACCGGGCTAATTTGAAAGGAGAAATAAACGTTTGCATTTTTACCAGCTGGCTGCAATTATTGGAATAATTATTTATTTCGACTGAGACTAAGGTTGTCTCCAGGAAAACCACCACAATGTCCCAGTTTTCCCTCATCCCCTCCAACATTTATCATTATCTTTTCCTGTCATTTTAGCCAATCTGAGAAATGTAAAGTGGTAACTCAGTTGTCTTAATTTGCATTTCTCTAATCAATAATGATTTAGAGCATTTTTTCATATGACTAGAAATAGCTTTAATTTCTTCCTCTGAAAATTGTTCACATTCTTTGAACATTTATCAATTGGAGAATAGTTTATATTCTTATAAATTTGAGTCAATTCTCTATATATTTTGGAAATGAGGCCTTTATCAAAACTCTTAGATATAAATTCTGTCCCCCTCTTCCCCCCAGTTCTCTGCTTCCCTTCTAATCTTGGCCGTATTGATTTTATTAATACAGATTTTTAAAAATTTAATATGATCAAAATTATTCATTTTGTAATGTTCTCTAGTTCTTCTGGCCATAGTTCTTCACAGATTTCCTAATTTGCTTATAGTATTACCCTTTATGTCTAAATCACTAACCCATTTTGATCTTATTTTGGTAGAGGGTATTAGGTACTGGCCAATGTGTAGTTTTTGTCATACTATTTTTCAAATTTTCCCAGAAATTTTTATCAAAGGAAATTTTTGTTCTCATCCCAGAAACTGGAGTCTTTGGGTTTATCAATCACAAGATAACTATAGTCATCAACTATTGTATCTTGTGAACCTAATCTATTCCACTGATCTGCTACTCTATTTTTTAGACAGTACCAAATGGTTTTGATGACTGCTGCTTTATAATATAGTTTTAGGTCTGGCACAGCTAGGCCACCTTTGTTTGCATTTTTTTTTTTCATTAATTACTTTGAAATTCTTGACCTTTTGTTCTTCCAGATGAATTTAGTAATTTTTTTCCTAGCTCTGTGAAGTAACTTGGTAGTTTGATGGTGTGGCACAGCTTTATTTTTGATAGGTAGCCAATGGTGACCCAGTGAATGTTTTTAAAAAGAGTGAGAGTGACATTGAAAAGATCAACCTGTCTTATCTACATGAAATTATTCCTGTTGCCCACCAGAGCTGGAAGTGATCTCTTTCTGTCCTTCTTCTCTCTTCTCCCTCCCTCCCTCCATCCCTTCTTTCCTTCTTTCCTTCCTTTCTTCCTTCCTTCCTCCCTTCCTCCCTTTCTCCCTCCCTCCCTCCTTTCCTTCCTTCTTTCTTTCTTCCTTCTTTCCTTTCTTTTTTCTTCTCTTTTTTCTCTTTCTTTCAAACTTCTATAGGACTTTTTTTGGTACCATTCTTGATTCCTGTTACTAATTGCTTCATTTTTGCTATTTGCATGGATGTCTTATCATTCGTATTTCCTTGAAGCCAGGAACTAGACAGTTCAGAGAGTCTGATACTGTTCTGTGTGACCACAGAGTCAGAAAATATATAGTCAAATTTTGTTGGAAGGTAGATGGCGTGAAGATGGATAGGCAGAGCAATATGAAATAAGATTGAGGAGGGGGAATTTGGAGATAGATTGTGGAGAGCCTTGAATGTTTGTACTTTATCCCAGGCACTAAAAGTTTTCACTCGGGGAATGATACGATCTAGCATAATTACTTTGGCAGCTTGTGTGAAGAAGGGATTGGAGAGGGGAGAGAGACTAAAGAAGAGCAAATCAGTTAGGAGATGATCACAATAGTGTAGGGAAAAGATAATTAGAATGCCAAGTAGGATGGCAGCAGCAGAAATTGCCTGCAAAAAAATTTGCAATCAATCAATCAAACAAGCACTTATTGAATGCCTACTATATACTAGACATAGGGGACACAGGTACAAAGAATTAAATCATACGAGGGTCACTAGGTGGTGAGGTGGGTAGACATTGATTTTAGAGTCAGAAGGACCTGAGTTCAAAATTGGCCCCAAACATTTATTAGCAATTCACTTAACCCCCAATTGCTTCCCCTCATGCCAAAAGAATTTAATCATATCTACTAAAAAAGACCTTATATTTTAATGGGGGGGGGGGGGGGGGGGAGATGGTAAAATATGAATGCAAAGAAAAAATTGATAGGACTGAGCAAATAATAGGCTAAAAATAGTACTATTTCTATATTTTGTTTTTAGGCCAGAACTAATTTTGTACTGCCAGAAATAATTTTCTCTATCCATATATAATAGAAATAATTCAATCTCTATCCATGCCATTTTTGATGTGGAGAGAAAGCTTTCTAGAATGATAGAATCTTCCAAGCATGTTGTCCAACATGACTTTCTGCCCCAAATCAATTTTAAATAACATGTTTAGAGGAATTCCAAGGAAGAAAAGCAAGATATGTAACAATATAGTTCTGGGTTAATATTCAGAATTATTAAATTACAGGATCATTTCCCTCATTCCTACAGTAAACCAACGAACCACTTCCCTGCTGTATCTAATCCTATTTTTAATACAAATCTTTTTCAAAGGCGAAAGATAGGTCTTTTAAATCACTTCAGGTTGATGGGAATTTCTCTAAACGCTTTTATTTGCGTAAGAAAAGCTTTTTTGTCCTCAATCTACTTACTTTTCTTAGGGGCTTTTCCAAGGATGTTGGAAAGTTAGATCAAGTAAGCAAATATTTATTGAACTCTTAAATCTAGATATTATGTTAAGTGATGGTAATACAAATACAAGAAATTTTTATGCTAATGGGAAAGAAGGCAGCTATCTGAAAGCAGTGAGGGAGGGAAGTGGTGAAGACATCCAATGACGACTTTGTAGATTAAAGTCCCATGAAGATGAGTCAGTAGCACAGCTTGGACAGAAAGGGCAACCGAATCTTTTTGAAGAAAAGATTATTTGAGATGAAAAATACAGTAAATATTTTCAGTTTACAAGATTCTTCTTTGGATAGCGTTTGAATGGAAAACTCTTTTCTCCTCCTCACTGTTTTGGAAGCTTGTGGTCCAATACCTAATAAGCATATGCTTTTATTTATTTAGAAATTTCTTGATGAAAAGAAACTAGTCTATTAGAAAGGACCATTTTGTTAAATGCAAGGTGATGGCTCCATCTACTGGTGCTTTCTCACTTAAGCAAAGTTGCTCACCTATCTCATCTCAACAATATTTTTTGTTTTGTAATACATTTGTTGTTTAATTGTTTCAGTCTTGTCAGATTTTTCTTGTCATGGGATCATGTCAACAAAAACAAGAAAAATCATTCTTAATATTATTTTCTTGGTTCTTTAAATTTATATTACATTATTTCATAAAATTCTTCCCATGCTCTCTGTAGTTATTATGTTCATCATTTCTTACACAATAGCACATTCATATAAACAGAACTTGCTTAGCCATTCCTTCAGTCAACAGGTATCTCTTCTTTATTACTATCAAAAGAACTGTTCTATCTTTCTCTCAGATAGATAGCCTTTCATATTTCTTAATAAATTAACAGCTGAAAATAGGAATGAATGGTTCTCAAAAGAAAAAATTGCAAATTATTAACAACCATATAAAAGAATCCTTCAAATAACTATGAAGAGAAATACAAATCAAAGTAACTCCAAGGTTTTGCCTCATGTTAATCAAATTGTCAAAGAAGATAGAAGGTGGGAACAGTCAATGTTGGAGGAATTGTAGAAAGATGAGCATATTGATATGAGTATGAGTGGGGCTGTGAATCAGCCCAATCATTTTGGAAAGTGATTTAGAGTTTTATGAAGAAATAACCAATCTATCCATGTCTTTTAATTCAGAAATTCCACAACTAATAATCTACCTCTAAGAAGGTTATAAAACCTTCTGTTTTTTAAAATGAAACTATACTCATTTTTAGTCATTATTGTTCAGATGCCATTCCTTCAATAATCCCCAAAATTATTTGTGATTATTCTTTAATATTCAAAGTTGCAGAATAGTTGACAATCTGCATTACTGCAGGAAATTACCTGCCCAAGAGTTTTCTGCTTTTACCACTGAAGTTATAGGTCCTTTTAATAATATGTTCTTGACATGAATGAATACAAAGTGAAGCAAGTACACCTAAGAAGACACAAAATTATACATATTGACTGCAATAATGTAAACGGAAAAAACAAAAAATTGAGACCACATGCTTAGAATTATATATTATATTATTAAGATTGACAAACAAAAAAAGAAATTTGAGAAGGCACCTCACATTGCTTTTTTACAAAAGTGGGGTTCTAATTGTAAGAATATTAGATGTATTGGCATACTTTTTGATATGTTGATTAGTTTTGCTAAAATAATTTTTCTTTCTTAAAATTATTTAATAGAAGGGATAGATCTATGGGAAGAAGAAGGAGTGCGACACATTGGAAAATGTAGGAGATACAAAAACCAAATTAATTTCAAAAAATACATTCTAGAACTTAGCTAAGAATTTAAGTTAAACTTATCAGCTTTTTCAGAAGAAAGAGACTGGCCAAGAAGCCCAATCTTTATGTACATGCACAACATACTCTGCTGACACAATCTTCATCCATACTTGAATAAGTAGATATATTGTGTAATTTGTTCTAGTTCATTAACAACATAGTGAGGAGACAGACTTTTGACTGACTGATGAGCCAGAACTTGACAAATATTCAAAAAAATATTAACTATCCAAAAAAAAGATTCCAAAACAAGCTTCTTTCTCCTTTTTTTGAAGGCAAGCAAGGATAAGTGTCTTGCCCAGGATCACACAGTTAATATGTGTCTGAAGTTGGATATAAACTCAGGTCTTCCTATTTCAGTACCAGGGCTTTATCCACTAGTCACCTAGCTGCCCCTCAATCCTACTATTCTCATGTACCCTGATGGAGTCCTTCCAAGTAGAAACTTTCTTTTCTTATATTTCCTCTTTTCCCTCTATCCCTCCCTCTCTCCTTTTTCTTCCTTCCCTTCCTCTCTCCCTCCTTTTACTTCCTTTCCTCCCTCTCCTTCCTTCTCCTTCCTTCCTTCCTTCTCCTTCCTTCCTTCCTTCCTTTCTTCCTTCCTTTCTTCCTTCCTTCCTTCCTTCCTTCCTTCCTTCCTTCCTTCCTTCCTTCCTTCCCTCCTTCCTTCCTTCCTTCCTTCTTTCCTTTTTAAAAATTTCTTTCCCCAGTACTAAGCACAGTACCTAGAACACAGACATTTAATAAATGCTTGTTGATTGATTGACCACTTGAGGTAGCTGTGGTGATGGATTGTAAGGACTGTAAGATCCTTTTCCTCAAAATTCATTAAGAACACCCTCTTTCTTCCCTCAAAATATAGGGTCCTTAGAATCCCACTCTGGACATACACCTGGGGACATTTAGAAAAGTTATCTTCCTTGGATCCAGCAGTGTCACTACTTTGTCTGTATCTGAGATCATGAAAGAAGGAAAAGGCCCTGTATGTGCAAAAATGTTTGTAGCATCTCTCTCTCTCTCTCTTTTTTTTAAGGGCTTTTATTTTTATTTTATTGTTATTTTTTATTATAATAACTTTTTATTGACAGACCCCATGCCAGGGTAATTTTTTTTGCAACATTATCCCTTGCACTCACTTCTGTTCCGATTTTCCTCCTCTCTCCCTCCAACCCCTCCCTTAGATGGCAAGCAGTCCTATATATGTTAAATATGTCGCAGTATATCCCAGATACAATATATGTGTGCAGAACCGAACAGTTCTCTTGTTGCACAGGGAGAATTGGATTCAGAAGGTAGAAATAACCCAGGAAGAAAAACAAAAATGCAAACAGTTTACATTCATTTCCCAGTGTTCTTTCTTTGGGTGTAGCTGCTTCTGTCCATCCTTGATCAATTGAAACTCAGTTAGATCTTGTCTTTGTTGAAGAAATCCATTTCCATCAGAATACATCCTTATACAGTATTGTTGTTGAAGTGTATAATGATCTGGTTCTGCTCATTTCACTCAGCATCAGTTCATGTAAGTCTCTCCAAGCCTCTCTGAAATAATCCTGCTGGTCGTTTCTTACAGAACAATAATATTCCATAATATTCATATACCACAATTTATTCAGCCATTCACTCAGTCTCCGGTTTCTGGCCACTACAAAGAGATCTGCCACAAACATTTTGGCACATACTGGTCCCTTTCCCTTCTTTAAGATCTCTTTGGGATATAAGCCCAGTAGTAGCACTGCTGGATCAAAGGGTATGCACAGTTTGATAACTTTTTGAACATGAACTTGGCTCTTTTCAACATGATTTAAGACAATTCCAGTACACTTGTGATGGAAAGTGAGAGACTGTATGGAGTGATATGGAGAACTATGAAGACTGAATGTGGACCAAAGCATAGTATTTTAACCTTTTGCTGTTGTTTCTTTTATTCCTCATGTTTTTCCTGTTTTTATCTGATTATTCTTATGCAGCATTACAAATATGGAAATATGTTTGAAAGAATTGCACATTATTAACCTAAATTGAATTGCTTGCTGTCTATGGGAGTGGTATAGAGAAAGGGAGAAAAATTTGGAACATAAGGTTTTTCAGGAAAGGAAGGGAAAGGAAAAAAAGAGGAAAGGAAGGGAAAGGAAGGGAAGGAAAAGGAGGGGAAAGGAAGGGAAAGGAAAAAAAGGAGGAAGGGAAAGGAAGGGAAGGGAAAGCAAAAGAAAGGAAGGGAAAGGGAAGGGTCTTTGACAGTGACTGAAAGAATCCTCTCTGCCCCACCAACCCAAACATTTACTTTCCCTGCACATGCCAGATCTCATCTATCCCCATGTTTTAGGGAAGTGTTCATGAAAAACTAATGGTGATAATGAGCCATGGCTATGAGGGCCAGGGGAAAGTGTCTCTGCAAGTGGGCACCATCCCTCTCTGCTGCTCCACCATGTTCAAATCAGACCCAGTCCAGACCCCAAAGGCCTCTCCCCTTGACTAGCAGCATCCCTGCAAAAGCCTGATCCTCTGGAAAGGAAATCCCATGGGATGAGTAGATACTGTGCTTGCTAGAATGAATGACAACTTCTTTTGTACTTTGGAAGATAGTCTTCTATAAGACTCTTTGGTTGAAAAAATTAATTATGCATATATAAAAATGCAATTATACATTATGCATAATTATGCAAATCCCCTAATGAACCTATGTGAAGGTAACTGGGCTGGTACTCAGATGTAAAGTATACTTTTGATCATTGGGCCCATGATTCCCTCTTTATATTGGTAAAAATATCCAGTAAGAACTAAGAGTCATCTTGACTCTAGAAGGAAGCTTCCAAGTAAGATTCTGGTGGGAGTTAATGGTTACCATCAACATTAATAATCCAGTTAACTTGCAAGTAAGAATGAATTCAGGACCTAACCTATCAAATTATTCTTTTTCTGCTTCAGTTGCTATATTAGGAAATGAAAGGTTACTGAGTCAGGGCAATTCATTGCCACGTTGTGGTTGTCTGGAAACATGGATGTCAGGATCTAGGGTGAAGCAGATTGGGCAAATAAGCAAAGTGAAAAACACAGAAACCTAGACAAGGAACATAGGACAGCAAAGAAAAGAATTGAAGGTCTAAAAAAGCCATCAGGTTTCCCCTGACTTGTGCTTGTATCAAAGATCCTAACTCTTAAAACAAGCAAACAAAAACAACTCCAAACCAAAATCTTTGTAAACTTTTATTTTGAACTTAAAATACCAAAAAACAAAACAAAACAAAACAAAAAATTCCATGTATACAGCACATCACAAAAACATTATATTTGAAATCATGAATCTCCATGTCCTATGGCTTGTTTTTAATTTTTTTATAATAAATTTAATGCAATGCTTTTTAATTTAAAAATTTATGAATACATGCATTTATAATCTGTTCTTCCTGCTACTTTCCCCACTAAACCTAAAGGAAAAAAAAGATGGAAGGAACAAAAGCAGGAAGTCAAGAAAGAAAGAAAGAAAGAAAGGAAGGAAAGGAGAAAGGGGGAAGAAAGAAAGATACATTGTTCAAATAGGTAAGATGGGTAAGTGGTACAGTTGATAAAGAGCCTGGAATCAGGAAGATGTGAATTCAAATCCTGCCTTAGACACTTCCTGGGAATATGATTCTGAGCACGTCACTTTACCTCTGTCAGTCTCGATTTCCTTAACTGTAAAATGGGGATAATATTGGTACCTATCTCCCAGAGTTGTCATGAAGATTAAATGAGATATTTGTAAAATACTTAGTACAAAGCCTGGCACATAGTAGGCACTTAATAAGCGCTTATTTTCTTCCTTCCTTCAGCAAAACACATTCTTCTCTTTATTTTAAGTTCCTCAACTCTGGCAGAGGTAAGTGGCACCTTGCAGTATTTCCAAGACGATCTGTGCTTTCTTCCAAATTTCTTTCTATTCTTTTTTGGTAAATTAAAAATTTTAGTGACCAATACCATTTGAAAAAGACCTCTATTGTTAACGGCTCTTCTCCTTTCAACTTCTAACCCTAATTTTAAAAAGAGGAAAGAAAAATAAGCAAATAAATATAGTCAAGCAAGATGAATCCATATAATGGCCATCTTTAAAAATGTATGTTCTTTTTTTTTTCACCCTAACTTCTGTTAGGAAGTGGCCAAAATGTTTCATTATAAAGACAATAGTTATTGCATTGATCAAAGTTCTTAAGTATTTCCAAATAGTTTTTTTCTTTTATAGTGTTGCTTCTTAGGTTCACATTATCAATTCATATTACCCAGGATTCTTTGACATAATCTCTTTTTGTCATTTCTTAAGGCACAATAACACAACACTACATTAATATATCACAATTTGCTCATCCACTCCACAATTGATAGACACTCCTTTGAAGTCTGGTCCCTTCCCCACTCTTCTCTCTCTTCTTTTCCCTTTCCATTTCTTTCCCTTCATTCCCATTCCACTCTATTCTCTTCCCTTCTCTTTCCCTCCATTCTCTTTCCTTTCCCTCCCTTCTTTAATCTTCCCTTCTCAGAAGTTTTTTTTACTTGTACTATTTTCTCCCCATTATTATCCTTACCCTCAAAAGCTGCTTGTTTCCATGTTGATTTTGATGTTTATATAACAAAATGTGTGTGTGTGTGCAAACTTCATGTTTGTTTCGGATAAAACTGTATGGTTCCTTCATATTTAATTTCCTTTTTTGGCCTCCTTGTAATAATTTTTCTTTGACCTGGAAATTTTGTTTTTGAGCTATGACTTGCTGGGAAGTTTTTCTTTTCTTCTTTCAGAAGGGTCTTGGTGGATATTATCTATTTTTAACTTTGCCCTCTGATTCTATTAGAACTGGTCAGTTTTCATTTATTATTTCTTGCAATAGAATATCAGGCTTCGATATTGCTGTTTTGTAATATGGCTTTAGGGAGTAAATTTGTTTTTTTTCAGTTGTCTCTTCTCCTCTCTCGATTGAACAATAAAAACAACAAGAACAACAAAAACCTTCACCAAAAAAGTCCAGCAAGCAAATTTTCACATTAGCTATTTTAAATATGTGTTTCATTCTGTATTTTAAGTCCATCAGGTAGGAGGTGGGTGGTATGATTCATCTGGATTTGTGGTTTATTATTGCATTAATCAGAGTTTTAAAGTCTCAAAGTTGTTTTTCTCTACATTGTCATTCTGTAAAATGTTCTTCTAGTTCTGCTCACATGATAGCACATCAACTCATAGAGGTCTTCTCAGTTTCTTCATAAATTATCCATTTTGTTATTTCTTATGACAAAATTAATATTTATATAACAAGAAATGGAGGGAATAAATATAGGTGAAAAAAAATCAAAATTATTAGTTTTGCACATGATATGTTGGTGTAGTTAAAGAAACTTAAGAGAATCAACTAAAAATTAATTGAAACAATTAATAATGTTGGCAGAGCTGTAGGATGCAAAACAAGTCGACACAAATTATCAACATTTTTATATAATACCTCTTTTTTTTGAGGCATTCAGGGTCACATATCTATAATAAGTGTCCACTATGTCACCAAGATGCCCTATTTCTATATGACACCAATAAAATCTGTCAGGAAGAGACAAAAGAAATTTCATTTAACATAAGTATAGAATATGTAAAATACTTGAATCTCCTCTTCAAAAATACTCTCAAGAAATATATTAAATACAACTTTTTACAGAAATAAGTCAGACAATAATTGGAAAGATTAATTATTCATGAGTAGCATGAGTCAATATAATAAAAATGACAATACTACCTAAATTAATGTACTTATTTAATACCATAACAATAAAACTACAAAAAATTTATTTTGTAAAACTAGAAAAATAATAACAAAATTTATATGGAACCAAAAAATAGGTCAAGAACGTCAAGGGAAATAATGAAAAAAGTGAGAATGAACAGGGTCTCACAGTATTAGTTCTCTATATTACAAAACAATTTTCAAAACAAATTGGTACTAGTTTAAAAATAGAAATCAATCAGTGGAACAGGTTATGTACACAACATGCAGAGGCAAATGAACTTAATAACATAGTAACTGATAAGTACAAAGACACTAGCAGTGGATAAGGACTTATTATTTGATAAGCAGCTGGGAAAATTTGACAGCATTATGGAATAAATTAGACTTAGACCAGCACCTCACACCTTATGCCAAGAAAAGCTGCAAATGGATACATGACCTAGATTTTAAAATTTACATCATAAATAAATTAGAGAAACATGGAAAAAAATTACTATCAAATCTATGAAAAGAGGAAAAGTTCAGGATGAAACAAGGGATAGAGAAGATCATAGGACATTATATGAAAGATTTAGTTTGCATAAAACTAAAAGCTTTTGCACAAACAAATCCAATAAAATCTAATATTTATAGGGAAACAATTAACTGGGGAAAATCCTTGTGGCAAGTTTCCCTGATAAAGAGAATCTTTGTCACAAAATTTCTCATTTCCAAAGATAGACAAAGAATTGATTCAAATTTATAAGGCTGAGTCTGATTGATAAATGGCCTTAAAATATGAATTTATTTTCTCAAGGTAATTCTCAAGGGAAGAAACCCAGACTTTTTAAGACATATTGAAAATATGCTCCAAATCTCTAATAATTAGAGAAATAAAATTAAGGCAATTTAGGGGTTTCATTGCACACTTTTCAGATTGGCAAAAATGATCAAAAAAAGAAAATGAAAAATGTTGGAAGGGAGGTGGGAAAGCAGGCACATTAATGTATTGTTAGTGGAGCTGTGAATGGGTTCAACAATTCTGGAAAACAATTTGGAATTTCAAATAAAAAGTTATGAAACAGCACATGACTTTTAACTCGGCTATTCCACTGATAAATCTATATCCCAAAGAAATCAAAGAAAGAGGAAAAGTATCTATCTATATCTATCTATCTATCTATTTTTAAAATACCATTTATAGTGGCTCTATTTATGGTGGCAAGAAACTGGACATGAGTCATAGTGGGCTGGCTTAATGGATAGAGAACCAGTCCTGGAGTCAGGAGACCTCAGATACTTAATAGCTGTGTTACTCTGGCAAATCACAAGTCCAGTTGCCTCAAAAAACAAAACTAAACAAAAAACAAAAACCCCATCAGCCAAACCAAAATAAATAGGAATTGGAAATCATGGGAATATCCATCAATTGGGAAATGAATGAACAAATTGTGATATGTAAATGTAATGGAATAGCATTGTGTTCCATAACACAAAACGAGGAAAAAGATAAATGTAGAATAATTTACAACAATAATAACACTGAAAATAAACAACTTTGAAAACTATAAAAACAATGACCAATCATCCATAATTCTAGAAGTTGGATGATGAAACATGCTATCTTCTTCCTGGCAGACTGGTAATGGATGATTTCAGGATAAAGAATATCCTGAATATTCTGTTTTTGGGGGGACCCAGTGAAAGAATTTATTTTGCTTGACTATGGAAATTGGTTATAACTGTTTTTTAATGTGGTGGGAATGGGTGGGAAAGAAAATAGATTTCTATTCATTAAAGAAATATTTTAAAACATTCATGTATCAGCTCTTTCCAGTAGGGAGGTACCCTCTTAGTTCCAGTTTGGGGATATTACAGAAAGAAAAATTATAAATATTTTTTACATATGGATCCTTTTTCTCAACTACTTGCTATATTCCTTACTATTAAGGAACTATTTATGTCAATGGTTTACAAAGTTTTTAATAGAAATAGTTGTATTTTGTCAAAGATCTTTCCATATCTATTGCTATAATCATTTAGTTTTTATTATGTTACTAATATGATTTATAATATTTATGATCTTATGTTGAACCAACACTGTATTCCTGTATAAATCTAAACTGGTCATAGTTTATAATCTTTTTAATAGTGGTTGTAGCCTATTTGCTAATATTTTATTTCAAAAATTTTACATTGTTAATATTTTCTCTATTATTTTCTTAAGTGATTACATTTCTGAGGTACAAATTGACTCCAACAAATCTCTAATAGCAATTTATTTCCATCTTTGTCAATGTCCTAAGAAATTAAAATTCTTATAATAGAATTTTAATTTAATTTAAATCTAATTTATAGAGTCTAATAAAATATAGGATCCTTAATTTGTATATGTTGATCTTCCACTTTATGTAACATCCCTATCCCTCTTCTTGTAACTTTACACCAGACTTTTACATACATTGTCAGATGGAAACATGGAGCAGCTAAGTAATGCAGTGGACAGTATTAGGCCTGGAGTCAGGAAGAATAATTTCCTTGAGTTCAAATTTGGCCTCATACACTTAGTAACTGTGTGACCCTAGACAAGTCATTTAACTCAATTTGCCTCAGTTTCCTCATTTGTAAAGTGAATTAAAGAACAAACCATCCCATCATCTTTGTTAAGAAAACCTCAAATTTGGATCATTGAGAGTTGGACATGCCTGAAAAAGAACTGAACCACAAAAGTTTGGTAATATTCTTTTCATTATCAGCAACAAGTTGGTCATCAGTTTCTGCATTTTCTTTTTAAAATTCAATATAGGGCATATTTTTTAAAGAAGAACAATTATTTATAGTTGAGTAAATACCTAAGTTATTGCTAACCCATTTTATGCTGTTGCCAGTCATGCCTAGGAACATATTGTACTGTTGATGAAATGATTGAATTATGAATGTTGTCCTGAGAATTAACCTTACAAACTTAGTTTTCAAATGAACATTCACTTCTACTAAAAAAGGAATAGTAGCTTCTAAGAGAACAGAACTGAGCAGAAAATAAGAGACATGGACATGGTTTACCTTGAGAACAATATCTGAAAATAGAAAGAAAAAGGAGCTAAGATTAAGACTTATTTAAGAATAGTGCTAATTGTTAAGACCTGTATAAACTTTGTGACTCCTTACCAATTTTTTTTTAATTTTAAAAATTCATTTATTTTTAATATACGTTGCTTTATGAATCATGTTGGGAATCATGTGTTGATTTACTTTCAGTGTCCTTAGTTCTTTTTCTGGGTGCAGATGGTATTTTCTGTTCAAAGTCTATTAGGATTATTTTCGATCACTGAACTGTTGAGAAGAATCAAGTCTTTCATAGTGGATCATCACACATTTTTGCTGTTACTGTGTACAATGTATTCCTGGTTCTGCTTGTTTGGCTCAGCATCAGTTTTTATAAATCTTTCCAGGCATTTCTAAAATTAGCTTGTTCATCATTTTTTATAGAACAATAATATTCCATTACCTTCACATGCCACAACTTATTTAGCCATTCCCCAATTGATGTGCATCTACTCATTTTCCAATACTTTGCTACCACAAAAAGATCTGTTACATATATTTTTGCATATGTGGGTCGTGTTTCCCCCTTTATGATTTCCTTGGGATAAAGACCCAGTAATGGACTGCTGGGGCAAAGGGAATACAGAGTTTGATAGCCTTTGGGGCATAGTTCCATATTGCTCCCCGGAATGGTTGGATCATTTTACAACTTCACTAACAATGTATTAGTGTCCCAATTTTCCCACATCCCCTCCAACATTTATTGATATTTTTTTCCTTTCATCTTAGTCAATCTGAAAAGTATGAGGTGGTACCTCAAAGTTATTTTATTTGCATCTCTCTAATTGTGATTTAGAGCATTTTTTTCATATGACTATAGATGACTTTAATTTCATCATCTGAAAATTGTCTGTCCATATCCTTTGACCATTTAGCAATTGGGGAATGACTTATATTTCTATAAATTTGACACAGTTTTTTACATATTTTAGAAATGAGACCTTTATCAGAAACACTGGCTGTAAAATTTTTTTCCTAGCTTTGTACTTCCCTTTTAATCTGGTTTCTATTCTATCTGGTTTTGTGCAAAGCATCTTTAATTTAATGTATCAAAGTTGGTCTATTTTGCCTTTTATAATATTCTCTGGTTCTTCTTTGGTCATAAATTTCTCCCTTCTCCAAAAATCTGATAGGTAAATTATCCCTTGCTTTCCTAATTTTACTTATGGTATCACCCTTTATGCCCAAATCATGTACCTATTTTGACCTTATTTTGGTATGGGGTTTGAGATGTAGGTCTATGCTGAGTTCCTGACATACTATTTACCAGTATTCTCAGCAATTTTTGTCAAATGGCGATTTCTTTTTTTTTTTTTAATTTAATAGCCTTTTATTTACAGGTTATATGCATGGATAACTTTACAGCATTAACAATTGCCAAACCTCTTGTTCCAATTTTTCACCTCTTACCCCCCACCCCCTCCCCAGATGGCAGGATGACCAGTAGATGTTAAATACATTAAAATATAAATTAGATACATAATAAGTATACATGACCAAAACATTATTTTGCTGTATAAAAAGAATCAGACTCTGAAATATTGTACAATTAGCTTGTGAAGGAAATAAAAAATGCAGGTGGGCATAAATATAGGGATTGGGAATTCAATGTAATGGTTTTTAGTTATCTCCCAAAGTTCTTTCTCTGGGCATAGTTGGTTCAGTTCATTACTGCTCCATTGGAAATGATTTGGTTGATCTCGTTGCTGAGGATGGCCAGGTCCATCAGAACTGGTCATCATATAGTATTGTTGTAGAAGTATATAATGATCTCCTGGTCCTGCTCATTTCACTCAGCATCAGTTCGTGTAAGTCTCTCCAGGCCTTTCTGAGATCATCCTGTTGGTCATTTCTTACAGAACAGTAATATTCCATAATATTCATTTTTTTTCTTTTTCTTTTTTTTTTTTATTTAATAGCCTTTTATTTACAGGATATATACATGGGTAACTTTACAGGATTAACAATTGCCAAACCTCTTGTTCCAATTTTTCACCTCTTACCCCCCCCCCCCCCTAGATGGCAGGATGACCAGTAGATGTTAAATATATTAAAATATAAATTAGATACACAATAAGTATACATGACCAAAACATTATTTTGCTGTACAAAAAGAATCAGACTCTGAAATATTGTACAATTAGCTTATGAAGGAAATCAAAAATGCAGGTGTGCATAAATATAGGGATTGGGAATTCAATGTAATGGTTTTTAGTCATCTCCCAGAGTTCTTTTTCTGGGCATAGCTAGTTCAGTTCATTACTGCTCCATTAGAAATGATTTGGTTGATCTTGTTGCTGAGGATGGCCTGATCCATCAGAACTGGTCATCATCTAGTATTGTTGTTGAAGTATATAATGATCTCCTGGTCCTGCTCATTTCACTCAGCATCAGTTCGTGTAAGTCTCTCCAGGCCTTTCTGAAATCATCCTGTTGGTCATTTCTTACAGAACAGTAATATTCCATAATTTTCATATACCACAATTTATTCAGCCATTCTCCAATTGATGGACATCCATTCAGTTTCCAGTTTCTAGCCACTACAAAAAGGGCTGCCAAAAACATTCGTGCACATACAGGTCCCTTTCCCTCCTTTAAAATCTCTTTGAGATATAAGCCCAGTTATAACACTGCTGGATTAAAGGGTATGCACAGTTTGATAACTTTTTGAGCATAGTTCCAAACTACTCTCCAGAATGGTTGGATTCATTCACAACTCCACCAACAATGCATCAATGTCCCAGTTTTCCCGCATCCCTCCAACAATCATCATTATTTTTTCCTGTCATCTTAGCCAATCTGACAGGTGTGTAGTGGTATCTTAGAGTTGTCTTAATTTGCATTTCTCTGATTAATAATGACTTGGAGCATCTTTTCATATGACTAGAAATAGTTTCAATTTCTTCAGAGAATTGTCTGTTCATATCCTTTGACCACAAATGGCGAGTTCTTATCCCAGAATCTCGAGTTTGGGGGTTTGTCAAATACTAGATTACTATAGGCTTTGATTATTGTGTCATGTGTATCTGATCTATTCCATTGATCCATCACTCTATTTCTTAGCTTAGCTATTAGCTTAGCAAATGATTCAGATGACTGTTGCTTCATAATATAGCTTGAGATCTGGTACTGCTAAGCCACCATTCTTTGTAATTTTTCCCCCATTAATTCCCTTGATATTCTTGACCTTTTGTTCTTCTAGATGAATTTTATTATTATTTTCCTAGTTCTATAAAATAATTTTTTTGCCAGTTTGATTGGTATGGCACTGAACAAGTAGACCAATTTAAGCAGAATTGTCATTTTTATTATGTTAGCTCGGCTTACCTGTTATGGGCCAGAACTCTGAACTTGAAAAAAGGATTCTTACAAGGTACTTAGTGGAATTGATGAGACGATGGTTATCTAGTTTAGCATGGTGCTTAATAGTTCTCTAGGTTCAGTATGATTGATTTAATCTTACAACAAATAATGGTTTCCTGGAGATATAATGATTGATTTATACTCAATGTGGAGCAAGGACTAAGAGCCACAGAAGACAAGTGCAGTAGAAGCTCTCAGAGCCAAGGAGACAGAGATTCATTTCCACCTTCAGTCAGGCTTCTGGTGGCAGGCTCTCCTCCTGCATTTCTCCACTGAGACCAAGACTCTGGAAGGCCTCTATGAAAGCTAACCCGTCCCCAGGAAAGGAGACAAGACTTTGAAAGAGCTAATAAAGGATTTGGACTTTAATACCTGAGTGTTCTTGTGGTGATTACTGAACTGAAAGGAAAGCTGCTCCCAGAGACCTCAAGAAAACCAAACAAAGACCATTATACTTACCCATGAACAATTGATATTTTTCCAGTTGTTTAGATCTGACTTTATTTATATGAGAAGTGTTTTGTAATTGTGTTCATATAATTTCTGGGTTTGTCTTGGCAGGTAGATGCCCAAATATTTTATTTTGTCCACAGTTATTTTAAATGGAATTTCTTTATATCCCTTGCTGCTTGGTTTTGTCAGTAGTATGTAGAAATGCTAATGATTTGTGTGGGTTTATTTTATAACCTGAAACTTTGCTAAAGCTGTTAGTTGTTTTGAGTAAGTTTTTGGATGACTTTCTATGATTCTCTAAGTATATCATCATATCAACTGCAAAGAGTGATATTTTTATTTCCCCATGACCTATTTTAATTCCTTTAATTTCTTTTTCTTTTCTTATTGCTAAAGCCAACATTTCTAGTACAATGTTGAATAATAGTGGTGTTAATGGGCATCCTTGTTCCATGCGTGATCTTATCGGGAATGCAGCTAGCTTCTCTTCATTACAAATAGTGTTTACTATTGGTTTTAGATACAAACTGCTTATTTTTTTTAAAGGAAAGCTTCCTTTATCCCTATACTCTCTAGTGTTTTTTAATAGGAGTAAATGCTGTATTTTGTCACAAAGTTTTTTCTGCATCTATTGAGATTATCATATGATTTCTGTTGGTTTTGTTATTGATATGGTAGATTATGGTAATAGTTTTCCTGATATTGAACCTACTCTGCATTACTGGTATAAATCCCACTTGGTTATAGTATATTATCCTGCTAAGTTGCTGTAATCTCTTTGCTAATATTTTATTTAAAATTTTGCATCAATATTCATTAGGGAGGGTAGTCTGTAATTTTTCTCTGTTTTGAGTCTGGTTTATGTATCAGTCCCATTTTTGTGTCATAGAAGGAATTTCTCCCTAATTTTTTTTTCACATTTGTATGTTTCTTGTGAGATTAGAGAAGTATATAAACAGGTATGATGATAAATATTCTATTCTATTACTGTTCTATAAGAAACTATCAGGAGGATGATTTCAGAGTTTCAGAGATGAACTGATGATAAGTGAAGTGAGTAGAACCAAGAGAACTTTGTATATAGCACCAACAAAATTCTCTTGGACATGGCTCTTTTCAACAAAGAGATGATTTAGGACAATTCAAATAGACTAGTGATGAAGAGAGCCATCTACATTCAGAGAGAGAACTATGGGGACTGAATGTGGATCACAGCATAGTAGTTTCAACTTATTTTTTGTTATTTGCTTACTTTTTGATTTCTTTCTCATTTTCTCATTTTATTTGTGCAGCATTATAAATGTGGAAATATGTATAGAAGAATTGTACCTGTTTAACATATATTGGATTACTTGCTGTCTAGGGAATGGTATGGAGGAAGGGAAGGAGAAAAAATTTGCAGCACAAGGTTTTAGCAGAGTGAATGTTGATATTTTACATGTATTGGTCAACCTGCCATCTGGGGGAGAGGATGAGGGGAAGGAAGGGAAAAACTGGAACAAAAGGTTTTGCAATTGTCAATGCTGAAAAATTACCCATGCATATATCTTGCAAATAAAAAGCTATAATAATAATAATTTTAAAAGAGTGAATGTTTAGAACTATCTTTGCATACATCTTGAAAATATAAAGCTATTATAAAAAAATTAAAAATAAAAATAAAATATTCAATCTTTGGGAAAATGAGTGTATACATGACACATTTATTCTGAATTATTAGTAATTTCTCTATCATTTCTTAAGTCTAAACAATCAACAAAACAATAAATCCAGCCCTATTTTGTAGCCTTTGCTGATTTCTGAGGTGTATCTGTTCACAACTGAAAAATTAACAGTCCTGAGCCAATACAAGTCAGCTGCAGGGATGTGTAAACAATATTAAGAATAATAATAGAAAACATCAATAGAGGGCGTTTCTATACCAAAAGGTCCCTCCACTTATAAAATCATGAATCTTTTTTAATTGGTTATTTGGTATACCAAGGAAATCACCAGTTCAGTCCCTGTTCCTATGCCACTTCCCTATAGTGCTTGGGAATAAGTTCCTTAAAAAGTTTGAGGAATATATTTAGATGGCGTTGTGAATTTTTTTTTTTTTCAGGAAATAAAGCAAGATAGTAGGGGTTCAGTTGAAAAGTCCAAGGTGAAAAAACCCAGTTCCCTACAAGTAGTTGCAGCAAGAGCCCAGAAGGGGGAACCAAGACACAAGTCCTGAAGGACTAAAAGGACCAAAAAAACCCAAAAAACAAACCTAAATCTTTAACCTAGTGATATCATTATTAGGAATATTGCCAAACAGCCCTTTTTGTAGTGGCTAGAAACTGGAAACTGAATGGATGTCCATCAGTTGGAGAATGGCTGAATAAATTGTGGTATATGAAAATTATGGAATATTACTGTTCTGTAAGAAATGACCAACAGGATGATTTCAGAAAGGCCTGGAGAGACTTACACGAACTGATGCTGAGTGAAATGAGCAGGACCAGGAGATCATTATATACTTCAACAACAATACTAGATGATGACCAGTTCTGATGGATCAGGCCATCCTCAGCAACGAGATCAACCAAATCATTTCTAATGGAGCAGTAATGAACTGAACTAGCTATACCCAGAAAAAGAACTCTGGGAGATGACTAAAAACCATTACATTGAATTCCCAATCCCTATATTTATGCACACCTGCATTTTTGATTTCCTTCACAAGCTAATTGTACAATAATTCAGAGTCTGATTCTTTTTGTACAGCAAAATAATGTTTTGGTCATGTATACTTATTGTGTATCTAAGTTATATTTTAATATATTTAACATCTACTGGTCATCCTGCCATTTAGGGAGGGGTTGGGGGTAAGAGGTGAAAAATTGGAACAAGAGGTTTGGCAATTGTTAATGCTGTAAAGTTACCCATGTATATATCCTGTAAATAAAAGGCTATTAAATTAAAAAAAAAAAAAAAAAAAAAAAAGGAATATGGCCAAAGAGGTCAACGACAGAGGGAAAGGATTCATATGAAGAAAAATATTTACAGATCACTTCTGATTGTAGCAAAGAATAGAAACAAAGTCAGAATCCATCTATTGGCAAATGGATGAATAATTTATGACTGTGTATGCAATAGAATATCAATTCTGCATGAAATAACAAAAGGAATGAATTCAGAGAAACAAGAGAGGTCTTGCATGATGGAGAGTGAAGTGAGTTAGCAGAAGAACAATTTATTCAATGGCTTCTTCAGTTGTATCTGACTGTGACTGCCATGAACTATATTGTCCATGGGGTTTTCTTGGCTAAGATACCAGAATGGTTTGTTAGTTCCATAGGCAAAGAGAGATTAAGTTATTTGTCCACAATCACATAGCTAAAAAGTTTTTCAGGATGGATTTGGGATTTGAACATACACCTTTTTTTCCTCTTTCTTTTTTTAAAATTTAAAATTTTTATTTTTTTTTCCTGGTTACACATGTACATTCTTTAAAAGAACAACACATTTCCTTATGAATCTTGTTGGCAGAGAAAAATCAGAACAAATGGAAAAAACCATGAGAGGAAAAAAAACCAGAAGAAAAGAAAAAAAAGGAAACAAAGAATGTGTTAATTTATATTCAGTTTCCATAGATCTTAAATCCAAGCCTAGCTCTCTATTCTATACCATCTAGCTGTTTCAATGACTACAATATTGCAAAAGAAAACAACTGGGAAAAACTTTAAAACTATAGTGAATATTATGTTATTTCAGAAGATGGATTATCAAATATGCTATACATGTCTTATCAGAGAGGTGATAAATTAGAGATACAAAGTGCGATGTACTACTTTTGCACTATATTTGCTATTATTATAGAAATATATCTTTCAGGACCTCCTTTCCCCCCAATTCCTTTACAATTAACAAAAGAAAACTCAATAGTTCTAGTAATTCATTCACTTCTCTTTCTTATCTAAAAAGGCATCTAGGAGGAGTTTAACAAATGTTAATTAACTAACTGGATGATAAAGAAGGTTGGCCTTTATAGTAGTTTAAGCATTTTTCATGTTGTACTTTACTACATGCCCTATAAGATCAAACTCCAAACTTTGCCTCACATAACTCAGGAAAAGAAACTACCTGCCTCTCTCTTCCTTGTATAGCTATAGATATACAAACACACATATGTATATATGTATGTGTATGTATAATGTTGCTTCCTAAGCTACTTGATCCAAAGGTTTTTGTATGCATGATATATACATATAAGCAATATATACATATATTATACATTTATACATATATGAGCAGCTAGGAGGCACCTTGTTTGCCTCATCTGTCAAATGAGATGGAGAAGGAAATGGTAAACCATTCCAGTATTTTTGTCAAGAAAACCTCACATGGGGGTCACAAATAATAAGAAACAAATAAATAATAACATCAAAATTTATATTTATGTATATATACACATATGCATAATACCTATGTGTGGGACAGCAACTCTCACCCAAATTAAAATCAGAGACTTTCAAGGTAAAAAGCAAAAAAAAGATTTTTTATGATCTCACCAGAAAGAACACTCCCAACAGACAAGATGCCAGTAAGTGGAGTGCAAAGCACAAAATGCAAAACACAAGATTAGACAGACCCTAACACAAATCCCCCCCTCCCCTTCTGACCTTTTCTCCCATTAGCTGGGGAGTTCTAATTTACTCAGAGACTAAATAGCTACCCCAGAAACAAAGAATACTAGTCAATAACACACTCTTTATCACATCAGGTACTTAAATGCTAATGAAAAGTCTGGGGAATGGAAAATGATGAATAATGAAAATAATGAAAAGGGTAGGAGGGAAATAAATTTATCTAAAACAATTGAACACCTACAGCTTTTAGCTGTTGCTCAACTTGTTATTGCAAAATCTCAAGTCACAATTAGAACATAGGTCAAGGTCATATTCTTACGAGACTTTATCCCATTCACCTACATGTATACAAGTATAATATATATATATATATATGTATGTATACACACACATACCTATGTGTTTATGAACATATATGTCACCTTATTTGACACACATCTATTACCTATTGACAAAGTATGTCATACTCTTGAATGGTTCAATAAATTGCTATTTACATGTCAGCTTCTGCTAACTCATTCATGTAGTAGCTAACAAAGACCCTGGAAATTCTGGTAACAACTTACTATGTATCAGGAGAGTAATGGAGGAGATTAATTGGAGAGGAATAAAAGGATTGTCTTGCTGTACAGAAGCTAAAGTTGGAGTTGGACAACATGAATTTATGTGTATCTGGTCATTGTGGTCCTGGGACTTCCTCCAATTTTTCTCCAACTCTCTTCCAACAACATGTGGATAGGAGGAGGAATTCAGGACTGTGGTTGGGCAAGAGATGAACAGCAAAAACTTGATGACGGTATAGCTTGGAATTGGTTAACTATAGGGTTGGGACTGGGAGGAGAGGAAAGTGAAGAGAGAGCTATGACAATGGCTGGGAGGCATGAAGAGAAGGAATAATTGGAGTTATGGTCAGATAGAAATAGAATTTTAAATACTAAGTGAAATAGTTGTGAGTAATGAGGGTGTGACTATATGTGTAGCTGAGGTAGAATGGAGTAGAACATGGGATTTTAAAAAGTTACAGAACTGAGAAATTAGAGAGGTTGAGCAAACATCAATATGTATGTTTAAATCCCCTTGTAAAGGGGAGGAAGTAGAGTAGAGAGAGGAATACATCAAGATGGGGGAGAATGAGTGATCTAGAGGTTGGTAGGCAACAGTAACCATTTTGAATAGAATAAAAAAGTTGATACTTTTGGACATCAAAAAAGGTGTGGTTGCTGAATGTTGGGATGTATATAATGTAATGTAATGTATGTAATGAATGTAATATAAGTATGTAAGAATATAAATAAAGGGAGAGTCTAGAAGTGAAATTAGGAAGCAAGAAGCATTTCTACTGCTCTTTTAGGTCTAATGCTTGAGGGGGTGTGAGTGATAACTGACCAGAAGTTCTGGAGAAGACGGAGTTGTTGTTGCCTGGGAAAAACTGAGTTTCATTGAGAGGTAGTAAATGGAAGGAATGGAATGCAAATTTTAGATAGCAGAGGAATGCATGGGCAGAGTTGGAATGTGTAGGGTAGAGTTGAGAAGAATGGAAAGGTGAGAAGATATAATTGCACTGTGATTATTGTTTGTTGATTAAAAGTTTTTTATTTGTGAGATTAATGGTTCTTACACTAAAATGTCTCACAATTGTACATTCATCAAGATCATGTAAATCTCTTTGAAAGAAAAAAGTTCAAGAGGATTCTGAGAGGACAGCGGAGAAGATCAAAAAACTTTTGACTCTTCAAATTTCCTCCACAAAAAAAGAAACAGAACTCACACTTCAGAGATACAGAAATAAACATGGCGTAAAGCAGTTGTTTTCTTAGGACAATTTGAAAAGACCTCAAGAAAGATCAGACCTCTGGGGCAGTTGTTCAGCCTAAGTGAAGTGTAAATAAAAAATAAATATCTAAGCCAACTTTGCAGAATCCAATAAGCCCTGGAGCAGTTGGGTGGAGAGGCTGCCTTTCTTTTCGCACACAATGAGGTCTGATCACTGAGTAGGGAAAGATTAAAGGACCTTCTATCCCAAGCATAACTGTGCTGACCAGAAGCATCCTGTGTTATGGCTGTTAGCACACACCTGATGAGTGCAATAGTGAGGGGCAGGGACCCTGTTGGCTCTGGGGATCTTTAGAAGAGCAGAGTCCCTGGTTTCAGTTCCAGGACAAAGAGGACAGATTGTAGTTTGTAATTGATGTAAACTGAGATCTGTTGGGGAAAAAATGATGTAAATTGTGTCCCCTTTAACCTTTGGGGAGGGCCCTGAAACTGTGGTCCCCTTTTAGGGGGAAGGGTGTTCCTGAGCCTCAAACACCTACCTCTCTCAGACAACACTCTTTCCAAATTAAATGGTCTCATTCAATTGGAGATCTTGGTCAGGGGCATAATCACCACCCTCTATTGAATTGGAGATTTGTTTCTTCAACTCCTCCCAACTTGGAGCTGGGGAAACCCTGATAAAGCTTCAGAAGGCTGATAAAAGACAACTCTGAAGCCTGAATCTTTGCAGAAGTCCTAACAGGATCTTGCCCACTGCTGAAGATATTTTCTTCTCAGTGTTAACCCACCTTTGCTATATTCCTAACATTGGCCCTTGCCCACTAAGAAGGCTGTCTTCCTAGCAGTCCTAACAAGCTGTCTTCCCTGTGTAAATAAATTCCCTTTTGCCACACAGACTTTGGGTTTGCGAATTCTTTCGCAAAGGACCTGCCAGCACCGACCAGAGGGGATTTCTTACCCTCAATTCTCAGACCTCATCATAGCTACCAGAGGGATGACAGGGAGCAAGATTATTTCCCAGGCAGTGTAGGTGGGAATCCAAGCTGTGATTTAGGAATTGAGAGTGGTGTGTAAGATTGAGCCTTGCGATAGACCCTAGAAAATAACAGTAAGAAAGACCTGAAGCTTGGGTCAGCATTCCCCATACCTCAGGACTACAGTTTGATTACACTAATAACCACTAAAAATAAAATATAAATAAATAAATAAAATGAGTAAGAAGAAGGAGAAAGAAGCCAACTACAGCTAGTTACTATGGGGACAGAAAAAATCTGGGTTCATATTTAGAGGAAGCTAATGGAACTAAAAAAAACCCACCCTCCTTTTTCAATGAGAAATGTCAAATGATCCCAGACACAAAAAGAGCTCTTGGAAGAATTTAAAAAGAACTTTAAAAACCAAATAAGAGAGATTGAGGAAAAATTAGGAAAAAAATAAGAGCAGTCCAAGAAAATCAAGTAAATTATGAAAAGCAAGTCAACCAAACAGAAATAGAAAATCAAAAACTTAAGAAAATAATTCCTTAAAAATTAGAATTGGGCAAGGGGAAACTAATGACATTCTAACAATCCAAGAAATCATAAAACAAAATTAAAAGAATAAAAAAAAAGAAGAGAAGTGAAATATCTCATCAGAAAAACAATTGATTTGGAAAACACATCAAAGAGAAATAATATAAGAACAGACTACCTGAAAATTGTTATTAAAAAATAATCTTGATACAATATTATAAGAAATTATCAAGGAAAATTGCCTTGAAATTCTAGAACAAGAGGACAAAGTAGAAATAGAAAAAAATCACCAGGGGCAGCTAAGTGGCGCAGGGGATAGAGCACCAGCCCTGAAGTCAGGAGGACCTGAGTTCAATTTTGGTCTCAGACACTTAACACTTTCTAGCCGTGTGACCTTGGGAAAGTCACTTAACACAATTGCCACAGCAAAAAATAAACAAAAAAAAAAATCACCAGTCACCACCTGAAAGATGCTAGGAAGACACTTACAGGATTATTACAGGATTGTCAACGCTCCCAAGTTAAAGAGGAAAAAACTGGAATCACAAGAAAAAAATAATTAAAAATCATGGAGCTACAATAAGGATTACACAAGACTTAGCAGTTACTATGTTGAAGGACTGTAGGTCTTGAAATTCCATATTCTGGAGAGCAAGAGTTCTTGGATTTCCATTAAGGGTAACTTCCTAGCAAAGTTAAGTATAATCCTGAATGAAAAAAAAATTAACATTTAATGAACTGAAAGACTTCTGGGTGTTGTGACAAAATGCCCAGAACTTAAGGGAAAATTAAACATATAATATCCAAGATAAATATAAATTAAACTTTAAAGCCTAATTATAAGGGACTCAATAAGTTCAAATTGCTTACTTTGTACATATGAAAATTGGCAGTATTTTTATGAATGTCATCATTATTTGGGTAGTTTGAAAGAAAGGTATGAACTAAACTGAGTATCACAGGATGATTCATTCATATATATATGTATGTATATATAATCTAAAAGGGTATAAAAGTCTTCCAAATTCAGAAAGAAATGAAGGCAAGAGGATAGTGTTGGGGGAGAGGATGAAGAGAGGGACTCTTAGAGGTGTGAGTAAGTTAAGGAATGGGAGAACAAGAGAACAGGTAGAAGTGAAGCAGAAAAATGAGAAGGGGTAAGGTTTAACAGGGTGAGAAGGATAGTGAGGAAAAATAGGAAAGAAGAAAATATTTAACAAGTAATTGTATCTTAGAGTGATAAAAAGCTTAGAGTGAAAGAAATGGATAGCAGATTTGAAATTTGAATTCAACAATATGTTGCTTTCAGGAAACATTATAAAAATGAGATGCACATAAAGATATAATAAAGGGCAGGAATAGAATTTAGTATGTGGGGGGGGGGGGAAGCAGGAATAGTAGTTATTACTCAAAGTTAAAGTTAAAAATAGATTTGATCAAAAGTGAAAATAGAGAAACTAAACCATGGGTCAGAAATGTTATTCAGTATTGCTTAACACAATTTAAAATACCTAAACGATATAAAATACTTGAGTGTATGCTTGCCAGAATATATACAGGGACTATATGAACATAAACATAAAACATTTTCTATACAAATAACTCAGATCTAAATAATTGAAGTAAATTTATTGCAAATAGTTAGGAAAAGCTAATATAATTTTTTAAATGGCAATTTTACCTAATATATTTATTCAATGTCATCTCAATTAAATTATTTAAAAATTAATTTACTGAATTAGAAAAAATAATAATAAAGTTCACTTGAAAGAGCAAAAGGTCAGGAACTCCAAAGAAACTAAGAAGAAAAAACTAAAGGCAAGTAGACAAACTATTTTATAAGAGAGAGAATTGTTCAAGTATAAAAAGGATAATTTTGATTATTTTAAATTAAAATTTTTGTATATAAATAAAATCAATGTAGCTAAGAATAGAAGGAATGAAGAAAATTGGGGAAATTTTCACAGACAATTAGATAGAATGTGATTAGATTAAAATATTACTGTGATATAGGAAATGATGAGCTGGTTGATTTAGAAAAACAGGGAATAATTTGGATTTATGAAAGAAAATGCAATCCATCTTCACAGAAACAGATGATAGGAGGAAATAAGGACAGTATAGTCTTACATATAGGTATGTGAGTATATATGTATATGTTTATATCAGTCTATCTATGTATCTATCCATCCATCTATCTATCCTTAATTATAGCCTTCTTTAGGATGGGGGGAAGGAGGGGGAAAAAAGATAAAGTAAAAAGTGCAGAAACAAAAGAAAACCAACAAAGAAGCAAAGAAAAACTGGGTAGCCCTGAAAACAATGTGTATTTTTTTTTATTATATAGGTTTTCTTTACATGGAAATCCATGGTTTTATATTGAATTCTTGCTTGTGGTCTGCTATGTATATAACAATTTTTTTCTTTTCTCACTTTGTAGTTAAGTTTAAAATTTTAAAAAGTATACATACAAAAGAAATAAGTAATCCTATTTAGTGACTCTAATTATAAACAATGTTATTGAGTCATTTCAGTGTTTTTCATGACCCCATTTGGGGTTTTCTTGACAAAGATACTGGAGCGGTTTGACACTTCCTTTTCCAGCTCATTTTATAGATGAGGAAACTGAGGCAAACATAGTTAAGTCACGTGCCCAGGGTCACACAGTAAGTATCTGAGATTACATTTGATCAGTGCACTCTGTGCACTATGTTGCTACAGTCCTTCCTTTCATATGCAGTCTTTCCCCATTAGATTAAATTGAAAACTCCTGGGGTCTTTTTTCTCTTTATATCTCCAGCATTTAGCACAGTGTCTGGAATATCCATTATATGTACTTAATAATTATTTATTGACTGATTGGCCAAACCATCCACAGAGGAAAGACCAAGTGGGTGAAGGTCTATTTCTCTGATCATAATATGCTTTTGAATGATCTATAGAGCTTGTCATCATTATGTCTATCTGGACAAAAAGTACAAATAAATAATAGATTTGAACAGGGGGAAGAGAGCAGGCCCTCATTGCAAAGGTTTTTTAGGTTTGTTTGGATTTTTTTCCTACTCTGGTTTCTCCCTGAAACAAAAGCCCCTCTCCATTAAAAACAAACAAACAAACAAACAAAAACCAAACCAAAAACCAAAATTTGATTACACAATTTATCAATGGTGTAACAAACGATTTAAAGACTTATAGATGTGAGAAAAGTCACATCTAACATCATCTCAATTTTAGTTGTTCCAGAGATATTGGAACCATATCTCAACAATTCAGGATTTATTTAAGATGTCAAAGTCTTTTTTTTTTTTTTTTTTAAATAAATTCTCAGGACACATTCTCCATAGGATATATGTTAAATTCAGTTCTTTCACTGAGTAAATCAGTATCTCGGAACACAATTTTGTCCCAAACATGATGGGTATATAGAGACAATGTATAACAAATAAGAAAATTTGAAGAACCTGAGCAAAAGATTTTACCAAGGAAATATTTACTTGAAAAAGGATAGATTATGTTATTGAAGGGAGGAACAATTGATGTATACTTTGTTTATTCCTATATGTTGATAGAAATTAAAGAGAGTCTCCTAATTGGATGGACTTCCATGCTGAATTAGGAGAACATGGGGAAGTGTTGTACAGGATGAGAAAGTAAGGGTAGCTTTTGATTTTCTCTATCCCTGGAAGAAACATCCACTGTTGAGTATTTGAGCAGGTTTCCCTGTAGCACCTAGTAGTAAGACTTGTTACTAACATGGTTGTAAGGCTTTTGTATAGCAAGGGATCTCACTCTACTTGTCATAGTCCTGAAAAAGATATTGGTCTGTTCTTAGAAATCCCCATAATAAAAAAAGAAATGAACTACCAAGATTTCTATCTTGTCTCTTCTCTTAGTGCCATTTTGGGGATAATGAGGGGCTAGTTTGCAACACTTTAACAATAATAATAATAATAGACAATAACAGCACACATTTATAGAGTACTTAACTATGTTCCAGGCATTATGCCAAGAGCTTTACAATAATTATCTCATTTGATAACCACACACTCTGCTCTGTTTTGCCAACCTTTGAGACCCATATCATTAAGAGGCACTATGCTCCATATAACAAGTCCCTAGTCTTTATACAGTGAGACTCACAAGTTTATACATTGCACAAATGGTAGCTCTCAGTACTGGTTATTTTTTGGTGTCTTAATATGCGCTAGTTCATTTTCCCCAAGTACTACATCTCCTGTGCTTCCATAGCAACACATTAACATATGGCACCATGTCCATGGACAGACAGCTCCAACGCACCAACATTGAATCAGCCATACAGACTGATTCACAAAAATTGATTTTATAATTGAAGGGACTATGCTTCTACAATTTTATTTCCTTCCTATTTCTCTTTTTTTAATCAATAAGAAAACTTTTATTAGGTGCCTACAAGATGCTAAAGTATTGTATAGACACAGGGAATACAAAGAAATTGAAGCAGGCTTTATCCTCTAGGATCTTACAATCTGTCTAGATTGTACACATTTGGTACAAACATGTTAGATACAAGGTAATGTTAGTGAGGAATTTACTAGCAGCTGGTTTTATATAGATACTATTTATCTTTTTAAAGTAAAGGTTTTTTTGTTCCTATGCATTTCAATACTTAAAAAAATCATAAATGGTATAAAAGCCTTTTCTGTATCCATTGATATAATTTTGTAATTTTTGTTATTAATATAATCTTTATACTTAGTTTTCTTAATGTTGAGCAAATTTTGTGTTGCTGGAATGAACTTCACCTGGTCATACTGAATAATCTTTTTTTTAATTAAAGTTTTTTAATTTTCAAAAGATATTCATGGATAATTTTTCAACATTAACCCTTTCAAAACTTTGTGTTCTGATTTTCCTCCTCTTCCCCCCACTTTCTCCCTTAGATAGCAAGTAATCCAATATATGTTAATATGGTAAAAAATATATGTTAAATCCAACATATGCACACATGTTTATACAATTACTTGCTATACAAGAAAAATCAAATCAAAAAGAAAAAATTGAAAAAGAAAATAAAATGTAAGCAAACAACAAAAAGAGTGAAAAAATACTATGTTGTGATCCACGTTCAGTCCCAACAGTCATCTTTCTGGATGCAAATGACTCTCTTCATCAAAAGTCTACTGGAATTGACCTGAATTATCTCACTGTTGAAAAGAACCAAGTCCAGGGCAGCTACGTGGCGCAATGGATAAAGCACCAGCCCTGAAGTCAGGAGGGCATGAGTTCAAATCTGATCTCAGACACTTAATACTTCTAGTTGTGTGATTCTGGGAAAGTCACTTAACCCCAATTGCTCAGCAAAAAAAAAAAAAAAAAAAAAAAAAGAAAAGAACCAAGTCCATCAGAGGTGAACTTTGCATAATTTTGTTGCTGTGTACAAAGTTCTCTTGGTTCTATTCAAGTCACTTAGCATCAGTTCATGCAGGTCTCTCCAGGCCTCTCTGAAATCATCCTGCTGATCATTTCTTATAGAACAATAGTATTCCATAACATTCATATACCTTAACCTATTCAGCCATTCTCCAGCTGATGGGCATCCACTCAGTATCCAGTTTCTTGCCACTACAAAAAGGGCTGCCACGAACATTTTTGAACATGTGGGTCCCTTCCCCTTTATTTCTAGTTCCCTATTTTGAGTGTCATATTTGGTTGATAGTTTGAAAAACAGGATACCCTATATTTGACCTTAGAGAGCTACATATATCAGCTTTGCAGCCCTCCCTTTTAAATATAACTCTACATTGTAGGGCTTTTTACTATGAGAGAATTTTTGCAAAATTCAGTACTATCCAAGTAAGAACGATATATCACGTTTAGCACCATAAATAGAGTTAATCTTTAGTGTCTATAAAGGGATATAAGATCAAAGATATGTTAAAATAAAACAAACTAACAGACTGTAAACTCCTTGAGGTCAGGGATTATTTTATTTTTGTCTTTATATCACTAGCATCTAGCATTGTGCTCAGCTCATAGTAGGCATCTAAATGCTTATTTATTGGTGGATGAAAACCCATGGCTTATTTAATCTGGTCTAAGGATTGACTCCCTGGTACATGGGCAATATGATGGTGAAGATTCAAGTTGTTCGCATAATATCATGAATCTCATCTCTACTAAACCAAATGCTGATCTCTTGTTTATCTGTCTGTAATAGCAGTGGTGGAGCAGCACTATGGCATCGGATAGCAAAACAAAATGGAGAAAAACCACCACCAACTTACATTTGAGGTCAGAAAGTTGGGGCTAGATGCTGGGTGGCCATGGATAAATTACTTTCCCACTCCAGGTTTCAGCTTTTTTTTTCTTTTTTCTGTAAAACAATAAATCTGGATTGCATCTTCTCAAAAGTCCAGTTCTAAATCCTATGATTAGATTACAATTAATATATATATATTTATTATTATGACTCTAAAAATATAACAACCATGCTGAGGCAGCAAGGAAGACCTGGGTTCAAATCTTCTTTGACATATTCACTACCTCTTTGATTAGAAAAGTCATTTTACTTCTCCTGGTCTCAATTTCTTCATCTGTAAATGAGGGAGTTGGACTCAATTAATTTTAAGTTCCCTTTCATTTCTAAATCTACAAGTTTATGAATAGCAATATTTCAATATGTAAAGAAAAGGAAAAGAGGATTGTATATGAAATAATGAACTTCTAACCTGATTTTAAAATATATATATACTTATATATGTATATGTGCGTATATATACACATGTGTATATATATACATATATGTGCATGTGTATCTATAAATGTATATTTATAGATACACATGCACATATATAACATTTGATATGACAGTGACAAAGTTGCCTGTTTGCCTGTTTGCCTGTGGTCTATCCTCTGAACTTCCTTTACTTTTTCTTTATATTTTAAAAAATGTTTTATTGATCCTCCCCCCCCTTTGCTTTTCTTCTTTTGTTTTATATTACTATGACTACACATCTAGTATCCCACACCAAGTAAAAGTCATCAATTATAACAAATAAATACCATCAAGAAAAATTAATTTTGAAATTAGTATTGAAAACTAATATTCATGGATTTATTATTTCTGAAAAATATCATTAAGCTTTTGGAGTCAAGAGTAGGTCATATGACATTAAAGGTATGAAAAGGAAAGGTACTGACATCTACTTTACCCAATCACCCCAAGAACCATGGGACTTTTCTCATCTGATTTGTAGCTAAAATCTTTGATTATTTTCCCCATTAGAATGGGGAAATATCATTAATGGGGAAAATCATCAGAATATGATGAGGTCTTCAAGGACATGGATGGTCTGACTGTTCTCTTTGTATCCTAATTCTTTGCATATTGTAAGCAATTAATAAATGTTTTATTCATTCATGTCATTGTTCAGAGTCTTTAAATATTTAAAGGTGTTTTGTTATACATTATTATAAACATTATATACATTGTTCTCCTGGCTTTGCTCACTATGTTCTATCAATTCATAAAAGACTTCCCAGGTTTCTCTGAAACTAACCCTTTCTCTATTTTTTAAGATGGAGCAATATTGCATTACCTTAATATTCCTTTATAAATTTGTTTAGCTTCTCCCTAATTCATGAGCACTTGCTTTATTTCTAGTTCTTGTATCAGAATATTAAGGAAAATTCATCATGTGGGCCATATCTCCTTTACTGGGGAATTTTTATTTGCCTTTTAACATTTTCTTAAAAGAATGAATTCTTTTTTCTTTTCTCTAGAGGCAGACAGATGGTCCAGATGATATGAAGAAATCCCCCTCCAGCACAGAATGTTTGAAAATTATATCTCTTCCCACTGAATACCTCCTACAAGACATAATTCCAGCTGTCATACACAATCCAGCCTCAAGATAGTTTCATGTCCTCCTGACCTATCACTGCACAGCTTTCTTGATAACTAAAGAGAAAAGAAGGAAATGGTTACTAGATTCAAACTGAGGTCATCACCAGGATTTAAGCGAGGGAGGGCTGTGCAAGGTCACCTGTCTCACTTTCTCTTAGGAACTGACAAAATGCCCTCTGATGCTTATTGTGTTCCAGACACTGAGATCAATACTGAAGGTACAAATAAAAACAAAAAGACAGATAGTTCCTGATTTCAAAGAGTTTATATTTTAATGGGAGAAGATAACACATAAAGGAGATTTGAAAAGCAGAGGGAGCAGAGAGTGAGAAAGACTTTGCAAGAGCATATTGGCAAACTTTTTGTAGTGGCTAGAAACTGGAAACTGAATGGATGTCCATCAGTTGGAGAATGGCTGAATAAATTGTGGTATATGAAAATTATGGAATATTACTGTTCTGTAAGAAATGACCAACAGGATGATTTCAGAAAGGCCTGGAGAGACTTACACGAACTGATGCTAAGTGAAATGAGCAGGACCAGGAGATCATTATATACTTCAACAACAATACTAGATGATGACCAGTCCTGATGGATCAGGCCATCCTCAGCAACGAGATCAACCAAATCATTTCTAATGGAGCAGTAATGAACTGAACTAGCTATACCCAGAAAAAGAACTCTGGGAGATGACTAAAAACCATTACATTGAATTCCCAGTCCCTATATTTATGCACACCTGCATCTTTGATTTCCTTCACAAGCTAATTGTACAATAATTCAGAGTCTGATTCTTTTTGTACAGCAAAATAATGTTTTGGTCATGTATACTTATTGTGTATCTAAGTTATATTTTAATATATTTAACATCTACTGGTCATCCTGCCTTTTAGGGGAGGGGGTGGGGGGGATAAGAGGTGAAAAATTGGAACAAGAGGTTTGGCAATTGTTAATGCTGTAAAGTTACCCATGTATATATCCTGTAAATTAAAGGCTATTAAATAAAAAAAAAAAAAAAAAAAAAAGGAAAGTTAAAAAAAAAAGATAAAAAAAAAAAAAAAAAAAAGAGCATATTGGCAAAGTCCAGAAAAGGAAGGATAGGAAGAAAGTTGGTTTCACTTCCTCAAAATACAAGTTCTGAGAGAAACTTACAGATGGAAGATGGGACCCTACAATATTTGAGAGAAATGAAAAAGAAGGAATTGGAGAATGGTCATAATCATAAGTAATGGAAAACAATATGGTAACCACTCACCACTAAAAAGGCAGCTAGATGGCACAGCAGGATCTGGACTCAAGAAGACTCATCTTCCTGAGTTCAAATCCTTTCTCAAACATTTACTAGCTGTGTGACCCTGAACAAGTCACTTGATTCTGTTTACCTCATTTTTCTCATCTGTAAAATGAGCTGCAGAAGGAAATGGCAACCAGTCCAATATGTTTTCCAAGAAAGCTGAAAAGATTGAATCCATTAAAAAAACCTAACTTGTTCCTTTTTTTTTCCTCCATGGAAAACAAATCCATGTAAACAGAAATGACTCTATTATGTGGGATAAATTTTCTCTGTTATGTGTTCTTGAAATCTCAGTCCTATCTTTGATTATTTCTTTTACTTCTTAAATATAATCAGTTGCTTATTCTGGCCAATTCTTTCACAATATTTCTTGTGTCTTTTCCATTCCTATTGTAATCACTATACTCCAAACTCTCATATTTTTTTCTCCTTTCCTTCATAGCTATATTAATATCTTCTATTTTATTAGTTTATTTTTGTTTTTAAAAATAATATTTTGTTTCCTCCAGTTACATATAAAGACAATTTTAAATATTCATTTAAAAACATTTTTTGAGTTTCAAATTTTCTGTCTTCCTCCATCATGAGACAGGAAGGAATTTGATACAGTTTATACATGTTCAATCACATAAAACATATTACTATGTAAGTCATGTTGTGAAAGACACAGAGTCAAAGGAGTAACAAAACAAAACAAAAATACTGAGAGTGAAAAATACTGTTTTGATCTCCAGATTCCATCACTTCTTTCTCTGGATCTGGATAGCATTTTTCATCACAAGTCCTTTGGAATATCCTTGGGAAATTGTACTCCTGAGAATAGCTAAGTCAGTAACAGCTGGTCATTGTGCAGTATTGGTACTACTGTGTACAATGTTCTCCTGCTTCTGCTCGCTTCACTTTGTACCGGTTCCTGGAGATATGTCTTAAATCATTCTGCTAATCATTTCTTATACTTCAACAGTATTCCATCACAATAATATATAACAACTTACTCAGTTATTACCCAATTGATGGGCATCTCTGCAATTTCCAATTCTTTGCTACCGCAAAAAGATTTGTTATAAAAGTTTTTGTACAAATAGGTCTTTCTGCCTTTTTAAAAAAATCTCTTTGGGATACAGATATAGTAGTGGTATTGCTGGGTCAAAGGATTTGCATACTTTATCACCCCTTGGACATAGTTCCAAATTGCTCTCTATGAACAATACACTAGTGTCTCAATTTTCTCACATCTCCTGCAACATATCTCATTTTCTTTTTCTATCATGTTAGCCAGTCTGATAGGTGCACAGTGGTACCTCAGATCTGTTTTAATTTGCATTTTGCTAATCAATGGTGATATAGAACATTTTTTCCAAATGACTTTAGATAGCTTTGGTTTCTTCACTTGAAAATTTCTTGTTGATATCCTTTGACAACTTATTAACTGGGGAATAACTTATAGTTTTATGAATTTTAATTGATTCCCTACATATTTGAGAAATGAGAACTTTGTCAGAGACAATTATAAAAAAAAAATTCCCATTGAGTGGATGCCCATCAATGATGAGCAGGCTGATTTCAGAAAAATCTGGAAAGATTTACATGAACTGATTGATGCTGAGTAAAGTGAGCAGAACCAAGAGAACATTGTACACAGTAAGAGCAAGATTGTGTGATGATCAACTAAGATAGAATTAGCTTTTCTCAACAGTGTGGTAATACAAGATAATTCCATTAGACTTGTAATTCTATGAAGAGAATGCTATGCACATCTAGAGAATTATGGAGACTGAATTCAGATTAAAGCATGCTTTTTTTCATCTTTTTTATTTGGGTTTTTTTCTTGTGGTTTGTCCCTTGTATTCTGATTTTTCTTTCACGACATGAATGATATAGAAATATATTTAAAATGATTGTACATGTATAAATTATATCATATTGTTTCCTGTGTTGGGGAGGGAGGAGGTAAGAGAGGGAGGGAGAAAACAGGTACAACTCAAAATCTTACCAAAAAATGATTGTTGGAAACTATCTTTACATGTATTTAGAAAAAATAAAATACTATTAACTGGAAAAAAATTTTCCCAGCTTTCTGCTTTCCTTCTAATCTTGGTTGCATTGGTATTTGTACAAAACTTTAAAAATTTAATATAATAAAAATTTATTTCTAGTAATGTTCTTTGGCCATAAATTCTTCCTTTCTCCATAGATCTGACAAACTATTTCTTGTTCTCATGTTTATGTTATGTAACTATTTTGATATTGTCTTGGTATATAATATAAGATGCTGATCTATACATAGTTTCTGCCACACTTTTCCCAGAAGTTGTCAAATTGTGAGTTCTTGTCCCCAAAGCTGGGGTATTTGGGTTTATCAAACACTAAGTTATGATGGCCATTTCCTATTGAATCTATCTATTGACCCATCACTTTATTTCTTAGCCAGTATCAGATATTTTTTACGATTTCAGTTTTGTAGTACAGTTTGAAATCTGATATGATTAGGTCAGCTTCATGTTAAAAAAAAATCCCTTGATATTCTTGATCTTTTATTCTTCCAGATGAATTTAGTTAGGATTTTTTCCTACCTCTATAAAATAACTTGTGGTAGTTTGATTGCTATGGAACTGAATAAGTAAATTGGTTGTTTTTGTATTTTTTGAGACTGGATTTCCCTGCTATCTGGAAAAACAGTAACCATTCATAACCTAATCCCTCTGCAGACATACACAAAAGCTTTGACTTTCTAAATTTGTCTGAACTGGATTTCTCCCTCCTTAGGCAACTTGGTGATTTTCTATTCCCTTATCATATTGGTATCAGACTTAATGCAGATACCTAATTAACTTTAGTTGGACAAGTTGTGATATCTGATTATGATGGAATACTACTATGCTATAAGAAAATTTTGATTGCAGAAAAAAAGAATAGACTTGCCCAAAATAATGAAGAGTAAAAAAATAGGAGAGGCACAAGCCTGAAAAAGGACAAATATTTTTATTTATATATTTTTACATTTTTATTTATTTGTTTTTAATATACATTGCTTTATGACGCATGTTTGGAGAGAAAACCCAAAACAAAAGTGAAAAACCATGGGAGAAAAAAGAAAGCCAGAAAAAAGAAGTGAACATAGCATGAGTTGATTTATGCTTAGTCTCCATAGTTCTTTTTCTGGATGCAGATGGTGTTTTCTATCCAAAGTCTATTGGGATTGCCTTGGAAAACAATTTTTTTTAATAGAGAGAAAAGAAAATTCCAGTACTTTAATTCCAGGTAAGAAAAGGAACAAGTGTTCATTAACCATTTACTATGTGCCAGGCAGTAGGTTTTACAAATATCTAATTTGATCTTCACAAGCACCTTGCAAGGTCTGTACTGTTACTATCCCTATTTTCTTCATTGCTCAATCATTGTCAGTCATGTCTGAATCTTTGTGACCCCACTTGCAATTTTCTTGGCAAAAATATTAGAAGGATTTGCCATTTCCTTCTCTAGCACCCCCATTTTATAGCTGAAGAAAATGAGGCAGACAAAAATTAACTGACTTGCCCAGGGTCACACAGTTAGGAGGATTCTCCACCTAGCTGTCTCAATTGTGGAAGAGATCATTGAAAAGATGTTTGGTGAATATCTAGCAAATAATTACAAAGTTAATTTGATTTCATTAGATGCAGATCTTGCCAGACTAAATTCATATTTCTTTTTTTCTCCTTCCTTTCTTCCCTCCCTTTTTCCCTTCTCTCTTTTCTTCCCCTCTCTTCCTTCCCTCCCTTCCATCCTTCTTTCCTTCTTTCCTTCCTTCCTTCCTTCCTTCCTTCCTTCCTTCCTTCCTTCCTTCCTTCCTTCCTTCCTTCTTTTTCTTTTTGCCAGGGACATTACACTGGTAGAAATGGGTAGGAGTCATGGAAAATGTTGTTATTATGTGTTCAAATTTTATCAAGCAGTTGATAAAATAACTCCAAAAAGATGGAAAGGTATGGGCTGAATGGATATGAAATTGGCCAGAGGTCAAAGAAAAATTGTTAATGGTTACTGCCTGCTTGGTACCATGTCTCAGGTAGAATGCTTCATGGATCTGCCTGTCTGGGGTCCTGTGTTATTTGACATTTTTATCAATGACTTGGATAAAGGCATAAGTGACATGCTTATCAGATTTGCAGATGATACACAATTGGGAGGGATAGCTAAAATTCTGAATAATAGAATTAAAATGCCAATGTATCTTTACAAGTAGGAACATTATGCTGAATCTAATAAGATGCAATTTAAAAGGAATAAAGATCAACTCTTAGAATTGCATTTTTTAAAATGACTTTAATAAGTGTAAGATAGATAAGGCTTCAGAAGACAGCTATTTGACTGAAAAAGATCTGGTGATAGTGTACTGTAAGGTTAATATGAGTCAGACTGTCAAAAAGCATTTATTAATCACCTATTTTATTGTGTTTTTTCAACAATGTCCAACTCTTTATGATCCCTTTTGTGGTTTTCTTGGCAAAGACATTGGAATGGTTTGCCATTTTCTTCTCCAGTTCATTTTATAGATAAGGAAACTGAGGCAAACAGGGTTAAATGATTTGGCCAGAGTAACATACCTAATAAATATCTGAGCCAGATTTAAGACGAGTCTTTCTGATGCCCAGGATTGGCATTCTATTCCACTGCACCAATTGACGGGAGGAAAAACATCCTAACAATTAGAGCTATCCTGAAACTGAATGACTTGCCTCAAAAGGGTATTTTTCTCCTCTTTGAAGAGATTTAAGGTTAAATGACCACTTGGTAGACATGTGAAATTGAGCATTCTTTTTTGGGCATAGGCTAGATTAAATGGCTGTCAAACTCTTCTTAAACATCATAATTCTTGATTCTATGAATTTAATTGAATGGTTCCTGACAAAAGGTGAAAGATTACTAGGGCAGAGTGTTATATATTTTAGAAGATAGCAATATCTGTTGTTTATACTTATTTATTTTTCTTTGTTACAAGGGCAGGCTAAATCTGGAAAGGAAAGGGCAAGGTTGTTGTGAGGTTCAAATAAGATAATGGATATAAGACAATTTGCAAAACTTAAAAGTGCTATTATAAATGTCAGTATTATTACTATAATTGATTATTCAGAATTTCTTTTAAAATTGGGTCCAATTCTGTGACTCCATCTAGGGTTTTCTTGGCAAAGATACCAGAGTGGTTTGTCATTTCTTTCTCCAACTCATTATATAGATGAAGAAACTGAAGTCAAACAGGGTTAGGTGGCTTGCCCAGAGTCACCCAGACAATAAGTATCTAAGGCAGGATTTGAACTCAGGAAGAAGTGTATTCCTGGCTCCAGGTTTAACATTTTATCCACTATATCACCCTAGCTGCCCAATTATGATAATAACTAAAAATAATATTATAATTTCATTTGTATAGTACTTATTTTTTGCCAGGCTTATTGTGTGTACATAGTAATTTAGTAATATTTTAAAATTATTTCATTTGAGAATTGCACATGTTTAACATATATTGAATTATTTGTCATCTAGGGAAGGGGGTGGAGGGAAGGGAGGGAAAAAACTTGAAACAAAGTTTTGCAAGGGTGAATGTTGAAAATGCATATGTTTTGAAAATAAAAAGTTTAATAAAAAATTATTTCATTTGATCTTCACAGTAATCCTCGAGAGTGGGTGCTATTTTCTTTTTATCTCCATTTAACAAATGAGGTAAAGTGACTTGCCCTGGATCATACAACTAGTTAGTGTAGTACTTAGTATAATAAATAAATAAAGTGTAGAAAAGATGGATTTTAATTTGGGTCAACCAATTTCAGGTCTAACACTATGACATCTAGAGTCTATGACTATGATTATGATTATGATTGATTAATAGTCAGTTACCAGTCTTCCAGTCTAGTGATGACTTAATTCCCTGAGCCTACTACCAATCTCCTGCCGAATTTAAGCAATGTTTATAAGAGCATTACAGGGGTGTGAAGGAAAATATTTAACAACTAGTTCTCCAGGAAAAAAAAACAAAAAACAAATGCACACACACATTTTAAAGTCTAATCTGCTTTATTAACACTTCCTTAAATCTAGATAATCAACAAAACAATAAATCAAGTCCTGAATTGTAGTATTTCTGATGTTCAACTGCTCATGTTTAAAATTTTACAATGGACTCTCTGGTCTGATTTCATCTGAAATGGCTCTTGCCCTCCACCAGGAGAAAAGATTTTTTTGTTGAACAACCCACAACAATAAAATGTTTTTTAAATGGGTGTGGGAAAAGGAAAAAAAAAAGAAAGTTACATGATAATTTTATTGTATGTTTAAAAGGAATAGCAAGTTGTACATGCTAGATTTTAAGTTTCATCTTCATCCATTTATTTCCTATTCTGCTACATTATGGAAATGCTTGTTTTTATTAAGTTTAGAATATAAATAAATAAGAGAATGTAAGTTTGCAATTTTCTTTACACCAATACCTAGCATAATGCCTTCTACACTGTAAATGTTCAATAACATTATATTGAATGGAATGATGTTTTTAAAATAGAATTTTATTTTTTCTAATTACATGTAAAGACAATTTTTAACATTCATTTTATTTTATTTTATTTTATTTTATTTAATAGCCTTTTATTTACATGATATATACATGGGTAATTTTACAGCATTGACAATTGCCAAACCTCTTGTTCCAATTTTTCACCTCTTACCCCCCCCACCCCCTCCCCTAGATGGCAGGATGACCAGTAGATTAACATTCATTTTAAATAAAATTTTCATTTCCAAATTTTCTCCCTCCCTTTTTACTCTGTCCCTTCCCTAAGATGATAAGCAATTTTATATAGGTTATATATGTGCAATTATGTAAAACATATTTCCATATTAGTCATGTTGTGAAAAAAGAAACAGTTTGCAAAAAATTACAGTTTGCAAAAGGACAAAGGAAAAAAGCGAAAATGCTTCCATCTGTATTCAGACTCCATCAGTTCTTTCTTTGGATTTGGATAGCATTTTCCACCATGAGTCTTTTGGAATTGTCTTGAATCATTGTATTGTAGAGAAGAGCTAAGTCTTTCATAGTTGATCATAGCCCTTTGTTGCTGTCACTGTGTACAATCCTTAGTTCTGCTCACTTCACTTTGCATCACTTCATGTAAGTCTTTCCTGGTTCTTCTGAAAACTGTCTGCTCATCCTTATTTTTTTTTTAATGGAATAATGTTGAATGGAATTAAACTGAATAAAATGGCCTTAGAGAACAATAATAACAACAAAAATTGAATAGTTTCCTATATCAGATTACTTGCTGTCCCGGGAAGGGAGGTGTAAGGGAGAGAGAGAAAAATTTGGAACACAAAGTCTTACAAAAATGAATGTTGAAAAATATCTTTACATGTATTGAAAAAAATAAAATACTGTTGAGGAAAAAAAAATGGAAAAATTCCTTATTTCCTACTAGCTATAAGTAGGAAGAGTCTGGTCAAAGTAAGCAAAAGTTGGAGAGGATGTCTTTAATTTTGCCATTAAAGTTGTCTCCTCATATAAGGCATAAGCTCTCCCAGGGTGGTGTAACATTTGACTAGTAGTGAAGGAAACTTGAATTTGAATCCTAGTTTAGACACTTACAACGTGATTAATCCTGAGCAAGTCACTTAATCACTTTGGGGAAAAACATTCACATTTGCAAAATGGAGATAATAATAACAGACATTTCCTAAGACTGACTGTGAGGATCAGATGATATAATGTATACAAAGTACTTTACAAACCTTAAGATTCTTTATAAATATTAGTTGGTATTATTCTCATATCTACAGAATTTGAGACTAGCATTGTTATTATCCCCTGATTAAGTTGTGAACTTCATTTAAAAGTCATTTCTTCCAGGACATTTTCTCTGCTTGCCAACCCCACTCCTCATCAGAAAATGATCTTTCTTCAAAGAGTACTTTGTCCGTCTCTCATTTGCTTGGGAAGTTTTTGTTTATATTCTGGACATTTGTATATATCTCATCTCTCTTAGTAGATAGTAAGTTTACTGAGGACATGGATCATTTTCTGAATATAATTGTATCTTCTGTGATATCCAGCCCAGTGCCCTGCATATAGTAGATATTTAACAAATGTTTGCTGAATTTGGGTTTAAAAAATTTTTTAAGTAGATTTATATTTTTAAAAAATATTTTATTTTCCCCCCAATTACATGTAAAAGTATTTTTCAACATTCACCTTGTATAAGATTTTGAGCTCCAAATTTTTCTCCCTCCCTCTCTCTCCTCTCCAAGACAGCAAACAATCTGATATAGGTTTTACATGTTCAATCGTTAACATTCATTTAATTTTTTGATATTTTTGATTTCCAAGTTTTCTCTCTTCTTTCCCCCCTCCCTGAGAGGGTAAGCACTTTGACATAGGTAATACATGTATAGAGGTAAATTAAAGGGGCAGCGGTGTCATTTGGGCTTGGAGCTCTCTGCTATTCTGCTTTAAGGAAGATTTTTAGAGTTATGAGCTAGGACCTTCTTGTTTGCTTGTATTTGTGTCCCCAGAGTTTAATGTGCTGTCTGGCACTATAGTAAGTGCTGTGGCTGATGCAGACAGCAGATGATATAGGCACTGAATTTTGGGGTTTGGTCATGTGAAGAAACCACAGTGTCCGTTCTCTTTGGCAAAAGATAGATTTATTTAGGGAAGAGGTTACCAACAAAATGAAGGAACATAATAGATACCAAGAATGGTAAATATAAAATAGAGTTGGGAGAACATAGAAAAGGATTTTAATAATTAAGGATGGAAAGGGCGAGTTCCCTAGTGGAACTTGGAATTCACCAGGAGAATTGGGCCATGCACTTAGTTGGCAGAATGAATTCTGAAAGGCCTTAGCACCCTAAAAGTTAGTTAGCTATTGCACCCAGGGAAAGAACTCTGGGAGATGACTATGAACCACTACATATAACTCCTAGTCCTTCTATTTTTGTCCACTTGCATTTTTTATTTCCTTCACAGGCTAATTGTACCCTATTTCAAAGTCTGATTCTTCTTGTACGGCAAAATAACTGTTAGAACATGTATACTTATATTGTATTTAATTTATATTTTAACATATTTAACATGTATTGGTCAAACTGCCATCTGGGGGAAGAGGTGGGGGAAAAGGAGGGAAAAAATTGGAACAAAAAGCTTTGCAACTGTCAATGCTGATAAATTACCCATGCATATATCTTGTAAATAAAAACCTATAATTAAAAAATAAATAAAAAAATAAAATAAATTATGTAATAACACAAAAAAAAATTAGCTAGCTATAATAAGCAAAAGTGGGGTCAGGGGCATAGTGGGGATAGGAGAGATACCACATGGCATGAGGAAGGGGTAAGGGCAAAGGCACTACAAGATATCGTGCCAGTGGCAGACTGATCCAGAGGGCAGTAGCAATACCATGGGCCGCAAGTTGTTTAATAGGGAAAATTTAACACCAGGGACTTGACATAACTTGGAGGATGGGACCACAGAATTCATCTGACCTTAATTATCAGAGCCTTCTTCCTGGGGATAATTGTTATTAATTCTTCAGTTTCTTTCTACCTGTCACACTCACTATTCAGGACCTCATCAGTAAGTGCTTAATAAATGTTCTATTTGGGGAAAGGGACCTGTATGTGCAAGAATGTTTGTAGCAGCCCTCTTTGTAGTGGCCAGAAACTGGAAACTGAGTGGATGCCCATCAATTGGAGAATGGCTGAAGAAATTGTGGCACATGATTGTTATGGAATATTTTTGTTCTGTAAGAAATGACCAACAGGATGATTTCAAAAAGGCCTGGAGAGACTTACACGAACTGATGCTGAGTGAAATGAGCAGGGCCAGGAGATCATTATATACTTCAGCAACAATATTATATGATGATAATTCTAATGGACGTGGCCATCTTTGGTGATGAGATGAAACAAATCAGTTCCAATAGAGCAGTAATGAATTGAACCAGCAATACCCAGTGAAAGAACTCTGGGAGATGACTAAGAACCCCATTACATAGAATTCCCAATCCCTCTATTTTTGTCCACCTGTATTTTTGATTTCCTTCACAGGCTAATTGTACAATATTTCAGAGTCTGATTCTTTTTGTACAACAAAATAACTGTTAGGGCATGTATACTTATATTGTATTTAATTTATATTTTAACATATTTAACATGTATTTTCAACCTGCCATCTGGAGGAGGGGGTGGGGAAAAGGAGGGGAAAAATTGGAACAAAAGGTTTGGCAATTGTCAATGCTGAAAAATTACCCTTGCATATATCTTGTAAATAAAAAGCTATTAAAAAATAAAAAAAATAAAACTACCAAAAAAAAGTTCTATTTTAATAAAAGTAATCTACAAACAAAATAGATCAGTTTAAAACAGATTTTTTTTTAAAGTCATCTTTCCCACTCTGCTGCTTTAAGTAACGGGTAGGAGCAGGTGCCTGGCTGGGGTGGGGAGGGGTACAGAGGAGGAAGAGGTGGGATGAGGGGGAAAGGATAAATTGACCCGGCTGAGCTGTTCTAGAGTCAGTGCTGGCCATAGCCCGCAGGGCAGTGTAGATATTCAGAAAGGTAGACAATCTCCTCCCCTCAGCCACACTTGGAGCCTTTAGTCACAGTGAATTCTTGCTATAGAGACATAAACTCAGCCTTCTGGTTACATATTCCCCGGCATGTATTTTTAGGGGCTTTGCAGGAGGGTGTGGGTTTCCTGCATCGTGAGATCTGCTGAGAATTTATAGTATGGAGTGTTTTCATTTGACTCATCTTGATGTAAATTGTGTCCCCCTTTAACCTTTGGGGGGGCCCTGAAACTGAGGCTCCCTTTGAGGGGAATTCCTGAGCCTCAAAGCCTGGGAGGGGCCACACCCATTAATGATAAGTAATCTCATTTAATTGGAGATCTTGGACAGGGCGGGTAATCACTACCCTCTATTGAATTGGAGATTAGACCCTCCAACTGCTCCCAGTTTCTGGGCCTGGGCAAACCCTGATAAAGCCTCTGAAGGCTGATAAAAGGTAACTCTGAACCCTGAATCTCTGCAGAAATCCTAACAGGATTTTGCCCATCGATGAAGATATTTTCTTTTCAGTGTAACCCATCTTTGCAATTGTCCTAACAGGATTCTTTGCCCACTAAGAAAGCTGTCTTCTCAGTGCAAATAAATCCCCTCTTGCAACAAACTTCAGGTTTGCAAATTCTTTTGCAAACAATCTGCAACATCATCAGAGGAGTTCTCTTGCCCTCAATTCTTGCACCTTATCATTCTGGCTAATTAGTACTCACACCTGAGTAAGAAGAGGACAAAAGGGGGTGTAGGGAGAGAGAGAGAGACAGACAGATTCAGAGATATAGAGAGACACAGAGAAAGACAGAGAGACACACAGAGAGAGACAGAGAGAGACACAGAGAGAAAGACAGCCAGAGAGAGAAAGAGGAGAGAAAGAGAGAGAGAAGAGAGAGAGAGAAAGAGAGAGAGTAGAGAGAAGAGAGAGAGAGGAGAGGAGAGAGTGGAGAGAAGAGAGAGAAAGAGAGAGAAGAAAGAAAGAGAGAGAGGAGAGAAGAGAGAGAGAGGAGAGAAAAGAGAAAAAGAGAGGAGAGAAAGAGAGATGAGAGAGAGGAGAGAAGAGAGAGAAAGAGAGAGAGGAGAGGAGAAGGGAGGAGAGACAGAAACAGAAAGAGAGAGAGAAAGAGAGAGAGAGAGACAGAGAGAGACAGAAAGACAGAGAGACAGAAAGACAGAGACAGAGAGAGACAGACAGAGAGACAGAGACAGAGACAGAGAGACAGACACAGACTTATACACCCAAACACTGAGACTGAGACAAAGAAACACAGAGGCCCAGACAGACAGATTTAGCAGAACCTAGAAATAGAGACAGAGACAGAGAGCGGGAGACCCCCCCTCACCCTGTGAGGCCTGAATTCTGTTCTGAAGTGGGGGCTGAGGTCTGAGTGGTTTTCTGAAGAAATGCATAACAAAGAGCATAGTTTGAACTGGCTGCTGGCTCCACACTGGGGATGGTTATGTAATAGCTCACTCCTGGAGCAAAGGCACACCTTGCTCAGGTTCCTAGGACCCCATCAAAAGCAATTGATCTTTGACCTTATTTATTTTTCCAGTTTATTCTGTTATCCGGGAGAGCCTAAGGCTCCTTCAGTAAAGGCTTTGGTTGGAAATAGGCCTTGGGAGATCCTGAAGCTCATTAACTCCTAATGATAGGAACTGGCTTGATCAGAGCAAGTGAATGAAGCCCTTGGAGAGGCCTGGCGTGGGGCTTGTCCCTCTGGCACCACAGGAACTCACCAGTTGTTCTGCTCACTTTTTACTCTCTTTTCTGTCTCATTCGCTCCCGAGAGTTCAGCAATTGCCTTTATGCAGATGACTCCCTATCCAGACTGAATCTCTCTGACTCGCATTACTACTTGTCTGCTAGAAGACTCCCGCTGAATGTCCTGTGCAGGTTCTCCAACTGTAGATTTTTTGGTTCTTATCAGTGATTTTTCATCTGTGAGAAGAATATTCAGGAGAAAACTTCCTGTTATGGCTTTGACTGTTCATGACCCCATTTGGGGTTTCCTTGGCAAAGATCCTGGCGTGGTTTGCCATTTCCTTCTCCAGTTCATTTTACAGATGAGAAAACTGAGGCAAACAGGATTAAATGATTTGCCCAGGGGTCCACTACTAGTAAGTGTCTGAGGCTGGCTTTGAATTCAGGAAGATGAGTTTTCCTGACTCCAAGCCCCCTATACACTGTACCACACCACAGTTACACAATGTATAGTTTTCTGAGGACACTGAGAAATTAAATGATTTTCCAGGTTCATACAAAAAGTTTGTGTCAGAGGCAGGTCTTGAAGCCTGTCTGTCTATAATGTTATGTTACCTCTTCTCAAACTTAAAATATCCCAAATGGAAGTTATCTCTCTGCCCCTCTTACCCACAAACTATTCATCTCTAAACTTTACTATCTCTGATGAGGACGTATCAATATTCTTTCCTCACACTAATCCATCCTCCACTCAACTTCCAAAGCAATCTTCTTAAAGCACTAGTCTGACTATGTTATTCCTCTACTCAATAAACTTCAGTAGCCCCCCATTACCTCTAGGACCAACTATAAAATCTTGTTTTTTTGCACTTTATTCCCATTCATGTACCCTATGACACTGCTCTTCTTGTTTTTCCTTGCTTATGGCACTGCATTTCCATCTGGCCTTTCCACCATGTTGTTCAACCTTTGTTTACTAAGAATGACATTATGAGATGATATTTTGTCTTGCACTTGAATTGAAGTGAGACAAATTTGCACAAAGGCAACCTCACTATCTCTTCCAGTCATCTAAGTCCTAAGGCAGGACAAAAATCAAGGCAAATATGGGGTGTTCAGGGAGGATGAGCACCTCTGATGTGAGGGCTTGCTGAGCCCTTTTCAAGGATGCTTATCTACCTTTGGGGTCCACCTGATTCACCCAACTCTCACCCATGACTTCAACAAACTAGTGTTCATGATGTGGTCCCTTTAAGAAACTGTATTTCCTTTTGATCGGTTATCCCTTTCAGATTCTTCCTGGGCATATTCTCCCCAGACAAATTATCTTTCCAGGATGCCAGAACCTTTGATTCAATTAGAAATCCTGATCAAAAAGTACCACTTTGAAGTGTTGTTAATTCCAATAGGAGATCCGGGATGATAAGAATCTAAGCCTGGGAATCTAGATTGTCCCAGCTCCCCAACCTGGTCTGACAGGTTGTCCTAACCCCCCAAGTCTGACTTGCTCGGACTGTCCCAGCCCCCACTAAGACCCAATATAACAGCTTCCTTCAAGGAAGGTCTTTTGCAGATAGACTAAGTATCTCACCCAGCTGCCAGGACCTTCTGTCCACTGAGAAAGCATTCTCAGTGCAAAACTCCATTTTCCAATAGATCTGCCACTATAGAAGTCAGTCTCTTGGTAAACTGATTTCTATCCAACAATCAACTTTAATATTTCAAGTAATAATTTGGGAATGAATAAATTCTTTCACTCCTAAAACCTGCGGTCAATTTAAAGGGGATTCTTAAGGTCCACTAACCTCTAGACCACCAGGAATCTAGACCACTCAAACCACATCATATTTATGGTTCCCTGACCAGGAATCCCGAAAATCTGGACACTCAGAACCACTTTGGGTTTTGAGCTGTTGGAGCAGTATTCTCCTGGTGAAAATACTTGCATTCTCAGACAAAAGGCCTTCTTTTGTCTCACTCTATCTCTAAAGATAGTGGACACCCAGACCGGGTTTGGGCTGTGAGCAGTATTCTCTCTGTATCTAGAGACGTCTAGACACACGACAGATGCTGCAAGAATTTGGGAAAACTAAGTTTTTATCTGTCCACAATCTAGAAACACCTCTGCCTCTAAAAATTCTTCCTTGAGCAGAAATATTGGGCTTGAGAAAAATCCCCAACTGGAAAGCTTAAGATGCTTAGATTTTGCTGGAAGGGAATCAAAAACTCCCTCTGTCCAGCCCCTCCAGTGACATAGGACCTTCCTTTGCATCTCAAGGCACTCCTCCTATATTCCTTTTTCTCTCACCAGACCTGAATCCTGGACCTTCCAGCTTTTCCAGGATTCTGATTTTAAAGCCCTGCCCTCGGGCAGAAACTCTGAGACACAGAGGAAGTGTCTCTCTAAGAAAGCTTAACCAAGGAGAAACCTGGCCATTACTCTGGCCAGCACGCTCTTTGATCTGCCCTGGGGAGAAACTTAGGAGGAGCCAAGTTTGAGCCCTCAAGCTTCTCCCACTCCGCTGGGAGCTCCTGGGGTCTTTAATGATCAGTTAACCATGAGGAGAAAGGTCACTGAATTGGGGCGAGCTTGGGAGACATGTCTCTACTCTTGGCTGCTACTCCCAGGAACTATAGGGGTTGATCCGTCTCTCCTTAATGTCTTGTTCTGCAGCAAGATTTTGGGATTTGGTCAGCTCCCCCTCCCTCAAGCTCCGTCTTGGAATCGACAGAGGAATCCAGGTAAGAACATTGCATTTCTTTCTCCCTCACTCTCGCTGGGCACCTCTGGTCTTCCCTCCCCCTCCCCATAGAGTGGGGATCACAGAGAACCCAAGGCCTTTTTCAGACCTCTCCCATATGGCTTGGCAACCTGTCACTTAAATGCTTTTATCCTGTTCCCTTATTGGGGTCCTGTACAGTGGAGAGATTGAGGACTCAATCTTATCTTCTCAAATCTCCGGAAAAGTTTTCCATCAACTTTTAAACTAACAGAAGTTTACCTGCAGCCTGGGCACGCGGACCCCTCTCCTCCCAGAAACTTTGCCTGGCTCTTAAAGGGACCTCAGCTTCTAGCCCCCTCGGGAAGCACGCTCGTCCCATACATTTTAAAACGGGACTCGGTTTCCCTGATTTGGTCATCCTTCCTTAGAGCAGTGCCTCTTGTCACAGCCTTTTAACTGAAGAAGACTCAAAACTATGCTTTTGCATGCTCACGGGCAGGGGTCTTCAAACTATGGCCGCGGGCCAGATGCAGCAGCTGAGGACTATCATCCCCCTCACCCAGGACTATGAAGTTTCTTTATTTAAAGGCCCACAAAACAAAGTTTTTGTTTTTACTATAGTCCGGCCCTCCAACAGTCTGAGGGACAGTGAACTGGCCCCCTATTTAAAAAGTTTGAGGACCCCTGCACGGGGCTGTCTACAAAGACAGGGGATTCCGAAGTGCTTTTGGATTTTTCCCTCCAGTATGTGTGTTTTTGTATCAGATGTCTCTGATAGCTAGAATTCATTCTCCTTTCCTCAATTCCTAACTTCCTTCCATACACACCTCAGGCACTGGGGGCCTGCTTGGATCTGTGCAGTTGCTAGCAATCCCTTTTTGAAATTACTTTGTGTTTCTTTTATATAAGAGATGTATGAGTCTATGGAAGAGATACACACACACACACACACACACACACACACACACACACAAACCCTTATAGAGATTAAAAGATTTGAGAGACAGTTTCTGGGTAATTTAGTCACTTTATTAATAAGCCTGGTCATTTATTCATAAAAGAATGGCCATTGGCCATCTTTTTTAGATAAAAGACCCCTCATGGTGGTAGACTCACAATTTATATGTTCTTTTGGAAGACGTGATACCCAATTCTGACTGGTTAACAATTAATGAAAGAAATGAGAGTTTGAGACTAACATCATGTCATCCTTGGACAGAGAGACTATCTCTATACCAAGACCACCTCCAGCCTTGGGAAATCTTTTCAAAGGATTTATACCCCACTCAAGCCTGAACAGAACTCAACATCTACCCTGCCTGGATGAGGTGTTGAAGAGGAATGTTAGTTCAATCTCGTTATTAGCACAATATTTCAAGAGACTGAAATTTTTTTTAACTCTTTTTTTTCTTTTTTAAAAAATCTATTTTTTTTTTAAAAACACACATTGCTTTCTGAATATGTTGGGAGAGAAAATATCAAAGGAAGAGAGAAAAGCTATAGGATAGGAAAAAAAAATCCAGAAAAAAGAAGTGAACATAGCACCTGCATTTTTCAGATCCCAAACCAGAAACCTCATTCTATTCTCTGAGTGCTTCACTTGTGTATAAGAAAGTAGATAGCATGTTTCATTATGAGCCCTCTGGAATCATGGTTGGTAATTTGACCAGAATTCTTAAATCTTTCCAAGTTGTTTGTCTTTTTAACACTGTTGTTATTATAGAAATTCTTCTCTTGGTTCTGATCATTTCATTGTGCATCAGTTAATGCAAGTTTTCCAGGTTTTTTCCAAAACCATCCCCTTTATCACTTTTTAGAGCATAAAAGTAGTCTATAGAATAACTCTTTCAGACTTTGCTCAATTGATGAGTGCTCCCTCAGATTTGCACTCTTTTTCATCACAAATAGAGTCATAGATATTTTTTCCACATTCTTAATTAAAATTTGTCTTCCTTAGAATGATTCTCTCCTTAAAGTATTGGCCAAAATCACATTAGGTAAGCATTGGAGGTGGGATTTGAACTCACATCCTGTGTGTTATAGATCAGTGCTTCTCAAAGTGTAATCCAAAGAATCCTGGGAGTCTCTGAAACCCTTTCAGAGGGTCTACAAATTTGAAATTAACTTTTATTTCTAATATAGTAAATATCTAAAAATATAATCTACATAAACAAAAACTTTTTGGACAGATTCTCAATAATCTTCAATAGTATAAAGAGATACTGAGAACAAAAATTTCAAAATCATTATTATAGATTTTTAAAATTCCTTATCCTTGCTATTATTGTTATCAAATAACAGTTGTTATTTGACTCTTTATGATCCCTTTTGGCAAAAAATATTAGAATGGTTTTCCATTTTCTTCTCCAGCTCATTTTACAAACGAGGAAACAGCAGTTTTGTTAGTGTCTGACATCAAATTTGAACTCAAGAAGAATTTTTCTGACTCCAGGTCACAAACTCTATCCACTGTACCACATAGTTGCCTTATCTTTATTATAGGTAATAAATTAAACCATTTAATTTTTTTAGATTTTGATTTCCTTTTATGTAAAGTGATGGAGTTAAATTATATGGCTTGAGCTGTCTTACAACTCTAATCCTATCAATCTATGGCTTGTAATATGTATGCTGCTTTTGCTTTGGTCCTATAGTACTAAGCAAAGTGAAAGGAATATTGTAATTGCATAATAAATATTTGTTGATTGATTATTAACAATAGAAATAATACTTGATGTTTGACACTTTTTACTATAAGGTTTCTAAACTTATCTCTAAATAATCCTTTTTTTATGCCCTACAACCTATGCAAATTGTGTTTCTAACTTTACTCTGACCCTATCTTAACTTTTCCTATATCTTTCTATTGAAGATACCATTTCCAATGCCTAGTACCAACTGGTTGAACTCTCATCTCCATCTATTGAAATCTTTTTTATTCAAAGCTTAGATTTTGTGGCCTACTGACCTAGAGTTCAGAAAGACTTATCTTCCTGAATTGAAATCAGGCTTCAAATACTTACTAGCTTTAATACTTTGAGCAAGTCATTTAACCATTTTACCTCAGTTTCCTCATCTGTAAAATGAACTGAAGAAGGAAAATAGCAAAGAATTACAATATCTTTGACAAGAAAAACCCAAATGGCGTCATGAAGAGTTGAACATCACTGAAAATGACTGATCGATGACAATTTAAAGCCCAGTGTGTCTCCTCCATGAAAATTTTCCTGATCCCATCCAACTGAAAAGGTCCTTCCTTCAATCAATTAATCAGCAAGTATTTTATAAGTACCTAATAGGTGCCAGGAATAGTGACAAGATAACAGAATCAAAACAATCCCTGCTCTCAAGGAGTTTATATTTTAATTCCTCTAATCACTTCCATCACTCTTTTTGTAACTTCTCCTATGTACAAAATATTTTTATAAGTTGTATGTCCATTTTTGCATACATGGACCATTCTTTCCTCCCAACCAATAGACCATGAGCATCTTGAATACAGGAATTGTACTGTGCTGCTTTTTATCCTTCCTCCTCCATTGTCTTGCATATTATAGCTCCTTTTCTTTTTGCTGAGGCAATTGCTGAGGCAAAGTTAAGTGACTTGCCCAGGGTCACACAGCTAGGAAGTATTAAGTGTCTTTGAGGTCACATTTGAACTCAGGTCCTCCTGACTTCAGGGCTGGTTCTCTATCCGCTGCACCATCTAGCTGCCCCTCCTTTTCTTTACATAAAAAAGATGGCATGAAATTATCAATGTTCAGTTCTTAGCTCAGAGAATAACATTTATCCCAACTCTTTTCTGATCTTGAGAGGAAAAGGTTCAGCTCTTTGGATAGAGTTAAGTTTTCAGGATTCTATGTTAATTGAATTAATAATTTTTTAAAAGTACATTTGTATATACTTTAATTTCAAAGTAACATTATTCATATAATATCATCAGGGAAATATTTACTTTCAAAAAAAGACTTACAGGGATTCAGGGAGGTCAACAGTCAGAGTGGAGGGGGAAGAGTATTGCATGTGGGACTGAGGGAGAAAATGCTCAGAGCTATATTTTTCCCTGAATAGCCAGGTCAGTATTATTGGATTGAAGAATAAGAAGGTAGGAGGGTGCTAAATTATGAAGGTCTTTGAATGCCAAACAGAGCATTTTGCATTTGCTCCTGGAGGCAATGAGGAGCTGTTGGAGTTTATTGAGTGCAGGGAGGTGAGTTGACATGATCAGACCTGAATTTTTAATGGAGTTTTTTCCTCCTAAGATTTTTGGTGTTTTTAGGCTTTTTAAAAAATTAGTTCTTTCATTCACTTTATTAAAGGTCTTTCCCTTAGAATAGACCTCAAGGTGTGTAGGATTCTTACCACATCAAGAATTCACATTTTAGTCTTAGATCTCTGCTTCAAGTAACTTCTCAAATAATTGAGACAGGACAGTTGGATGCCATTTCCCTTTCCTATAGGTTCAGTGCAAATGAACATGCTAGAAACTGATGACAGAAGCCACTGGGACAGTCCCCTTGGACCAATTCTTTGTCAGTAACCAATTTTCTTCTATCCATTTAATTAATCCATCACATCTTAGGGTTCAAACATCTCATGTCATGTAGTGATGTGTAGTGATACCTCAGAGTTGTCTTAATTGCATTTCTCAGATAGCTTTTCTTTGTTTTTTTTTTTTATAAAGGCTTTTATTTTCAAAACATGTGCATAGATAATTTTCAACAAACACCCATGTAAAACCTTGTGTTTCTAATTTTTTCTTCCTCCCCTCCCTTTACTCCCTGCCTTAGACAGCAAGTAATCCATTATATGTTAAATATGTGCAATACTTCTATGCATATTTCCATAATTATCGTGCTGCACAAGAAAAATCAGCTCAAAAAGGAAAAACAAATGAAAAAGAAAACAAAATGCTAGCAAACAACAAAAAAAGAGAAAATACTATGTTGTGATCCATACTCACTCCTACAGTCCTTTCTGGGTGCAGATAGCTCTCTCCATTAAAAAACCATTGGAACAGATCTGAATCACCTCATTGTTGAGAAGAGCCACATCCCTCAGAATTGATCATCTCATAATCTTATTACTGTCCTACAGTGTTTTCTTGGTCCTACTCACTTCACTTATCATCAGTTCATGTAAGTCTCTCTAGGTCTTTCTGAAATCATCCTGCTGATCAGATAGCTTTTCAAACAACTTTTAAATCTATTATCCCTTGTGTGCCACAATGATTCCCTCTTTTTTTTTTTGAGGCAATTGGGGTTAAGTGACTTGCCCAGGGTCACACATTTAGGAAGAATTAAGTGTCTGAGGTAAGATTTGAACTCAGGTCCTCCTGACTTCAGAGCTGGTGTTCTATCTACTGCGCCACCTAGCTGCCCCAATGATTCCCTCTTAAGAACTAAAAAAAAGTATAACTGACAAGGAATGGAATGACTTCTCGGTCACCCAGACCCAAGAGCCTTTGATTGCTGTTTCCACTTCTTAATTGCAAGTTTAGTGAACTGTCAGTTCAAAATAATAGCATTAAAATATATAATTAATGAGTTTCCAAATGATCCCAAAAGTTTCATTTCTCCACTTTGGGTGGGGGAGATCAAAGTTCCTCAAATAGCAGTGCTGCAGTTTCACAGTACCCTGTCAGTAAGACTCAGTTCCAAAGAACTTCACAAAGATCTACTAAGAGGATTTTGCCATGTCTTCTTTTCAACAATAAGTAAGTCTTACTTACTATTATTATTTTTCTCTAGTTAAAAATTTTAATAATCATATAATAGATATATTTATAATGTAACCATATTCAAGTTGAAACCAGGAAAAAAAAAAACCTGATTCAGCAGCTTTTATTAGCTTTCTTGTATTTAAAACACCACCAATTAATTGATAATAATTTAGTTAAATACTTTTCAAGCATCAATTCATAGAAATTTATCTTATTAATCTATTAATTTGTCTTATAACCCCTTGCATTTTCATGCTAATCATACTAGTTTATGTAGTGCTTACTGTGTGTTGGGCTTTATCTAGGTCTCAAAAAGATGCTTGTCTGTTTTTAGTAATAATTTAAAATATTTAGTCAATAATTTTTCACTTTGTTAATATTCCATGCCAATTAGAAATTGTTCCTAAAAACAGGGTAGATTGTATTCCTACAAGGCCCCAGTACTACAGAGTTCATCTTTAACATGAGTCAGGCACTACACTAAGCATTTCACAACTATGTATTTCTCCCAAACAACTTTGGGACAGAGTATAAATATTTATTAGCCCCTTGTACATGCTGAGACTGATTAAATTCTTCTAATTTAATACAACAAAATTTTCAACTTAATCAATAATTGATTTATTATTATATTCATCCCGTGTAAGGGGGCAGAGCCAAGATGGTGGAGAGTAGATAGATCTTTGAGCTCTTCTTGGCTTCCCTCAGATCAATACCAAATCAAACCTCTAAATGGGTTTTGGAGTGATAGAACTCACAAATATTTGGAGTGTAATAAATTTCCGGCAGGGATATTTTGGAATAACTTCAGCAAAGATCTATTTCAATCAGGCAGTGGGGAAGGGGGACCAGGTATTGCAGACCAGTGCAGGTGCAGTGAGACTGAGGGTAGAGAAGCTTCCACATGCTGGAGGAATCTAGTGGGAGGTTCATAGCTAAAATACAGAAGCTTTTGTTACACTATTCTAGTTCAGAAGCCAATGGATCAGCGGACTAGCTGTGGGATGTCCAATACAATTGCAGAAGGCAAGTACTGAGCCCTTGAAGCCAAAGTATAATGCAGGATTTGACCATACTGGCCCAGCCTGGGAAGGAAGCCAGAAGCACCAGCCCTAGGGAAGTGTGAGGCTGCTGTTACCTGTGTAGAAAGCTTGGCACAATCTCCCTTTTGCCCTAAGAGCAGAAGTCAACCTTTAAAAATAAGCAAAAAAGCAAAAAGAGCTCTGACCACAGATAGCTTTTATGGAGAGAGGATAGAATAGACCTCAAACCTAAAGGCAAAACATTTCTAGATGAAGCCTCAAAAGAGTAATATGAATTAGCTTTCATCTCACAAGGCTCTCTTGGAAGAATTCAAAAAGTATCTTAAAGATACTTAGAGAATTAGAAGAAAAATGGGGAAAGGAAATGTGAGTTCTGAAAAAGGAAACACAGAAATTGTATGAAAAAAATCACTCCTTAAAGAATAGTTTTGGTGAAATGGGGGGGAAAAACTCCTTGAAAAATAGAATTATTGAAATAAAAAAGATGAACAAAACAACTCATTTAAAAGTTCAGTTGGTCAAATGCAAAAGGAGATTAAAAAGTTAATTGAAGAAAATAATTCACTAGAAATTAGAATTGAACAAATAAAAGTGAAGGACTCAATGAGACATCAATAATCAAAAAGAGTTGTCAAGAGATGAACACATCATCTTCCCATATAGGTATGTAAACATTTTAACTTTTAAAAAAACATTTTTCCCCTTCCTTTTTTTTTTTATCTTTTTATGTTTCTCTTGAGTTCTATATTTGAAGAATGAATTTTCTGTTCAGCTCTGGTCTTTTTTATAAAAAATAAATGAAAATCCCCTATTTCATTGAATGTCTATCTTTTCTCCTGAAAGATAATGCTTAATTTTGCTAAAATAGTTGATTTTTGTTAGGGTTATGCTTAGAGAGTATGGGTATAATTTGACTTTACTATGATGATATAAAATAGAAGCTATGTGTGGAAAAAGGATTGTACTAGAGGGAAAGGGAATGTTAGGTAAAATGGGGTAAATTACATTACTTGAAGATGCAAAAAAACCAACCCTATTACACAGTTGAGGAAAAGAAGGAAAGGAATGAGCACTGTGTGAACCTTAATCTCATTGGATTTGGCTCAAAGAGAGAATATCAGACATATTTAGTTTACTGTAGAAATTTGTCTCATCCTTTAGGGAAGTAGGAGAAGAAAGAAAAAAGAAAAAGGGGAGATATGAGAAGGGAGAACAGAACTAGAAGAGGAAAAGGATAAGAAAGAGGAAGGCAGATTGAGGGAAGTGGTAGTCAGAAACAAAATTTTGATTGAAGAGGGAAAGGGGGAAAGGAAAGAGAAAAATATAATTTGGGGAAAGATGGTGGGAAATAGTAATTTTAACTGTGAATGTGAACTTCAGGGATGAATTCTCCCATAAAACAGAAGTGGATAGCAGACTGGATTAAAAGCCAGAATCCTACAATATGTTTAATCCTACAATGCGTTTATAAGAAATACATTTAAATCAGAGTTATACACAGAGTAAAAGTAAAAGACTAGAATAAAATCTATTATTCTTCAGGTGAAGTAAAAAAAAAAAAAAAAAAAAAAAAAAAAAAACCAGGGGTTGCAATCCTGATCTCAGATCAAGCAAAAGCAAAAATAGATCTAATTCAAAGAGATAAGGAAGGAAACTGCATCTTTCTAAAAGTAGTATAGATAACAATACTAAACATATATGCATGAAGTTGTATAGCATCCAAGTTCCTAGAGAAAAAGTTAAGAGAGCTACAAGTAGAAATAGACAGCAAAGGGGAAGTCAACCTTGCTCTGTCAGAACTAAATCAAACCACAAAATAAATAAGAAAGACATTAAGAAGGTAAATAGAATTTTAGAAGAGTTAGGTATGATAGACCTTTGGAGAAAATTGAATGGAGACAGAAAGGAATAGAATTTTTCTTGGTAGTCCATGGAACCTACATAAAAATTGACCATGTATTAAGTCATAAAAACCTCAAAATCAAATGCAGAAAGGCAGAAATAGTAAGTGCATATTTTTCAGATCATGATGAAATAAAAATTACAGGTAATAAAGGACCAGGGAAAAATAGACCAAAAACTAATTAGAAACTAAACAATCTAATCCTAAAAATTAGTGGGTGAGATCATAGATACAATTGATAGTTTCATCCAAGATAATGACAATAATGAAGCAACATACCAAAATTTATGGAATGCAGCCAAAGTGGTTCTTAGAAGAAATTTTATATTGCTAGATACTCACATGCATAAAATATAATTTTTATTCATGGTATTTAAATCTCTCTGTCTCTGTCTCTCTTTCTGTCTCTCTTTTCTCTCTTTAACAAGGGTCCATTATTTTTAGTTAGTTCATATTAAAGAAAATTCATAGTAACACTCTCAACTCCCCATTACTGCTTCTTTATTTCTTTGAATTACCCAAAATACCAAATTTTCTAAATTATTAATCCTTTAGCATAACTATTTAAGCAGAACAAGGAGATAATCCTTTTTCTATTAATCACTTAATATGTCTTTGTTAAATTTCTACTTGTTTTATGATTTTTTGTACATATTTTGTAAATATTTCATTTTTTCCAATTATATGTAAAGATAGTTTTCATAAAATTTTGAGTTCCAAATTTTTCTGCCTTCTTCCTTTCCCTTTCCCCAAGATGGTAAGCAATCTGATATTTCCACATTAGTAATGTTGTAAAAGATGAAATACACAAAAAAAGGGAAAAACCACACACACACACACACACACACACACACACACACCTCAAAACAAAAAAGTGATAATAGTATGTTTCCATCCGCATTCAGACTCCATAGTGCTTTCTCTGGATGTGGATGTCATTGTCCATCATGAGCCTTTTGGCAATTGCCTTGGAGAGTAGATAGCTAAGAGCTAAGTCTGTCACAATTGATCATCACACAATGTCACTGTTACTGTGCACAATGTTCTCCAATTCTGCTCGCTTCACTAAGTATCAGTTCATGTAAGACTTTCTAGGTTTTTCTTAAATCATCCTTTCTTATAGAACAATAGTATTCTGTCACATTCATATACCACAACTTGTTCAGCCATTCACCAAATGATGGATGTTCCTTCAGTTTCCAATTCTTTGCCACCACAAAAGAGCTGCTATAAATATTTTTGACCACGTAGGTCCTCTTTCTTTCTTATGATCTCTTCAGGATATAGACCTTTGCTGGATCAAAGGGCATGCACAGTTTGATTGCCTTTTGGGCATAGTTCCAAATTATTCTCCAGAGTAGTTGGATCTGTTGTGATGTTATATTGATTGAGGAAAGAAGATATATAGCAGCTGTCAAAGAGACACTGCTTTTAAAAAATTCCTAATTATTATCTATTTTAATGGAACCAAACATTCTTTCTTTGATTCCTCTAATCTTTATTTCTCAACCATACAGATGACTTAGTCTTTACTCCACTGAATTTGCTTTACACTTAAGCACAATTTTTTTTTACACAAAACCAATTAACTACAATACTATCATCCTATTTTGGGTTTCTTAGTGTTTACAAATGCACTATTCATACCAATTACTTCAAGGACATTTGGGGGGTTAGAATTGGTTACAATCACATGGTTTTGGTAAGTGATAGGCAAAGAGACCCCCAAAACAACTCACCCAGCACAAAGTACCTCATTGTCTTTTAACCAAATGTAGTCCTGCTTATCACTTTTAATTAGATCTATTTTTAATTCTGTATTCTTTGAGGTCATGATTGCTCCCCCTCCTTTTTTTTTTTTTACTTCAGCTGAAACATAATATATTTTGTTTTAGCCTTTTATCTTTAGTCTGCCTGTGTTTCGCTATTTCAACATATTGTAGGATTCTGTTTTTTAAATCCACTCCTGTTTTATGGGTGAGTTCATACCAATAATATTCACAGTTATGATTATTTCCTGTGTATTACCTCTATCCCACTTTTTCCCTGTTTATATTTTTCTCTCTCTCCTTTCACTCTATCCCTCCTCACCAATGTTTTGCCTCTGACCACTACCTCTTTCAATCTATCCTCCCTTCTTTCAGCACTTCCCCCTTTTCTTGTCCCTTTCCCCTCCCCCTTCCCTATAAAGTAAGATAGATTTCTATAACAACTAAGTGTGTATATAATTTCCTCAGTCATTAGCCAAATCTGATGAGAGTAAGGTTCAAGCAAAATTACTCCTTTTTTCCTTTACATGCATCTTTCCATTTTCCTTTACATGCTTCAGGGGGCTATATCTGCTCTTAAAGCACTTAATATGCTTAGTTTGTTGTTAATCATTTTTTAGTTGCAACTGACTCTTCATGACTCTATTTGGAATTTTCTTGACTGATTTGTCATTTCTTTTTCCAGCTCATTTTACAGATGAGGAAACTAAGGTAAACGGGGCTAAATGATTTGTCCTGGATGACACACCTAGTAAGTTTCTGAGTCAGGAATTTGAACTCATGAAAATGAGTCTTTCTGATTCCAAGCCCAGTGCTTTATCCATTGTGCTACTTGGCTGTCTCTAATATATTCAATAAGCACATTCAGTCCCTTGGCTATAATCTTACCCTTAATCTGCCTGTTTGCAACAATACAAATAAATTGAGTAACATAACAAACTTGTCCAGTCTTGCTATGGTAACACCTGTGGGACATTTCTTGCTGAACTGTACTGATACCCTTGATAGCTTTATCCTTCTTGGATATTTGCACACACAAAGCCACAAGTTCAGGGAGCAGCTAGAAGGCTCAGCAGGTAGAGAGGAAGCTCTGAGTTCGAATCTAGCCTCAAACACTTACTAGACTGTGTGATCCTGGGAAAATCACTTAATCCTGTTTGCCTTAATCCACTGGAGAAGAAAATTGCAAATCACTAATATCTTTGCCTAAAAAACCCACAAAGGATGCTTTGGCTATGAGTTCCAGAAGATTCAGATATGACTGAGCAAAAACAACAGATGAGAGAAAACACCATGTTTTTGAAAGGGTTTATTCCATTTGATAAAAGGTCAAAGGATACAGACAATTTTCAGATGAAGAAATTAAAGCCATTTCTAGTCTTATAAAAAATGCTCTAAATCACTATTGATCAGAGAAATATAAATTTAGACAACTCTGAGTTACCACTTCACATCTCTCAGATTGGATAAAATGACAGGAAAAGATAATAATAAATGTTGGAGTGAAGTGGTTTAGGGAGGATGTAGCAATAAGTCTAAGGCTATCTGATCTGGTCTTGGGAGTGCTGTAGTTCCACAGATAATGCAGGTTATCAGATAACAATCTGTTGACCAGTAATAAAAAAGTTTCTGAGATCATAATGGGGTGCATATAGGATTACTCCTCAACTCCACCTCTAAGACCACTCCTCAATTCTACCTGTAAGCCGTAAAATTAGGATATCACTGACATGAAGTACCTGATCTCTCTTTTCCCTATAAATATCTCTTCTTGCTTCTGATTCTTTGCTAAATTCTTTTGGAACTTACCCCGCTTTAATTGGTGTTACAATTATAATAAACTTTGCCTCTTGACTTGGAGATGGATCCAAATCTGAAAATTTTTTTGAAATACCTTGAGACACTGGTCAGGAAACCCTAATCTTTTTGGGGTCTCTTTGAACCCCAATAGGACAGGATGTGGGAAAAGTAGAATATTAACACACTATTGATGGAATTGTGAAATAATCCAGCCATTCTGGAGAGGAATTTGGAACTATGCCCAAGGGGCATAAAACTGTACATGCCCTTTGACCCAGGAATATCCCTATGGAGTCTGTATCCCAAAAAGATCATAAAAGAGGGGAAAGGACCCATATGTGCAAAAATGTTTGTAATATCTGTTTTTGTACTTTCAAGGGACTATAAATTGATTAGATATTCATCAGTTAAGGAATGACTGAATAAGTTATGGTATGTGAATGTAATGGAATATTATTGTTCTTTAAGAAACTATGAACAGGCTAATTTCATAAAAGCCTGGAAAGAATTACATTACTGATGCTGACTGAAGTGAGCAGAACCAGCAGAGCAGAGTACATAGTAACAGCAAGACTGTATAATGACCAACTATAATAAGACTTAGTTTTTCTCAGCAATATGGTGATCTAAGACAATTCCAATAGACTTGGGATGGAAAAATGGCATTCCCATCTAGAGAGAGAATTATGGGGACTGAATGTGGGCGAAAACATGGTATTTTCACCTTTTTGTTCGTTTACTTTTTCTTTCTTGTGTTTTTTTCCCTTTTGGTCTGATTTTTCTTGCACAATATGGAAAATATATTTAAAAGGAGTGTTCATAACCTATATCAGATTGCTTGATGTCTTGGAGAAGGGGAAAGGAAGGTAATAAAGGAGAAAAAATTCGGAGTACAAAATCTTACAAAAATGAATGTTGAAAATTATCTTTACATGTATTTGGAAAAATCAAATGGTATTGGGAAAAAGTAGATAGAACAAAGGAAGGGCCTAGGGAAATATATATTGTGCTTCTTTCCTCTTTTGTGTTCCATTATTGTGGCAGCTCACTGAAAGAAGAAACTGGCAGAAAAATTGTCCTCTCTTCTTAATGGAGCTTGGCAGAATATAGGTACCCTGGTTATCGCAATGGAATGTTGGAGTAAGGGCTAAAGGAGATTAGAGCAACAGGAAAATTCCTGAGTAAGGCCCAGAGCACAAATCTGGGTGTTAATTTGTGGCCATATTAGAGCACAGAGGCTGGTGGGGTTGGAGTGCTGAGTGAGTGTGAGAGGGATTAATATCTCCACTGTTAATTTTAAAGGCTGGGAAGCTTCTTGTTTTTTTTGTCCTATGAAGTCAGCTGTAATTATTCTGTTGGGCTCTTGTGAGTAAGAGGGGACTGGAGAAAATGTCTAGTTCTCCATCCAGTGGACTGTTCCTTCACAGAGAATGCTGGGGTGTCCGTGGTAAGAGTAATAACTGCTCCGAGGGATCTGTCCGTGGCTCAAGAGGAGGTGGGTAGCTTTCACAACAGGAGATGCTGAGGAAGTGAGAAAGAACAAAGCTAGGGCTGGTTGTATTAGAAATAAATCCTACCTTTGGCCATCTGGGGAGAGGATGTGATAGATTTAGTTTCCCAAACTAAGATTGCTTGGTTATGTACTCCCTGGTCACTTGCTTCAGGAGGCTCTGACCCTCACTTTGGAGACACTGTTACAGAAGACAAGTGTTTATATTACAAGTCAGTTTTCTTTACATAGGAAACCGGAATTCAGATATAGCTTATTTCTAATTTACCCATGAAGAACAATGTGGTATTGAGCATAAAGTGCTGGGTCTGACCTGGATGGGATCACATTCTGTCCCCGAGGAAAGCCTTCATTGATCTTAAACAATCACTTATCTTCTTAGGGATCTAAGGGGTCACAACTATAAAACGGGAGTACTTTTAGATGGCCTTGGAGGCCCACACAGTGACTAGTTGTTATAACATTGCAGGAAAGGTTGCATTCAAATCTGACCTCAGATACTCAGCAAATCACAACCTCTGGCTCAGTTTCCTGATCTGTAAAATGGGGGTGATAATACTAGCACTTATCCCCCAGGAATTTTGTAAGGATAAAATAAGACAATATTCATAAAGTGCTTTGCAGACCTTAAAGTGTTACATAAATTCTAGTTATTATTGATATTGTAATTGCTAATTTCTTTTCCTTTTTTTTTTTTTTTTTTTTTTTGAGGCAATCAGGATTAAGTGATTTGCCCAGCCAGTAAGTGTCTGAGGTTGGATTATGAATTCAGATCCTCCTGACTCCAGAATGAATGTTGTGTCCACTGTGCTACCTATATACCCTTAATTTATTTACTTCTGTCTCCCATAATTGTTGTAATAAGGCTTGTATGAAATAATGTAAAGTGATTTATGAACCTTAAAGCCATTTTTACATAAATACAGGTCACTATTATAATCTTTCAATACAATGTACTATCTTGGAATGTTGAGATTATTTCTTCTTATATTTGCAGAAAATAATACAATATCTTCCACATGGCAGGTGCTTAATAAATGTTCTTCAACCTGAATATTAAGGATATTAAAAATTAAAAGGTTGTATTTCAGAGGAATTTTTGAGTAAGTTCATACTTTTCTACACTCAAATATTTGAGGGGATTATAGGTTGTAGACTGAGAACTGGAAGGAATAGTAGAGATCATCTATTCCAACCCAACTCAGAACTTGAAACCCAGAGACATTTAATGGTCTGCCTAAGGTCACATAAGTGACTGACTCAGGATTTGAATTCAGTTCTTCTGACTTCGAATCCAGCTCCCCTCCCTCGCCCCCTTTTATGTTGTTGTTGTTGTTTTATTTTTATTTTATTTTTTTAATTTAATTTTTAATAGCTTTTTACTTGCAAGTTATATGCAGGGGAAATTTTATAGCATTGACAATTGCCAAACCTTTTGTTCCAATTCCCCCCACCTCCCTCCCCTAGATGGCAAGATGACCAATACATGTTAAATATGTTAAAGTAGAAATTAAATACAAAATAAGGTATACATGTCCAAACTGCTATTTTGCTGTACAGAAAGAATCAAACTCTGAAATATGATACAATTAGCTTATGAAGGAAATCAAAAATGCAGGTGGGCATAAATATAGGGATTGGGAATTCTATGTAGTGGTTCATAGTCATCTCCCAGAGTTCTTTCGCTGGGTGTAGCTGGTTCAGTTCATTACTGCTCTATTGGAACTGATTTGGTTCATCTCATTGCTGAGGATGGCCAGGTCCATCAGAACTGGTCATCATATAGTATTGTTGTTGAAGTATATAATGATCTCCTGGTCCTGCTCATTTCACTCAGCATCAGTTCGTGTAAGTCTCTCCAGGCCTTTCTGAAATCATCCTGTTGGTCATTTCTTACAGAACAGTAATATTCCATAATATTCATATACCACAATTTATTCAGCCATTCTCCAACTGATGGGCATCCACTCAGTTTTCAGTTTCTGGCCACTACAAAGAGACCTGCCACAAAAGTTTTTGCATATACAGGTCCCTTTCCCTTCTGTAAGATCTCTTTGGGATATAAGTCCAGGAGTAATACTCTAGCTCCCTTTTTGTCTCACTATGCTACCAACCATGATCTCAGCCCTGTTAAAAATTTGTCAAAACAAAATAAACTGGTCTTATTTTCAGTCTTTTTAAAAATTATTTATAATATATGAATATTGTAGAATATTATTCTATAAGAAATAATCAGTAGCATGATTTCAGAAAGGTCTAGAGAGACTTACATGAATTGATGCTGAGTGAAATGAGTGGAACCAGAAGAACATTGTACACAAAAACAAGAAAATTATATAATTCTGATGGACATAGCTCTTTTCAACAGGGTGATGGTTCAGGTAAATTCCAATGGTCTTGCCATGGAGAGAACTATCTGCATCCAGAGGAAGGACTGAGAGTAGTTGATAACATAGTATTTTCACTTTTTTTGGTTATTGTTTGCTTGCATTTTGTCTTTTTTCTCATTTTTTCCCTTTTTGTTCTGATTTTTCTTGTGCAGTATGGTAATTGTGGGAATATGTATAAAAGAATTGCACATGTTTAACATATATTGGATTACTTCCCATCTAGGGAATGAGATAGGGGGAAGGGAGGGAGAAAAAAATTGGAACACAAGGTTTTACAAGGGTTGTTGAAAATTATCTATACATGTGTTTTGAAAATAAAAAGCTTAAAAAAAAAGGAAACTTGTCCATTTCAGCATAAATTTCAACTATGTCTATTACAGAACTTTTACAATAATAGTTCCTCTTTCCTGTTCCTTCAGATATAGAATTTGGACTCCTACTTAATTAGAACAGGGGCACAGGAGTTTTCTTTTGTTAAACTTGTAATAGTTACTTGCCTTTTGCTCTGAGCTCCTTAAATCCTGTTGTTCAATCAGGGCTGATTCTACTGTGACCCCATTTGGGGTTTTCTTGGCAGAGATACTGGAGGGGTTGGCCATTTCCTTCTCTAGGTCATTTTACAGATGTGGAAACTGAGGTAAATAGGGTTAAATGACTTGCCCAGGTCTCGCAGCTAGTGAGTATCTGAGGCCACATTTGCATTCGGGATGATGAGTGTTTCTGACTCCAAAGCTGGCATTCTACCCACTGTGCCACCTAGCTGCTCTCCTCGAAAGTAAAATTCTATTAATTTATCTAGCTCCATTAAAGTTTAATCTTGGCTGAACAAATAGCTAAGTTGTACAAATAAGACAAATACAATGCACATGGAGACACTCCAAATGCATTTAAGATTTCTTTCATTCAAATTGGGCAGGAGTCCAGTTTGGATATTGGACACTAAAATATATGCAGCTTTCTTACAGGGCTTTCAACTAAATCTAAGAAATAGGTCAAAGTATTCTTTAGGACTCCATCTTCCTGAATTATGCTTATATAAAACTGGATGATTACCAAATACTTAGGAAGTTTCTCTTCTTAGAGACATATATGCTGTTAAAAAAAATCCCACAATGGGACTTAAAAATAGGAAGCTTTAGGAGCAGTAGGATCTTCCCCTTTTTTCCATCCAACAGATGACTGACCATTTGGTAAGAATTATGACAGAAGGAACTTGTCCTTCTTTCGGGGTTAGACTAGATGATCTGTGAGATCTGTTCAAAGCAATAAACATATATTAAGCATTTATTATACAAGGTACCATGTCAGATGCTTGGATTCCCAAATAAAATAACCATTGTCCTTATGGAGGTATTGTCATTTGTGTGTGTGGTACAACAAGTACAACCAGGAACAGTAAAAGAGTCATAGGGTAATTTGAAGCAAAAGAACTGTAGGAGGAGGGAAGGAATAAGGAAGGGCAACTGAACTGAATCTGACAAATCCAAGAGGCAGCATGGGGGGGTACAGGAGACAGCATGTCCAACTTTCTGGAGGTAGAAATGAAAGGCTGGGCTCAGCAAATAGTTCAGTCCCTAAAGCACCTGAAGGAAAATAATATGAAGAAAGGCCGAAAAGGATGGCCAGCTTGTGGGAAGTCTTAAATGGCAGCCCGAGTCGCTAGATTTATCCTAGAGGAACGAGGGAGCCATTTGGTCACTGACTTGGGGAGGGACACAGTCAGATCTGTGCAAAATCAAAATCATCTTAGCTATATGAAATCTTTTGGAGGTAGAGAATGTGGGAGGAGGGACAATCAAGTGGCTTTACAGTAATCCTGATGAGGCATGAGGACTTGGATAGAATGGTCTGTGAATGAAGAAGAGATGGATTGAAATTAAACTTGATAGGAGACTGGACCCAGGGAGGGAGGAGAAAGGATTAGGGTCAAGCTAGTGACTGGGAGAATGGAGAGATTTGGGAAAGAGAGAAAATGAGTTTCCTACTTAATATAACTTGAGTTTGAAGTGTCAACAGGACAACAGTTGGAAATGAGGGTGAAGTTTAGAAGAAGAGTCAGGACTGAGTATAAATTTGTTAGCCATTTACATTTGCTGTTCAATTCGTTCATGTCTGACTCTTTTGGCAGAGATGCTAGAGTGGTTAGCCATTTCCTTCTCCAGTTCATTTTACAGATATGAGGCAAAAAGGGCTGGGTGACTTGTCCAGGATCGAACAACTAGAATTTGAATTCATAATTCAGAGTATATGGAATTCTCCATAACTCTAGGTCTGGTGTGCTATCCACTGAACCACCTACTTGTCCCCATCATATCCATAGAAATGAGAATTGAACCTGTCAGAGCAGATAAGCACAAGAAAGGTGAGGAGAGAAGATTCAGGATAGATATTTTGGGAATAATTATTCCTTCTATACAATGGGGGTTAGGGGTATGGTGACCCTGAGACCTGGAAAATCTGTGAAATTTTTTGGTCCTCTGTATCACAGAAGTTTGAATTACTATGGTATTAAAAGATAAAAATAGGTTGCTTTGTACAATGTTATACACATATTTTATGCATTTCTGAGTTTTTAAACTCTTTCTCTGTCGTCTTGCTGGCCTTCATGTATCATCTGCAGCTTCTGTAAAACTAAAAAAATTTTGTTTAATTTCTTATGCCAATCCAGGATAGCCGCGATAAGGAAAGGATAAACTCTACAACAAATTAGCTGTTAGCAGATAAATGAAGATTCACAAATTAGACTGAGAAAGAATGATTAAGAACAAACCAGGAGATCTAGAAACTATGAAGAAAAAGTGCCCAGGAAGAGAGGGGAGAGGTCAATTGTGTTAAAAGATGTGAGGAATATTGGGATATGTGGTTTGTATTTAAAGATTCCAGGGGCTAGGGGGGGAGGAGGAAGAGCAACTAGGTGCCCAATGAATAGAGCACCAGTCCTGAAGTTAGGAGGACCCGAATCAAATCTGGTCTCAGACACTAACACTTCCTAGCTGGGTGACCCTGAAAAAAATCACTTAATCCCAATTATCTCAGGAAATAAAAATTCAAGGACAATTTTTGAAAGAATAGTTTAAGTAGAGTGGTGATCTCAGAATCCAGATTTGACGGATTCAAGTGAGTGTAGATACTTCTTTTTCTTTTTTTTAATTGTAGTAAGTTTATTGCTTTATGAACCATGTTGGGAAAGAAAAATCAAAGCAAAATGGAAAAACCACGGGAAAGATAAAAACAAAACATTAAAAAGGAAGTGAACAGAGAATGTGCAGATTTACATTCAATCTCCTTAGTTCTTTTTCTGGATGTGGATGGCATTTTCTGTCCAAATTCTATTGGGATTGCTTTGGATCACTAAACTACTAAGAACCAAGCCTTTCATAGTTGATCATTGCATATTCTTGATGTTATTATGTACAATATATTCTTGGTTTTGCTTATTTCACTCAGCATCAATTTATATAAATTTCTCCAGGCCTTTGTAAAAATCAGCTAGTTCATCATTTTTCTTTTCTTTTTTTTTATTTTTTAAGTTTTTTATTTTTCAAAGCATATGCATGGATAATTGTGCAATATTAGCCCTTGCAAAATCTTGTGTTCCAGTTTCCTCCCCACTTCTCCCACCCCCTTCCCTTAGATAGTAAGTAATCCAATATGTGTTAAACATGGTAGAAATGTTAAATTCAATATATGCATATATTTATAAAATTTTTGTGCTGCACAAGAAAAATCAAATCAAACAGGAAAAAAAGGATAAAGAAAAGAAAATGCAAATAACAACAACAAAGAGTAAGAATGCTATGTTGTGGTTCACATTCAGTCCCCACAGTCCTCTCTCTGGGTGCAGATGGCTCTCTCCATCACAAGATCATTGAACTGGCCTGAATCATCTCATTGTTGAAAAGAGCCATGTCCATCAGAATTGATCATCGTATAGTCTTACTGTTGTCGTACTCCTGGTCCTGCTCGTTTTTAGCATCAGTTCACAAAAGTCTCCCCAGGCCTTTCTGAAATCACCCTACTGGTCGTTTCTTATAGTTGTCTATCATTTTTCATAAAACAATAATATTCCATTACCTTCATGTACCACAATTTGTTCAGCCATTCCCCAATTGATGGGCATCCATTCCTTTTCCAGTTCTTTGCTACCACAAAAAGAGCTGCTGCAAACACTTTTGCACATGTGGGGCCTTTTCCCTCCTTTATTATTTTCTTGGGATGCAGCCCCAGTAACAGCACTGCTGACTCAAAGGAAATGCTTCTTTTTAGAGGTTTGACAATGCAAGGACACTATCTTAAAGGGATGACAGAATCAAAGAAAAAATTATTTTAAGGAAGGGAAAGATCCCTGCATGTTTGTACTGTATTTATTTAAGTTGTACTGTAACAGGAATTAGAACGAAGAGTGTGGTTAGTGACTTTGCAAATCCCTGCCTCTTAAATGCAAATAACTTGCAAGTCATCATCTTCCTGGTGTCATGGTTCTCATCAAGAATGAAGAACAAATAACAATACTGTGATTTCCTGAGCAGGACGTAGTATCTCAAACTGACCTCATCCCCCCCATAACTTGATAGTAAATCATACAAAATCCTTTCCCAGCTCTAATGCTCAAGAATATTATTTATTGAAGTGATTCAGCTTTGATGCATGGGACAATGCCTTTTTTCCCTAAAAAGGAATTAATTTAGCTGGAAAAGGATATGGCAAGGAGAAATCCAGTTAGTAAATGGATTAACTCTATGGTTAACAACCCTGTTGAAATGTCAAAATTATAAATATAGTGACCGGTATCTTGCCAACTTCTCTAAAGATAGGATTGTAAAAAAAAAAAAAAAAAAAAAAAAAAAAAAAAGAGAAAAATTCAGGTCTACTTCTATGTTTTAGTCTATCTTTATACCATCTCAATAAGCAATTAAAAAGTATAATAAACAGCTGTGGTAATTCCAGTTATAGGACAGTGGAAAGAAAACTCTTGGAAACTATACAGGCTTATTAAACTCTAGTTGAACTTTAGAAAAAAACAGTAACACGAGAATAAATTTCCAAATTGGAATTTGGTGTTATTGCTTGAAATGGCATACAGATAAGCTGTAGAGAGGACCCAGAATCAAAGGCACTAGATCTTGACTAAGAATATATCAAGTACACATGATGAAAAGTCTTCGCACAGAGATAGTATCAAAGAAAAGACATCTATCTTAGGTATCAATGATAGAAATAACAAGTCATTGTTACCCAAGATGGAAAACACAACAGTCCTTTTAAAAACACTATTCTCTGTTTATTAAAACTGAATTTGCAAAGGATACGAACAATTTTCAGATGATGAAATTAAAACAACTTTGAAGTCTTTCCTCACCCCCCTCAGACTGGCTAAGATGACAGAAAAAGATCATGACGAATGTTGGAAGGGATTGTGAATTGATTCCACCATTCTGGAGAGCAATTTAGAACTATGCTCAAAAAGTTATCAAACTGTGCATACCCTTTGACCCAGCAGTGTTACTACTGGGCTTATATCCCAAAGAGATTATAAAGAAGGGAAAGGGACCTGTATGTGCCAAAATGTTTGTGGCAGGTCTCTTTGTAGTGGCCAGAAACTGGAAAATGAATGGATGCCCATCAATTGGAGAATGGTTGGGTAAATTGTGGTATATGAATGTTATGGAATATTATTGTTCTGTAAGAAATGACCAGCAGGAGGATTTCAGAAAGGCCTGGAGAGACTTACATGAACTGATGCTGAGTGAAATGAGCAGGGCCAGAAGATCATTATTTACTTCAACAACAATACTATATGATGATCAATTCTGATGGACGTGGCCCTCTTCAACAATGAGATGAACCAAATCAGTTCCAATAGAGCAGTAATGAACTGAACCAGCTACACCCAGGGAAAGAACTCTGGGAGATGAGTTCTGGGAATTATAGAATTCCCAATCCCTCTACTTTTGTCCACCTGCATTTTTTATTTCCTTCACAGGTTAATTGTACACTATTTCAAGTCCGATTCTTCTTGTGCAGCGAAATAGCTGTATGGACATATATACTTATATTTAACATATACTTTAACATATTTAACATGTATTGGTCAACCTGACATCTGGAGAAGGAAGTGGAGGGAAGGAAGGGAAATGTTGGAACAGAAGGTTTTACAAGAGTCATTGCTGAAAAATGATCCATTCATTTATCTTGTAAATAAAAAGCTATAATAAAAAAAGACCATTGATAAACAATAAGGCAACACTGATAACAAAACTTCACATCACATTTTTATCTCATTGCAAATTCAGGGAAGGGGGTAGAAAGTGACCCTCTTGATTCAGACCAATACTGATAGATTTGTGATGGAGAGTCATCTGCATCCAGAGGACTATGGGAACTGAATGTGAATCACAACATAGTATTTTCACCTTTTTTCTTGTTTTTTTTTTTCTCATTCCCCCTCCACCCCCCTTTTGATCTGATTTTTCTTGTGCAGCATAAATGTGGAAAAATGTTTAGAACAATTGTACATGTTTAACCTATATTGGGTTATTTGTTGTCTAGGGAAGGAGTGTGGGGAGAGAGGGAGACAATTTTGAAACACAAGGTTGTGCAAGGAAGAATGTTGAAAACTACCTTTTTATATATTTTGAAAAACAAAAAAGCTATTTATATATATATATATATACAGATATATATATATACACACACATATACATATATAAAAATATAAATAAAAGAATCGCATTTCAGATTTAGAATGTCTCACTGTTTAAACGTGTTCAAAAACCCTCAAATACTTAAAATGTGCTCTTTGGCACTTGCTTCATATAGAATTTGAAATAGGCTTGAAATAGAACCCAGCTGCCAAGAAGAGAACATCCCACTTCATTTTCACTTTCTTATCCCCCTGGATTTCTGAATCCAAATAATAAGCAATTCCTATACTATAATATCAATTATCAGTGGAATTAGATTAATCTTCATCTTAATTTCCAAATACCTACAAAGGCACTGAAGTATAGATTATTGAAGTTGTTAGGCTATTCTGCTCAAAGACTGAAAAAGGAGAAAAACAACGTCTTAAGGTTGCCAATAAACAATTGAGTCTAATGTGAATGTGTAATGAATAAAGACAAGAGATTCTAATTTTTATAAGAGATTGTAGGCTCTGTTTAATAAAGCAAAAGTTATTTTGCCATGTGTTTTATTTTAATAAATGTTTAGGAAAGTACGTACAGTTTAAAAATTTCAAATACAGTAAATATATACCATACTTTGATTTCTAATTACATGGACAAACCCCTGTTTCAAATAAATCCTTCTATAACTGATTATGTGCAAAATACCCAGTTTCTGAAAGAGTTTATGGAAAAGTATAAACACAGTTCCATCAAACTGTGATATGGCTTATTTAACGATATACTTTAAAACGAAGCATAAGCTTCCCAAAGCCACTAATTCTCTTGCTTGCAAAAGTCTCCACATGAACATTCTAATTTCATGTTGCAATAAATTTATTGCAAATTTAATACTGTCACAGAAACCAAGAAATTCTCTTGAATAATTACTATTATCAAAATTAAATAACTCAGACTGATTGCTTCTAATTGTACATCTGCAACAGTATGTGGAAAACTTGGCTCAATAAAGCCATCCAATTCAGATTGGCTAAGTTGAGGCCCTATGTGTATTTGATGGGCAGGACCTCAAACATCCCCATAACCCTTTCTCTGCCTCACATGTCAAGTTCTCAGAAAGACCAACAATTATTTACAGAATGGAATGCATAAAAGATTGGAGGTGGCTGGCTGGAGTCACGAAGCAGCCTGCAATAGGAATGAGGTGTATCTTGTCTAGATCCAGTCAGCTGAATACATCATTTGAAAACCAGACTTTGCTCCTTTCTACATTGTGTGTGAACAATCAAAAAACAAGGTCCTGGGATAAAGCCACCAGTTATCAATGCAGCATCTGAGGAGATCCCTCTGTCTAAAAGCATCTGTCTGATGCTTATTTGACTCTGGTTCCAGAGGTCAAGTGCAATTAAATACCTAATAAACGGCAAACATCCCTTAGTCTATCCTGCATGTCAAAAATAAACTTGAATTCAAAACCTTGTCATCAAGTATTTCGGTTTTTGGGAAGGATTTTCTCCATAATTATGTTTTGATCAATACTCCATATTTCAGACTATAACTCTCCTGTTGTTGAAAACTCCCTCCATTTATGCAACTCAGTGTAGTTTTAAGTTTGAGAGAGCTGCCAGGAGGCAGTAAAAGTTTAAGTGATTTGCCCATAATCATGTAACAAAAATGTGTGAGAATGAGGACTTTTCTAGATTCTAAGGCCAGTCTGGCATGTTGTTTCTCATTAAGAAAAACCAATAAATATATTGGGTTATAGAAGTTTAGAAAATCATACATGTATCGTAATTGGATGACTGTGAACCAGTTCTGTCTTCCAAATAAACCCATATTGGTTGTTGTTTCTAAAAATAACTCATCACCTTGTTGAATCCTGAAGGAATTCATCCCAATTATATCTACACTAGTGAGGAAGTGCACACTGCTTACAGGGAGTATGAGTTGGGAATATTTGGACAGAATTCTACCTAAGCTGGAAATAAATTTCTAATAATGGTGTTAAGACTGTGAAAGACATTAATGGTGACCAAAGCTCTTCTCTCATTCTCTAGCAAATCAGAAAGGGTTTAGATCTTGTCCAAACTATCCTATGAAAAAATCCATGACAAACTCTGGATGGAAGGGAAGACTTGAAGGGCCAGGCAAAACTCCATAAGCAAGGAGATGTTGAGGAGCATAAGAAGGATTCTAAAAAACTGTCCTGTCCTTCTGAAGATGGAACCTTCAGAAAAAGCAAGGAAAATTAGAATAGAGAAGCCAATTCAGTGACGTGGCAAACAAACAATTCAAAATCACATAGTTTTATACATGAAAATAATGACTGTAGCATGCTAGTTACAGGAACACTTTCAGAAATGACAAAGTCCTCATGGGAAGCATTCCCTACTCTACTTCAGGTACCCCTCCATCTCATGTCCAAATAAAAAGCCTCATCAGGGAAACAAGAAACACCTTACTCAAAACACTAGGCTCGTTCTGAACAAAAATTATGTCCAGACAGTTCCAAACCCCAGAATATGCAATGAATTAGACTGAATAAAGTTATGTTTAAGGCAGTCTTTTACCCATTGTGTAGATCTAATTTACCCATTGTATTACAAGGTAACAAAGACCATTCAGAACGGCAGGACATCCCACTTTGGTGGGTTCCCCAATATTCTATCTGATGTCATTTGGTATTGCATACCTTGCATGAAGGCCCGAGTTCACAGTAGGATTCTTTTATAAAGCAAATGTGTTTTGTAAGTCCTTACACACACCTCTTTCAAGAGCAAATCTATTGTGAACAGGCAGATACTCCTAAATAGTTAAAAGGAAGGCCAAGATTAAGCAGAACAAGGAACATAGGTAGGTCAGAGGACACCACCACATTTTATAAAAATAGTTCATCAATGCAGATGGAAACAATAACCCTCACCTTCAATTTTTGCTTAAACTGTGCAATTCCCAAGCCATAGTCAGCACCTTCAAGACTTCCTTTTTTGCCGACTCAGGGCTAACAACTATCACCTGAGCACTTCCAAAAACATGCAACTTGGTTGTGATCTTTATATTTTTTTACACCACACTTATTTGGCATTTTTAATGTGGCTACAGCATATCAAGGCATCCAATGACCATGGAGAATCCCTGATTTTTAAAATACTAGTCCATATCACAAAAGTAGATCCAAATTCTAGGAGAATGTAGTTAAAAATCTGTACATAGAGAGGAAGGGAGGCTGTGCAAAGCTGAGCCTCACAGAATTTTATTTTGCAAGGGCCATTAAACAGTTATATACTTATCCTACATTTACATAGGATCCAAACAAATAGGATATACAGAATGAAAAGATCTAAAAGTGAATTACTGGTTCAGTTTTTACCTTCAGCCAAATTTAATTCACTTAATAATAAAACAGTAAAATTTCTTAAAACTTCCAGCACCCTCCTCTAGTCCTTTATTTCAAATTCAATGATCACAGTTTAAAACTATAATTTCCCTAATGCAAAAAATAATACTGGAAATAGTTTCTAAATTATTTTAATGACAACGACCAAAAAAACCATGGTAAAGTATGTTTGGCTCTACTTTAGAAGATGACAAATGCTTAAAATGTATTATGCCTTGAGATTCAAAACCTTGTTTCTAACATCTGGAAAAAATAAAATTATAAGGCAGAAACAGACCAATGACATTCTGAATTATTTATAAAGGAAAACATTTATAAAACACTTGGGAATATATGCATTTGCTTCTATTTCTTGATATTTTCCAGAACTTCCTAAAACTTTTGAGGATTAAAAAAAAAAAGTGACCCCAGTTCATCGCAAAAAGCCAACATAATTTTAAAAATTCAGTGCTTTTTTTTTTTTTTTTTTTGATGCTCAATTTAATTTGGCTTTTAAAAATTTCTTTCCCCTCTCCCCCCAAAATGTAATGACTGAATTCTGGGTTCTTCCTTGAAAGCCTCTGTGTCGTACGTGATACAATTAACAAAGGAAATCTTTTAAGTTTTGTCAACGAGGTATCTGCAAAGTCACATCTCATTCTGTAAACAATATTTTGGTAACATCCCTGTCTGAAAATCAAAGTAAATGTTGACCTCTTCCAGGTTACAAGCTGTCCAGGCTTTTCTAAGGGACTACAACGGAGTCCTCGGGGACTGTGTTCCTTCTTGACTCGGGGTGAGCTGTCAGGGATCCCAGTCGCTCATTCATGTGGTCACTTATTGCTGCTCGCTAGTGTTTGCACGATAAATAAGGCTGTAGTTCCCAAGCGTGACATTAGGCACTGGCACTACGGCACCCTCCACAAGTTTTGTTCACTTCCTGCCTGTAACTCTGAAGCTGGACAGAGCACTTATAGACCCCAAAAGTGTTTATCAGCAGGTGCCTGGCCTTTGACTGTACTTCTTCCCATTCAGAAGAACTGCCGGGTGCTACAACAAGAAAGGAAAACACCGTTGGTAATTATACCTTACTGAATGAACACACAGGAGAGACAAACAACTCTGCTTTCTGGGAGGAAAAGTGTTTTGTTAACAGAAAAAGTACTTTATATAAGAGCAGTAGTAATAGTATATTATATATACATAATATGTGTGTGTGTGTGTATACACACATGTATATATATATAAAAAAATAAAATACATTAAAATGAACTTGCAGTAATTAGCACTGAATACTATATATTTGGTGACAGCATACTATTTTAGCATATATGTATATTTCACAATATGATATGTACACACACATATACATAAAATATACATGTATACAATATATACTATGCATCTATCTATACATACATACACTTATACTGTTATTACTCCTACTCTGGACCATGTCTATAAAGACCTTTGATTTACGTGTTATTTATTTTCCACCCTCATCATCTGGTTAGGCTGCTTAAGATTTAGAATTGTATACTTGCAGCTGGGTATCAGAGCAGATAAGAGTGGCTGTGCTTGGAGTGAGAAAGAACCAAGTACAAATGCTGTCTTAGACAATTATTAGCAATGTAACTCTGGGCAGGTTAATTAATTTGTCTGCCTCAGTTTTCTTATCTGTGTAGTGGGGATAATGGAAGCACCTACTTCCCAGGGTTGTTGTGAGCATCAAATGATGTATGGAAAAAGCTTTTCAAACCTTAAAGTGCTGTGAATGGTAACTATTACTATCTTTTAAGTAAGAAGAGCCCAAAACAGGGACAACTTTAAAAACATAAATGGAAGAACAAAAGCAAAGTGAACAATGTAATGATAATGACCAAACTTTCTTTCATCCCCTATTGTGGAGAAAAAGCATCAGTCTTTATTGTAAAGATGGGAAATTATGAGGATGGATTATCATGCTTACTGTCAGACAACAACAATGTATTGTTTGGTTTTGCTAAATCTCCAAATACATTTCAAATAGAAATGTATTTGAAATAAAAACAAAAGGCTAAACAATTTAAAAAATAAAGCCAGTTTCCTGAGGCAGCCAGGTGGCAGAGTGGATAGAGCACCAGCCCTACAATCAGGATGATCCAAGTCCAAATTCAACCCCAGACATTTATTAGTTGTGTGACTCTGGGCAAGTCACCTAACCCCAACTGTCTCCAAAAAAAGGAAATAAATGTCAGTTTGCAAAATTGCCATATTTTACCACTTTAACTAACCTCTCGTTCCCACCTTCCATGTTTGAACTATTAAAAAGGATTGGAGATTTAGAACTGGAAGGGGCTTTCGAGGTCACTGAATCCAACCCTCTCCTCTAAAGGAATTGAATGTAGGCCTTCCTGTTCACCAAGTCCAATATTTTCATCCACCATGACACAAGGCCTCTCAAGCACAGTCAAACTCAATGCAGGGCATGAATCCACATGCCTGAGAGTGTTTCATGCTCTATCGATCAAACTAGCATATCACTTAAATTTATCACTGCAAATTATCTACATTTAAAAAAAAATATAGATCACACCTGGTGTTTTGTTCTCCCCACCACCACCCACCCCCCCCAGCAATTGGGGTTAAGTGACTTGCCCAGGGTCACACAGCTAAGAAGTGTTAAGTGTTTGAGACCAGATTTGAACTTGGGTCCTCCTGATTTCAGGGCTAGTGCCCTATCCACTGAGCCACCTAGCTGCCCAATTGCATCTGGTTTTTAAATCAATCTAGATAGGAATACTTTGAAATACTGTTTCTTAATAATATTCCTTCTGTTCTTTTTTGGTAATCCCTATTACTACTATACCCTGAGATTAAGTTATGCAAAAAAAAAAAAAAAAAAAGAAGGAAGAAAAAATAAAAAAGGAAGGATGAGAGAAAAAAAGGAAGAAAAAAATACTGCATAAAAGAAAAATAATAGTTATAACTGAAAATGTCTCAGTCTTGGCTTCATTCTCTCATTGTCAGGAGGTAGATAGCATATTTTCTCACTGTTCCCCCCCTCTTTTTCCTAATCTATATCTAGTTTCAATCTTTAACCATTATTGGAAAACTTAAAACTTGAGAACATTAGCTTTGATAATATAGAAAATTAGATCAAATATATCCAAGATGGATTTATTTTCATCTTCAGATTTGACACAGCAATATCTCTTGTTGCCTTGGCCTGTACTGAAAGTGTTCTGTTACAAAATAAATTCTTCACCCCATCTGCCAGAAGCCTTGCTCACCTATTCTACTCCTTCAAATTTGACCATACCTGTTTATATGTTGTTTCCATCAATTCCTTATGAGCTAGGTCTGTCTTTTACCTTTTTCTCCCCAGTTTTAAATGCTAGTTGATTAACTGGATCACCTACTACCCAATTATAGTGATATAAGGATCACAAACCTTTCTTGTCATACTGCGGGAGCAACTCACCTAGCTGTAAATGTACAATGGCTGTTGTTTTTCCGGAAGTGAGAGACCAAAGATTTATATCTTCTACTGAATGAACATCTTCTATTTTCATCAAAGCTTCTTTGATATAGTCTATATTCAAATGACTTGGCACCCCTACAAGTTCAGAATGTTTTATAAGCAGTTAGCTTGTAAGGAAAAAACACATACATACACATGCCCTCTAAAAGTTACAAGAATGTTTAAAGTTTTCTAAAAGTAAAACAAAGATGTAATCAATACTACAAAACAACTACTCTGTCTTCAAACAAACAAAAAACTAATAAAAGACTTAGAAAGATTATTAGGAAGAAAATACAAAGATATTATTCAAGTATTAAAACAGACAATGGTTTTGATGAAAATGGTCAGCATTTAAAAATAACTCAAAGTAACAGAGGTAATAAACTGAATAAAGTTTCTTTCTTTCTTTTTTAATTAAAGCTTTTTATTTTTCAAAACATCTGTGTGACTGGGAAATGAGTATGGACCACAACATATCATTTGCATTTTTTCTGTTGTTTGTTTCTGTTGTGGTTTGCTTGCATTTTGTTTTTCTTACCAGTTTATTTTTACCTTCTTTCTAGATCTGATTTTTCTTGTGCAACAAGATAACTGTATAAATATATATATATATATATATACATATATTATATTTAACATATACTTTAACATGTTTAACATGTATGGGACTGCCTGTCATCTAAGGGGGGGGAGGGAAGGAGGAGAAAAGTTTGAACAGAAGTTTTTGCAAGGGTCAATGTTGAAAAATTACCTATGCATAAGTTTTGTCAATAAAAAGCTATTAAAAAAAACATATGTGTGAAGAATTCTTCAACAAACCCTGTGTTCCAATTTTCCCTCTCTTCTCCCCCAGAGTCCCCTACGTGGCAAGTAGTCCAATATGTTAAACATGATAGAAATATGTGAAATCCAATATATACAACATTTTTATACAATTATACTGCACAAGAGAAAAAGTGAAGCAAAATAAAATGCAAGCAAGCAACAACAACAACAGAAAGTGAGAATGCCATGTTGTGATCCATCCTTGGTTATTCTCTAGGTGTAGGTGGCTCTTTTCATCACTGAACAAGGGGAACTGGTTTGAATCATCTCATTGTTGAAGAGAATCATGTCCATCAGAACTGATCATCGTATAGTCTTGTTGCCATGTATAATGGTCTCCTGGTTCTGCTCATTTCACTTACCATCAGTTCACATAAATCTCTCCAGGCCTTTCTGAAATCTTCCTGCTGGTCATTTCTTACAGAATAATAATATTCCATAACATTCATATACCACAATTTACTCAGCCATTCTCCAACTGATGGGCATCCATTCATTTTCCAGTTTCTAGCCACTACAAACAGGGCTGCCACAAACATTTTTGCAAATACAGGTCCTTTCCCTCCTTTAAGATCTCTCAGGGATATAATCCCAGTAGAAACATTGCTAGATCAAAGGGTATGCACAGCTTGATAACTTTTTGGGCATAGTTTCAGATTGCTCTCCAGAATGTTTGGATCCGTTCACAATTCCACCAACAACGTATCAGTGTCCCAGTTTTCCCACATCCCCTCCAATATTCGTCATTATCTTTTCCTGTCATCTTAGCCAATCTGACAGGTGTGTAGTGGTATCTCAGAGTTGTCTTAATTTGCATTTCTCTGATCAATAGTGATTTGGAGCATCTTTTCATACTGACTAAAAATGGTTTTAATTTATCTGAAAATTGTCTGCTCATATCCTTTGACCGTTTATCAACTGGAGAATGGCTTGAATTCTTATAAATTTGAGTCAATTTTCTATTTATTTTAGAAATGAGGCCTTTATCAGAACCTTTGAATCTAAAAATGTTTTCCCAATTTATTACTTCCCTTTTAATATTGCCTGCATTAATTTTGTTTGTACAAAAACTTTTTAACTTAATATAATTAAAAATATCTATTCTGTGATCAATAATGACCTGTAGTTCTTTGGTCACAAATTCTTTCCTCCTCCACAGATCTGAGAGCTAATTTGTTTATATCACTGAATACAGTTTCCTAGAAAATCAGTATAGCCAAGCTTGGTTTGAAAGAAATCTTAGAAGTAGTAATGAGACAAATCACAAAGAAGGCTCCAAAACAAGTTTGTTTTATATATTGGAAGCTTACATTTAAGCATACAATTTACCATTATATCTAACAACCAAGAGAACAGTGCCATAAAAATCCAGAGTGGAAGGTTTTTGAATACCACTGATACTACCCTCCACTTCCAATCTTCTTCCTTTTGGTTAAACCCTCTGAAATACAGCTTCATTCACCATCACTCAGCTAAAACTGCTCTCTCCAAAGTTACTAGTGATCTCAAATATTGAAATGAATGGCCTTTTCTCAATCCTCTTTTGGATTTCTCTGCAGTACTGGCAACAATGACCATCACCTCCTGGACATTTTCTCCCTTCTCTGGGTTTTCATGACACTGTTCTCCCAGTTTTCCTTGAGCCTTACTCTTCTTGCAGCTTCTCTGCTGGACCATTCTCCCCATCATGCTCATTAAACTGGGCACACCTGAGGACCTTCTTTCTTTCTTGGTTGCCCCTACTTTAGTGTTCTCACCAGCTCCCATGGATTTGATGACTGACTCTACATAGGGGACTTCCATCCTGATTCTTCTGGCCCTAGAGTCCTCTTAGCTCTGGGCTCACATTACCAACTGTCCACTGGCTATTTCCAAAAGGATGGCCTACTGGCATCTCAAACTCAATATGGCCAAAACAGAACCTGACTCTCCCCCAAAGTCCTTCTCCTCTTCTGAATTTCACCGTTGATGACAAATATGGCACCATCTCTCTGGTCACTCAGGTCTACAATCTCGGTGTCATCTCTAGCTCTTTACCAAACCCACAGATACAATCAGAGTAACTGACCCATTGCAAGCACTCATCAGACTCTTACAATAGCCTGCCAGATCAGTTGGTTCCCCTACTCCTATCTACTTCCTCATTCTAGATGCTTGTGACTTACTGAATGGACAAATGCATGAAGCATTTATCCAACACTTACTGAAATTCAAAGCACTGTGCTAAGCGCTGGAAATACAGAAAAAAGTCAGTTCCTGTCTTCCAAGGAACTCATTCTAAAGGGAGAGACAACTTATATGGAAAGTTTCAGCTATAAGTCAATTGGAAAAGTCCCACAGTTCTTGGGTTATAGTAGCAGAGCAGTAAGAAATAGTTCTTCTTGAAGGACACTATTCCCAGGGCTCTTTGGTTTAGGATGTTGGGCTGTCCCCATCATTAGGGTCTGAAGAGAGATGGTGGTCAAGGTAGTGGAAAACATACTAGGTACATACTAATTCCTGATCCTCCATCAAGGTCCCTTTCCAAGGTTACTTTGTATTTTCCATGCCAAATCCATAATTAAAATGTAAACTCCTTTGAGGGCAGTATTGTTTCACGAAAGCCTAGTACAGGTTTTGATCCATAGTGTATTCTTCCTATGTATTTGCTTTTTGATGCCTAGAATTTGAATTTTCAACAAGCAATAGGGAATTCATACAATCTGGTGGTACAATAAAAATGAGGGTTGTTGTGAGGATTAAATGAGATAAGCTATGTACAGTACTTTGCAAATCTTAAAATGTTATATAAATGGTAGTGTTTTTATTATTTTTTTAAATTATCATCTTCCATTTTCACTGGGAGAACTGTTAGTACATTAGAGCTGATCTCCACAACAAAGCTCTGGTCTGGATGCATTTCTTTCTCCAGTGCTAATTTCAGACTTTAGGCTTCTTGCTTATTAAACTTCAAAAATGTAGCTCTATAATCTTTCTCCCCCTCACTTACCAGAGGAGGTTCCTAAATTATCTCTAAATAAATGCCATTAACTATTTCTTTTTAACCTTGACGAGTTATGAGTGGGTTGGATACATCTTGGCACTTGCCACAGATTCTCAAAATTTTTGGAAAGCAAATTAAATTTGCTAAGAGATTCTTTGTCTATATTCCTCTGGTTATGTCATATGCAGAATTATTTCATTCAGAAATGATGTAAAGATCCTTTAGCAAAGTTTCTGGAAAGATACAATATTTATGTTGAGTATTGAATCTCACCATTAGTCTTCCACATTAGTCTATTGGAATTATTTATATTGGGTAACTTTTTACCTTTTAGGCCTCTTAGAATGAAGTTACCATGACCAATCATATAATAATCTGGAATTTCACCAGTGTTGGTGTTGCCTTCCCTCATCCAGATGGCAACCCAGAGAGATATACTTATCAGATCCTGGCTCTAAGTGTTCTAAGTGCCCTCTGAAGCTACCCCTTGATTTACAGATGAGGAACCCTGAGAACTACAGAGCCTAACTGACTTGCCTGAGATCACACAGATACCAAGTGTTTGTCAGAGGATTTGTTTCAAAAGCCTGGGGTCTCTTGGATCAGGGGCAGTTAGGTAGTCCAGCAGATAGAGTGCCAGCCAGCCCTCTTTGTAGTGGCTAGAAACTGGAAACTGAATGGATGTCTATCAGTTGGAGAATGGTTGAATAAATTGTGGTATATGAATATTATGGAATATTATTGTTCTGTAAGAAATGATCAGCAGGATGATTTCAGAAAGGCCTGGAGAGACTTACACGAACTGATGCTGAGTGAAATGAGCAGGACCAGGAGATCATTATATACTTCAACAACAATACTATATGATGACCAGTTCTGATGGACCAGGCCATCCTCAGCAATGAGATCAACCAAATCATTTCCAATGGAGCAGTAATGAACTGAACTAGCTATGCCCAGAAAAAGAACTCTGGGAGATGACTAAAAACCATTACATTGAATTCCCAATCCCTATATTTATGCACACATGCATTTTTGATTTCCTTCACAAGCTAATTGTACAATATTTCAGAGTCTGATTCTTTTTGTACAGCAAAATAACGGTTTGGTCATGTATACTTATTGTGTATCTAATTTATATTTTAATGTATTTAACATCTACTGGTCATCCTGTCATCTGGGGGAGGGGGTGGGGGGGTAAGAGGTGAAAAAATTGGAACAAGAGGTTTGGCAATTGTTAATGCTGTAAAGTTACCCATGCATATATCCTGTAAATAAAAGGCTATTAAATTAAAAAAAAAAAAAAAAAAAAAAAAGAGTGCCAGCCCTGAAGTGAGGAAGACCCATTTTCCAAAGTTCCAATCTGGCCTCAAACAGACTCACTTTGTGATGCTGAGCAAGTCATTTTACTGTTTGCCCCAGTTTCTCCATCTGTAACATGAACTGGAGAAGGAAATGGCAAACCACTTTAGTATTTCTGCTAAGAAAAACCCAAATAGGGTCACGAAGAGGTGGACATGACTGAAAAACAACTGAACAATTACACTATATCATTAACTGCAGGCCGAGAGTTGAGACTGCTGGTAAGTTTATCACCTACAGCCAGCCTGGTGAAAAGCTGCTCCAAATTTAGCTGTGTTGGTACTCAGGTGATAGACTATCCCTGAGCATCTGAAACCTCTCCAGTTAGAAGAACCTATTAGAGCTCTTGCCTTGATGTTATATTCTCCAAAAAACCAGTGAACACCTCCATAACAAGAAGAGGACTTCAGTGGTGACTTTCACTATTAGAATGGGGTACTATTAGAATATTGGCTCTCTGATACTAGTTTGTAGCTCACAGTGAAGGACAAAGGATAAAAAACAAACAAACAAAAAAAAAAAAACCCTGAAAATGCTAAGCAAAATACAGAGGGAAATGTGAGAATCAAGATATTCCAAAACTAGCCTCTTGTTACAATGGATAACTCAAGATCAGTATTGATATCTGCATAGTTTTCACTCGAGATGTCCAAAATTACAATACTCCAATCATCCTCAAAGAAAGGATGTCAGAGTCTTTGGCCTTGAGAAGTGCCCCAGTAAAATTCAGATGACAACACACATAAAAGGAAGTTTAACACTGATCTTACCTTCCAATATAATAACGACTGTGTCCCAAATGATTCGAAATGTTGTAAAAGCCACAAGTAATGAGAATATATATGTACAAATGGGATCGGCAATCTTGTATTCTGGCTGAAAAGGAACAACAAGGATTATTAAAACATATAGAGACATCTTTTTCTTTCCTACTTTTCTATGGAAATTGACATGATGCAAAATAAAATAAAAATAAAAATGCACAGAGAGGAATTCTAGGTCATTCAGTTCTGATACCTTAAGCAATGCAGCATTCAAAGTACTTCAGAAAGAAAAAAAAAATCACAGATGTATATGTGGTAATAAGAAAATCTACTCAGGATAGATCTCCAAATAAGGAGATTGTCTGTTCTTCCCTTGGTAACATGTTTCAGAATCTCACAATAATGATAAAATTAAAAGCTTCTCTAATGAAATTTAAGCTCATTATCTTTGATTTTCCATTAACAATATCAGAAAACAGTTGTTCATTGTTCATATACTGAGGCAGCTGGGTGGTACAGTAGATAGACCACTGGCCCTGGAGTCAAGAGCAGAGTTCAAATTCAGTCTCAGACATTTAGTAGCTGTGTGACTGTGAGCAAATCACTTAACCTGGACTACCCCCCCCCCAAAAAAAAAAAAAAGCCATTATTTCACCTTTACTAACTTAAAAATACTCAAAAAATATGCTGTTATGAATAAAGAGTTGGCCAAGAACTCCTGAATTAAAGTCCCATCTCTAATACCACATTCTATGATTAACAGAAGTCAAAGGACTTAGTTGGGAATAGATTAATATATTAAACCCAAGCACCAGATCTTACGTGTTCTCACTTAATGGAAATGACTGATTTTGGTTTCTCAGTCACCCACATTGCCTTTTCTTCTCAAGTGAATTATCCTGTCTATATACATACTTTTTCAACGCTTAAAAGTCCTTTAACAAGTTTTGCAATTGTAAATGCTGAAAAATTACCCATGCATACATCTTGTAAATAAAAAGCTATTAAAAAAAAGTCCTTTAACAATTTAAACCTAATTTCCCAAATATCATTTACCATCACTGAAACCTGTGTGGTAAAAAATGTTTATCTTTATATGCTATGGCAAAATAGCACATATTTTAACATTGATATCAACATCTGGATTACCTTGAATCGAATGATGTAGGCAGCTATCAGCACCCCGATACTTTGCACCAAGTCTCCCAGGGCATGAACAAATGCTGCTCTCACTGCAAGGCTGTCAGTTCCTTGGTTATGTCCATGCCCGTGCCCATGCCCAGAACCTGTGGTAGGAGAGTTTGGCGGAGGGGAGTGGGAATGGGAGTGATGGTGACCAGATTGATTCAACAGAAATCCCATTCTGTTTTTTTAAAAAAAGAAAATATCATTATTTTTCCAAAGAGAGAAAAAAAGGCAAACTTTTGTTACTAGTCTCCTTTAAGGGGACACAAAAAACCAGCAATGTAACATTAATGCCTATAGCACCTTTAGACAATGACAAAAAAAAAAAAAAAAAGGTATGTTTCTATATTCCAGCGAATTATTCTTTTTCTTACATCATCAGCTTTCTTTTTGGCACATTCTATAACCAGCAAAAGCCAAAGGACTTAGCTGGGAAGATCACCTAAGCTCAGACGCTCCCAAATGAGAGCCTGAAACTGCCTCCCAGGACCTCTGGGACATGGTCCAGGAAGAGCAGGGTTTACGTCTCCCACCAATAAGCCTGGATGTGGGACTCAGCATTGCCATTTTCAATCTCTGCTTCCTCAGAGTCATTTCATAGGAAACAGTTTGATTCAGCAGTTCCAAAGCCAGCTGAGGTTGAAAGGAGAGCCAGGTCTCCCTTGGCCTGAATCCTGTGGAACCTTTTGCCTCCTAATTCTTCAGGACTCGAGGGTAGCTGTTTTCTGGAGTCCAGAGCAAAGCCAGCTTCCTTGGGTTGCAGTTAGAGCTGGGAGACAGGCAAGAAGGGTACCTGCTGTCACTTCTGCCCCCCATCATTCACCTTTCTGTGCTAGTAACCACCTTCAAAGGAGGGTGACAAGACATTCTGCAGGACACATGGACGGGCACAAGGTCACCCAGGTACATCCAACAGATGAGATGTATATAGGAATAAGAGGACAAACAGGGAGGTAGGTAGAAGACAAACGAAAAGGACAGGATGGAAGGAAAAGGAGTGGCAAGAAGACAGATGTAGGAGAAATGTAAGGAGGAGAAAAATAGGAGGACATAGGGTGATAACAAACAATTCAGCAAATTCTTTTGTTTAAATACCCATCTCTGAACCTACCAATATTAGGTACACTGGGATTTACAAAGTTCCACAGGTTATTACTGGACAGAACAAATATGTAGGTTTGGTTGAAAAAAACACATACAGTTATAGCAACTAACTAAAAACAGCTTCAGAAAGTGGGACATATTAAAAAATAAGTGTTTAAACATGCCACTTTTGTTCTGACGACTTTACTGTTTATTGCACTTTTAATGTGAAAACTCTAGTAGTATTATTATCTCCAAGACCAGTCTCCTGATTATTTTGTTTTAGTCAAACACATTTATGCTTAAATCAATAGTAGAGAGAAAATGGGATCATGTAGTAGTTTTACTATCCTTTTTGGGGAAAATTAACACTTAATATACAATGAGCAATTTTTAAAACTAAAAATTCAAACAACTACTGTTCCATTTTTAAATTTTAAGATATGCGATATTTAAATAATATTTATTAACATTAATAACAAATATAAAATATTCAACAGGGAAAAAACAGCAAATAGAACTTACATTACATTAACTGCAACTCCAATGGCTGCGGTTATGAGCATTATATCTCCATTAATTTCATAATTCATATGGATGGTTCTTTGCACGGCTTCATATAAGAGGAATCCCATAAGTATATAGACCAATAGAACACTAATAATAGCTGACAAAACCTCTGTAAAGATAAACAAGTTACATAGGCATATTTGTAGCTAAGTAAAATTTATCAAAATATTATACATACTGTATTTACACTTTCTTGCTTCAAAGACATACTGTAACATGTAGTAGGATGGGTATTTAGTTTGGGAGTAAAAGGCTGAGTTAGAATCTTGGTTTCTTTCCTCTTTAAAAAAAAAAAACAAAACACAAAACACTTTGGTGATATATTTTGTTTTTGCATGACTTCATTTTCTAAAGTATCTTTCTCCCTATCCACTCCCAGAAAGCCATTTCTCAGCACAATGAACAAAACATCAACAAAACAGTTTAGCAAACTAAAAGAAATAAAAACTAACTAGTTAGCAAAACTAGTTAACATACAAACACTAAGTGTAATGTTTCATAATCACAGTCTCCCACTTCTACAAAGAACTGGGGGAAAGAGGAAAGGATGGAGAGGGCAAAGAGGTGCTATTCATCTCTTTCCTTGAGCCAAATCATCATTCTAACCAGGCTTTGCCTCTTATTTCTCTGGGTCTCAGATTCCTCATCTATATCAGAAATATCAAATATGCATTCTAAACCAGATTAAAATGTAACTAGGAAATATTTAACAAAATAAAAACATAATAAAAATATAGATATTTCATTTTAAAACAGTCGCTATGCAGGCCACAAAAATCCTTAGGATAGGGATTAGTGGCCCTCATCTCTCCTTGAGTTTGATAACAATGAATTAGATTTCCTCTAAAATTCTACTCTATCAAATTCTTCTCATTTCTGAAAGGCCTTTCCCCAACATGATTTTCTCATTGCAATTAAATTTCAGCCTTTTGGAATAGTGGCTCTGGGAATCTTTAGGAAGCCAAAATCAAAATTTCTTCGAAGCTTTGGATGGAAGTCTATTCTTTAGTTGTTGAGGGCTCAAGAAATGCTGCTTTGATGCCAAAGATAGTAATCAAATTTTTTTTTCCTACTCAAACAATGTGCAAAGTACTGTGCTGAGCAATACTTATAAAAAGCCAAACACAAAGAACAAAACCCTGTTCCTGCCGACAAGGAGCTTACATTCAAGCAACTAATGTGGCAGTTCAGTGAAAAGAGAAATTTGGAGTCAGGAAATTCAGACACTAATTTGCTGCATGACTCCTCTATAAATCACTTAAGCTCCCTGGCTCAGTTTCCTCAACTGTAAAATGAGAATAGTACTCACCTCCCAGATTTGTTGCTAGGGATCAAGTGAAGAAAATTTCTGTAAAGTATTATAAAAATGCTATCTCTTACTGATATAGATCTGTAGCCTAATATGTAAAGAGGTATAAAACAAACACATAGAACAATAAAACAGAATTAGGAATATGAAGGATTCAAACCTTTTCAGTGTTTGTGTTATAAACAAAGTTGCAATGAGCTGGAAATACTCAGGGATTCTAGCCTCCTCTAGAAGCTAGTCTACATGGTTCCTTCCTGCTCTAAAACGCTAAGATATACAACCATTTCAGCATCATGGAGGATGGATTCTAGAAACCATTTTCTGGCACTGGTTGGAGTTAGAATGGCTACTGGTTTGATCCAAGCCAATATTTAGTCTGGGGTTGTTTTCTGCCTTGGTATGACTGTGTTTCCCCTGAAAACATAAGCTCTTTAGTTACTGTTTCGTTTGTATTGTTCTTATGTTGAAAAGCCTGATGAATGTTGTTTTTGCCTTTCCATTTGAGCAATCTAACTTTGTACAAGCTGATAACCCAGAAAGTTTTTTCCAACTCTAAAATTCTATGATTTTGGTGGGGCAGTTAGAAGGCATGGTGGATCGAGGGTTGGGCCTGGAGTGAGGAGTTCAAACCCAGCCTCAGACACTTACCAGTCATGTGAACCTGCGTCACGCAACCTGACTGCCTCAGTTTCCCCATTAGCAAAATGGGACTCAGTAATGGACCTCATCGCCTATGATCGTTGAGAGGATCAAATCAGATCATAATTGTAAAGCACTTAGCACAGTGCCTGGCACATAGTAAGTGAATAAAGTGAGAGTTGTATGTGTGCTATTATCATTGTTTTAGAAGCCCATTTTACAGATGAGAAAACATAAGAGATGTTTTCATCTCATATGAAACAAAAAGAGAAAGAAAGCAAAACTTTAATATAATTTGTCAAGTGTCAAAAATAGAATTTCATACAAGGTCTTCTACTTGAACAAAAGGTCAGTGCTCTGTTCTGAAATATCTTTAATGAAAATACGTGCCATGACAAAGAACAGGAGTTTAAGTATATGGAGCTTCATTAGCATAAATATTATTTCACAGTTGTAATCAAATTATGGAAATTCAAAATCGGTTATGCAAAATGCCTTACAATGTTTACTATATTGTGAATTTTTAGAATATTAATTCAAATTCTAAAGCGGTTTTAGTTGGGCTGAATAACAATAAAATGAAAATAAAGGAAAGAAAAATCAAAATAAGGCGGGGGGGGGGGGGGGACACGGGACCTCCCACAAACATTCCAAAATTGGGGAATCTTGTACCTGCTCCTAAATTAGGCTTGGCTATCCTCAACAGTTTAGAGAGGCCATATCCTCTTATCCTGGGAGACCCTACTTACTAAAAAACTACAGTTTCAAGTTAAAAGTAGTCTTTCCCCATGGTGACTCTAATATAATTAAGTATCACAAGGGTTCTTAACAGCTGAAAACTTACATCCATTTAGTGCTTTGAGATGTACCAAGTGCTTTCCTCACAATAATTCTTTGAAGTAGGTCCTGAAGTATTGTCCTCATTTTACAGATGAGATCACATGGTTATATAGCAATTGTTGGAGGTGGGTCTGGCAAAACCACGTTTCTAGTCCTGGATTCTTTCAACCATACCAAGCTGTATTTCTGAGTTAAAGATTAAGGATGACTTTGATTGCTAAGGATTCCTAGTTTTATCATGTGGTAACTCAGGAGATGCTGCTATACCAGTCATGTTCCTTTTTCATGAATTATTAAGGGAATCATTTATACCACACAATCTCATTTCCTAGAATAAGAATGGAGAGATATTGTTGCTCTGTAATTTTTATTCTAAAATAAATCATCTGCTGAAATTGCCAAACACTGTATTGACAGATTCTAAAGAAATACTTTAAAAGATAATATGAATATATTCTAGAAAAGGAGACACATATTTAAGATTAGATGCTTGTTACATAAGTGAAGATTTTTAAGATGTAAAAATTCACCTTTGCCGAAAGAGACGACTGTTTCTTTATATTTTAATATTAAATTTAATGAGAAAGTATGGTAAATATAGTAAGGTAGTTAAATTTATCTAGTCAGAGTAGATAAATCCTTGTGCAAATGTATAGATTTTTTTTTTTTTTTTTAAGATTTAAGAGGAAAAAAAATTTCAATCAACAGTCAAATTATGACCTGCTCAGTACTTTCATTCCAGCTCTGGGTTGGTCCCAGGTCACATAATCTACAATTAGGATTGCTAAGATAAAAGGAACATATAAAGCCAGACTGAAGAGTTAATATTTTTCATTTTCTAGAGGGGATCCAAGTGAGTTTCATAATGTAAAACTCTGGAGAGATCTGTGTAGTTTAATATTACTCCCATTAGTTCTTAAACAAGCCTGAAAGGTCATGTTTCAATCTGAAGGGAAATTTTACTACATAATTAAAAACTCTTGAAAGAGATGTTTTGAATGGAAATGTTGGCAAGCCTTTTATCATAGTATCCTAAAAAGCTTTGCTACTGCGCTCTATACATTATTTGGTCCTCATTAAATTACTTATCCATGGCAAAACTAGAGGGCTGGGGGAGGGATTAGATAGAGTGAATGAATCTAGGCTGTTTTCCCACAAGTAACTGAAATAAAAACAGATCTTTATAATCAGAGATGCGGCTAAGATGCAGTCTGAGTTCAGCACAGAAACCAAACATTTAACAACATTTCACACACCCTCAACCTTCCCCTTCTTCCCCCCCCAAACAACAACAAATCCCTCAGCAGGAGATGTGATCTGGAAGAGCTGTAGACATTGAGAAAATTCAGATAAGACCTGACAGTTAAAATGCCTTTTATGTACTTAAAGAAACAAACATACACACACCCCCAGCTGCCTTTTGAAAAAGACTAGTTCTCACATACAAATATCAGGATATATGGAATCAGAGATAATTTTGACTCATTAGAATATGATTGGAAAACAAATGATACTGAATCTAAACTTCTTGACTGTTCCAAGGGGGGCTACTTATGTTATAATATAGAACCTCAATTCATTCAACTTCAAAAATATTTTTATTGGCAGTAAAATAGTAAAATTACTCTACCTCAATTACATTTTTCTGTTAGCTGAAAGTACTTTTAGTTATTAGTCAATTCACAATAAAAGATTCTAGACAAACCTGGATACTAATATTAAACATAATTATTGTACAATTCATATTACAATAATTATGTAATAAGGTGAGAAGCACTTGGTTGAGGAATTGTAGCATATGTGTGGGTCCTTTTTTTCCTTCTTTCTCTTTGGTGCAATTAGGAGAATACATTGGAGAGAAAGTGCTGGCCCCAGAATCAGGAAGACCCAAATTCAAATCCATCCCAAGCACATTTACTAACTGTGTGATCCTGGGTAAGCCTGCCTCACCTGTAAAATGGGATCATAATGGCACCTACCTCATGGGCTGCTCCGAGAATCAGTCAAGATAATATCTGTGAGGTACCAAGCACGGAGCCTGGCACCATAGAGGGGCTTAACAAATGTTCATTTCCTCTCTTTCTCCTCTGGGAAGAGAGCAGATCTCAGTAGAAGAGACGCTATTGCTGAAAAGGAAAGGCTAAGAGGCTCTACACCAAACAGCCACGGACATTGTGCTGCATGCATGCTGTCGTGATTATTTTAGCTAGCTGCTGAATCCCAACCAGAAGTAGGAGTGACCTACCTGCTAGAGGCTCTGATTTTATCACTCCTTAGATGAAAAGCCTCTGTGGCTTCCTCCACCTACCTATCAAATAAAGTTTAAACTCCTTTGTCAAGAGAAATGAAAAGATTTTCAAATAATGTCCACAAGATGAGAAATCTCCCATTTCTTACTAAATTGAATTATGAAACTAATTACAATTATTAGTGGCTCTAAAAAATACTACAGACACAACTTAGATGAGTATTGGCAAAGTGGTGGGTAGCTAGATATTATTGACCTAAAAATCTATGTGTGCTAGCTAATCAGGGTATTTCCTCCCAACCCCCCTTTTTTCTTTGCTTCAAATATCTCTGGAACAAAGTCTCATCTTAGGTTCGGATGGGCAACAATTGGCCCTCAGGCTGTGTGCTAGAAGTCTAGACTTCAAAAGGTCCTTCTAGGCACGCTACCACTGGCCCCAATCTACTCTGAGGGCTTCCTCTGTGAGTTCCTACCTCTGAAGGACCTTGACTCTTTCTAAAATGTATTTTAGCATTTATCAGATAATATAGTAAGGTCCTTGAGGACAAGGAGTGCCTTATTCTACTTTATAACCAAACAACAGGATTCAGGTGTAATTTGCCAAACAGAACTCTGTGAACACTCATTTGGGAATTGTTTTCTCACAGATTCCGTCCAATACAAATGACTTTGTACCCATGTGGTATGATGAATTATCTGTACCATCATTAGCCTTCTTGACTCCTACACCCATGTTGCTCAGCAACACAGAATGAAGTCTGTGGGCTACTAGAAATTCTTGTTATCTAATCTCAACTAATGTCTGATTGTCACATTTCACTGTCAATTCTCTAAATTCTTACCTCAACACCTCATATGTGTCTCTCAAGACTTTTGGGAGAAAAATCAAGGGCATCTCTTCTAATTTCCTTCATTTTCCATATTCCTTCTTCACACTGGCTATGAAGAAGTAATGCTCCTTGACAAGCCCAATCCAACTTGTGTACCCTCAATCCTATTTTCCTCTGAGAATCTGCCCAGATCCTTCTTCTCATCAGCTCACCTCCTCCATCTTTTTTGTTCCCTTTTAAATCTCTGTCTATCTACCAGCTCTTCTTCTCTTGCAAATGTGATTAATTTTCCTTATCCTTAAGAAACCTTCATAAGACTTTAAGGTACCCTCAACCTAACTTCTTCTCTCTCTCCTAGGGGGGAAAAAATTACATACTGATCACTTCCATCAGTTCTCAGCTCCTTGAATTTAGCTTCTGACTCCTTCATTTGACTACAAGTTTTCATTCTAGGGACACTGCTAATTGATGATTAGTTATCCCATTACTCTATTTGCACACTATGCAGCTTCTGATTACTGTTCTCTCCTATATACATGCTTGCTATCTCCTGTGCTAAATCCATTTGTCAATACTTGGACTTAGGTGTTTTTGAAGACTAAACTGCCATTTTTCTTCTTTCTTTTAGACCAAAGGTACTTAACCTACGGCCCCAAATCTTGCTTTTAAAAATATTTTGATAGCATATTTTAACACAATTAAATTCCTTTGTAATTTTGTGCGTTTACAAATATTTTAAGAAAGGATCCAAAGTTTCTCCAGACTGCCAAAGAGGACTGACCATGACCCAAAAAAGTTAAGAACCCTGCTCTAGATTCTCTCTACATGATTATATCCCATGATATAATCCCCATGAATTCAGATTATCAACAAATAGGTGAATCCAGACCTAATTTCTCTCCTAAATTCCAGCACAAAGTCAAAACTGTAAGCCAATCATTTCCCTTTGGACATACCACTGACATCTCAAATTCAAAACACTAAAAATAAAAATTATTTTTTCCAATAAATCACCCCTATTTCTGTTAAGGGTACTATCATCCTCTGAGCTATCCAAGTTTATAAACTGAAATTTATCCCTGGTTCTTCTCTCTCCCCCAGTTATCAAACCTTGTTGATTTTACTTTCACAAGATATCTAGCATCTGTCCTTTTCTGTCTGCTCACTTGACTACTTCCCTAATTTAATAGAATCAGTGTAGAGATAAAATGTTAGTAATGATTTCTTTTTGGTGCTTCAGGAGCTCAGTCCCCTTGGACAGGGTCCAAGACTAACTTACCTCATACTGAGTTCCACCTCATAGCAAAGTGTTCTAGTCAGGCTCCACTGTATTTCTTAACATTTGCTGTCAATAACATTTGCATTGGTCTAAACTGTTCTAAGAGCTGAAATGGGCTCCCTGATTCTAGCCTCTTCCTTTTCTAATCCATTTTCTACAGAGCTGCCAAAAAACACAAGTCTGACCACTACACTCTTTTGCTCAAAGATCTTCAATGGCTCCCTACTGTCTCTAAGAAAAAAACAAACACACACAAAAACTCAACTACATGCTCAAAGCCTTCTACCATTTTGGTTCCGATTTATTTATCCAGACACCTCTAGCATTATTCTCTTTGGCTTACTGTCTAACAAAACTAGAGACTAGGTGTTCCCCAAACTTTCTGTTCCATCTTTCTACTCTTGCTTTTGCTGAGGAAATCCCTCATGCATAGAAGGCCTTTTCTTTCTCATTCTCCCCCACAAATTTTTTCCCTTTAAAGCTCCACTCAGGTACGAATTCTTCTACAAAGACTTTCCTTGATTCCCCTATTTGTTAAAGCAAACATTCATTGTGTATTACTTATAGTGTTGTGCATTGTTTATTGTGGATTATTTGTGTACGTATGGGATCCATCTTCAGAATTCTTCTGATTAAAGTCAGAGTCCATTTCATTTTTACTTTTTTGGCAGAGATTTGCAAATGCATACATGTTTTAACAAGTGTTTGTTTCCACCACAGATTCTCTCCTTGAAGAAATCAGTATTACTCATTTATTCTAAATACTCCTAAACTGTATTTTAAGTACATGCAAAGAAGCACTTCTACAAAGATGAAAAACCATCTGTATCTTTTGCTTTCAAAGATATAATGGATTTAACAGGAGATAAGACTCAGATATGTTTAATACAATGTAGGAGATGAGAACAAAAAGAATATCTATACAAGGTATTCTATTTCACTTTTGGCTGGAGATGAAGAGTATCACAGAGGGAAGAGAGAAAAAATCCTGAGAAAGGCCCTGGAAAGGAGCAGATTTCAATAAGCTGAAGCATAGAGGAGTCCTTTGACAGGGAACAAGTTGTCTCTGGGCAGCTAGGAGGTACAATGGATAGAGCTTAGGACCTGGGAGTCAGAAAGACCTGAATTCAAATTCTGACTCAAAAGCTTACTAGCTGTGAGATCCTGGGCAAACCATTTAACCTTTCTGTGCCTCAGTTTTCTCATCTGTAAAAGAGTATAAAACACATGTATTTCTTAGGGTTGTTGTGAGGACAGAACTAGTGCTTGTAAAAGCATCGCCAAACCTCAAAGCACTACAGAAACACTAGCTATTATTTTTCCCTTAGATTGTGAGCTGAGAACAAAAATTTCAATTTTCCATTTTGTTTTCTTTTGTATACTTAGTGCTTATTGACTGACATAAAATAGGAGATAAAGAGAGCCAGATTTCAAACTATATTACAAAACAGTAATCATCAAAGCAATCTGGTATTGGCTAAGGAATAGAGTGGTAAATCAGTGGAATAGATTAGGTACACAATATACAGAAATAAATGACAACAGTAAATGAAGTGTTTAATAAACCCCCAAATCCAAGCTTTTAGAGCAGGAACTCCCATGGTTCAACAAAAACTTCTGGGAAAACTGGAAAGCAGTTTAGAGGAAACAGTCTTACACCAAGATATGTCAAAAATGGATATGACTGAAATGATCAAAAATGGTCAAAATGGGTAAGTGGTTTAAAAATATAAAGGGTGATCTGAACTGATGCTAAGCTAAACAAGCAGAACTAGGAATACATTATACACAGTAACAGCAAGAATGTGTGATGGTTAACTATGAAAGACTTGGTTCTTCTCAGTAGTTCAGTGATCCAAGACAATTTCAATAGACTTTAGGAAAAAAATGCCATCTAAATCTAGAAAAAGAATGATGGAGATTAAATGTAAATCAACACCTGCTATGTTCACTTCTTTTTTGTTTTCCCTTCCATAATATTCCCCTTTAATTCTGACTTTTCTCTCTCAACAAAATGCGTCAAAAGCAATGTGCATTAAAAACAAATAAAAAATAAACGTAAAGCGTGATCCATATGCAAACTGGGGGAACATGGAATATTTTACTTGTGAGCTCTATCTATAAAGGAAGAGTTTATGAATAAAGAAGAGACAGGGAGGATCACAGGAAATAAAATGAATAATTCCTACTACATGAAATTTTAAGTTTTAGTGTAAACAAAACTAATATAGTTAAAATTAGAACTAAAATAAGAAATTGGTAAAGAATTGTTATAACAAGTTTTTCTTGTTATATGAAGGTCTCATTTCTCAAATATATAGGGAACTGAACCAGCTTTACAAAAATGAGCCTTATATGAAGGTCTCTTGTTAAATGAAGGTCTCATTTCTCAAATATATAGGGAACTGAAACAAAATTTACAAAAATATGAGTCGTTCCCCAATTTATAATCAAAGGATATGAAAAGGCAGTTTTCAGAAGAAATCAAAGTTAGTCACAGTTACATAAAAAATGCTTTAATTCAATTTTCATTATAGAAAAGGCAAATAAAAACAACTCTGAGTTACCACTTCCTACCTATTAGATTGACTAACATGAGAGAAAATATGTCCAGAAAATGTTGATACACTAACACATTACTAGTAGAGTTATGAACTAGTCCAACCATTTGGAGAACAACTTGGAACTAAGTCCAAAAAGCTATAAAACTGCACATTCCTTCAATCCAACAATACCAGTATTAGGTCTATATCCCAAAGAAATCGAATAAAAGGAAAAATATTTATGGTCTTTTTGTGGTGGCAAAGAATTGGAAATTGAAGGGATGTTCACTAAGAAATGACTAACAAATTGTAGTATGTGATTGTGATGAAATACTATTATGCCATAGAATGTTTTCAGATAAACCTGGAAAGACTTCTATGAATTGATGCAAAGTGAAGTGAATAGAACCAGAGAACACTGTAGACTGTAACAATGATCAATTGTGAAAGACTGGGCTACTCTTGTCAACATAACGATCCAAAACAGTTCTAAAAGAATCGTAATGAAAAATGCTAAGCATCTCCAGAGAGAGAATTGATACTCCAAGTTCAGAATGAAACATACTTTTAAAACTTTATTTTTCTCGATTTTTCCCCCCATGTGTATGTTTCTCTTACAATACAACTAACATGGAAATGTTTTGCACAATTTCACATGTCATATTACTTGCCTTCTTAAGGATGGAGTAGGGAATAGAGGGAGAAAATTGGAAACTCAAAATTTAAAAAAATGGATGTTAATTTTTTTTTTTACATGTGATTGGGAAACATTTAATAAAATAAAAATATATTTAAAAAACAAAACAAAACAAAAAACAGGGATAGCACCTGCCTCTAACTGTTGAAAAAACTTTTTAAAGGGATAAAAACCCCATTTTCTGAAAATCTACATCTTTGTAATCACTGTGTTTTCATGGTAACTGTTTAATTTCTCTCATTTATTTCCACTATAATTGTACCAAACATTCTAAGAAAAAACTTACTTAAGGAAACAATGAAAAGGATCTGGGTAAAGAGAGATAGAAGAAAATGTAAGAAAATTATAAAGATCAACCAAGACTTATATGAAGAGATATGAGAAGATGCTCTCAACCAATCTTCTTTGTGGAAGTGAGAGGTCCACAGGTATTACACATTATTTTTGGATTTTTTCAATGTATAGAACAATTATGCTGTTTTCCCCCTTTCTAAAAAAAAAAAAAAAAAAAAAAAAAAGTCTTTCTGGGAAGACATAAAAGCAAGAATTCGACTAAAGCCCTCTGACTCCAAATCCAACTTTCTTCCCACAATGACACATTATGATCTAGTCACGGGGTACATCGAGATCAAATGGACAAAATAAGTAAAAGGAACAGATCACAAGCCTCGTGATCTGATTTAGTGATTTAGTGAATGATTTAGTAATGATGAGATCATGATTTCAATTACTAAGTGTCAGGCATTGGGCTAAGTGTATACAAATCTGGGCACCTAATGGGAATGTTCTCTGACAAAGGCAGATCAGCTAATAATTATCTGATTTGTCTTTAAGTTGACTTCCTCGTTCAAAAGAAAGGGGAAATAATGAAAATAAATTTCGAACTTCCAGCAACAAACAGGAACTGGTAGATGGTGTGGATATGATGAGAACTTTGAAGAGAAGTGGCTTCATCTGTAATTGGTAAGGAGAGAAAAGCCAAGTATGGTCTGACATGCCCTAGATTTTGAATAGATTTCAAATTGTTCAGTGAAAGAATAGATAGCATCACATGGACTGAAATTCAATGTAGGAAGTCAGTCCAAAAGAGTTGGAAAATTCTCAAATTTTGAAGTCAAAAAGAGAAAATTCCAATGAGGAAAAAAGGAGAGGAGGTTTATCTAAAGCAGTGGTATACAAACATTTTGGATCACATATCCCCATAAGGCAAAGATTTTATACAATATGTTTATTTATAAATCATATACATGTTATGGTTGTTCTAGTAATTAGATACATTATAAAACTTTATGAAATATAAATTTTTATATTATGAGATTTTTAAAAAAGATGAGAAATTTTAAAAAAGATGATCTTCATGGCAGCTGTAGAAAGGAAAAATTGGAGAAGTGAGGAGAGGAGGAAAATTAAAAGGAAAGAAGGAAGGAAATATATTACCCAACTGGAACTGGCCAGTTGGGTTCCCAATGGGGTAGCTATCCACTAGTGGTTGTTTGCACTTCTTTCTCCAATTGGACCATGACTTTGGGAAGGGGATGCTATGACTTCCAAGTGAATTGGGCTGGAGAAATGTGCAAAGTGACCAAGTTTTTTTGCTCCTCTGGAATCATTTGGGTCCAGTGGCAAGATCACAGAAAGGGAATAGATGCTAGAGAGATGGTGTTAAGGCTGAAATGAGAAGACTTGACTACTCACTGGATGTGTGGCGTGAAACAGGAGATGAGGAATTGAAGAGGACAATGAGATTGTGAGAACCTAAGGGACTGAGGATGATGGTGCCCTTTGTAGAAAGGTAGGTTTGTTGAGGGTTAACAGTACGTAAAAATCTGTTATGTATTACACAACCATACCTGCTCAGAATACTTGATTCAATCTGTTTTGCCTAAAATGAAAAGGAGAGAGCCCTTACTCACTGGTGACTGCTTTATAGCCCTTTCTCCCAAAGGCATCTACACAGCTCCAAAGTCAAGAGTTGAGAGTCAAGAACTGGAGAGGGAATTTTCCTATCGATTCTGTTTAAATGCATCTTTTTTTTTTTTTTTTTACTGCTCCTCTTAATCTTTATTTTCAGACTCTTCTACTTCTATCTATTCCACTCCCAAAAATTCTCCATTCATTTATCTTCTTAACTTAGCACTATTAAAGAAAAGGAAGTGCTTTGACTATAGAGAAACTTGCAAAAAAATTTAGTAAGACTGATCATGTTTTGTTACCTCTACATATATAGTGGTACTAAATGCTATTTGTAAAAATAAATCTACCATGCAGAAACAAACCAACCATTTCTTTGATACTTAAAACAGGATGTTTGAGGCTGGCAATTTGTCTGTTCCTGCCTCCAAATGAGAAGTGAGCATCTATAAACTTTTCAAATTTACGTAGAAATCTAGAGATATCATTCTGAGACTGAGATACTTCCTTATGGAATTCACGGTCAGCTGTGGTTTTTAAGACTTTCAAAGGAGCCAAGAATTTATTGGAGGAATCTCAGCCTATGGGAAACATCAGTTTAGGGAATGCCTGATGTGAAAGTTCTCTCCCACTACTGCCCGTGATGAGCAACTCGTTTAAGTCTTGGAGAGATTCCCAGGTCACTGAGAGGTTAAGCGATTTGTTCATGGACACAAGGTTAGTGTATCAGAGGCAGGGCCTAAGTCCAGGTCTTTCTGAAGGCCGAATGAGATGACACGGACATAATGTCCTTGTGTAGCAGTACCATAATTGTAGGGCTGAAAGGTACTCTCTCTGCTGACCTAAGCCAATCTTCTTTTTTAAATGGGGAAACCTCTAAAAAGTGATCAGTCACACTATATAGTTAGCTTGGGGTAGAGCTGAGTACAGATTCAAGTCTGATAACTTACAGTACAACTTCACATAGTAAGGAGAAGATAAATCTTATAATATTTGAGAGGATGAGACAATTTCTTTCTTTTTTTGTTCCTCCAATGTGAAACTGTAACAGATCGACAGAGACTATTTAGAAGTACCAGAGGACATATACTATTGATATTCTTTCCCTGATCTTCCAGATACTAACTTTGGGATGCTATGCATATTAGAAGGATCCCTACCTCACCTCCTTCCCAGATCAATTTTAAAATAATTTGTTCACAAAGAAATGCTAGATTTTCTCCTCTACTTCTCCCCAAAGAGCACCAGAGGTTTAAATATCAGCCTTTCCTGCCATGGAGGGCTCTAAAACTGCAGGTAAGATTAGAATTTTCATATCCTCTAATCCTCCTGCTTACCTCCTTAGCAAATGGGAGTTACCCCTGAGTCCCAAAGTCCTCTTGGACTTTGCTTACTCATTTTTTAATCTTAGAATATATAAAGATCGCAATGACTATGTTGCCCAGACCATTCCAGCTGATAAGAAGTATGAAGGTATATGATCAGACAATATTATTCCAGGAAGTCACTGCAATTAATCATCTTGCATTTCTTATTTTTTTTTTTTACTACATTAAAAAATTAATTTAAAAAATGTTTTTAGATCCAACTTGATTAAATGGGCATATAGTGTAAGTGGGTTAATGCCGGAGTTATTGTCAGTAATGAATCTCTAATTTCAATAAAGCAGACTTTAATAAGCCACATAAAAGGTTGAAATCTTCAGATCTCAATTGCAAAATTGTGCTGAGCATGCAAAGGGATAAGGAAGGCAGATTTTTACCTACCCCTTTTATAGCTATCATGTCAGGTTAAATTTCAAGTCACACTCTGGTATACATGATAAAGCTTGTGGAAATCCAGATAACTAGAAAAGATTAGCACAAAGAAAAGGGGGACTGCCATATTGGCTCAAAAAAGCAGTATTTCTACAAAACTGAACTAAAAGATAGTAATCACAGGCAACTACCAAAGGTATTAATTTAATTTATTAGCAGCCCTTCCCTCCCTATTCCTGCATCCCACACCATGTGTTCATGATGTTTCTCCTATGTAATTAGTATCAATTGATTTTAATTTTATGTATTTTATAAACTATTATAAACTGTAACACATACTAATTAAATAATAAAGGGAATAAGAAAGGATCACAAGTATGCTTCACTTTCAAGTAAGTAAACTTTATCTTTAAAAGAAAGTAAATCTGGAGTATGAGATAAAAGTACAATTTTCATTTTCAGAGGAAGTTAGTGGCCACAAGTGCCATACTTGCAATATATGCTTGCAGGACATTATATGTTGCTTTAAGGTTTATGAAGTACTTCCTGTACAGAGATGGTTAAAACTTAATCTTCTAAAGTTTGATTCAACAGAAACCCATTTATTTATTTATTTATTTTTTACTGAGGCAATTGGGATTAAGTGATTTGTCCAGCTAGGAAGAGTTAAGTGTCTGAGACCAGATTTGAACTCAAGTCCTCCTGACTTCAGGGCTGGGGCTCTAGCCACTGTACCACCTAGCTGCCCCTTTAGTTTTAAAGGGAAAAAAAGCATCTAACCAGAATGGTAGGAGATGGAATGTTTTGATGCACTGAGGTTTTAACTGAAAATCCCTCAATGAAATTTTAAAATGTACAAGTCTGTTTACTAAAGCAGGAAATATGTTGAACACAACCAAAAATCTCTTTGATAATGAAAGGGTCACTACGAAAAATAACAATTTCTGCAATACCATAGATAGAAAAGATATAAAAGATTCAGTTAAATTTATAAACTTCATGACATACCCAAAAAGCTACTTTTGTAACAAAAAATGAAAATACCTTGTATTAGTATGCATATGCCTCTCAGCAACATTTCTTTAAAATTTCATTTAAGAGTTTGGGTTCGTTGGACTGCAGTTATTCAAATAATGCCATAGACTCATACATTGATAGAAACATGAATTCACTTACCTAAACGATGAAATCCAAAAGTGAATCTTTTGGTTGGTGATTTTGAAGAAAGCCATAAAGCAAGCAGGGTAAGTATGATAGCACTGAGGTCAGTTAACATATGAAGTGCATCCGTCATGATTGCAAGACTATTTGCAATATAGCCACCTTAACATAAAGTAGGAAAAAAATAAGATTGAGTAAGTCAATAACCAATAACAGATTAGTAAACTAGAAATATTAAACTTTGCAAGGTCTCAAAGAATCTAATTAAAGGTCTGAATGTAGAGCATAGACTCCTTCAAATCACAGGCTAACTTTTATTTTTGTCTTCATAATCGCACTACTGGTGCCTTGTATCCAGGAGATGTTTTTAAATGTTTAACTGTATAGCCCTACTGCAAATAAATGTTCACTGTAGTGGTACTGTCAATTCCTCTTTCTAATCTACAAGATGTAAATTCCCAAACCACAAAGTTCAAGTGAACTGTTTTGCCTATATGCACATGCCATATTATAATAGATAAAAAGACGTTATATCATGTAGTAACACTTTTCAACAAAAGGAAAATGAATTTTATAAATATTACATTATCCTGAATACATAGGATATTTTGAAATTTATTCTTACAAAAAAAAAATACTAGCATTAAAGAGACTCACTTTAAGGACTTATCAGACCCCTTCATTTTGGTTAAACCTTGATTTTGGTTATTAATTTTTTAATTGATGCCTTCTTTTCATTATATTCATTTGAGTATACATCTCCTTCACCAAACTACCAAGTCTTCTCAGTTCAGTACAAAACAAGAGGATCGAACAGTTTATTTGCTACTACTTACCCATTGTCTAACACATCTATAATGAAGGCTCTGGTAATGAAGAGAGAAACTTGCATATAGTAAGCAGAAGAAAGGTACACTGATACACTGTTGGTAGAGTTATAAATTGATCTAAGCATTGAAAAAAGTCATTTGTGATTATGCTCAAAAACAACAAAAACAACTGACTTGGACCCAAATTCCCATTGCTGAGCATATGAGAGGTCCTATATCTTACAAGATAATCACTTTTTGAGGTAGGAAGGAACCAGAAAAACAGTAGGTGTCCTTTGATTAACAAATGGTTACATGAATGAGATATTAATATGCAATAAAATTGCCCAGATGGCATCAATTAAGAGAGTTTTTTTTCCATAACAATGGAGAAAAAAAATCATTTCTTCATATGAACATAAAAAATTGGTGAGAGAAGAATTCAAATACATACTGCCCTTTGAATTCAATCCCAACTATAGGAAGACCTGACGATATATAAAGACAAGATGAATTTAGAGAAATATAGTTAGACTTGTAGGAATTAATGCAGGAAGAAGTAACCAGAACCAGGAATTATAAACATAATGAGTATAAGGTAAAAGGAAAGAATAAAATGCAAATGAACATTGAGAAAGCAAGCCTACTCACAGAGGAGAGAGAAAATGCATCTCCTAGTCACTGCAGGTGGGAGACTGTGGGTGTGAAATATTGTGTAGGCTAAACCTCATATAGACAATCTGTGGGCTGCCAATGTATATATGGGAATTTTTAATAGTAAACTATTATTCAACTCTCACTTTCTGAAACATAGGACTAGCCCCATAGCACTAGAAAATAGTTGATAAGTCATCTAAATCTATGTCTTTCCTAAAATCAGAAAGACGCTAAAACTTTCTTAAAAAGTGCTACTCATGTGTCAAAATAAGATGTTTGAGACAATTCTATGACCTTTTTGGGTAAAGTAGTACCTTGTAAAAAAAAAGAGCTACACTCATTCCTCAGACTATGTATAAAACTTGATTCCAAGGTTCCAACTAATTGACAAGAGTCAAGTATTTCAGAATTGAAATTATGAGAATGGCTGGAAAAAATTTCACTATTACCAGACATATATCATACACATCATGTTTCATGACATGTGAAAATGAAATCCCTTTCATGTGTGTGAAAGTGAAGCATCTTTTCCCCCACTTAGCAAAATTATCTTTGAGGGACAACATTTAGCACAGTACTTGGCACAAAGGCATTTAATAAATATTTACTGACTAGAAAGACTGCAGCTACATTGAATGGCTGTGTAAAACACTGAACAGAATGCTCCCCAAATGAATAGAATGCACAAAACACCAGGATACCTACTGCTATCAGAGGATAAGCTATAGAAACCTTTTCTAATAGAAAAGTTCACCAAAATAGATCTTCAGAGTCCCTTATTGATTAAATTATTTCCCAGGTGGCTAGTGGACCGGGAGTCAAGAAAATTTGAGTTCGTAAATCCAGCCTCAAACACATGATGTGTGATTCTAGGATCTGTCCTAGTTCGTTCATTAATAAAATGGGGGTGACGGTATTATCTACCTTCTCCAAGGTTCTTTTGAGGGTAATAGAGGTATTTGTTTAAAAAAAAAAAAGCTATATAAATAATATAGCTATCATTAACAATATTAATATCTAATTAATGTTTATTGATAAGCTATTAATTTAAGAGGATCAATCTCTTGAATAATTAATCAGTCCATGCAATTATTACTTTATATTTACTTCAAAGGGTTCTGGTGATTCCCTAGACAGAAGATACTACCGTAATCAGGGTGTGGTGGAAGTGGTTTCTAACCCTGGCTCTGCTATTTTCTAGCAGTGGAATAGGATTAGATGATTTCTAAAATTCCTTCTATTTCTAGTTTATAATTCTGCCACTATTAAAGTCAAATGACTTCCTGCAACACCAATCCTTCTATGTAGAGATTTTTTTTTCATCCGACAGGGTTCTTATAATTCAGTTACAGAAATGAGTGTCTGAGAATCATTTATTATCTAAAATATTTTTCAGTTTGCAGAAATTAACTTTTAACTTTATCTTTAAACAGAAAAAAAAAAGGTGACCGATACAACTCAGTTAAAAAGGTCTTAATCTTTTTCATTTGAAATTTAGGTTCCTCACTTTTGAGGCACTTAGGTTGGTGTGTACATCAGAAAGCAGTAACTTTGATGATTAGAAAACTATTTCCCTTGGGGGGGGGAGGGGGCATTAAATCTCAAGTCATGAGTATCTAGCGTTCTAGATTGTCTTTCCCGGGAGGCAGAAGAGAAAATGCCCATAACACAACTCACCCACAAGTTCACCAATCATGAAGAGCAGGTAAAGAACCCCAGCTATGGTAAGCCTGGTTTTCACCTTCCTAAGTTTCAGCAACTCTCTCTGTTTCCGGCAATTGTCACAAGGGTCTACTTTGAAACCCAGCTGGCTGTTGGGCAAAGGAACATCCTGATCCAGTAAGGAATCATCGTCTCCCTGGAAGGCCAGGTGAGTCCCATTAATAGTTTCTGGCGTTTCTAGGCCATCATCAGCAACCACAACTCGGAGCTTATTAAACCTGGGGAAATCTTCATCCCCTACTTCATCCGAGAAGTCAAAGGCGCTAGTATCATTCAGAAACGGGGGCGTATCATCTTTTTTCCACCAGGACTTGAGACGGTTCCATACATTGGCTCGGGCCATGGCTGAAGAGATGGCTGGTAAATCTGTCGGCTCTGGACTTCACACAGCCTGGAGCTTCCAGTCACCAAGTTCCCTTTACTTGGAAAGAGATTTCTGGGCGGAGCACGTCCGTTTGTTTTTTCCCATCCTAGGAAAAAAGGAGTTAAATAAAAATTAAATGTTTGCTATCTTTGGCTTTCGTTTACACCCCAGCTGGGACCCTCCGTCTCAGTTAACCTGGGCCGACTCTTGCTCTATGCTCACCCCAGCGGGAGGAGAGTTAGGGGGGTTCGGGAGCCCGCAAAGTTGGGGCGCTGGCGGGGGCCAGGCGAGACTGGGAGAGACGGGGCAGAATTCGGGCAGCAGGAGCAGGGCAAAGGCTCCCACACGGAGCCGGGACCGCCGACTTCCGACGCAACTGGAGCACGAACGTCAGGCGCAGAACACGAGCCCGCGGACGGACGGGACGAGGGCGCGGGACTCTCCGCGGAACCCGAGCCCATACACAAGCGTGGGAGACGAACCCCGGAGGGGGCAGCAGCCCAGGCAGCAGGCGCCGGGCTCCGAGGGGAGGCTTCCCCATCGGCACACAAGGACGCCGGCGCCGCGCACTCACCTGCAGCCCGCCCGCCCGCTCACGCTCCGGGACAGAGCATAGAACGCCCGGGCTGCAGCCTCCCTTATGCAGGCGCGAGGGGCCGAGCCCGCTCGCCCTGGCGGGTCCTCCCTCCTCCCCGGGGAGTCTCATCATCGGTGAAGTCGGGCCAGATACCTGGGTCGCTGGCGCGGCGAAGCCTCCTGCCCGACGCCTGCCGGGGAGCCTCCGCGCAGGGGAGAACTCATCTCCCCGGCCCGCCTCGGCCCGCCGCGCTGCGCTGCGCTCCGCCCCTCTGCAGCAAGGTCAGCCTGGCGCGCCTGGCTTCTTTACCCTGCTCCGGGCAGGAGGAGCGCGGAGAGTGGGAGAGAGAGCCAGGGGCGGGGAAGGCGGCCGCACGGATCCGGGCGCCGGCTCCTCCGGCGGCGTCCGACGGCTTTGGCGCTAGCGCAGCCTCCCACACCGAGGGCGCCTCCTGCGCTCCTGGGTGTCCCCACCCCCTCCGCCTCCGCGAGGGGCAGCGCGCGTGCGCCGGAGCCGCGAAACCAGAGCCGCACGAGAAAGGGAGGGGTCCGCACGAGAACTGGCCGGGGGACCGCTGGGCGGGGGCCGAGAGCGCGCGAGAGCGGGGGCCCTCTTCCTGCAGTCCCCGAGGCACGCGCGCTCACGCTGGGGCAGCGCGCGCACAGTCGGGCGCCTTCCCGCCCCGCCCGCTCGCCCGCAGGGTCCCTAGCTCCCGGACTCCGGGGTCCTAAGCTGCGCGTCTCAGCTCCTTGCAATAGGGCTACTGCGGCCCCGGGGCACGGCCTCCCCCTGCTCCTGCGCCCGCCGCGGGCGAGGCTGTCGCCGCCGACCCTTCGGACCAGCCGGGACGCCCTTTCGGGGGAGAAGGGAGAAGAGTCGGTGTCTTCTTCTGTGTTCTCTCGGCCCGTTCCGTGGCTGCCGAAGCAGGCGGCCTCTTCTGCGTCCGCTCTGGCCCGAGCCGCGGGCAGCCGCGGAGGGGAGCCGCGTCCGCGCAGTCTCGGGCCTGATTCCTGCAGCGCCGTGCCTAAACTGCCCGGATCAGCACAAGTCCCAAACCGCGTCTCCGTAACTGGGGGCCTGTAACTGCCCGGGCCGGACGAGCCGGCAGAAGTCGTGTCGAGCTAAGGGAGAAGGGACCTGACTTAGGGTGCCCGCAATTCTTGGCCCCTGGGTTAGGCTGTTCACCCTTCTTTGCAGCATCCGGGAATCTCTTGTAAGAAACGATTTCACAAATCAAAGCAGGAGGCAGCTGCCCACTTCGACAGCAGCCTCTCTGTTCCCCATCTGTGTGACTCTGGGCAAGTCATTTTACCTCCCCATTTTCTCTCTGCTTCCTTGCGGACAAAACCTCTGAATACCCAGATGTAGGAAGCAAGGATCCCGCATCTCTCCCGCTGACACGCAAATGTACCGTGTAGGTGCCTGGATACAGGATAGCCTTTATTTGGTCCCCATTGCTGCACCCCCAACCTCCTAAACTACATGAGATCCCAAGGACTTAGACAGAAACATGTGAAATATTCAAATAACTTGTTCGAGTCCCTCAAGGGGGTAAACACTTTTGGGAGCTAATGAACAATCCTATTCACGTAGATCATTCATGCTGAACCACCTCTCTAAGAAACAGCAGGAAGCTTAGGCCGGGTCCAGAGCTTTCCTATCTGACCTTGCCACCTGCTCTATACCATGACTTGGTTTTTGTTCTCCAGCAGCAGAGAAAATTTCTTCTAAGCAGGTGAACTCTCGAACTTTGGAACTCTTGAACTTGATTACCACATGATTAACCCCTCAAAAGCTGGAGAAACGGAAACTCAAGCTCTTTCTTCTCAGTCAAATACAGCTTGGCCACTGCCATGTGCTTCTTTAGGAATTCTGTTAATGCTTTGGCTGCTGCCAATATCTTAAGCATGTAAAGTTGAGTCTCAAAAACTGGTGTCTGATCTATATTCATAAAGGCAGAAAGAGCCTGATATTCGAAGTCCAGAAACCTCAGGCAAACACACTCCTTCCCCTTAGAATGAAGATCTGCTCCCAAAGGGCTGTCAAACTGCATACCCTTTGACCCAGCAGTGTTTCTACTGGGCCCGTATCACAAAGAGATCTTAAAGGAAGGAAAGGGACCCACATGTGCAAAAATGTTTGTGGCAGCCCTGTTTGTAGTGGCCAGAAACTGGAAACTGAATGCAATTACGGCATATTAATGTAATGGAATATTGTTGTCCTATAAAAAATGATCAGCAGGATGATTTCAGAGAGGCCTGGAGAGATTTACATGAACTGATGATAAGTAAAATGTGTAGAACCAGGAAAACATTATACACAGCAACAATAAGATTATGTAATGATCAACTCCAATGGATTTGGCCCTTTTCAATAGTGAGATGATTCAGTCCAATTCCAAAAGACTTGGGTTGGAGAGAGCCTTTGCATCCAGAAAGAGGACTGTTGGGAATGAATGTAGATCATAATATAGTATTTTCACCTTTTTTTTTTTTTTTTTTTTTTTGGTTATTTGCTTGTTTTTTTCCTCTCTTTTTTCCCTTTTTGATCTGATTTTTCTTGTGCAGCAGGATAAATAAGAAAATATATTTAGAAAAATTGCACATATTTCATTGCATATATTATTGGATTGCTTGCTGCCTAGGGGAAGGGAAGAGAAGGGGAAGGAGAAAAATATGGAACACAAGGTTTTTCAAGGGTGAATATTGAAAACTATTTTTGCATGTATTTTGAAAAATTAAAACAATTATTAAAAAAAGAGAGAGAATGAAAATCTTCCCTACTCTATTGGGACCTGGAAGTCTAAGGGCTAGAAAGTTAAATAAGACAGGTTTGCTTTATAGAGCAGAGTGAGGGGGTAACTTTTCTAGTAACAAACAGATAATTCCCCATCCCCATTCACAGTTACCAGACTGTAGTCTGACTACACTGACTTGTGTTACAAGTCAATGAGAAACAGAGGAGTATCCTATGTCCTTTCTGCAAAGTTCAAGGGTTCATGCTGACCTTCCATTGAAGATATATTTCAGATGCTGCTTGGGAAAACTCATCACAAGGTTTCCCCTGTTCACCCCCATAAATGAGCTCCTAAGAAAACCAGTACTCCTATTCAGGGATTATGAACTTTTCCCTAATTGTAGATATAGAATCACACACACATACCTGACTTCAGAAAACCAGTGCAGATTAGGTAACTTTGTGAGTCAACATCTTCTCAAAACTATAGCTCATCAAACCATAATGACATATTTCCTTTTCTAGACCAATCAGAGGGTACATTAGCTAAAGCTAAAGATGTTTAATAAAGTACCATAGCAACATAAATGACAATAATCTTCATCTATAAAAGGGTAGATAATCCCACAGGTTATCCTACCGTCTGTGAGGATAGAACAGTGCTTATTACTTTACAAATGTTTATTTGCTTGACAAAGAGGATTTAGCTTTTGTAGTAGAAACTCCAAGAGTTTATCCAGTACTGGCAATTCAAATGAACTCTCAAACTGAGATGAAATCTCATTTTTGGTTTCTCTAAAAGTTGCTCAGGGTCCCTCAGTCTAATCTCTCATCTGAATTATGATCTAAAATTTCTTTTATTAGAAGGGAAGCAATAAACTGGGAAAACATCTTTACAGCTAAAGGTTCTGATAAAAGCCTCATTTCCAAAATATATAGAGAAATGACTCAAATTTATAAGAAATCAAGTCAGTTCTCCAATTGGTCAAAGGATATGAACAGACAATTTTCAGATGATGAAATTGAAACTATTTCTACCCATATGAAAAGGTGTTCCAAATCATTATTGATCAGAGAAATGAAATTAAGACAACTCTGAGATAACCATTACACACCTCTCAGATTGGTTAAGATGACAGGAAAAGATAGTGATGAATGTTGGAGATGTGGGGAAACTGGGACACTGATGCATTGTTGGTGGAGTTGTGAACGGATCCAGCCATTCTGGAGAGCAATTTGGAACTATGCCCAAAAAGTTATCAAACTGTGCATACCCTGTGATCCAGCAGTATTACTATTGGGCTTATATGCCAAAGAGATCTTATAGGAGGGAAAGGTGCAAGAATGTTTGTGGCAGCCCTTTTTGTAGTGGCTAGAAACTTGAAAATGAATGGATGCCCATCAATTGGAGAATGGTTGGGTAAATTGTGGTATATGAATCTTATGGAATATTATTGTTCTGTAAGAAATGACCAGAGGTTGAATACAGAGAGATTTAGAGAGACTTACATGAACTGATGCTAAGTGAAATGAGCAGAACCAGAAGATCATTATACATTTCAACAACAATACTCTATGAGGATCAATTCTGATGAACGTGGCCCTCTTCAACAATGACAGGATCCAAATCAGTTCCAATTGATCAGTGATGAACAGAACCAGCTACACCCAGTGAAAGAACACTGGGAAATGAGTGTGGACCACAACATAGCATTTATACTCTTTCTGTTATTGTTTGTTTGCATTTATGTTTTTCTTCCCAGGTTATTTTTATCTTCTTTCTAAATCCGATTTTTCTTGTGTAGCAGGACAACTGTATACATATGTATACACATATTGTATTTAACATATACTTTAACATATTTAACATGTATGGGAATACCTGCCATCTAGGGGAGAGGGTGGAGGGAAGGAGAGGAAAAGTTGGAACAGAAGTTTTTGCAAGGGTCAATGCTAAAAAATTAGCCATGCAAATGTTTTGTCAATAAAAAAAATTTCTTTTAAATTTCTAGCTTATCAATATTTTCCCTTCAATCATCCTGAGACTTTCACTTAGCAAAACTGCAAAAGAGATGGGAGTGAGATTTTTTTCACTCCTCCAAATGTTCCTGGTTGATAACAAATCAACTCAGAAGCAAAACTGGAAAGGAATCAGTGGCAACTTAGGTCATTTTCTACTAGCAACCCAAATTCCTTGATTCTCCACATAGTCTAAGCATTTAATCTATACTTTAGCAGGGCAAACTCCTATGAATTCAATATTGATCACATTTACCATATCTGGACACACATAGTTTAATTTAACATTAAAGATGAAATATAAACATCTATTTTGTTCCTGGACCCTAAATTAGGCTACAGGACTTTCCCGTATATATTGTCTCCCTCATTAAAGTGGGAAATCCTTGAAAAGAGGGACTAGCTAACTTTTCTATTTCTATCTTCAGCTCTTAGCACTGTGCTTTGCATATAGGTAAGTGCTTGATAAATTTTTCATTCATTCAAAACTAAACTAATTTACCTGGAAAATGTCTCTGTGTGTGTGTGTGTGTGTGAGAGAGAGAGGGGGAAGGGAGGGAGGAAGGAGGGAAGGAGGAAGGAAAGAAAGGAAAGAGGGAGGGAGAGAGAGAGAAAGAGAGAGAGAGAGAGAGATGATGGTGGTGGTGGTGGTGGTACAGAACAGACTTTCAATTTCTAGCAACATAGTGGACTCCAGGTATGACATATTTGTCATACCTCCAGCAATGTGTGTTTCAGCAACTGTATAGTCTTGGAGAATTGCTGAAAATGAAATGCTTGCTGTATAACATCCACAAAATTAATGAATGAATCCAGTTCTTCCTGAAGTTAGTTTGTGCTCTCTCTGATGTTTTAGAAGGCAACTTGGGATATTGCAATGTCTCAGGAATATTTTAGTTATTTAGCCCAGATGGATTACATACTAGACTACTGAAAGAGTTACGAGGTATGAGTACTAAGCCTCCATGGGTGATCTTTGTAAGATTGTGGAAAATGGTAAAAGTACCAATGGATTAGAGAAGGCAGATGTCCTGGTTTTCAAAAAGTAAATAGAATGTAATCTTTTTTGCAGGCTTCTGATTTGGACAAGTGGGAAAATTCTGGAAAATCCTCAGGGTATATTGATAGAGAACCAGTCTTGAAAGACCTGCTTTCTAATAATACTTACTGGCCATGTGATTATAAGCAAGTCATTCAGCCTCTCATTACTCCCAGAAAACAGTCCAAAAGGCTATATAAGTGAAAGAATAGATGTTGGTCTATATTGGTTGTAGAAAATTCCTTACTACAAATTCCCTATATCAGTGTAATCATAGGTCCAATTCTAAAAAAGTAAAAAAGAAAAAATGATTCTAGAATGCAGTATTTTTTAAAGTGTATTTTAATTTTCATATGAGTAAAAATTGAGTTTTATTCTGTCTTATCTCTCCAAAATAAAAACAAGATCCTTGTAACAAATATACACAGTTAAGTAAAACAAATTCCCAGAATGAGCATGTCTAATTCTTCACCATTTTGAATCCATAACTTTTTAGTCAGGAAGTAACTATGCTATGTTTCATCATAGATTCTCTGGAATCAGTGCAATGATCAAAGTCTTTGAATATTTTAAAATTGCACAACATGACAAATATGAAAGTATGTTTAAAAGAATTGCACCTATTTAGCCTATATCAGATTGCTTGTTGTTGTGGAGAGGGAGGAGTAAAGGAAGGAGAGAAAAATCTAGAACACAAAGTTTCACAAAAATGAATGTTGAAAACTAATTTTTACCTGTTTTTGGAAAAATAAAATACTGTTTAAAAATAAACTCAAAAGTAAATAAAATAAAATTATTTGTATTTATTATGTTGCAGTTTAATTTTTCTTCCTGGTTCTGTTCACTTAATTCTTCATCAGTTTATACAAGTATTCCTATGTTTCTCTGAAATGGGGAGAGGAATGCCAAAAAAGCTAAAGAAACATTAGGCTACCTTGGGAGGTATAGTTTTCAGGATTAGTGAGGAGATAGAAAAAAAATAGTACATAGTGGCACATAATGGATGTGTGAAAATTGTAGCATATTAACCAATCAAAAATTGTACAAGAAAGGATGAGTTAGTCACACAAAGAAAATATTAACTGATAGAAAGCCTCCATGGTCCATTGCTGGCCATCATCTCATTGAGAGGAAGGCTCCCAGGGTACTGGCTGAACCTCCCCTATAGAAGTGTTACAGGACACAGGATGGGTGGGCCTGCACAAGTTTCCATCTGGATTATTGGGAGAATCACTGACTGATGAGAGCATAAATCTGATGAAGTATTGATAAGCTAAGTGCAGCTAAGTGGTGCAGTGGAGAGCTCACCAGGGCTAGTCATCTTCCTGAATTCCAAGCTGACTGACTAGCTGGATGACCCTGGGTAGGTCACTTAATTCTGTTTGCCTCAATTTTGTCATCCGTAAATGATCCAGAGAAGGAAATGGCAAACTACTGTAGCATCTCTGCCAAGAAAACCCCAAAATGGAGTCATGGAGAGTCAGACACGAATACAAAATTGATAAGCTAGGGTATGTGTAGAGGAAGGCAGCAAGATGTCACAGGCCTCAAGTTGAAATTCGGAGTGATTTTGGAGGTGAAAAAGACAACTTAGGGGGAACATGATAGCTATCAGCAATTATTTAAAAAAACTATCATGAAGAGAGAATAAAATTGTACTGCTTGTTCCTAAATGACAGAACTAGGGATAATGTGTCTAAGCTTAAAAATGGCAAATGTAACAATGAGTGCTATTTGGGAGTGGTGTTTTGTTTCCAGAGATCCTTTTTGCTGGATTTCTTCAGACTAATGCTATAAGGACTATCTGACAGGCATGTAGTTAAGATTCTTCTTCAGTTTGGAATAGGTGATATCTGAGGTCCCTTCTCATTCTAAGATTGTAAATTTATGGCTACCATGATGAACAGGATTGACCATATCATAGAGGCAGTCCCTTATTTGAAATAATTTTTGTTATTGTTGAGATATTTGAGTCATATCTGACTCTTTGTGACTCCTTTTGGGGTTTTCTTGGTAAAGATAATGGAGTCGTTTGCTCTTTCCTTCTCCAGCTCTTTTTATAGAAGAGGCAAACAGGTTAAGTGACTCCCACAGGATCCTACAGATAGTGTCTGAAGTTGGTTTTGAACTCATTGAGATGAATCCTTCTGACACTAGTCTGGCACTATATCCACTGTACCACCAAGCTGCCCAATTTGAAATAATGATGACACATTTATGTTGAGGCCATATATCATCACTTCATAACTATTATAATTACATACACTTCATACTATTACAATAAACCCCATTTTTTAAGGTTCTATGTTTGGTCTCCCTATGGAAGGCCACTCCCCATTATACTCTGTTCTCCACTTAGCCATCAAAGTGATCTTCCTAAAGCAAAGATCTGACCATGTCACTACCCCCAATTGAATAAACCCTACTGGCTTCCTACTTACTACAGGATCATATATAAAATCCACTGAATATTAGTTAATACCTTTCATAATCTAGAGCCCTTCCTACCATTCTGGGTTCCTTAAAACTTAGCTTCCCACTTCACATTCTGTCATCTACTGATACCAGCCTCCTAACTGTTCTCTGAATATCATGTACTCCATGTCATTCACCATATCTGGTGAATATCCCCATGTACCCTCTATCCCATTTCTAGAATTCTCTTCTTTTTCTCTGCCTCCTGGATTTTTTGCTTCCTTCAGGTTTAAACTAAGATTCCATTTTCTGCAGGAATCTTTTTCTCATCCCTCTCAAAGTTAGTGCCTTCCCTCCTAAATCATCCACAATTTATCCTACATATAATTTATTTTTACACAGATGTTTCCTTCATTAGACTTTGATTTCCTTTAGGACAAGGAACTGTCTTTGCCTTTCTTCACCTCCCTAGCACTTAGCACAATATCTGATGGAAAGTGCTTAATAAATAAATTTTTGCCTGACCAACTTGTTTTTTCTACAAGGTTAATGTAACAAAGGCCACTCTCATGAATGATTTTGAGAAGCTTGGTGCTCCATGATTTCTTGGGTTAGAGGATCCATTGATTGTCCTGGTGAATAAAGTCATAACTTCTGAAGAAGTTTCAGCTTCCTTGTATGTAAAACAATTGGTTTGGACTAGAAAATCTCTCGGGTCTTTTCAAGTCCTAAATCTCTCATCCTATGATTCTTTAGCTCAATTAGGCAGCCATTGTAACATGTAAATCATTTAAGTGGCAATATCAGAAGGCCTCCATATATTTCCTGCAATAGATGCCCTGGGATTCTTCTCTCCCATATATGAAAACATTCCAAGCTAAGCCAAGTTTTCTAGAATAATTGGAACCTGCCTTTAGTTTCTCTATTATACTAAAAGGGAAAAAAATAGCCCCCAAAATGCTTCTATAACTTCCCAAGAGAATACCCAAAGAGTACCTGTTTTAAGTGCCTCAGCTTGGGAAATAGGGAAGTCAAGTTATATCTCAGGGGTCCTCAATATTAATTATCCCATTGAACTGATAATTTAAAAAGAAAAACAGAAGTGGGAAGGTTTATGTTATAATTTTAGATGGAATAGGAAATTGGATGCTTTTTTGACAAGTAGTTCTTTTAGGCTTTCACTAAAAGAGAGAAGAATGGTTTTAGATAACTTATCCTATCTTCTTCTTCAGCAAAAGGACTATAACTTTCCCCCTTCTAATAAACCCTTCCCACTGAAATAAACTTTCAGAAAGTTCTATGAGAGAGTGACAATATTGGTCTTCTCAAGACAGACAAAATGGAGTGCTAAGTCCCAAACCCACTCTAAGGTGGTAAGACAAAGTTTTATTCATTCATTTTTCAGTTATGTCTGACTTTCATGACCTCTATTTCCTTCACCAGCTCATTTTACAAATGAAGAAACTGAGGAAAACAAGGTAAAGTGACTTGCCCAGAGTCACCTATCTAGTGTTTGAGGGTGGATTTGAACTCAGAGGCCTAGAGTTCTATCTACTGTGCCACCTAATTTCTCCAAGACAAAGTTACTTAATTGTAATTATTTCTTTGAACAGCTTTTTGACACCAATTAAGCAATTTAAAATGAGGTCAAGTCAAGTTATATCTCAGGGGTCCAGTTCACTGTCCCTCAGACTGTTGGAGAGCTGGACTATAGCAAAAACAAAAACTTTGTTTTGTGGTCCTTTAAATAAAGAAACTTCATAGCCCTGAGTGAGGGGGATAAACGTCCTCAGCTGCTGCATCTGGTCTGCAGGCCGTAGTTTGAGGACCCCTAAATCCTTGACAAGTGGTCAATAGATTGAGAAGCCTATTGTACTTTTAAACTAATTTTTAGGAAAGGTGGAGAGCATATTAAAATCTTTTAAATTCATTTGAAAAAATATTAAGAAATAATATTCTGAAGTCTAAAACTCTTTCCAGACCTTTCCTTTTAGGAAAAATACTTTAAAAGGTCAAGAACAATGGAATAATGATAGTTTCAAAACAATGATAGGGGCGGAGCCAAGATGGCGGAGAAGACACACGCGACTTTCTAAGCTCTTCTCTTACCCTCTTTATCAATATTATATCGAGCCTCAAAAATAGTCTTGACTGCTATAATTCGTAAAGATAAGAAGTAAAACAACTCACCGGCCGAAGAAAATCTGCAGTCTCGCCAAAAAAGGTTGGTTCCGGGGCCAGGGGAGATCGCAGACGGGAGAGAAATGGGTTCCGAGGAGAGTCTCAAACCGAGGGTGAAGGCAAGATCTCAGCACAAGCGCGCAGCCCCAACCCGCAGTACGAGGCTTTTCCTTGGGGCAGTTGTGATCCTGCACGGCAGGAGGACGCAGCCCGGGTTAGCCTCCAATCTGCGCAGGGGGGAGCTCGGCTTGGGGCCATAGAGCTTTTCCAGGGCCGATTTACATCAGGCAGAGACGCTGGGCAGAGTTTGTGGCGGTCTGTGGTCAGCTGCTAATACTCACAGTCCCACAAGAGGCTCCGGCCTGGGCGGTGACACTTTCACCACTTAGTCTCTAGCCGAGGGCAATCGATAATCCACTCAGCCCTACTAAGCAGTTTGATAGCTCGGCCAGTGCTGAATCCACTTCCTGTTGGGGAAGGAAAACTCACCCAGAGCACTCCCATACCTCGGAGCGGAAATCGGTTTACATCTTTCCCTGCTCTGCAGAGGAAGTTGGTAACCCCTGCCTAGAGACCTATCCTAAAGGCTTTAAAACATGAATAAAAAGATGAAAAGAACAATCGACAGCTTCTATGCAGAAAAAGAGCAGGTCAGCAAACCTGAAGAGACCTCAAACAGCAAAAATGCATCAGACTGTCCTCCTTACATGATGCTCTCATAGAAGAGACCATTAAAAGTCTCAAAAGAGAGTTAGAAGATAAATGGGAAAGGAAAAGAAGCCTTACAAGAGAGCAACAACTTCCTGAAATACGAATTGGAAAAGTTAAAAATTCCCAGGAAGTGCAAATTGGTGGAATTGGAAAAATAAAAAATCACAGGAAAGTAAGAATTGTGAATTGGAAAAATAAAGAATTCACTAGAAAGTAGGATCTGTGAATTGAAAAGAAAATAATTCACTAAAAAAAATTAGTGAAATGGAAAAAATTCCACAGACCAAAACAATACATTCAAAAACTCAATTGGACATATACAGAAAGAAGTAAAAAAAGCTAATGAAGAAAATAATTTTAAAATTAGAACTGAACAAATTGAAACTAATGATGCATTGAGACAGCAAGAATCAGTCAAGCAAAACCAAAATGACAAACTGGAAAAACCATGAATTATCTACTTGCTAAAATGACAGACTTGAAAAATAGGTCTAGGAGAGATAATCTGAGGATTATTGGACTTTCCAAAACTATGATGAAAAAAGAGCCTAGATACTATTTTACAAGAAATCATCAAAGAGAACTGCCCAGATGTAATAGAATCAGAAGGTAAAATAGGCATTGAAAGAATTCATCGAACACCTTCTGAAAGAAACCCTAAAATAAAAACCCAAGGAATATTGTGGCAAAATTTCAGAACTATCCAGATTAAGGAAAAAATTTTACAAGCAGCCAAAAAACCATTTAAATACCGAGGTGCCACAATAAGGATCACCCAAGATCTGGCTGCCTCTACATTAAAGGAAAGAAGGGCCTGGAATATGATATTTCGAAAGGCACAAGAACTTGGGATGCAGCCAAGAATAAACTACCCAGCTAAGCTGAGCATTTTCTTCCAGGGAAGAAGATGGACGTTTAATGAAAACAAATGAATTCCATTTGTTTCTGAAGAAAAACCAGAACTAAACAAAAATTTGATCTCAAGAATAGAAACTCAAGAGATGCAGAAAAAGGTAAAAATAACTCTTGAGAATTGTATTTCTGTTGTGGATATACAAAAAAATACATGTAAATTTGATAGTACTGATATAACATAAAAAGGGAAGTAGATATGGAAAAGGGATGATGGCAGAATAAGGTGGGAAGGAGGGATAAAAAGAGGGAAACCACATCCCACAAAGAGGCTAAGGAAACTTATCATATCTGAGGGAATTTGAGAGGGGAGGAACATTGTGTGAATCTTACTCTCATCAGAGTTGGCTCAAAGAAAAAATAATTGACATTTGTTTTAGAGAAAATTCTCTCTCACCTCATTAAAAACGGGGGAGAGGAAAAGGGAAAAGAAAAAGAGTAATAAGGGAAGGAAGGGGGAAAGACTCAAAGTGGGGGAGGGAGGGATTATAAAGAGGATAAGTATCGTGATACAAGAGGGGTACATAAGTTTAAAAGGGGAAAGAGGGTTGGGGAGGGAAAGAATAAGTAAAGCACAATCTGGGGTTATTAGGATGGCAGGAAATACAGATTTAGTAATTCTAACCGTAAATGTGAATGGGATGAACTCCCCCATAAAGAGGAGGCAGATAGCAGACTGGATCAAAAGTCAGAACCCTACAATATGTTGTTTCAAGAAACACATTTAAAGCAGGGGATACATATAGAGTAAAGGTAAAAGGCTGGAGCAAAATCTATTATGCTTCAGGTGAAGTCAAAAAGCAGGGTAGCCATCCTATCTCAGATCAACAAAAGTAAAAATTGATCTAATTAAAAGAGATAAGGAAGGAAACTACATCCTGCTAAAGGGTAGCATAAACAACGAAGCAATATCAATATTAAACATATATGCACCAAGTGGTATGGCATTCAGCTTCCTAAAGGAGAAGTTAAGAGAGTTGCAAGAAGAAATAGACAACAAAACTGTAATAGTAGGAGATCTCAACCTTGCACTCTCAGAATTAGACAAATCAAACCACAAAACAAATAAGAAAGAAATTAAAGAAGTAAATATAATATTAGAAAAATTAGGTATGTTGGATCTTTGGAGAAAATTGAATGGAGATAGAAGAGAATATACTTTCTTCTCAGCAGTTCATGGAACCTATTCAAAAATTGACCATATATTAGGACATAAAGACCTCAAAATTAAATGCAAGAAAGCAGAAATAGTAAATCTTTTTTCAGATCATGATGCAATAAAACTACATTCAACAAAAAGTTAGGGGAAATAGACCAAAAGTAATTGGAAACTAAACAATCTCATCTTAAAGAATGATTGGGTGAAGCAGCAAATTATAGATACAATTAATATTCACTCAAGATAATGACAATGATGAGACATCATACCAAAATTTGTGGGATGCAGCCAAAGCGGTAATAAGAGGGAATTTTATATCCTTAGAGGCTTACTTGAATAAAACAGAAAAGAAAAGATTAATGAATTGGGCTTGCAAACTAAAAAACTAAAAAGACCAAATTAAAAACCCCCAATCAAATACTAAATTGGAAATTCTAAAATTAAAAGGAGAAATTAAAATATTGAAAGTAAAAAAACTATTGAACTAATTAATAAAACTAAGAGTTGGTTCTATGAAAAAGCCAATAAAATAGATAAGCCTTTAGTAAATCTGATTAGAAAAAGGAGGGAGGAAAATGAAATTAGTAGTCTTAAAAATGAAAAGGGAGAACTTTCCACCAATGAAGAGGAAATTGAGAAATAATAAGGAGTTATTTTGCTCAACTTTATGCCAATAAATTTGATAACCTAAGGAAATGGATGACTACCTCCAAAATACAGACTTCCCAGACTAATAGAGGAAGAAGTAAATTGTTTGAATAGTTCCATTTCAGAAAAAGAAATGAACAGGCAATTAAACTAACTCCCTAAGAAAAAAATCCCAGGACCAGATGGATTTACATGTGAATTTTACCAAACATTTAAAGAACAATTTGGCCCAATGCATATAAATTATTTGATAAAATAGGGAATGAAGGAGTCCCACCAAATTCCTTCTATGACACAGACATGGTACTGATACCTAAACCAGGTAGGCTGAAAACAGAAAGAAAAATTATAGACCAATCTCCCTAATGAATATTGATGCTAAAATCTTAAATAAGATATTAGCAAAAAGACTACAGAAAATCATCTCCAAGATAATACACTATGATCAAGTAGGATTTATACCAGGAATGCAGGGCTGGTTCAATATTAGGAAAACTATCAATATAATTGGCCATGTCAATAACCAAATTAACAAAACCATATGATCATCCTCAATAGATGCAGAAAAAGCATTTGATAAAATCCAACATCCATTCCTATTAAAACACTTGAGAGTATAGGAATAAATGGACTTTTCCTTAAAATAATCAGCAGCATCTATTTAAAACCATCAGTAAGCATCATATGTAATGGAGACAAACTGCAACCATTCCCAATAAGATCTGAGGAAACAAGGTTGCCCATATCACCGTTACTTATTTAATATTGTATTAGAAACGCTAGCTATAGCAATAAGAGCTGAGAAAGAGATTAAAGGAATAAGAATAGGCAATGAGGAAGCAAATTATCACTCTTTGCCGATGACATGATGGTATACTTAGAGAACCCCAGCGATTCTGCTAAAAAGTTATTAGAAATAATCCACAACTTTAGCAAAGTTGCTGGTTATAAAATAAACCCACATAAGTCATCAACATTCTTATATATCACTAACAAAATCCAACAGTCAGAGTTACAAAGAGAAATTCCATTTAAAGTAACTACTGATAATATAAAATATTTAGAATCTATCTGCCAAGGGAAAATCAGAAACTTTATGAGCAAAATTACAGACCACTTTTCACACAAATTAAGTCTGATCTAACCAATTGGAAAAATATTAAATGCTCTTGGATAGGGCGAGCAAATATAATAAAGATGACAATATTACTAAACTAATCTATTTATTTAGCTATACCAATCAGACTCCCAAAAACTATTTTAATGACCTAGAAAAAATAACAAACAAAGTTCATATGGAAAACAAAAGGTCCAGAATTTCAAGGGAATTAATAAAAAAATCAAATGATGGTGGCTTAGCTGTACCAGATCTAAAACTATACTATAGAGCAGCAGTTACCAAAACTATTTGGTATTGGCTAAGGAATAGATTAGTTGATCAGTGGAATAGATTAGGTTCAAGGGATAAAACAGTCAACAAATATAGCAACCTAGTCTTTGAAAACCCAAAGATCCCAGCTTTTGGGATAAGAACTTACTGTTTGATAAAATTGCTGGGAAAAATTGGAAACTAATATGGCAGAAACTAGGCAATGATCCATACTTAACGCCGTACACCAAGATAAGGTCAAAATGGGTTCATGACCTAGGCATAAAGAATGAAATTATTAATAAATTAGAGGAACATAGGATAGTTTACCTCTCAGACCTGTGGAAGGGGAAGGTTTTTATGACCAAAGCAGAACTAGAGATCATTACTGATCACAAAATAGAAAATTTCGATTATACCAAACTGAAAAGTTTTTGTACAAACAATGATAGGACCAGAGATAGGATCCTCCTAAAGGTTGTTCCCTCTTTCTTCTTCTCCATTCACAAAGGATTCACAAAGACTATCTATATAAAGGAGGCAGCTAGAGACCATTGGTCTAGAGTCAGAAAGACCTGAGTTCAAATCCAGCCTCAGACATTTACTAGCTATGTGTCCCTGGACAAGTAACTTAACCTTTGTTTGCATTGTGTCACAGGAGAAGGAAATGGCCCAACCACCATAGTATTTGTACACCCACAGATAGCACTGGCTTGCTAATAACAATGGGTCATGGACAAGATTCAACAGCAACATTTTAGAAAAAAAACTTTTCAGTCTTTGAGAGGAAAAGGAAAAAATCAAGTAGTAACTATTCTAGAATGAAGGCTCCCTCTCAAACTTTATTTCAGCAAATTGTGACCTTTTCCTCATTCAAGATTCTTCTAAATAAATTATCTTGAGCTAAAGAGTTGTCCAAGGGCCTGAGAGAGAATACAAATAAGGATAGAGAGATTGTCAGTTCTGATAATTCTCTAAATTAGAATTGTGTGAATTTAGAATGTTGATTTGTTTTTTCACTTTCCATTTTATTGATTTGTTGTTGTAGTAGTTGTTTTTACATCACATACATTTGCAAATTATGTTCACTTCCAAAGAAGTCTCTTCTAAAAAGATAGAGCTAGATAAAACTAATTATATAGAGACCTCATCTGATAGTCTGTATTTTTCACAACTGTGAAAAAGTTGTTAGTTTTTTTAATGAATAGAAATTCATTGGGAAAAAAAAAAAAAAAGAAAAGGAGAAAACAAATTTCTTGTAACAAATGTGCAAATAAGCTAACAAATAAGCTAAACCATTTCCTTCAATGGCTATATAGTGTAACCTTTGATTCATAGGGCCAATTGTATGGGGCTCTTCCCTTATTGGAAATTGTTTATTCAATATCCAGGTCTCTGTGAAGGGCAAGTAGAGTTGGAACTGAAGAAAAAAGAAATTTTGGCTTTTCTGATTTCTGGCTTTAAGAGAGAAGATCTGACAATTCCAATCTCTCTTCATATTGCTGAAAGGCAAGAAAAACTCTGGGAAAAAAGTCTATCAAATTCCATCCCAGCTTACTCTATATAGATTTTGGAAAATTACTCTTTGGGTAGGATCTGAGATTCATTCTCTGGATTGGTATGAGTGGGAGGCCTTGTTCACTGTAATGTTTGGCATATGTCCTCATATGTATGCTTTTTCTTATTTCTGTTTATTTGTTGTATTCTATTTGTTGGATATTTGTTATATTCTGTTTGTTGGATAAATGCGTTTATTTACTATTTTCTATGTGTATTCATTATAAAACTGGCATCTGATGGAAAGGGAATTAAGCAGGGAGTATATAGCTTGAAGCATTCCTTCCTTATTAAGGATCAATAATTATTATTCCTTAATAATAATTAATAATAATGTACAGCTTGAACCTAAAAATTACTTCCCCCAAGAGCAAATGATAAGATCCTGAATGGTGGGTGTGGTGGGCAAAGAGAAACTGAAAAATTGATAAAAATTATACCCTAAGGCTGGCAGGAAGAAGGCTTTGATAATCATGTTCAATTTAATTCTGTGATCCCATCCACTGGAGGTAATCCAGTCAGAAATACAAGTTATTTCAAGTTCTTGAGGTTAAATTCTCCTTATAAAACAACTTATAGCCAATACTATAATTACTGCCCTCCTTTGGATCAATCCACCACAACACTCTGCCTTGTAGTGTCTTACCCCTTTCCATGCCATGTGGTATCTCACTTAACTCCACTCTGCTTCCCAACTCTACTTTTCCTCCTTACAACTAATGAACTCTTTTAAGGTATTAAGTCTCTTTTAGGATTTAGCCTGCCAACTAAGGCCATGCCCAAATTTCATGGGGTGGGCCCTTTCTACTGGGCAATTGTGAGTTCCACTGAGGAATTTGTCTTTCATATGTTCTTCTACTCTTTCATATTTACCATTCCTGGTACCTATTATATCCTTCCGTTTTGTCTGTAACCACTTCCCTAAATAAATCTACCTTTTGCCACTGTGAATTCTTCACATACCTGAACCCCAACTTTTGGTGCCAAACCCCACATTATACATCACATCACAGATAAATATAATTGTTAAATAAAGGACCTTTTCCTCCTTCTTATCTCTTTTGGATATAGGCACAGCAGTGGTATAACAGGTCACAGGGCATGTATTGTTTAATAATTTTAGGGGGGTACAATTCCAAACTTTTCCAAAATGAGTGTACCCATTTCATAGATCCACTAAGAGTTCATCAATGTGCCAATTTTCCCATAGCATCTCTAACATTTTTCACTTAACTTCTTTTGTCATCTTTGTCAGTCTTGAAAGTGTGAGATAGATACAGAATGTCAGAATTTCTTTAATTCTCATTTCTCTAATTAGTAGTGATTTGTAATATATATATATATATATATATATTTGTCATGGATACTGAAAACTTGAGGTTTTTTCCTCTTGAAAACTACTTGTTTGTATTCTTAGACAAATTGATCAATTGAGGAATGGCTTATGTTTCTCTAAATGCTAAATCCTTAAAATTGTTTCAGATGGATTTGTGGCTAAAGTGCAGAGTACAATATTAATATTTTTTTCCTTAATAATCTACACAATGCTCCTAGTTCTTACCTTTTAGTGCTAAGCAGAACAACTTTCTCTCTGTTCCACAAGGATTCCTTCAAATGATTAAAGGCAGCTGTGTTTGCTGCCTATGACTTCTATTCCATCTTCCACTCCTTCCTCATCCTAGTCTTCTCTAGGGTAAACTCCTTATTTACTTCAACAAATCTTCACAGATTGTGATCTCCAATATCCTAGGTCTAATATGAACTTTTCCAATCTTTAAAAATAGGAGAAGTGTAAGAAAGGAGAAGCTCTCAAGAGCTGAAAAAAGAGTTGTTTGTCCCTCCCCACCCCCCCACCCCCTTGGCAAGGATTAAAATGAAGATAAGGAACTAATACTAAGGTGCCTCAAAAATTGTTAAGTCAATTGTCTGTGATGATTTAAGTTGAAATCAGAAAACTGTAAGATTTCCCCTTTTTTTCTTATTTTACTTTTGTTTTAGGGTTTTTTTTCCCTTAGAAAATGTAAAATTTTTTTGAAAAAAAAAAATGCCTGAATATGTCTTTGAGAATACAGAGGCAATTAGTGCACCCTTAGTGGCCATATTTCCCGTGTCCTTGTTCTCTGTCCTGATAGATCTGGCAGACAGAAGTGGAAATCTTGGAACCAGCCTTGGTTGCTGAGGTCAATTCCCACATAAATATTAATTTTTTGTTGTTGAATTAAATACTGAACTCTTGTTAACATATTCTTTTCCTTCTTCTAGCCAATCATTTTAAAATTAATTATGACAAGTTAACTAATATACTTAAATCCATTACTGTAACCAGAGCCATATTAGAAATTTCTACTCATAACTAAGTGGTAACATTTAAGAAACATATAAATGCATTTTTTGTTACTTTTGTTTTTAAAAATAAGAAATACTGAAAATTTAGAATAGAAAAAAATTTCAGAACTGACCCCTCATTTACTGATGAAGAAATGGGTTTTTCAAAAGTGAAATAACTTGCCCAAGATTATAAAGTAGATCCAGAAGTAGATTAAGCCCTTCTGACTTCAGGTATAGTACTCTTTCTATTACAAAGTAATACAGTGCTGCATTTGGAGTTAAAAGAGTTGAGTTCAATTTTTGGAACATCTATAATACAGTGAGACAACATGATGTAGTGGATAGGATACCAGACACAGGAAGACACAGTTGAAATCCCACCTTAGATACTTTCTAGCTGTGTGGCCCAGGGCAAATAAGTTAATTACTCTGTGTCTTAATTTTGTTATCTATAAAGTCAAGGGATTGGACAAAATATCTCCTAATCCCTTTTTTTTGGAAGTCCAAAATCTACAATCTTTAGTCCAGAATTTTGTTAGAACTGTTTTGGAAAAAAAAGTTTACAAACTAATTGGCAAGAAGACCCAAGTACTAAAGTGGTCTTAAAAAACCCCAACAACAGCTAGTTAAGAAGGGGACACATAGTTAACCTTCTGGCCAATAAGTTATTCACACAGATATCAGAATTTTAAAGGAATTTAAAAGTCATTATTTGAACTTCTACCTGAAATGGAATTTTCTCAATATCACCTCTAAAAACTGGTCATCTAATCTTTACTTGTATTCATCCATTGATAGAGAATCTGCTATTTCCCAAGGTAGCCCATTCTACTTTTGTACAACTCTAATTGTTAGTAAGATTTTCCTCATATCAAATTTAAATCTACCTCTCTGCAGTGCCCATTACTCCTTGTTCTTTCCCTTAAGTCAAGCAGAAGAGATTTAATTCCTCTTCCAGTTTGTACTCTGAACTTTTTTCTACCATGTCCCCAAAGCCTCTTGATCCTGAATACTTGTTCCTTTTGTTTGTTTGTTTTTAAACTTTTTTTTAATTAAAGCTTTTTATTTACAAATCATATGCATAGATAATTTTTCAACAATGACCCTTGTTATGAGCCAGAACTTGAAACAAGGTGTTAAGTCACTAGTAGAAACAATGCTTATATTTATACCTTTGAGAGTTCACACATTAGCTCATACATTAGTTCACAAATTTGGGAGATTTCAGGATTCAGTATGAGATATCCAAGTTTACACCTCCCACAATCCCACTCTCTCAGAGGAGGAGTCAACCTTTGGGTTCACACCTTTAAGAGATCATATATAAGAAGCTCTCAGTCTCAGCGAGGGTCAGTTGGAGATATTGAGAGCCACGTCAGTGAGGAGACTTCGGGAGATTCACAAGTGAGAAGTCAGTTGAAGAGATTGAAAGCTAGAAGTCAGTCAGTTGGGGAGATTGACAAGCTAGAGATTGCAGTCGGGCAGAACTGGGGATTTGGAAGAGGAGAGCCTGAAGCTGGCAGAGGCAAAAGACTAGCAACGAGAGCTCTAGGGACCAAAGAAAGCTAACTTGTCTATTTTGGAAGAGACAATAAAGGATTTAAACTTTTAACACCTGGCTGCATTTGAGATGATTATTACTTGGAACTGAAACTAAGGCTGCCTCCAGAAAACCTCCCCAAGAAACCTACTCCCAGAGAACCATCATATTTTAGAAAAGAAGAACAACGACAGACCCTTGCAAAACTTTCTGTTCAAATTTTTCCCTCTTTCCCCCACTCTCTCCCCTAGATGGCAAGTAGTCCAATACATGTTAAATTTGTTAAAATATACGTTAAATCCAATAGGGAATGATTACATTAATACCTCAGTTGATGGTATTTTAGCTTTTTTACTCTTAAGAGGCCAGAATTCTTCCAGGCTCTTTGAAACTTTCCATTATTTACACACATACACACACACACACATCCTTGGGCATCCCACAGCTCTACCTTACACATACAAGATTTTTTTTAGATGGCATTGGGAATATTTGTTCTACTCAACCAAGTCTTTGTTTTCTATTCTTGGCTAACTTGGGGTAAATTTTTTTAGTTTATTTCTTCCATTTTCCAGGGACCAGGTGATGTATCACTGTTCTGTTCCACTCAGCACCTTTCTAGGATCTTTAAAAAGCTTTTTTCTCTTTTCATTTGCCTTTCGTACTTTAACATTCTTCAGTCAACTGGACCAAATTACGAAAATTTCCCTGCTCTGTCAATTAGTGAAAGAGGAAATGGGGAAAGTGGGGTGGGCAGGGAACTGATAGCCTAATCAAAGCAATGGAGGAATCCCTGCCCTGTGGTAAAGATCCATATCCTTGATACATTATGTTTCACAAATTCCTTGATATTTCATAGGTAAATTGAAGACTTGAAAACTGATTTGGATATGTGAAATGAGGAGAAAAAAGAGTCAAAGATGACTGATGCTGTCTTCTGAGCCATTTGATAGGAGGGTGGTGTTCTCAGAAATTGGAACAGGAACAGAGAAGTCAGTAGGAAGAGTGGTCAGGAAGATGATGAGATCTGTTTTAGACAAGCTAAGTTAAAGATGCTGGCAAGACATTCAGACAGAGATGTCCAGTAAGCAGTTGAAGTTATAGGGGATATAGATCTAGGAGTCTTTTGCATAGCATTGAAGCTGGGAGAAAGCAGATGAGATTGATAAGTGAGATAATGTAGAAAAAAAGCACAATGTAAAGGTCAAGAACAAAGCCTTGAAGATTTTCAACAATCAGGGGTTGGCAGAAGGATAAATTATTTGAAGGATACAAGTAGACCAATAGTGCTCAAATGCACATTCTCTCACTCTTTGTCTCACTCTATCTCTGTCTGTCTGTTTCTGTTTCTCTCCTTGTATACAGATATGACATACAGACATATCCATGTCGATCCATGGACTCATGTATTTTTTACATCATTCTCCAAGAACTAAAACGGCAACAACAATGAAACCCAGGCAGAAACCCAGGAAACCAGTGTCCTATTCTGCTCTGTTCTGTTCCAGGAATGGGTCGCTAGTGATGTGTGTAAGGTAAGGAGGGGTGTGTATGGAATGCAGGTAAGCAAAATGATAGCTTTGGGATACTTCTAAACATTTCAATGGAAACCAAAGAAAGAAGTTTTAGGAAAGATAAGGTGGTTAATAATATCCAAAGCTACCAAGAAGTCAAAGATAAAGAGCGAAAGACCTCTGATTTTTCCTATCAAGAAAATTTGTTAATGGTTAGAGCTATTCAAAAGTCCAATGGGTTCCTCCCCATTGGAAATTTTCAACCAAAGGATGGATAATTATTTGTCAGAGGTGATAGGAGATTCTTATTTGGATGCAGGGTGGATTGTAAAACCTCAGAAGTCCTTTCCCTCTATGAGATACTTTAATATTGTGATTGGTCAATGAAGTCACCAGCAACCTTTAGAGATAAATTTTAGGAGAATAGTAACGATGAAAGTCAGATTGCAAAATGTGAGAAAATGTAATCCATAGATTCCTTCTTAATGAAGCTTGGTAGTAAAGGGAAGGGAGAAATAGAATGTATTTTAAAAAGACTAGCAAGATCTGTGGAAGAAATTTCTCAGGATAGGAAAGTATGCTTTAGGTAGAGACAAGTGGCTAGAAGAGAGGAAGCAAGATTTGAAAGTGCAAGAGAAAAGGATAATAATGAAGCTAGCTGGTAGAGGTTGGAAGTAGTCAAATTGAGTTCAAAAGTGGAGCAATAGGATTAGAATGAGTATGGATAAGGTGAAGGTTGAATCTTAAAGCTCTTATCGTGAATTAAGCACAGATATTAGTATATCTAATAAATATCTAAACAGACATTGTGTTTAGGGAATCAATTAAATTTGAAAGCATTTATTGAACACTTACAGTATGCAAAACAATGTTAAATACTAAGGGTACAAAGGTAAGATATCTCATTTTCCTTTTGTGAAGGATTTAACATTGTAATAGAAGACAACACAAGATATTTCAAGTTGTATATCCTCTTTGGAGCTAATTGTTGGTATGTGATTTTGAGGTCTGGGTCTAAACTTAATTTCTGCTAGACTGTTTTCCAGTTTTCACAGCAGTGTTTGTTGAATAGTGAGTTCTTATCCCAATAGCTGGAGTCACTGGGCTTCTTGAATACTAAAATATGAAATTTGGCATATTGTGAACTTTCTGTTTCATGGATTAACCTCTCTTAAAAAAAAGTATCAAATCCTTTTGATGATTACTGCTTTGTAGTGTAGTAAGTGAGTTTGTTCTATCCACATTCATTGATTGTAATTATGTCCATAATTTTCTTTTATACCTTTCCTCTTTCTTTGTTTCTAACTCTTTATAAAGAAGAGAAGGCACTGGGAAGAATATGGATTTATTAAAGTACTCTATACTTAATGCAATCGCATGTTCTTAGCCTAAGTTTCTCTTTAAAATACTATTTATGTCCTGCCCTGTGAGGTCAGTTTATCCTGCTTATGATAAAAACTTCCTTTAAACTATCCCCTTATTATTCCATATTTTTCCTTCCTTCATTTCTTCCCTTTTCCTCTCATTTCCCCATTGAGTAGAATTTTGTCCTATGTCAAACTTTGGGTGTGTTTGTTCTACTCACCCTGTTTCTAGTGAAAAAGAGGTTCAAATGACTCTCATTTCTTCATTTATCTTATTTGAATTGTTTCTTACTTACACATCCACCTTTTGTAAGATAAGTTCATGCACCCTTTTCCTCACTTTCTTCCTTCATTAATTTCCTTTCCCTTTCTCCCTTCCCTTTTCTTTTCTTCTTTTAAACCTATCAAATCATTATAAAACCATCCTCAGACCATTTGTCTCATTTAAGTTCTTTTATGACCCCTGATGACACTAGTATTCTGAGGGAACATTTTAATCAACTCCCTGTGTTAGAATGTAAATGCTTCATCTTTGTATATTCCCTCTCAATTACACACTTATATTTACTATTTAAATATTTCTTTTGACTACTCTGCTTGTATTTAAAAGTTTCTATTCAGTTCTATTCTTTTCATTAGAAATGCCTGGAAATCTTTTACTCCATTAAAGAAACATCTTTCTTTCCTTCTTCCCCCCTACCTCTTTTTAATTCAGTTTTTCTGGATAAGTTGCTTTTGATTATATCTTATATCTTTTGCCTTTTGGAATGTTGTATTCTACATTTCTTTTTAGTGGTGGTTGATAAATCTTGTACAACTTGGACTGATTCTACAATACTTGAACTCTTTTTTTCTAAGTGCAATATTTTTTCTTTGACCTGGATTTTGGCTATGATGCTCCTGAATATTTTCATTTTAGGGATTTTTTCTAGAGATGACTGATTTCACTTTACTTTCTAATTCTAAGAGTTCTAGATAGTTTTCTTTTGTGATTTCTTAAAGTATGATATCTAGTTCCTATTTTTTGGTCATGGTAATGTAATGATTCTTAGATTAGTTCTCCTTATTCTGTTTTCCAGGTTATTTTTTAGATGAGAAACTTTATATTTTCTTCCACTTTTTTCAATCTTTGACTTTAACATTTATTATTCATGGAGTCACTAATTTTTGTTAGGTCCATCTTAATGTTCAAGGAGTCTATTATTTTGGTGAAGTTTTATTCTTTTTTTTTTTACTATAGCTTTTTATATACATAACATATGCATGGGTAATTTTTCAACATTGACCCTTGTGAAAACTTCTGTTCCAACTTTTCCCCTCCTTCCCTCCAGCCCCTCCTCTAGATGGTAGACAGTCCCATTCCTGTTAAATATGTTAAATACAATTTATGTATACGTATTTATAGTTATCTTGCTGCACAAGAAAGATCGGATTTAAAAAGAAGGTAAAAAAAATAACCCGAGAAGAAAAAAACAAAAATATAAGCAAACAATAACAGAAAGAGTAGAAATGTTATGTTGTGGTCCATACTCATTTCCCAGTGTTCTTTCTCTGGGTGTAGCTGGTTCTGTTCATTATAAATCAATTGGAACTGATTTGAAACCTCTTATTGTTGAAGAGAGCCATGTCTATCAGAATTGATCATCATATAGTATCGTTGTTGAAGTATATAATGATCTTCTGGTTCTGCTTATTTCATTTAGCATCAGCGTATGTAAGTCTCTCCAAGCCTTTCTGTATTCATTCTGCTGGTCATTTCTTATAGAACAATAATATTCCATAACATTCTTATACCACAATTTATTCAGCCATTCTCCAATTGACGGGCATCCACTCAGTTTCCAGTTTCTAGCCACTACAAAAAGGGCTGCCACAAATATTTTTGCACATACAGGTCCCTTTCCCTTCCTTAATGTCTCTTTGGGATATAACTCCAGTAATAACACTGCTGGATCAAAAGGTATGCACAGTTTGATAACTTTTTGAGCATAGTTCCAAATTGCACTCCAGAATGGGTGGATCCATCAGTGTCCCAGTTTTCCCACATCCCCTCCAACATTCCTCATCTTTTCCTGTTATCTTAGCCAATCTGAGAGATGTGTAGTGGTATCTCAGAGTTGTCTTAATTTGCATTTCTCTGATTAATAATGATTTGGAACACCTTTTTATATGACTAGAAATAATTTCAATTTCTTCATCTGAAAATTGTCTGTTCATATCCTTTGACCATTTATCAATTGGAAAATGGCTTGATTTCTTATAAATTAGAGTCAATTCTCTATGTATTTTGGAGATGAGGCCTTTATCAGAACCTTTAGCTGTAAAAATGTTTTGCTTTCCTCCTAATCCTGTCCACATTAATTTTATTTGTACAAAAGCTTTTTAATTTAATATAATCAAAATTTTCTACTTTGTGATTAATAATGATCTCTAGTTCTTCTTTGGTCACAAATTCCTTCCTCCTCTGTGACGACTGTACTAGCACCCAGGATACCCCAGAATCAGCTGGAGTCAGGATTAGCAAATGTCCTTAGTCTTTATTCTTGGTCTTAGATGCAGGGTTGGACAGGATGGAAGCAGAATCTCTGCAAACCTTCTCCTTTGGTCTACCGCCAAAAAGTGACCCTGGCTAGTCTTACTCCACCCCCTAGTCCCTCCTACAATCCTCTGTATACATCAATCATTGAGCCAGCACAGATAGTGGAAAGGACAATTTTCCAAGCATATGCCCATAGAGTATTGTCCAATCGGTAGTTAGCCTCAAGTGTTCTGCAGTCATGACTTCAGTGCATAGATTCAATAGTTTCAGCCCTCTACATCTCCTGCTTTCTTTTGTTTTAGAACACAGGTGGTCATGCCATCCCTGACTTCTCAAGATGGTGAGAGCCCCCAAAAGGAGGTGATCATGCCCTCCCTGACTTCTCAGGAAAGGAGGTGAAAACACCAAAAAGGAGGTGATCATGTCCCTCTGACTTCTCAGGAAGGGAAGTGAAAGCACTAAAAAGGAGGTGATCATGCCCTCCCCAACATCTCAGGAAGGGAGATGAAAAGCACCAAAGGGAAGTGGGGATTGCTAGTGGGTTTCTGGGCTGAAGGATCTTATTAGAAACAGGTATGCACAAACCCATCAGCATGGGAGGTATTACACAAACACATAGCAATAACACACAGGCTATTAGTGATGACTCTCCCCACAATCAGTGCAGGCTCAATGTGGTACAACAAACATGAATTGTATAAGCAAGTAGTGATATAACAAATAATATAAATCAATATGGTATTATAAGAGATTTCCAGAAGTCCTAGAAGGAGGGTATGTAAACAACAGTCCCACGTATGTCTTCTTCAGCAGCCAAGAAATAGTCCAAAACCAATCTATTGTCCATTGCTTCACGTGTCAGGGAATCCAATGATCCCCACAAGTTTTTGAAGTCCTGCAACAGTCTTTTCATGTGTTACGGAAACCAATGATCCCTGCAAGTTTTTGAAGTCCTGCAACAGTCTTTTCATGTGTTAGGGAATCCAATGATCCCCTCAAGTTTTTGAAGTCCTGCAACAGTCTTTTTATGTGTTAGGGAATCCAATGATTCCAGCAGATTTTTGAAGTCATGCAACAGTCTTTTTATGTGTTAGGGAACCCAATGATCACAGCAGATTTTGAAATCCTGCAACAGTTTTATCATTTCTCAGAAAATCCAATGATTCCTGAGGGTTTTCAAGTTCTACAACAGTCTTATCATATCTCAGAGAATCCAATGATTCCTGAGGCTCTGCCACAGGTCTGAGAGGTAAACTATCCTATGTTCTTCTAATTTATTTATAATCTCATTTTTTATGCCTAGATCATGGACCCATTTTGCTCTTATTATGGTGTTAAATATGGGTCAATGCCTAGTTTTTGCCATACTAATTTTCAATTTTCCCAGCAATTTTTGTCAAATAATGAATTCTTATCCCAAAAGTTGGGATCTTTGGGTTTGTCAAACACTGGATTGCTATAGTTGTTGACTATTTTGTCCTGTGAACCTAACCTATTCCACTGATCAACTAGTCTATTTCTTAACCAATACCAAGTGGTTTTGGTGACCACTGTTTTATAATATAGTTTTAGATCAGGTATAGCTAAGCCAACTTCATTTGATTTTTTTTATTAGAAGTTTTGTTCTTCTAATATTAAACTATTAATATACCTTTCAAAATACTTCCTCCATGCTGTTGGTTTTGTTTGTTTGTTTTTACCACTTCTTTCCTAGAGGACTTGAATTTCATTTATAATATAATTTCAAATCTTAAAGAAGCTCCACTTGCTTCATTTCTTCTAGGAATTCTACTTGACCCAGGGGCCAAATTGTGTTTTTCTTTGAGGCTTTGTTTTTAATCCTTTTGGAATTATTTTCTTCTTCTGGGTTTGTATTCTAGGTATCCCTGGTATCATATTAGTTTCTATCATGTTACTTCTGTTTTACTTTTTTTTGAATTGTTATGTTAGAGTCAGACTTTGAGCACTACTGGACAGAACCTTAAAGCATTGTTTGGTCCTGTTTTGTATTCTTGGGCTGTCCAGGTTGAACCTGATTGAGGTTCAACAAGTTGCAAAGATAGAGAGTCATTTGCAATGAATTCACAGACTTAAATTATCTACAAATCATTGTAATGCTTAGCAAATGGGCAAAGTTCCTAATGTACATACAACTAACAAGGGGGAATGTGGGATCTTTTATGAGAAAGAATCCTAAACAAGGTGTGCTAACTTTGATAATTGTGTATGTCAATAAATCAACTGGTGACTGTCCTATTTCTACAAGACAGCCTCAGGAATAGCTTAACCTTCACAATGTATAAGGTAAGTGTCCAGTACAGGATAGTTTTGTCTATACAAGATAATTTTGTCAATACAAGATATTCTATAGGGTCAGTTTGTTCATCACCAGGGCCCCCTTAGTTAGAGGGACATGGTCTTTTGCTGGAATTCAGTTAGATTGTTGTTAGTCCCAGTCCTGGAGAGCCGGCTGGAGAGTCCTATTTGGTTTGAGTCCCTGAACTAATCTGTCAATTGAAGGCTCTAGCTCAAATTGGGGGCTAGATACATGACTCAATCTTGGGTCACTGACATACAACTACTAATTGCTTCTATACCTGCTCCCTGCCCAGTATAGATTCCAGTACAGGAACCAGTTTAGGTTTGAACCTGATTTACAAATTAGCAACACAGCTCTAACTTGGTTTCTGTTCCTGTTCTCTGGGATATAAAAATAACTCAATGTATTTTCTTCATGGGTTTCCTTATTAATATTTGGTCTGATACTTTGAGGCATTATCTGTGAAGGAGAACTGGGCTATATTGTTTTCTCCTACCATTTTGCCTGTTTTCCTTGGAATGACCTTCACCCTAATTTTTCTACACTTCTACAATTATTTATTTTGCATACAAATAATTTACAACAATGCCTTGTATTTAGCAGGTGTTTAATAAATATTTGTTGAACTGAACTGAATTCAATGGCATTATTTGTTGAGTTAATACACTTGTGGAGTTGACCACTTACTGATCTGTAAGGACCATTTACATTGTACGAATTCAATCAATAGTTGTTGATTGATGAATATCTGTTCATTTAATAGTTATATAGCAATTCACCCCAACTTTGCCCTTCCAAACATTTTAAGTTTTTATCTCTTTCATTTTGTACGTTAATATCTTTTCTACAGATTCCTTAGTGGAAAACTAAATTTGTACCTGAGAATGACTGATGATTACCAGCAAGCCAAGATTTGGAGGTTAACTTTTTATATATTTCAAAGAACATCATAAATTTATGAATTAAGTCAAGACTGGTAAGTAACCACAGGCAAAGTGACTATTATGTGGCTTCTGAAACCTCAAAGACTTGGATAATAGAACCTTTTGAATCCTAATTCCCTTACAGGATTATCATGAGGATTAATTCGATAAAAATCTGAAAAATACTTTGAGCTTTTCAGAGAATCCCTTTATTTTTAAAAGGTTGTAAACAAGTTTCTTTATGTTGAGCCAACCAGAATTAAAAATAACAAATTCAACAGCTTCTTAACTCATCTGTGTTCCCTAAAGCCAACCCCAAGAAAAGCAGAGACTACTACAGAACAATGCTTCCTCTATCATTTTTTTTTGTTTTGTCTATGTCTATGCCTGTTGTCATTGCTTTTTATCCCTGGGGCAGGGACTTTGACTCATTTAGTATAGTAATTTCATAGTTCCTATATATATATTTTAAATGATGATCTGTTTATGATATAAGAGATTCCATTAAAAGAAAATATTCACCCAAAGTAAAGTAGAAAATTGGGCACATAGGTAGGTCAATGGATCTGATCTTAGATGTTTATTAGTTGTGTTGACCCTAACCAAATCACTTAACCCTATTTACTTCACTTTTTCTAAAAGTGAGCAAACCAATCTTTGCCAAGAAAATCCCAAAAAGGATCACGAAGAGTCATGAAATAATTCACCACTCATCAACAAAAAAGAAAATAGAATATGTCTTCAGTACCCTGAACAAGAAAAGAAAGGGAAGTATCAAGGTTCCCTATCCAATAAACTTTCTTATAAGCTAGCTAGGAAGTATTTTGCTGACTTGGATTAAAAAAAAAATCTGGAGTTCAAATCCAAACTTAGATGCAAGTTATTTAACTTCTGTCTCAATTTCCTCATGTATAAAATGGAGATAATAAAATAGGGACTTACTTTCCACAGTTGTCATGAAGATAAAGCTAAATAATGATTATAAAGTACTTTGTAGATCTTACAGTGTTGATGCAGAAGATACCCCAACAATATTAGGGTCCCCTATTGGTGTTGTGGGTATGGTGAAAGAATCCACACAATCAGTCTCCAAGTAAAGGGGCAAAAATTTATTGTAATTGTAATGCCACCAATTGAAGCAGGCTAAAGTTCCAGGGGAATCTAGCAAAGAGCCAAAAGTAGAAGATAATTACACTGCTTGACCAAGAGCTAATTTCCAAGGGAATTTCCCCAAAAGATAACTTTATGGGAAAGAAAAACAAATAATAGGTTGATATGCTAATGTTATGTCTTAGAGATACAGTTGAGAAGTAGTAGGGATGGGGTAGATTCCCATGGCTGGATTCTAGGGCTTATTCACTCACAACTTGTTCTCTGACAGCCAGCATTGTTTGTGGCTCTCACAAGGTTAGATTACCTTAGAGTTTCTCAGAAACTGTTGCGTTTTCACACCTTGTCAATAGTGCTATATAAATTTGATGATGATGCAGCACAAATCTGGTTATATCATTCTACTGCTCAAAAATATACACTACCACATTCTCACCTGTTAAATAAAATTTGATTGTCTTTTAAGATCCTCCCCAATCTGGTGCTAACTTACTTTTTCAGCTTTATTAAATCATATTATACTTTACCATTGGCTCTAGGTTATGGTCTGATATGAAAGATTGAGCCCTTCAGCCTAAAAAAGACCCAGCTCTCACTTGCTTCCATGCCTTTGTTCATACTTAGACTTCTTACACTGCTGAATTCTTAGTTCTTCAGTGCTCAATTCAAATGCCTTTTTCCTTGATTCTCTTTGACAACAGTGATCTTCAGAACTCATACATTTTGTTTTTCATCTCCCCAGTGTATTTATCATATAATATTATAAATTGATGTTATTTAGATTTTGGAATTATGGATTAGGAATCTTCTAGTGCAACTATTTCTTATGAAGTACTACTCTCTTCCATCTCTGCTAATTTTAAAGATAAAATGCTCAATGACCGGTATATCATAGGTAGTAAGTAGTAGAGGCAGGATTCTAACCTAGCTTCTCTTTCCTCTCCACTAAATCCAATACTTTGGATAATACCATCACGTAGACCTGAGGAAACATAAAATACAATCTCCTATCCTATTTTACAGCAGAGAACTTAAGCCTTAGTAAGTAAAAGACAGATATTAGCTTCAGCTCATTCGATAATCCAAAATTAATTGAGATGCTGGCCACTGCTTCTGGCCACCAGTGACAAATTCTGAAGAAGAGTGAGTGTGTGCTTGAGTGAAAGAAAATCCACACTTGCTTATGGTTGTTAATTAGATCTCCTTCATCCTGGGCTATACAGATGTAGCCTGAATATTCTTCTGATGCTGGTAATTGGCGGAGAAGACATAATAAGGGAACCAGTCCTTATAGGTATGGAGTATGGCGTGTACAGGGAGCAGACAGAGGGGATAGATAGAGTTAATGTTTGTTTTGAGTGACTCATGCAATGAATCAAAGAGAGAGTTATTAAAGTGACGCAACTATGTGGAAGCTGAGTCAGTGTGTTTTGAGGGTGTGTTTAGATTCAGATCCCCAGAAGTTTGTTGGTTTTTAGGTGTGTCCAGGTGAAGACCTCACCATTTTTTGTTGTTGCGTTTGTGGGGATTCCAGGCTGATCCCTAGGGTAAATCTTGATTTGTGAAAAATAAGTAGTGGGTTTTAGTAAAAGCTGGTACACTCTGCTGGTATTTTCAAGTTCGGAGATAGTGAGAATAATGTTGTCAAGAGCATTTATTAAGCACCTACTATATGCCATACACTATGCTAAACTTTGAAGATACATGGAAAGGGAAAAACACACTCTGTTATACCCTTTGATCCAGCAGTGTTACTACTGGACTTATATCCCAATGACATTTTAAAGACGAGAAAGGGACCCACATGTGCAAAAATATTGGTGGCAGTCTTTTGTAGTAGCTTAGAAACTGGAAATTGAAGGGATGTCCACCAATTGGAGAATGGCTGAGTAAATTGTGGTATATGAATGTTATGGGATATTATTGCTCTATAAGAAATGACCAGCAGGATAATTTCAGAAAGGCCTGAAGTGACTTACATGAACTGATGCTAGGTGAAATGAGCAGAACCAGGAGATCATTATACACTTCAACAATAATACTACATGATGATCAATTCTGATGGAAGTGGCTCTCTTCAACAATGAAAGGATCCAAATCAGTTCCAATTGATCTATAATGAACAGAACCAGATACACCCAGAGAAAAAACACTGGGAAATGAGTATGGACCACAGCATAACATTTCTACTCTTTCTGTTAATGTTAGCTTGCATTTTTCTTTTTTCTTCTCTGGTTATTTTTTACCTTCTTTCTAAATCTGATCTTTCCTGTGCAACATGATAACTGTATAAATATGTATACATGTATTGTATTTAACATATACTTTAACATGTTTAACATGTATGGGACTACTTGCCATCTAGGGGAGGAGATGGGGTGAAGGAGGGGAAAAGTTGGAACGGAAGGTTTTGCAAGGATCAATGTTGAAAAATTACCCATGCATATGTTTTGTATATAAAAAGCTATAATAAAAAATAAAATTAAAAAAAGCGCACCCTGCTGTCAAACTCACCATCTAATTGGGAGAGGGGAGAGACAAAATACAATTGTACAGAAAAGATATATACAGGATAAATTAGAGATAATCTGAGAGGGAAGACTTAGCATTCAGAGGTTTGCAAAGGCTTCTTGCAAAAGGTAAAAAACTTTTTTTTAGATATATATTTAAAATAGCTTGGTATTGCTATGTGTGAGTTCTCCTATTATCTGCCTGACTTCTCTTCAAACTCTTTTGTTGGATTTTCATAGGTGTCATGTTCATAAGTTTTGGGTAGCCCCCAAGTATTTGTTCTGTACTTTCTTTTCCCCTCTTGTACTTACTCATTTGCTCATCTCATCAATTTCCTTGAGTTCAGTCATCATCTCTATATAATTGATTTCCTGATCTATCTATCTAGCCTCAATCTCTCTCCTGAGCATCACTCCTTACCACATCAACTGCCTTTTGGACATTTCAAACTAGATGTCCTATAGGCATCTCACACTCAGCAAATCTAAAATAGAACTCATTATCTTCCCCTCTAAACTTTCCCTTTTTTGAATTTTTATATTACTGTCAAAGGATATCACCATCTTCCTACCAACTAAGTTTGTGACCTTAGTGACAATTTCAACTCCTTTTTCTTCCATGCCCCCAAATCTAATCAGTTGATAATTTCTGAAATTTCTTTCTCAACATGTCTCTGAAATCTATCTTCTTTCCACTCACATAGCCATCACTCTAAGGTCCTTGTGCCCTCAATACCTGGAATATTGCAATAGTTTTCTGGTTGATCTCCCTACTGATGGGGTATAACTCCGAGGGGAAATATAGCAGTGATGGAGTCCCTTGAACTTAGGGTGCTTTTGTTCTAACAATCTGTCTGATTTTAAAGTCCTCTGGCCTTAGGAGAGTCCTACAAACATTGTTGATTGCCAAATAGATAATTTGCTGGTCAGTGATAACCAAATTCCTGAGGCAATAATGAATAGAACACTCCTCAGCTCTACCTTTAGGCCATAAAATTAATATATCTATGACATGAAGAACAGGATACATTTATCTCCTTGCTTCTAGTTCTTTGCCAAATCCTTTTGGAATTTCTCCTGCTTCAAATGGCATTACAATTATAATAGTTGCCCTTGACTTGAAGATGGGTTCAGGCCTGCAAATTCTTTTGAGACACCTGGCAACACCAGTCTGTGACCCCCAAACTTTTGGGGTCCCTTCTGAACCTCCACACTTCCTCAAATGTCTCTACACTTCAATCTATCTTATACTCAGTTGCTAAGATGATTTTCCTAAAACATATGTCTGATGATAGCATTGCCTTATTCGCCCACCCCACCCCCACTCAAAAACTCTAATGGCTCCCTATTACTTCCAGGATCAAATTTAAAGTTTTTGTTGTTGGGTATTTAAGGTTCTTACAACCTGTTTCTTTTCTACGTTGTAAAATATTGCATTCCCCTCCCCTCCTGTATTCTATGATTTCGTTTTACTGGGCTCCTATGACTGTGCCTTTGCACTGGCTGTTCTCTGAGAACTATGGGGATAAAATATTTAACAATAGGTTCTCAAAAAAAAAAGTACTTATGAAATACTTTTAAATTTAATCTGTATTATTAACATTTTTCTCCATTGAGAAATGATCTGTATTATTAACATTTTAAAGTCTAGATGCTGAACAACCAACAAAACAACAAATCAAACAATGATTTGTAGTATTTGCTGATTTCCAAGATAAAAATGCTCATGTTGAAAATTTACACTGGATCTGGACACTCCCCTAACCCCCTTATTCTCCATATATGGATTGTTCTTCCGCTCAGTCTCTGACTCTTAGAACTCCTGGTTCAAGTGCCACCTCTTGCTGGAAGTCTTTCTTCACTTCCCCCATCTTCTGTCTCTGTCATCTTTAAAGTTACTTTCCATTTTTTCTATATCATATATTGCCATTTTTGTATGTAAGGGAAGGAAATATTTTTGCTTTTTCTTTGTAAGCTCAGTGCTTAGGATGTTGTCTGGCACAAAGGAAGCACTTGATTGGTTATCAGAGGAGAAGATATGTATACCAGGTTACTAGATATTGGACTTTAGAACTGATGAGAAGCAAGTGCTTTTGGGGATACAGATTTGGATGTCATCATTTTAGAAATATTAATAATATCCATGATTTATCCTACTTTTTGTAGATGCAAAGAACTGGAACTGAGAAGATGCCAATGACAAGATTTAAACTTCTAGTAGCAATACTACAAAACCGATGCACACAAATCTTGTTCCCAAATGCATCAGTTCAATGTAATTCTATCATATACTGTGAAGACCATGTATTTTTAAATCAGCAGGAGTCCAGAGTTCAGGTTAGGGGAAAATCGTCAGTCTTTATTCTCAGTGAAGAAGGATCGGAGGTGGAAGAGAATCGGCGATAGCAATGTGTGCAGCTGAGTCAAGAAGCTAGCTAGATCACCAGCCACATGGACCAGCCACCAGGAGAATGGAACCCAGGCCCAATCTCTCCCAGCTTCTCTTCCTGTTCCTCTCTCTGCCTCCACCCACCAAAATTGTCATTTCCTCTACAACACATCAGGACTTGCACAGAGAGTGGGCAGGGACCATTCTTTATCCAATCATGTATAGAGTATAGCCCAATTACTATTTAGCCTCACGTACTTGGGACCTAAGTGCATCAACTCAAACTTCAGCCCATTACAATATACAATTAAAATTTAAACACAATAATTTATGTCACATTTTTGGGAGAAAACTCCTCTTCTCCCTCAAAAATTCCATTCTTCTAGACTGCCTGAAATCTTTGAAATGTCAGTAAACTATTTTGAGACCTGAGATGGAGACACAGGCTCCTTGGAGCAAAATGGCAATAGCTCCTATTTCCCTTCTAAATTTTGTACTCTTCCCTATGTGGACTGCTGTATTGGGAAGGTAGAAAGATTTCAAAGTGTAAAATGGATTTCCCTAGATTTCCCCAAGCTATGTGGAGATAGAGCACACTCTTTTACAGAATCTAGAATCCCTGGAGAAGAGTTTTGAGATTCTGAGGAGTTGGGGAACATAGGGACCCATCTAATGAGAAACTGAGGCTGACTCCAGAGCATTGGGTTTTGAGGGAGCCTACCATTCTCTGGAGAGGCTAGACTGTACATAAGTCCACATGCAGAGGCCCTGGTCATTCCCAGTCCCCTCTAGGGAGAGACACTTGAAAGCTTAAGAAGAATTCTTTGCATTAAGATGAACAAAACAAGCACTTTAAAATTCCCAAATGGTCATTTCTTCTACTTTGTAATTCAGCTGACTGAGAAAAACAGAAGACACAACACAGCCTCACACTCACCCATAAACACAAACTGTTTTTAAATTCTTTGTTTCTGTCTAGTTTAGAGTTATTCCTTCCCTATTTCCTGGAGAAAAACCTCTTTTAGAACCCCACTTTCTTTACTATTTCTTGTAAATTTCTCTTAAGCAGATTCTTCCTGCACCTCAGGATGATATCTATCTCCACACTTCATTGATCCCAGATCACTAATATTTACTTGACTTTAGATTTCCAGACATCCCCTCTTGTGATGACCGCGTTAGCACCCTGGATACCCTAGAATCAGCTGGAGTGAAGATAAACAAAAGTCCTTAGTCTTTATTCTTGGTCTTTAGAGGTAGGATTGAATTGGATGGAAGCAGAATCTTTGCAACCTTCCTTCTCCCTTATCTACTGCCAAAATGACTCTGGCTAGTCTTACTCCATCCCCTAGTCCCTCCTACAATTCTCTGCATACACCAATTATCAAGCCAGCACAGGATAGTGGGAAGGGCCATTCCCCAAGCACATGCCCATAGAGTATTGTCCAATTGGTAATTAGCCTTAAGTGCTTGAACTGACCTCAGTGCATCGACTCAAGAGTTTCAGCCCTCTACATCTCACGCTTTCTTTTGTTTTAGAACATAGGTGGTCGCACCATCCCTGACTTTTCAGGGAGGTGAGAGTCCCCAAAAGGAGGTGAAGGCACTAAAAAGGAGATGATCACGCCCTCCCTGATATCTCAGGAAGGGAGATGAAAAGCACCAAAGGGAAATGGGGGTTGCTAGCGGGTTTCTGTGCTGAAGGGTCTTATTAGAAACAGTTATGCACAAACCCATCAGCATGGGAGGTATTGCACAAACACATAGCAATAACGCACAGGCTATTAGTGGTGACTCTCCCTACAGCCAGTGCAGGCTCAATGTGGTGTAACAAACATGAATTGTAAATGCAAGTAGTGGTATAACAAACAATATAAATCAACATGGTATTGTAAAAGATTTCCAGAAGTCCTAAAAGAAGTCCAATAGTCACACATATGTCTTCTTCAGCAGGCAAGAGATAAGTCCAAAACCAATCTATTGTCCATTGCTTCACGTGTCAGGGAATCCAATGATTCCAGCAGATTTTAAAGTCCTGCTACAGTCTTATCATTTCTCAGAAAATACAATGATTCCTGAGGATTTTCAAGTTCTACAACAGTGTTATCATGTCTCAGAGAATCCAATGATTCCTGAGGGTTTTGAAGTCCTACAACAATCTTATCGTATCTCAGAGAATCCAGTGATTCTTGAGGGTTTTGAGGTCCTACAACAATCTTATCATGTCTCAGAGAATCCAATGATTCCTGAGGGTTTTCAAATCCAACAATTTTTGATGTCCATGAGTCAAATGCCATACCTGTCAGGCTCTTTCAGTGATGGGCACAGTCAGTAGTGGAACCATCCGATGTTTCTTGGGTATTCTCCTTTATTTCAAGGGTCTGCTCCGTCTCTCTTCAATGAACAAGGCAAATATGGCTCATTGGCACCCATCTGATTCCTTCTCCATCTGTGGAGATACAAGCAAACCCTCTCCCCCAAGCAGTTAACCTATCTGGTCCCTTCCATTCACCACTTTCTGAGTTTCTCCACATCACCTGGCGATTATCTAAAGATAGTGGAGCTGCTCCCACTGGACACTGTCCTTCTGGTGAGTTATAAAACCTGTCTGCCGGAGCCAGTGCATCTTTGTCAAAAATCAAGAAGTTAATAGTATAAAGAGTTAGATTTAGAAGTTCTCTAGGGTTACCTGTGGCTCCCCCTTTCTTTTGTTTTTGGAGGAGTGTCTTAATGTCTGTTTCTCCTCTCTACTATTGCCTGTCCTTGAGGATTAAAGGATATGCCAGTATTATGTAAAATCTTATATTGTGCACAAAAGGGTGCAAGTATATGCAGGTCCATTGTCTGTTTTTATTGCTTGTGGCACACCCATAATTGCAAATGCTTGTATAAGGAATTCAGTGACCACTGGGACTGTCTTTTTTGCTGCTGGTATTGCAAAAGTGAATCCTGAAAAAGTGTCTATCACAACATGGATAAAAGACAGACGACCAAAAGATTTATAATGGGTCACATCCATTTGCCAAATTTCATTGGGTCTCAAACCATGAGGGTTTTTCCCTGGAGGCAGTGTAGGAGCATGGAAAGGAAGGCAAGCTGTATAGGCTTTTACTATGCTCCTTGCTTCCTCTCTTGTTATTCCAAGTTGTAAATGTAAAGCTTGAGCAGCCTGATGATATTTAAAATGAGATTCTTGGACTTCTTGAAATAAAGGAGTATTGGCCAGCATAGTTAGAAGGCTATCTGCCTTTGAATTACCATAAAAAATAGGACTTGGAAGTCCACTATGAGAGTGGACATGCAAGATATAAATCTTACTTGGATGCTTTCTCACTTGCTCTTGAAGTTCCTTAAAGAGCTGATATGTATTAGAGGCTACAAATTTTATTTGGGCTGTGGCAATTCTTTGTATCACACCTACTGAATAGGCCAAATCAGATATTATATTTATATCTCCTGGATAATAAGTAAGAGCTAAAATGATTGCATACAATTTATTCTGCTGAGTGGACTGAAAAGGAGTTCTGATTATTCTCTTTATAGTTAAGTCACGAGAGTATACAGCGCAAATATTATGTTTGAATGCATCTATAAAGATAATTGATCCTTTAACAGGAACTTTAGAAACATTTTCTTCAAGAATCCATTGCCAATTATGTAATAGTCTCGTTATCTTTAATGGAGACCCGTGTATAAAATTTGGAGCCATGGCTAATAAAATTTGCCATTCTGGGATGGTTTCACAGCATACATTAATTTGTGCATTAGTATAAAAGGTGTATATCTTGTCATGTCTTATCCCAAATAATTGTACTGCTCGCTTAATGGTCTTTAATAAAATTCTAGCCACAAGCACTGAGTAAGGAGTAAGGCTTTGTTCTGGTTGTGCTGGGAGGTTCACCCACTCTATCACACTGTTTCCTTGATGAAGGACTGCTGTGGGTGCCTCTTGTGTAGCAAAAACTGATATTTCCAAGGGTTTTTGAGTGACTCTTTCAACCACATTGGATAAAGCCAGTTCAGCTTCTCTCAAAGCCTCTTGAACTTCTTTTGTTAGCTGGTGTGGTGAGTTTAAAGCACTATCTCTCCTTAAAATGTCATATAATAGTGGTAATTGATAGGTAGTCAAACCTAACACTGGATGCATCCATTGGATATCTCCTATCAATTTCTGAAAGTCATTTAAAGTGTTTAGCTTCTCTGTTCTTAAGGAAAGTTTTTGTACTGTGAGCACCTTAAGATATATTTCATATCCTAAAAATTGAAAAGGAGCATGTCTGAATTTTTTCTGGAGCTATGTGCAATTTTTAGTTCCTTAGTGTTTCCATGGTCTTTTATAGACATGCTTCTAACATTTGTTCCTCAGGTGCACATTCCAATATGTCATCCATGTAATGTAATAACATAACTTTTGGAGATGCTTTTCTTACTGGAGTAAGACCAGCAGCAACATCCATTTGACACACAGTTGGGCTGTTTTTCATTCCCTGTGGCAAAACTGTCCATTCATATCTTTTATAAAGCTCAGCTAAGTTAACGCTGGGCACTGAAAAGTCAAATCTTTTCATATCCTCCTTTTCTAGAGGGATAGAATAGAAATAATCCTTAATGTCTATAACCCAAAGAGGCCATTCTCTAGGCAACTGAGTAGGAGATGGAAGCCCAGGCTTCCTATAGTTTCCACCTGTTCATTTATCTTTCTTAAATCAGTCAACATCCTTCATTTTCCAGATTTCTTTCTTACAACAAATACTGAGGAATTCCAAGGACTTAGAGAAGGTTGTAAGTGTCCTTGGTCAAGTTGCTCCTGTACTATATTTAATAAGGCCTGAATTTTATCACTACCTAAGGGCCACTGTTTTATCCACACTGGTGTATCTTTGTTCCATTGGATAGGAACAGGTGAAAGTGTTGGCAGGCCTTCAACAGCAGCACTGCCTAAAAAACTGAGGTACTCATTTTTAATCTTAATTGTAGTAAAATGTTTCTTCTCCATGGATTGATGGGGATTTTTTTCAACTATAAAAGAAGTAAAAACTCCTCCTTCACCCTCAAAAGTCCATCTCAAAGAGGTAGCACTAACTTCAGCTGCTATTGATCCTCCCATGCCAGACATGTAGGTGTCTGCCTTAATCTTTGGCCTGTGGCTGGGCCAGTTGGCACCTCTAATGACTGAACGATCTGCACCAGTGTCTACCAATCCTTCTAATTGTATGCCATTTATATAGATAGTGAACATAGGTAGGTCAGCTGTCACAGCTGCTGTCCAGTATATTCCTGGATTTTGTTGCTTGGAGTCAGAATCTGGGTGACTATCACCAGATTGCTTATTAGGAGTCTGTATCAGTAAACCTGATGCTACTACTTCTCCTGGTTGATAAGTCACACATTGTCTACCTGTATTAATGACTGGGATATTATCTACACATTCCCCAGTTTCCCACATCAGTGTATGGATGGACACTGTTTTGTAAGTACACTCAGGAGGTGAAATGGTCAAGCCTACTGTGCCTGGAGACAAGGGATCCATAGACTGGAGAGGAACAGATTTCACTTCTCCAGGGGGTATCTCAGTTGTCCCAGCAGCATGCAACTCTATTCTCCCCAATTGTAATCCCTTTCTCCCATCATATGGCTTCCTGGCTGATTGGTCACTTCTGGGTGCCAGACTTCTAGGCATTCTTTGGGGGTAGCATCAGGTGCCATCATGCCCCAAGTATTTTTTGTCTTGGGCCCTGGGGCTGGGCCCCTCATGCCATTTCCCTAAATCAGTCTACATTCTGATGCCCAATGGAAGCCTCTGTTGCATTTTGGACATGGGGTATTGGGTCTTGTTCTCCCACCCTGTTTCCTCACTCTGTCTCTATGCCAACATTGAGCTTTCAGTTGCTCTACTTTACCACATTGAAAGCATTGATGAGTTTCCCTGGAAGTCCCTTGCCAAAAGGGACCCTGTCTTCCCATGTTGGGATCTTGGGAAGTCTGCATCACAGCCTGGCTATAAAAGGCATTTGTGCCCACTGTGGCACAGTGTCTTATGATCTCATCTAAAGGAGCATCCTTGTGTAGTCCTGGTATAATTCTTCTAGTATTTCCTCATTAGTATTTTCTTTAGCAAGTTGCCTTATCGTAATGTCTGTTACTGCATTTTTACCATTAGTTCGTACAACACCTGTCTGCAAACATCCCACAAAATCAGCAAAGGGTTCATTTGGCCCTTGTGTTATTTTTGTGAAGGCTTCACCCTTGTCGTTTTTATTGGGGAGAGAAGCCCATGCTTTGATAGCAGCAGCAGCAATTTGCTCATATGCTGCTAAGGGGTAATTAATCTGTACTGAAATTTCTGCATAAGAACCTACACCTGTTAGTCAGTCATAGGTGATTGGAGAATTAACGCCACTATTTTGTTGGGTTTATAGCCTACAGAACTCATTATATTCAGAAAGCCACAACAAGTTTTGTCCTGGTTCTAAGCATGTCCTTGCTATAGATTTCCAGTCACTAGGGGTTAAGACTTCATAAGCCAAATTCTGTAATAACATCTTAACATAAGCTGATGTAGCCCCATAAAGAGTGCAAGCCTTTTTCAGGTCTTTGAGGATTTTTATATCAAAAGTGTATCTTCTACTTTCTCTCTTTGAAGAGTTAAACTGTTGAATCACAGGATACATACCTATTTTCAGATCACCTAAATTCTGCCCTTCTTTTGTGGCTTTAAGTACTGCTTTTTGCAATCTAGTCATAGGAGGGGGTGATTGCTGGGGGGGAGGTGCTGGTGTTGTCACCGTCCCTCCCCCTTACTCCTCCCTCCTCCATCTGGAAAGGTGAAGTTGATGGGGGTTTGTCAAGATGGCCTCAGGCACCAAAGGCAATACTAGATAATGCTATGAGCCAGAACTTGAAACAAGGTGATAACTCAATGGAATTGATAGAAATAATGCTTAAGTTAACACCTTTGAGAGTTCACACATTAGCTCACACATTAGTTCCACACATTTGGGAGATTTCAGGGTTCAGTATGAGATATCCAAATTCATACCTCCCATAATTCCACTCTCAGAGGAGGAGTCAACCTTTGAGTTTACACCTCTAAAAGAGCATAAAAACATCTGAGCTCAGTCAGGAGAGTTCAGTTGAAAAGATTGAGAGGGGAGCATCAGTTGGAGATTGAGAAGACACAAGTCAGAGTTGAGCTAGAGGCAGAAGCTGGAAGAGCTAAAAGACAAACTGCAAGAGCTCTTGGAACCAAGGAGAGAGAGAGTCCTCTAAGAAAGCAAACCGGGCCCAAGGAAAGAGATAAGGCTTGGAAGGAGAAAATAAATGTTTGGATTTTATCAGCTGTCTGCATTTGAAATGATTATTACTTTGAACTGAAACTAAGGCTGCCTCCAGAAAAACTTCCCAAGAAACCTGCCCACAGAGAACAATTATATTTATAGAAAAGAAGAGAACACCACAAGATAACCACGTTTTCACTTTTAGTCTGCGCATAGAGTTGCCTGGTTAACCCTACTCCAGTTCTTTTCCTGATTCTTGGATTCATCATTGAGGAGAGTAAGGAAGTGGGAGTGAGCCAAGATGCTGTTGAAATCAACTGGACATGTCTTCTTGTGCTTCAACAGAGTCATTTTGAACTCATAATGTCTGGATTCTGGACAGAGTCACTATTTGTATGAATCAAAACATTTTACCAAGAACTCCACTAACTCACTGATAAATGCAGGAAAGATTTTTTTTATATTGTTGCAAGAATGGGTACGTGGGTGAGTATACACACCTTTGAAACTCCAAACGCAGCATTTTATTTCCTATCCTGAAGCACGTATCGTTCCTCTGATTCCTCATTAATTGGATGTTATAGAAGTTACACTATATGAATTTCCACCCCTCATTACAAAAATCAATCCCTGACCCCAAGGAGCTTACATTCTTTTGGGGAAGATAATTTCTGCCCTTGATTATTCTTTGATGTCTTTGGGGATTTCAGTTTTCTACTGTAAGTTTCATTTATCCAATTTGGTTTTCATAACTGTGGAAACCAAAATACCCATCCATTTCTCATAGTCAATATTTTCTTGTTGTGAAGTCACAACTCTTCTTGAATTGAATTCTGTGTTTTCATTGAAGTGGCAGCTAGATGGCACAGAAACTTGGACCTGAAATCAGGAAGACTTTAATTTAAATCTAGCCTCATTTAAATCTAGTGGAGGACCCTTGGGCAAATCATTTAATCTTTGCCTGATTCACTTTCCTCAACTATAAAATGGAGATAATAACAGGTAGCACCTATCTCCCAGGATTGTTGTGAGGATCCATGAGATATAAAGTACTTTGCAAAACTTGAAACACTATGTAAATACTTATGTGTAAAAAAAAAAGGATAATAATATGCTGTCTGTTTTATAAGGCTATTGTAATAAATGTACATCACAAATCTTAAAGCATTGTGATTTATTATCAGTGTAAAATCTTTTTAATTATATGGGAAAAGGTACTCAATAATCATACCACACACAGTAGCCCCTTCACTAACAGTTTTTTTTCCCAGTTTGAAATATGTGAGAAATTAATTAATCAATCACATATTTATTAAGTGCTCAGTTACATCTATCTTACCTGCAGGGTTAATCAAACCGGATTAAATAGCAATGCTCACTTCCTTTGTTTTCTTCCTTTTTGATTCCACATACTCATTTATGACTTTATTTTCATGTTTTCCTATGAAAAGAATATACAAAACATTTACTTCATTTTCTCTTTATTTCTGCTACTTATTATGGCTTTCTAGATTATTTGTTGTTGTTCAGTCATTTCATTTAGGTTTCACTTTAGATGTTGGAATGGTTTACCATTTCCTTCTCCTAGATTATAGATTCTGCTTAAATTGGTTCTCTATGATCTTTAGTAGGATGACTGTGTGCCTTAAGAATTCAAGGTATATGTTTTATCTGAAATTGTGCCTCTCCCCCAAACTTAGCACATATCATCACTGTCATCATCATCACCACATAATAGATATTTAGTGTTTGTTGAATTGAATACCTCCAATCCCAATGCTTTTCCTCACTTGATCTTCCTGACTTCTGACTAGTATGTATCTCTTTGCCTGTAGTTTACCTCTTTCTCTCAGCCACTTACCTTTCCATGGGTGTGTTCAACTCAGCTGGGGAGAGCCAATTGTTAAATTTTCAGTGTGACTATTTATATCTCAGAATAGTAAATTAATCTTAAAAGTGTGTCATGGGTACATTTTACTCATAGAGAGAGCTGGTTGCTTAAACATTTATTAGCACCCTTCTGTGTTGCTCCAGTTCCTGACCTTCATATTTACTAAGTGTGTGGAAAAGGTGAAGAACTTACAGATCAAGCACATATTGATCAGAGACTGTTAGCTAAAGCCTTAAAGACTCAGTTTAGGAAGCATGTGATTTTAGATAATGCCTGGAATATATTCCATTGTCCAAAGGAGGATACGTGGTGAGGAAGCTATACATTTACTACATTCCATTGACCATATAGGGGAATAGAGACTTCGGTAACCAATCACATCATATAGGGGGTGGGATTTTGGGGGTTCTTTGTCTAAAATGTATAAAAACTATGAGCATTCTCAAGGGAGTGGCTCTTTCCTGCTGTGAACTTCGGCTCACAGACTGGATGGGGTCTGCTTCTCGAGATTGTAATAAATAATTCTGCTTTTTATGAGTGATCTCTGAGTAATCAATTTGGGTAGGTGTCTTTGTCCCAAACATAAGCTAACTTGGCTCTCTATGGCTTAGAAGATTTGAGAGTCATCTACAAAATTGCATAGGGAAATTCTACTCTATATTTCTTTATTTAGATATATCACCATTTTATTCATACACTTTTTTTTTTTTACTGTCCCAGTTCCCTTTATAAAATTTTTAAAAAAGCAAACATCCCATTCTGCCCAATGTCTTCCTTACTTTTTCTTAAAAATAGCTTGAAGCCTTATAAAATGTTTTTTGAAAGTCTTAAATAGATTACATTCACTACTTCTCAATTTGCCATGCTGAGAATACTAATAGACTTTGGCTAATATGGCTTCCTGAGGGGAGGTAAGTTTCCCAGCTTCTCACAACAGACCAAATAATGATCAAAAAATCAAATGAGAAATTATAGTAAATTGTTTTACACCAAAATTGCACAAGAGATCAACCTGAAACCCTAGAGTAATAGGAAAGAAACTTCCAAATAAGGTCAGTGCTCATGTAGCTTCCCAGTGTAATCAGAAATGGGACAATGATATGTATAGCCTATAAGGTTCTAGCACTGGAAGCAGAAAAAGTAATCGGCTCTCTTTACTACCTTTTCCCCTTCTGGGGTCAGAAAACCACAGGGTAGGGAAGAAAGTTCCATGAAGTGGCAGTGGGTAGCCAGTGCCTAATGACAAGCTGAAGTGTTCAGATCTGGATTGAAGTCCCTGTGTCTCTCTCTTGAGATACCATTTATCTTTGAGATACCAAATCTTGAGGACCCAGCACTCTGAACCTTAAGGAATGAAAAGGGTTGAACTACTGAAGGTAGAGGTCAATATAAGAACCTAGGTGATCTATGTCAAAACCAAACTGAGCTGATCACTACACCCGAAAGTGAAATAGGGTCTGACACTGGCACAAAGCCCCATTTTAGGAACTAAAGCTAGAGAAGTGAATAAATGTCAAAAAGAACACTGTCTAGTACAAAAATTATTGTCAAACTAGAGATCTATCCAAAGAAGAAGCAGCTCCATTAACAACTAAATGATCAAATGAATAAAGGGATTTCCCACAATGATTACATGAATACTTTCTTAACTGAGACTTGGGAAAGTTCAGTATATCAAAATCTAGTACATAGAAACATTGTAAATTAAGCCAGTCTTATTGACAAGACATACTTATATGAAAGGCAGACAGAGTTGTTTGGTAGAAGTTGGTCACATTCATTGGATTTGTAGCTATAGTTGAGTCCACCCAATTGGGGGGAAATGAGGCACCCCTCCCCAAGCTGAGTAAAGCCTGTTGTGTTTTTTAGGGTTCTTACCTGGTTCTGAAAAGGAGAGAGGAGCCTGGCCTTGGGAACTGGTGTGTTCCATGCTAGTGAGGAGTTGAGGGAAGGGGAGGAAGGCTCCTGGGGAAATGAATTCCAAACCCTCTTAATTTTAGCACCTTCTCTGCTAATTATTTCTTACTTAGCTTGCATATAACTTGTGTGGATGAGATTAGATTCAGGGAACCAAATGATGAGATTAGGGGTTCTGGTGGTCAGGGAGTTAAATGATGAGGTTAGTGGCAGGTTCAAGGTTCAGGGAACCAAATGAAGAGGTTTGGCTCCCCCAAATCCTTTGGGATTCAGCACATGGCAGGGAATTGTGAGAACCCCCTTCTGGCGGCACAAAGATCCTTCATAAAGGAATTTATGAACCTGAAAAGCTAGACTGATAAAAAGAAGTTTATTTTTGGCATTGGGAAGTCAGCCTTTGCTATGCATGAATAGAAAAGTTGAATTCCTTAATGCAAGGTCCCAACAGGGGAGTAAAGTAGTGGAAGAGTCCTGGCAGAGAAGTAAAGTTCTATTAGAGAGATCCCAACAGAGAGGTATAAAGTCTTAGATGAGAGAGTTAAGAAAGGGTAACACTGAAAGAGAATATCATTCCAGTGGGCAGAGTTTGCTGCTATCCCAAGAAGAGAGTTTCTATGGCATGGCATATTAGGTCCTCTGTGAGGACTGGATTTAAAATTGGCTCTTTTTTATAATAGAAGTGTTTGGCTACAAGCAGAGGCCTCCTCCTGATGAGAGCTGCTGGTGGAATGTGAGCTGGAATTGAATAGAAAATTTTAGAATTGAATGGGTGTTTCTCCAATTCAATGGGGTTAGAATCTCCAACTATCAGCTAGTCCCACCTAGATAACAGAATGAAGCTGTTTGTCCTAAAGCTAGAAACCAGAATTCAAGGAGGCTTTCTCCTTCAAGGATTTTTAGAGTGTTTTGGGGTTCCCTTTTCAGTTTGAACATATTTGCTTATTATATCCTCTATTAGATTGTGAGCCATTGAAGGCAATGCCCATCTTTTATCTCTTTTTGTATCCTCAGCACTTGGCTAAGTCCCTGGAGCATAGCAAACACTTAATAAAATGTTTGACTGACTGGCCTAATTGTGTCCTGGAAGGAGACTAAGAGAAGGGGCTGATGTGATTGTCAGATATATTCCTTGTTCCTTATTTCTGTTCTCAGCTTTTGTTGCTTAAACCTTTTATTTTAATTTTCCCTTGGAGGAGTTTGAAGTGATTAGAAAGAAAAAGTCCCACGTGTGTCTAGACTAGATGTGAAGAGGCTTTATAAGTTAATTACACTGTGAATTTTTTTTCCTAGAGCAGCCTTCAAGGAGAGGGAAAATTTGAGAAACCAGACCTTTGATCTTCTCTTTCAACTAGTGCTACTAAAGAAACCCATAAGTCTGGTACATAATTATATGTGTATGCATATGCATATATCTATATACATGACTGTATGCATGATCATATAGGTATAGAGAAAGGAAAAAGCAATTGTATAGTGTCTACTATGTATTAGGCACTGGGCTAAATGCTTTACAGATCTCATTTGCTCTTCACAAGAATGCTGGGAAGTAGGTGCTATTATCCTATTTTTTACAGTTGAGGAAATAGGCAGACAAGTTAAGTGACTCACTCAGGATCTCATAGCCAGTGTCTGAGGTCAAATTTGAACTCAGGTCTTACTGATCCAGTGTCTAGCACGACAGTTAAAAAGTACCTAAAAATTAACTGGAGTGGCATTCAGTCAGTCAATAAGCATTTATTAAAGGTTCTACTATGTGCTAAGCACAATGCTAAGCACTAGGGACATGCAAAAAAGGCAAAAGATAATTTCTGATCTTAAGGAAATCATTGTCTAATGGGGGAGATAACATGCAAATAACTGTGCAAACAAGACAGCAAGATCAATTGTTGCTAATCATGGAGGGAAAACACTAAAATTAAGGGGGATCAGGAAAAACTTCTTGTAGAAGGTGGAACTCTAGCTAGCATTAGAGGAAATCAGAAAAGCTAAGAGATAAAGATGAGGAAGAAGAAAGCTCCAGATACAGGACACATCTGAAGATATTCACATGGAGTGTCTTGTGTGAGGAATAATATGAAGGACAGTGTCCCTGGCATTTAAAATACATTGATTAAGAATTACCTATATATTTTAATAGTAGAGTTTACAAAAGTGTGACATAGTCCTTGACCTTGAAGAGCTCACATTCCAGACAAAAACAGGTTAAAAATAATCAGAGAACATGACTGGATGACCTATGATCTAATAAGAGAATATAATGTTTACATAAGGAGTAATAGCTGTTCAGAGAAAAAACATAAACTAAGAATACTTGTAAAAATAAAAAAGTTTTATTATTGCCTTTTAAAAATATTGTCTACTAATATTATGTGTCCCCACTAAAACAAACATAAGGTAACATTATTTGCCATATTCTCTCCTGCCTAAAGGCCACATATATTATATTCTCTGCCCTAGTCCCCCCATCAGGTTCTCTGGTACATTTAAGAGAGTTGTTTTTGGGGGTCTAGACTCTTTAACATTGGTTTTAGCTCCCCTGAGGTTGTAGGAGGGGATTCCCTTGTACCCCAGTTCTATTTGACTTAAGAGCTAGATTAGGTTTTTACAAATGAATATTCACTTCAAATATACAAACATATTCCCCTATATGTGGGGCATAATCCCCCTCCTGGGCTATCAGCACCAAGCCACACTCTGGCTAGGGGAGGCTTGGAGGATGAGGTTCACAGCTTCTCACAGTTCCTGCATAGCACAGTCCCAAGGTCCAAGTCCAGAGTTTGCCTTTCACTGCAGTTCTAGGCCCCTTGGGATCTCAGGGCACCCTTGTCAGGATGGCTGACTAGAAAAGCCAGCCTGGAATCCTCTCCCCGAGGTTACCATGAATCAATGATTTAAGCTCCAGCAGGGAATCTACCTTTTGTGCCTGAAACTGAAGGCAAGTGAAATAGAAGACAACAAATACTTCAAATCCATTTCCTTTATCCATCTACTGGACAAAGGAAGACCAGAGGGAAGATATCCCTTCTCCACTTACCAGTTCACCTCTTGGTACTCTCACTGCGACAAATCTTTGGACACCTAGCAAAAAACGAGCACACAGGAAAGAACAGTCTGACAATTTTAAAGACAGCCTGTTCTGGCTATTTAGCCAACTGAAGGAAGCGCTCCCACACAAGTGGTAGATTACCAAAGAATGTCTTCTCCCAGAAGCTGGTGCCTTCATTTTAGGTGACTTGGGTATGCTCCAACCTGTTACACTCTGCTTGAAATTTGATATCCCTGATAAATAGACCAGGGGACATTTCCAATATGATCCTTTTTCTCAGTGGATAGAGCACTGACCTCTAAAATCAGGAGTCCTGGAGGGCAAATACAGCCTCCTTAATTGTGTGATCCTGGGCAAGTCACTAACTCCTACTTACCTCATAAAAAAACCAACCAAACCAAACAAAAACAGTTTTCTGGCCAGGCATATAAGCAGTATCTTTTCACTTGCTTCTCTTGATGCCATATAGTAAAAAAGCAAAGAGCCTGGAGCAAGAAGACACATTTATTCAGTACTTCATTACATTGATATGCTAATTTTATGTTTTAGAGGTAGAACTGAGGAGGGTTCTCAGGAATTTGGTTATTACAGACCAGCAGATCTAGGACTGTTCTAAGGCTAGAAGACTTTAGACTCATTGATAGATTGTTAGAACAGTAGCACTCTAAGGTGGAAAGGCCTCAGGATCCTCAATATATCTTCTCCACAGTCTAAAGAAAGAAATATGAATATATTCCTAGGCCAGAGGACTTTTATAATCTTTGACAGACAGATGGCCAGAACAATAGCACTCCAAGGTTGGGAGGTGGGGAGTGCCTCAGGATCACAAATTCCACAGCCACAAGACTTTAGAATCACCGACACACTGTTAGAACAGCAACACTCTAAGGTCAGGGGACCTTAAAATTATTGCTATATTTCCCCAAAAGTTATACCATATCACTGACATCAATTTTGTTACTTATTACCAAGGAAGCTGTAGAGGGCTGAAACTATTGAATCAATGCACTGAAGTCAGGAATGCAGAGCACTTAAGAATAACTATCAATTGGACAATACTCTATGGGCATATGCTTGGAAAATGGTCCTTTCCACTATCCTGTGCTGGCTCAATGATTGGTGTATAGAGGATTGTAGGAGGGACTAGGGGGTGGAGTAAGACGAGCCAGGGTCACACTCTTTGCAGTAGGCGAGGGAGAAGGTGGTCATGGAGATTCTGCTTCCATTTTGTTCAATCTTGCGTCTGGGGACCAAGAATAAAGATTAAAGACTTTTGTTTATCCTGACTCCGGGTGATTCTGGGGTGTCCTGGGTGCTAGCACGGTCGTCACAGGAAGCTTTAACTATTTCCATTTCTGACCTGGGTCAATTCCTCACTCTTTAGGGATCCTGGTGGCTTCCTGCTCCTGGAGCTTCCTATATTAGTAAATGTAGTACAGACACATAATCAATTTAAAACTCTTGGGTTTATGCAATCAGCCTTCACAAGTAGCAGAGATTATAGGTATGCACCACCACATTTGGATAGATACCATATTTTAAGAAGTATATTCAGAAGATAAGTAGATTGGAAATCTTAGAAATTCAAGTATTATTAGTAGGACTGATAGGAACTCTGGACCAACTTATGGGCTGCATTAATTTATTCTCAGGAATTGCTAATGCAGCCCATTCTATTCCTATGATCTACAATAATGGGAACCCACGTTTTCCCCAATTCTCTTGATTAGCATATTTGTGACAGTCTTGATGGGAACTCAGTTTTCATAGAATGTCTTCAACATCTCAATACACAATCTTGTCATTTCCTAAATCCTTCATTTTCCTCTCTTCCCTCTGAGCTACAAAACACTTTCCTGGTTCCTTCTCCTACACCTAGATCCTGCCTCCTTGTCTTCCATTTCCCCTGAACTATAAAAATCATCTCCCCCAAAGCAAATTGCTCATTCATTTATGATTCTAACTTGACTAGTTGCATTTGTTTGAACTGGTATGCTATTTGATGGGAACTCTGGACAAATTTTAAGGCTGGACCAATTTATTCTCAAAAATTGCTAAAAATAAAACAATAAAAAAAGAGCCCATCCTGTTCCTTTATTAATCATAACTGGGTCAGTTTCTCAGACTGTCTTATTAAGAATAAAATGATGAGAAGTTGGAGCTCATCTGGCTCTCTATTGTTAGTACTTCAATTTTGGAGACAAATTTGATGGTGTGTAGGACAGTATCCACTACAAAAACAATCAGAGATTCTCAGAATAAGAAAAAAGCAAAAGGGGTTTATTATGATCTTGCAAGAAAGGCCATCTCCCATTTGACAAGGTGTTTGTCAGTAAAAAGGAGTTTAAAATATAAACTGCAAAATACAAGATTAAATACCCTGAAAGCAGAAGGCCCTACCCCAGCTTGGCCTTTTCTCCCATTGTTTGAGGGAGTCTAGGCTTACCTTCTAATGGTAGAAATCTAACCCAGAAATAAAAGAATAAATTACCTTTAAAAGAGGTACTTAAATGCTAATGAAGAAGTGATGGGAAACAGAAGAGGACAAACACCTGCAACTTTTTAGTTATAGCTATTTGCCATAGTCACAATTAAGGTATAGTTTAAGGCAGTAGTTCTCAAACTTTTGTTTTCAGTATCTTTATCCTAGTAAAAATTATTGAGGATCTCTCCAAAGCGTTTGTGTTTATTTGGATTATATTTATAGACATTTACCATATTGGAAATAAAAATTATTTTTAAATTTGTAGACCCTCTAAAAGGGTTTCAGAGATCCCCAGGATTCTCTAGACCATACTTTGAGAACCACTGGAAGGCTATATTCCCATGAAAATGTCTTTATTCAGTTAATTCCACACAATGGGAATTTACTTTTCTCAGGCTGTTTTTAAGACAGTCTCTATACCTCAAAACACATTTGTTACTTCCTAGATCCTGCCTTTATCTCTTTCTCTCTCTGAACTATGAATTCCTTCTTAATTCATTTCCTTACTCTCCAGATCCTGTCTTCCACTCCTTCTTCTTTCCTGAGCTTTCCCCAAAAGCACATTTCTCTTTTAGTATGTTCCTTCCTTTGTTGTATTTGAACTCATGCGCTACTCATATAATAAATACCAAAATCTCTGTTATCTGTGATGGGTGTCTTGCCATGGCTGTTCCATGATGTGCACTAAATCTCTGTTATGCTATTTTTATAATATCATTTACAATTTTGCTCTCCCATATCTATTTTATATTAGCACTCCTGGTATCTTTATTATCACTACACTATTTATGTAATAAATAGTAAATCTCTGTTACCTGTGGTGGATGTCTCTCACATAAATTTTTTATGTTGTAAACTGAATCGCTATCATGCTATTTTTTTTTTTTTATTTAATAGCCTTTTATTTACAGGATATATGCATGGGTAACTTTACAGCATTAACAATTGCCAAACCTCTTGTTCCAATTTTTCACCTCTTACCCCCCCTCCCCCCTCCCCTAGATGGCAGGATGACCAGTAGATGTTAAATATATTAAAATATAAATTAGATACACAATAAGTATACATGACCAAACCGTTATTTTGCTGTACAAAAATAATCAGACTCTGAAATATTGTACAATTAGCTTGTGAAGGAAGTCAAAAATGCAGGTGGGCATAAATATAGGGATTGGGAATTCAATGTAATGGTTCTTAGTCATCTCCCAGAGTTCTTTCTCTGGGCATAGAGTTCAGTTCATTACTGCTCCATTAGAAATGATTTGGTTGATCTCGTTGCTGAGGATGGCCTGGTCCATCAGAACTGGTCATCATATAGTATTGTTGTTGAAGTATATAATGATCTCCTGGTCCTGCTCATTTCACTCAGCATCAGTTCGTGTAAGTCTCTCCAGGCCTTTCTGAAATCATCCTGTTGGTCATTTCTTACAGAACAGTAATATTCCATAATATTCATATACCACAATTTATTCAGCCATTCTCCAACTGATGGACATCCATTCAGTTTCCAGTTTCTAGCCACTACAAAAAGGGCTGCCACAAACATTTGTGCACATACAGGTCCCTTTCCCTTCTTTTATAATCTCTTTGGGATATAATCCCAGTAGTAACACTGCTGGATCAAAGGGTATGCACAGTTTGATAACTTTTTGAGCATAGTTCCAAACTACTCTCCAAAATGGTTGGATTCGTTCACAACTCCACCAACAATGCATCAATGTCCCAGTTTTCCCACATCCCCTCCAACAATCATCAATATTTTTTCCTGTCATCTTAGCCAATCTGACAGGTGTGTAGTGGTATTTTAGAGTTGTCTTAATTTGCATTTCTCTGATTAATAATGACTTGGAGCATCTTTTCATATATCATGCTATTTTTATAATATTCTTTTATAGTTATGTTCTCTTAAATCGATTCCATATTTCTACTCCATATTACCATTTCAGGACTATTTTTTTTTTTCCTGAGGTAATTGGGGTTAAGTGACTTGCCTAGGGTCATACAGCTAGGAAGTGTTAAGTGTCTGAGACCACTTTTGAGCTCAGGTCCTCCTGACCTCAGGGCTGGTGCTCTATCCACTGCACCATCTAGCTGCCCCATTTCAGGATTATTTTGTTTGAAGGGTGATTACATATCTTCTGCTTGGCTCTGAACGGTAAAACTAGTGTCAATTGGACTTGAACTGGCCTCTAACCTGTAGGTGACCGGAGCAGCACAAAGCTGGCTGGAGACAGGAGTATCAGGATACAAATACAAATTTAATAAATTCATAGTGAGAAAAAATTACATTTTCAACTATAAGTGATGAGATATGGATCGTGGCAGGAATATGGGTTGGTCTCCTAGTTCTCCAAAACACCAAGTTATGGCGGGTTCGCAGAGAGAAATGCTACACAAAAGGCTATGATAAGAAAAGGCACTTTATTAAAGAGAGAAAGACACTAAGATGTTCTCTTAGTGGGCAATATCAGAGAATTGCAAGGAGACAATTTCTGGAGCTTACTATATACAGAAACAAAACAATTTGGGTTTTTGCATTCGAAAGGAACGTACTTGGGATGGGTTTGCATCCAAAAGGTGCATAGGTTTTACATCTGAAAGGGACATACTTGGGATGGGTTTGCATCCAAAAAGGTGAGCATCTGAAAGGAACATTTTAATGCAGATGCTCTCCAGGGCAAGGATGTATTGTCCTCATCCTAAGCCCATCTCCTAAGAAGGAGGGCTTAACACTGCTGATACTTAGGCCAATTATACTTAAAAGGGGTTGACCCACAACACAATCATTCTTACATATTGAGATAGTTCTTATGATTAGTCTTATGGTGATAAAGTTCCCTTTGATATTTGATTGCTCCCAGGGAGTGCTAAGGTTAAGATATGGCTTCCTAGTGGACTCTGACTATGTTGAAATAGATTTATTGCTGAAATAAATAAAAAGGTCTAGCCACATGGAGTTGGGGCACTTTAGACTTAAAGGATTCCCAAGATGTGAGTTACTAGCATCTTCCCTAATGTATTTCCATATGGAGGTAAAGGGCTTTCATGTCTATCCAAGCTAAACATTAGTATCCTTGCTAAATATCCTTTCTATGATATGGCTAAGGAAATCTCTTTTGCTTAATCATTTAATTATTTGCAAATTCCTCATTTAATTCCAACTTATAATAACAGTTTATCAACTTCAGTCAGACCCACTCATTATATGTTACAACAGTGTTAGGGAAATTCAGAGGCTTGACAGATTTTTTTGGGAAAGATAACAAGTTCTGCTTAAGATATACTTGAGATACCTTTGGTACATCTGATTTGGAATGTACAATAGATAGTAATATAGTCCTATATCTCAAGAGAAAAATACCTTGATTTAGTATCCAGATATCTTGATCTAATAATCATTTATAAAGGGATGAAAACTGAACCGTGAGAGTTGATTAGGTCAAGAAGAAAAAGAAAAGAGGGCTCAATGAAGAGAGCAGTATCAAGAAATCCCAGAAAGGAAAACATACACGGGAAGAGAGGGTGATCAATGTTATCAGATAATGCAGAAGTTAAGAAGGAAGGAACTGAGAAAAAAACCATTACATTTAACAAGCCAATTTATTATAGGTTGTTTCACTAATAGCTGAGAATGGACAATCAGTTTGTCTCTTTTTAACTCCTTTGTCTTGTTGGCAAGAAGAAACCAGAGTGTAAACTGTCAGGCAGTTAAACACGAAATGGCAGCTGGGTGTTAAGGTCCAAATGAGCTCCAATTACCCTGGCAATCTTACCTAACACGTCTTTTGCTTTTGTTCCTCAGGTTCCAGAATTCTTTAGCTAGTCAGTCCCCTTTGCTGCCCATGAAGAATACAGGGCATAAGAGAGTAATAAAGCTCTCCTTCAGTGTTGTGGCAACATTTCTCTCTCTTCCAATTGGGTAGACAAGATGGATCCTAATACTCTTCTCCATTCCACCATCTTCTTTTCATATCAAGTTTATTATTGCTTAGGAGCTCAGAGTTAGATCTATTGGGCACTCAACAGAATTTCTTGCATCTCACATGACTGCAGCATCTTGCAGAGAATAGTAAACTGAGGTGAGCTACAATTATATGCTTGACTTTCCTACCTCATCCTTATCTCTTACTCTTTTGCCCCCATTTGCTCTCTTTCTCAACTGCTGGATTTACAAAATAAAGGAAATGAAAATATAGCTACTTTTAAAGGATTTAAGTGAAAAGTACTTACAAAAAAAAAAAAAAAAAAATGAGAGTCCTAGGTTTTACCTTCATATTTCAATTGATTTGAGTAGAAGTTACAGTCTGGATTAGGTTTCCAGGCTCCAGGTGGCAGTTTTTAAATCATAGGAGGATAGGAAATTCAGAGGATCAGGAAAAAAATTGCTAACACTCCATATAAAAATGATGAGTGAACTCTTAAACCAGTACATAGGGAATTAGGCCAATAGAGGAATGCTGAGGGCATAGTACCTTCTTAAGGGACTACTTGAATAGGAGGCAGGCAGATGGGTAGGGTAATGGTGAGAGTGGGAGGCAATGCACTTTTTTCCTTTTGGAACCTTGGCCAATGCTCAAGATGAGACCTGGGTTTGGAGGCCCCAAAAGGCCTAAGCAATGACCTACCTCAGACAGACTGGGACTTCAACACAAGTTATGAAAGATTGGACAAAGGCATATGGCTAGGTCAAGGTTAAATTCGACAGATATTTGTTGATCACTTAGTGTGTGTGAGACGCTGAGCAAGCTGATGAGAATGCATTGACCCTCCTTTTCTCACAGTGCTTTGCACTTTGTAGGTACTTAAAACTATTTATGAACTGATTAAGATTCTTTTATATATATATATATTTTTAACAATTTCCCCTTGCTGGGATACTGCCATCCTAAATAGCTCCTATCACCAGACTTTCTTATTCTCTGCCCCTTGGGATTCTTACCTTCAAAGCTCAGCTCAAGCTCAGCTTCTTCTGATCTCTCACTTCCACAGGTGCTAGTAGTTCCTTTTCCCCAAATTGCTTGTTTATACATATACACATATTTATAAGAATATACATATATGTATATACATACATATATACATATATTTATTCATATAGATATATTTATATGTGAAGGGACAAGATTAACAAAACTTTGAAACTAGTGTTCACGGAATCCCCAGTTTACTGTTCTTGGTTGTGACTCAGCTCTTTTAATACCTGTTTTGTTTTGTTTTTTTAATAATTCAACTGGATTTTTTGAAGTCTGTTCTGTTAAATCAAGAATTCTTGGTGGATTAGGGATAGAGCAGTTCTTCAGATATCCCAATGACAATTTTTATAGAGCTATAGTAAACTACAGATTACAACTCCAATATTTTCCTGCTGAAATATTTTACAATGACTTTTATTTTATTCAGTATCATAGATTCTTGGCCACTGTAAATTCACTTAGAAACACATTTCTCTCAAAGATTTAGAGCTGGAAGAAGTGTAGAGGCAGCTAACTTTTTACAGATGAGGGACTGAAGAAAATAAAATAACTAGCTGAGGATCTGCTAGTAAGAATCTAGGGGTAGGATTTGATCCTGGGTCTTCCTGATTGAAAATCTAACCTCTTTCCCACTATAGTGGTTTTCAAAGTGTATCCTAAGGATCTCTGAAAGCCATTTTGGAGGGTCTACAAATTCAAAATTAGTTTTTATTTCTAATATGGTAAATATCTGTAAATATAACCTACGTAAAAACTCTTTGGACAGATCCTCAATAGTTTTTAATACTATAAAGATATTGGGAACAAAAGTTTGAGACTCACTACATTATGCCATATTGCTAATTCATATAATAGTGGAATTTGATAAGATGCCATTTTCTCTATTCTTGCAAAAATAATGTAGTATTTGGATTAATTGTTCCTTGAATAGTAAATTTTATTTATAAATACATCTGAACCTGTTTTCCACTCTGTCCTCATTTCCCCCATAATCTCCTTTTCACTCTGCTCACCACTTTTGGGAATTCATTTATGGCTTGTTTAATTTCTTTTCTGAAATTGGGCTTTTAAAATTTTTTATTTCTTATTCTGTCTGAGCATTTTATATATTTATAATTACTCCACTTAATTTGTCATTTTATTGACACATAATTGAGTAATAATTTAATAACTCTTTATGACTTTATCTGTTAATTTTCCTTTTTGATAATTTGATCAGTCTCTCTTCCCCTTTCCTCTAAAATTACCTAATAATTTATGTTATCAGTCTTAAAAAATTAGCTTCTACTTTTATTTCTGAAATCATTTTCCCCCCCTTATTTTCTCTCTTCTTTGACTTAGCACAAACACATACTCTGGAGTTAATTTCCTAAGCCTCCTTTCAAACTAGTAGTAGTTCAGGTTCCCAGAACAAGATTCATATTTGTCCCTTAGAATCTAAAGGTAGTCCTGAGAGGTTGTGGGGAGATTGTTTAATTCTATGGCTCAAAGCTTCTTAAACTGTGGGTCATCACTCCATATGGAATTACATAACTGAATGTAGGGGTTGCAAAAAATTTGGCAACAATAAAATTTATCAAATATTTTGCCAAAATTTAATTCTTTATGTAAAAATAAACAAGAACATCCATCTCCTTATTATGCAAATTTGCTTTCATCTTTAATAGCAAAATTATATGTATACCAAAGAATTGTTTTAAAATAAATTTGTGATTTATTATCGGTAAATGTTTGATTTGTATACCTATATACCTGGGGTCATGTAAAAATTTCTCAGGCAAAAAAGGGTTGTGAGTAGAAAAAATTTAAAAAGTTCTGGTACTGCTCAGAAGCCCCTGCCAGTGATTTTCCTCATGATTTCCACTTGGTATCAACCAGTCAGCTGGATAATTAGCTTTAAAGGAGTGTTTATTATGGTATCAAAGAAAGAATAGTAGGTATAAAACATATTCCAAAAAGCCTGTAAAACTCTTTTATCAGTACATATAGATTCTAGGAGAAAGGTCAAGGTTAGAGAGGATATAGCAAAAGTGGTAACTCACAGATCTTGAAAATCCTGTGACTATATCCTTCACAGTGTTCCCCTTAGGAATAGTGTTATTTTCCTGTTTTTGATTTTTCCTTAGTAGATTCATTGTTTAGCTTTGAAAATATAACCAGGTTATTTATGGCTTCTAATATAGTAAATGTTACCAGGACTAATGTTCCAGAAAGATGGTAGTATGTATGCTTGATCTTCTAAACTTCCAAAATTTATAAGGTTCTTCTCCAACCTTGGAGAGGGTGCAGAAGGGACTGAAGTAATTCTCTTTTCTTACAAATAGTTCCTTTTCATGAATTAAATTGGTATGCTCCCTTTTAGCCCACTCAGATTCTTTGGGTTCTGAATTAGCTCCTAGTTTTCTACAATCCCAAAGTGATGAAGAGTCTTGAGTCCACTGTATATGATAATCAGTTGAAAGAATCCGGTATTCTTCACCTGGAGACTTCAGGGATGTGTTTGTTAGCTGTCTTACTTAAAGAGCTTGTTTTTGGCCCTTGAGAAGAGACCCAGGAACAATGGATGGAAGTTGTGAAAAACGCTTAATGTCAGGAATTACTTCCTAATAATTAGAACAACAAAAAAGAATAACAAAAGTGGAATGAACTGTATTAGGAGGTGGTGAGTTCTTTCTCTTTACGAGGGCTTCAAGAGAAGCTAGATGATTACATGTCAGATATGTTAGCATTAGATTCCTTTCATGTGTATGTTGTAGTAAAGATGGGCATTGAAGTTTCCTTTTTTTTTTTGCTTTTTGCTGAGATAATTGGGGTTAAGTGACTTGCCCAGGGTCACACAGCTAGGAAGTGTTAAATGTTTGAGGTCAAATTTGAATCCAGGTCCTCCTGACTTCAGGCCTGGTGCTCTATCCACTGAACCACTTAGCTGCCCCGCCCCGGAATTTCTTCCAACTCTCTAAGTCTGTGATTCTTTAACTTTCTGTACCTGTTTCCTCCTCTGGAAAAAGAGGGGGCTGGACTTGAACATTTAAAAGATTTCTTCCAATTCTGTATCTATGATTTCCATTCAGTAACTGCTGAAGTTACTATCACAATTAATATTTCTAGTATGCTTTTCGGATTCTTAGATTTTTTCTGAGGTATTTATGTCTGAAAAGAGTACTCTGAAGTCTCCAATAAGTACTGCTTTATTATTTCTTCCTGTAGCTTAGAAATTTTTAAGATGCTATGCAATTAATACACACACATATATCTATATATTAGGACTGATACTGTTTCATTATCTAAGGTGTTTTTAAGAACAATTCTTCCCTGTTTGTTTTTTTTAATCATTCCTATCAAAGTGTTTCCTTATATAAGATCATGATATCTTCCACTACTTTTTTTAATTTGCCTAAAGCATGCTACATTTTATTCTATTCCAGTCCCTCATTTTAACTGTGTGAAGTTTTATGTTCCAACTGTTTCTTGTGGATTCTTTTTAAATGGATATATTTATTTCATTTTCAATAATGGCATGTTCCTCTTTATATCATTCCATTTCTTTTATCCCTCTTTCTTTACCAATAAAAAGATGGGGAAAGAAAGAGAATGAGAGCAATGGAATTAATATATAATTAATTGGTGTGGTCTGATCCTATTCTTTTGCCCTTCTCTTCACTTAGCCCATATGCTAGATGAAGTTCAGGTTACTTTTTGCTTTTTCTCTTTCTCCTTTTAGCTATTCTTTATAATCAAATTTCCATAGGTTTGTTTTTTTATCTTCTCTCTCTCTTTCTCTCTCTCTCTTTTTTAAATAAAGCTTTTTATTTTCAAAACATCTGCATGGATAATTTGACAACATTGACCCTTGCATAGCCTTGTGTTTCAGATTTTCTCCTCCTTCCTCCCACCTTCTCCTTCTCTAGATGGCAGACAATCCAGTATATGTTAAACATGTTAAAATATATGTTAAATTCAATATGTATAAACATATTTATCCAATTCTCTTGCTGCACAAGAAAAATCAAATAAAAAAAGAAAGTAAATGAATAAGAAAAAAAAATGCAAGCGAACAACAACAAAAAGAGAATGTTATGTTGTGATCACATTCAGTTCCCATAGTCCTCTCTCTGGGTGTAGATGGGTCTCTTCATCACAAGATCATTGGAACTGGCCTGAATCATCTTATTGTTGGAAAGAGTCACATTCATCAGAATTGATCATCATATAATATTGATATTATACAATGACCTCCTGATTCTGCTCACTTAAGTCTCTACAGACCTCTCTAAAATCATCCTCATGATCATTTCTTTTTCATAATATTCATATACCATAATTTATTCAGTCATTCTCCAACTGATGGGAATCCTCTCAGTTTCCAGTTCCTTGCCATTACAAAGAGGGCTGCCACAAACATTTTTGCACATGTGGGTCCCTTTCCTTTCTTTAAGATCTCTTTGGGATATAGACCCAATAGAAACACTGCTGGGTCAAAGAGTATGCAGAATTTGATAACTTTTTGAACATAGTTCCAAATTGCTTTCTAGAATGGCTGGATCTGTTCACAGTTCCAACAATGTATTAGTGTCCCAGTTTTCCCACATCATCTCCAATATTCATCCTCTTTTCCTGTCATCTTAGCCAATCTGAGAGGTGTATAGTGGTATCTCAGAATTGTTTTAATTTGCATTTCTCTGATTAATAGTGATTTAGGGCATCTTCTCACATGATTAGAAAGTTTTAATTTCTTCATCTGAAAATTGTCTTTTCATATCCTTTAACCATTTATCAATTGGAGAATGGATTGAATTCTTACAAATTTGAGTCAATTCTTTATATATTTTAGAAATGAGGCCTTTATCAGGACCCTTAAATATAAAAATGATTTCCCAATTTATTGCTTCCAGTCTGATCTTGTCTGTATTAGTTTTGTTTGTACAAAAACTTTTTAACTTAATATAATCAAAATTATCTATGTGGTGTTCAATTATGAGGTCCAGTTCTTTTTTGGACATAAATTTTTTCTTTCTCCACAGATCTGAGAGGCAAACTATCCTGTTTTTCTAATTTGCTTATAATTCACTCTTTATGTCTAAATCATGAACCCATTTAGAGCTTATCTTGGTATGTGGCATTAGGTGTGGGTTGAGCCCTAATTTCTTCCATACTAGTTTTACAATTTTCCCTGCAGTTTTTGTCAAATAAGTGAGTTCTTATCTCAAAAGTTGGGGTCTTTGGGTTTGTCAAACACTAGATTGCTATAGTTATTGACTATTTTGTCCTGCGATCCTAACCTATTCCACTGATCAACTACTCTGTGTGTCCTGCGATCCTAACCTATTCCACTGATCAACTACTCTGTTTCTTAGCCAGTACCAAATGGTTTTGATTACCACTGCTTTCTGGCGCAACTACGCCACTTTCATTAGCATTTTTTTTCATTAATTCCCTTGAAATTTTTTTCCTTTTTTTCTTCCAGATGAACTGTTACTATTTTTTCCAGATCTATAAAATAATTTATTGGGAGTTTGATTGGTATGGCACTAAATAAGTAGATTAATTTAGGTAGTATTGTCATTTTTATTATATTTGCTTGGCCTACCCATGAGCATTTGATATTTTTCCAACTGATTAGATCTTTGTGTAGAAAGTGTTTTGTAGTTGTGTTCGTATAGTTCCTGACTTTCCCTTGGCAAACAGATTCCCAAATATTTTATACTAACAACAGTTATTTTGAATTATCCTCTCTCTTAAACTACCTTCTTCCTTTCTGTGCTTATTTTTTCTTTCATGGGAGAGATTGATCTTAATCCTTACATAAGAGCCAAAGATGAGGCCTATCCTACCTCTGATACTTCTCTCTCCCTAATCTTGCCTCTGTGTGTGTGTATGTATATATATATATATATATATATATATTTAAAATTGAGTTTAATGTATCTTTATATCAAACACTACATGTCCAATCCTTCTTTGCTAAAGTCAGAGAAGAGTGAAGATCAAAAGATATTCAATTCTCAAATCCCCTTCTAATTTAATATATTCTTACATATTCCAATTAAACAAAATGGTAACTTCCTTTTTTTCCTTAATGTGTTCATTTTCCCCATTCTTTTCTTTCTGTTCTTAAGATCAATAAACTAGAACAAAACCACCTAACTCCCTCTGTAACTCTTAAAGATAGTAGGATACTAAAAGGTCATTTGTCTCTTTTCCTCCTTCAAAAAAGGAAGCACTTCAACATTTACCTTCTTGCAGATGCTAAAATGTATTTACCTTTCAAGGTTTCTCTCAATTCTTATGTTTGCTTTTCAAGATCAGTCATTTTTCATAGAAAATACTTTTATTTTTCAATCTTTTGGCTTTGTTCTAATACTTCTTATTGTCTAAAGGAATCATGGGGTTCTGTTTGTTCCATTCTATTTTCAATGGCTCCACTACTTGGATAAGGTGTTCTATTTTCTGCTTTAAGCTTTTTAATCTACTCCCTTTTCTTTATTTTCATAAAACAAATAAAATAGTACAAAACTACATTCTGGTCTTAAATTTGCCTTGTAATGTTTTCTCTTTGACCCTTCAAAACAGTGGGTTCTGAGGAGACAATAAATAGTCTTCTATTTAGACATAAGTACTTAGATAACACTTAGTTCCTTTAACTTGTTCTAATGTTTTTAACTTTATAGGTTATGTTTTGCATTTCAAATAAAATACTCATCTCTGATTTTCTTAAGAGGAATGTTTAAAAGTCATTTATCCTATTAAAAGCTACTTTTTTTTTCTGTCAATATTGAAAACAAATGACCAAAAAGTCAGAGTTTATGTAATGATTGTTAACTGAAAATACACAGGTTGTCACAAACATGTTAACTCTAAAAAATATCAAAGAACTCCTATAGGTTATTACTTTAAGAAATAAAATAAATAAATAAAAACAAAGAGCTTCTAGTCATAGCAAAAAGTTTTCTTTATTCTGTTGGAGGAAGGAAACTAAACACATGGGCCAAGGCCTCCTCTAGGAGGAGAGACTTTATTAATAGAGGCTAAATCTCAATACATATAGCAATGACTATAGTGAGCTGTGTTGTGACAGTGAGGCATATTACCAATAAGAGAAATTTAATTCCTAGCAGCATGACTGGAATATAGGTCCTGCAGATGCTTTTTTAAAGCTCAAAACCCACCTGAGGCTGGTATGAAATAATTCTGAGATTTTGCTCTGGCAGAGTTCATCTAGAGCCGGGCTTAAACTTTTTTTATTCACAACTCCTTTTTTCCCAAGAAATTTTTATGTGATCCTAGGTATATAGGTATTTATATCTATTTTATAATAGATATAAAAATCAAACATTTACTGATAATAAATCATAATTTCATGACCTCCCACATTGTTATGAAACCCACATGGGGTTGAGAAGCACAGGTCCAAGAAAATGCAGAGGGTGAATGCAAAAGATTGTTTTTATGTCAAGCACAGGGACAACTTGCTTCTGGCGTCTTAATTCTAGAACACAGGATATCTCTAATAGTAAAAAGAGAGGGATGATCTTAACATGGGAGTCCTGACATTTCCTACCCTAGTAGAAATGACTGCTCTGATGTGGCATTTAGAGCAGGTATTCAGGAACTAGACTAGGTAAGTTAGCTGGTTCTTCCTCTTTGTTTTTGTTTGATCATAGGCGACTTAACAGCAATCCTGAGATGGATATGTTCAGTCTTTAAGGGAATGTTATGAATTTGAGAGTGGAAATACTGGGTCCTTACTGGCAACAAAGGTAATCATGATGTTGAAAAGTTGGCCACTGAAAAAAAGATGAGCTCAAGTCTGGTTTGGCTGACTAGAAGTCAGTTCCTGGAAAAAATTGTTTGGACAGTACATAACCGATATGAAAGTGTGTAGAGGGCTGAAACTCTTGAGTTGTTGCACTGAGGTCAGTTCAAGCACTTAGGGCTAATTACTGATTAGACAATACTCTATGGGCATATGCTTGGAAAATGGTCCTTTTCACTATCCTGTGCTGGCTCAATGATTGGTGTATGCAGAGGATTGTAGGAGGGACTAGGGGGTGGAGTAAGACTAGCCAGAGTCACTCTTTGTGGTAGAGGAGGAAGAAGGCTGTCAAGGAGATTCTGCTTCCATCCTGTTCAATCCTGCATCTAAAGACCAAGAATAAAAACTAAGGACTTTTGCTTATCCTGACTCAGGCTGATTCTGGGGTGTCTGGGGTGCTAGCACGGTTGTCACAAAAGTGTACTAAAATTGTATTTTGTTCTGCCTCCCTTAAAGTATTCTTTTTATTACTGTCCTAATCAATATAGTAAATAAGGTTTAAGGTAGCTGGTAAAAGAGGCATATTAATAGGAAGTAGGATTATGAAGGGGAAACTGAAAATCACAAAGAAATCATCCCAACTTGAAGGAGCATAATTGTACCACATAATCAAAATTTATATTCTTGTAATATGTATCTCCAAAAAAATCATATAAAAATGACTCTTGCTCCCGAGCATTCTTTTATCTCATAAGGATCCATGATGCTGGAGTGCTAAACTCCAATCTGCAATTTCTTTGATGACTTTTACACTTTTCATCTCTCTTTTTCAAGATGCCCACCTCCCTTTACCATTCTATTTTCCATCTCTATATTGTCTTCCTCATGTTTCCACTTTTCATTGCTTGTCTTTGTATTTCTTTTGTTATTTACCCTTATACTCATTATAGTTATTGAAGTATGATTGCTGTTGTTTCCTACTGCCAATCATAACCTTTCCTGATGAGTACCCAAGGAACTGAGTGCACATATCCTTATTTCATAATTTCATGACTTAATTATTAATTCAAATGTGTACTCATAATTCCCACCAAATACTTTGTGTTCTGATGGTGTTCTGGGCTAGGCCTGACTGAGTTTAGTCTCCCATTGGAGATACTCAAATCCTCAATACAAGAACAAAACGAGAGGTACATAATTTATTCAACAATTAGCAAAGAGATTTAGCTACAGAAGACAAGGATATTCAACAAGGATAGGCATTGAAGATACTTGGAGTAAATTCATCTGGTCAAAGTTCCTTTGCCTGAGTTGCTCATAATGTTCTATAGCCAATCATCAGAGAACCCTTGGGGTTCTTAGGAGCTATTTTGTATTCAGGCAACCAGGATATGACATCAACATCTTCAACTTTTAGCTCCCCTGGATGACCCAAGGGGATCCAGGGATAATATTAATACCTTTTTTTTTTTTTTTTTTTTTTTAATTTAATAGCCTTTTATTTACAGGATATATACATGGGTAACTTTACAGGATTAACAATTGCCAAACCTCTTGTTCCAATTTTTCACCTCTTTCCCCCCCTCCCCCCTCCCCTAGATGGCAGGATGACCAGTAGATGTTAAATATATTAAAATATAACTTAGATACACAATAAGTATACATGACCAAAACATTATTTTGCTGTACAAAAAGAATCAGACTCTGAATTATTGTACAATTAGCTTGTGAAGGAAATAAAAAATGCATGTGTGCATAAATATAGGGATTGGGAATTCAATGTAATGGTTTTTAGTCATCTCCCAGAGTTCTTTTTCTGGGCATAGCTAGTTCAGTTCATTACTGCTCCATTAGAAATGATTTGGATGATCTCGTTGCTGAGGATGGCCTGATCCATCAGAACTGGTCATCATCTAGTATTGTTGTTGAAGTATATAATGATCTCCTGGTCCTGCTCATTTCACTCAGCATCAGTTCGTGTAAGTCTCTCCAGGCCTTTCTGAAATCATCCTGTTGGTCATTTCTTACAGAACAGTAATATTCCATAATTTTCATATACCACAATTTATTCAGCCATTCTCCAACTGATGGACATCCATTCAGTTTCCAGTTTCTAGCCACTACAAAAAGGGCTGCCACAAACATTCGTGCACATACAGGTCCCTTTCCCTTCTTTATAATCTCTTTGGGATATAATCCCAGTAGTAACACTGCTGGATCAAAGGGTATGCACAGTTTGATAACTTTTTGAGCATAGTTCCAAACTACTCTCCAAAATGGTTGGATTCGTTCACAACTCCACCAACAATGCATCAATGTCCCAGTTTTCCCACATCCCCTCCAACAATCATCATTATTTTTTCCTGTCATCTTAGCCAATCTGACAGGTGTGTAGTGGTATCAATATTAATACCTTTTAAAGAAAAATAAATCTAACTTGTCAGGGGAAGAGGTGAGGAGAAGGAGGAGGAGAGAGTGGGAAAAGAGAAGATAAGATATTGTTATTACCTCCTATAAGAGGTAATACTCAAGTTCTCTGCTGTGCAATTATGAGCCTTCTGTATCTAGTAATTCTGTATACAAAGTAAAAATCTATCCCATCCTTGAAGGGAAAAAAAAAAGTATAGAATCAGATAAGTTTCCTGCCTATGTTAAGTTTATGACTTTAGAAGTAATCTGGCATAAAGGAAAGAACATTGAATATCACTGAGTCTTGGTTTTTACCTGTATTGAGGCTATGATCAAGTCATTTGATCTTACTTTCCTTATTACAAAAATGGAGATAATCTAGATTATTCTACCTACCTATCTGAATTGTTATAAGGAAATGTGCTATTAGATCTCATTTCTGGATAGGCTCTGACAAATGAATGTGTGATTACTTTAATATGGGTATTTCCTTCATAAATGTAATTGTAACTCTTTCTCCTCCCTCTTTACCCTTAACTCTAGTTTTATGATGGGGAAAAAAACTTGGGATAATTGAAACTTATATATTTATTTTGGCTAAGTAAATGAATTAGCATATGAAATTATAATAGATATGACTTTTGGGTCACTTAATCCCTGGGTCCTCATATTCATTCAGCATAACTTCATAAATTTAATAAAACTGAAGTATTGAAAAATCAAATCGTTGAAGAGTTTAAAAATACTTTTTTATTAAAGTAAGAATAAGGAGGAAATGAGGAGTAAAGGGATGTATGTAAATTAAAGGAGTGGTTATAACTGGAAAGTTTCACCTATCTTTAAACACAAGTATTTATTGAGTCCAATTCACTTGACATATACAATAACCTGTCTGCTAAGTACTACGGACCACAAACAGTAAAGATTTACATAATATATGTAGTAATTATGGAACAGATTCATAATTAAATTCTAACTGTGTGATTAAGCATTTAGTGTTTGTTGACTAAATGCTTAGGAAATCAAAGAAAAGACTTGGAGGATCAACATGGGCTCCAGTAATCTTCAGGAAGATTGAGAAAGAAGTCTTTTTAGCAAACTGGTATTCAGAGTTTACCAGAGCTATCTAAAAGCCACATATGTATTTATTGGCATACCGTGGCCTTGAACTTCGATCCATTACTTTATAATGTATTTTCTCAAGGTCCGTTTAAAAAAAGTCACCCAAACCTAGTCACTGAATCTAGGCAATGACAAGAGTCTTAGATTTCTAGGGTGAGGCAACCCAGAAGCTTATGCATAGAATGCTTTAAATTACTTGGGATAATCGTAGATATTAAGAGTTTATTTCAGAGTTAGTTTGATTGTATCTGGACATTTTACATATTAGAAAGCTAAGGCTCACTCAAGATGTAGTAGCAATAGAGATCCCGATATAAGGAAAACAGAAGAAAACAAAACAAGAATCTCAGGTCACTTTAGGAAGGGAGCCATTGGGAGTGATGTGGCCCAACATCATAGAACATGTGAGAAAGAATGGGAGTACTTCCTGTTTCAGGACAGAAGAGGTCGCTGTTAACCCCGCCCTCTCCCCTCCCCCATCACTTCTCATCCATCTCCCGACGTCGTTCACCCTCCTCTTTCCCCCAACCCCGCTTAACTAATTTTCTCTATAAATCTATCTGCTTGCTTCTTGCTCTTTGCTACCTTCCTCTCTTGGAATTTAGTTAGCTTTAACTGACATTAAAGTTATAATAAAACGTTGCCTCTTAATTTGGAGATTATCAAAGCCTCTTCAGTTTTTCTGGGACACTTGTATTTCAACGCAAAACAGCAATATTCTGGGGTAGCCCCGAAACTAGCGCTCACTTCGGAGTTCTCGCGGCATTCACGGATTTTACTAATTAGAAAGTTAAGGGTCACATAACTCTATTACAAGGCCCGCCCTCGAGGAGCTAAAGGTCACCCGAGGAGGTGAGGAGGGAGGAGATAATGGGCCTTTATCCCACTAAGGGAAGGCGGGATTCAGTTTTCTTTTTGGGAATCGATCAGCAGCTCGGTTCCCACTCACACTTGATCTTTCCGAAGTTTCCGATTAAGATTTCCTGTTAAACGGTTCCTCCGTCCGCTTCTGACTAAAAACAAACGCTCCCAGTTCCACAGAGATACTACCTCGCCACCAGGCGACTCACGAATGACGCCGCCGAACCTCGCGTCACGTGCCCCCGACCTTCCGGCGGCATCAAGTAGCGGCCTTTGACCGCCTTCCGGACCCCCTCTGCACGTGACCAGCGTTTCCGTTCTGTAGCTTCCTGGTGCTGCCGGAATCCGTGTCCGTCCGGGCTGGAGGGAGAGGCATCGCTGTCACCCGAGAGTTGTGGCCTGATCCCCCCCTCTCCTTCCCTCTGCTGAACCTGGCGCTTCCTGCTCCCTCCCGCGAGAGCGATGAGCGTCTCTGAGCAGCAGCAGCAGCTGCCGCCGCCGCCGCCGCCGCCGCCGCAGGACTCGGCCCCGCTGGAGCCGCCGCCTCTCGGTCTGGGCTGGAGGCCGCCCGCAGTGAGTACGTAAGGCGGAGTGGCGCTGGGGTCCCGGGCTTGGGCTTCGCGCGGCCCGCGCAATGTACGGGGTGGAGGGCGGAGGGCGCTTCCGAGCCGGAAGAGGATCGGGTTCTGCTTCCTCATTTTATACACGGGGAAACTGAGGCCCTAAAATTACTTGCCTGAGGTCACGTGGGGAATGAGCCTCAAAGGTGTGAGTGAAGCCCAGGTCCTTTCACTTCCGGGTCACTGCCCTCCCGACTGCAGGGTTTAGCCCCCTTCCTCCTAGTTAGTGGGTTGAAATCTGCTTTTGAAGGTCTGCTGGAGAAATCACTGCTGAAGATCTCTTTAGCTTGCTCTGGCCTGAGCTGGGCTTACTGTGTCTAAATAGAAGCTTAATTAAACACTTCCTTCCTCCTTCCCTACGCCCCCCCCCCCCCAAAAAAAAAAAAAGATTAAAAAAAATTCTACAAAGTTATTTTATCTGATTTCAGGCCTTCAACTGCTGTTTGGCAAGCCTTTTTTTATTTTAGATTTTATTTTGAAATTATGAGCTAAACAAACGTCAACATACAAAACCAGAAACATTGCGGTGTTCGCATCAGGCCGTAGGGGAAAATTCAATATGAAACAATTTCTGTTTCAAGAAAACCTGTATAATAAATACTATACATTATTTTCAAAGCTGTCTAGATTTTCTTTGCTTCCTTGCTGGTTTTTGCTCCCTGCTGTGTTTTTTACTACTCCTTCCTCCTTTTCCTCCCCAAAAGGTTACAATTAAGAGTGGAGATGCATACACACACACACATAAACATACATATACATAATACATACATAAACATATGTATAAACATACATTCATACACATATATGTTATGTCATGCTGTGCTTTTTTCCTATCATCTGTTTTTCTCAAGGTGGGTTAGCATTTTTCCCTCATAAATTCAAGTCTTTCCATGTTTCATGTTTTTCTAAATCAACTAGCTCATCATTTCCTACACCACTCTGAATTCAAATAGTATTTTCCATCGTAGGGATCTGAGGTAATTTGGGGTATTTATAATATTGTTGCTCAAAGTTGTTCTTTTTTTTTTTTTTTTTTTTTTTTTTTTTTTTTAAATTTAATAGCCTTTTATTTACAGGTTATATGTATGGGTAACTTTACAGCATTGACAATTGCCAAACCTCTTGTTCCAATCAAAGTTGTTCTTAAAATAATACAGCTGTTATTGTTTGCAATGTTCTTTCATTATGCTCATTTTGCTCTTCATGATTTCATGGAAGTCTTTCCATGTTTTTCTAAAATCATTGAGCTCATTATTTCTTATAGCAGAGTAATATTCTATCATGAACAGATACCATAAACAGATGTTAAGCTCCCCAGCTGATGGGCATTTTTGGATTTCTAGTTCTTTGCCACCATAAAGAGAGCTGATATTAATATTTTACAGTATGCAGGTTCTTTTCCATTTCCCCTAATCATCTTGGGAAATAGACTTAATAACTTTTTAGGCATGCACAATTCCAAATCTCTCTCCAGAATGGGTTGGATCAGTTCACATATCCACCAATAACCAATTTAAGGTCCAAATTTTTCCATACTGCTTCCAGTATTTGTGACTATCCCCTTGTCATTTTAATCAATCTGATAGATGTAAAGTAATATCTCAAGGTTGTTTTTAATTTGCATTTCTCTTATCAGCAATGATTTAGATCTTTTTTTTTATATATATGACTATAAATTGTTTTGATTTCTTAATTGGAAAACTGGCTGTTCTGTTTTTTGACCATTTGTCAATTGGGGAATACCTCTGATTTTCAAAGATTTGACAAAGTCCTTGGCTTTCTTGTTCTCTTCTCCTAGTTGTCTGACCTTTTGCTGGATCATCATCAATCATCTGTATTCTGCCCAATAAACATAGAAGTCCTCCTAAAAAATGGTCTGGGTCCTTTTTATGGGACCAGTTCTTAATCCTTGACTTCTCTGCCAAGTTTCGTTAGTTCTAATTGCCTTTAATACTTCTCTTATATCCAGCTGCCACCTCAAATTTAATATGACTGAAACCAAATCATTCTTTAATACTCTCCTGACTTCTCAGAATCTACCCTCTTTTCTGACTTTTCTCTTTAAAAAGTGCCATTATTTTATTAGTCAACGAGGCTCAAAACTTTAGTTATCATCTCTGAACCAAGGTCTATAGCTTTTGTTTTCATCTTGCTTCATGTTGTCTTTGGCATCCATCACTTCCTTTCTCTTGTCACTGCCATCAACCTAATTCATTAGCCCTTTATTGCCTCTTGTAAAGACTTCAAATTTCTCATCCATTCCACACATTTGACACCTGAATTCTAAAGCATAACTGGCAATATTGCCCGCTTTTTCATAAACTGTGGATCTCCACAGCCAAATTTGAATCATATCCAAATCTACAGCTTAGTATTTTAAGATGCTTCATAACGATCTTGTCTAATCTCATCTTTGTTAGACTTCTATGATTGTCTTACATATAACCTGGACTCCAGCCCAAATAAACTGCTCTCTTCTCTGAACACAACTGGCTTTTCCAGTTTTTCCATGGAAACCTTTGTTTCCATGTTCCATTTGTTTGGAATGGCTTACTGATGAAACCATTTATTGTTGTTGTTTAGTTATTTCAATCATGTTCAACTCTTTGTTATACCATTGGAATTTTCTTGGCAAAGATAATAGAATGATTTTCCATTTTCTTTTCCAACTCATTTCATGGATGAGGAAACTGAGGTAAATGAGGTTAAACTAATAAGTGTCTGAGACTGGATATGAATGTAGGAAATTGAGTCTTCCTGACTTTAGACCTGGCACTATAATCCACTGTGCTACCAGTCACACCTATATCTTAATTCTCTGTTTAAATGACATCATAGGATCATAGATTGAGATGAAAGGTCCTTTGGAGATCATTTTTTTCCCATCTTGCTCATTTTTCTAGATGAGGAAACTGAGAACCAGAGAAGTTAAGTAGCTTCTTCAAGCTTATGCAGGTGAATAAGTAGCAGACTTGAAATTTGAGTATCTGTCCTCAAACTCCAAATTCAGTGCTTTTTCCCCAACCTTAGGACTGTGTAGGTCTTATGATACATACTTTAGTCTGCCTTCTATTTTGCTTATTTGTTTCTAGTACCAGATTATAAACATCTTGAAGGCATGGACTTGTTCGTAGTAAGAACTCAATAAATATGAATGAATGATTCTTTTAGGGTACATTAATGTAGTTAAGGTTTAGGTAAAAATTTGAAGATCTACATATGAAAATGAAATGACTATGCTCTGTGAATGAAGGTACATGCATTATTGTTCAACATTAGTAGGACGGTAATTGAAAAATTTTAAATTAAAAATCTCTGAGCAAGAGATCTGAGTTGAATCTGAGCTCTTTTACTTATTACATATATGAATTTAGGCAAGTCATATATTAGCAATAATGTTAGCTGAAAATTGTGGCACCTACATGTGACCAGGCATTTTACAAAGATTAGTGTATTTCATTTGAACTTTACAATAATTCTGGGTGGTATGTCCTATTATCTGCATTTTTCATTTGGGAAATTGAGGAATATAGGTTAAATGGCTTGCCCACAGTCATGCAATCATTAAGAAGCAGCTAGCAGAGGCTAGATATGTAATCTCATTAATATGAATACTCCCTCAAACATATTCCCATCTTATCTTTTTGGATTCTTATTCATATCCTTCTACAAATCTTCCACATGGGGACTAACCCATGTGTTGGAGCTTTCCTCTTAAATTTCTTGATATTGCATGATTAAAGATTATTGGTTTAAAGTGTTTATCAGTGTTGTTTTAAATTGTAAAGTTATTTAAAAAATTTTTTTTAATAGCTTTTTATTTACAGGTTATATGCATGGGTAGTTTTACAGCATTGGAAATTGTCAAACCTTTTGTTCCATTTTTCCCCTCCTTCCTCCCACCCCCCTCCCCTTGATCGCAGGATAACCAATACATGTTAAATATGTTAAAGTATAAATTAAATACAACATAAGTATACATGTCCAAACCGTTATTTTGCTGTACAAAAAGAATCAGACTTTGAAATATTGTACAATTAGCCTGTGAAGGAAATCAAAAATGCAGGCGGGGTAAAGTTATTTTAAGGTATATATACCAATATTCTTCCATAAACTGATTCTTTTATGTTCTAATACTTTTTCTTTCTTTTTTATTAAAGATTTTTATTTTCAAAACATAATGCATGGATAATTTGTCAACATTGACCCCTGTAAAATCTTGTGTTTCAAATTTTCTCCTCCTTCTCCCTACCCCTCCTGTAGATGGCGAGTAATCCATCATATGTTAAACATAATACAATATATGTCCTAACACTTTTTCTAGCTTTCAAATTCTATGGCTCCATGTTTTTCCACCTGGCATATTTAAAATTTTAAAAACTTAAATTCAAAACTTGCTTACTATGTGCACAGACTATAACTTAAAAGAGGGCACGTGAACTATGCCTTAATTAGATTTTTGGCATCTTTTCCCCCAACATAATATTGTGTAGACAGTTCTTGGGCTTAATAAATTTGTTGAGTTTTATTGGATTTGCTTAAGATGATTAAAATACCGGATCTATTATAAAAGAGATTATATATCCTAATAGAAAAGACAAGACAGGAATACAAATTAGAATGTAGAACTTGCATAGGGCAAGTACCTTCAAAGTGCAATGAGAAGTTCAATAAAGGAGAAATCATTTTTCTGCTGAGAATAACGGGGAAAGCCTGCCTAAGCTTGATCTAGAAGGATTTCAGCAAAAATGAGGGGGAGAAGAAGAAAGAGGAAGTGTAGATGTATATTCCAGGTGTAAAGGGTTATAAGTAAAAAAGACAAGGGATATTAATATTAGTTCAAGGCCATTAAGTAATGGTATAGTTTGGTTAGAAGAGAAAATGATTTGAAGGGGAATGATGAGAGATCAAGTTGGAAAGAAAAGTTCATCATTTTAAGGTCTTAAATGCCACACTAAGGTGTTTGGATTTTATTAGTAAGTCAGGGGCATCCAAAATTTTTATTAGTTGACTACATTATCGTACATGTGCAGGATTCACAAATTTAACATTTAGTTTCAATTGTAATTGCCAATTAGTGTTATAAGCCTGCTAGCATGACATCTAGTGGTAATCAGTGCGTTGGGATTTTTTTCCCCCTAAATTCCCAAATAGGTTTTAACTTAAGGTTGTAAACAGTCATTTAAATGTTTTAATCCAACTGTAGAGATTTTTGAGTAGGGATATGACATTGACCAGAACTGTACTTTGAATATACATTAGTTTAGTGAACTTAATATTGAGTATATTAGACCAGGTCCAGGAGGTAGAGAGGGAAGAGAATAAGTATTTATATAGTACCTGCTATGTGCCTGGCCTGGGCTAAGCACTTTGCAAATATTGTCTCATTTGATCCTCACAAAAAACCTTTGAGATAGGTGGTGTTATTATAACTACATTTTACAGTTGAGGAAATTGAAGCTAGTAGAATTAAGTGATTTGCCCAGGCTCATACGGCTAAGAAGTATCTGCCTCCATTTAGTTGTTAGACTATTAAACTAATTCTCACAGAAGGTAATTGATATTGGCTTGAAGTAGGGTGGTGACACTGGAAGTAGAAAAGAGAAGGCAGAGAGTAGAGACAACATTCAAAGATTATATAGGTTCTGGCATCTGGTTGGCTGTAGGAGGAGGAGAAGACTGATGATGTTAAGCATGAATAGGGAGAAATAGGGAAGTTTCAAAGGGCAGGTTTTGAGGAAAAGATCACTTCTCTTGTAAGTGTATGGAGTTTGACGTGTTTATTTAAGCAATCCGAGACTTTAAGCAATTGTAAACACTTGGAACAATTTTCAGCATAACTTATTTAGGAATGATTGCCTTATACTATTTGTGAAAGATTTGTGAATTGTTATACATTTTTTTTTCCCCCTGGTCTTCATATGTTTGAGTGCCTATTATATGTATAATACATCTAGCACTTTTCTAGGAACTTTGGTGATACCAAAAAAAAAAAAAAAAGAAAGAAAGAAAGAAAAAGGGCATAATCCTATACCCCAGAAAATATTTATAATCTAGTTGGAAAAGTGAGGCAACTAGATAGCACAGAGGATATAGTGCTGGGCCTGAAGTTAGGAAGATTCATTTTCCTAAATTCAAATCCAGCCTCAGACATTTACTAGCTGTGTGATCCTAGACAAGTCATGTAACCCTTTTTGGCTCAGTAAAATGAGCTGGAGAAGGAAGTGGCAAATTATTCTAATATATTTGCCAAGAAAAGTCCAAATGGAGTAGTCCAAATGGAGTCACAAAGAGATCCAAATGAAATGACTGAAGAACAAAAGGATTTGGAGAAACAAGATTAATATAGGCAGTTCATTAAATGCTATATTTTACCAATTGTCTTTATTTGATTGAAATGAGTTTAAAACATGTTAAAAATTGAAAAGAACTCTATTATTTTCCCAATTCAGTTTTATACTTTTACCATCATCGTGCTGATTGTAAGTGAAAGAAGGTACTGAGGTCCTATGGAAAGAATATGCCTCTGGACTAAGAGGATTTGAATTCAAATTCTCCCCTAATCCATACTATCTTTTGATTTTGGGCAGGTCACTTAACTTCCCTGGGTTTCAGTTTCCTTATTTATAAAATGAAGAAGTTTGACTAGATGATCTTTGAAAGTATCTTCTAGCTCCAGATGTATGAAATCTAGATGCTTGAAAATGCTTTCTAAAATTATATTTTTGTTCATGTATATTGTGCTGTAGTTAATATGCAGTTATTAAATGCTGAAGAAAGAAATACATTTATTTTACATTAGATTTAGCTTAAACTTTAACCATAATATTTTGTTCTAGTAGAAAATTTAAGACTGATTCTCAACAGTTTCTTCAATATTTTTCCTGCTTGGGGCATAGGTTCAGGTGATGCTTCTCCAGATGAAGGGCTGATGGAAGATTTGACTGTTGAAAATAAAGCTCTGGAGCAACTAGCACAAGGATTACTTTCTCATTATTTACCAGACTTGGAGAGATCAAAGCAAGCCCTACAGGAACTCACGTAAGCAAACCAGAAACTGTTATGAGCTCATTTCTTCATCATATGCATTATGCTTTATTTACTGAGAACATGGGAATGGAAATTAGGAGATTTGGACTTAATATAATGTTCAGGAAGCCACTTTATCTCTAAGTCTGTTTCCTACTCTGTAAAATGGGAATTATATCTGTCTTGTTTGTCCCACAAGATTGTGAGATCAGAACACATATGTGAAAATGCTTTGTAAAATGTAAAGTATTGTTTTGCCTATACAGTTCTATCTAGCTTGTGGTAACACAGCTGCTTTTGATGTATTCTTCAGGATGTTTTTTATAACATTTAGTTTTGATTATTTCTAACAATTTACAAGTACAAGTGGTAATAGAGTGCTTTTTAACTTAGCTGTAAGAAATTATCTATTTTTTCTTCTTATTTTGGGCAGTTATCTCCAAATCACAAGTAGAACCTGGAATTAGCTATAGTTGCCATTATTTTGTGAAATAATCCCCATTTGATTATCTTATGGTAAAATTTGCATGTCTTTGTTTTAGAATAGTTTAAGAAAATTCCCCATAACATTTTTGCTTGAGAAGGTAGATATTTCTAATGATTCAGTGATTTGTTGTTGGTTAGTCATTTCAGTCGTGCTTGACTCTTTGTGACCCAATTTGGGGTCTTCTTGACAAAGATATTGGAGTCATTTGCCATTTCCTTCTATAGTACATGTTACAGATACAGAAACTGAGGCAAACAGAATTAAATGATTTACCCAGGGTCACACAGCTGGTAAATGTCTGCCCATTTACCTGTCCAGATTCAATAAATACTTTGCTTTTTTAAAAAATGAGAGATGAGAGAGTATAGACATTGTCTAGACATATATGGCCAAGAACAATAACTCACCTAGAAATTAGATGTATTCACTGTTTCATCAAGGGGATAAAAACAACCTGAAATTTCTACTCAGAGTGAGAAGCTAAATATGTCTGACTGTTGCAGGCCAATGATTTACCTTAAAACTCAGTTCAGGGTCAGCTAGGTGGCGCAGTGGTTAGAGCACCAGCCCTGAAGTCAGGAGGATTTGAGTTCAAATCTGGTCTCAGACACTAAACACATCTTAGTTGTATGACCCTGGACAAATCATTTAACCCCAATTGCTTCAGCCAAAAAAAACCCTCACTTTAGAAGTGACAGTTTATCAGGTTAACAAAGGGGCAGCATTGTCAATACCTCTTTACGTAATATCATTAGCCAATGATTTTGTAGGTTTTATACTTGGGCAATGATCAATTATGAGTCAATAATAATTTTTTAAATTTTATTTTTAAAATTTTCAGTAGTTTATTTTCCAAATACATGTAAAATAGTTTACCTTGATCTCCTCTCTCCCCAAAACAGGAAATAATCTGATATAGATTAAATATGTGCAATCCTTTTAAACATATTTCCATATTTGTCATGTTGTACAAGAAAAATCAGACAAAAAGTGAAAAAATTATGAGAAATAAAAAACAAAAAAACCCAAATGAAAATACTATGTTTTGATCTATATTGGATCTCCATAGTTCTCTCTCTGAATGTGGGTTGGAATTGCCTTGAATCACCACATTGTTGAGAAGAACCAAGTCCATCACAGTTGATCATCACATAATCTTGTTGTTGTGTACAATGTTCTCTTGGTTCTGCTCACTTCACTAAGCATTAGTTCACGTAGGTCTTAATAGGCTTTTTCTGAAATCAGTCTGCTCATGATTTCTTATTGAACAGTAATATACCATAACTTATTCAACCATTCCCCAACTGATGAGCATCCACTTGATTTCCATTTCCTTGCCACTACAAAAATGACTGCTACAAACATTTTTGCACATGTGAGTCCTTTTCCCTCTTTTATGATCTTTTTAAGATATAGATACTCCTGGATCAAAGAGTATGCACAGTTTTTAGCCCTTTGGGCTTTAGTTCCAAATTTCTTTTCAGAATGGTTAGATAAGTTCACAACTCCACCAATAATGCATTAGTGTCCCAGTTTTCCCTTATCTTCTCCAACATTTATCATCATTTCTTGTCATTGAAACCAATCTGAAAGATGTTAAGTGGTATCTTAGAGTTGTTTTAATTTGCATTTCTCTGATCAATAATGATTGAAAACATTTTTTCATATGACTAGAAATGGCATTAGTTTCTTCATTTGAAAATTGGCTGTTCATATTCTTTGACTGCTTCTCACTTGGGGAAAGACTCGTATTCTTAAAAATTTGGGTCAGTTCTCTATATATTTTAGAAATGAGGCCTTTATCAGAAACCCTTGATGTAAAAATTGCTACCCAGATTTCAACTTCCCTTCTAATCTTGACTGCATTGGTTTTGTTTGTGCAAAACCTTTTTAATTTAATGTAATCAAAATTATACATATTGCATTTCATAATGTTCCCTAGTACTTTGGCCATAAATTCCTTCTTTCTTTACAGATCTATCCTTTGTTCTCCTAATTTGCTTATAGTTTTATCATGTATGTCTAGATCATGAACTCATTTTGACCTTATTTTGGTATAGGGTGCTGGGTGTGTTAGTTAATGCTTAGTTTCTGCCAAACTATTTTCCAGTTTTCCCTAGCAATCTTTGTCAGTAAAGTTCTTGTCCTAGAAACTGGGGTCTTTAGGTTTATCAAACACTAGATTACTATAGTCATTGATTGTTGTGTCTTGTGTAACCTATTCCACTGATCAACTACTTTATTTCTTAGTCAGTACCAAGTGGTTTTGATGATTGCCACTTTATAAAATAATTTTAGGTCTGGAATCGCCAGGCCACTTGACTGCATTCCCCCCCCCCCCCCCCCCCCAATTCCCTTGGTATTCTTGATCTTTTGTCCTTACAAATGAATTGTGTTAATTTTTTTTTCTGTCTTATAAAGTAATTTTTTAGTGTTCAATTGGTATGGTACTGAATAAGTAGATTAATTTAGGTAGAATTGTAATTTTTATTATATTAGTTCGGTCTACCCATGAGCACTTGATATTCTTCTAATTCTTTAGATCTGACTTTATTTGGGTAAAAAGTGTTTTGTAATCAATAATGATTTTTGAGGAGAAAAATTTAATAAGGATTTTTTAAAAAAAGGAATTTTATGATTAAATACTACAGTTAACAAACAAGTGACTTTATTTCTTCAGTAGCACAGTATGGTTTTGATCCTGCAATGATGATTTTCAGTAGAATTTTGGAGGTGGATTTCCTTAGATGATTAGATCATCCTATTGATGTGGGTATGGGGAGAACGAATTTTGGCCAGTGCGGCCTGGCTGGATTTTTTTTTTTTTTTAATTTCCCAAATTCAAAGAAAATGCATTTTGTGATTCTAAGGAGCCCGTGTATTGCAAGAACTAGTGATCTGCTTATTTTCAGCTTACAGACTAAGGGAATCCAGAATATATTTGAATTTAGAAAGAATAATGAACAGATCCCTTTATATTGTTGAAAGTGGATAATGCATATGTGTTTGTAGTATTTTTGTAGTGTCTGAGAGGTCTTTGTCAACCTTCTTTAATGCTTATAATGTTTATAATCTCACTCTTTTTCCTGGATGCCCCAAATACTCTTTAAACATCCCAACCATATAATTTGCTGAATAACAGTTACTTTGTTTCTTGAGAGCTAAGGAGCAGCATAAAGAATGCTGTGCTTATGATCTTTCTGTTTCTTTACAGATTTCATTATCAACAATTGTGTTGTAGAAAAAATACTGAGTTAGAAATTGGGAGTTTGGGGATTTAATCTTGGCCCTGATACTCACTTATGTGAGTCAGCAAAAAACCTTTTGGGTCTTAGTTCCTTCATCTTTGCAATGAATCCAAGACTTTAATCTTTATAATTCTGTGATACTAAGTAGCCTTTGTAGTTTAGTGTGTAGGCTGAAAAGCTTTTTATTTTGTAACTTACTAAGGGTAAAGAGCCCTAGAATAAAATGTGATGTATTAGGACTTGGAAGAACTCCTATTTGCTTATACATGTTTATGCTCAGCCTTATGTCTTCACTACTGGGAAAGGGGAGGCACGCAGAGGGCGTAGAGGTAATCATTTACTACTTTTGGATGGCAGCAGATTATTCAATGATTCATATTGAATAACATAGTCATGGCATGTATAAAATGAAAATTTAAAGATTGATATTTACCATCTTAAGGATTTTGTAATTTTTTTTTACTGTGAAATTTATTGATGGTTTAGGCATTTTCACTTAATTTGTCAGTGTAATTAAATTTTTTTTTTATTTTTCCCTAGTTACATGTAAAGAAAAATTTTTTGAGATTCAAATTTTTTCTCTCCTTCCCTTATTTCTTCCCCCCAAAACAGTAAGCAATTTGATATAAATCATTCATGTTCAATCATGCAAAACATATTACCCTATATAATAATTTTTTAAAACTCCAAAGTACTATATTATAATTTTGTTTTTAAATTTCATAAATTGCTGATTTCTATCTATAGGTTTATTTTTGAAATCTGTGGGGCAAGATATTGTGCTTTAAAGGCTTCTTCTAATTGTTTCTCACAATCATTCTAATAACACAAGTTGCCTAGGTAAGCTAGCTTATCTGACTGTGCCACATCCCCCCTGGCTTCTGAACAGGTTTTTCCTCTTCTGAGATCAGTAAATGGAGCAGATTGTTGGAAGTCAGGTGAATCTGGCCTATAGGATGTATGGTCTTTATTATTGGAAGCTTCTTTACTCCTTTTGTTTCTTTGACATGTTTTGCACTCTTTTTCTCTGAAAGTTTTAAAGAATAAATTGCACAACCAGATGACCTCAGGACCCTTTGGCTCTTTATATTTGACCCAGGTTTCAAAGTATAGTGAGGTCATGTGAAAGGGAGTTGGGACACTGGTTTGTTTGTTTCTTTTACTGGATAGACTTAGAATCATCCTATTTGAAAAACCTAAGGGGCTTAGAAATATTATTTAGTTTGATTCTTCTCTCTGCTCCCTTTTTTAAGCTAGATGTTTTGTTCAGGGTCACCTAATTAGTGGTAGTCTTAAGAACTCTTGGTTCCTGGTTAACAGCTTTTTCTCTTCTACCAGATTGTGACTTTTAGCTTTGATTTCTTCCAATACCATAAATATTACTTAAAATATTTAAAATAGGAAGTTTTCCTATATTTGCCTTCCCCGTATGTTATATTAATGGGAAGTATGCAAAGCACTAAGGATTTTAAGAAGGCAAATCAAAAGTTCATTTTCTTTTTGATTCTAAGTTGATGGAGAGAAGGTAATGATACTTTAGCTTTAAATTATTAAATTGACTTTAATAGAATCTGAAAGCTGGAGTTTGGCAAGAATAGGGGACAGTTGACTACTAGCTGCTTTCTGTTGTTTTGTAAAAGGTTTTACTGACAAAATAAACTTGGAAAAGATTAGATTTTTTCCAGACTTGTTCTCATATTCTTCCAAATTAATTTCAAGCACATTGCAATAACCAAACATTGAATTGTTAAATTGAAATATAGAATTTTAGGTGGTTTTATTTCAATCCTCATCTCTATTTGCTTTTGTTTCAGACAGAACCAAGTGGTATTACTAGATACATTAGAGCAAGAGATTTCAAAATTCAAAGAATGTCATTCTATTTTGGATATTAATGCTTTGGTAAGTCTGTTTTAGTGTATGTATTTTAATAATATTGCAGTTTAATGTTAGCTGAATTAATTTTTCCAACCTAATATTGTTTAGATGTAGAAGTTTCTCTACCTTTTTAGAATTGAAAAATGAGATCTTTACAAAAACTCTTTAAATTTTTTTAATGTTTTATTAATATTTTTATTTTTCACAGTTATATGTAAAACAATTTTTACATATATTTTTAAAACTTTTTGAATTCTAGATTCTCTCCCTTCCTTCTCATCCTCCCCAAATTGAGAAGAAATAATAATCTCTGATAATGTTAATATTTTGAAAGATAATTTGTTATATAAAAAACCTAGTTGTGTTGTCATTTAAGAGTTTTTATAGGAAAGGCAGAGTCAAGATGGTGAAGTAAAGACAGGGATTCACTGGAGCTCTCTTCTCTTCGAAGCCTTTTTAAACAAATGACTCTAAACAAATTTTAGAGCATCAGAACCGCACAAAAAGATGAAACAGAAGAATTTTCCAGGCAAAGAGAACTAGAAAGTCAGCAGGAAAGATATATTGCAGCAAGGTGGGAGTCTAGCCAAATCTCAGCCAGCACAGCCCCAGCCTCAGCAACCCAAGACTGGGCCTTGGGGCCTTTGAATCAGTGACAGCATTGTTGGTTTCCAGACCTCTCAGCCCAGAGACACCAAAGATGACTTGGAAAGTCAGCAGGAAAGCGTTCTCGGAGAGGAAGGATTGTTTTTTTTTCTTTGAATCCTCAGAACCTGGATCAGTACCTTATACCTAGTGGATGTTTACTAAATGCTTGTAGAATTTAATTTTCACTTAAATTGGTTAAACTAACTAATGGAATAGTTCCTGCTCCCCCCCTCATTTTCTTTGAAATAAATTGTATTTCTATAAATATTTTACTTTTTGAAGTTTATTTACATAATTTTATTACATATATACATATTACATAGGTTTCTTTGGTTGTATGCAGCAGATATTTGATGTATAGTAGGTCAAACCAGGAAGCTTTATATCCCCTCCTAAATGCAAACACTAGATGTAATAAAGTGACAGAAAGAAAATAATGTCCTGGGTCTGAAGGAATAGGAAGGGAAATCCTCTTTGAAATATTTTTGTTTAGTGGGTCATGTCAGAGCCTTACATACAACCTTTGACAAGAAGCATGAAAAATCCTTGACTTTCAGCTAGGAACTGAAAATTGGAGAGCTGAGTTCTGTTTCTCTGCAGATAGAATTATAGTATGTCATTAGTTTAATTCATATGGCCTAAAGAATCCCTTCTACAATACCCCAAGAAATGATCCTCTTTTGGGGAGCTGTCAGGGCTAGAAAGTTTTTTTGCCCATCTATCCGAATCTCTTTGTCACATTGACTCCTTGCTCCTGATTCTGTCCTCCAGAACAAGAACAAATGTACATTCTTCTACATGGCAAGCTCATAAATATTTAAAGATAGCTATCATGTCCCAAACTTCCTCAGTTCTGGAGCAGCCCTTGGAGCATGATTTTGAGCCTCTTCATTGTCCTAGGAGATCTTCTCTCTCACTTCTCATTGTCTTTCTAAAATGTGTCATCCAGAGAACACTTGTTTCAGTTGTATCCAACCAGGGCTGAGTATATTGAGACTGTTACTTCTTTTCTTAGTACTATCATTTAAATCTTAAGGTATTGTTTTAGGCTTTTTGGCCACCACTTCAGTGTTTGCTATGTAGACTCTTAATATGTTAAACTTGCACTTCACTAAACTCTACTAGATCTTTTCTCAATGAGTTGTCATCTAGCTAAGCTCTTCCTGTCTTGTAATATGAATTGTATTTTTTCTTTTTGAAATCAAATAAGTATAAGTCTTTTTGATTTTAATTTCATTTGATTAGATTCAGGCCACTGTTTTAGTTGATTTAAATATTTTTGCTTCTGACACTGTATGTTTTCTCACCCTCCTAATGTTTCACTTGTAGTTTTGATAATCATGCCATCTGTGCAGCATTGCGTTCTGGAAATAGTGTTGACTTTAGAATCAGAAATTCTTCTAATCTTTTCTCTGGTTACTAACTCTATGACACCTTGGGCAAAACATTTAACCCTTCTGATTCTCAGTTTCTACTTTAAAATACATGGGTTGGACTAGAGGACCTCTGAAGTACCTTTAAGCTTCAAATTTATAATCCTATTATATTATTCAAGTCATTGATTAAAATGTTAAATAATATAAGCCTCACTATGTCCCTAGGGTATGCCACCAGAGACCTTCCTTCGAAGCTTACATTGAACCATTAAGGTCAATTCTGGATGCAGACACATGTAGATAAGGAACATAAAACCAATAATTATTAAGGTCTAATTTGAATACAAGATCAGAAGGTTAAGTTGGAATTTCTGATTCTTGTTAATCTAGACTATTTTCTTGACAATTAATCTTCCTTTTTCTTCTTTTTCCTTCATCCTTTCTAAGGAAAAATTGTTTTTCTTCATCCACCTATAGCTACATTACTTCTTAATCTTCTCTAATTTGGGATCCTGCTTTTTTAGGAAATCCAGTTATCTTTAAGATGTCGGAGGCTATCCAGGAAGAAACCTTTCTTTCCATAGGCATATGTAGCTCCTTGATTATAGCTCAGGAATAATATTGGGCCTAGTCATAAGCAGGAAAGTCCAAACTGATGTTTCTTGGGTTATTGAAGAGGATCATAAAATCAGGCAGTACTGTTCTAGTTCTATAACTTCATACTTCTTGTCAGGCACTTAAATTAACCTTTGGGGCTCTTGACTTAAGTTAGTGAAATATAGGCATGAATTTTAAAAAACTTTCAGCTTCTTCTGAATGTAACTAATAGCGAGTAAAGTAAAGCAATTTTAATTCTATATAAGATACCTATTTGTGCAATGACTAATTTAATGGTATAGCAGATTTTAAATAAATATCTTTCCATCATATAGTAGATGTTGTATTTATTGTGTACCAGTGTCATCTCTATTCTCCCTCCTCCTACTGATGGCTTTTAAAGTATTGCATGTGGTTTTTAAATGTGATTTGTAGAGTATAATTAAAACATGAAGATAATGGATCACAAAACTGGTCAAATTTAGGAAGACTTGTTTGGGATTTGTACCACAAATTTGTTTGGCTATTCCATTGAATTTTTAACTTGAATCATAATTTAGTTTTTCCCATTTTAAGTTTACAGAAGCTAAATACTATCACAGCAAGTTAGTGAATATAAGAAAAGAGATGCTGATGCTTCATGAAAAGACATCAAAGTTAAAAGTGAGTTGAATAACTTTTAAATATATTTTAATTAGTTGGAGAGATTTAATGCTGTTTTTCTTTTTGGTTGAGGGCTCCTAGTAATAAACTTTTAGACACTTAATAATATTTTTGTCACATTGACATTTTGAATGAACTGAAAGTGATGTTTTTATTTATATAATATCACTTAAGATTTATTGATCTTATAATATATTTTTTAAAGATAATGTGAATTACTAGATACCTACAATTATAACAATATTGATGAGGTATAGAAGAGAACTTGTTCTCTGATTATGGAGCTTCTAAGTACTCCATTTAATTGAAATATTCAAGCAATTAAGCAATTCCTTTGAACTAGAGACTCTTTATAATAGGATAGACTATTGGGATTTACTTAAGATTATATGAAACAACTGAATTTATGCAAAAAGTTAAGTCTGAATGTGGAGAAACAACACAGTATAGAGACTTTGCTGTTTTGATATTAGAAAAACCTGTTAATAACATCGATTCCCTTTTACATACTGTCTTGATCAGCTAGGGCAGGTCTCTCTCCAGTGTCTGAAATGATTGTTTCAGAGCAAGTGATATCTTCTCACTAGGAGTTTCTTATACAGATGAAATCAAAAAAAAAAAATACTAACCTCATAATAATAGATTGCTCTGGCTGTTTAGTGGTGAAGTATTTAATTAAACCTTGATGCTTGGTACAGTTCCTTTTTTTTGTTTCTTTTCTAACTTAGAAAAGAGCACTTAAGCTCCAACAAAAGAGACAGAAAGAAGAGTTGGAACGGGAACAGCAGCGAGAAAAAGAATTTGAAAGAGAGAAACAATTAACTGCTAAACCAGCTAAAAGGACAGAAAAAAAAACCTAAGCAGCACTCATCCTGTTAATGTATATATGTTTATTTTTATATGTAAATATATATGTGTGTACATATTTTTTCCCCTTCCCCTAATCCATATTCTTTGGATTTAAGAGAGTTTGATTGGTAGGATCAGTTTGATGTAGTGCCTTATGCCATTGTTCATAATTCTAATGTGTTTTGCACTCATTGAATTGCCATGTTTTCATTCTAGTCATTTAGGATGCCATGTTTTTTATTGGTTGTCAAAATATTAAACTGTTGTAATGTTTAACTTTTTTTCATCTTAGCTTTTCTCATACTTTAAAAAATTAACTGCATTTTTGCCTCGATACATTTAATGATAAAATGGTTTAATATCATTCATTTTACATTTAATAAAAGTACTACTTTGTGTAGTGGCATTAGGGTTGAAAGAGTAGTAAGGTTCTGTTACTGAACACATAAAAAATTTTAAATTTGTTTTTTATTTATTGGAATGCTTTGCTCTTTTTTGAGCCAAAAATTTTTTGATTCTCAGCTCCATGATTAAATTTTTAAAAATCCATTGCTTTTGTTAAGAAAGAACTCTATTGATGTTGCTATGCCAGTTGCCTAACAATACATGTCATTGATAGACGGTGATTTTGTAAAGCCTGTGTGAGTGTGTAGGAATTTTTTCATGGGAAATTTTAACACAGGAAATAAAGGCATGGTAGCATCTTTGAGATAGGAAAGTGAGTAAAAGGAAACAAATTGTCTTTGTAGAACAGAGACCATGTAGTTGTTTTCCTCCCACCAATTTCAGGCCTCATATATCTTTAATGATGTAAAATATTTTGTATTTTAAGTTGGACTATTTGATCTGTAAGCTGGTATTGTAGGACTACTGTGGTACTCTGACAATTAACTTCTTTACTTGAATGTTTATGATATTTAATAATAGTTTTCAAGCACTGAAATGATAATTAAGTAGATAGGGATACTTAGGACCCATTTCTTGACTCATCAGTATGGTCTCTAACTTTGTCTTGTGATTTTCTGTGCCTCATTAGTGCTTACCTTATTATTCCATTGCTTCATTTTTAAAATTAAAATGATGTATTGCCTAGCCATTTTATAATGATGCTAATGGATTGAAGAAGGTAGGTAAGGGAAAATATTTTGAATCTTTTAAGAAAGATACACACCATTGTGAAACTTAAATCTTTTTCAGAAATTGTTTGAGTCTTGCAAGGAAATACTAAGTAGGAAAAATTATAGTTTCACTTTTAAGATCCAGAGTGTGGATATCCCTTTTTTAATATTAAGGGGTATTTGACAGTTGTTTCATCTCTATCATATAGGGCATGAGCAGAAACCTAGAAGGGTATGTGATTAGAATGTATATCTTTTCTAATTCACATGACAATTTGCAGATATTTTTTATTAAACTAGAATCTACCTCTGGTCACATATCAGGCTAATACAGAAGGAGAGGAAAATATTTGATTTTTGGAGAATGTCCCCCCAAAATTAGGTCTATTAATATCCTTTGATTATTTTTCTTCTCAAGTTAATGACTAATAATCATCACAGTACATACCTATATGACTTTACACTTATGAATGTTAAGTTTCACATGGCTAAATGTTGAGATCTCTATGCAGAAATTACATGGATAAATTAAAAAATTTGCAGAAATAATATGACAAAAATTTCTGTGTATAATTTGGTGGAGTTGAGTGGTCTTAAGTTATTGAGCTAGTTTAAAATTATGATATATCCCATTGTTGTGTGATCAGTTCTTATTACCTGCCTACTTAAATTTTTTTTTTTCCAAGAAAGACTTTAAGACTGAACTCTTAACAGGTAGTAAATAGATTGAGAATTCTGGGTTGCATGAGTTATTCATTTAATTTGCCATATTAAAGTAGTTGATGAGTTTGCTATGTATGGCAAGGCACTTATGGTTTGTTTTTTTGCATTTTAATAACTTGTGTAGCAAGTTGAAAAGCTGATATGTAAATAACCAACCATTTTTAGGTTGTAAGTCAAAAAGTACAGTTATTTAGTAATTGAAACAGCTTACAGATTTAGCTTTTTCAAAATATTACATAGCTCTCAAAGTGTATATAAGAATATAAGTGTGTAAGAAATTGAAAGTTACTAACAAATTCATTTGTTACTATATTGAGCACAAAATCAATAAAAAAACAATGACTTGATCCTTAGAATCTTTTCAGTCTACTTTTAAAAAAATCATTCCCTTTATTTCAAAACTATATCATGGATGTACTAAGGATTATTTTGCTTTTACTTGTGAAATTTTTAAAATACTGATTTTTCAACCAGGTCTCATAGTTTTTACAGACATTGAATGTAATTCAAGTTGTGCAGGTACTGAGATTTTTTTTTTTTTGATAGTTGTCAAAATTTATCCTGAGTATACTGTATATTCCTTCATACATTAGTCTGGTTTTTGAGCTTGTAAAACAAGGAATATTTTTTACATGTTTAATAAAAAATGGCTTATGATGAAATTTTATGATGTGCTATTTATTAAATACACTTTGAACCAGCAGTTCTCATATACTGCAGTTATTCAAACACTAATTCTTGTGCCCTTTCCTCTTTTCCTCCCCTCTGCCTCGCTTTTCTTCCCTTAACTTTTTCCATTCATCAGTCTTCCAAGTTTATACAGATTTTACATAACTATTCAGGAATTATTTTTCAAAAAGGTCATAGGATGTTCCATTTCAGCTAGACCAAAAGATTCTGCGGTATTTGGGGACTTTTGCTCACACTAAGAATAGCAGCTGCTATATGGCCTAAAACTGAATAAAAGAACAATCTGAGTGAAGTTTGGAGGTTGTGGTGACAATGGCAAGTTCTGACCTTGTTCTGCACAACTTGATGACAAATACAATCAACCTGATGAATTTCTGATATGTTACCCATCCTCTCAGACTGTAAATATATTCAAAAGTATATTTCAGGAAACCTTTAATACCCAGTTTAGAAACGTATCAAAGCTGAAATTGCCTTAACACATTTCATGGGTTCACCATTATCCTAGACTTGCTTTACTAGCCAATTGGAAGAGATATGCAAATGAATTGGCAGTGATGAGGTAAGCTTTTAGCATCATAATCAAATATTTATTGAGCTGCTAGTTATATCCAAGATACTGTGCTATATAGTCTTCAGGGGGATATGAAAAATATAAGATGATATAAGAACTGGAGGGCCCCAAACTTAAATCTATTTGAGGAGACATGAAATGTATATGTGAAAAAATAGCTACAATGTAAGTACCAAATGAGTGGTATTACAGTTATAAAAGTTACAATTTTATATATGAACTTGAAATGTCTTAAGAAATGCTATTATGGTCAGATCACTGCTTCCAGGCCCCCTCTGCCCTGTCACTTAGGAAGTGGCAAAATGAACCCTTTGTGTTATTTTTTGGTGTGATAGCTTTTTTTTTTTTTTTTTTTTGAGATTCAGGGGCCAAAACAGACTCTAGTGGCTCCAAAGAAACGACTCTCCAACTGAGACAGAGATACTAGATTTTACATTATAACGTCCATCAACTTTAGGCAAAATAAATAGCTTGACAGAAATGCTGATGGGATGGAAAGCGATGGAATAGTCCCAGTAGATGATTGAGGAGGCTTTTGAATATGGGACGGCAGTGGGAACAGTTCTGTCCTTTAACTCAATGGTTTGGGACTAGGTTCATTACCAGTTTAGGTTATGACTGGCTTATCAGGCTTATAATAGATGACTTTTGCTGCCATCTGCTGACTATATAGTGTCTTTTCTATATTTGTAGTTATATTGTAATCTATAGTCTTATTACAACTGGGCATGATAAGATTTTCGCCAATTAACAGATTTTCTTTGTGATCTGAACTTTATTTTATTTTATTGAAGCTTTTTATTTTCAAAAAAAATTTGCAAGGATAATTTTTCTTTTTTTTCTTTTTAAACTTTATTTTTTATTTTATTTTATTTTTTTATTTTTTTTTATTTTATGTACTCTTTTTTTTTTATTTAATAGCCTTTTATTTACATGATATATGCATGGGTAACTTTACAGCATTAACAATTGCCAAACCTCTTGTTCCAATTTTTCACCTCTTACCCCCCCACCCCCTCCCCTAGATGGCAGGATGACCAGTAGATGTTAAATATATTAAAATATAAATTAGATACACAATAAGTATACCTGACCAATACGTTATTTTGCTGTACGAAAAGAATCAGACTCTGAAATATTACAATTAGCTTGTGAAGGAAATCAAAAATGCAGGTGTGCATAAATATAGGGATTGGGAATTCAATGTAATGGTTTTTAGTCATCTCCCAGAGTTCTTTTTCTGGGCATAGCTAGTTCAGTTCATTACTGCTCCATTAGAAATGATTTGGTTGATCTCGTTGCTGAGGATGGCCTGGTCCATCAGAACTGGTCATCATATAGTATTGTTGTTGAAGTATATAATGATCTCCTGGTCCTGCTCATTTCACTCAGCATCAGTTCGTGTAAGTCTCTCCAGGCCTTTCTGAAATCATCCTGTTGGTCATTTCTTACAGAACAGTAATATTCCATAATATTCATATACCACAATTTATTCAGCCATTCTCCAACTGATGGACATCCATTCAGTTTCCAGTTTTTTAGCCACTACAAAAAGGGCTGCCACAAACATTCGTGCACATACAGGTCCCTTTCCCTTCTTTATAATCTCTTTGGGATATAATCCCAGTAGTAACACTGCTGGATCCAAAGGGTATGCACAGTTTGATAACTTTTTGAGCATAGATCCAAACTACTCTCCAAAATGGTTGGATTCGTTCACAACTCCACCAACAATGCATCAATGTCCCAGTTTTCCTGCATCCCCTCCAACAATCATCATTATTTTTTCCTGTCATCTTAGCCAATCTGACAGGTGTGTAGTGGTATCTTAGAGTTGTCTTAATTTGCATTTCTCTGATTAATAATGACTTTGAGCATCTTTTCATATGACTAGAAATAGTTTCAATTTCTTCATCTGAGAATTGTCTGTTCATAAAGGATAATTTTTCAATATTGACCCTTGCAAAACCTTGAGTTCCAATTTCCCCCCTCCTTTCTCCCTCACCCCTTCCCCTAGATGGCAAGTAATCCAATGTATGTTAAACATGGTAAAAATGTGATCTGAACTTTAAAAACAACACTGTCACTACCATCACCAACACCACCAATCCAACCCACAACTTGTTTGGGATTATTCATTTTGAAGCATATGGAAAGATTTTTATTTTTAAATTTTTTTTATTATAGCTTTTTATTTATGAGTTATATGCATTGGTAATTTTACAGCATTGACAATTGCCAAACCTTTTGTTCCAATTTTTCCCCTCCTTCCCCTCATCCCCTCCCCCCAATGGCAGGTTGACCAATACATGCTAAGTATGTTAAAGTATAAATTAAATACAATATAAGCATACATGTCCTAACAGTTATTTTGCTGTACAAAAAGAATTGGAGTACACTATTTCAAAGTGTACTATTAGCCTGTGAAGGAAATCAAAAATGCAGGCGGACAAAAATATAGGGATTGGGAATTCTATGTAATGGTTCATAGTCATCTCCCAGAGTTCTTTCGCTGGGTGTAGCTGGTTCAATTCATTACTGCTCTATTGGAACTGATTTGGTTCATCTCATTGTTGAAGAGGGCCACGTCCAAAAGAATTGATCATCATATAGTATTGTTGTTGAAGTATATAATGTATGGAAAGAATTGGACCTTTTCTGTTTGCTGTGCTAGAATTGAAGTTCTTTTCAGAGGCTTTCTTGTTAGCTGTCTATTCATTCCTCTAGCATTAACAAAACCTTCCCCTGTACTTGGGCTACTTTTAATCTGCATTCTTCACTGCTTTCTTGAACTTCTCCAAAATGGACAGTTGATTAGGATGGACAATTGACTCTAGAAATGACTGGAGCAAACGTGTCCCAGAAATTACCAATGACCTAAATTGCCCTTGAAGAGTTTAGTCTTAATCTTTTATTAACTCCTAAGCCTGGCTCCATTTGCAGATGTGTATTTAGCCTTGTTCCAATTTTCAGTTATTATTATTTTGACTTCTTTATACTTGCTCTTATCTTGGTACACTGAACTCCAGGGTTGAGCCACCATCATGACCAGCTTCTCATTCTGGACTGTGAGTTTCAAGGTTATGATAGTACTCTGATATAGCATAATGTATACACTGTAGCCAGAGCCAAAAAGTACCTCTTCCCTTCCTTAACATCTAGTCCTTTTAAATTCTCTTTATAGGTGGCTGAAATCAAATAAAAACTTAGCTAATTATGTGAGATTTTAGTTTTAGCTAAGAGATATGATTATCTTGGAAAATGACAGTTTGCTTGTTGAGTTAACAAACATCATGACAAAATTCCAAATTCAGTTGTTGATCCTCATTTCTATAGATCTCTTCTACTTTTGTCTGAGATGGCAAACCAAACGTATAATCATTTATATAGTGCTTTTAATGCTACAAATGCAATTTACACAATCTAGTCTTCACAATAACCCTACTAGGTAGATTTGGACCAGCCAAATCCCTACACTGATTGGTATAAAGAGCTCCTGTTGAGAAACTTGACTAGCAGAGCAGAAATTATCTTCATCTTCAGATTGAATCAGCCTTGTAGAATTGTATGGATCATTGAGAGATTAAATGACTGGTGCCCTGTACCCCATAGCTAGTATGTAACAAAAGTAGGATTGAATTCTGGTTTTCCTAATTCAGAGCTTGGTTTTATTTTTCTCTTTTGAGGCAATCAGTATAAAGTCACTTGCCCAGGATCACACAGCTAGTAAGTGTTTGAGACTTGATTTGAACTTAGTCCTCCTGACTCCAGGATTGGTGCACTATTCCATTTATCACCTAGATTCCCTGCTAAGTTTAGTTTACTATCTATATGCCATACTAGATGATACAAATAGTATCCTTAATTTACAGAGGAGGTAACTGATTTAAAGGTCATAATTTGATCAAAGTCATTCAGCCATTGAGTGGCAGAAAGGATTGAACCTAGCTCATCAATCACTATGCCGAGAGCTGAGTTGCCTTTAATCTTTAGAGATTGATCCTTGTACCTTTTCTTCCCCTGGTTTTCATTAGATATGAAAGGGATATGTTAACCCATTTGTGATACCAAAAGAACCAGAAAATCATTACACTCATTTTGTTAGGATAGAACATAGAGAAGTAATGACTATTTCATTCATCAAATAAAATTAGTTTTTTGTATTAACAAGATGTTAAAGATTTTATGAAGTATAGAACAATTAAATAAGATGATTAATTATATCATCATAAAGGGCTAAGGACATCATAAAGGGCCAACTTATGCAATATGGACAATTGGAAAATAGGATCATATACAATGTAGTATTTTCAGATCAAAAGAGCAAGTAGATTTTATGTTACACTGCCATCTAGTGTCTTTCTAGTTTCTCTCTAAGGTTCTGACAACAGAATTTGTCTCAAATTCCCTTTATGCCCCTGTAATAATTGCTATGTGAATTGATTGTCACTACAATATTAAATGGCTTCCACAAATTTTCTATACAACTTGGACTTTAAACATTAAGTTTGGAATAACTATTTGAAATGTGGAAACGTTTTTCAAAAGCCTAAAATCTGAACCCTCATCAAATTTTGTGCTCCTTTTGACTCCCACATAAATGCAAGTCTAGAATGTGTTCTACTCAATTCTGACTGGAAGCTTCTTTCAAAGCATCAAATTTACCACCTCTGTAAGGAAATCTAGGTGATGATGCTTTCTTCCACTTGAAATGAGCTTGCTTTTGCTTATCTGGAGAGATGTTACATCCCTTCAGTAGAATGTAGACTTCAGAGTAGGTTGTTGTGTCTTTATGTCTTAAGTGCCTAACTAAATGTGCAGTATCTTGCACATGGTAGATGTTTTAGAAATAGGGAGCTAGTGAAATTTTTTGAGCAAAAGAGTAATATAATCAGATCTGTGCTTTGGGAATATTAATTTGGTGACAATCAGAGGCCTGATTGAAGAGGGGAAAGTAAATGGAAGCAATGAATTTTTTTTTTGCTGAGGCAATTGCGGTTAAGTGACTTGCCCAGGGTCACATAGCTAGGAAGTGTTAAGTATCTAAGGTCAAATTTGAACTCAGGTCCTCCTGATTTCAGGGCTGATGCTCTATCCACTACATCAATTAGCTGCCCCAGCAGTGACTTTTGAGAACAGTTTTAATAGAATGGTGAATGCAGAAGCCAAATTGCAAGAGTCAAATGAGGTCAGGAAGTAGATATAGATACTGAATCTACAGACCAATGTAAGAAATTTGAAAATGGATAATAAGAAAGATAACAGTAGCTAGATACACAGTAACTAAATGGCATAGATACTAGAGTTGAAGAACAACTTCTTGGTACAGATAGAGTACTGAGTGTGGAATCAGGAATTTGGCCTTAGACATATAAGATCACTTGCTTGGTGATCTTATGCAAGTCACTTAATCCTGTTTGCCTCAGTTTCCTTATGTAAAATGAGCTAGAAAAAAAAAAAGGTAAGCCACTCCAGTATTTTTATCAAGAAAATGACTGAAATAACAACAATGAATAGCAATAAAAGAGAGTAAGGAAGTTAGGATTTAAGTAAGGAACCTTAAAGGTGTGTCAGGTTTTACCTGCTCATTTTACAGATAAAAAACTGAGGGTCAGAGAGTTTGCTTAAGATCATACAGCTAGTAAAAGAGTTGGGATTCAGACTCATGTTCTTTTACTCCAAATTCAAAGACAAGGGGGAGAATATATAGGATTGGAGTTTCATAACTTTTGATATCATAATACAATTTGATCACTGTAGTTTTAAAAATTGCTAAGATGTTTCCTAGAACATTTTAATTAAATGTTAATCAAGACATTAATCATGTTAATTATCATTATTTATGATCAAATATTAATCAGCATTAATTATCAAAATTAATCAAAATTAAACAGCATTCTGAAAATAGAAGTGTTCAATAAAGAGAAATTTAAAATGCTATTCATCCAAGGACAACATCAATTTCAAAACCAAAGATTAAGAAAAACTTTTATTTTTTATTTTTTTGCAAGGCAATTAGATGTAAGTGACTTGTTCAGGGTCACATAGCTAGTAAGTGTTAAATGGTTGAGGTACACAAGTTTTCCTGTCTCGAGCACCAGTGCTTTATCCATTTAACCATCTATCAGTTGCTATGCTAAGTGCTAGGGATATAAAAAAGGCAAAACATCTCTTGTCCTCAAAGAGCTATTCAAGTGAACAACTATGAATATCCAAGATAAGGAAATATTCTCAAAAGGAAAAGACTGGTATGGCAATGGGGATGATGGAGCCAGGAAACCTCCAGAAGGTTAGGATTTGAGCAGAATCTTGAGGGAAACCTGGGAGGTCTGGAAGTGAAGAGGGAGAATTTCAGATAAGAGGAACAGCCAGTGAAAATGCATGCAGTTAGGAGATACAATGTCATGTATAAGGGACAACAGGAAGGTCTGTGTCATTGGATTGGTTGGTTGTTGTCCTTTGTTCTTGAAGAGGACTAAAATGGCATCATTATGTTAGAGTCGTGTTACAATGTGTCTGTGGCTGATCAGATCAATATGAGTTTGGAATGCCTTGTGACACATCAATCACAAATACTTCCTATTAACATCTCCGATGGCTTCTCTGACTTTGTGCATCTCTTTTTTCTTCTGAGCTAATTCAATTCTACTTTGCTCATAGAGCCCAGCATCTTCTCTAATGAGGGCACACCATGCTGGGTGATCCTGTGCCAGTGTCTTCCATGTCATACAATCAATTCTAAAGTTCTTGAGGGACCTTGAGAATGTCCTTGTATTGCTTTTTCTGACTACTTTGTGAGCATTTGCCCTGTGTGAATTCTCCTTAAAATAATTTTTTGGCAAGCGTACATTTGACATTCAAACAATGTGGCCAGCCCAGTTGAGTTGTGCTCTCTGCAGTAGAGCTGGAACGTTTGGCAGTTTAGTTCGAGAAAGGACTTGGTCTCTTCTGCCAAGTGATCTTCAGATGTGAAGACCGAGTTAGCACCCTGGATATCTTAGAATTAGCCGGAGTCAGGATAAGCAAAAGTCTTTGGTCTTTATTCTTAGTCTTTAGGGGTAGAAGTGAAGGGAATGGATACAAGCTCTCTATGACCTCCCTTCTCCTCATCTACTGCCAAAGTGACTGGCTTGTCTTGTTCCCAATTCCTCCTATAATTACCTGTATACCCCAAAAGATCGAGCCAGCACAGAATAGTGGGAAGGACCATTTTCCAAGCACATGAGAATAGAGTATTGTCCAATCAGTAATTATCCTTAAATGCTCAGTTGTCTGATTCCAGGGCACAAATTCAGAGTTTCAGCCCTTTACATTCAGACTCTTCCTAAGACAAATCAAATGGAAGTGAATCACTTTGCTGGCATGATGTTGATATGCTGTCCAGGTTTCACAGGCACGCAACAATGAGGTCAGCACAATTTCATAGTGGTGAAGTTTTGAATGCTGTGCATAAGTTCTTACCTTTGCAGTATACTTTCCATGCATGTCCACATTGATAATGACATTGACTCTTGCTTTGCCAGAGCTAGTTTGGTGTTTGGGATTCTCTGAAGGAAAGTGTAGGTAAAGAGAGGTATTGGAGACTGGATAGTAGAGACTGGAAGGAGTAATGTGTAAGAAAGGTGGAAATAGGCCAGGGAAAGGTTTTAAAAACCAGAGAAAGATATATAAAGGAATAAGAACTTTGAACAATATCTTTAGCCCTTCTTGCCAAACTTGGATGAAATCTTTGTTCTGCCATTGAAAATATAAAAGGAGAAAGCATCCTCATTAATAGTGAGTTTGAGAATAATTGACAGTTGTGGCCCTTATCTTAGATATAACCTTTAAAAGCAAGTGCAGACACAAAAATAGAACCAAAGTTGAGAGGAACCTCATAAATTGGATTTTGTTACCTGGAAGAGGCAGTTGGTGGATAGAGCACATGGCTTGGAGTCAAGAAGACTCCAAGTTCAAATCCAGCCTCAGGCACTTACTAGTTGTGTTATCCTGGGCAAGTCACTTAGCTCTGTTTACCTCAGTTTCTTCATCTGTACAATGAACTAGAGAAGGAAATGACAAACCTCTCTAGTATCTTTGCCAAGAAAACCCCAAATGGGATCATGAAGAATTGGACGTTACTGAAAAATAACTAATCACCATCACCAGAAAGAAAGCTTGTGGATCTTTGAAGCCTTTCTGGAGAACTATGAAACCATTCATAGGTCCTGAAATGGCTGAGGCTGAAGGCGCAGCGGTAGTGCAGCCAGGAACCAGCTTGGAGTTTCAAAATGAGAGCCAGTGGTGGAGTGATCTGTCCTTATCAGTGACAGGAGTAGTTTGTAAACAGCACTAAGTTCTCTGAGACTCTTGCAAAGAAGAGGACTAGTTTCTGGACCATGTGTAAATGTTATAAGATTAAGGAGGAGCTAAGAATTATCAAGGAACAGAGATATGAGATGGAAAAGGAAAGTCAGATGAGGCCCATTCACTCATTAATCTTGACAGACAAGTAGATAGACAATATAGGTTTGAGAAGGTTGACTCTAGTTACTCTACATGCTTTCTCTTTGCAGGATGACTCAGTCCTTGAGTACTGCTACTACTGTTATTACTACTGCTGTTGCTAGCATTTATATAGCTCTTTAAGGTTTGGTAAATGTTTAAAAATATTTCATTTGATCCTCACAACTATGGTAGGTATTATTCCTGTTTTACAGATGATAAAATTGAGGCAAAGGTAAAGTGAGTGGTCCACGGACATATAGCTATTAAATCTTTGAAACTGGATTTGAAGTCAGGTTTTCTTGTCTTTAGGCCCAGTACTCTACTCACTATGGGATTGCTGTTCAAGAAAGCCAAGACCCATTTGGAGAGGGAAAGCAAAGAATAATAATCATCCTGGTTGTTGTGGAAAGAAAAAAAATTTTTTTTGAATAGTCATCCTGGGTGTTGTGTTTTTTCCCCCCCATTTTGAGGTTTTTGGTTGGGTTTGATAAAGCCTGACCTATTTTGATATATTGTAACACTGACACACTTGAATGAGAACAGAAGATGCCTTTGTCCTTATCTAGAAATAACAGAATATTTTGGGGTGGGGTACTTATAATTGGGGGAATCCAGAAAGGCTTCCCCCCGCCTTTTTTTTTTTAAGGATATAGCAAGGGAGTTGCAAGGCGTTCCAAAGGTTGGAGATGAGGAAGCTGAGCAGCCCAGAGTAGGAGGGGAGGGGGAAAGCATAGATAAGACAAGAAAATATCAGGTCTAGAGAAAAATAAATAGGCCAGTTTGACCTCAGTGAAGCGTATAGAGTACATGAGGAGCAAAGATGTTGTACTCAGCTTGCAAAGATAGGCTGAAAGCTGATTGCATAGGGAGCTAATTGCCAGAAAGTATCCACTTTATCCTAAAGGCAATGGGATGTCCCTGAAGCTTCTACAACAGAGGAGTGACTGGCACTCTCAGAGAATTGGCATCATGACACTACATCCCTGGGCATTCTTTTCAAGACTATGGAAAGTTCTCTTTTAACTCTTAGATTCAGTGGTCCTAGAGCTACATTCTTTAAGTACTTCTTACCATCCCTTGCCATTTTCAGATTCTTCCTCTCTCTGACTTCTACTCTGCAACCTCTCATTTATGCCATACAAATTTATCCTCCTATTCTGAACTTCGTTTAACCTGATCATAATCCCCTTTCATTCTTTCTCAGTGCCTTTCTTCTCCTAAACCTATTCATCCTCACCTTGATTGGCTTCTAATATTCTTTAGCTCAGTACTTTTCTAAGTCTTTAGAAAATCTTCCTACCCTTTAGTACTTTCTAAATATAAGGTATTTGGTACTCTTCCTCGCCCTTCCCAATCTTATTTCTTTGTTAACAAATCCTTGCTCCTCTACTTTCTAATATTTTACTTTGTCACACCCTGATGCTAGATTATTTTCATCATTTCCCTGGTGTTACCTACTCATGTGGCAAGGGGGAAAGGGAATTAAGAATTTATATAGTGCCTACTATGTGCCAGGCGCTATACTAAATGTTTTACAGATACCAGCTCATTTATCATCGCAACAATTCTGCAAGATAAGTGCTGTTAGTATTCTCATCTTACAGCTGAGGAAACTGAGGCAAACATCAATTTACCTTGTCAAGTCACTTAGTCTCCCTTAGTTACACAACTAGTGAGTGTCTGAGGCCTGATTTCAATCCAGGTCCAATGTCGTATTTCAGATACTTCTGTTTTTAATTGGAGGAAGTCGCTTAATAGTGCTGACTGGGTTGGATGCAAATTTTTATTATCTCAATTCACATATTATCTCACTGCTCTTTGGTGGGGGTATGGGAGCAGGAGAGAGAGTGTGCCATTTACTCCTCTAATAGATTTTCTTTTCCAATTACCACAATTGCTACTCTAAACCATCTTTTCTCTCTACAAGCTTTTTCCATTGTATTTCCCTCCCTTTATACTTTTAGTTGAAGACCATTCATAGTTAGGTATCTGTGTTTTGCCCCTCCTCCTTTTCTCACAACTTCTTAATGTCATTCCCTACTATTATCTTTTTTATTTATTCTTGTCTTATACTCTTCTCCCCAAACAATTTACTCTATTGGTATTTTGATTTTGTCACCATCTTCCTTCTCCAATAGATTGCCCCCATTCCTTCCTATTACTTATTTTTCATTTCCCTATGTATAGATAACTTTCCTATAGTCTACAAATACAACTCAGGAGAGATGATGGGGGAGAGAGGAACAGGGAGAGGGAGAGGTAGACAAGTAGAAGAGAGGGAAAGACAAAGAGAAACATAGAAAGACAGAGAGATAGAAGCAGGAGAGATACAGAGATAGAGATAGAGATAGAGAGAAACAGTAATGGGGAAGCGGGAGGAAGAAGAAAATGAAGGGAGGAACAAAGGATGACGGAGAGGAAGGAGGAGAGAAGGGAGTCTAGGACTGAGCCTTGATAACAATCACACATAAAAGGTGGGACATGGATGATGAACCCTCAGAGGAAACAGAGAAGGGGCTGCTGACTGATAGCAAGAAAATTGTTTTCATGAAACTTGAGAGGATCCAGAAATGATGGCCATCCCACAATGTCAATGCCTTAGAGAGGTCAACAAGACTGAAAGTGAAGAAAAATCCAATGGATTTAGCAATAGATTATTAGTAACCCTGGAGAGAGAAGTTTGAGTGCAATGATGGGAATGAAAGTCAGATCGAAAGTAGAAGCAAAAAGAGGAAACAGTACTTTCTAGAATTTTGCTTGGAAAAGGAGAAAGAACTGTGCCATGATAGCTGGAGTAATAGCGTAGGATCTACAATTTTGTGTGTGTGTGTGTGTGTGTGTGTGTGTGCGTGTGTGTAGAGGATGAATAACAGATCTGGGCTTGTTTGCAGACAGCAGAATAAAGAATCAGGGAATAAGCAGAAACATAATTGGTTTCTTCCCGTAAACTCTCCCGCCCTGTTTACTTATAACAATCATGATAAAAAAAAATCCCTTCCCACACAAAAATAACAAAAGCCTATTATAGAATCTCTAAATCAATCTATTACACTAGGTCAATCACATTTATTAAGCAACTACTAAGTGTCAGGCACCCTGCTAACCGCTGGGATACAAAAAGAGGCACCGGGTGAATCACGGGATTGGATCAATAGCTTTGTCTGCAAACAAAAAAGCGCTAAGACCTCTGAATAATACCTTTTACTCCCTTTCCACCTTTACTGAGTTTTAGTTTCATATTTTCAATGTTGTCATCATTACTCAATACCATAGCCTTCTTGTGCAAGGAGAGATTTCTCAGCAATTTAAGCCCTACTCCTAGGGAAGAAGAGGGTCAGTGTGTTTCCAGGAGGCTGCGATCTTGGGGGGTGGGGAGGGTTCCACACAACTGCAGACTGAGACCTTGGGCTCTCTCGGACCCTCAGTTAAAAAGGTATTTGTCTTTCGGGTCACCCGATGACCAATTAGCGTCCCGGGGCGTTTAAGTGCCTCGGTCCGGCGTCTGTAGGAACTTCCAGGGTGAGGTGGCGTGCCACAGAGCGAGGACCTTTCCTCCCAGCCACCGCCCCCGAGCTCCTGAGGCTGGGCTGGACTTGGAAGGGCAGGGCAGGGTAGGGATTGACGTCGGGTTTTGGCAGAAGGTGGGGCGGAGTTCTGTGTTCTGTGCTGCCCGGGCCCTGGGGAGGCAACACCCTGTTGCTCTGCAAACGCCCCTACTGGCTTACTACCTGCTGCTCTCTCTCTTGGGTAAGATGCACTGGGTCGGCGACTGCTAACTGGGAGGGTAATTTGGCAGGGGGATTCTACCATCCTAGAAGACCGATCCAGCTCTTTGGGCTGGGCTGTCATCCCAACTCCGCCCTCTTCTCACTGGAGTCAAAACCCAGGGGATTCGAACTGTGTAATTAATACGCCCCCACTGAAGGGCCACCAGTGTGGCTGAGTCGGAGCTTGGGGGCAAGCAGGTGCTTCCTTTAGGCACCGGTTAAACTTGCTTTCCTACCTCTAGAGTGCTTAGCTATTGCTGCTCTCTTATCTTTCACCTCCTTTGAGGAGCTTCGGACCTGGGTAGACAGCTGAAAATAGGGATTTGGGCCGAAGCGTGTCTGCGTTTCTCTTGTCTGTGTTCACAGCCTTTCTGTGCCGGCTTTCCTAAGTTTTAAACAGGCCGAGGGCCGGGACTGTTTTCCTCAGGCTCTGTAATATTAATTATACAAACTTTAGGAAGCGTAACAGTGCTCCATGATAATATAGAGGTCTGAATACTGTAATATAGAAGTCAAGAGTTCCTGGATTCCAAAAGGGTAGAATTGCAGACTCTCAGGAGAGTGTAGGTAGCAGCTGAGAAAAATACCAACCTCTGAGCATCGTGTGTGAGTGTATGTTGGGGGTGGGGAAGGGTACGGGTGGGCATAGATGCAGCTGGCTGTAGTGGAGACAGCTTTGAATTTGGAGGTAGGAAGATTTGAATGCCTGACATATTTCCCAGTCTTGTGACTCTGAGCAAGTACTTAGCTTCCCCCAGCCTCAGTTTTCTCCATCTGCAAAAAAACCGGGGATGATAATAGGATCTATTTCTCAACATTTTTGCAAAATAAATTAGATAATGTTCTTAAAACATCGTGCAAACTTGAAAATGCTGTGTTTTAAAAAGTACAAGGAGTCTAGCTAGATACTTGAAAGATAGAATTGACAACTTGTTGGATTCTTGCTGTTGGCCCTCCACATTGGTTATCTAATTTAATTTAATTGGTCTTCCCTGGATGTGCGGAAGGTGATCTTAGCTGTACATTGGAAAGGAAAAGAAATGTCTTTGAATTTTTCGAACTTGCTGCATAACCAAGGACAAATCATTCGATCTATTTGCCCCTTTTTCTTTATATGTAAAATTAGCATTATATCTATAGTGGGTTTATGAGGAAGATCCAGAGAGGTATGTACAAATGTCTTGTGGTTGATTTTCAGTCATTTCAGTCATGTCTGACTCTTCATGACCCCCGTTGGTGGTGATTGTTTTGAGACAGTCAGAATTAAGTGATTTGCCCAAGTTAGTAAATGTCTGAGGTCATATTTGAACTCTGAAAGATGTCTTCCTGACTCCAGGCGAAATGTTGTACTACTAGTACAGAGTTTTATAACTTAAAAAAAAAAAATCTGATTACAGTGGAGTTTCTTCTCCTAAGGGAACTCCCTTTCTCAGTACAGTTCAGCAACTGTTTTGAAACTTGAAGGTTTTTAAAAAAAATATATATTTATCCCCTCCCATTACACATTAAAACAATTTAAAAACTGTTTTAAAATAAAGCCTTGCGTTATAAAAGGTCCAGAATATTTAGAGGTTCAATGATTTGCTCAGGATTACAGTTAGTATTTCGCAGCAGTCTAACAGATGTTCTCATGTGGATTTGTGTTTCAAATATAACTGTTCCCACCAATTGAGCAGAAACTTTTTAGATCTAGTAGTTGATCATATTGAACAATCTTTACTTCTTTCTTTTTTTTCCCCCACCCTAAATAGCTCTCAATGGAGAAAAGAACCAGCTGGAATCATTTGTATTTTGAAAGGGAATGGTTGCTTTTAACTGTTCAAAAACAAAACAAAACAAAGCTGAGAAGACTAGTGGTTTAGGAACTGAGTGCTTGAATTTTATATTGCTTTTTTTGCTGGGGTGGACAGAGATAGGGGAGAGAGGCAGAATGTGGTATAATGCATCTAGCTCTGCCTTGAATTCAGAAGATCTCTATTCAGATATTGTCTCTGTCATATATTGACAAGTCTTCGGTAAAGTCATTTAACTTCCCAGTGCCCTAGGCTATTCTTCTTGCAACATAAGTGAAGGTGATGTCCTGCTTTGGTAAGGTGAGTTTCTTTCTATCATCCAGCAGCATCCTATGCAGAGGAAATCACAGGATCAATCTCTTTCGCTTTCTATAGTTAGCTTCTATCATAACTAAACTATAGTTTAAATAGAGGTGGTAGTCTAGAGGGCTGTAGCTAAACTGGGTCACATGTGGGATGATCTAGAGAATCTGACAGAAAGTAGAAATGTTGATAGAAAACTCACATTCCATACTAGGGCTATTTCCCACTTCTATCTTGTGTTTTTAAGCCAGTTAATCCTGGGAGTTATAGCATAGGAAGTAGCTTCTAAGGCATGAAGCTAGACAAATGACATCGAGTTTTGGTGGCCATGGTATTTGTCATTCCATTCCCTTTTTTCAACGAACTCTTCATTAACCTCAATCTCTTTCCTTCCCATAAACTCCTTCAGGTAGCAACAGAAGTGGGGCCAGGTTGGAATGGAATGAAACCAGTGTGCTCTCGCTATCCTTTATTTTTTTCCTTTTAAGTTCCTTGCCCTTTAAAGCTTATATAATCTAAGGAATGTTGGCTAATGTGGAGAGAAAGTGTTTGGGAAGAAAAAAAAAGAGAACAGTTAGCTCTTTCTGCAGTGTTTTAGTTTGCAAAAGAGGAGAGGAAATGAAGAAATCATTGCTCAAGATAAGTGGGGATCTAGAGATACTTCTCAAATGAGCTGTTTTCGCTTATTTCAGATCTATCAACAAGTATTACAGTAGTTTCCATGTGCCAGTTTAGGACTATTAGGTGATATAGTAGATAGATTGCTAGATCTGGAATCTGGAAGACTCATCAGTAAGAAGCTTTTATTATTTTTTGTTTGTTGTTTAGTCACATCTGACTTTTCATAAGCCATCTGAGTTTTCTTAGCAGACACTGTAGTGCTTTGCTATTTTCTTCTCCAGCTCATTTTACAGATGAGGAAATGGAGGCAGAAAGGGTAAAATGACTTACATTTTAGGTCACACAGCTAGTGAATGTCTGAGAACAGATTTGAATTCAGGAAGAAGGGTATTCCTGACTCCAGGCTTGACATTCTATCCAGTACATCACTGTCAAGGCACTTTGGGACAGCTTTAATTGCTAAAAAGGATTTTTTTTTTACTTATCCTGAACCTAAATAAAACTCATTCTGTTCTTCAGGGTTAAGCAGAAAAAGTCTAATGCATTATAGGACAGCTATGTGCTGAAGCCTCTAGAGATAGTTTTCTTTTTTTTTTTTTTCTTTTTTTTATTTAATAGCCTTTTATTTACAGGATATATACATGGGTAACTTTACAGCATTAACAATTGCCAAACCAAACCTCTTGTTCCAATAGAGATAGTTTTCTATGCCCTGTTTTTGGTTTCCAAGCAACTTGCAACAGAATAGCTCCATTTGTCTCCAGGGATAAATATTGAACTCTAGACTGAATTTTAATTAAATTTTATGTAATAATTTTCTACCAGGGAGAGCCTTTATGCAATTAACTTGATTGACTCCAAAAGAATAAACATTTATGTTTTAAGTGAATGACATTTAAAGCTCTGAGGGACCTTCAAGATCACTGATCTAACTTTCTTCATTTGTAAGATCAATAAACTGAGGCTCAGATAAGTTGTGTGAATTTCCTAAGATTACACCATGAAGTAGGATAGAAGGGGATTTGAACTGGGTTCACTTAATTAGAAGGCAGGGAAATACAGTAATGGAAAGTGTACTGGATTTGGAGTCTGGATGGAGAGGTTAGGTCTGGCGCCACTAATTACTACCTGTGTGACCTTAGGCAAGTTAGCCTCTCATGGCCTCAATTTCTCAAATGTAAGATGAGGAGAATGGTGGACTAAGTGACCTCTAAAGTTCCAGTTTAAACTTATATTGTTGTTGTTTGTCCTTTGTTCTGGAAGAGGACCATGACATAAAGGAGGTGATGCTATGACATGCAAGGGAATTGGATTTAAGTGAGGGAGGACTATGTAAAGTCATCTGCCTCACTTTCCCTTCCAGAGCCACTTGGGTCCAATGGCCAGATGTAGAGCAGGATTACTGGAGATGGGTCTGGATGAAATGGTAGACCTTGGCCTTTTTTAAGCTAAGATCTTCAAGAGTTTCAGTTTGACTGAGGACCTATTCAATAATTAAGGTAAGGCTAGATAGCAATTGAAGCAAAGAATCTCCTTTTTCATCTAGTAAAATAATAAAATAAAATAAAATTAGTACTTATAGAGTGCTTTAAGGTTTGCAAAGTGCTTACAAGCATTTTACCCCTACAACTATTATTATTTCCATTTCACAGATGAGAAAACTAAGGTAGAGACAAAAGTTAAATGACTTATTCAAGGTGACACGGCTAATCAGTGTCTTAGGGTGAATTTGAATTAGGTTTTCTAATTTCACATCTAATGTTATATCCACTGGGCTGCTATCTAACTGCCTATGATCTAGCATCCTGGGGTTTCAGGTCTTTTCATTTCCATGCTATTTGTCTAGATTATTGCAACAATCTCTTAAGTATTATCATTATCTACTCTTATTAAAATAATATTGTTTAAGTAGAGAACTGACTATGTAACTACCCTACTCAATTAACTTCAGTATCTTCCTTATCACCTCTAGGATAAAATATAAACTTCCTTATTTAGATTTTAAAGCCCTTCATAGTCTGATTCCAGCTCACCTGTCCAGCCTCAGTAAACACTATTACTTCTTCTATACTTTTAGATCTTGCTTTTTAGTCCTTACCCAGGATACTTTCATCTCTATGATTTTATGACAAAGTAAATCTTAGGCTTAAAGCCCAAAACAGCTTAGATCAAGACCCAACAATCAATGACTATATCAATAACTATATCTCCTAATGCTCGGGGAAGTCCGTGACAAATCAATCAAAAATTATTTATCAAATGTCTACAATGTTCCAGGCCCTGGAAAAAGAAATACAAAGAATTAAATAATCCTTCCTCAGAAAGAACTTAAATTCTTTTTTTTTTAATAGCTTTTTATTTGCAAGTTATATGCATGGGTAATTTTATAGCATTGACAATTGCCAAACCTTTTGTTCCAATTTTCCCCCTCCTTCCCCCCACCTCCTCCCCTAGATGGCAGGATGACCAATACATGTTAAATATATTAAAGTATAAATTAAATACAAAATAAGTATACATGTCCAAACTGTTATTTTGCTGTACAAAGAGAATCGGACTCTGAAATATTGTACAATTAGCCTGTGAAGGAAATCAAAAATGCAGGCGGACAAAAATATAGGGATTGGGAATTCAATGTAATGGTTCTTAGTCATCTTCCAGAGTTCTTTCCCTGGGTGTAGCTGGTTCAGTTCATTACTGCTCCATTAGAACTGATTTGGTTCATCTCATTGCTGAAGATGGCCAGGTCTATCACAATTGATCATCATATAGTATTGTTGTTGAAGTATATAATGATCTCCTGGTCCTGCTCATTTCACTCATCATCAGTTCGTGTAAGTCTCTCCAGGCCTTTCTGAAATCATCCTGTTGGTTATTTCTTACCGAACAATAATATTCCATAATATTCATATACCACAATTTATTCAGCTATTCTCCAGTTGATGGGTATGCACTCAGTTTCCAGTTTCTGGCCACTACAAAGAGGGCTGCCACAAACATTCTTGCACATACGGGTCCTTTTCCCTTCTTTAAGATCTCTTTGGAATATAAGCCCAGTAGTAACACTGCTGGATCAAAGGGTATGCACAGTTTGATAACTTTTTGAGCGTAGAAGAACTTAAATTCTTTTTTTTTTTAATTTAATAGCCTTTTATTTACAGGTTATATGTATGGGTAATTTTACAGCATTGACAATTGCCAAACCTCTTGTTCCAATTTTTCCCCTCTTACCCCCCACCCCCTCCCCCAGATGGCAGGATGACCAATAGATGTTAAATATTTTAAAATATAAATTAGATACACAATAAGTATACATGACCAAACTGTTATTTTGCTGTACCAAAAGAATCGGACTCTGAAATATTGTACAATTAGCCTGTGAAGGAAATCAAAAATGCAGGTGGGCAAAAATATAGGGATTGGGAATTCAATGTAATGGTTTTTAGTCATCTCCCAGAGTTCTTTCTCTGGGCGTAGCTGGTTCAGTTCATTACTGCTCCATTGGAACTGATTTGGTTCATCTCATTGCTGAGGATGGCCAGGTCCATCAGAACTGGTCATCATCTAGTATTATTGTTGAAGTATATAATGATCTCTAGGCCCTGCTCATTTCACTCAGCATCAGTTTGTGTAAATTTCTCCAGGCCTTTCTGAAATCATCCTGTTGGTCATTTCTAACAGATCAATAATATTCCATAATATTCATATACCACAATTTATTCAGCCATTCTCCAACTGATGGGCATCCACTCAGTTTCCAGTTTCTAGTCACTACAAAAAGGGCTGCCACAAACATTCGTGCACATACAGGTCCCTTTCCCTTCTTTATGATCTCTTTGGGATATAAGCCCAGTAGTAAGACTGCTGGATCAAAGGGTATGCACAGTTTGATAACTTTTTGAGCATAGTTCCAAATTGCTCTCCAGAATGGTTGGATGTATTCACAGTTCCACCAACAATGTATTAGTGTCCCTGTTTTCCCACATCCCCTCCAACATTCCGCATTATCTTTCCCTGTCATTCTAGCCAATCTGACAGGTGTGTAGTGGTATCTCAGAGTTGTCTTAATTTGCATAAGAACTTAAATTCTTAAAAAAGATATGGAAAAATCTAATAGGGAAATAATAAGTATATGTAAAAATAATAGATACAGCATAAACATAAAATAAATGAAGATTAAATGTATACAAAGAAGTTAAATAGAAGGTAGTTTTGTTGGGAAGATCAGGAAATTCATACAGAAGATATGGTATATGAGTTGCATCCTAATAGAAGAGAGTCTGTGGGATGGAGGTTAAGAGAGAGTATCTTCCAAAATGGAAGATAGTCAATGGAAGGCACAATAATGAAGCAATGGAAAAGTTGAGACTAGAATTCAGATCTTTTCCCAATCCTACCTTTTGTTGAGCTAGAAAGCAAATATATTCACCCCAAAAAGATTATGCTTTTCACTCAACTTAGAATGGGAGAAAATTTGGTTTTCCAGAGGTTTGAGGTGGAAATATAGAAGCTCTCTGGGTTCCTTCATATGCAGCACTTTGCTCAGTTCCTTAAATATAAATAAGTCCTCAGGAAACACTGGTAGGTGAGAATGATGTTTTAATGGTCAAAATTTCTTAGAACATTTTGCTGGGATCTCTCCTTGGTACTTAACTTGCTGTCCCTTCTGTCACAGTTAACTTTTGTACTTGGTCTTTTCTCCATTAGTTTGTATACTCCTTAAGGGTAGGGACTGTGACCTCTGTTCTTGTTTCATCTGTATCCAAACACAGTGCTTTGGTATATAGTTCTGAAAACTAAAACTTTTCTCATTATATTTAAGCCATTAAAGTTTTGATTCCTGAAATCTATACATGAAGTGATTTGAACACAGGTTCTCCTAAGCCATCATTTCTTAAGCTTTAGTCTCAGCACTTTTTTTACACTCTTAAAAATTATTGAGGACACCAAATAGCTTTAATTTATGTGGGTTAGAGCTATTGATATTTACCACATCAGAAATTAAAGCTTATAAAATTTAAAAATATTTATTTATTACTTAATTTAAAATATTAAAACCATATATGCCAATGTAAATAATACATCATTATAAAAATATTATAGTTGCTAAAATAAGAATAATTTAGTAAGAAGAGTGTTATTATTTCATGTTTTTACAAATCTGTTTAATGTCTGCCTTAAGAGAATTCAGCTAGATTCTCATATTTGCTTCTACATTTTTTTTGGCTTAAAATATATGAAGAAAATCTGTCTTCCCCACAGTTAGAAAAGGAGAGAGAATATTTTAAGAGACAAGTAATGTCTTAGAATTATTGTGAAAGTAGTTTTGATCTTAAAGACCCATGAAAAGATCACAGAGATTCTTAAGAGTCATTGAACCAAACTTTGGGAACTGCTGTTCCAAGTGAATCATGTAAAACTTTAAGCTAATGCATCTTTGTTTCATTGTGTCTCCATTTAGTTTTGATCCTAGACATTGAATTCTTGACAATAATTTGACTTTTCTAATTGGCCAACTCTCCACCTATACTTTGCTTATTAATAGCAGCCACAGTTAAGCTAAAAATCTAAAAAGAGAATTCCATTCCCCTTAAAGGGGAGATAGACATTTTTATGCCCATTTCATAGGTGGAAGAAGACCAAGGTTGTAACTAGGAAATACTATGGTCACTTCAGTAAAGTTAATTTTATGTTTCAGAACTTTGGATTCTAGATTTCTCCCTTTTTCTCTAGATTATCTTTAAAATGAAGACATTTAACTAGATCTCCTCTGAGGTTCCTCACAGCTCTTAAATTTATGATCTTTCTCCTTCATCTATGTTCCTCAGACTAGTTTTATATATATATATGTTTGTGTGTGTGTGTGTGTGTTGTTATTTCTAGGAATTGAAAGGGAATATATAAGAATATCCTTACTAGTTAGGATGAAATGTGACATTTTGAAAGAATGGGACTGAGTAATTTCAAGTTTATTGCAAATTGGAAGGGAAACATCCAAGATCTTTTTTTAAAATGAAACAGAATGAAGGCAAATATTTACTTATTTATATTAAAGAACACACCTTTTATGTACTTGAGTGACTCAATTAATATGACTAATTTTTTCCTTTTTCCTTGATTAGTGATTCATAGGTGGCAGAAGAGATATTATCTTGTTTGAAATTTTGTTTTTTGTTCATTTCTTATTTATTATGTTAATTAACAATATTAACCATTTCTTTTGCAACATTTGAACATTAAAAAAAAAAAAAAAAACAACCCAGCACCAAATAACACTCCCTATTCAGTTAATTTCATCATTCTGAGATTTAGAAAGAATTTTTCTTCTAAGAGACAGATTGTTATACCTATTTTATATTTGAGAAAAACTAAGGTTCAAAGTGATGAAATAAGTGATCTTGAATAGGGTCATCCAGCTAATATTTAGATTCCAATACCAAAGTTATTTTTGCATTACACAAGGGAACTTGTTTGGGAACAGATGCCTTGGAAAGAATGTTTGAGATAGCAAATTTCTCATTGGGAAATGGGAGATCTTAAAGAAAGTAACAGTGGGTAGAGCACTGGAGTCCTGGAGTCAGGAAGGCCTGGGTTCATTATTAGCTGTGTAACTCAGGGTTGATTTAACCATGTTTGCCTCAGTTTCCTCATCTGTAAAAATGAGCTGATGAAGAAAATGGTGAGTCACTCTAGTATCTTTACCAAGAAAACCCCAAATTTGTCAGTTGGACATGACTGAAAAGACTTTATAACAAGAAAGAGCAATTTTCTTTCTGAGCCATCTATTATTTATTGTACACTATATATATGCATATATGCATATGTACATTTGTGTGTGTGTGTGTGTGTGTATGTATATGTGTTTTATGACTTTACTGCCCCTTGAAAAAAAACCAGTGCTTGCAAAGATTCATAATATAGAAGAGAGTGGAGAACTAGAGATCTCCAAATCTGGCTCCCCACCCTCACTCCAAGATCACTAGCCAGTATATTCAGGCTTCCTGGTCTTTGACTATTGACTTAATCTTGTTCTCCTACTAGAACAGTCACCTTCAAGCTTAATATTTAAACAAATGTTTAATATTTAAACTGTTGGGCAGAGATCTACCATATTCTCTTACAGGGTTGAATAAAAGAGAACTATGTGATTGCTCCATTTAAAAAAAGTTTACTTGTTAGTTGTGGAGGGATCTAGTGCTAAACATACAAAGCAATGATACCATTAGTCACCAACAAGGCAATGATACCATTAGTCACAAAGGTAGATGGCCAACAAACAGGGAGCAGCCTGATGAATTCCTGAGTTACAACATATTCTTGATTTTCATGACCTGGCACTTTTTTCATCTCTTACCTGCCATAGGACCTTTAGAACATATTGAGTAATCAAAATTCCTTCTCCCTATTCAGTAAAACCATTTATGTGGCCTGTTGGTAATTACCAAGACTCTTCCTTCTCTTGTCTTGTAGATCTAAGGCTGGTAGGGACTTAAGAGGACATTTAGTTTAATCTATCATTTTGCCAGTGAGAATATTGATGTTCAAGGAGAGCTACTCTGTGAACCAACTTGACATCAGGTCTTAATGATTCTTTAAAACAAAGTTCATTTATTTCTTCCTCCACATTTTTACTGTTAACCACCATTGTTTAGGCTGCTATTACCTCACTCACATCTGGACTACTATAATATTCTCTCTAACTCTATATTCCTTGAATTTCTCATTCTTCCTATATGCTGCTATCATGGTAATTTTTTTCTAAAATATCAATTTCATCTTGTTTCAGCCCTCCTCAGGAATCTATATTGGTTCCCCATTGCCAGCCAGATCAAATGAGATAACATATGGAATGGATTGTTCAACTCAAAACACTATGTAAATTTTTATTGTTGTTATTATAGAATAGAGTCTAAAATCTTTAGTTTGACATTCAAGGTTCTTCACATTATGGTCACATCATATCTATCTGCTTGTTTTGTCTCACCCCTCCCCAACAAACACTTTTCTTTCCAGTTAGGTCTGTTTTCATGAATGAACAATACTCTTTCTACTTGGATGCACTGACTGACACTTAAAATTATCGTGTTTCAATCCTCCAGTGGATCTCTGCCCTTACCAATGCAGGTATTAACTATAAATCACAAATAATCCAAGGCTTCCCATCCTGTGCTACTCTGTCCATATCTTCCCATTAGGTTATCACAAACAATCTGCTCAATGTGGGGAACTTGTTCTCTTGACATTGTAAGGATCACAACAGGACACTTGAATTATTTAATAATCATTCCTTGTTTAACAATCCCCCCCTTTTTTTTTTATTCTAGTAGAGAGATATATAGTATAGTAGGATTATAGGAGCTGTAGTTCTATACCATACCATACTGTTTTCTATCCTGCCAGATTTGGTACTAGAGAAACCCTTTCACTCAGGGGGATTGGGCTTCCCATTCTTAGACTTACTGGCTTGATAACAAATCCCCACCCTTGGGATCTTTAGAACCCTGATAATTATAGTAAAAGTTGTGACTCATAAGTGCAGTAAAGGGATAGGAAAGGGAAGTAAAAAGGGAACAAGAATCATGTAGGGGAAAGGTAGACAAATGTTAAGCATAGAAAGAAAGAATCACAGTATGCATTAGCAGAATGATTTAAACAAAATTCAATACCATAATAACTGTTATAGTTTGCGGAGAGCTCACCATAGTAAGTGTCATCAGGACATAAAACAGTTTAAAAGGCTGTCAATTAGTCACTTTATATTTTACCTTGGTTGGGCATTATTTGATCAACTCTTCTGGTAAAACAGACCAAATCATTATTCTATCAGTGGTCATTTTTTCCTAAGGGCACTGGAGTATTTGTCAAGTTTTTTTTTTTTTCTCTAGCCTAAACAATGATGAATAACTCCATTGGATGCTATTGCTGCCACCTTGCTAGAGAATGAAAGATCCTGAGAACTCACAGGGCAATTTATTCCCTACCATTCCTAGATCTACAAAACAAGAGAAGGAAGAGTCTTGGTAATTACTAACAGGCCACATAAATGGTTTTACTGAATAGGGAGAAGGAATTTTGATTACTCAATATGTTCTAAAGGTCCTACGCCAGGTAAGAGATGAAAAAAGTGCCAGGTCATGAAAACCAAGAATATGTTGTAACTCAGGTTACAGGTTACACAGGTACCCTAAAGTGAACGACTTTACAAGCCGAAAGATAAAATTTAATAATCACAAAAAAACACAAGCCCTCGGGGGTCTCAGCAAAACTTATTTGGCTGCCACTAGCTGACATATGGGCTACACCATGATACCAGGATGGTGGCTTTATCCCTTCATTGGAGTCACATCTTGCCATCTGGAGAAGCATAGGCAAGATAGTGCGAACTAGAAATCGTCTATTCTTACCTTGAGCCATGTTGCTATCATGTGGTTCTAAGGGTAGGACTGATGATCACTGGATCAATCAAGCAAGATCTATTGAATTATTTCAAAACATCAAGTCCTTTCAGCAGTGGGTTACCACATGTCTACAAGCAGGTTTGTCCCAAATTTCAATATGATTGACTAGTACCAGGCAGGGACCAGGCATGTGGATCAAGAAGTAGTCTCTCTAGGACAATTGACCCATATTATATGATTATTGTGAACCTGATAATAAGAATGAACATTTACCATACAAAGAAAAAACAGGAAAAGAACACTATATATGAAACAGTCTCTATAATGTTCAGGCAATTAAAAAAAAGTATATTTCAAATTTAATATGACAGTTTTCATACTGCTATACCTGTGTATGTCATCTTCTAAGCTTCTTAAATCTTTGCTTTACATATTTCTTTAAAAAAATTATTCATTGATTTCTTAATTCTGACTGTTCTTTATTTTCTTCCTTTTTTGGTATCACTATCCCTACTTGCACAACAACCCTATGTATTTTTCCATCATAACAAATAAGTATAGGCAAACAAAACATATCAACACATTAGCCATGCTTGAAAATATATGTCTGACTCTGCTTTTTTAGGTCATTACTTCCCTATCAAGAAATGTACCTTTTACTCTTGCCAAATGCCCAGTAAGTTTTTTCGATCATATGTCTCTTTGAAGTATGATTATTCAGACTCATCAAGTCCAAAATAAATTTATGTTCTCTCTGATTTCCAGTTTCTCTTCCTGGTTCCTCTGATTTTGTCTCCCAATCACCCCGCCATTACACTTGGATGAGCATTTCTGACCAAAAAATTGATCGGGTGTTTTTTTAATTCAGTCTTCCATCACAGGCTCTTTAGATACCATTCCTTCCTTTTCATTCTCATTAGTCTTAGTTTCATTCTGTCCCTAACTACCTTCTGCCCAATATTTCTATTGTAAAACAAAACTTTTATAGCCTTCCTTCCTTCCTTCCTTCCTTCCTTCCTTCCTTCCTTCCTTCCTTCCTTCCTCTTCCCTCCTCTCTCTCTCTCCCTTCCATCTTTACTTTAGCATCACATCCTAACAGTTCTTCCCCCCACCTCCAACATCATAGAACATTACCCTTCAAAGAAGTAGCATCAGATCAATCAATTAACATTAAATTAAGTGCATATTAGGTGTCATATATTGTTCTGAGTACTGATAATACAAAAAGAGTCTTGATAGTTCCTGTCCTCAAGAAGCTTACAATGGAATGGGGGAGATAACATGAAAGTAAATATACAAGTTTTATACAAGATAAATAGAAAATAAAAGAGGGATTAAGGAAGAAATTGGAATTTTTAGTTAGTCAAACAAAACAAACCAACACATTGGCTATGTTTGAAAATGGAAGCCATATTCTGTACTTGTTTTCCATCACCTCACTATTGAGTGATTGGAAGTATGCATCATATTGAATCCTCTTAAGTCATTGCATTGCTCAGAGTTCTAAAATTTTTCATTGTTGCTTTTCTTTACATTATTGTGGTCATCAATATAAATTGCTCATCTCATTTTGCATCAGTTCATACAAGTTTTCTCAAGATGTTCTGAGTTTTTTACATTCTATATTCCTCATTGCAACATAATATAACATCGCCTCCATGCCATTCAAATTGTTGAGTCATTTCCTAATTGATAGATACTCAGTTTCCTTCTAGTTCTTTATTACTACAAGAAATTTTGTATAAACATTTTTGTACATATGGAACCTCTTTTGTCTTTAATGTCTTTGGAAATACAAGCCTAGTAGTGGTGTCACTGAGCATGAGGTTGTGTGAGCAGCACAGTGAAGGTAGAAAATGACGAGATTTGATAAGAAAGATAAGATGCGAACTTCTTTAGCTGGAGTTTAAGGTTATCTATCTCTGATTTGTCTTCAAACAATCTATATGGGTTTCCTTCCCAAACCTCTTCCCCTTAGTAAACTCTGTCTTTTAATCAAATTAGACTCAGAATCTTGGCATCTTGTCCTGTATTTTTTCACCTCTGTATTTGTGTAACTGATGCCCATACCTGGAACAAACTCCTTCCTCTCTACCTGTTTAAATCTCTTCCTAATCTAGGTCTAACAAATGGTGCTACCTCCTCCAGGAAACCCTCCCTGATCCCACATCAATGAAAGTAACCTCTTCTTTCTCAGATTTTCTTAGAGCACCTTTTCTTGATCTTTCCTTGGATTTTCTTAACATCATCTCATTTCACATATATGTTCCTTTTATATCTTCATTCCTTCTATGGTAGGATCCTAAGCTCATTGGAGGCAGGGACTGTGTTTTAAAGATTCATAGATCTAGAGCAACAGGACCTCAGAGGCTATCCACACCAACCTGCCCATTTTACAGATGAGAAAACTGAAGTACAGAGGGGTCAAGTAAATTATTCAACAGCACATAGCTAAAAAGTGTCAGAGATATGACTCAACTTCAGGCCCTGTGGCTCCAAGTTCAGCACAATTTCCAGTTTAATTTCTATATTTTCATTGTTAGCATGTGCATGGCATAAAACAGGCAGAATAATAAATTCTGGTGGAGTTGATGAAACTTTGATTTTTCACTAGTTCCCATGAAAACAGCACCCTTTGGATCTAACAGAATTTGAAGGCCTTTATTGGTGCCATCTTGCCCTTGCAGTTGTTAACAGCCAGAGAATCTGGGCTCCCCCTGTATTATGGCTAAACTCTGATGAGCTGGCACATACTTAGGACAAATATCAAAGCTTTGTCAATTTCAACAAAGTTTGATTAGATATGCTAACATCCCCTAATGAGGATATCATCCATTAAGCAAACCATTAATATAATGATCAACATGAACATAATCTAATTTCCTGATGGTTATCAGCCAGCTAATTAGCTGGTGCTAATTAGCTTGATAATGACATGTCTCAGCAGACATTGGACTGAGCTTTCTTTTATAAGCAGTATCAGATATGAATCCTTCACTTTGCAAGAATCTCCATTTTTCTAGTCAAAGCATTCTGTAAATAATAATAGTTGACATTTCTCTAGGACTTTTAACATTTCCAAGGCACTTTATAGCTATTGTCTCATTTCAACCTTGTGACACTCTAGTTGGGTAAATTCTACATCTACAAGTGTTATTTATCTAAATTTAGTGTCAACAACAAGCATATTAAGTGGAAAACAAGAAAAAATAATTTAAAAAATCCTAAATATATAATTTCTGCCCTCAAGGAATGTACAGTTTAGTGGGAATGTCAACTTGCAAACAACTATATACAGTTCGTGGAAGATCTATACAGGGCTGGGAAGGGATCTGGGCAGTTCTCTTGTGGCTAAATTTTGAAAGAAGTCAGAAAATCTAACAGGTGGAGGCAAGGAGAGAGAGTAAGGAGAGGCAATGGGAAACCGTTCTCATGCACAGAATTAAAAGATGGAATGTTGTGTCCATGGAACAGCATGAAGGCCAATATTTTTGGATCATAGAGTATGTGGAGGATAGTCAAGTACAAGAAGAAGTGGAATGGTAGGAAGGGACTCTGTAGTGAACGACTTTACAAGCCGAATATATTTCATTCTGGAGGTAATAGAATTTACCATAGTTTATTATTGTTCATTTTGGGGGTCAGCTAGTTGGTGTAGTTTGTAGAATGCTGGGTCTGGAAGCAGAAAGATCTGAGTTAAAATCTGTGTGACTTATAAGCTGTGTGATTCTAAGCAAGAATATTAGCCTCTGTCTATCTCAGTTTCCTCATCTTTCCCAGGATTGGTGCAAAGATCAAATGAGATAATAATTGCAAAGTGCTTAACACAGCCTGGCACATAGTAAGTTCTTTATCAATGGTAACCATTATTATTAGCAATTATTAAGTAGTACAGTAGATAGAGTTCTAGACCTGGAGTTAAGAAGATGAGTTCAAATCTTGTCTCAGATGCTGGCGATATAACTCTTGACTGCCTCTGTTTTTTTCAACTGTAAAACAGGCATAATAATAGCACCTACCTTTTAAGGGTGTTGTGAGGATCCAGCAACATAATATTTGTAAAGATGTCAGCACAGTGCCTGGCATATAGTAGGTGTTAATAAATGCTTATTTCCTTCCTTCCTGATCCCAAGTCCCCCAGTCTTTCATTTTTACCACATTGTCCCTGCTCAATGAAAATTATAAAACTATTTCTATGTGGAAAGAGGACAGTAATTTCAAATGATAGAAAACCAGGGGCAAAAAAGAAAAGTAATTATCTTGAATCCAAGGTTAGAGAAGAAGTATGTGGTATTGGGGCTAGAGAAAAACTAGCCTTGAATAAGGGTTTAGTTCCCTTTTTTTGATACTCACTGGCTATGGGACCCTGAATGTCAACCTTCATTTACCCTCCCCCTCAAAAAAGGTTCTAAGACTAAATGCAGAGTCATAGATTTGCTTTGGTAAAGGGAATTTCTCTTCATGAATGAAATTTCAATTCCAGAATAAACCTGGAAAATTCAGATCAAACAAACAAATCTCAATCAGACAAAAATGAAATCTAACTGAAATCAGAGTTAGAAATGTGAAAACTATAGAGGTAGGCAAAACATTTAGCCAAAGCTCCTAAAACTTTGATTTTCCTTCTGGTACAATAGTGGTTTACTCCTAGTTGTTCTCCTGACAGTAAGAACTGGCTGTAAAGGAGAAGCCAGCCCCATATTGCTAGAATTTATGGTGTTTCATCCGTTTCCATTTTCAGTATTCTGATTTTTAAATATAATATCAAACTATTAATTTTTTGAACATTAATGTAAGAGGAAGCTTGGCACGGTCTATTGAACTTGGCGTCGAGAAAGCCCAAGTTCAAATCCCAGCTCTCTCCCTTAGTTGTGTAACTATGAGTGAGTCAGCTTCCTCATCTATAGTATGGGAATAATAATACCTTTTGTACCTTCCTCACGAGTTTATTGTGAGGTTCAAATGAGATAATTAAGGCTTCATGTTGCAAACCTTTAAAATGCTCTATAAAAATCAGCTATTATTCCAATGAAATATTAATATCTTGCTAAGAAAGTTAAAAACAAAACTGGCAAAAAAAGAATTACAGAATCAGCGATTTAAATTTTTTTTTTTTCTGTTTTGAGTCTTGTATCTAAGGACCAATATGCCATTCCCTCTGCAAAGACTGTTTAACTTAAAAATTGAAGTTAATGGGAATGTATAAAGCCAATTTGAGTCCAATGTATATATGCCTACACTGATGACCCAATACTTTTCCTAACATACTGTGTTGCAGTCAGATGGGTCTATTGGCTGTTCACAACATCTCATCTCCTGTCTTTCAGCACTGGTCTGGGAACGCTTTCCATCCTTCTCTCAGCCTCTTGGAACCTTTTTTGTAACAACAGTCTTGTCCAGCTCTTCGTGATTCTGTTTGTAGTTTTCTTGGCTGGAGCAATTTCCCATTTCCTTCTTCGGCTCATTTTACAGATGAGGCAGACAAGATTAAGTGATTCTCCCAAGGTCACATGGCAAGTTAGTATCTGAGCCTAGATTTCAACTTTCAAAAGGTCTTCCTGATTCTAGGCTCAGTGCTCTATCTACTTTATGGCTCAGCTTAGGAACTGCTTGCTAGAAGAGGCCTTAATTGACTTCCTCTGTTGTTAACAGTTTATTTTGTAAATTAAAAAAAGTATTTATATCACTTCTCCAAGTAGAATGTAAACTCATTATTGACTGGGACTTGGTTTTAAAATATTTTGTCTTTATCTTCTCAGTACCTAGAATAGTGCCAAGTACATAGATATTTAAATCCTTTTTGAATTGATTCAAATTGAAAATAGAAATTCACTTTTCAGCAAACTATTCTTACAGACAAAGGGCTTTTTGTTTATAAGAAGCAATAGTGTGAGCAGTGGCTAGAATGCTAGCCTTAGAACCAGGAAAAATTGAATTCAAATAAGGGTATCATTCAACCAGTTTGGGAGTGCCAGTTGTGAAATTTTTAGTGAGAATATTTATAGCTCCATAGTTGGCAAACTCTACCAATCAGGAGCTTGATTTATTGTTTTGTTTATTGTATTTAGATTAAAGTATTTTTAAAAGTATTTAAAGTATTAAATAATGCAGATTAAACTGAAAAGTATGTATACAGTTTTCTTAGAATAGTCCTAGTTAATTATTGACCAGCACACTCCTGGTTCAAGCTCCATTTCTGGCACATATTGGCTATAGGACTGATTCTAGACAAATCACTCAGGATGATGGGTAATTCTCTTTTTTTAAAATTTAATTTAATTTAATTTAATTTTTTATTATTATAACTTTTTATTGATAGAGCCCATGCCTGGGTAATTTTTTTACATTATCCCTTACACTCACTGCTGTTCCGACTTTCCCCCTCCCTCCCTTTACCCCCTCCTCCAGATGGCAAGTAGTCCTAATACAAGTTAAATATGTCACAGTGTATCCTAGATACAATATATGTGTGCAGAACTGAATAGTTCTCTTGTTGCACAGGAAGAATTGGATTCAGAAGGTAAAAATAACCTGGGAAGAAAAACAAAAATGCAAACAGTTTACCTTCATTTCCCAGTGTTCTTTCTTTGGGTGTAGCTGCTTCTGTCTATCCTTGATCAATTGAAACTGAGTTAAATCTTCTCTTTGTCGAAGAAATCCACTTCCATCAGTATACTTCTTCATACAGTATCATTGTTGAGGTATATGATGATCTCCTGGTTCTGCTCATTTCATTTAGTATCAGTTCATGTAAGTCTCTCCAAGCCTCTCTATATTTATCCTGCTGGTCATTTCTTACAGAATAATAATATTCCATAACATTCATATACCACAATTTACCCAACCATTCTCCAATTGATGGGCATCCATTCATTTTCCAGTTTCTAGCCACTACAAACAGGGCTTCCACAAACATTTTGGCACATATAGGTCCCTTTCCCTTCTTTAGTATCTCTTTGGGGTATAAGCCCAGTAGTAGCACTGCTGGATTAAAGGGTATGCACAGTTTGATAACTTTTTGAGCATAGTTCCAAATTGTTCTCCAGAATGGCTGGATGTATTCACAATTCCACCAACAATGTATCAGTGTCGATGGGTAATTCTCTTAAGCCTCTATCTTTCAGAAATGATGACCTGCATTGATAGAGGACATTTCCTCATTTGAAAGTTCCAATGAGAGTGAAATTCCAGGTCCAGTCTTTACCTTATTTATTTATAATACATTGTTTGAAAGGCAATGGTTCAGAGGTTTAAAAAAAGTACTTCAAATGAGACTTGAAAAACCTGGGTCCTAGTCCTGTTTTCTTCACCTGTTTCCAGCTCGGTAATCTTGAATCACTCAGTTCTGATCTTTTTTCTTCTTTTGTAAAACAGAGCCCATAGTATGTGCTCAGTCTTTTTCACATGTTAGTGAGAATTCATCAAGATAATTTATATGAGAGGCTTTTGAATGATTTTGAACTAAACAACGTGAGGTATTATTTTAGGGGGATGTTTGGCACCTGTGGTTTGAAGGCTTGCTGAGCTTTTTTCAGGTCTCCTTATGCACCAAGGCACCTACCTGGCACTTTAAGAAGCTGTAGCTGTGACTACACCGGGTGAATTGTCTTGTGCAATGTGCTAAGCCAGGTTGAGGGTAACCAATAAGCCAAAATTCCTTTGGTGAGTTAGCAAGGTGTTGAAGCATGTCTTGAAGCAATCCTGTGAAGATTTTCCCCAGCAGAATGAATGAATAAGAACAATTTGTTCTGGTGGCCAGGAAGGTTGCTGAAGTAGTGTTATGTATGATGTATTTAGCCTGTTCATACATCAAAGATGCCAAGGTCATCCCCTTCTTTTATCTTGCCACTGGACTTGGATGGCTCTGGAAGAGAGAGGGAAGCTTGATTTTATGTAACTCTCATTTAAATCCAATTCATGGGCAAGTCAAGACAGCACTCTCATGATGTCATTAGTCGTCTTCAAAAATAAAAGGATAAACCACATTATTATAGATTAAGGGATAAAAGCAAAGAGATAAAGTGATCCCCAAACTCCAAATAGTAATAGAAAATAGAGCCAAGATCTTAAACTTGATCAACCCTCTTGTCTTTTTTTTTTAAATGACCATATTTAAGGTTGAAACAGAAAGTCCTTAATACTGAGGTCATAACATAAACTGGACATATACATTAAGCCCTTTAACCCTTCCCTTTTCTGCCTCTGAGTAATAGATAATGAGACATAAGAAAGTGAAACTTAGGACTGGGATGAGATCTGCCCTTTAGAGCTATGTTTTGTACAAACTAGGTAGCTAGGTGGTATAATGGATATGCTGAGCTTGGAATCAGAAAGACTCATCTTCATGAGTTCAAATCCACCCTCAGACATTTACTAGCTGTGTGATCATGGGGAAGTCACTTCACTCTGTTTGCCTCACTTTCCTCATCTGTAAAAGAGCTGGAAAAGGAAATGGCAAACCATTCTAGTATCTTTGTCAAGAAAATTCAAACGGGGTTATGAAGAGTTGGACAGGACTGAAACAATTAAACAAGAACAAGTATGTAGTATGCAGTTGGTGCTAACTAAATTGATGTTGATTAATTAGCTCTTTAAGTAGTAGGAACAGAGCAGCTAGATGGTACAGTGGACAGAACATGGGCAAAGCACGAGTCTAAATGTGGCTTCAGATACTTCCTAGTTGTGTGATTCACTTAACTGCAATTGCCTCCCCCAAAAGTTGCATATTGAATTTATTATATATTTACAAGGAAAAGAGAATTGTACACTCCTTTTTCTCTTCTACTTATATAGGAATACTCATTTTGTTTGACATTAAGTTCAGAATGAATTTTTTTTTAATAAGGAAGTTGTACTAAATAATTTCTGAATTCTAACTTTAAATGCAAATATATTTAGTGTTTATCTTTATTGCTACTGTTGTTGTTTAGTTGTTCTCCAACTCATTTTGTACAGGATCACATAGAGCTGTAAGTATTTGAGACTGAATTGAACTCAGGTCTTCTGACTCCAGCCCAGTTCTATCCACTGTGATACCTAGCTATCTATAATTTCCACTAGACTCTTCAAATTTTATTTCCCCCCAAATTGCTGGGGTATCAAAAGCTGCCATGTTTACTACTGACTTGCCCTATCAAAACATGCTTTCTGGGAAGGATTTGAAGTTCATACATCTTAACATTTAAATTGATAATATCTTAAAGTGTTATTGTTGAGTCCTTGTGTGACCCCATTTTGGGTTTTTCTTGGCAAAGATGCTGGAGTGGTTGGCCATTTCCTTCTCCAGCTCATTTCCACAGAAAGGAAAACGAGGCAAATAGGGTTAAGTAATTTGTCCAGGGCCCCACTAGGGGCTAGGAAGTATTTGAAAACAGATTTGAACTCATTGAGATGTCTTCCCACTTCCAAGTCTAGTGCTCTATCCACTGTGCCAGCTTTAATTATTCCCAAAGATATATACTACATGACTCATTGCAACAAAACTTTAAAACTGAATTAGTGATGCTCCCTGTGGAATTTCACGCATCAATTAGAGAATCATGGATCATAGATTTAGAACTAGTAGGGATTTTAGAGGTCATCTAGCCCAGCTTCTCTTGTTTTACTGAGGAAGAAACCAAGACATAGAAAACTGGAATGATTTTTCCAATTACACAGATAGAAAGTACAGAGCTGAGATTTGAATCTGGATTCCAGATTCCTAATCTCACACATTTCCCATTATACCAGGTGAAATGTTACTTGGGACCAAGCAACCTGTCTAGATCCCCTGAAATCATACTATGACTGCTCTTTTGACTCTTTTTTTTTTAACCAAAACTTTGTATTTTAAATTTATATTACAAGACCCTAGAAAAAAAGTTCTTGTCAAAGATATAAAAACTTAGTAACAATGTGATCTGGACCTCAGTTTTCTCATTTGTCAGATGAGGGGGTTAGTCTGGATATTGTTTTGAGGTTCTTTCTAGCTTTAAATCTATGATCTTATGAGCCTAAAATGATAAAGTGAGATCAAAATAATTAAACACTGATGTGTAAGAACCAGGGAAGATCTTGATTTTTCCTTTATTTGTATTTTCTTGTTTTGAATGCACGTCAAAATTACCCATAACTGTCATTTATATTATCCTTTAAGGTTTATAAAGTGCTTTATGTATTCTTATCTCATTTGAACATGACAACAATTCTGTGAGGTAGGTGCTATAATTATCCTCATTTTACAAATTACAGAACCTAAGTGGAGACAGATAAGATGACTTGCCAGGATCACACAGCTACTAAGTATATGGGACAGGAATAGAACTCAGGTTTTCCTGGTTTCATGTACAATATTTTATCCACTGTCCTCTAGATGTCTTGAAATAATTTCATACAGTGTATGAAACTGAAAAGCATGTATGTATTTTCTGTCTCAAGATAAAATAATCTATGAATCTATGAGGAGAGTATGATTGACAGAATTGTATTGTAGAAAGAACTCTGCTTTGAAACCTACATTCAAATCCTGATTGTAATTTAATATCTTTGTAATCTTGGGCATGTTACCTTGTTTCTTGGTTTCCTTATCTGTAAAATGAGTGGATTGAATTAAGTGGTTGCTAAGATTCTTGTCAGCCCTAAATCTGTGATCGATCCTATCCTATTTTCTGCCAAGAAAATCCCAAATGGGATTGCGGAAAGTTGAACTTGAATGAAAAATGACTAACCAATGAACAGCAATCAGAATAGTCTGGACTAGCACTGGCTTGTTTAGTGGTTTGTTTAAATGTAGCTAGAAAAAGAATCTGTTTCTCAGTTCATTCCCTTGGATGAAGGCCAGTCAGGTGGCTTTGCCAGCTCAGTCCAAGTACGTCCCTCCAATGTCATGTGATGGGGGAATTAGGAAGCATTTTAAAGGAAGAGACTAGAATTAACTTCTTGACAGAAAAGCTGGGTCTTCGGGAATAGTGAAGCATTACAAAAATTATGTTAAGGACCTGAAACTAATAGGAATAGAAGTAAGTAGGAGTCTTTTTTAATGTTTTCTAATCTCATCTTTTAGAAAAGTAACAAGTAATTTACTACTTTCCTATTTGGATAGCAGAAATAAAAAATGATTGGGTTGCCTTATTCTGAGGAAAATAATTTCTTTTTTGGATTTCAGGATGTAGAAATTAAAGGATTTAAAAAATCTTATTCAGATTCAAAACTGTTTTGCATTTAATATAAGATAGAGCACAGCCTTTATTTTTTTCCTTTCCTTTTATTTTATCCCTCAATAGTATTTTATTTTTTCCCCAATTATATATAAACATAATTTTCAACATTCACTTTATAAGATTTTGAATTTCAAATTTGTTCTTCCTTTCCTGTCTTCCCTCTTCCCCAAATGGCAAACAATCTAATATAGTCATATTAAATATTAAATTATAGTCATTAAATATATTTTTATATTAGTCATATTGTGAAAGAAAAATAGGAACAAAAGGGAAAAACCACAAGAAAGAAAAAACAAATTTAAAAAAAGTGAAAATGGTGTGCTTCAATTTGCATTCACACTCCATGGTTCTTTCTCTGGATATGGCTAGCGTTTTCCATCATGAGTCTTTTTGAATTGTCATGGAGCATTGTGCTGAGAAGAGTTAAGTCTATCATCTAGAATTTAAACATGCATTAGTAAACTACATTTCATAGGAATAACAGTGGCTATAGGCTCAAGAGTAAATATTAGAAGAGTTCAAGAGTGGGATGGATGTTTGGAGAAGGTAGTAAATTTTTGCTCACTAGAGATGAGTGAAGATTGGACACCAATTTGTTGAATATGCTTACAGGGGATTCATATGCAGGTAAGAATTGGAAGATTTCTGAGATCCCTCCTAAGTCTTGTGTTTTATGAATTTTAAAGTCTTTTTAAAGAAAATCTAGATCTGTGATTTCATCCACATAAGAAACTTCCAAAGTTGTAAGGTCTTCTGGTGATGATGAACAATACCTGGACTCTAACTTTTCATTTTAGCTTGTTGCCTATGGCATTGATTTTTTTTTCATGGTCACCCATTTTATGTATCTATGTATGTGTGTGTGTGTGTGTGTGTATGTATGTATGTAGTATGAGAGAGAAAGAGAGGTAGAAGGAACAGAAAGAGGGATAGAAGGTTGGAGAGAAAAAAAGTAGATAGACATAGAGATGGATGTGCTGGTAATTGTTTGACAGCTGGCTTTAGGCAAAAAATATTTGCAAAACATAACCTGGGGGCAGCATAACACTGATGTACAGTGGAGAGAACACTGACCTTAAGTCAGGAGGATCTGATTTCAAATCTAGACTGAGACACTTTCAAGCTATGTGACTCTGGGCAATTAATGCTACTTCCAAAAAAACCCTTAATCTGCATCATTAACATTTTCTCCACTGCTTTCTTAAATCTAGATGATAAACAAAATAATGTTACTTTTGTTAGCATAAGTAAAAGGCAGGACTTCAACCCAGACCTTCATGCTTCCATGCTTCCAATGCTGGCTTCTATTTACCATACCAACTGCTATATGTCTCTATAAACAATCATGACAGAAATGTCAGCACTGAAAACTACTTTGTATTTTTTATCTCAAAAGAATTCAGGAATAAATGAATCACTTAATAAATGGAAAGAAGAATCACTAGGAATAAATTTGTTTACCTTTAATAGATAGGTCTGCCATATAAATTCAAAGGTAGATGAGGGAGCTGGCAATATTAGTGGTTTATGGTGCTTTATAGCATTATTTATTCATTCATTTTTTATTATTGCTAATTTTTGTTTTCTTTAAAAATATTTAATTTCATTAAATATTTCCTACTCACATGTAAAATTTTTAAGCATTCATTTGAAAAACATATTTTCTTTCCCAATTATATGTTAAAACATTTTAAAGGACTTTTAAAAAAAGTTTTGAGCTCCAAATTCTCTCTCTCCATCCCTGAGAAGGTAAGCAAAGATATAGGTTACATTTGTTTAACATTCATTTAAGAAAAATTGAATTCCAGAATCTTCCTCAATTTCTTGTCCTTTCCCCACCTGTTGAGAAGGTAAGCAACGTGGTATCAAGTATACATGCGAAATCATGAAAAATGTATTTTTGTATTAGCTATGTTGTAAAAGAAAACATACCCACAAAAACAAGAAAAATAATGTTTTTTAAAAAGTATGCTTCAGCAATGATATGAACCAAATCAGTTCCAATGGAGCAGTAATGAATTGAACCAGCTACACCCAGCGAAAGAATTCTAGGAGATGACTAAGAACTATTACATAGAATTCCCAATCCCTATATTTTTGTCTGCATGTATTTTTGATTTCCTTCACAGGTTAATTGTACACTATTTCAGAGTCTGATTCTTTTTGTACAGAAAAATAAATGTTTGGACATGTATACTTATTTTGTATTTAATTTATACTTTAACATATTTAACATGTATTGGTTAACCTGCCATCTGCGGGAGGGGGTGGGGGGAAGGAAGGGAAAAATTGGAACAAAAGGTTTGGCAATTGTCAATGCTATAAAATTACCCATGGATATAACTTGTAAATAAAAAGCTATAATAAAAAAAAGTATGCTTCAATCTTCACTGATAGGTTATCAGGTCTCTATCTGGATGTGGATAGTATTATAAAGTGTAGATTCTTCAAAAATTTTCTCCATCATTGTCTTGATCAGAGTAGCTAAATCTTTCACAGTTGATTACAATATTGCTGTTACTGTGTACAGTATTCTTTTGTTTCTGCTCACTTTGCATAAGTTCATAATGGTATTCTTAGATTTTTTTGAAAACATCTTGCTCATCATTTTTATGGCACAATATTGTAATCATATACCACAGCTTATTCAGCCATACCCCAATTGACGAACATCTCAATTTCCAATTCTTTGCCACCACAAAAAGAGCTACTATAAATCTTTTTTTGTACAATAGATTCCTCTCTCCCCACCCCACCCCCCTTTTTTGATCTCTTTGGGATATACTACTAGGATATACTACTACTTCTTAGGAGTAGTGCTTCTAGGACAAAAAGCTTGCAGTTTTATAGTTCTTTGGACTCCATTCTCTGGAGTGTTTGGACTAGTTCACAACTCTACCAACAGTGCATTAGTGTCCCAATTTTTCCACATCTCATTACATTAATTTTCCAAATAATTCTTCCTTGTTAGTGTGAGCTTTTCCTTCTGGAAAAGGTTAATAGAGTAGAAAAAAGTTCACCTAGCTAAGAAAATCAGACAGCTAACATGTTGGCTGTATCTGACAGGATTTATATATTTTCATATTCATAATGTCCCATTTCTGCAAATAAGGGATTCAAAGTGAAAAAAATTATGACTCTTCTTTTGGGTAATTATAATTACTAAGCATCCATTTTAATTGTTGTTCTTATAATCACTGTACATTGTTTTCTCAGGGAATTTATTGGTACATTTCTTATTTTTGCTGACTCCAAGACAGAAATTGATCTTTTGTATGGTTGGAGTTCACGAGTATTTTTGTGCCTTTGCCCATCAGTCCTGGCCAATGTCAGGAATGCATCTTGGTTCTAATGTTAGGTATTAATTTTTTTCTATTATTATTATTATTATTATTATTATTACCATTAAATACTGTTAGTCTGCCTTGTTGCTTCTTGTAATTTGTGGGGAAGGTTTTGCATAATTGAGTCATTAGATTCTGAATTATGGTCCCTGCTTCTATGGGTTAGATGTTCTAGTTTCTAGGAGGAGTACATAAACTTGATTTGCAGTAGTTGTCAGGAAGTTATTTGAAGCTTGGAACAATTTTCCCATAAATTATTTGTTTCTTTAAAAACTTGTTTATCTTTTAAAAGCCTCTTGGCAATATCTCAGGCTAAACTGATCTTGAAGAGTTTTGTGTCTCTAGTTGCCTATAAACCAAACTGCCAAGTGTTGAAATAAGGCAGAGGCTAGACTTAGCTGAATCAGAGAAATCTATGGTTATCCTGCAGCTGCTCACTCAAACAGAAAAATCATAGGTCATCAGAGCAAGAAACTATTTTAGAGAGCATCTAGTCCAGGCCTCCCATTTTACAGATGAAGGAAGAAACTGAGGTTCAGGGAGGTTGTGACTTATTTAAGTCTACATAAATCTGGGGACTTTTCTTTTATACTCAGTTAAATAATCAGTTTCTATTCCTCAGGGTTAAAATCAGGCCTCCAGGATTGGAGAAAAATTGTTTCCCCTAACCACAAAGTAGAGATTATTGCAGTCATCCCCCCACATGGAAGATTTAATTCAACAAACATTTATTAAGTTCCTATTATTTTTTTGAAATACTGGGAATACAAAGATAAGTGGTATGATTAGTGTTGGAAGGGACTCTGGAAGTCATCTAGTTCAATGTTATCACCCTTCTAATTTTTAGAGAAGGAATTTGAGGCCCAGGGAAGTCAAGTAATTTGTCCTAGATGCAGGTACAGGGGTCAGGAAGACTGAGTTCAATCTCACTTTAGATATTTGCCAGCTGTGTGACACTGGGCAAATCACTTACCCTCTGCTTGCTTCAGTTTTCTTATCTGTAAAATGGAGATTATAATAATAGCATTTACCTCTCAGAATTATTGTGAAGATCACATGTGATATTTGTAAAACTTTTAGCAGAATTACCTATCTCATAGTAGGTTCTATACAAATGCTTAGTCTCTTTCCTTCCCCCTGGTCCCAGGGCACAGAAGTAACAAGCAACAGGCCTGGATTTTGAATGCAGGATCTAAGATCCTAAATAGATTACATTACTTTATCAAGCAAATCCCTATTTAATTGTCCTTAAGGAGATAATTAAGCAACTTAATTTTTTTTATTTATTTTTTTATTGTTTAGATATTTTTTTAATTATAACTTTTTGTTGACAGAACATATGCATGGGTAATTTTTTACAACATTATCCTTTACCCTTACTTCTGTTCCGACTTTTCCTTTCCCTTCCCCCACCCCCACCCCCTAGATGACAGGCAGTCTTATACATGTTAAATATGTTATAGTATATTCTAGATACAATATATGTGTGCAGAACTGAACAGTTCTCTTGTTGCACAAGAAGAATTGGATTCAGAAGGTAAAAATAACCTGGGAAGAAAAACAAAAATGTAACAGTTCACACCCATTTTCCAGTGTTCTTTCTTTGGGTATAGCTGATTCTGTCCATCATTGATCAATTGGAACTGAATTAGATCTTCTCTTTGTCGAAGATATCCACTTCCATCAGAATACATCCTCATACTGTATTGTCGTTGAAGTGTATAATGATCTCTTGGTTCTAAGCAACCTAATTTCAAGAAGAAGATAATACTAAGAACTAGGGGGAATCCAGAAAAGCTTTTTTTTTTCCCTTTCTTTTTTGGAGGCAATCTAGGTTAAGTGCCTAGAATCACACAGCGAGTATTTGAGGTCAAATTTGAATTCAGGGGTATGAATCTAACTAACTCAAGGCCTAGGACTTTATCCACTGCCCCCACTTTATCCACTGCCTTAGTCCAATAGTTCTGACCTATTTTATTTATTTAGTTTGGTGAGGCAATTAAGGTGAAGTAACTTGCCCCTTTCACATAACTAGTAAGAGTTAATGAGGCTGCATTTGAACTCCAGTCCTCTTAATTCCAGGGCCTATGCTCTATCCACTGTGCCATCTAACTGTCCCCACAGCATACTCAATGTAGAAATTGCTTACTGAACTAGTTTCAATAAAATCTTTTTCTTTAGAATATATTGACTTTGTATGTAAAGTATATTTTTACAATCCCAAGTCTAGATCAGTTTTATTGACATTTTAGTCTTGCTCTAAGTGTGGATAGCTACTTGCAAATATGCATCTGGTGATTTGATTAGCAAAGATTTTCTCTCACAAATTGGACTATGGATTTAGAATAAAGTATTTGATTCCTGGAAGATCAATTTGATTCACTGTTACTTTTTGTTTCCTTTTATTCAACTCTCCTAAGCAGTCTGAGAAAAGAAACTCTCTACAATTTCTGTAGGTGTTTTCGCAAATTGAATTTAAGGGGCAGAAGGCAGAGATATAAAAGGAGAAGTGGAAACAGTGTCAAATTTATATTCTTAGACTCAAAGATCATTGCAGACAGCATTTGCAGTCATAAAATTCAAAGATGCTTGCTCCTTGGAAGTAAAACTATTCCAGATCTGGACGCATGTTAAATATACATGATGTTGTTGACAAAGATCCATACAACCAAAGCTATGGTTTTTCCACTCAATGAGTTGGGCTACAAGGAAAATCGAACACTGTAGAATTTATGCTTTTGAATTGTGGTTCAGAAGACTTTTGAGAGTTCTTTGGACTGTAAGGAGATAAAAATCAGACAATACTTAAAGAAATTAATTCAGATTACTTGTTGGAAGAACATATACCAAAGTTGAAGCTTAAATACCTTGGCCACATAATGTAAAGACAGTACCCTTTGGAAAGATTAATGTGGGGAAAGATTCACTGCAAAAAGAAAAGGGTGTGGAAGAGGATGATATGGATAGATAATATCAAAGAAGCCATGAATATGAACTTGGACAGACTTCAAGAGATGGAAAGGCCTGCTGTGGTTCATGGAGTCATGGAAAGTTGAAAATGGGTAAAGGAATGAATAGTACCTATGTACCAGGTACTGTGCTCAGTCCTGGGGATACCGAGCGGGATGGTCATTGCTCTCAAGTTTACATTCTAATGTGGAAAGATAATTCATAAAGTGAAGCTGGAAGGGAAGAGGGTGATATGGAGCTAGTGGCTTTGGAAAGGGGTCTTGGTTCTTGGTAATATCAAGTGACAGCCCACCCAACGGAGCCCAGCATAGAGTCTGGCACAGACTCTTAAGTTTCTTTGGGGAAAAGATGGTGTAGAATGAGGGAAGGCAGGAATACAAATGAGAAAAAGTGAGTTAATGGTGTACTTGTATATGATCCAAAGGTTACTCATGGAAGACATTAAGGACTGAGAATAGTATAAGAGTATTCACTGAAAACTGTGGACACTGACTTGAGTTTTTTTTTTTTTTTTGTCGAGGCAATTGGGGTTAAGTGACTTGCCCAGGGTCAGCCAGGAAGTATAAGTATCTGAAGCCAAATTCAAACTCAGGTCTTCCTAACTTCAGGGCTGGTGTTCTATCCTCTGCACCACCTAATGGCGCCATGAGTTATCTAAGTCTTGAAGATAGACAGGTAATGTAATAGATAGAGAGTTGGACCTTGAGCCAGGAAGACAGCTTGGACACTTAATGTGTAAACCTGGGCAAGCCACTTAAACTCTGTTTGCTTCATTTTCTCATCTGTAAAATATTACCAGGGGGATAATATAGTACACTATCTTAGAGGGTTTTCATGATGATCAAATCAGATGATATTTATAAAGCATTTTGTAAACTCATCTATTATGATTATCAAGTTCCCAGCTCAGACTTTGTGACTTTTGTGTATTATTTAAGGAAAATATTATATATGGGAGTTACTTATTATTTATAATGCTATCTTTTCCCTCCTTCTTCTCTCTTACAGATCGACCAAGACCAAGGATGACTCCCCTGGTCATGGTGGTATCCTGCCGCCCAATAAGATTTCTGGGCTCTTTCCTCCAGCAGGGAACTCAGCAGGCTAGCAAATTTCAACTGCACACAGGAACTCCCTGTGCTGCCAAGGACTACTATGAGTTCCTGGTACTGGGTGGGGGAAGTGGTGGTATCACCATGAGCTCCCGAATAAAGAAAAAAGTGGGGGCTGGAAAAGTAGCCATTGTTGAGCCTAGTGAGGTAAGTTGGAATTAGAATCCTAGGGGTGTGTGTGTGTGTGTGTGTGTGTGTTGGGGTAGTGGTACTGTAAAACAATGGTTTTTGAACTTTTTTATTCTTGAACCCCATTAGTAAAATATTCTTTAAAAATTGGAATGGGGAGAGACTTGAGACAGGGAGACAGATACAAAGGAAACTTTAATAAGTCAGAGAAGAGATGAAGAGAGCTTACAACTAGAGTGGGTGGCTGTGGTAGTAGTAAGAAGGGAACAGATGTGAGATATGTCAGGGAAGAAGCAATAAAATCTGCAAATTAGTTGGATAATAATAGTTAAAACAATCTTAAGTAGCATTTAATTTTGTTTAATATTTTGTTAATATTGTTAAGTAGTTAACAATATTAAGTACCACTTAATATGTGCCATTCATTGTGCCAAGCATTTCACAAATATTATCTCACTTGATGCTCACCTAGGATTTAGGTGTATTCTTATCATTCACATTTTATGGATGGGGAAACTGAGGCTAATAGAAGTTAAATGATTTGCTTAAGGTCCTACAGCTTGTGTCTGAGGCTATATCAGCACCTAGCCGTTTGTTATGTGGGTGAAGGAGGAATCAAAATTTACACTGAGGTTGTGAGCCTGAGTAACTGAAAAGTATCCTCAACAATGATAGGGAAATTAGGAAGATGTAATGAAATCTGTATTCAACCTATCCATGTTGCTGTTTATTCATTTTTTGATTATGTCTGACTTTTTGTGCCCCCTTTTAGAGTCTTCTTGGCAAAGATACTGGAGTAGTTTGCTATTTTCTTCTCCAGCTTACTTTAATTTTGGGGAAACAGAGGCAAACAGGGTTAACTGATTTGCTTAAGGTTATCCAGCTCTAAGTGTTTGAGGCAAGATTTGAATTCAGAAAGATGAGTCTTCCTCACACTTTACTTTGTGCCACCTAGTTGCTTTCCCCGACTTCTTCATGCCTGAACTTGAGTATGTCTGGCTCAGTCTCTGATAGTTCTGCAAAAAGAGTCTTAAGATGAAGTATCTGAAAGAGCCAAGAACAGGTGGATACTTAATAATCTGTATCATGAAGGGGATACACTTGATATTTCCTTACAGTTCTAGATCTGAGATCTGAAGGGGAAGAATATGGAAAAGTTTAGATGGATGTAATAGTGATTTTTGGATTCAAGGGGGAGGGGTGCTACCTCTTTTCATGCTGCCATAGAATTAAGAAATTTTATATTGATATCAGGCAACTAGATAGCATTATCAATAAAATACTGGACTTGGAGACAGAAAGACTTACTGGCTGTGTGACCCTGGGCAAGTTATTTAACTCTTTTTGCTTCAATTTCCCCAAATGTAAAATGATCTAGAGAAGGAAATGGCAAATTACGCCAGTATCTTTTCCAAGAAAACTACAGATGGGGTTATGAAGAGTTGAACAAGACCAAAATAACTGAACAGCCATATGAGGATAATAATAACACTAACTTTATAGCGTTGTGAGGAGAATCAAGTGAAATAATTTATAAGGAGATTTTCAAACATAAAAGTGCTATATGAGTGCTATAATACTATTATTATATAAAAACAAAGGTTATTTGAGAGCTGTGGCTCTCTCACAGTACAAGTTTCAGACCAGCAGTTGGACAGCTCCTTCACAACATTATGAAAGTAAATGGACCCCAGCCCCTTTCTCTACCTTGTCTCCTAGCACCTACCTCCAAGTATTATTGTCAACATCAAATAAGATATTTGTAAAGCATTCAGCACAATGTCTGACATTTAGTAGGTACTTAATGAATGCTTATTTCTTTCCTTCCTTTCCCATCACCAGCTGCATACCTAGCAACCAGGGCTTTGCTTTAGGATACTGGAATGTATAAAGAACTGATTTTATCACTTATTTAGCAAATATAATTAGTTAAAAATAGGAAATTGCAAATGTCATGTTTTCTTTTTCTAATTGTTTCACCCAAAATGAATTTTACCTTGCTTCAGATATACAACTTCCTGTGGCAGTGACTTTCCTGTAAGTGACTGTTGCAGAATCCTGGGCTCTCCTATTTGCTTTTCCAACCCCCATGTCACTTGAGGGTGGCATCTTTTGTTGCTTTTCCTGGTTTCCATTTTATACCACTTGCCCTAGGCACAAAAATCATTATATCAGGCACATCTCAATTATAAGAAAATTATAGCATAATTTTCATTAAGCATAAGAAAATTATTCAGACATCTTTTTTTCAAATAAAAATTCTGAACTTAAAATACCAAATAAAAGAGCATTTCCTATATATTTGCATACACATATATTTAAATATATTTGTACATATGTATGTGTATGTGCATGTGTTAGAGCAGAATGAAACTGGGAATTCAGAAACTTTTAAAGTAGTATATAAAAATAGAGATTAAAGAATCCTATGCACCTATGAATATTTCAATCAGAAATAAATCATATGAGAATATAGACCTGGATTGATATGATTTTTTTAGTGGCTAGGGGTTGTACATATGGATAACTTTATTGTTGTTGTTGTTTTTTAAAGTAATTCTTTCTTCTCTCTAGGGAAAAGTAGTTTGAGTACAGTTTTAGTAAAGAAGATAGTGTAATAATAATAATAATAATAACATTTACTTAATGCTTTATTTATGTGATCGCATTACTAACTATTAATATTACATATCATTTTAAAGCTTACAAAGTACACTACATAGGTTATCTCATTTCATTCTTACATCAACCTGTGAAGCAGGTGAGGAACCTGAGGTTGAGAGACATAAATTAATTCCTCCAGGGACATACAGCTAAGTAAATTTCAGAGGCAGGTTTTAAATTCACTTTTCCTTAGCTCTTATTTTCAGAGCTTGGTCTACTACATGTAGCCTGTCTCAAAGAGAAAAAGAAGGAGTGAAATAAATAAATAAATTATAAATGAAAATCAATACAGTTATTAATGCATGTTAAGAATTTCCAAGAATTTCAGTGAAATGTCCCTAATTAAACTTTTTTAGGGGGTGCTGGGTCCAATTTTTTTCTTTTACTTCTGAATGGCAGGAACTACTATGTGGAAAATTGGGGGAAAAGATAAGGGGGTGAATTGAAGATAAGAACAAAATTTCCCAACCTTATCTCTGTTTTGACTGAATAAGGAAGGTGAAGTGACTAGGAAATAAATATTCCTTGTCAGGATATTTTCCTGAAATCAAATTGTGTCTTTAGAATTCACTGATTGGTAGTTACCTGTCATATAATAAGAATGTAAGAAATTTTCTTATATTTTCCTTTAGATAGGTTTTCATTTTTCCTCTTTTAAACAGAATGACCATGGAACATCTATGGCAGCAATGTTGTAGGCTCCCTTTTTGACCTTCACTCTGAGACCAGAAATTTGAATGGTGCATTGATTGGAGAAAGCAATGGGACTTCAGGGATTAGCTTTGATAGTTGACTATAAAACATCAGGGAATCTTCAAGGAACTTATTAAACTATAAACTACGTGAGCAGGATCTATGATTTTTATCTAAAGTTTGTATTTTCCTAGAACGGCATTCTGCATATACATAGTATCTGATGTTTGAATCCCATTGAGGCTCAGAATAGCCAGAAACCCAAATCTTCTGATACTTGGCTCCTAGTCAACCTTTAATTTCTTGGTTCTCTTGCCTCTGTTCCTGTTGTTGGTGAACCATTGTTTATACAAAAGTGATCTAGAAATAAGAAACCCATTGCTTTTCATGGTGGCAGCAGATTGATCAATTCCACAGCCACTGCTTATATCCACTATTAGCCATAATGATCCTAGGAAACAATTACAAAGTACTTTAGGGACTATTGGCTCTCAGGCTAAGATAGCTTTTTATATATTGGGAGGGTTGGGGAACTTTTCAACAATTTTCTGTTGTCAGGAGCTAAGCATTTGAATATTTAGAATAGTTTTGGATCTATGAAAATGTCCTGGGATGTATATTAGCAAGAAAAAGTCTCCAGGGAGTTCATAGCTACCCCATGGGATTATTTATTATCCTTGACTAGTTCTAACTTAGCCCATGAGATCTGAAAGTCTAAAGAATCCTGATTTGGACTAGTTTTCTTGGGATCTTTTCCTCCATTCTTAAAGGGAGTTGTTCCTTATAACAACTCTGTAAAAAGATAGAATTTTCACAGGCACTGTAATAGTTAGCATATAGAGGAACCTTATATGACTTTAAGAAAGCCATGAAGATCTGAATTCTTGGAACCTTCTTGAAATGAACAAGTTACTTTTAACTCTCTGAGCCTCAGTTTCCTCATCTGTAAAATGTAAGGTTGGATTAGATGATCTCTAATTCCTTCTAATTCTAAACCATACTAATAGATTGAAATTCCCAAAGTGTGCATTAAATTCGGTAGTTTCATCCTTTATCTGGATGCCTGCCTATTTTCCAGCTCAGTTTTTATTCAGAGTATTTTCCCTTAATTGCTTTTCAGATTTATCCATCCAATGATTTTAGACTGATGGACAATGAAGGTCTCTAGTAATATACATCTATTAAAATGCTTACACCTGCCTTATATACAATGTGTAGTTTATAAACCTTATGTTTATATGTAATATAGTATAGTATGGAAAGATAAAAAGCCTGGGTCTAAATTCACACTCTCTGGTTCATTTGGGAAAAATAATTAATTAATCTCTTAGTGGATCAGATAACTTTGGAAGATTATTAGGTTTGGATGCACATTGGTAGATGCAGTTTCTTCATTAAAGTTTCCTGCAACAATAAAATCACAAGTCTGTCCCTCTCTTTCAAAGGCATTATATAAATGTATTGTCTTATATTATTAATTATTATTATTAATATAGTTTGACATTGTAATGAAAGAGTAATGAAGAGAGAGAAAGAGAAAGAGAGAGAGGATACAGACACACACAGAGAGACAGAGAGGAGAGGGCGAGAAGAAAAGAGAAAGAGTGAAAAGAGTTGAGAAAGGGGCAGAAGAGGGAAAGAGAAAGGGGAAAGGAAAAGGGGTCATATAAAGTAGCAGTATGATACACTATATAGAAAGGTGACCTCAAGATCAGGAAGACCTGAGTTCAAATCTCACCCCTGACAGATTGCCTTTGTGACCCAGGGCTGGTCTCTTAAGCTGTGAGGGCTCCATGTAATTCTTTAAAACTGTATATTTTTGAGAAGGTGCTGACCTGTATTGGTAGGGAAGTCTCCCCATTTTAGAGTTTCCCCTTACTAATGAATTCCCAGTCCTTGTCCCTGTAAGTACTAAATGAGCTTTCAGCCAGATATCATTCATATTCACTGAAATGAGTTTTGTTATTAGGGGATCTGGTAGATAAAATCCAATTCTTATTCCCAATAATGGCATGGAGGTGACCAAATTCTTCCAGACTATGCTAGCATAATGTAAACTCTGGTGAGAGCCATCAGGCTAGAAAAAAATCATAATTCTATAGGAAGTTAGAATTGAAAGGGACCTTAAAAGAGAGACAGGCAGTATAGGGTAGAGGAAAGAGTTCAGAGACAGGAGACCTAGATTTGATAGGAAGCTCTGCTACCTGCAGCATGTATGATCTTGTCCCTTGCTCTTTTTGGGGAGTCTCAGATACATCATGTGTTTTTAAAAAGGGGTGGCTAATTTTTAGGTATCCCTGCCTATCTCTTTGATAGGTGACTATCAATGAATGAATCATAGGACTTAGAATGGTTTAAATCATATTACTTAGAGATCATCAAGAATGACCTCAGAGTTTTGCTGATAAGGTCACACAGCTAGCAAATAACAGAATCAGTACATGAATTTATTACCCTTACTTCCAAGGCCAAAGCCCTTTCACCTTACCAGATTGTTCTAGTGATGGGATGATTTCTAAGAACAATCCTAGCCAAATGTGAAAAAGGCTCTTCACCAGAAAGTTAATCACCATGGATTGGGTATTTTGGGGATCACAACAGCTATGAAGTCATCGGCTAAGTGATAGAAGATCTGAGATCCACAGAGAAGAGAATATCCATCTTGATGAAATCAGAGGTCTTGAAATATTACTGTATCAGGGAGTTTCTGTTGTAATTCTGTGGTTGGGAATATAGTTGTCTTTCAGGAAGCAATATCTAGGGGGTCCTATGGGCCTAATTTTCAGGAACTTTTCCTTGTGATCCATTTAAAAGATCAGTAATTAGTGCAAGGAGTTATCTTTTCTTCTACCCCTCTGGAACATACCTATTGAGAGGAATTCTTATATTATTTTGTTTTTTAGAAACATTTTTACCAGCCTATATGGACACTGGTGGGTGCTGGTGCCAAAAAGCTGTCATCATCCAGCCGTTCCATGGAAAAAGTTATTCCATCAGGAGTAGAATGGATCAAATCAAGAGTGAGAGAACTGGATCCAGACAAGAACCGCATCCGCATCGATGAAGGCAAAGAGGTAACTTATCCTTTCAAGGTCTTTCTGTCTCACTTGTTTTTCCCAGGATAATCTTCCTTTCATAGGTTAATACTGCCCTGCTTAATAACCTGAAATGACTCCCTATTGCCTATTAGATAACATTTAGACTTTTTTGTCTAGTATAATCCTACTTTTCCAGGCTCAGATCATATTATTCCCCTTTATGCACTCTATATCTTTTTTTTTTTTTTTTAATTTAATAGCCTTTTATTTACAGGATATATACATGGGTAACTTTACAGCATTAACAATTGCCAAACCTCTTGTTCCAATTTTTCACCTCTTACCCCCCCCCACCCCCTCCCCTAAATGGCAGGATGACTAGTAGATGTTAAATATATTAAAATATAACTTAGATACACAATAAGTATACATGACCAAAACATTATTTTGCTGTACAAAAAGAATCAGACTCTGAATTATTGTACAATTAGCTTGATGCACTCTATATCTTAACCAAGTTTAGGATACTCTATCTTCCAAATGTTCCCATACTCTTCCAGTCTCCACACCTTTGCTTACATGGTTTCCTATGCTTGGAAGATGTTTCTTTTCCCTCTTTGCCATTGAATTTTACTAGTTCTTTAAAAGTCCAGTTCATATGTCATTTCCTCCAGGAAGCTTTTCATATTTTCCTGTCAAGAATGACATCCCCCTTGAACCTCACTTTGGTTCTTAAAATGCATTTATCATGTAATCTTGCCTATTGGTTATCTCCTACACTCCTAAAAGCAAGTTGTTTCTGATGGATTGCTCTTAATAAGCTTCCATTTTCAAACTGAAACTACTTTAATCTCAATCACTTTAGAAAATAATGGTTCTGTTTCTGTCAACCACTCTGGGTCAATATAAAATTAGCATTCCCCAAAATCCACCTTTCCACCAAAATAGTTAAAATGAATTTTTTTGTTCCCAACAGAAAAGGGATACAAATGCAATGTATATTTTTATGGTAGGATAATGTAACTCATCACCCAATGATTATTAAAGAGCTGATAACTTGTTACTTAATTCAACTTCCAAGCCAGTAGGATTCTCCAACTATGATGGCCCAGCTCAGAGGTTACCTATATACCTATATACCTATATTCTCTCTCTCTCTCTTTCTCTCTCTCTCTCTCTCTCTCTCTCTCTCTCTTTCCTTTCCTCCCTCCCTCCCCTCTCTTTCTCTTTCTGCACACATGCACACACGCATCCCTATCCATTTCTTCCTTCCTTCCTTCCTTTTTTCTTTCCTTCCTTCCTTTTTTCCTTCCTTCCTTCCTTCCTTCCATCTATTCATCTTAGCATTCTGCAGAAGGCTATTTGTTCCTGAAACAATGTAACCCAATTCCATGAGTGCTGTCTGGTCTATTTTGTACCAAAGTTCTACTGTCTGAAATAACATTCTTTTTGTGTTATAGATTGCTTATAAATATCTCATCATTGCTCTTGGAATCAAGCTGGAATTTGAAAAGGTACGTCTTAAATGATTTTTCTGTTACAGAGATTCATTTATGACTATTAAGTCTAGATAGTATCTTTATGAAAGTTGATAATCTGAGAAATCTAAAATGAATATCCCTTCAGCTGTAATTGATAATCCAAATTTTTTCCACCCAGTTAAAATGTTAGATAAACATTTTGCCTATAGGTAAAAGTATCTTGTATATGAATAGAGGTTCAGATTTTCAACTGAAGTAAAGATTCGATAATTATGGAGAAACTACTTAAATGAAGATCTCTTCAGGAATAGCTGTGCAAATAATTTGCAAACAACTCACTATGGACCCTTAAACGCAGGATGAGTAATCACACCAATGCATTTTAAGTTATCTTTGGTTCTGTGTTATAAGGTATTGATATAATCTAAATGGATTCCCTAGTTCCTTTCTAACCTGAAGTTGGCCTAGATTCCAGGATTATAGAATCTTACTTCAGATAGCTTAAAGAAATTGTTGGGAATTACTGTGTCTAAATAATTGAAACATACTTCTCATGTAGATTACTGATAATGAATGGGTTATTAACAGTAAAACCAATGACTTCTTAATTTCTTTGAGAATGTCATAGATGTTATCTCAAGACAGTATTATCTATAAACTTAACATGATTCCATTTTTGCCATAACTAGGCATCTAGTTCAAGGTCAACCCTGAATCAGTGATTAAGTCTCTGAATATTAGAATAATGCTCATCTGAAACAAGTGAAGGAGATAAATTTTCAAGTGCAAATTTATGTTCCTGGAATGAATAAAGATCATTTCTGTGATGAGTTATTGAAGATGAGTTTATGATTGAACACTCTATGTAAAGCAAACTTCCTTAAAAATAGCTGTTGGAGAATGGTGTTGGATTTGACTTCTTCAAGACAGTTTTCTTCAAAACTTAATTGTTGGTTTTTGCCATAAGACAGGCATTTTTTCAAGGCTTCCAACCTTGCTTAGGGAAATCAGTGATTTAATCCTAAAAATGAGGCATCAATCTACCTGCCATCTTTGGAAACAAGATGAAAAGGAAGATAAATTCTTCAAAGATAGGGCAAATCAATTACATTTTTATTTATGTCTGACTAAACATTCAGGATGAGGTTATTGACCTGAGTATATGAGTTGAACCTCTCTATTTGTTGTACAGTGTACAAAGAGGTGCATATTTTAGTTCATATTTATTTATTTTTTTATTTAATAGCCTTTTATTTACAGGATATATACATGGGTAACTTTACAGCATTAACAATTGCCAAACCTCTTGTTCCAATTTTTCACCTCTTACCCCCCCACCCCCTCCCCTAGATGGCAGGATGACCAGTAGATGTTAAATACATTAAAATATAAATTAGATACACAATAAGTATACATGACCAAAACGTTATTTTGCTGTATAAAAAGAATCAGACTCTGAAATATTGTACAATTAGCTTGTGAAGGAAATCAAAAATGCAGGTGTACATAAATATAGGGATTGGGAATTCAATGTAATGGTTTTTAGTCATCTCCCAGAGTTCTTTTTCTGGGTATAGCTAGTTCAGTTCATTACTGCTCCATTAGAAATGATTTGGTTGATCTCGTTGCTGAGGATGGCCAGGTCCATCAGAACTGGTCATCATATAGTATTGTTGTTGAAGTATATAATGATCTCCTGGTCCTGCTCATTTCACTCAGCATCAGTTCGTGTAAGTCTCTCCAGGCCTTTCTGAAATCATCCTGTTGGTCATTTCTTACAGAACAGTAATATTCCATAATATTCATATACCACAATTTATTCAGCCATTCTCCAACTGATGGACATCCATTCAGTTTCCAGTTTTTAGCCACTACAAAAAGGGCTGCCACAAACATTCGTGCACATACAGGTCCCTTTCCCTTCTTTATAATCTCTTTGGGATATAATCCCAGTAGTAACACTGCTGGATCAAAGGGTATGCACAGTTTGATATTAGTTCATATTTATTAAGAATTTTTAAAAATAAGAAAAAGGAACCACACATACGTGTATACACACATTCATATGTATCAAACACACATATATATATATATACACATAAATACATATACATATATACACACACATATATTTAGAATTTCTAAAATTGGACTTGATACATTTCTAGAGAAAACTGAAGATTTGTGTATAGTTGAAAATAGTTTTCTCTAGAATGAAGTGAGCCCAAAGAGAACAATTTATACAATAAGAACAATATTTTAAAGATAAACAACTTAAAAAGATTTAACAACTCTGATGGGTGTCATGATAAACCAGTCTAGTGAACTGAAGTTAAATACACTGCTGCTCTCTTTCCAATGATGTGATGAATTTAAGAGCTGCAGAGAGAGGCATATATTTTCATGCACGGTCAATGTGAGAATTTATTTTTCTGGGCTTTATATGTTTGTAGTGAGGTATATTTTTTGTTGGCTTAATGGATAGGGCATTGTTATAAATGTACATTAGAATTAATTAATTAGAAAGATGTTTGCTACATAGAATAGAAATATTAGTAGCCATCTTACTGCTTGGTAAGTTGACTAACCATCAGTTTGTAATCACTAACATTTTCTTCTTCTAACTAAAGAGAAGAGAGATCATGGATACATCCAAACCATTATCTTACTGATTTATATTATGGTTTGGCAATGAAATTTGACAGTATAATTACTGTGACCCTGAGTGCTTAATGGACTGCTGCCTAGTGGGTTCTAAACTGTCACTAACAAGAGAACCAATATATCATAAATTGCCAAACAAGTCTTCTAAAGAATTTAGTATCAAGTTCTTACAGGATACCAATAAAAAACCTCTTGTCAAATTTCAAATGTTGGGAAGACTTCAAGTACAGTTCTGGCAATGATTGTTTGCTTATGAAGATGAACCTAGAAGCATATTGATTCTCTTTGCTAGTAGGCTAGCTCCTTGGCTGTAGCAATATGTGGGACAAAGAAAAATGTGAGGTAGCTTTTGTCCTGTATGATTCCTTCCTGTTTCTTTGGTGATGGAAGAGTGGCAAAAAAAGCAAGCAGAATACTGGTATTGAGATTCTCACAGATTTTAGGCTGTCTATAACCATTAATTTAATTGTTGGTACTCTAAGTGTTTTGATATTTCTCCAAATACCCCTAAGTGGATATCTCATTGAAGGAATTGAATTGTGTTAATCTTGACATTCTGATTATAAATGAAAACAGAAGACAGATGGAATTTTCATTTAAATGGAACAAGGGAGTACCAAATAAAGGAGTTAGCAGAATTGGTTTGGTTGCTTATCCAAAGAAACATTATTTTAAGGGACATTTGACTATTTCATTGCAAAAAGATTACCATGAAAATCTTATCTGCCAACTTTTGTTGTGGAGGATTAAAAAGCAGAGAAATTAAATTTACTTTCAGATCCTAGCTCTGCTAATTCCTATTTGTGTTATTGAAGGTAAGTTTCTAGGACTCGGTTTCTTCATCTGTGAAATGGAGAATTGGGACCAAGTGAGGACTAAAGCTCTCTTTAGCTTTAAATGGCAGAGTGGTTAGAGTGTTGGATCTGGAGTTTGGGTGACTTATCTTGCTGAGTTCAAATCTGGTCTCTGATACTTACTGACTGTGTGATCCTGGGCAAGTCACTTAAATATTTTTGTCTCAGTTTCCTCATCTGTAAAATGAGATAGAGAAGGAAATGGAAAAACGTTTATTCCAGTATCTTTCCCAAGAAAATCCCAAATGGGTTCTGAAGAATCAGAACTGAAAATGACTGAACAATAACAAAAGAATTATAGAGTAGTTATTTGGTCTAGATTCTTGATTTCAGTTGGATGAATGTAAAATCCAATGAAGAACAGGCATGTGTTTTCCTAAATATTTTTAAAGGATTTATGCTTCTTAGTCTTCCTTAGGCATCATTCTCTTTAATTTCTCTGATGATCCAAAAAAATCCAAGTAAATCTAATTATATCCAATTGAAATATCTTCTGTTTTTTTAAAAATGTAAATCCATTTCCCCTTTCCCACTCTAATGTAGACAAATTGCTCAGAATCTTCTTCATAGTCAGACAAGTGGCAGAGTATAGAGTATAGTGGTTAGAATATTGAACCTGGACTAGGATGGCCTGAGTGTCCAACTCAGACACTAAGATGTATGATCCTGGATAAATAACCTCTGCCTGCCTCAGTTTCCTTAACTGTAAAATGAAGAGAAGATTAGCACCTCTTTCAGGGTTACAAGATATTTGTAAATTGCTTAGTGACGTTCCTGGAATATATTAGGTATTTCATAAACACTTGTTTTGTTTCTTCCCAAAAAATGCTTTTTAAACTTGAAGTAATCAACTTCCTCTTAGCTTTAGAGGCAGTATGGCATAATAGAAATAATGCTGAATTTGGAGCCAGAGAAATTCGACTATGAATCTATGATTCTTTTCTCTAGAACATTTTCTATTCCATTTTTCTATTTTCTTTTTTTTCTATTACATTAACTTTTGCTCATAGGACAAAAACAGTTTTTATACCCTTTAAATCTTCTTTGTCATCCATCTTTTTAAAAAAATCCATTTATTTATTTATTATAGCTTTTTATATACAAAATATATGCATGGGTAATTTTTCAACATTGACCCTTGCAAAAACTTCTGTTTCAACATTCCCCCCTTCCCTCCACCTCCTCTCCTAGGTCATCCATCTTTAAAGCTCTTATTTCTACACATCCTTCTTTTTTTTATTATAGCTTTTTATTTACAAAATATATGTATGGGTAATTTTTCAGCACTGACAATTTCAAAACCTTTTGTTCCAATTTTTCCCCTCCTCTTCCCCTTCCCCAGATGGCAGGTAGATCAATACATATTAAATATGTTAAAGTATATGTTAAATACAATATATGTATACCTGTCCATACAGTTATTTTGCTGCATAAGAAGAATCGGACTTTGAAATAGTGTACAATTAACCTGTGAAGGAAATAAAAAAATGCAAGTGGACAAGAACAGAGGGATTGGGAATTCTATGTAGTGGTTCACATACATTTCCCAGAGTTCTTTCACTGGGTGTAGCTGGTTCTATTCATTATTAAACAAATGGAACTGATTTGGTTCATCTCATTGTTGAAGAGAGCCATGTCCATCGATCTTTGTATAGTCTTGTTGTTGCTCTGTATAATGATCTCCTGGTCCTGCTTGTTTCACTCAGCATCAGTTCATGTAAGTCTCTCCAGGCCTTTCTGAAATCATCCTGCTGCTCATTTCTTACAGAACAATAATATTCCATAACATTCATATACCACAATTTATTCAGTCATTCTCCAACTGATGGGCATCCACTCAGTTTACAGTTTCTGGCCACTACAAAGAGACCTGCCACAAACATTCTTGCATATACAGGTCCCTTTCCCTTCTTTAAAATCTCTTTGGGATATAAGCCCAGTAGTAACCCTGCTGGATCAAAGTTTGATAACGTTTTGAGCATTGTTCCAAATTGCTCTCCAGAATGGCTGGATGTATTCACAATTCCACCAACAATGGTCTACACATCCTTCTTAAAAAGTATGTTATTAGGGGCAGCAAGGTGGTGTAGTAGATAGAACACCAGTCCTGTAATCAGGAGAACCTGAGTTCAAATGTGACCTTAGATACTTAACATGTCCTAGCTGTGTGACCCTGGGCACTTAACCCAACTTGCCTCAGCAAAAAAAAAAAAAAGGAAAAAAGAAAAAAAGCATGTAATCAGATTCTTACCTGGTACTCTAATAGAAATCTTAATAATGCAAAGAATTAAGGAATTTTTTTTCTTGTTTCTTGCACTTCCTATTTCTTAGTGTTACAAGTACTAGGATGTGTCTATCACATTTGACCAAAGTTTTATTTTTATTTTTTGGCAAATTTTAAAAAATTAATTTATTGTTAAATTTTAAATTCTGAATTGTTTACCTCCCTCATTCTCTTTCCATATTGCATTAGAGAAGATTTTTGATATAGATTTATAAATATATATAAAACCATACAATGCATACTTCTATTTATAGTTTTTTTTCTCTGGAGGTAGACAACATATTCCTTCATAGGTCTTTTATAGTGATTTGGACAATTATAGTGCTCAGAATAACCTTATTATTTCCAATTATTCTTTGAACAATATTGTTGTTACCAAATACAACATTCTCTTGGCTCTGCTCACTTCACTTGTCATTATTTCATGCATATTTTTATTTGTTAAGGTGTGGCATAAAAGGGATATGCTGGAGGCTGCTCTTATTGACTCCAGAGTTATGACTATTAAAAAGGTTTGAGAGACATAGTTTTTACATAACTTAATAATTTTCTTGATGAAACTAAGGCAGATAATTAGTGAAAGGATGATCATTTACTGGTCTCTCTTAGACCAAAGGCAATCATGATAGTGGAATCATAAATTTATATGCCCTTCAAAACAATAGGTTATCTATCAAACAGTAATCAAATTTAATTGGTTAATATAATTGGAGGTGGACTATATTAAAATGACTATTTGAATATCTCTCTTTTTTTCCTCCTAGTGGCAATTAGGGTTAAATGGTTTGCTCAGGATCACATAGCTAGTTGTGTTAAATGTCTGAGGTTGCATCAGGGCCAGTGCTCTATCCACTATCCCATCTAGCTGCCTTCTCAAGGAAGCCTGCTAAGGAGCAGGACATAGTGGGTTTCCCCACTCTAGATTAAATCCTTGCAAGACTGAGTGGCATCTGTCTCAGACAAAAGGAAGTAAATGCAATCTCATTATCAGTAATATCCTTCAAGAAAAGGGAACTTTTTAAAATGAGAAATTTAGAAAAGAGTGGAGAGCCTCTGAATCTCCCCAAGATATGGGTTATTAACAATCATTTCTCACAGAGCCAATTGTTAAATTTTTAGCATGAGCATTTATACTTCAGAAACTGACAAACAGTACAAATCAGGGTTTGCTTTATTGTTTTGTTGATTGTTTAGGTGTAAGAAAGTGATGGGTAAAATGATGCAGATTAAACTTAAAAGTGTGTGTTACATACTTTTATTTCCCCTTGAAGAGCTAATTGATTTGCCAGAACAGTTCTGCATAAGGCACACATGGACCTTGTAACATCTTTCTTTATTCTCAGGTCCTTTTGACTAAGGAATAGTAGTTTCATCTCCTGTTGGTTTATTATTCACTTCAAAGTGAACCTTTTTCAAGACTGACGCCAGTGAATGGGGGAGACTATAGGAATATAACATAAATTGTAATATTGCACAAACCATATTTGCTGTGTTGATTGACTCTGCTAATCTTCTTTTTCTCTTTTTTATTTGTTACAAAAGAGTGCCTCACTAGATCAGGAAATGGGAATGAATATGATGAATAAATAAAAGATAGCAATGAATTTTTTTTAGTGGTGTCAGTGGATCAAAGTTAAGTACGCCTGAGAGATATGGAACAAAGAGTTTAGAAGGGAAAGTTGACAATAACAAAAAAGGAAGTGGAATTATTTTTCTTTTTATCCTTTTTTTTTTTTTTTTTTTAAAGCAATTAGGGTTAAAGGACTTGCCCAGAGTGGCCCAAATGATACTTATCTGAGATTGAATTTGAACTCAGATTTTCCTGATTCTAGGGCCAGTGCTTTATTGCTCCCCAGCCTTAATCACTGAATCTGTCAAACTGAGACCTGTTGAAGACCTTAGCTTAAAAAGGCCAAGGTCTCCCATTGCATCCAGGACTGTCTCCAATTGTTCTGATCTATATCTGGCCACTGGACCCAGATGTTCTGGAGAGGAAAGTGAGGCAAGTGACCTTCCACAGCCCTTCCTCACTTCAATCATTTGCACATCATGGCAGCATCTCCCTGATTTTATGTTCCTCTTCCAGAACGAAGGACAAACAGTAACAATGACAACAGCAACCTGCCCTTTAGGGAATGGAATTTGAAGTGAACTTTCAGAAGAAAAATGTGATTTTATAGCAAAGAACCCAGGTTGAAGGTCAAGAGACTTGATTTTTTAGGCCTAGTTCTGCCACTATTCAAACTATATGATTCTGATTTAAAGAAAAAACTTTCTTTAGTTGTAAAATTGGATTAATTAGTACTGTGACCTGTTAAGCTGCTTGAACTCAGAAAACATATAACAGTAAGGGTTAATACATACTGGGGTTGGGTTAATAAAACAGGAGATAGTTGAAGTTCCTTCCCTGGGAATCTTTAGGGATAACAAGAAAAATACTGGTTGGTCTGGGAGGACTCCATGTAGTAGAGCCTTTATATGGTGGCAGGAGAGTGGGCCCAGGTGGCCTTTGGGAGAAAGGAGAATTTTTCTAATCTGGTGATTGTGTTGCTCAGGAGCTGATCTTTCTCTGACAGGGAAGAAGAACACTTATGTTCCATAAATTAATCTATGGCATTTTAGTTGGACCCTGGAACTTTTTAAACTTTTTAGAGGTGTTCAGCTATGGTTTGTTATGCCCAACAAGCAGAGGCTTAAGCTCACTACAATGACACAGAGCTATTTTAAATGGAAAAACAGGCATCCACGTGATTTCCTGTCATATCTGTGTACTTCTTCCAAGGAAACAACTGGTTTTATTTTTTCACAACGAGCAGTACAGATGGTTTCTTGATCTGTGTTTTGACAAAGAATTTGAGCTCAATGTAACTTTTTAGGTTCAGAAAATCTAGGTTTAAACTCATTCAATTCTAATTTTCTACCATCTCTTAGTATGACACAGTCAGGTTTTAAGAGCTCTCCTCTTTACTCCCCTTCCATAAAATGCATATAATACTGGCCTGGGGCCAAAGCATTTTTTTTTTGTGTGTGTGTGTGTGAACTTCCAGAAGCTATGCCCTTGTTATCCTCATCTTCACCCAGGATATTTTCTCCTCACCCTTCCTGCTTATGATTCTTGTCCCCTGTTTTCTCCCTCTTGTTTTGAGAAGCATAATCAAATTAACACTGTTATAGCTTCTGAGAACAGGGCAAGAACTTGGATGGAGCCTACTGGTCTGCTCCTTATCTCTGTGACTTTCCTGACCGGATTTTCCTTCCCTAGTCACTATTCCATTAGATAGTTTTGGTTTCTGTTTATAGTACAGTACTACTACATATAGTGAGCATCAATGCATGTCTTATATTGAATGTTCATGGAAAATAAAGTAGAAATGCGATCTTAACTTACTGTTGTTCATCCTTTTTTTTTTTTTTTTTTTTTTCCCCCTGAGGCAATCAGGGTTATGTGACTTGCCCAGGGTCACACAGTCAGGAATTGTTAAGTGTCTGAGACCAGATTTGAACTCAGGTCCTCCTGACTTCAGGATTGGTGCTCTATTCACTGCAGCACCTAAGCTGCCCCTCATCCTTCTTCTTCTTTTTTTTTTTTTTACTTATAGCTTTTTATTTACAAAACATATACACAGGTAGCTTTTCAACATTGACCCATGCAAAATCTTTGGGGAACCCCACCAACATCTGGGATAGGTAGTCAGCAGGGGACTTCCCCTTCTTTCCCCCACCCCCTCCCCTAGATGGCAGGCAGTTCAATACATGTTAAATATGTTAAAGTATATGTCAAATACAATATATGTATACATATTTATACAGTTAACTTGCTGCATGAGAAAGATCTCATCCTTCATTCTTAAAGAGGACCAATGACATTATAAAAGTATTGTCTTGACTCGTATGTGAATTGGATTTAATTGAGGCAGGGCTCTGCTAGGTCATCAACCTCACTTTCTCCACCAGAGTCATTGAAGTCCAATGACAGGACAGAAGTCACGGTGACTGCCAGTGGTCCAGGTTGCAGTGGATGACCTTATTTTAAATTAAGATCTTTCCCTAACCTCAGTTAGTCTGAGGGCAATTATGGTATAGTATATATGCTCAAACTTGAGAGAGTACCTTTGTCTTGTTTTGTTTGACCTTTTTTGTCCAATTTGTTTCAGATCAAAGGTTTGCCTGAAGGATTTAGATATCCTAAAATAGGTTCTAATTATTCCCTTGTAACTGTGGAGAAAACATGGAAGGCTCTGCAGGGCTTCAAGGAGGGCAATGCAATCTTCACTTTCCCAAATACTCCAATTAAGTGTGCAGGAGCACCACAGAAGATCATGTATTTGGCGGACGCCTACTTGAGGAAGGTATGTTTCATTTCTAAGGTTGAGAGAGTGATTTGTAGTAAGCCCCTTAAGACCAAGGACAGTGACTTAATAACGAACATTTTCAATCCCCTGTACTTAACAACATTAGGAAACATATATATATATACAGAGAGAGAGAGAGAGAGAGAGAGAGAGAGAGAGAGAGAGAGAGAGAGAAGAAGGAGGAGAGAGATAGGGAGGTGAATGCAAAATCTATTCAAAATAAATAACTAAATAATTGGGAATGGCAGCATTAATATCCTGAGAAATCTAGGATAAGTATGTATATGTAAATGATCCTTCTCTGACTGGGGAAAAGAGCACTCATGTTTCTTAATTTTATCTGTGGCATTTAGTAGGAGCCTTTTAAACTTTCGGAGGGTATTTAATATCTTTACTTCACTCTGATTTGTTACTGCCTACCAAAGAGGGACTTTGAGTTCATAATAAGGAAGCGCAATTCTAAAGGAAAAATAGGCATCTAACTTTCTTGCCACCAAGGCCATGAACATAATATGTTGTCTCCTCAGGAGGCATTTGTATGTGATTGTAAAAAGATTATGAATTTAAAAATTATCAACTTTAATATTTCCCTATACAAAAGATAGTAAAAGATAATTACACATGGAATTATGAATATACCATGGGTCACTATTTTTAAAAATACAAAAATTTTACTGTGTAATTTGTATTTTAAAAGAGATTTGATGCTCTCAGGGGAAAAAAAAACGCAGAAAGTCCTTCATGAATAAAGTGAAATGCTATTCTCAGTAGTATAATCATCTATAACTACTCTGAAGGAATTATGATGAAAAATCCTATCCATTATCCAGAGAAGGAACTGATTGTGTCTGAAAACAAATTGAAGCATTCTCTCTCTCTCTCTGCTTCTAAACTTAATTTTTCTTAAGGCTTTTTATTTTCACTAGAGTGGGAGATCTATATTTTCTTTCATAATTTGACTTTTATAGAAATGTTTTGCATAACTTCACATGTGGTTTCTTAATATTGGGTGGGGATAAGGGAGAGAACTTAGAACTCAAAATCTGAAAAAACAAATGTAAAATAATTTTGAACTGGGGGAAATTATTAAATAAGTTAATTAAAATAAATTTTAAAAAGAAATTTGGGAGAGAAAGGGTAAAGGAATGAATGGAAAAAAGTTGAATTTTAGGTAATTACCAGTTCTTCTCAAAGATATAGATAATCACATACTTTGCCAAATATGGCATGATCTGTGGACAAAAATATTTATGCAGTTACTGCTGACTAAGAAACTATTTGGCACTGTAGTTGGATTTTGGAATTTGGAATGAGAAAGACCTGAATTTAAACCCTGCTTCAAACATTAGCTAGCTTTGTGATTCTGGATCTCATTTTCTTCTCCTTCTCCTTCTCCTTCTCATTCTTCTCCTTCTCCTTCTCCTTCTCCTTCTCCTTCTCCTTCTCCTTCTCCTTCTTCTTCTTCTCCTTTTCCTTCTCCTCCTTCTCCTTCAACTTCTCCTTCTTCTCCTCCTTCTCCTTCTCCTTCTCCTTCTCCTTCTCCTTCTTCTCCTTCTCCTTCTCCTTCTCCTTCTCCTCCTCCTTCTCCTCCTCCTTCTCTTCCTTCTCCTCCTTCCCTTTCTCCCTTCTCCTCCTTCCCCTTCTCCCTTCTCCCTTCTTCTTCTTTTTCTTTTTTCTTCTTTCTTCTTCTTCCTTCTTTTTTTTCTTGAGGCAATTGGGATTAAGTGATTTGCCCAGGGTCACACAGCCAGGAAATGTTAAGTATCTAAGGCCAGATTTGAACTCAGGTCCTCCTGACTTGAGGGCTGGTGCTCTATCTACTACATCAACTAGCTGCTCCTAGCTATGTGATTCTGGACAAGTTATTTAGCATCTCTATATCTGTTTCCTCATCAGTAAAATTGGAATGTTAATACCTACTTTTCTGGTTATTGTGAATGAATTATTATATATAAAACATATGCAAATATGCTGTGTAAGCCTGAAGATATATATATATATACATATAGTTATTATTTATAATAATTATAATAATTTTTGTTTTTGGCACAAATATGGCTTATAATTTTAGAAATGTGATGGTTTTGTATATGTGAGGTCTTTGACTAGGCTTGGGTTGATTTTGATATTCCAAACAGCTTATAGCACCTCTACCCACTTTGGGTTTTGGGAGAGAATACCATCTCCTTTGGTATTGACAAAGGTAATTCCAAATTTATATTCCTTCTTGTTAATACCTTATCTGTTTTTATTTCTAGCCTGTGCTAATAGTTTATCATTTCCTAACACTGGGCATTTCTAGTTCAAACCTTCAACTTTATTGCCTTCACTTTTGACCCCATCCCATGTTCTCACTCAACTACCATATTGTTAGTAGAGAGTAAAATGAGAGCAGAAGGTCATAACACTTGTCAGGTACAAAAGTCACAATGACAGGACTTAAATCTTATGAGAAAACTAGACTCTTCTTCAAAGAGAGACAGCAGCAGTGCCAGTTCATTCTTGATAGTTACTGGTCACACATGCCCTTCTCCATTTTTTTTCCTCAGACAGGAAAGCGAGAGAATGCCAATATAATTTTCAACACTTCCTTGGGAGCCATTTTTGGGGTTAAGAAATATGCAGAAGCCCTGGAAGAAATTATCAAGGCCAGGAACATCAATGTGAATTATCGTCAAAACCTTATTGAAGTTTTGCCAGAAAAACATGAGGCGGTGTTTGAGGACTTGGACAATCCTGGAAAGACCAACGTGATTTCAGTGAGTAGCCCCTTTCACTCTTGAGAGGCTCTTGTAGAATCCCCTCCACAGTTGGACCCGAACCACTTTTTATATCCTGCCTTAGATACCAGCTTAACATCTATGAACCTCAGTTTTTCACCTATCAGATACAGCTAACAGTAGCAGCTATCTTTTAGGGGCAGGTGAGGATCAAATGAGATAATTTATCCAATAGGAGAAGGGGAGGGTAATTTATAAATATCTTTGAATACCAAACAGATTTTTTTATTCGGTTCTGGAGTTGATAGAAAACCAATGGAGTTTGAATAGAGAGGAGACAATAGTAAGACCTATGTTTTAGGAAGACCATTCTCATAGTTGAATGGTAGGATGGGAATGAATAGGTTTTTGGAATAGTCCAGGCATAAAGGCCTGTACCAGGGTAGTGACAGTGTTAGAGGGGAGAAGTGGACATTAGGAGGGAATCTTAGGAAGGTAAAATTGATGGGCCTTGGCAACAGATTGGATATGGCAGGTGAGAGAGAGTGAGGAATGGAATGACTAGGATAATACTGATACTCTAGATAGTTACAGAGTTATAGAGAAATTAGGAAGAAGGAAGAATTTAGGGGGAAAGATAATGAGTTTAGTTTTGCACATGTTGAGTTTAATGTCTACCGAACATCTAGTTGGAGATGTCTAATAGGCAGTCAGCAGAGATGTTGGGATTGGATAAGCAAATTTGAGATTCACTAGCACAGGGATGATAATTGAATCCACAAGAATTGATGAGTTTGACAAGTGAAATACTATACACAGAGGAGAAAAGATGACCAATGACACTCAGGTCAGTTTCTTCTCCAGAGAAAGTCTGTTAAGTCACCCTTTAATAGAGTAGGGACATATATGATATCAAGGAAGTCTCTGGAATGACCTAGGGCCCAGGTTAAATTTCACTTTTTTGGTGCCCCTTTCCAAAAAGGACTTTTCTAATCCTTATTCATCTTTTCTGTTTATTCTAGATCTTCGTTATCTAAATCATGACTGTTATAATTTATCTAGTCTTTCTCTTTTCTCTATATTCTTCATGAAAAGTTTCCAAAGTATCCATTCTAGCCTCTCTTCTCTAGATGCTTTGTGCATCTTCTAAGGGTTACTCCCCATGCCTTTTCCATCATGCTTTGTTCCTAGAAAATGCTAGTTATTGCAGATGTAAGAGAAGGTACTTCTCCATAGTAAGATCCTTTCTCCACTCTATACTCTCTCTTGTTTAACATTTAACTGACTTTTGGGTGGCCAGAACTGGCCCCAGATGGATGCTGTGCTTTTTCTATCTGACTTGATGGAGTGCTGCACACTTCCCATATGCTCTGTGCCTTGTCCATGTTCTTTAACTTGTTTTTTCAATTCTCTGGACATACCCTAGCAATTCAGAACTTGTTTTACCTGGTATTGGTAAGTTAGAGCTTTGCAGCCCTAGTGCATCTCAATTGTAACCCTTGGCAGACTTTTGCTCCTAAAGGGCTGTGGCCATTTTGGCTGTCAAAGCCTAAGCTTTGACATATAACCCAAAGTTGGGATTTCTATTGTAAAGAGAGAATAGGGATAGGTTTTGATGCAAACCCGTGTCAGGTCTTTGGATCTGTCAGCACAGCTTTTCTGTCAAATAGCCTGGGAGGTGGGAGAGAAATGTTGAATGTGCTCAGGGTCATTGAGCATCAGTTTCTGGATCTTTTAAAAAACCTTTTGGATTTTGGATGTCTTAGACCATGGAGATAAATGAAATTGGTTTATCTTTGGTACATAATTTCTGGTTTGGAAAAGTTTGAGAGATTGTGGAGATCAGAGAAAATACCTAGTCCACTATTTTGTTGCTCATGTGATCTAGAAGAGGACCCAGTTAAATCCTATAATGATTGTGTGACTTTGGACAAATAAATTGTTCTAAGATAATTCTAAAACTATCCCATGCTATCTTGCATTGGCAGAAGGAATTTAATCATCTGGGAAATCCCTAGACCAATATAATCATAGGTCCATTCCTTATCTCTATGGGGACACCTAGACAGGTGAAAAGTAGTAGAAATAAAAATGAGATGAGAAAGGTTGGAGGATAGCAGAAGGATATGTCTGAAGAGAGAGACTGCCTATGTATAACACTGATAAAGGCAGAAAGTTCAGGATGACATAATTTAGGAAAATTTCTGAAGTAAATCTGTGATTTCATTGGCGTAAGAAAACCTGGGTAAGAAGAATTCTTCTACAAAGGCAAATCAACACATTTTTTGCAATTTAGTCTAAACAAATTTCCTAGGACACAGGTTGAGTTAACTTGCCCAGAGTTACATAGCCAGTATGTGATTAGAGGCAAGACTTGAACCTGTGTCTATCTGAATGAAACCATTTCTCTATCCTCTATTGCATTCTGCCTTTTAGCTCATATTTTTAAGAAAAAAATAATGCTGATGGTGGCTCTCTTCTCTCCTACCTTGAGTTGCTGTGAAGTTCCTTGTGTCATAAAGGATTCTTCCAAGGTGTAGAGTCCAAGATAGTGTGTGTGTGTGTGTGTGTGTGTGTGTGAAAGAGAGAGAGAGAGACAGACAGACAGACAGACAGACAGATAGAGAAAGACAGAGAGAGACAAAGAGAGAGAGAGGAGAGAGACCTCAGGGATAGCTCAGCTCCTCAGTGGACATGACTTCTTATCATTTTACCATTGATGGAGAGATGCTATCGTTATCCCTTTAGTAAATGGCATCTACAGACACAGATCATAAATTTAGAGTTCAAAGAGGGCAGTGTGGTCATCTAGTCCAGAGATATAAAACAACCATAAACAACCCCAACCCTCTGGAGTACTGGAATCAGATTAATATAGAATTGGCAGGTGTACTTAGGTGGTGCAGTGGATAGAGCACCAGAAGATCTGAGTCAGAAGCTAGCCTCAGATACTTGACACTTACTAGCTATGTGACCCTATATAAGTCACTTAATCCCAATTGCCTTGCCAAAAAAAGGAGATAAAATTGGGAAATGCGTAATTAAATAAGTCATACTACAGTACAATGTAGAAAATGTTAACTTTTCATTTTCATTTTTCATTTGAATTTGGTCAGTGTCTGTGTTTTGCTTCAGCTTTCTTCATCATATATTGGAAGAGGCTGTTTAAGACTTTGTTATTGCTGCTGAGTCATTTCAGTCATCAGTCTGATTCTTTGTGACTCCATTTGTGATTTACTTGGTAAATATGCTGGAGTTCATTTCATTTCATTTTATTTTCATACAGGATGTTCTTTTTTATTCCTTAGAGTCAACATTCCCAGTACCTTTATTTTTTCTTTTCAATAGTATTGAATTTTTTTCAATTACAATTTTTAATATTAATTTTTTTATATAAAATCTTGAGTTCAGTATTTAGCTCCTCCTTTCCTTCTTCCCTCCCTAAGTTGAACAATTATATATATATATGCATTTGTGTTAAAAATATTCCCCAATTAGTCATTTTGGAAAGAAGAAACAAAAGAAATGGAAAAAACCTCCCACAAAAATAAGGAAAGTGAAAATAGTGTGCTTCAATTTGCATGCAGATTCCATCTATTCTTTCTTTGGATGTGAATAGCATTTTCCATCATGAGTCTTTTGAACTTTTCTTAGATCATTGTATTACTGAGAGGATCTAATCAATCATTGTTGATCATCACACAGTGTTGTCCAGCTCATTTTACAGATGAGGAAACTAAGGCAAACAAGTTTAAATGACTTACCTAAGGTCACACAGCTAGTAAGTAGTTGAGACCAGATTGGAACTCAGGAAGATGAGTTTCCCTGATTCCAGGTTCATTACTCTATTCACAGCACAATTTAGCTGCCCAGGTCAGTTTTATAAAAAAAAGTACCCAACTACCAGCTTTTCACTGTACTCTTAAGATATATGATATATATGCCTTCAAAAAGTTTATAATCCCAGTTACCATCAGTGACTATTACTCTGGAACACAGACACTGAGGCAGCTAGATGGTTACCAAGAGTAAAGGAGAACAAAGATTTTCACAAAGCTTTTTATGATGTACCTTATGATGCCAGTTTTTTTTTTTGCATCTTAAAAGGACTTTCCATGGTAGTTAATTTTAAGTAACTTCCAAGCCTCTGAAGAACTGTAATTTCCTAGGATGTTTATATCCTAGAGGTATTCTATTCTAGAGGTATTTATATTCTAGAGGTAATAAGAAGCCATTGAAGATTTTTGGAAAGATGTCAGACTTGTGCTTGTAACTATCAATTTGGCACAGTGCCATGTCACACAAGAAGTACTTTAAAATGTCTGTTGAAGTGATTAATAACCTAAGGATAGTCCAAGTAAAATCAATTATATAATAAAAGATGAACTGGAGTGGAGAGAGAATTGAGGGTAGAGAGTGCATGTCATGCCAAAAGAACCTGTAAATTTCTAGAGCTTGAAGACTTGTTATGTATCTGATATGTGTATGAGCTTAATGGACTTATTAGGCTGACATTACCCATAGGAAGAAGAATGAAAAAAGAATAAGGGATCACAAGTTTAGTTTACCTTTTCTCTCTTTTCTCCTAGTATGAGATGCTTCATGTCACTCCACCCATGGGGCCACCAGATGTGGTCAAGGACAGTCCTGTTGCAGATGCTGCTGGCTGGGTAGATGTGAACAAAGAAACTCTGCAGCACCAGAAATACCCAAATGTTTTTGGTATTGGAGACTGTACAAACCTTCCCACATCAAAGACAGCAGCTGCAGTAGGTAGGATTAAAATATTGCCATTATTTTTCCAATTCAAACTTAGGCTAAGAAATTCCTATGATAACTAATGATAAATATTTGCCTTGATTGTTCATATTCCAATGGATCTGGGGGCAGCTGATGGCAGAGTGTACGGAGAGCTGGACTTGGAATCAGAAAGACTTGAATTCAAATCCAGTCTCAGATACTAATAGCTACATGACTGTGGGAAAGTCTCTTAATCCTGTTTGCCTCAATTTCCTCATCTGTTGAATGAGCTGGAAAAGGAAATGGCAAACTATTCTAGTGTCTTGGCCAAGAAAATCCCAAATGGAGTCACAAAGAGTAGGATGCTACTGAAACAACTGGACAATAACAAAAGTTATTATTATTAGGTATTAGTTCATCAATTTGGATTTCTTTCAGTAATTCAGGTTTCAGTCCATTTATTCCTGCCTCTTGTTCAACTCTTATCTGTATCTTCTTTCATATATTCACTTATAAGAGTCCATCCAGCATACTTGAGGTATAAAGCCATCCTCATGTTCTCTTCATATTGTGTAGATTACAAGTCAGGCAATCAAAGCCTATTAATAGTGTCTCTCCTCCTCTTCCTCTATTCTAAAGCAAGAACAATTAATCAATTTCTCATTTGCAAAATGACTGGTAAGGTCCTCTAAATAGAACTATTTCTTCTAAATTTATAGAAGCAGGCTACTTTAAAACTTGCTCTATGGAATTTTCTGAACAATAAGTGCTTAATAAAAACTTGTGGATTAACTGACTAAAAAATCTAACACCAATCTGTAAATATTTATTAAGTGCCTACTGTGCCAAGTCCTATATTTTATAGATGAGGAAACTGAATCTTGGAGAAGTTAAAAGATTTGTTCTAAGTCTCAGAAGAGAATAAATTACAGAGATGAGATTCATCCCCAGCCCTCTTGACTACAAATTGATTTCCTGTCTCCCCTGTACCACACTGTCTTTTTTCAGTTGTTTTTTGTCGTACTACAAAATAGCTACTATCCTGCTAATGCTGGTGATGTGGGTCAGGAATAATATGTTCCAATACTATTAGTTGAAATATGTTTAGTGCTTTTTCTGATACAATTATAACAATATATTATTTGATGCAAATGTATTTTTTTGATTTGATGCAAATATACATATTACTGGTAATTTTGTCACCATTTATTAAATAAAAAAAAAAAAAACTACAAATGAGGCATACAGAGGTTAAAGGATTGACAATAACACAAACTAGTAAATACGCAGATAAATCTGAGGATTCAAATTTAGCTTTCTTTTGACCTCAAATCCAGCATCATATTGCATTTTCATTTCCAGTGACACCTAGGAGGATTTATTTCAAATTACAGATTTTGAAGTTAAATACATGTTGGCATTCTCTCCAAAAAAATTGCTACTGCTATTCACTAAAAGAATAAGGACCTGAGGTAGAGAGATGCATCTTGAATCTTCTCTTTTGTTTCCTGTGTTTGAAATTGTCAACCCTTTTAACCCCTTCTTCCGAAAAGAGCAGGTTCATCAGTTTCCTACCAGAGAAAAGAGGTGGGCCATTGTGGGAATGTCTTGTAAATATTTAACACCCAGCTCTCTGGAGGGAAAATATGTATGACATACTTTTAAGTTTAGCATACATTATTAATATTTTTCTTCATTATTTTCTCAACTCTGGAAAATCAACTAAGCAATAAATCAAACCTTGATTTGTAGCATTTATCAGCTCCTGATGCATAAATAAATGCTCACACTAAAAATTTAAAACCAAACTCTCATGAGTTCTGACTCTAGAACATTTGTGTGTGTGTGTGTGTGTGTGTGTGTGTGTGTGTGTGTTGAAACAGATGACTATGAACCTTCCTCCATCAGTAGCAAGAGATTTTTGGGAATCTAGAAATGGAAAGAATAGGGAAAATGAGATTTGTATCATACTAGGTGGGTCAGGTTGATTGCTTGAGAGGTGGAGAAAATGAGGCTCTGAGAGATAACATAATTAAGTCTGTAGTAGGGAATGAATTCAAACTCAAGTATTGTACACTTTATGTAGCACATGATCTTTGTGGTGGTAGTGGGGCATATCGCCTGTCTTCCAACCTAACTTGTTTACAATGAAAATAATTTAGAAACTGATGAAGTAAAATGAATAGAGCCATCCTAACTATTCATTTTTCTCTTATAGCTGCTCAGTCTGGAATACTTGACCACACAATTTCCCTGGTAATGAAGAATAAAAAACCAGTCAAAAAGGTATACTGTTGTAAGAGTTACTTAGCCTAGGATACATAAAAATCCTTCTTTTTAGTTTATACATAGTTGTTGTCCCTGGTTTTTTTTTTTTTTTTTTACTATGATCACTTTAATTATCTTAAAAAAAACCCCACCTCTTTAAAGATTTTAAAAGTTTACTCTGTTTGAGATAAATGAGTGTCACTCTCTTTTTCTTTTTATTTATTTCAGTATAATGGGTATACATCTTGTCCACTTGTTACAAACTACAACAGGGTGATACTTGCTGAGTTTGACTACAATGCTCAGCCTCTAGAAACCTTTCCCTTTGACCAGAGTAAAGAACGACTCTCCATGTACATTATGAAAGCTGATATGATGCCTATTCTCTATTGGAATGCAATGCTAAAGTAAGTATTATTTCAATCACATACAAAACTAGTTCATAAGAACCTCTTCTAGTATATTATTGTAACCTGATTGAGTTCAAGAGAAATATTTTCGCAAAATGGTCTTCTTTCTCATAAGAGAGGTGAATTTTATATAACACTTTTCATATATTATCTCGTTTGGGCTTAATAATAACCCTGTGAAAGAAGGTGCTATGGGTATTATTATCCCCATTTTACAGATAAAGAAGCTTAGTTTTAAAGAGGTTAAGGGATTTTCCCAGAGTCACATAGCTAGTAAATGTCAAAGCTAGTATTTCAAGGCAGCCTTTCCTAATTCCAAGAATGGAACTCTACCTGCTAGATTAGGAGGGGTATCCCAAGTCTGGTGTCTTTTGTCCATCACACTATCTTTCCTCACTCTTAACAGAGAGCATCTTCTAGCTAAATCACAATCTTAATAATAAGAGTTTATGTTTATATAGTACTATATGCTTTTCAGATACTCTTCAGTATTATCATACAAGGTAGGCCAGGTTGATTGCTTGAGAGGTGGAGAAAATGAGGCTCTGAGAGATAACAATAAGTCTGTAGTAGGGAATGAATTCAAACTCAAGTATTGTACCTTTTATTTTAGCTACATTCCAGCTACATTATATTAAAATTTCCCCACTGATCTGTAATGTTTTTTCTTCAGCATCTGAATGGTTTTGTTATTAATCACACATCCTTTCTTTCTTTTTTTTTTTCCTTTTTTTTTTTAAACAGGGGATATTGGAATGGCCCAGCTCGTCTTCGCTCATTGCTACATTTGGGTAGACTTTAGAGAAGACTGAAAATCTGCATTCTTGACCAGCCTCCTCCAATGGAGGGTTTCTAACCCTAAACCACTGCCTTCAACCCAAAGCAGAATGAAGAGCTTAAAGTTTAGTCCTGTAAAATAACTTGTACCCTTACAACTGCTTCTTTTATCATTTGTCTTTGAAAAAGCCTACTTGCTGATTGACCCACCTAAATGAAAGGGACTGATGTTTACTTCCTGGTACATGTGTACCAGTGTTGATATTGGTATCAGAAGTCCATTAATGATAATGGTGGAAATGAAATACCACATTGATATTTTTCTCCATTATGAATATTCACCACTAGACTTACATGATTTTTTTTTCAAAAAAACAAGTCACAGATCACCAAATTAATCACAGATTTTTAGCATTTTTGTGGGTTTTAGGTGAGGCTGATTCTTAGATAAATGATCAAATTGCCAAACGGGGACATACATTGCTTTTAGACCATGTCTAATCATAAGAATGTTGAAGTGGGGAGAATTCCAGTTTCATTACTTTCAAAGTGGAATGCTAACGTCTTGCCCCTGTGGATATTATATTGAAGTGCATTAAATTGCATTGCTGTGTTGAATCTGTGCATCTTCTTAGAGTCTCTTACTGATTCTCTCTATATGTATGTACCCATTTTTTTGATCATGTCAGACTCTTCATGATTCCATCTGAAGTATACACACATACATAAATACACATACATATATACGTGTGTGTACACACACACACACACACACACACACAAAACAGGTACATTTTATTTTTGGGAAGGAAGACGTTAGTTGCTAAGGGGACCAAGAAAGGTCTCAATATAGCATGAACTGAGTCTTGAAGGAGAGTAGGGATTCAAGAGTCTGAGAAGGGGAGAGAATATATGTGTGTATGTATGTGCACACGATGGATACATACACACATGCATATCTGACATACACACATATATACATGCATGTATATATGTACATAATCTGTATATCAATACCTTCACACACACACACACACACACACACACACACACAGACACATATATATATCCTTGCATGTGGGTGTGTGTATATATATATCTGACATAGAGAACAGCTAGTACAGAGTTATAGAGATTGAAGACAGGAACAGGAAGCATAGTTTTTTTTAGATTGTAGAGTGTATGAATAGGAGTAATGTATTCTAAGTTTAAAAAGATGGGATGGTGTGAGATTTTGAAGCATTTTAAATACTCCAAAGAAGAGTTTATAAAAGTAATAAGGAGCCATTGGAGTTTAATGAGAAAAGGGAGTGGTGATGATGTGGCTTGAGCAGTGCTTTAGGAAAATCATTTTGGCTGCTGGAGGATGATGAAATTGGGGGATACTAGAGACAAGGAGACTCATTAGGAAGCTATTGTAATAGTCCAGACTGGGCTATATAGACTGTAATTGTAAATGAAAAGAAGAATATGGATTCCAGGATTGTTTGGAAATAGAAATAAAATTTAACAACTGAATCGATATTTAAGGATGAGTGAAAATAAGGAGTCCAGAATGACACCAAGATTGTGACTTTAGGGGACTGGAAGAATGGTGGTGCCCCTGAAATAGCCCCCCTGAAAGGGGGAATTTTGGAAGCGGGTGGGTTTTTAGGGAAAAGATAACGAGTTCTATTTTGGGTATGCTGAGTTGGAATTGTCTATAGGTCATCCAATTTGATGAAATGTCCAATAGGAAGTTAACAAGGTAGGATTCCAGGGGAGAAGAGAGACTAGAGCAAGATGTTTACAACTGATCAAAATCTCTATAAAGGTAGTGTGGTAGGACTAATATCTTTCAGCATAGGTTAGATTCATTTCTCTTTCTTTCTACAACAAGAATTAGTTTTCCCTAGGAGGAGACCTAGTGGGTCTCTCTTTCTTTGATTAAGGACATAAAAGTCCAAGCCCCTTGGTATTTCAGCTTCTTAGATTTGGTGGTTGCCTTAGACTATGTCTTGCCCTGATGACCTAGTGACCAGATGTATCTCCATATGGAGTATAGAAGATGAGGATTACTGTATTCCTGTTGCATATCTTTGCTATATTAAGATAAAGTAAACCTTTTTGTTTAGTGACTTATAAATACCCAATTTCATTTCCAAATTAAACCTAATCTAAGAGTCCAGTGGCCATTAGTTCTTATCTTTTGCAGATAATAATCAAACTGATGGAAGCTGATGAGAACACCAAGTAAGAAAATGAAGACAGAATAGAGAAGAAGACCTGGAACAGAATATTGGGCCATAGTCATAGTTAGGGAGAAGGCATTGATGATCATACATTAAAAGAGACTGTGAGAGGAGAATAAAATAAAGAGAAAAAAATTAAAAAAGCAAGACATAATAAGTATGATTCCACTGTCCCCCTCAATCCCCAAAATAGAACAAAAACTCAGGTCAGAGAAAGTATCCAGGAGGAAAGGGGAGTCAATAATATTAAATGCCAGAGAGAAGTCAGTAAGAATGAGGATTGAGAAAAGTCCACCAATTTTGACAATTAAGAAATCATGAGCAATTTCAGGTTAGTATTGAAATCTGAAGGCAAATTGCAGACAGTTCTGAAGATTAGGAAAGGAGAGGAAATAGAACAAATGTGTGTTAGCTAGCAGCTTTTAAAAAGGGGTTTTAATGATAAGGAGGAGAAAGTTATAAGATGATATATAACAGGGTTGATAACATTTACTGAGAGGTTTTTTGATAGTATTTTATTTTTCCAAATACATGCAAAGATAAGTTTTCAACATTTACCTCTGCAAAAACTTATGTTCCAAATTTTTCTCTCTTCTCCCCACCCCTAAGCAATCTGATATAGGTTAAATATGTTCAATTCTTCTGAACATGTTTTCATATACATCATGTTGTGCAAGAAAAATCAGATCAAAAGAGTAAAAAAACCACGAGGAACCCCCCTTCCCCCCACAAGCAACCGATAAAAACAACAATACAAAGGGAAAAGTAACTATGATTTGATCCACATTCAGTGTCCATAGTTCTCTCTCTGCTTGCAGATGGCACTTTTCATTTCAAGTCTGTTGGAAATATCTTAGATCGCTGGATTGCTGAGAAGAGCCAAGTCCATCAATTGATTATCGATAATTTTGCTGTAATTGTGCATAATGTTCTCTTGGTTCTGCTCACTTCACTTAGCATCAATTCATACAAGTTTTTCCTGACATTTCTAAAATCAGTCTGCTTATACTGAGAATCTTTTAAAAGGGAAAATTTTGATAAGGATAGCAGGAAAGGATCCAGAAGATACAGAGAATGAAAAAACTTGCTTTGGTACCTTTTTTGTATAGGAGAACACTGTTAAAATAAGTTTTGTTCTAATTGTGTGTGTGTATTTGTATATAGGTACATACATATAAATAATAGAGGTCTACTCAGAGCATTTAGAAGATCTCTGTTTAAGTTGTGCTCAGATACATACCTGCTGTTTGACAAGTTAGTGTCTCAGTATCCTGGACTCATCTAAGACTACTGTCTAAGTCATATATAACACTATATTCATCTGTGTGGATAGAGAAAATTCAGGAGTCCTTATATTATAACAACAAGCTAAAGACCAGCAAAAAATTATCCATAAAGCTCTGCTTACCTCTAAGGGGAGAGAGGAGGAAACAAACATTTGGAGGAAACAAACATATTTATCTACTATATCTATCTAGTATGTGCTAGGCATTATGCTGATTTATAAATATTAGCTCACCGGAACCTCACAACAACTTTGCAAAGCAGATGGATGCTGTTATTATTCTCATTTTACAGTTGAGGGAACCGAAGCAAAACGCTTTGCCCAGGTCACATAGCTAGTAAGTATCTGAGGCTGCATTTGAACTGAGGTCCTCCTGACTTCAGGACCTTCAGCAAATATATTTTGATCAGTTACTATTTGCAAGGCATTCCAGGGGAATGAAAAGGAGAATAATATAGAATCCCTGTCTTGTGGGGATAACAATTTAGTCAGGGAAATAAAAAATGGACACAGATACCCATAATATATGGTAGAAGATGAAGGTACAAAAGACAGGTACAAAATGTTCTTGTTTTATTGCCCAGGAACAAGTAAGACTTTCATGGAGAACTTGGGTTTTCAGATGACCCTTGAAGGTAAGGTAAAAATTAGATAGCTGAGGGAGGAGAAAAGGGCCTTCCATATGGTAGAAATAATGTGGAATATAAAAAGGAGTTGAGTAAGTTTGGGCTAGAATAATACTGTTAGGGTTTGCTTTGGGATTCAGATTTCAGCCTTCTTGACTTCTTTCCAGCTCAGGGCTTTTTTCACTAGATCATTCTATGCTAGTGAAATTACAACACCAACTTTGACATTGGGAAATTGCTAATTCCATTTTGTATTGTCCTGCGAAGTTTGACATGTGTTTATTGAGGAGACAATCAGATATAGTGGACTCTCTTTGTCTTCTATTGTGTGAGCTATAAAAGATCACAGTTGTGAGTTATGAAAGTCCAAAATATGTTCACTTCAGGAAAAGGGAAGTTTGAAATCTTATGGATGAACAAATGGGAAAAAAATTTAAGCATTTATTATGGGCAAAGCACTGGCTATTTGTGCTCCAGATACAAATAGAAAAGTAAGGCAGTCTTTGTTCTCAAGGAACTCAGTCTTAACAGGGGAAGACAATACATGTAAGGAGATGGAAAAATCTCAGGCTCCTTAGGAAGCCACAGGAGAACTAATGATCTTTAGAGTCCATTAAATTAATTAATTTTTATGATTCTAAATTATTTGGCAATATCAAGTATCTTAGCTTACTTTCATTTTTATTTTATCTTTAATAGTTGTGAAGTAGAAAGTATCATCTGGAGAAACAGTTGCCAAGTCATGTATCCACAAAGGTTACTTCCTTGGATGCTAGCTGTAGAATCAGGCTGGAAGCAGGACTGGTGGTATTTTTTTTTTTTTTTTTTGTTCTTGTTGTTGAAACTACTATTCCTAGTGGTCTTGGGCTCCCTACCCTGTTGTAACAAGTGATTAGCAATTGGGATAGATAGTGGTTAAGATGTCAGCCTTTTTGTCAAAGGACATTGCTCCTCTGGTTGATGGCTATGAGTGAGTGTGTGTGTGTGTGTGTGTGTGGTCTGAGAATGTTGTTGTTCTGGAGATTTTGTACCACTAATTTAGGACTGGGCAAGAATTTATCTGATCCAATCTCCTTATTGTATAAAAGAGGAAACTGAAGACCAGAGAGGTATAGCATCCTTCCTTTGTGTGAGTTGGAGGTGCACAAGATAAAAGGAGATGGAAATAACCCCTTTTTCTCTTTAATATGTTGAGTCATTCTTTTAATCTTCAGATAAACACTATCCTAATGTATCCGTCTTTTTAGTTAAGGACAAATTGAAGGAAGTGAAATTCCTTTGACAGAATATAGTTTTCCTGTTTATTAATAGGAGTGTCAGTAATCTCTCTGAGGGGGCAGTATGACTCACTGCTCCTATGGGAGAGAAATAAAAGATCGTAGAGGTAATTAAGAAAAGCTAAAATTACTTTATTGAATATTGATTTTTAAAATGTTCTGACTTCCATATCTAGGATTCAGTTACAAATAAAAGCCCAAATTATTTTATAACATGCAATATATGACTCTATAAAGGTTATTGTTATTGTACTTCTCAAGTACCACAGAGAACAACTTCCAAGAAATAATGTTAGGCAGAGGTAAGAGCTTATCATAATTATATATAGGCAAAATGGACATTGGCAGATGTTTATCTTCAAATATCTCAGCCCCTCCTTTATGTACTCATTTCTCTCAGAGGTCTCTATTGTAATGTTTCTTATGGGCAGTGACCCAAGTTCTAGAACTACTTCTCTTCAACTCCCCTCCATCTATTAGACCTCACCTGTCTAACATGCCATTTCATAAAATGTTACAGTTACAAAAAACCTCATAATATCATTTAATTTTCTTACTTTATAAAATAAGAAACTGATGGCTAGAGTAATACCTATCCTTGGATCTTGCTAGGTAATAGAAACTAGTTAATAAAGAATTTGATTTATGGTATTTAATGTCTGATATTATCTCAATGTGTTATTTTCCCCAGATAAAATTTGTATTTTAACAATGTTTTCTCTCAAAGGTATAAATAATATGGGTAGGGCCAGTAGTGGTGGTAGAGTTCTTTTAAGGAATTACACTCCAAATTCCAGAGGCACCTACTCTGCTTATATGTATGGTTGTCTTTGGCTTTATAGACCCAGTTTATTCTTCATATTTAATCTCCAAAGGAACCAGAGTTGAACAGATTCAGGAGAAAAGGCTGGGTTTCTTTTGGGGAATTGCAAAATTCTTCTCCTAACTCCTAAACTTCCTTTAGAAAACATTTGGTGATATAGTGAATGGGGCATTGGGCCTGGAGTGAGGAAGAAATGAGTTCAAATCGAACCTCAGATAGTTCATGGTTGTGAGAACCTGGACAAGTCACTTTAATATTTGTCTGCCTCAGTTTCCTCAACTCTGAAAATATATAGAATATTTTAACTTGAAAGGTTATCATGAGGATCAAATGAGATATTTGTAAAACACTTAGCAAAATGGCTAAAATAGATGCTTTATAAATGCTTATACTGTTGCCCTTGAAAGCAAAGTCCCATATTTTTAACCTTGCCATTTTGCTGGTATTTACTGATATTTCTATATTATGGCAAGATATGGACCACTACTATCTCTGAAGAACGAAAAACAAGTATGATAATGGAGAGGTCCATGGTGTGGAAAGGTTCATGGTGTGGACATGAACAGACTGTTACATATAATAGAGATCCTGAGAAGAACAGGAATAAAGGATATCATCAGGGAAAGTATGGGAAGAGAAGATAAGCTGGTCAAGTGGAAAGAGTGAGAAAGGAGAGTGCTGTTTACTGATATTGTTAGGGTCAGGAGAAATGAAGGAAGGCTTCCAATATGGTAGGTGGACTTCTCTTGGAGAACTTTTCGCATACAAAAGTGGATCACATAGGATGGGAAGGTATTGTTAGAAGGGGATGAATGGGTGTATCATTGGGAACTTCCAAATCTATGAGATCACAAATCTATTTGAGAACAGATCTTATTTTCTATCATTGTTTTTGCCACCTTTATGAGTTTCCATTGCTATAATTTCCTTTATATAGTACTAGTACACTTTACAAGGCGTTGTATAGTTATGATCTTATTTGATTTTCACAGCAACCTTAGGAGGAAGTGCAAATATTGCATTGTTTGTAAAATGGAGATAATGAAATTTAAGAACCTTACATAAGGTAACATAGCAAATAATCAATTGAGCCAACTGGGATTTGATCCCAGTCTTATGATTATGATAGGTTACTACCTCTGTCAAAAATCTCTACATTTTGAGGCAGCTAAGGGGAGCAGTAGATAGAACACTGACCTGGAGTCGGGAGGTGCTCTATTCAGTTTCAAGACACTTACTGGCTGTGTGATGCTGAGCAAGTCCCTCAACCCCAATTGCCTTTAAAAAAAAAATCTCCATTTTTTCCCTCTGACAATAAATGCTGCTGCCTCCAGACTCAAAATACTATAAGGCAATGAGACTAGAAAGGACTTGTGCTCATTCCATGTAAGATTCACTGGAAGGAACTTGTTGATATTTAGCCTGGAAAAGAGAAAACTCAAAAGGCCCATGCCATTTATGTTAAAATATTTGAAAGAATGTCATTTTTAGTTTTCATTTTCCTCTTTTACAAAAAAAGGGACCTGGACTAACTTAGAAGGTTTTTTTTCCCCCCATCATGAGTCCTTTTGGTAGTCTATAGACTCTTTGGAATAATTTTTGAAAGATAATTAGAATAAAATACATAGGATTACAAGAAAAACCAGTTATAAGGAAATGGCAGTTGTTAAATTTACTAAAATATAAATTATTAAAAAATTTTAAATCACACCTCTGACTCTGAAACAATATACATAATAAAATTATGAATATAATCCATTTTAACATTTTCTATATCATTTTCCTAAGTCTAAGCAATCAACAGAATAAATCATATGCTGATTTATAGTCAATTTCTGAGACCTAAATGCTCACAGTGAAAATGTAATCATCCGCTCCCCTGAGTTGAGCCAGTACAACTTGACTCCAGCTTAAATACGACCTCTGATTAGGAGCCCCTGGCACTAGAATTCAGAGATCTCTTCCAGTGACAATGTTGGGAAAGAGAAAGGGACTTTGTTCTATTTAGACTCAAAAGACAGAGCTATGAACAGCAAAGATTTTAAATTATTTAGCCCCAGTGGAAAGAAAATCATGAATACCATCCCAAATAAGAATGATATGGCAGTAGTTTTCTCCTCACTGGAGGTCTTCAAGCAACAGCAAGATGATTCCTTGTCAATAAACATTAAGAACCTACAAGTACCCAGGCACTGTGCTAAGTTTGAGGGATACAAAGAGGCAACAGATAGTTCTTGCTCTTGTTGGGCCCATGGTAGAGGTAATGCTTTTCAGGGTAGAGATTGGATCAGATGGCCATGAAAGTTCTTTTCAATTCTGAATTTCTGTGAAGTGAAATTAGGCAGCAGTTGAAAAACACCTACTTAGAGGACTTCAGGTTGCCACTGATGATCTATCATGAAATGGTATCACATTTGTTATTACTAAAACTTCTGGTACCTGTGGGGATACTACAGGTATTCCCTGTACCTGTACTGGGGGGGGGGTACTGGGGAAAGATGGCCAATAGTATCACTTATCTCTGCCCTGCAATTCTGGAGCCTCAGCAATCATTTTAAGTGACCAGGGCCTGAGAAAACTTATAAATCAGTCTCATCTAAATTTAAAGAGTACAACCAGATAACATATTAATTAAAAATAGGGGATATATCCATGGCTATAATTAGGAATTCTTGCAACTTGTGCAAATTCAGTTGAATGATGGGGGTGGTGATCAAAGATAGCCCATTTTGGTTGAGTGCAGTAACATTGGGAGAAGGAGCCTTATTCTATATAGAATCTGTTTTTTCTCCTCTCCTCTTCCTTCAAACTCATCCCTCAATTGAAGGACTTTAAAGAAGGGTACCATGGCAACAAAACCCTGGTTGGGTTTCATCTTGGGGTTAGGTGAGGGAGCAGAGGTGGTCATTCTATTTGATGTGGCAGTGGAGATCTGAGAGGTATAGAGATGGCTGCTATGGGCAGGAAGTACATGCCCTAGGATATTGGCATCCTGGGGTAAAGCCCAGTTATTCAGCCCCAATTATGGCTCTAGATGTATCTGCCACAAAGACTACCTTTGTTCAGGGTTCCCAGTTTATCGGGCATTATCCAGATTCTTGGAAAACCTAATCAATAATCTGAAGGTTGCTTGGTGAATGTTGAGTTAAAGCAAAGGGATTTGAATATTTTAAAAGACAAAGCTGGATCATGGCATTTATGTGTTCTAGGAAAGATTGAGTATGTCTTTCTCCTCCTCCTACCCCCATTAACCTCTAAATGAGATTATGAAAGCAAGTCTACTTATTAAAAGGTATTATGGAAAGAGGGCTATATTTGGAGTCAGAACAACTGGATACTCTTTTTCTGACATCATTTTTATCTTCTTGTGCTTCCCTGGAATCACTCCATTTAGACATTATCCTTCTTAAAATGAGACATACAGGACCAAACCCAATATTACAGATAGGTTCTAATCAGGATTATGTATCTGTGTGTATAATCCATGAACTCAAATGCAAGACTCTGTGTGTGTGTGTGTGTAAATATATATACCTATAAAAATTATATGCTATATAATATGTAAACATAAATGTATGTACATATATATATATCCACACACACACACACACACACATATATATATTAAAGATATATATTTATTTACACACAAATTTCACATATATATCCTTAGTAAATTTTATCAGATCCATTCTTTTGTTCTCTCCTGTTGAGATCTTATGGGATCTTATTTTTTCTCATTTATTATACTGTTTCTAACTTTAAAGTCATTAACAAACATGTTAAACAGAACAGGATCAACAGGAGGACTTTCTGGATTCTACTAGAGACCTCACTCCTACTGACACTCATTCTTTAAATTTTCTGTAGCATCTATGACCAGAAATTCTACTAGAATGAACATTGGAGAAAATGGAAGAACTGAACGAAACAGAAAAATAAGTGGAACAAATAAGAATAAAGAATATGAAGAAATGGAGGGTTTAAGAAGATGGAAATGATTAAAAAATGAGACAATAATTGGGCAGATGGAGATTTGGGGGGGGGTGTATAATCTCTGCATTTCCTTTAGGCTTCATTGTGGGAACTAAGCTTGAGGAAATAAAGTCTTATTCCTCACTCCAGCTTTAGTGACTAAGGGATGAACATTAGTTTTGGATAACCATTTTTAAGTCAGGGGCCACTTAATCTGTAGTTAAATCTATTGGTCAACATGCATTTATTAAGCAACTACTTTATGCCAGGCACTGTGCTAGGCTTTTACAAAAAAAGGCAAGAAACAGTGTCTACCTTTAATGAAACCAATCAAATGAAGCTAATAACATGCAAATGACTCAATCAGTCAAATATTAAGTAGTTGTTTGTCCTTCATTCTTTTTTTTTTTTTTATTATAGCTTTTGTTTACAAACTATGTGCATGGATAATTTTTCAGCATTGACAATTGCCAAACCTTTTGTTCCAATTTTTCCCCTCCTTCCCCCCACCCCCTCCCACAGATGGCAGGTTGACCAGTAGATGTTAAATATGTTAAAGTACAAGTTAAATACAATATATGTATACATATCCATACAGTTATTTTGCTGTACAAAAAGAATCAGACTTTGAAATAGTATACAATTAGCCTGTAAAAAAAAATAAAAAATGCAGGTGGACAAAAAATAGAGGGATTGGGAATTCTATGTAGTTGTTCATAATCATCTCCCAGAGTTCTTTCGCTGGGTGTAGCTGGTTCAGTTCATTACTGCTCTATTGGAACTGATTTGGTTCATCTCATTGTTGAAGAGAGTCACATTCATCAGAGTTGAACATCATATGGTATTGTTGTTGAAGTATATCATGATCACCTGGTCCTGCTCATTTCACTCAGCATCAGTTTGTGTAAGTCTCTCCAGACCTTTCTGAAATCATCCTGCTGGTCATTTTTTACAGAACAATAATATTCCATAATATTCATATACCACAATTTATTTAGCCATTCTCCAATTGATAGGCATCCACTCAGTTTCCAGTTTCTGGCCACTGCAAAGAGACCTGCCACAAACATTCGTGCACATACAGGTCCCTTTCCCTTCTTTAAGATCTCTATGGGATATAAGCCCAGTAGTAACACTGCTGGATCAAAGAGCACGCACAGTTTGATAACTTTTTGAGCATAGTTCCAAATCGCTCTCCAGAATGGCTGGATGTATTCACAATTCCACCAGCAATGTATCAGTGTCCCTGTTTTCCCACATCCCCTCCAACATTCATCATTATCTTTCCCTGTCATTCTAGCTGTTTGTCCTTCATTCTTGAAGAGAACCATGACATCAGGGAGATGATGCCATGACATGCAAGTAAGATGGATTTAAATGAGGGAAGGCTGTGCAAGGTCACCTGCCTCATTTTCCCCTCTAGAATCATCTGAGTCAGTAGTAAGATATAGATCAAGATGTCTGGAGATGATCCTGGATGAAATGGCCTCTTTAAGCTAAGGTCTTCCACAGGTCTTAGTTTGACTGAGATTGTACCATTATATGATTAAGGCTAGGAGCAATTGAGGTTTGCTCTTTCACTTAGTCAAAAAAAAAAATCTAAATAGCAAATCTGCTAGGGGAAGACTCTCTGGATTTTTGACCAAAGCAGAAGTGATTGCTATTCTCATTCAATTTGACTCAATCAGGACTCAAACAATGACCAAATGGGGCTTGGTCTGGAACCTTTTGGTGGCCAATAAATGAAAATTTATTTTTGTGCTTTTGGTTTAAGGTATGGCCAAAGCATGATCAAGGATCCCAATTGGTTCTTAAACTTCAACAATCTCTCTAGAGACATCTAGAGAATCTTTGGGGGAGTCATTCAAATTTACCCAAGAGACTGTTTCTACCTAACTTTTTTTTGGGGGGAGGGTAGTTATGGTGGTGGTAAATAGACACAAAAATAAAAACTCTTCTGAAAACAGTGGAAAGTTAAAAAAAACACAATCGAACAATTTCGTATTTATTTCTTTTAGGCCAAATAGGGCAAGCACTTTTAGGAGTTGGTTGTTGAACCATCTCTCTTGACTCTCAAAAGGTTCAGAAAACATTACTCTGAGAGGATTCTGTGCTGAAACAAAAGGGTGGGGATGTACATATCATTACTGAAAGGAATCCAGTGGCTGAAAAGATCAGCAGAATGGAGAAACAGAAAAATTTGCCTGAATTTTATTACCCAACCTGAGGCTTTTGGCCAGGTTCACAACACAGACAGGGGGTGACAAAGGTGCAAGCAATTTGAAGCGCGCGCGCGCGCGCGTGTGTGTGTGTGTGTGTGTGTGTGTGTGTGATGGAAAGGAAGTATTGGCTGGTCTGTCCATCATATTTGACCTCAAATATGTTCATTGATCTATATCTCTATCCTATTTTGGAGTCCAGAGAAAGATAGCATTTCTTGGCTATCAGAATCTTTCCAAAGGCAAATAGAATGAGGGAGACTAGTACCCTGACCCCAAGTTCTCTTCTCCTAATCTTAACATTCTCTTTTTTCAAGTGCTATTTGTACTTGTATCATTTGAATTAGAAATATGTAAATGCAATATTAAAGTATTTTGTGTGGTAATTAAAAATGGCATATCTGTTTTCTTTTTTTTAATGCCATTCATCTTTATAAATAAAATAAAATTAGCTGGTTTTCCAGAGAATTACAACTTATAAAAACATCTTATTTATTTATTTTAGACATTTATTAAAATTTTTTTTGAGTTCTAAATTCTCTCCCTCTTTATTTCCTCCTCTATCTATTGAGAAGGCAAGCAATATTATACCCATTGTACATATGAAGTCATACAAAGCATATTTCCAAAGTAACCTTGTTGCAAAAAGCTAATAAAAAAAGCCAAGAAAAATAAAGTAAAAACCAATATGCTTCAAATTTGCAGTGATAGTTCATTAGTTTTCTCTCTGGAGATAGATAGCATTTTTCATCATGAGCCCTTTGGAATTGTTTTGGATCCTTGTAGTGATCAGAATAGTTAAGTCTTTTACTGTTGATTACTGTTGCTAGCATATATAATGTTCTTTAGGTTCTGCTTACTACACTTTGCATCAGTTTATACATCTTCCAGGTTTTTATGAAACCATTCCTGTCATTGTTTCTTATAGCACAATAGTATTCCATCATAATAATTTAACACAACTTATTCAGCCCTTTACTAATTGATGAGCATCCTCTCAGTTTTTAATGTATTGCCATCACAAAAGTTCTATTTTACATCTATTTATTTTTTTAAAAAGTGAAACAATAACCTTTCCTGGTATGTAAGCAATTTGAAGACAAAAATCCACTGGCACATCTGAAACTAGGCATAGATAATAAATAATAAAATTCAAGTAGCAGAAATTCAGAAGCACAGAATGAAAAGCCCAAACCTAGAACATATAATCCACTATATTTTCACTACAATTTACAAGGAAGCCTTGGACAGAGTGTGAGAGGGGGGATTCCATAGTTAATAGGGATAATCTGGATGAAGAAAGAAAAAAAAATGACTAAGGAGAGATTGGACAAATAGGAGAAGCAGGACAATGATGTGAAAACCTAAAGATGAGAAAATAATCATGAAGGGAAGTAATTATTGAGTGCCAATTATTGTAGAGAGGTTAAGGAGAATTAGAACTGAGAAAAAGCTATTAGATTTGGCAATTGAGAGATCACTTTTCTTAATTTTTTAATTTTTATTTTTTGCTGAGGCATTTGGGGCTAAGTGATTTGCCTAGGGTCACACAGCTAGGAAGTATTAATTGTGTGAGATCATATTTGAACTCAGGGCCTCTTGACTTTAGGACTTGTACTCTATTCACTGAACCATCTAGCTGCCCCAATTTTTTTATTTTTAAAATAAGTTTTTCTTGATGTTATTCAAAAAAATATCATCATAGCTTCTCCCAGAAATTACTTCTTCCTCTTTCTTGAGGTCACCACCCATATAACAAATATTTTTTGAAGGAAAAAAGAGAGAAAATATGATTAATATATCAAAAAATCTGAAAATTTGTGCAATGTGCAAAACTTGTGGATCTTTCTACCTTTGTAAAGGGTAAAGGTAAAGGTTGGAAGTATCTTTTCTTTTGAGTCATTTTTGTTCTTTATGATTTTGCTACATTCAGTTTTGAATTTTTGGTTTGTTCTTTCCATTTACATTGTTGTAGTCATTATGTTTATAATGTCAGTGTTTTTACTTACTTTAGTCTGCATGTAGATCTTTCCATGTGTCTATATTATGATAGTCAGAATTTCTTACAGTGTAGGGATATTCCCTTACTTTCCTATAACATAATTTGTTTAGCCTTCCTCCAATTGATGGGCATCTACTTTATTTTCAATTCTTGGGTATCAAAGAAAGTGTCTTTATCAGTACTTTGGTATATATTGGATATAAGTACAATAATGGAATTTCTGGGAAAATAGGTATGGACAATTTAGTCATTCTTTGCATAAATTCTAAATTGCTTTCTAATCACAATGTATTAGTGCGCCTATCTTCCTATAGTTATGTTTTTGAAATGTTAATTTTTTGGGATTCTAACAATTCTCAGGTTATCTCTCTGAACTTTATTCTTTCTCATTTTACAAAATAATTCATTGAGTTTCAAAACTTCCAGTTGGATCAGTTTCTTATTTTGTCATGCTCTTTGTTATTTTGCATCTGTTTATTTTCCATCAGGATTATTATATTTTTTCAGTGAGTCTACAGATTTGCAAAGACATTTTCCATTGATTATTTTCACCTAAGCAAAGAAAATGATTGTATATTTTATTTAAAGGTCAAAGTGGTCTCATTTTCATAGACCAATCATACTGAGAATACCAAAGTTATATGGAATCCTTTAAAGCTGGAAGTTCTAAGTCATTTTTGTTTCTTGGACTCTTTTGGCAGTCTGGTAAAGCCTGTGAGCCCCCTGTCAGAATGACCTTTTGAAAGATATAGCATAAAATACATAAAATTACAAAGGAAACTAATTATATTAAAATGGTTCTTAAAAAAAATAAAAATGAGGTATGGCAATATATGTAACAGTGAGACTAATAACTAATTTTGAAAGAGCATAAATGTTTTGAAATATTTGTTGCGATGATATGATATGAAAATATCTGTGATTTCTATTGATGACAAAATCACAGATACTACTTATACTACTGTGGCTTTTTGCTTACATTCACACTTGAAGGAAATATTCAATTTTAGTTAAAGTTTAGTGAAGATAAAGATGAAGTTATCTTTTTCATTTATGTTCATGGACTCTGAAATCTAAAATCTCCCTGATTATATGTGGAAGCTGAATTAAAAATCTTGGCACTCAAAGGAAGCTAAAAGGAATTGGTTCTGTCAACTACAGTAATAGCAGAACAGGATAACCATTCTAGTGGGAATAGGACAGGAACAAGGAGAGAGATACTAAAAGTATAAGGAAAAAAAAAGGAATGGGGAGATTGTTCAGATCAGTGGGGAATTAGACCTATATATTTTTTTCTTTGTTATGTTATATTTACATATCTTCTCTCCCCAACTTGACAGTAAATGTGAAACTCCTGAATTTTCTCCTAGCTCTCATTATAATTTCCTAGCATAGTGCTATGCAGCCCATAGTATGGACTCAATAAAATGAAACTGATTAGCTCAGCAGTTGGGTAGTTTTCATCAGATTCTATTGTATTAGTTTATTATTTGATAAAATGAAGAGATGAATGGATCATGATTTCCCATAGAAGGGATTTACTTTCTTAATTTTGGAGAAAAGACAGGGTTAAGTGATTTGTTCAAGGTCACACAACTAGTATTGGAGGCCAGGTTTGAGTCTTTCTGACTCCAAGTCTGGCCCTCTATCCTGTGTTATCTAACTATATAAAGGACTATAGACTCTTTAAATTTCAGTACTATGGAGCACATAGTACTCCTGATTCAAGACTGCCCCACCATAGTTAAGGCTCTGGAGAGAAGTAATCTAAATAACTATTTTCCAACTACTGGTCTGTAGATATAGAAGTCTGAAACAAACTTTTACCAATCTGTGACATTTTTACTACCCCAAAGTCCACACTTCTTAAAATCATTCTCTGAAAAACTTTGGAATCAATTGTGAGACATGTCCACCTCACAGAAGGCTCTGTGTTCTATGAGCAAAGCAGAATTGCAGCAGTTCCAAAGAAGGGTGAAATGCATAAATCTAAAGAAATCTTCATTCCAAATGTTCATATGAACTTAGGCCTGACCTATGACTAGAGTTTTCTGAGCTCAATTTGGACTGATTAGTCACAATCAGACACACCATATGTGCTCCACCCAACACGGTGATGTCATTTTTTGGGTCCTTTCTAAGTATAAAGGACAATAACCGATTTCTTAAAATCTATAAGCTTGATAAAAGCTTCTTTTCTTCCTGCTTCCATCTACTTCTGCCTCAGGTTTTCTCCTTCCTGGCCCTTAGTCCTAACTCTCTAAGCTATGGAATTTGCTACTCACAGGCTTCAAAGGGCTAGGGAAAGAAAATTTATCCTGTAACATTGTGGTTTGGGAAACTGTTTTAAACATGCAGTTTTTTAAAAAGGCAGATAGTTACTAGAAAAACTAGATATTTCCCTAAGTAGCCTATTGAGGCTGCCAGCTGGAGAGGTTCAGGTGGCCACAGAGGGAAAGGCATAGGATTTTGTATTGGCATTCTGGCAGATAGGCCCTGTCATTATTAAAATGCCATACATTCTCCTTTAAAGCCTTCCCATCCCTGCCCAACAAAACCAATGCACTTTTTGATTTTATCAGAGTAAACTTTTGCCCTTTGAATGTCTAATTGTCTTCTGGAATCACATCATACACTACCTTCCATGTAAAGTTTCTGATCCCCCAAGTTGCTAGTGCTTTGGCTCCCTTGTCCCCCAAATTATCTTTTATTTATATACTCATGTGCTATTGAATGGAGCTTGACAAAATCTTGCCACCAAGATAACTGGGTCCATGACAAATTTATGTTATTTAATCTCAGCTGGTCCTTCTCTGCAGCAAGGCAATCCCTTACCCCATTCCAAATTGATTCTTTATCCCATTTTATCCCACTTGCCATTCAGGAGTGTTTGAACTTTTCTCTTTTTTTCTCAAATTTCCCACACTACTGCTTCCCTCCACCCTCTCTACTGAGGATCTTGCCTCATATTTTACTGAGAAAATGGAAATCATTTCCTGTGAACTTAGAAGTCATCATTCTCTCTCTCTTCCTCTCTTTCTCTCTCTCTCTCTCTCTCTCTCTCTCTCTCTCTCTCTCTCTCTCTCTCTCTCTCTCTCTCTCTCTCTCTCTCTCTCTCTCTCTCTTTCTCTCTCTCTCTCTTTTTCTCTCTCTCTCTCTCTCCATTTAATAGATGAGGAAACTGAGGCACAGAAAGATGTTTTGTTCAAGATTACACCATTATTAAGTGAGGCAAGATTTGAACTGAGACCTTCATTTCAATTTCAAGCAAGTCCAGTGCCTACCCATTACGACATATGGCTTGTCAACTCACTCTTTGCATCTGCTTCCTTTCTTCTCACTCTCTTCTAAAGTCTCTAGTATCTAAGTTTGTCATTTAACTGAAATTGTTCTCCCCAAAGTCACCAGAGTTTTCTTAAATTGCTAGATTTGCTGCTTTTTTCCTCAATTCACACCCTTTTAAACTTTCTTAAGCTTTTGACCATGTTGATTATCTTCTCTTTCTGAGTATTTTCTCTTTAGGTTTTCATGATTCTGATCTCTTTTGGTTCTCCCCCTACCAGAATGACTGTTCCTTCTCAATCTCTTTTACTGGTTTATTTATTAACATCTGTCTCTGATTGTGGGTGTGCCCCAAGACTCTATATAAGTGTTTTTTTATCTCTCTTCACAGTCTTACTTGCTGATCTCAACAATTAATTCCAAGGAATTAACTATCTACCCACTTCACTTGGCCTATGTAACAAAGACAAACCCAAAGTAATATCTTTAGGCAAGTTATAAAATATACACAAATGCAGACATGTTAAATACCATATCATGATAAATACAGTTGTGAAATGAAAAGTAAGTTAATGATAAAGCATGCACAATACTGTACAGTAAACAAAGGTGTGTAGTATGTTTCCTTCCACACCCACTGTCATCTAGCCTTTATTGTGGGTGGTTGGCTGAGATTTCTTTAAGAATTTTATATGTAAAGTTGAGTTTGTATAATGTGAATTTATGTAAACTGAGAACTGTCATTTACTTATAGGTTTGTACCTATATGTACACACAATTGTACATATACATGTAATGTGTATGTATACAATCACAGATATATACATCTGATATATTTTTATATCATTTTCTTAGTTGAATGTTTTGATATCCTCAGATTCTAGATTTTAGCCTCTTGAAATCCTAAGATCTTTTTTTTTTTTCAGGCAAATTATTATCTTGTACTTACAAAGCTGATTTTTTAACCCAAGTATTAGATTTTTAAATTATCCCTATAAAATTTTAGTTTATTATATTCAGTCCAGTGTTCCAGCATGTCAAGAATTTTATGGATCCTTACTTGTAATCCAGCATTCTAATCAGTTATAGTGGCACAGTGTCAGTAGAGTGCTGGGTTTGGACTAAGAAAGATCTGCAATCAAATGTGGCCATATCAGCTTTGTGACCCTGAATAAATCCCTTAATTTGTTTACCTCGGTTTGCTCAACTGTAAGATGGGGGCAATAACAACACCCACCTTTCAGGATCGTTGTCAGGATCAAATGAGATAATATTCATGAAGTATGCTTACTTAGCCAGTGCTTGGCACATAACAGGAAATTAATAAATGTTCATTTTCTTCCTTCTCAGTTTTGTGTCATTAGCAAATTTATGAACATGCAATTTTTTCCTGTATTTAAGTTACTGAGAGCAATATGAAACAAGAAAGGATCAAGGACAGAAACTCCAGGAGAAACCTCCTTCCAAGCTGAAACTAAGCTTTTAACTCTTGGTTAGCTCTTCGGTTCCAGCCATCCAGCCAGCCCTCTCTCTTTCCACAAGAATACCATGAGCATAAGAGACTTTATGAAATTATTTGCTAAAATCTTGGTAAATTACATGTTCATTTTCTCCCAATCAATTAAGTTTAATTATTGAATAAAAGAAGGAAATAAGATTAATCTGTAATTCCTTACCTGTAAAAGAAATATAAAACCATCAAATTGTTTCACTTTTATCTGACTCTTCAGGATCCCATTTGGAATTTTCTTGGCAAAGATATTCATTTTACAGGTGAGAAAACTGAGGCAATCAGGATTAAGTTACTCTGTCAGGGTCACACAGCTAGTAAGTGTTTGAGTTCGGATTTGAACCTAGAAATATAAGTCTTCTTGATTGAAGGCCAATGTGTATCCACTGCACCACTGAGATGCCCTATTAAGTGATACAGAATCAATTAAATTTCTTCTACTCTAAGGAGCCAAAACTATTAAAGGCGTTCTCTTACTACTTCCTCATTTATATTGTATATCATCTTCTTATTAGGCGGTTTTTGATCCATTCTTTCTAAAATTATTCTTTTGGGCAGAGAAAACAGAAACCAAGAAAGAAGGTATTATTAGCTGGGACTTTTTTTTTTTTTTTTTTTTTTTTTTTTTTTTTTTTTTTTGTACTGGAACAGCTCCCAGTTGATGAGTTTGTTCTGGCTTGTATTTCTGGACTCTCCTGTCCTAACCTGACAAGTATGATGTTCCCAAAGCATCCCTCCCAGCCCCTACACACCCTCTTTCCTTCTATCTTCCAGCAATGAGGAATGGTGTTCCACTTTCATTCTCTAACCCAGGTTCTAATACAGAAGTGTTAAACATACCTCCAAATGTGACTTGGGGCAACATTCTGTAAATGCTGACCAAGTTGGAGAAAAATGTAATTGGAAAATAATTAACAAAATAAATAAAATAGACTCAGGGCAGCTAAATGGTACAGTGGATAGAGCATCAGCCCTGAAGTCAGGAGGACCTGAGTTCAAATGTGGTCTCAGACACTTAACACTTCCTGGTTGTGTGATCCTGGGCAAGTCACTTAACACCAATTGCCTCAGGGGAAAAAATAGAATCAAACCTAAATAACAGTAATTTTAATACTAAACCACTAAGATGCCTGTAGTGATCCTTACTTGAGGATTAGTGATCTCTATATTAGGGCAACTTTCAATCCTCCCAGAGTCAGAAAGGAGAAAAGAGACAAGATATAACCGGTATCAGGCCAGTACACAGGAAACAGGACTGATGGCCAGTGACAGGTGAAAAATCTATACATCTGCACAGTGGTGCCAGGGACTCTGGTTCGTATAACATTTGCTTACATTCACTTGGTGCTTGAGAAACTTGTATGTAGAAGATCACAGCGGAGAGGGAAAGGCAGGGCAAACTGAGGCTGGTATCACAGTCAAATGTTAAGAGTAATGGGAACACTAAGGAGGAATAGGTAAATGTAGGAAGAGAACCAAGAGCGGGAAGGAGAGCAGCATCCTAGAGGCCAAGGGAGGAGAGAGTAATCAAGAGTAGTGTGTGATAGAGCAATGAGAATGGTAAGTCTATGTCTGTGTCTATGTCTATGTCTCTGTCTCTGTCTCTCATTCTTTCACTCTCTTATTTTCTCATTCTCTCTTCCTCTCTCACTTTCACTCTTTCCCTTTCCCTTTCTTTCTCTCCCTTTGCCCTTTTCTCTCCTTTTCCCTCTTTCTCTTTCCCTCTTCTTCTCCCTCTCTTTCTCCCTCTCTCTCCCCCTTTCCCTTTCTCTCTTTCCCTCTTCCCCTCTTTCCCCCTTTCCCTCTCTCTCCCTTTCTCTTTCTCTCTCCCTCTTTTCCTCTCCCTCTCCCTCTTCTTCTTCCTCTCCCTCTTTCTCCTTCTCCCTCTCCCTCTCCTTCTTCTTCTCTCTTTCCTTCTCCCTCTTCCTCTCTCTCTTCCTTTCCTTCTCCCTCTCTCTTTCCTTCTCTTTCTCCTCCTCTCTCCCCCTCTCAAGTATTTTGCTTGCTCATATATTATGTGAAGGGAAAGGTGATTCCTGACTGGCCCAGCAATTCTACTTACCTGGATAAGCTCTTAGTGAGTTGGTTCCAGAGACACTTTGGTGGGACACATGGATGATATATACTCTTGAGAAGCGATGAAGACAAAAAGAAAGACTTTGAAATGACAGACATTCATGGGAAGCCAGCCTTATCACGTCCCTGCTCTTCATTGAAATTTTAGAGATTTATGAAAATGAATCTCTTCTGCATCAGATAGTTCACTTGGTTTGAAATGAAATCTGTTTTCAGCTGAAGAGCTCATTATTCTTTGATGGACTCTAATCCGTAAGATGTCTCGATTTCTGTTCATTGTTTTGCTCAGAGAAATAGATTTACTTAGTATTTATTATTTGTAAAGGTCTTTTGTTTCACCAGCATTTGGTGGGAAAAAGCTAGGTAGGTGAGAGTAAGCTAAGAGCTATCCTCCCCATTAAGAGCAATTAAGGAAACAGCTTTTGTTCTGAACCTATAATCTCTCAGACCCCCAATATTTGGAGGAAACAGATTGATGTAATTCTAGCTTACTGCCCCTCTTGGAAACAGGCCTTAACACTTCACCTAGGGCCTGTGTGCTCCTCACACATCTTCAGCTAGCCCAATTAGCTAGGTTTAGTCACAGCTCTTGGCTTTCCTGTCTGCCAAGGTGAGCTAGAACTCAGATTCCTATCACCAGCAAGCTGCATCTATACATTTAGCACCCCCAACCCCAATAATATCTTACATGTAGATACATACCAATATTGTAATTATATATCTATAGTATTTCTTCTAACAGTATAAGTTCTATGAGGGTAGATACTGTTTGAGTTTAGTCTCTATGTCTCAAGTATTAATCAAGGTCCCTGGCACATAGAAAGTGCTCAATTTTAATTTGTTGATTAATTTAAGTCGATTAGAATTTTTTTTAAGAAAAGAAAAGTCAGCACAATTGATTGATACGTACACAATGTTGAACCCTTATGGTCTCCCATATCCATGGATAAGGAAGGGGTGCCTTATATCTCTTCCCATACTACCTTTTAATATAGGAATCTTAGTGTATTGGATAAGAGATCCGTAGTGATTCTGATTTTTGTTTAGTGATCGATCTGCTCTTGAATGACAAAAAAGCAAGACTAAAAAGCCCAGTTTGACTCATTAATGATTGGCTGATTGATTAGTAAAAAGAACAAGGAAGTATTCTGAAGAAGCAGATATTGAGAGTTTGAGGAGAAAGAACATTTGGGACGGTGGTTATGGAAAATATGGCAGAGAGTCAAATGTGAAAAATTTAAAGACATGCCATATAGCAGAGAGAGCCCAGTTGAGTTTAGATAGCACTACTTTGTGGTGGACTAAATAAGAATGTGTCATGAAAGTTCTTTTGTAACATCAAAGACTGTGCTTGCTATAAATACCCTTTCCTTTCTTTTTCTTTTTCCAGGGGAGGTGGAGGCATTTGGGATTGTGGCTTGCCCAGGGTCACATAGCTAGTGCCTGAGACCAGAATTAAATTCAGGTCTTTTTGATTCAAGGACCACTATTTTCTCCACTGCACCACCTAACTACCCTTTGCTTTCAAATAGATCTCGTTGTGTCTGTTTTTTTTTATAAGGGGTAAAAGCTATTGAAGTAGATTATAGGCAATGAACAATGTCCAGATCCCTGAGCAGGAATTTAGAAACAGTCTGAAAAAAATAGGGTTAACAGTTTTCTGAAGGGCAAAACAGGAAAGTGCATAGTCTGGGTTTTCCACAGTTTGCACCCCTCCCCTCTCCCCCCCCCCCAACCTCCAGTTTTACCTTAGGTTGAAGGGTGGAAGCATAGTTAGAGATGATGAATTTCATAAAGCTGCTTTGAACAAGATTTTTTTTTCCTTTTCTCCTTTCTGGGTGGAATTAGAGCCCTAAGCAGAGAAAGAGCTTGTTATCCTGCTCTCTAGTGGCTATTTTTGAAATGGCAACCAAAGATTTAAAAGAGTATTCCTAGGTCTTGGCATTTCAGTATCAGTATTGCCAAAGGAACAAATAAGGACTGTTTAAAGTACCTTTTGTGAGACTGGAATCTATAAGGAAAATACCCATCTTTAGACTTTCCAGATGGGTGCCATGCTTGTTTCTTGTAATAGAACTGAAGCTGAACCTTGCTTGTGATGTGGTAGTAATGAGATCCCACAAGATCACAGATTTACAGCTCAAAGGGACTTTAGATTTCATTTAGTCCAGTCCCCTCATTTTTTCTAGATGAGGAAACTGAGGTACATAGAATTTAAATGGCTTGTCCAAAGTCACACAAGTGAGAGAATCTGGATTTGAACCTAGTGTGTCTGGTTCTAAAGGAAGCTTGGTATTTCCCAAGGTATCACACTTCTTTTTTTCTCTTTTTTAAAAAATAAGTTTTTAGGGACAGCTTGGTGGTGCAGTGGATAGTGCACCAGCCCTGAAGTCAGGAGGATCTGAGTTCAAATCTGCTTTCAGACACATAACACTTCCTAGCTGTGTGACCCTGGGCAAGTCACTTAACCCCAATTGTCTCAGCCAAAAAAAAAGTTTTTATTGATATATATTTCTGTTTCTTTTTTTTTAATTGACATATATTAATTACCCCTAGTTACATTTAAAATAATTTAAAAACTATTAGTTTTAACAATTTTTATGTTCTAGATTCTTTCCCTTATCCCCACCCACTTTTAAGAAACTACATGTGAAGTTACACAAAACATTTCCATAAAAGTCAAGTTATGAAAGAAAATATAGATCTCCCATCCTAATGAAAATGAAAAGAAAAATTAAGATGTGTGTGTGTCTGTGAAAGAGAGAGAGAGAGATAGAGAGAGAGAGAGAGAGAGAAAGAGAGAGAATGCTTCAATTTGTATTCAGACACAATCAGTTCCTTCTCTGGTTATGGATAGAATTTTTCATCATAAGTCCTTCAGAGTAGTTTTGGATGACTGTATTAATGAGAATAATAAAATCATTTACAGCTGTTCATTCCAGAACATTGCTGTTATTTTATATACAGTACATTTCACTTTATTTGAGTTCATGGAGGACTTTCCAGGCTTGAGTTTTTTTTTTTTTTTTCCTGAGAGCATCTTGCTCATCATTTCTCAAAGAACAACAATATTATATCATAAACAAATACCACAGTTTATTGAGCCATTCCACAATTGATGGGCACTCCCTCAGTTTCCATTTTTTTTTTTTGCCCCTAGAAGAGTTGCTATTAATATTTTTTGCACATATAGGTCATTTTCCTTTTTTAAAAATCTCTTTAGTTGTGGTGTTGTTTGGGCAAAAGATATGCATGAATTTAATCATCCTTTGGGCATAGATCATATCTTTTGGTCATTTATCAGTTGGGGCATGGCTCTTATTTTTTTCTAAATTTGACTCAGTTCCCGCTGAGAAATGAAGTCTTATTAGAAAAACTTGCTTTGAAGTTCTTTTTACAATTACTATTGCTAACTTTATTTCCCCCCATTTATTCTCTCTCTTTTCACCCTGTCCCTCCTCAAAAGTGTTTTGATACTTACCAGTCCCTCTCCCAATATGCCCTCTCTTTTATTACCCTTTCCCCCTTCTCATATCCCATCCTTCTCCTATTTTTCTATAGGGTAAGAGAGATTTCTATACCATATTGAGTATATATGTTATTTCCTTTTTGAGCCAGGTTTGATGAGAGTAAGGTTTACTCAGTCATCTTCTCCTCCTTCTCTTACCCTCCATTGTAAAAGCTTTTTCTTGCCTCCTTTTTTATGGCAGATAATTTGCACCAGTCCACTTCTCCCTTTTCTTTTCTCCCAGTACACTATTCTCTCACCCCTTAATTTCCTCATTAAAAGAAAGATATTTCTTCATATCCAACTCATACCTGTGGCCTCTGTCTGTATATATACTCCTTTTAACTACTATAATAATGAGAAAGTTCTAATGAATTACAAGTAGGAATGTAAACAGATAAACCTTATTAAGACTCTTTGATATCATTTTCCTGATTACATCCCTTATATTTCTTCAGAGTCCTATATTTGAAAATAAAATTTTTCATTCAGCTCTGGTCTTTTCATCATGAATGCTTGAAAATCCTCTATTTTATTGAATGACCATCTTTTCCTCTGAAGGATCAACGCATGTTGGGTAGGTGATTCTTGGTTGTAATCTTAACTCCACTGCTCTCCAGAACAGCATATTCCAACCCTCCCATACTTTAATGTAGAAGTTGTTAAATCTTGTATTATCCTGATTGTGCTTCCACTATACTTGAATTTGTTTTTTTTTTTTTTTTTTTTTTTTGATATTTGCAATATTTTCTCTTGACTTAGGAGTTCCAGAATTTGGCTACAAAATTTGTGGGAGTTTTAATTTTGGGATCTGTTTTAGGAGGTGATCAGTGGATTTTTTCAATTTCTTTTTTACTCTCTGGTTCTAGAATATCAGGACAATTTTTCTTCATAATTTCTTAAAAGATGATGCCCAGGTTCTTTTTTGTATTATGACTTTCAGAAGATGAATAATTTTAAAATTATCTCTCCTGGACCTATTTTCCAAGTCAGTTGTTTTTCCAGTGAAATATTTCACATTTTTTCCCCTATTTTTTCATTTTTTTGGCTTTTGTTTTATTGTATCTTGATTTCTCATAGTCGTTAACTTCCATTTACTCAATTCTATTTTTTAAAGAAATTATTTTTCTTAGTGAGCTTTTGTACCTCCTTTCTCAATTGACCAATTTTGCTTTTTAAGGCATTCTTCTTATTATTAGTTTTTTGTATTTCTTTTTGTACCAGTCTCAATTCTTTTCCTAATTTTTCCTCTATATCTCTTACTTGATTTTCAAAATCTCTTTTGAGCCCTTTCATGGCCTGAGTCCAATTCTTATTTTTCTTTGGAGGTTTTGGATGTAGGGATTTTGATTTTATCATCTTCTGAGTGTGTGTTTTGATTTTCCTTGGCACCATAATAACTTTCAATGGTCGGAAACTTTTGTTGTCTGCTCATTTTCCTAGCCTATTATTCGACTTTTAACTCTGTTAAAGTAAGACTCTTGTTTCCAGGGTGGAGGGTGCCCTGTCCCAGTCTTCAGAGGTTTTGTTTTCAGAGATCCTTCTAGGAATCTGACCACAATTACTCTTTTCTGCCCTGGAGCTTGCTGCCCCATTATAACTGTAAGATCTAGTGTGCTAAAGTAACAAAGTCCTGCTTTGCTGAGGCTAGCATGGCTTGTGCTGGGACTACTTGCTACATCACAGACCCTCTCTGCTGACCTTCCCTGTCCTTCCTGGTGTCCCCTTCTTTGCTCACTGAGAGGCCCAGAAGCCTCCAGAACCTGATTCAGATGTCCCACCTTGCTGATGCTGGGGCCAGGAGCAGGGCTGGCGCCCCACTGACGCCTATGCTGGGATTGCATGCTGGTTCCACAGGCTTTTTTTTTTTTTTTTGCTGATCTTCTAGGTACTCTTTGTTATCTCTGGGCTGAGAGGTCTAGAAGCCATCAGTGCTGCTACTGATTCAGAGATTGGACTGGGGTCAGGGGCTGGCCACCTACACTGGGACTACAGACTGGACTTCTACCCTTGTGTCTTAGATTTTTGCTTCTGACCTTCTAAGTTGCCTTCAGCTGGAAAATGTTCTACTCTGTCTTTCTGTATGTTCTGGTGCTCTAAAGTTTATGTGAGTCATTATTTAAAAGAATTTGGAGTGGTTTGGGGAAGAGGTTGGATGAGTCCCTGCCTTTACTTGGCCATTTTGACTGTCTCTATTTTTCTGTTTCTTACCAAAGTAGTCCATATATTTCTTCCCTTCTCCTTCCCAAAGAGCACCTTATATGATGAATGGTGTATTTTTTTTTTAAAAGGAAAAATAAAATCAGCACAATTGATTAATACATGCATTAACATGCATTAATACATGTTGAACACTTATAGACTTCCCATCTCCATGAGTAGAGAAGGGGTGTCTTCTCATACTTTTTTACATTCTGCCTTTTAATAGGAATCTTAGTGTACTGGATGTCAGAGACCAGTGATGATTGTGATTTTTGTTTAGTGATTGATATACCCTTGAGTGATAGAAAAGCAGGACTGAGGAATTCAGCTTGAAAATGCCAGGTAAAGTAATGAAAAGAGGTAGTATGATTTTTAGATAATAAGTATATCCTTTAGTGCCAGAAACTCTTCTGCGATACAATGTACCAAGATACGTTTGGGAGTATTTGTCTCACTTTCTTGACTCACAGGCACCCTTGAAAATGTAAATTTGTCTGTGTACATGTGCATATAAATGTAGCAGCTAGGTGGCTCATTGGTAAGAGAATTGGACCTAGAATCAGGCAGAGCTGAGTTCAAATCTTGCTTTAGATCCTTACTGGCTATGTGACCTAAGCAAGTCACTTACCCCTGTTTGTCTCAATATAGTGGAGATGAAAATGGCAAAGCACTCTAGTATCTTTGCCAAGAAAACCCCTTGGACAGCATTGGGCAGCAGAGAAACTTGAAATCATACCTGGCAAGGTATAGACCTAATGAGAGAAACTTGGTGATACTTCTAGAAGTTATTGATGGTTCTACAGAGGTGAAAGTATAAGTTGCCCTTCCATGCATATTCTCTATGTATATATGTTTGTCTGACATGCTTGTTTTTTGTGTATAACTCATTCTCCGCAATGATAGTTTGTGTATTTATGGAAAAGGATTCCCTAGATTTAAAAGGTGATGGGGGAGAGAGGAGAACGTTCTCTTGTATATATATATATATATATATTTTTTTTTTTGCTTTGTCATTTTATTAGGATTATTGTTATTTTTCTTCAAGCTAAATGTATTCTCACAAACTGACTAAAGAAAAAAAAAACTAAACACACCTGTGGGGGCTTGTGAACATGGCCATGAGTGAATATGGACTTACAGAGAACCTTGATTTTTCTAGGGATCCTATATAGGAGAAGAAGGTACTCCAGAGCTATATAATGCTACTAGACTACGTTTGGCCCAAAGGAGGAAAACAGCACAAATCATTGAATTAATTGTTGGAAACTTTCATGGTGGGGGCTAGAAAATCAAGTTCATTGTTCCTTCCCATCTAAGGCAAGGACTCTCTCTGGATTGGAAGCTTCATTTTGATTTCTCTGTCCATCTTCTAGGAGATATGAATAGATAGGTACAAATATGACTATGCAGAGTCTTCCACCGTTCAAAGCATATGCTTCTTCTAAGTGGACTGTTTTTTGTTGTTAAATTAAAGAGTATAGTAGAATAGCTGTTTTCTTCAACTTTAACAATTTAAGAGTGATTTACTTTTCTGATTTTATGTTCTGGCATTTGACTTAAGATTTAAAAACTCAAATGGTAGTGGTGACAAACATGCAAGAACAATCTGATCCCAGGGAGTGAGTGAGTGAGGAAGGTCAGGGGAAGAGGGAATTCTTGGGACATTTCTAGGTCAGAGGAGGAAGCTGAAGATAAAACAAAAGGGGAAAGGAAGTTTCTGAGGAGTTGCTGATCTGCACTGGTGGGGAGAGTTTCCTTGTCTGAAATTCCTTACATCAATAAAATTACAAATTCAATCCTTGTTCCTGAAGACAGAAATAAATATAATTATAACCCAGGAAGAATTTGAGAGATGTTCAAGTAGGAAGCTAATTTGAATAGATAGATTGGGGAAAGTTCATTCACTGTCTTTGGCAGCTGGGAAACACAAAATTAGTAAAAAGGAAAGGGGAAAAACCATCTCCAAAGTGAACTAGCAATGAACATTTAGATTTATTATGGGCATGAACTTCTTTTCTTCCCATCTTCACTTCATTTCCAAATTCTCTGCTGAAGCATTTCCTGTAGTCAGAACATTTCCTAAGAGTATCCAGTCTTGATGGAGTTTTGAAAGAAGATATATTTATCCAGATAATGTCTCTGGAGAACCAAAAGAAGATAATAGGGGACTGTTCATTTGGAGAGTTTTTGGAGATAGTGCAGAAATACAGCCAGGATTTTCCAAGACCTAGAAGCTTTTACTTTAAAAGACTATACATCTTGGAACATTATATTTTGAAGAGCAAAAGAACTGGGATTTCATCCAACAATAACTTAAACAACAAAGTTGAGTATAATCTTGAATGAAAAAAAAGGACATTTGATGAACTGAAAGTCTTTCAGTTATTGGTAATAAAAAGACCACAACTCAATGGAAAATTTGATATAAAATATGCAGAAGAAATATAAGGAAAACATTAAAGACCAGTTATAAGCCATTCATTAAATCAAGTTGTTTACTTATTGTGGATGTGAAAAATCTTAGCAATATTCTTAAAACTTCCCTGGTCCGTTCTAGAGCACTCAAGAGGATTTCCAGAACACCCTTAGAGGATGCAGAGGAGACATGATCAGGAATATCCTAGACTCTTTTGGTCAATTGCATTCCAATATTGGCTTCATTTTTCATTTTAGTCTCTATCTAGATTCCTAATTCCTTGCTCATTTCATGACATTTCTGTGAGGCAACCTTTTCTTCTGTCCCACATCTATTTATTCATGCATTCATTAATCCATTCAGCAAGAACTGATCAGTTATCTTCTAAGGCCTGAATCCTATTCTGAGCCCCCAGAATAATGTTTATTGTTCTGCAAGGATACAATCCAGAGGGAGACTCCAAGGCAGCAGGATAATTCAATTCAATAAACATTTATTAAATGCCTACTATGTCAGGCTTTGAGGTTCGCAAAGCAAACATGTTATCTCACTTGATCTTCACAAAGATCCTGTGAAATAGGTACTATTTATTTCCTTTTTATAGATGAGGAGTATAGGAGAAACTGAGTCTAAGAGGTTAAGCAACTTGCTCAGATTCACAAGTAACCTGCTCTCTGTAATTTCTCATTTCTGAATGGACTGAGATCTCAGCATGTGCCTGGGGATGAGCCAAGGATATCTGGGATACTTTAAAGTAGAGTCTTGGGGACCATCAAGGAAGGATTAAGAAAGGTGGCATGAAATGGGTTATGAAAGGATAGTGGTTCTTTTGCTTAAACTCAACTTCTTTGGAGTAAGAGGGATTTAAACTCACAAGCCTCAGTACCAGGGAGGGAGAAAAGCAGTCAAGGAGAGGCTGCCCAATGTAAGCATTGCTTCTATTCCCAACTTTCCACCTTTGTCTGTTCCAGAAGAGAAAAGAGTCAGCTCAGTGGTGAAGTCTTCAGCCATCTGTGATCATCTTGGGTTTTAGTGTGGTTATGAAAGCCACCTAATGCCAAAATTATAGCAATCAAAGCATTAGGTGCTCCACCACAGCTCCACTAAGCCAATATTTATTTTTATTTACCAAACCAGAAGTAGGTGCTTGAGTACCTTAGAGAAAGAGGCAGGACAAGGTGAAGAGCTAAGTTTTATTTATTTCTGTTTGGCAATCCTTAACACAGTGCCTTGTATATAGTAACCAGTCAGTCAATAAGGATTTATTCAGCACTTACTATGTCCCAGAGACCCTGATAAATGTAGGAAATGCAAAGAAAGGAAAAAAATCCCTGCTTTCAAGGAGAAACTGGAGAGAGAGACTTGAAGGAAGTTAGAGTAGATAATAGATGGAGGTAAGGAAGGACATTCTAGACACAGAGGTTGTTTTTATAATAAAATGTTCATTCATTTCAGTTCTGACCCCATTTGAGGTTTTCTTGGCAAGGTTACTGGACTCATTTATTATTTCCTTCTCCAGTTCATCTTACAGATGAAGAAACTGAGGCAAACAGAATTAAGTATCTTGCCCAGGGTCACCCAGCCAGTAAATGTCTGAAGCTGTATTTGAACTCAGGAAGATGAGTTTTGCCTGACTCCAGGCCTGGCACTCTGTGCACTATGGCACCACCTAGCTACCTTCAAGACATGGGGGACACCAGTGCAAAGCTCAGAGTCCAGAAATGAAAGGTTATCTTTGAGAAGCAGCAAGTACTCCAGAGTAACTGGATCACACAGGGCATACATCTAAAGTAAATGCTTTTTAAGTGAATATAAATGAATGAGTGAACTTGAGAAGGGTCACCAGCCTCAGCCAATGTACCATGCCTCCTCCTCCTCCCTAAAAGGAACTTCCAACCTAAAAACAAATCATAATACCTCCCCAGTTACAGAGCCATCAGTGTTGATTTTGAAGCCTGTCAATTTTCTATATTATTTTTGAACAATTCTATGAAGACAAATATTGATGAATAGGACTAACAATATAATTATATGCCTGTTTTGTCCCATCAGGTTTCAGTAGCCCCTGTCTCATCATTATACCCTTAATTTTAATAAAGTAATAAAGTAATAAAATCCTAATAAAGTCAATAAAGTAATCAACTAGCATTTATTAATTATTAACCACCCTTTTCCTCCATGTGCCAATCCCTAAAGAAACAGACAAAAATGAGACAATCACTGCTCTTAGGGAGCTTACATTTTTTGGCATGGTGGTGGTGGAGAATAGATGTATATATGCATTTACATCTATTCTCCACCCCCCAAATATTCACATATATACATTTATATTATCTACCCTGAAAAATATATAAATATAATATAAACATATATCACTATATTGTATATGCATGTATACACACAAATACAATATAGACATATATATGTTTGTGTTATACACATACTTTTCACTGAAGGATAAATATCTGTGGTATGGATTGTTACAAATTAAGTAGAGCTTAGCAACAGATGAACATCAGAGAAAGGACCATTTAGTTGTTTGTCTTTCATTCTAGATTTAATCACTGAACCACTCTCCTATCTTCTTATTTTTTGTAGGCGGGCAAAAACTGGGAGATAGAGGCAAAACCCTAGATGAGGTTATCTTTCTAGGAGATTATAGATTCTACTCTTTCAACTGTTGGCCTTCCTTCTTATAAATTAATGTTTTATCTGAGGGGAATCTTGCTTTCTTTCTGTCGTCTCTTTGAGTCTGCTCATGAGTCTGGATTTATTCAGTAAAGGGATAGGCAGAGCAAATCCTAAGAGCTGTTTACAAGAAATGCCCCTGTAACACACACACACACACACACACACACACACACACACACACCACACCACACATACAATACCCATACAGAAATTCATGTAGACAGAAGATAGAAAATTATCTGGACCCAAATTGAATAGGAAGAAGAAAGTGGACTGGATTGCCTATGGGAAATTACTGAGTGACACAAAAGTGGCCTTTTTAATGGCAAGATTCTGCTAGTGGTAATGAATGATTGCAAATGATAGAACAAAACTAGTTCCAAAGAAGTAAAACGGCAGCTGCTCCAAAGGACAATCAAAAGATGCATGATGGATTTCTGTAGGCCATATAATATCATAAATTGTGATTTGCATGCAAGGTATGTTATAAAGCATACATTAAAAATGTAAGCTTGGAAAAGGACACCCATTTATTATATAGTGATAATAAAGGATAATTGTGTGAATTGTCTGAATCTGAATGTGTTGTTAGGGGAGACAGAGGGACAGAGAGAGAGAGAGAAAAAGAGAGACAGAGATAGAGATAGAGATAATCAATGTAGTTAATGGTGCCAGCAGACAGAACTTGGAGCCATAAGAGGGTAAAACAAATCAGATAAATTAGAAAAAGGCATTTGATGCCTTTGGAACACATCTATGAAAATTAATGAATAACCTTTGGCTTTTAAAATTTGAGAACTCAGTTGGAAAAATGTGTAAAGAATCAGGGAGAAGAATCCCTTGAATCAGAGACACAGAATGAAACAGCACTTTCAGACCTGGAAGACGCACTGATATGTTATATTTCACTATATTAATTTGTTACAAGGAAAGTCTTCTTTGTAGGAGCAGAGAAATGAATTAGTAGAAAGTGACAGAGATTTGAAAAGAAAGAATTAATAAAACATTTTTGAAAAGCAAAGAGCAAATGAAAAATATTTCTGAAGGAGATAAAACCAAAGCAATCAATTTTGCTATTTCTTTGTTATATTTAATAGATTAGGATTGGACCTGTTATTTCATTGGTGTTGGGAATTATTGATGAGGAAATTCTCTCCCAGTGCAGCTCAGCACCTTCTCTGTAACTTAAAGAGAAAAGCCCAAGGTCACACAATCAGTATGTGGGAGGGTGAGATTTGAACTCATGATTTCCTTCATCTATTCACTCTCCACTCCAGCTCTATTCACTGCATCCCTTTGCATTCTGTTAAATATAATATACATTTTAAAACAACAAACTATGTAACAGAAATTCAGTTTTACACAGAATCTACTTTTTTGCTTTTTCTAAATTGGGATGTTTTTATTAGTTGATTGTTACACTCAAATAAAATTTTTTTTAAAAAAGGAAAGCAATCCCTCTCATAGTCACAACTCATATTACAAATATTTTTTATTTTTGAGGCAATTGGAGTTAAGTGACTTGGCCAGGGTTACAGAGATGATAAATGTAAAGTGTGAGGCTAGATTTTAATTTTGGTCCTCCTGATTCCAGGCTTGTGCTTTATTCACTGCACCATCTAGCTACCCCCTAATATGTAATTTTTTATTCACACTCTACTAGAGTACAAACTCCTTAAAGACAGGGCCAGGCTGTTCTCTTTTTCTCTACTTCTACAGTATTTTGCACATACTAGGTTCTTATGAATACTTAATTAAATTTGATCAATTACTTAGATGAACTAATTGATTATAATGTAGGGGGTTTGGATATTGGTCCTAAGATCTTCCCACTTGTTGAAATGTTTCCCATCTTTTAAGTCTCTGTTCAAATGGCACCTCTTCTATAAAGTCTTTCCTGAGTCTTCCCAGTCAATCATCTTCCCTGCCTACTCACCACCATTCACACTGGGTCAATATGGTCCTTCCCTTGTGTCTTTCTCATGTATGTTCCCATATATTGTGTCAGCTCCTATTCCTCTATTAAGTCATAAAGGTTCATAAAATTAAGGATGGAAATCTTGGGGATGTTCTAGTCCAACTTCCTCTTTTAATAGACGAGGATTGTGAGATGAAATAATTTACCCAAGATCCTATAAGTAATAAATAGCAGACCTGCCTGACATTTGAACTCAGGTCTTTTGACTTCAATTTTCATGAATTTTCTACTGCATCATTCTGCCCCAATAACATATTTCGTTTTTTTCTCTCCTCATAACAGGAGCTTAGGTGGACTCCTAGGTCTATCGCAATTGTTATGGTCGCAGTTGGACCTCCACCCAACCTTAGGCTCAGGCCATATGGCAACTTCAGCTATAAAAGAATTACCACAGATAAGAAAGATTGTCAGAAATCTTTTAAAAATCTTTTTCTGTAATGCTTGAAGGTCACTTTCTTCACTTCCTCACTCAGTGACTGGGCGTAAACATGGGCAATTTTGTCTTTTCTGGTCAGAAACACTGGGAAGCTCTTCCTTTCCCAGACTGATTCTTCTATGAAGGCAAACTAGATTAACTTTTATCTCAATTCTTACCCAGCCTTTAATTACTGAGTGAGCATTGCCTCAGACAACCTGAGACCTGGGAAAGATTTTAGCTTAAAAAGGCCAAAGTCTCCTAATGCAATCTGGGACATATCTAGTTATCTTGATTTTTGTCTCACCACTGAATTCTGTTGATTCTGAAAGAGAGAGTAAGGCTGATGACTGCAGGACTCTGCCTCACTTAAATCCAGTTCATTTGCAAGTCAAGATATCACCCTCCTGATGTCATTGGTTCTCTCCAAGAACAAAGGATGAATAATAATAATAGAAGGTGATAATACTTACCTTATCTATCCTAGGGGCTTGTTATGAGAATGAAATGAGATTATGTGAAAGTGTTTTGTATACCATAAAGTACTCCATACATATAAGATATTATCACTTTAAAAGTAAGGTGAGGTCACACTGAACTCTCAGGAGGGACTCTAGGTGTGTCAAAGGCCACAGATACTATTCTTCTGACATCAGGTATTGTCTAATTGTGTGTGTGTGTGTGTGTGTGTGTGTGTGGTATGTATTCCAAATACCCCAAATATCTGGCAATGTAGGTGCTTAATGCCTATTGCTTGATTTTCAGCAATTGTTACATAGAGCAGAAACTCTTCCAAATGAAAATCATGTTAAAAATCAAGAGCTAGCAGGGATAGGAGGGAAGAATGCCTTAGCAAGAAGGTAAAACGTACAGTTCAGCCTTTGTAGAGGACAGACCTTGAAGAAATAGTGACCAAATGTGAGGATGATTTCAGGGTTCACTAAGAACCTGAAATGTATGTCTTCAATAGGGGAATGAAGAGCTGTTTTAGTGGACAGAAGCAGAAAAGAAAGAAGGGGTACAATCCCGTTCTTTCCCACAATTATTCTAATGAATATAGAAGAGGGCCAGATTGAATAATCTAAGGAAAATCTAAAAAGTCATTTTTTTTTCAGCCCCAAATCATAAATTCAGCTCATGGGTAAGTGGGTAGACCAAGAACAAGATAGACTGGGCACCTCTGTTGTTTTGACCTGAAAGAACACCATGGATTCAGTGAATGGGTTCCCATATCACAGGTAAGTGATCGTTGAGCAGGAGTAGACTTACAGTTTTGTAACTGAACCTGCAGAACCTTCCAGGTGGTTAAGAAGGGCTAGGCAGTTGTCTACTGGAGTTCAACCCAGGGGTAAGTCTCTATTTGTGTTTCCCAGATCCAAACCAGGATCTAGAGCCTGCAAAGCTAAGACAGGGAAGGCAGAAATCAGATTGTACCCTAAATCACTTAATAGTCCTTGGGACAGTTTTTTGCTCTTTGTCTTGAGCCATCCTGAGATCCTTGAAGGACATAATGCTGAATACCAAGGGATGGATTGTCAGGACTCCTATAATACAAACTAGAACTATATAAGGCCTTCAGGGGAGATGGGACAACTGTGTTCCAATATTGGAAAGATTGTGGAAGAGAGATTAGACTTGTCTTGTTTGACTGTAGAAGTTACAAGTAGGAATAATGCAATTTAGGCTCAATCTCAGGAAAAACTTCCTGAGCAGCTGTCTAAAAGTAGAATGGCTTGCCTTGATAGATGATGGATTCAGAAGCTGAATGTCCACTTATCAAGTATATTTTGTGAGAATTCCTTCGTCTGTGAGTCAGAGTAGATGTCATCTGAAGTCCCTTCCAACACTCAGAATTTTATGATTCAGAATTCAGATATGAATCTATCTGTGCCCCAAGGCAAAGTAAAAAAGTTAAGAATATAAATTGTAGAGTAAGTGCTGATGGCCCTTGCAAAAGGGACTGCACCCACTGAGAGTTCTTTATTCCAATAAAAAAACAGGTTTAGTAAAAAATGTTGACTTGACAACTTCCTTGTTGTGTTAGAAATGGGGTGAAGCAGGCTAATATTAAATGCATGTTGGTTGATTGATTTAGCCATTATTACATAGAACAAAGATCCCTCCAACTTTCTATTTGACGTTGGAGAAATCACTTGCCTCCCTAAATTTTCTTATCTGTAAAATAGGTTGTGTGTACACGGGGGATGATTTCTCAGGTCCATCCCATCCCAAACTCTAGTACTACCATGTGATACCCCCAAATTTGGAAATGCATACAAAATGGCTCTTGGAACCTCAAAAATCAGGCCAATTTCTTCCTAGAAAATGATTATAGAGTTTGTCAAAATACTTTAAAGCAATGGGGAACAGCTAGCTCTAAGAGCAAGTCTAGCCTCTGGCATAGATTGACTCTGGATGTTCTGGATAATGGTATTGCCATTTCTTCTCATGACAAATACTCCCATTTTCCAGTTTGTAATTACTGTTACTTTTTCTGACACTAGATGGCGGTGCAATACTAAGGTTTACAGAGAAATGTTTCCAATTGTTGAAGACTTCAGTTTCTTTACATTGTCAAATATTACCAAAAAAGGCAGCATTTTGATCCTGAGCATTAGCATCATTACTAGCTCAGGCATATGGAAAAAAAGCACTCTATAACTTTGCCTTGATTTCCCTAAGAGATTGACTAGGTGATTTAAATCTAAATAAAGTTCCTTCTGATTCTAAATTCTAAAATCCTATCATCATGTTGTCTCTAATTCTGGACTCCACATCTAGGGAGGGCCAAGAATCTAAGTTTGGGAGAAAGTCACAGAAATGATGAAAGTGTTAGAAAATAGAAACTAGGGGGAAAGGCTAAATCAATCCACAATCAATTACCATTTATTAAGCACCATGTGCAAGACACATGGGATACAAAAACAAATATGATATTATCTTTGCCCTCAGGGAGCTTACATTCGAATGTAGAAGACAGTATGAATATATATGTGTATAACATCCCGTTGGGGATGTGTGATGGAGATATACTCTTTCCTACTTCAGAGTAAGTGCAGTTATTCTTTGACTATTTACTATTGTCTACTTTGACATTTTTAATGGATTGTTGAGCTAGCATTCCATGGCTATACTCAAGGGACATTCTTTGGCCCTCAGGCCTTTTCCTTTTTGCTGGCCTTGATGTGGGAGGATGGTTCCAGACTGTGGTAGGGGAATAGCCTTCCCTCTCACTGGTTTAGATCCCATGAGTACATGGTCTCTTAAGAAAGCCTATGTTTGGGATAGGGCTGCCTTGTTTGTGTCTTTTTTCCTTTTCTTTGGAGTCTTGTGTGATCTCAAAGGGCAGTTGGTGTCTTTCAATTTGTCTGAACAGTGAGTTAGTCATTACAGAGCAAGCATTACAGGGCAAAGGCAGATTGGAAGACAGACAGACATACAGATAAGATATATAGAGAGATAGGGAGATACACAGAGAGAGATAGAGACACAAGAGACAGAGACATACAGAGACAGAGACAGAAAAATAGAGAGACAGAGATAGAGAGAGAGAGAGAAAGTGGGAGAAGGAGCAGTGTCTTACTTGCCTTTGATTGGGCTGTTTTCAATAGAGGTGAAAATAGTTAATGTTCTGAATAATCTGATTCCCCCTTTCTTAGGCAGCTTGGAGGGCATTTCATACTGATGCTGGCTGTAGTGTGGATACTGTTTCAGATTTATCCCTACTGCAGCTCAGAACTCCTAAGATCAAGCAGTCTGCCAGTCTCAAAATTCCCTGATAGCAGCAGTTACATTGTGTAGCACAATGTCTAGTTACTGTTTGTAATTATTTATTGGCCAGGTCTGTCCATACCAGGGTCACAGTTTCTACCTTCTAGTTGATGCTCACAGCTTCCCTAGGGAATTCATGATTTATTCTGCTGTAAACCAGAAGTGAGTACTCTTCTTACCCAGTCCAGAGAAGTTAGGCCACCATAGAGACTATAGAGTTTTATGCCACAAATATCTTTGGTAACATGACTGGGATGCACTGTCCAGTATAAGACATGGATAGAGTACTGGACCTGGGGTCAGGAATACCTCAGACATTTTACTAGCTGTGTATCTTTGGGCAAGTCACTCAATATGGTTCTTCAACTGTAAAATGGAGATAATAATAGCATCCACCTTATAGTTTTGTTGTAAGAATCCAGAGATAATATTCATAAAGTGCTTTGCACAGTGCCTGCTGAATAGTAGGTGCTTTTAATAGTTATTGTTACGAATTATTACATCTTCAGTCTTTATGGAGTCCTATGAATCTAGAGGGGATAGATCCAGACAAGGTTGCTGGAGCAGGTATTAAATCATTGGAGGTCCAGGGAATTCCACATATCCAGGCCCAACTCTATCTCCTGACACTGATCCTTTGGAATTTGACTTGGCACAACAGCTTCAGATTTCTCCCAATGCTTTCTTCATGCATATGACATGCATGTGAAATGTCCAAGCATTTACTAAGTCACTGTGTTAAGTACTGGGAATACAAATCTGAGCAAAAAAAGAGATAATCCCTGCTTTCAAGAAACTTATATTCGAATAGGGAAATACAATACACAAAAGGAACTGGGAAAGAGACTGGGGAAATATAGGGTAATGATAATAAAGTCTGCAGAGTAAAATGGGAGTTTGGGAAAGGAAGGTACGTCTAAAGCAGTTGTAGCATAATACAAGTTGGCCTTTTTTATTTATAATGTTATGCCAGTTTTTTTGTCCTGATTCTTTTATTGTCCTGACTCAGTTTCCCCAAGTATCCTGACTCAGTTTCCTTAACTTGTCTTGCCTCAGTTTCTCTGGCATTACAATCATGCTTTGTTGTTGATTTTCTGAAGGTACCTAGCCTTATGCCTGAGTTCAAACCTCTTTGTGGTTTGGTGATCAACAGAGCTCATTTAGCCTATGTTTACTTCTGCTTGGGTCTTGATAACTCATTCCTGAAGAGCCATATTGAACAGGAGAAAAGTACAAGTGAAGGCCCTGAGTCAGTGTAGATGGTGGTGTGTAAGCAGGGAAGGTGGTTGACTGGGAGGGCTCACAGAAAGCTTTAGAAAGAAGTGGCATTTGAACAGAGACTTGAAAGATAGGAAGCATTTCAACAAGTGGGAAGGCATTTGTTAAAGAAGTAATAGCCTAGCCCTTTCTTTCAACAGATACTTGTTTATTTTTAATGAAAAACATGTGCATAAATATGTTTTATTTACATATATAAATGTATATAAAGTGTATACAGGCCCACATATAGATTACCTATATATATATTTATTTATTAAATTGTGGGTTATTGAACCCACAATTATTGAACACAATTCAGTTGAATAATAACTGATAGCTGATTTTATATAGATTTTAAGCTTTGCAAAATACTTTACAAATTAATTTCAGTCTCATGATGGCACAGTGAAGATGTGCTAATAATATCTACATTTTATAGATGAGGAAACTAAGGCTAAGAAGGTTAAGTGAATTGCCCAGGCTTATACAGTCAGGCAGCAAGCATTTATTAACCATAGGTTATGTGCAAAGTTCTGTGTTAAGTGTTGGGAAGACAATTTCAAGCAAAAAACCCAATATTCTAATGTTGGAATACAACATGATGGAGAAACTTGAAGCAGAGCATGGCGAGAAATAGATAGATGGCTTGCATGCCCTCCTTAAATGGAAGCTTTGGGAGGCCGTATCCAATCAGAGAGAAGGGTTTCCAGTAGAGACAACTTCCAAGGTACAAATACCGGTGTTGAAGTGATCTTCCAAGAGAAAGAGGTTTCTGTGTAATATTGGAAAGATCTGTGAGAAATGAAGGGAGCTAGTAAATTTTTTAGGTACAATTTGAACTCACATGCTCCTTGGCTATAAGTTCAGACCTCTATCTATTAAACTGAAAGTTTTACCTTAGTAATGTCTAAACTTAACTCTTTTCCTTCCTGTTTTTTCTTTTCGTCTTCCAAGTTTATTTTTCCACCCTTTTCTTCCTTTCTTTCCTTGAATACTGAATGAACAGATTAATCACGATCTCTCACTTCTCTTTCCTGCATGGCCTGGGGTTGTCCAACTAGTTCTTTAAGATTTCTAGGTTCTAACTTTATTTCTATAGATTTTTCAATTCCTTAGACCTTTTTTGAACACCATTAGCTACAGTCTTCTTTTTAAGGAAAAGCTTCTTTCCTTTGGTTGTTCCTTTTTTTCTCTCTCTTTTAGTCATTTGTCACAGAGGCTTTGAAGGTTTCTAATCCAAAGTGAATAATGTGATTTGTCGATTAGTTCCTATTGTTGAAGTTGGGAAGGGACCCCAAAAGGTTGGGGTCACTGATCGGTGTCCAGAGATATCTCAAAAGAATTTGCAGGCTTGTATCCCTTTCCAAGTCAAGGGGCAAAGTTTTTTGTAATTGCAGTACCTATTGAAGTGATCTAAATACCAAGAGAATTTAGCAAAGAAACAGAAGCAAGGAGACACATTTATCCAGTTGTTCTTGTCATTGATATGCTAATTTTATGGCCTAGAGATAGAACTAAGGAGTGGTTCCTCAAGAATTTTGGTTATCACTGATCAACAGACTGTAATGTTTGTAGGACTATTCTAAGGCCAAGGATTTGAAATCATTGACAGGACAATAGCATTCTTAGATTAGAGGGTTTCAGGATCATAGATTCCAAAGCCAGAAGATTTAGCACTGACTTATTGTTACAACAGACGCCCTCTAAGGTCAAGGAACCTTAAAATTATTGCTGTCTTCCCTGGAAGCTATGTTACTTCCCCGTGTTGATGGAATTATGTTGGGTCAAGTCCTGAAAGGTTATCTTTCTCCTTTGTATTATGGGCAGCTAGGTAACATAGTGAATAAAGTGGTGGACCTGAAGTCAAGAAAACTCACTTCAGATACTTTCTAACTGTGTGATCCTGGGCAAGTCACTTAACCCTTTTCGCCTCAGTTTTCTTAATTATAAAATGAATTGGAGAAGGAAATGGCAAACTATTCCACTATCTTTGCCAACAAAACCCCAAATGGGGTCATGAAGAATTGGACACAATTGAAAAACAATTTTGGAACTGAGGTGTAAATCCCAACTGAGAGATGAAAGAGGGTTCTAAGATATTTGAGTTGGAATCCTAAGCTTCTGATTGGTTAGTTGGGAACTCAACATCACATGTGGAAAAGTACTTTCCTTTAAGGGATTCTTTTGGCAGAAGTCAAATAGAGAATAGTGGGTAGAATGCTTGTATTTAGGACCAGGAAAACTTGGATTCAAATCCTATCTCTCCTACTTAACACTGGATCAGGAACAGGTGATTTGAACTTCTGTTTCCTCATTTGTGAAATGGGAATAAAAATACCTACCTCAAATGAGTTTATGCATTTAAAATGCCTTTTCAACTTCACTTGAAAAGTTTTTTGAGTAACAAATTTTTTTTTTTTTTAAATTAATTTGGGCTACCTTTCCACTGCTCCCTTCCTCACTTTGAGCAAATTAAAAGAAAAAAAAAAAACCTAAAAAGTAAATACTTTGATATATAGCTAGTCTTGCAAAACAAATTCCAACATTAGTCATGTCTGAAAGTGTGTGTTTCTTTCTGCATTTTAAGGCTATCACCTCTCTGTCAGGAGGTAAGTAGTAAGTTTTATCTTTAATCTCTCAGACTTGTGGATTATCATTACTTTGATCAGTTACAAAGTCTTTCCAAGTTATTTTTCTCTGCAATATTGCTATCATTATATAATTTGTTCTTTTAGTTCTGCTGACTTCTCTATGCATAAATTTATTCTTTATCCTAGTTTTCTCAGAAACTGTCTATTCCATCATTTCTTATGGTACAATAATCTTTTACCACACTTTAACTCTTCCCCAGTAAGAAGATACTACTTTAGCTTTAAATTTGGGCCTACTATAGTCTTTGCCGAGAAAATCCCAAATGGGAGGTCACAACTCTACCAAAAATAAGGCAAATGGAATTTGCTGACACTCCAATACATAGTGAGGTTGGAGTGGTGCTAGTCACCCAAACTCTGTTAGCTGTTTTTATAGAGAGGAGTAAAACAATTTACATAAAGGAGTAAGACAAGTTCTGATGGGTAGATCTCTCAATGAGAAACTCTTCAATAAGATGAGATTGCACTAAGGACATAGAGTTAGTCTATGATTGAAGCAGACTGCCAGAGATGGGAGTAGTCTTGGGGATTGCTGGGTATGAGTGGGACGAGTCCCAAGGAGACTTTGCCCTTTCTTGCAGGCTGGCAGAGCACAATAATCAAAAGTTGAGCAAAGTTAAAACAATGGGGTTATAGACTGACTCTGCCCCAATGACTGATTTTGCATACATAAAAGGAATTTACACAAATGTTTTTGCACATATAGATCTTTTTACTCTTTCTTTGATTTTTTTTTTCAGAGATTTACCTTTTGGCTATGCATGTTTTGGCAACTATTTGGACACAGTTCCAAATTGCTTTCCAGAATGGAACCTTATTTGTGACCTTATTTGGCATTTTCTTGGCAAAGATGGAGTGATTTGCCATTTCCTTCTCTGGTTTATTTTACAGATGAGGAAACTAAGGCAAATAGGGTTAAGTGACTTACCCAGGGTCACACAACTAGGAAGTGTCTGAGGCCAGATTTGAACTTAGGTCTTCTTGACTCCAGGCCTGATAACATCCACTGCATTACCCATCTGACCCTACCAGTGCATTAGTATATCTGTTTTCCCACATTTGTCATATTATTCTTTTGTCTTCTTTGCCAATTTGATAGGCATGAGGTTTGGAACCTCCAAGTTGCTTTAGCTTGCATTTCTCTAATCATTTATAATAATAATTATGAATATTTATATCATACCTACTATGTGACAAGAACAGTACTAAATATTTAAGAAATATCTCACTTGATTATTAGTGATTTAGAACATTTTAATTTTCATAAGATTATTGATTGCTTGGATTTCTTCCAAGGAAAGCTGTCTATTCATCTCCTTTGACCATTTATCTGTTGGAAATGACTTTTGAAAATTGAAAGTGCTATCTTAATGTCATTTATTATTTTTATTATTACTTTCCTAACTACTCCTAAATTATAACTGCTCAGTGTATTCACTACATAGAGGTATCAGGCTTGGGGTAAAGAAGGATGTTGAAATAGCATAAATTTTATCCTGAAAGCTATGAAAGTCAATAAAAGTCAAAGCTTGGAAGATTTTTTTATTTTTTTTTATTTTTTTATTTAATAGCCTTTTATTTACAGGATATATACATGGGTAACTTTACAGCATTAACAATTGCCAAACCTCTTGTTCCAATTTTTCACCTCTTACCCCCCCAACCCCTCCCCTAGATGGGATGACCAGTAGATTTAAATATATTAAAAATATAACTTAGATAACAATAAGTATACAAAAAACATTATTTTGCTGTACAAAAAAGAATACTCTGAATTTTGTACAATTAGCTTTGAAAAATCAAAAATGCATTTTATAAATATAGGGTTAAATTTAATTAATGGTTTTAGTCATTCCCAAGTTCTTTTTTTGGATTAGCTAGTTCAGTTCATTTCTGCTCCATTAGAAAGTTTGGTTGTCTGTTGCTGGGATGGGATTCAGAACTGGTTCATCTAGTATTGTTGTTGAAGTATATAATGATCTCCTGGTCCTGCTCATTTCCTCAGCATCGTTCCGGTAAGTCTCAGGCCTTTCTGAAATCATCCTGTTGGTCATTTCTTAAAACAGTAATATTCCATACTTTTCATATACCACAATTTATTCAGCCATTCTCCAACTGATGGACATCCATTCAGTTTCCAGTTTCTAGCCACTACAAAAAGGGCTGCCACAAACATTCGTGCACATACAGGTCCCTTTTGGAAGATTTTTTTTAAAATTATGGTTCAAATTCAAGAAATACTTCTTTTGGGATTATATTATTCCTCTAAATGCTATCTTTTATTTTCTTTTTGTTTGTAGACTTTTCTATTCCAGGCTGTTGTTTTCTTTCATCCTTATCAGAGAGATGTTAAGGAAATACAAGATTCTTTGAAAGACACAATGAGAGAGATCTTTGTTTGAAGACCCTCATTAAACAACACATAAAATATTCTTTATTTTCCATTATCAGCTTTGCTTGGTTTGGTTGTCAGGAATATTATGCCTCCACCAGGATAAACTCATCACCTGAAATCCCATCTTTATTTTGATTCAACTCAATTTGGATATTCAACACCTGCTCAAGAATCCATAGTTACCTCCATGCCTCTGATTGAAGAGCTAGAGAAAAGAAAAATAAACTCCCCCCAAAACCTTCCTTTATAGAAGACTCAGAGTTTTCTAGGTAATACTTCATTTAAAAATTTCTTTTAATTTATGGAATAAAACAAGCATTTTTATAATACAGTACAATAAAAAGGCAATTATACAATGAATCTACTATGCATGACTTGGTATTCCTTTCAAATATATGTCAAAATTATCATGTATATTTTTCTCCTTTTTTTCTTTCCTCTTCTTCCCTGGCTCCATGCCCAGAGATAGCTACCATTAGACACAAATACATACATACATACATACATACATACACCCACACATATATGTAAAATTATTCTATACATACTTCTTTTTATCAGTTTTTTCTCTAGATGTGGATAGCATTTTTCTTTATATGTCTTTCATAATTTATTTGGCTATTTATAATAGACAAAATAACTTACTTAAAGCCATTTAAAAAACAATATTTCTATTACTACATACAATATCCAATGGCATAGGTATTTTAGTAACCCTTTGGGCATAATTTTAGGGGGTATAGATATTTAAAAAATTTTTTGAGCATAATTTTAAATTGCTCCCCAAAATGTTGGGCTCATTTTACAATTTTATAAACAATTACTTGATGTCCCATTTTTTCCACAACCTCTCCAACACTTGTCACTTTTCCCTTCTATCATTTTAGTCAATCTTGTAGGTGTAAAATGATATCTCAAGATTGTTTGAATCTGCATTTCTCTAATCAACAATGATTTAGAGAATTTTTTAATATGAATATATTAAATTTTTTATCTCTTTACTGGAAAATTGTCTGCTCATATCCTTTGACCATTTATTAATTAGAGAATGATTCATGTTTATAGATCTGACAAAGTTTTAATTAGTTTTTGTGAATTTCCTTTTATCTTATTTTTACTTATTTCTCAGCCTATCAATTATCTTTTTTTTTCATCATCTTATACTTTATTTTACCCACCCCTCTAAAATTCCTTCCTTATCTTCACTACCTTAAAATTCCCTCTCACACCCTTATTCCATCCAGTTTTCTCACCTCTCTAGAAATTCAGAAGATTTAAAAATTTTTTCAGATGTACACTTTGTTTTGTCTTCAACCCAGGTGAGAATAAGAATATTACTGACCTCCATTCACCTGTTTCCTCTTTACTAGTTCTTCCTTTCACAAACCTTTTTAACCTTTTCCTTCCTCATTTTACTTTTTAGAATCACCTCATCACATATAGCAACAATCTTTCTTTCAAGCTACTTTACCAATGATAACAATTTTATGAGTACTGATAAAATTTTCATATATCATAGTTTAATCTTTTTCAATGCCTCATAGTTTCCTCCAATAGTATTTTATTTTTACAAATATTTGTAAAGGTAGTTTTCAACATACATTTGCTAAGATTTTCTTCTGAATTTTTTTGTTTTCTTGCACTTAGCTTCCCCATCCCCAAGACAGTGAGCAATCTGATATAGGTTATTCATGTACAAAACTTCAAAACATATTTCTATATTTGTCATGTTGTGCAAGAAAAATCAGAACAAAAGGGGGGAAAAACCACTAGAAAGAAAATCAAACAAACAAAAAAGGTAAAAATACTATGTTTCAATCCACATTTAGTCTCCATAGTTCTCTTTCTAGATCTGATGGTATTTTTCATCCCAAGTTTATTGGAATTGTCTTAGATCATTGCATTGCTGAGAAGAGGTAAGTCTATCATAGTTGACCATCACATAATCTTGTTGTTAATATGTACAATGTTCTCCTGGTTCTGCTCACTTCATTCAATATCATTCCATCTAGTTTTTTCCAAAATCAGCCTGCTCATCATTTCTTATGGAACAATAATATTCCATTACATTTATATATCATAGAATTTTCAGCCATTCCCCAATTGATGAGCATCTCTTCAATTTCTAATTCCTTGTCACTATAAAAAGAGCTGCTACAAACTTTTTTTTTTTTGCACAAATGGATCCTTTTATTAAATCTTTTATGATCTCTTTGGGATTCAGACCCAGTAGTGACTTTGCTAGATCAAAGGGGTACACAGTTTTATAGTCCTTTGGACATTACTCCAAATTTTTCTCCAGAATGGTTGGATCATTTCCCAACTTCATTCACATCCCTTCCAACATTCATCATTATTTTTTCCTGCCATCTTAGCCAATCTGACAGGTGTGAGGTGGTATCTCAGAATTTTCTTAATTTGCATTTCTCTGTTGAATAGTGTTTTAGAGCATTTTTTTCATGTGACTATAAATGGCTTTAATTTCTTCATCTGAAAATTGCTGGTTCATAGTCTTTGACCATTTATCAGTTAGGGAATAACTTATATTCTTTTAATAATTAGTCTTTAATGATTTCTTTATATTCTTTTGGATTTTTTATATCAAATTTCCCTTTGATATCTGGTCTTTCTGTTAAAATATCTGAGTTTTTTGATTCATAATATATACATTTTTTTCCTCATTCAGGATTATACTCAACTTTTCTGGATAAGTTATTCTTATATGCAATCCCAGGTCCTTTGCTCTTCAAAATATAATGTTCTAACACTTATAATTTTTTAGTGTAGAAATTGGTTTTGTAGATTTTGTAAAATCTGGATTGTTTCCCCATAGTATTTAAATAGTTTTTTTTTTTTTTTTTTTTTTTTTTTTTTTTTTTTTTTGCTGAGGCAGTTGGGTTAAGTGACTTGCCTAGGGTCACACAACTAGGGAAGTGTTAAGTGTCTGAATTGAACTTAGGTCCTCCTAACTTCAGGGCTGGTACTCTATCCACTGCTCCACCTAGCTGCCTCCTGATTCTTTTTCTGATCATAACTTTCAGGTAGTACAACAATTCTTATACTGTCCCTCCTAAATCCTATTGTTTTCTAGGTCAATTGTTTTTCTAAGGAGATATTTTAGATTCTCTTCCATTTTTTAAAGTTTTGTTATATCTTAGTATCTGATGCAGAATTTTAAAAGGACAAGAATGAAAATTTTAAATTGAAATAGAATTTTATAAATGGATTTACCTATTTCCCAAATCATTTTGTGTTTAGTACCCTCTTAACATGCTTGCATTGGATGTAACTGTTACTTTATACACATCCATAGAGTACAAATGTTCACAAGGCTGATCACAGTGTACAGAAAAAAAAAACCAGAACAAAACATTATTATTGGGAGCAATCCTTATTCTCCTCTACCTCTTCAGTTAGCTGGGGGAAATTCTCTTAGGGTTCAAAGCTACAGAGCTTTAGGCTTCCCCTGGGTGAGAGCTCCCTGTTATCATTATTCAGGGAGGGACCCAGAGCAGACTGGTGAATGAATTTGAGATACTATTCCAAGATTAGAGCCACACAACCACTGCATGCTTAACTTCTTGTTCTTTGCCCAATATAAAGCCTCAGGTTTTGTCTGTTCTTTCTCACAACCAAAACTCTTATGTTCAGATCTCCTCCTCTATACACACTGGATCTGAGATCCAGTTATAGTACGAATGGCAAAACTGTCAGATGACTCCTTTTTCTGCTCTCTACATAGCCTCAGGTTCATCTTTGCTGGATCTGGTATTGCTTCTTGCCTTGGTATTTAGCCTTAGTCCAAGTTTAGGTTTAGTCTCCTTCTAATGAAAAGTTCTAAGCTGAGGTGCTTTCCTGGCTAGACCCTATTCTTGTCATCTTTATCTCCTGACACTAAACTGGCATGGAAAAATGGCTAATGATGATTTTTCCCCCTTATATTTCTCAATCTGGGGCTCTTTTTAGGTTGTTGTTATGGTAAAATACTGGGGAGAGCTGGACTGTCCTGACTTCTCCTATTCCTCTTTCTTTGTTGGTCTAACTCAAAACTGGTTTTCTTTATAGTTTTATAAATTTTTCCTAGTTCTATTCACTTTACTGTGCATCAGTCAGACAAATCTGTACTTTGTCTAAAACTGTCTCTTTTATAATTTCCGCTTTTAAAGGAAGTTTTTAATTGATGTTTTCTGTTTCTTACATAGTTATACTTATATCAAGAATTGTTTCCTCTACCCTACCAGAGAACCATCCCATGAAACAAATTTTTTTTTAAAAGGAAAAAAAAAAAGCCCTATACATGTAATTGATACATTGGAAAAAGTCCAAAAAATGTATGATATGTAGTACCTTTTGATCTCTCACTTCCATGAAGGACTGGTCTTTTATCATTTCTAATGGCAAAATAACATTCCATATAATTTATCTTATTTTGTTTATCCATTCCCTAGTTAAATATGTCCTTAGTTTCCAGTTATTTTATGATACAAAACAGTCACCATAAATATTTTTGTATAAAAATGTTTTTGAGCCCTTTTCCTTTTTTTTTTTAATCTTTTTACAACATAAGCTTAGAAGTTGTATCACTGTATCAAAGAATTGTATGGTTCAATGACTTTTTGGGTATAGTTTCTGATTGCTTTCTTGAATAATTGGACCAATTCACAGATCCACCAACAGTACATTAGTGTGTCTTTTTATGGAGTTGCAGTCACATCTTTTTTAGGGGTCCAAGATTGGTCATTAAATTATACATTGTTCAATATAAATTTATACTTTATTTGTTCTATTTTATTTGTTGTTGTTATTGAGAGTATTATTTTTCTGGTTCTATTTTCAACCAGTTCATATTTTTCATGCTTCTTCAGTTTCTTCAGATTCATTGTTTCTTATGGTACAGTAATTTTCAATTATATGTCTATATCATCGTCTAGTTGACAAGCATTTGAGTTTGTGTCTAGTTCTTTACTATCACAAAAAGTAATATGATAAATATTTTGGTGTATATGAGACCTTCCTTTTTTATCATTAATCTCTTTGGAGTATATACTTAACAATGAGAATTTGGGACAAAAGGGCATGAACAGTTTAATCCATAGGTCATAAACTTTCTAAGCAGTTTAGGCAATCAATGGAAAGATTATTGAACTTGGAATCAGGAAGATCCAGGTAGAAATCTTGCCTCATATACTTATTACCAGAGGTAAGTCACTTAACTATTTTAGCCTCAATTTCCTAATTTGTATATGATGATAATAGTAGTTCCCATTTCACAGGATTGTTGTGAAGGATCAAATAAGATAATAGGTATAAAATGCTTTGCAAACCTTAAAGCATTATCTAAGGTGTCCTCAAACTATGGCCCGAGGACCAGATGTGGAAGCTGAGGACGTTTATCCCCCTCACCCAGAGCTATGAAGTTTCTTTATTTAAAGGCCCACAAAACAAAGTTTTTGTTTTTACTGTAGTCCCGCCCTCCAACAGTCTGAGGGACAGTGAACTGGCCCCCTATTTATAAAGTTTGAGGACCCCTGATTAAGGCAATACTATTATACTTCCCTTATCAGCTCTATATCTCACTCTTCAACAGTGGCTCTTCCAAATATTTTCATCCCTCCTCAGATTTTCCATGTTTTTCCTTTCCCTCACTCTCAGCTGAGAACCTTATTATCTCATTTTTTAAAAAAATAAGGACATTGACTGTGAACTTCTTCTCTCCTTTTCTTCATCTCTTACTCATGTGCCTTCTGCTACTATCTCCTCTTTCACCTCTGTCTCACATGATAAAGGCCTTATTCCTTACCAAGGCTAACCTCTCTACTTATTGAAGAATGGGATTTCCCATTTCTTGAAATCCCATTCCATCCTCCAACAAATTGTCCTTTCTCTCATTCCACTCTCTCACTTATTTTCAATCACTCCTTCTCTATTGATTCATTCTCTACCACCTACAAACATACCCATGTCTCTCTCTAATCTCACTTAAATACTCTATATGTTAACTTTTGTCTTACATTTCTTTTGCCCTTTGTAGCTAAGCTGCTTGAGAAACCATCTACAATAGATGCCTCCACTTTATCTCTTCTTACTCTCCTGAACCCTTCCAATATGACTTCTGACCTTATTCCACTGGAACTGCTTTCTCCAAAATTACTAATGATCTCTTAATTGTCAAGTTCAATAGCCTTTTCTCAGTCCTCATTGTCTTTGATCTCCCTGGTCACTGTTTTGACACTGTTGATCACTCTCCCCTCCTTGATGCTCTCTTCTCCCTAGGTTTTTGGGACACCACTCCCTTCTGGTTCCCCTCCAACCCATCTAATTGCTTCTTCTCTGTCTTCTTTGCTGGGTTCTTTTCCAAATCACACCCTTTAACTGTAGGTATCCCTCAGGGTTTTGTTCTAGATGCTTTTCTCTTCTTGATTTTTTTTTTTTTGATCTCATCAGCTCCCATGGATTTCATTAAAACCTTTAAGCTGATGATTCTTCAACCTATTTTTCTTGCCCCAATATCTCTGCTGACTTCTAATCTGATGTCTTCAACTACCTTTCACACATCCTGAATTTAATGTGCAATAGAAATCTTAAACTTATTATGTCCCAACAAAATTCATCAACATTCCCCTTAAATGCTCTCTATCTTCTACCTTCCTTATTACTGTAGAGGACAACACTACCCTCATCTATCAGTCTCTCAGTTTTAATACTCAGGAGTCATCTTGGATTCTTCCCTTGTTCCCCTCTCCACTATCCTACCACTTCACCCCTCACTTCACTCAAGCTATTGCCAAGACCTGTTGATTTTATCTTTGCATCATCTCTTAAATTTGTCCTCTTCTCTCTGACACTGTCACAACTCTAGTGCAAGCCAAGTCTCTTCCCATTCCTGTCAGTCCTCCATTCAGCTACTAAAGTGATTTTTCCAAAAATGCAGGTCTGATCAAGTAACATCTCCTTATCCCAACCCATTCAATAAACTCTAATAGTTTCCAGTTGCCTTCAAGAGCACATACAAAATGATATTCAAACCTCCTCACAAATAAATTAGCCCTATCCAACTTTCTGGGTATATACCTGTCATATACCCTTTGATACAGAGATATTGACCTTTTGGCTGCTCCATGATTAAGACGTTACCTTCTTTAGCTTTGGGCATTCATTTAATCCATCTTCCATTTCTATAATGCCCTCCCTTCTCTGTTCCAGCTACTGACCTCCCTGGCTTCCTTAAGTCCCAACTTAAAATCCACTTCCTACAGGAAGTCTTCCCCAAATTCTCTTCATTCTAGTGCCTTTTCTCTGTTATTTCCTATTTATTCTGTATATAGATTCTGTATATTCTGTATATATAATATTCTGTATATTCTATATATTTTGCTTTGTATATATTTGTTTGCATGTTGTCTCCTCCATTAGATTATAAACTTTTTTGGGGAAGGGACTGCTTTTTGCTTCTTTTTGAATCCAAGGAGCATAGCACAGTGCTTGACACATAGTAGGTACTTAATAAATGTTTATTGGTTGATTGATTTTCACTATGTGATAGGATAATTTACATTTTAAGTTCTGAGTTTATTAATGAGTTTATTTCCTATAACCAAAACTTCTATGACTTTTTGTTGATTAACTTTTCAGACTGAGACTTAGATAAATAGTATTCTTAGTCATTAGAGGAAAATTAATTTGGTTACTTCAGAATAGACTCAATCTGTTTTCCAAATTTATTACACTTTCAACTCTGTCCAGGAGCTGTAAGGTTTTGAACTTAGGTCATCTTGACTCCAAATAAAAACACTATTCAAATGTTCTTTTTATGCATTGATACTTTAATAGTGGACTAACTGGTTCCAAATTGTTAGGTTATCTAAACCATAATGTAAGGTTTAGATAATTGTAAGAAGCAAGCTCAGTTCTCTAGTTGTCAGTACTAAACATCACATAAAATACCCTTATGCTAGTAGTGTTGAAGGAAAAAACATTAATGTTGGACTATGTTTTGGCACAAGTCTGCCTGATAGAGAGAATATTATTTAATTTAACTTTATTCTGTTTTCAAACCCCTATCTAGCTTGGAAAGAGATGACCAACCTGGCATAATTCCCTGGTGTTCTCTGATGTGTCAATCCACCCCAATGATTTGAGGTAACATTTATGAAGGTCTTGAAGAAGATAATATGTTAAAATAGAGTTTGGGTTTAATATTCCAAAATAATAATCATTAGTTAGTTCCTTAGCATCCTCCTCAAATAAAAGAAGGGTTTCTTTTCTCTGATCAATATTTTAACCCTGAACTCAGCAAAAGAGGAATCTTCTTAGGGGGAGGGTTTTTGCCTTAAATTCCTTTAAATGAATGGGGAAGCAATGATATCATCTAGATTAAAATTCAATTATTATCCTGCTTCCATTTTCCTAAGAAAGGTCTTAGCTTTTGTCCTAACAACTTTCCTAAAGACAGAAGTCTGGAAAGGATTTTAAGCTGGAAATAATTATTTCCTAATATTTTCAGTTGAACTAAAATAGAAGTTTGTAATATGATTCTTCAGCAAGCATTCCTGATTTGAGGGTCTGAAAGCTGTTTTATCTAAAGATACCTTAACACAAGATGTACATTGGTGATCTCTCCAAAGTGTCCTTACAGGAAGCCAGAATAGTCATTGGAATAAAACTGGAAAGCTACAGAAAAAGATTGAACTTTGCCAAACCATCCATTTAGAAAATTATAAGGAAACTCTGGTTAGATTTTCCTCATTGTTAAAAAGAAGGGGGAAAAGGGTGGAAATTGACAACAAAGACAAGAGAAGCTCATTTTCTATTTCAATTTGTCTTTTTGAATGACTAGTCTTTGGTCCTCTTGGAGGATAAATTGCATTTGAAATGGAGTCTTCTTAATGACTTATCTTTCAGGCAGGTATTGTGCACACCTTTTAAATGCATTTTGCATGTTGGGGGGGCATGGGTGGGATGGGAAGATGAATTATGAAGAAGTTAAGAGGAAAATAATTTCAGGAGGTAATGGATGAGCTCTGTCCGGAAGATTAATCAGGGCAGTTGCAAGAGAGTGCCAAATGCATAAGTGAAGTAGAACTAAATATCTGATTGTAATTAAAACTTTAGGCTTCTAATGGCTGCATGAAAGATATTTTAATAAACGTGAAATGCACTTTCTAAATGGCACGCTAACTTTTAATGACTTGGGTGTTTTGTTTGATTAGTAACCTGGACTGTTAAATTAAAGCCAACTGCAAGTGAATGATAAAATATTGATGGTTTCAGGCAAGTGAATTGGGGGAGTTATGCTTGAAAGATTTTTGGTATCATTAAGGATTTTAACTGGTGGAAAATATATATTGCTGGTGCTTAAAGATAGTTAAAGAGAAGCTTCCTGTTTATATGCCCTAGTTTTAATTTTACAGTAATAATGGGGGAAAAATCTGAATTATTCACAGATGGTTGGTCAAGAGGGGTCACTTAATTAAAAAAATGTTATTTTAATTACACCTGTTTCTCATTCCCTGCATGGAAAATTAAATATTCAGCAGAGTTTGGTTATTTCTGTTTCACGGAGGACTGGGAACTTTGCTGAGACTTATGAAGAAGTGGGAGAAGATGGCAGAAGGATTTTTACTTCTTTTTGGTGGTTAAAATCTTGTTTTGCAGAAGAGGATTTAAAAAAGATTGTATTGGCAAAGCTTTAGGAATGATGTAAGAAGAAAACTTGGATATACTTTAAAAAACAAGCAAACAAACTCTGACCCATGAAGCATTTAGGAGTCTTTAGTAACTCAACTGGTATGTTTCCTTTTCTTAACTCAAAGGATTTTCTTACATCTGCCTCCATTAAATGGGTGTTTCAAAGGATCTTCATTTATAGGACCTAGTGTGTACTGCTTCTTATGTTAATCTTTATGAGAATCTTTTTAGATTTCTTTTATTCCTTTAAAAATAACTCGTGAAATCCCTCTCCTTTTTGCAGAAATATAGGACTCTGGGTACAGAATATTACATCTACTGCCAGACATATGGTTGATTTAACTAAGCTGCTTTAAAATTTTTTTTCTTTTAACACCAGGATTGGAATTTAAGAATATCCTTAAAGGGCCAATCTGGGTTAATTGACATGGTGTATTTGCACATATTAGAAATAGTAGGATGAAAATTTATTTTAAAGTAAGATTAAAGTATCTGTTTGTAATTATTTGTATTTAAACAGCATTTGCAAAAATTGGAGAAATTATAGTAAAATTTTTAAAAATTCTAAAAATGCATTAACTGACACATTTGACATTCCTGATTCTTGTTTATTATAAGAGGTGGCTTTTTGGATAAGAGACGTAGAAGAGATATATATATATATTTTTTTGGGGGGGGGAAGAGATGTAAAAAACAAAATATCTGATTTTTTTTAAAAAAGAAAAATGACTCATACATTGCTAAAATGTGTCTGTCATTCTTGGGATTTATACAAAGTGTCACATTATTAAAACTTTCCTTTATAAAGGATCATTTTTTTTTTTTCTCTTTAAAAAATACTCTGTCATATGGGATTGCTCTTGGGAAGGCATTCATGGCATACTATTATTGTAGTACGTCAGTAAAAATAATTTTTAAAAATTAGTGAAGGATAAGAAGATCAATAATGAATCCACAAACATTTGTTAAGTGTCTATTATATACTAGACATTGCAGGCATTGAGCCTACAAAGACTGAAATGCCTATCTTCATGGAACTTAAATTTTATTGTGTGATACAACATATAAAGAGAAAAGTAGCAATGGACTATAAACAAAAGAAATGAAATTTTGTGTAGATGAAAGAAAAAAGATGTTGAGGGGTAGAGATAAAGAACAGTCGATTCTGGGGTAACATTGGTCCTTTATATTGTCTCATATAAGTACAAAGGTGGTTCAGTGGATAGAGTGCTGGTCCTGAGGCCAGAAGATACGAGTTCAAATTTGATCTTAAGACATTTACTAGCTGTGTGACCCTGGAAAAGTCACTTAACCCTGTTTGCCTCAGTTTTATCATTTGGAAACTGAGCTGGAGAAGGAAATGGCCAATCCCTCCAGTATCTTTGCCAAGAAAATCTCAAATGGAGTCATGAAGAATAAGATACTACTGAATGACAACCCTCACATAAAAAAAAATACAGATTTCTTTTCAATTAAAAGGTCATGAATGCCTGTTTATCTCTGACTGGGGCACCTAGCAAGTGACTTGTAGCTTTCAGATCCCCATAGGGGAAGAGTGTTTGGGAAACAAACCCCTGCAATTTTTTCATAAACGAAGAGTCCAAGTTCCTACCAGTTGGGATGCCTTATTAATAAGGTCATTGGCAAGTTGAGAGTGGAAAGGGTCTTTGGTAGATTAAACGAATCCATAACTGTTAGATACTCCCCTAATGGCTGACACTTAGAAAGAGCTAAAACTAATCTTTGTTTGGCTGTTAATATACTGTGTAATCCTGAGCAAGATTCTTTACCCCTCTGGGCCTCTCCTTGATGAAATGAAGATAACTCTGTCATTTTCACAGAGTTGTTAGGCAGAATGATGAATAGATAGTAAATTTCTCTTCCAGTATTTCCTTTAAAACATAGGCAAATGCTATTGTTACTGATTTAGCTTAGGGGCTTTCATTTCTGTAAAAAGGTATGTATATGGTTGAGAGGAAGACATATCAAATCATTTGGTATCTGAATTTGATATAGAGATTCAAGTTTGTTTGTTTGTTTGTTTGTTTTGCAAAACGCAATCAATCAGCATTAAGTGTGTCAGTTGCTATGCTAGGCACTAATGATACAGACAAAGAACAAACAATTTTTGACCCCAAGGACATTATTTTCTCCAGGAGAAAATAGGTCTGTTAGAGCAAGGTAGCTTAATTTTGTTTAGTTGTTTTTCAGTTGTGTCCATATCTGTGACTCCTTCCAGTCACATTTTAAAAAGAACAAGGTGTTTCTGTAGCCAAACAGTGAAAATAGTTCCCTCCTATGTCTGAAAATTGTTTGCCTTGTGAAAATTGAAGCTAGACATTCTTTTACTTGAGACAGGGAAAAAAATTTGGTTAGGAGAAAGTTATGGGCTGTAGCTAGAGAGTCACAGAGGGTCATCTATTGGAAAAAGTTAGGTTGGAGGGCAGTGATAGAACAGAAAATAGTCCTACTTTAGGAAAGGGGTGGCTTGCCTCCCAGATATCTGAACCCTTTTCCCTGTGGAGATTGGCAAGGGAATGCAAGTCCAAGGAGAAGGAAGGGTTGTAGGACAATAGTTGCTAAATATGTGTTTGAGGTTCAGCTCTAAATGATGAGATTGAGGTTCAGACACCAAATGATGAGATTTAGGAGAACAATTGGTACCAAATGTAGGGGTTTAGCATGGCATGTTGGGGTTCTTGTGAAGAATTCACAATGGCCATTCACTTTGGCAAAAAGCAGGTTTATTTATGAGAAGAGGTTACAGACAAAATCAAGAGATACAATCGACACCAGGAATAGTAAATAATAGATTTGGGAGAGCACATATGGAATAAACAATGGAAAAAACAAATTCCCTCATAGAACTCACAATTAACCTAGGAGAAAACCATGAAAGAGGAATACTCCATTGACTGGCAGGTTAAACACATAAAGGACTTTAGCACGCTGAAAGAGTTCATTAACTATGAAGAGAAAGACACCATGAGGCATGGTGAGGGGATGAGAGAAAAGACATCTTGAGGCATGGCGGAGAGGCGAGGAGAAAGACACCACAGAGGCAGAATGTCCTGGCTGGCAAATCCAGAAGGATGCAGCAAAGAGGGCGTGGGTGATTGTCAGCCAGTCCCTGGCACAACAGCAGCAGCAGTAGTCCCACCACTCTCCCATCCCCCCCAATCCCCCTTGCTTGCTTTCCCGTTGTGCCTGGCCACCCTACTCCAGGCGCCCTCCAGCGTCCACCTCAGAATTGCCCTGCATAAATTCAAGTCCATCTGACAGACGCTGAAGGAGGCAGGTCGCCCTGTGGAACTGGCCGAGGAGGAGCCCCTCTCTAAGAACGCACTGGGGGAAAGGGGGGCTCCAAGCACTGGTTGCCCCACTCTAGAGATGCTGGAGAATTACACAGTTGCTCAGTACTGCGGATCCGTCCGCCTTGGAACTCCCGCTTCAGAAATTCGCTGTAGTCTTTGACAAGCCTTCCGCCTCCAACCTGTGAGGCCCGTCAGTCCATGTGGGACGTTGCCCGCTAGTTGCATCACTAGTACAATGGGAGCCAGTCCAGCGCCTGTGTGAAGAACGGCCCCAACTTTGCCAACTTTGCCACCGGTAACGGCTGGGGCAGCCTCTAGGGATACCTGAGCGAGAGCCCAGTCAGGCTTCCCTGTTCCTCCGAGGAAGTCACTGGTCTGAAGGTTGAGAAGCAGATCGCTGGGGAGGCCATCAAGCAGCCTGGCAAGCATCTTCATCGCTGCCAAGTTTGAAGGCATCCTGGGCATAGCTTACCTCCCATCTCGGTGGACGGTATCGTGCCCGTCTTGGACAATCTCATGAATCAGAAGCTGGTGGAGAAGTGCTTTCCTTCTACCTGAATAGGGACCCCACCGCCTAGCCCGGAGGGGCACAGACTGCAAGTACTGTAAGAGGGAATTCCACTCACCTAAACGGTGAGGAGACGAGTCCATATGGACATGGTGAAGGTGAAAAAGGTGAAAAATGACCTGACCTTGGGCAAGGATGGCTGTGAGACCACTGTGGATACAGGCACCTCCCTGATCACTGTCCCATAGCGGAGATCAAGAGACTGCATAAAGGTATCCTGCCCCTGACCCCGGGGGAGTACACGGTGACCATCCTCCTAACCGTCTCCTTCATAAAATGGAACAAAACCTTTGAACTCACAGGCGAACAATATGTTCTCAAGATGAACCTGGCTGAACAAACCCTCTGCCAGAGCCGCTTCATGGGCGTGGAAATCCCCACCACGGGCCTGGGGGAATGTGGGTGGGGCCTGGAGCCTTCTGGAGTCTGGACGACGTTTTCACCGGCCAGTACTGCACCGTGTTCCACCCCGACAATAACCGCGTGGGCTTCATCAATGCCTGCTGACCACGCATCGTCCTGGCTCCCGTTCTCCCTCATCTCTCCACTGAGGTGGGAGGAACTTCCACCAGAAGAATGTAGAGAGAAGATGGTCCAGAGAAATCACTTTGGATGATTCCCATCCACCACTTCTAGGGACTAGTAAAGCCCCTGCTTCCTCCCCGACTACTCTGCCGTAGTCTTCCCTTCCCCCACCTCCCCCCACCCCCCGCCAAGCTCCTCCACAACCCCCTCAACCTCCCAGACAGAGAAAGACCGGAGCTGTTGCTGCTGCTGCTGCTGCTGCTGCTGGGAGGTTTCTGTCTGTGTCCTCAGGTCTTTGGATCTCGGTTCTCGGCTTAGGCCCCGGGAGAGAAAAGTCTCCTCCACTCTCCAGGCTGCAGGGGTTTAGACCCCACTTATTTAACCCTGAAAGATGGGGCTTCACTTTCCACACTTCCTTGCTCAAGGCTCAGCAGAGCTGAGGGTATTGGCCAGGACCCTTATCAGCCCTGCCTCCAGGCCTGGGGGCCCAGAGCCTCAGCTGAGAATCTCCTGGGATCTCCTCAAGGCCTGCTCTGTAGGGTCCCACTCATCCAGTGAGACTGGGACCTCAAGCCTGTCCTGGTCCTCTTTCCTCTCACTCCTGTGATTGCAGACAGTTGGAATGAAAATACAGGTTTTGGAGGGGAATCTTAAAAAAACAACAACAAAATAAAACACCATTAGGTCGGCCATGGACCTATTTATAAGGGAAATTTAACCTCAAGGGTTTGACATAACCTTGGATTTCTGAGGTGGAGCTATCTAAGACCTGCACAGAGTGTGGGACTGTAAAAATGTACTGATCCCCATCAGTGCCTTTCCCTGCTTGACTCAGGGAATAATCTTCTCAGTACTTCAGACTTTCTGCCAACTTCACCTAGTTACCCAGGACCTCATCACTATGAGAAGAAAGCATATGTTTTCAGGAAGATAATAGCAACTTCTTCCCATCCTTCATGGTAGATCCCTGGGACAAAGCCCCATTAATTTCACAGTAGCTATACCGCTGTTCTTCAGTATTACTGTTCCCTAAACTGTCCCAGTGACTTTCTCTGTTAACAATGACTCAATGATTATGTTTCTTGGGCAGAGGACTTTTAAAATAGGATTTAAAAAATTATGTGCCTTTATGAAAAAAAAAACTCTCATCCTACCTTTACCTCCTTGTATGCTTTGGCCTAGATATGCGCTTACTTTGCCTATTCTTAGTGGTGGCTATGATTGCAAATACTAATACAAAAGGAAGAGATCTAAGTTCTGGTTCTTTTATATTGGTGAAGTAAGGAGTGCTCTAAATATGAGAGAAATTCTTAAAAATCTTTTTAAATATTTTATTTTCCCCTAATTACATGTAAAAACAATTTTAAGCATTTAAAAAAAGTTTTAAATTTCAAATTCAGTCCTTCTCTCTTTCCTTTTCCCCCTCTCTGAGAAAGTCAGCAATTTATGTTATACATGTATAATCATATAAAACATTGTATGGAAAAAATTCTTATCATTCTGGTAGTCCAATGATAGAACAAGAAAGGTCCTGACATGGTAGTACAAAGTAGATGTGAAATTAACCAGTGAATTTATGTAAGCAGAATGCAAATGTATTAAAATATTAAAGCTTTCCACTTGTCCTTCCTCTCCTCCCAATCTATGAGAGCAGCCACCAAACTAAAATGGCTTTATTTTGGAACAAGACTAAACTTGGCTGGTCCAACAATTTAGGTTTTTTTTTTTCTTTTCTTTTCTTTTTTTTAAATTATAGCTTTTTATTTACAAGTTATAGCATGGGTAATTTTACAGCATTGACAATTGCAAAACCTTTTGTTCCAAATTTTCCCCTCCTTCCCCCCATCCCCTCCTCCAGATTGCAGGTTGACCAATACATGTTAAATATGTTAAAGTATAAATTAAATGCAATATAAGTATACATGTCCAAACAGTTATTTTGCTGTACAAAAAGAATTGGACTTTGAAATAGTGTACTATTAGCCTGTAAAGGAAATCGAAAACAGCAATTTGGGTTTAAGGACTAAAATGTGGTAAGTTATTTGTGGATCATCATATGCAATAAAATCCACTTTACTTTTAAAAATTTCAGTTAAAAACTATAGAAAGCAAACTCCTGATGGTGAAAATCAGCATAGCCAGTTGGCTAAATCAGAAGGAATTTCCTGGAGGGCAGCAGGGACTAAGGTGAAACTTCTGACCCCCACCGTGGTTTGCCTGAATCTTTTTATAAAATCTCAGGCAGCAAGATAGCCAAATGGATCTCTCTGGCCCATTTAAAGATAAGGACCAAAAAATTTCCCCAACAATGTATGTACCCATTATCTTACACATCATCTCCAGCTCTGCATAGCCACTAAAAGAAACAATGGCAAGGTGAAGGTAACAAAAATGGGGCAAAACAAAAATTGCACCTACAACAAACTCCAACTTTACCAATATCTATAAAGGAATCTCTCTCTCTCTCTCTCTCTCTCTCTCTCTCTCTCTCTCTCTGTGTGTGTAAGTATTTTTCTAACATTGACTTTTAAAAGTTTTTTACCCACATTTATTTTCTCTTCCTCCCACCATCATCTTCTCTTCTATCCTGCTTATTTCACTTTGCACCAATTCATGTAAGTCTTTTCAAATTTTTTTGATATCATTCTGCTTGTCATTTCTTATAGCATAATAATATTCCATTACAATCATATACCATAACTATATATATGTGTGTATATATATATATATATTTCTTTTTCTTAAGTTCTTTTTCTTGTTTTATTACTATACATAGAATTCCTATATGATCTCAAATAGTCATGATAATATTAATTACATAAAATTTTTAAAATTTTGAACATGTAAATTCAAAGAAATGAAAATTAGAAGGGCGATACTTAAATGAGGGGAGAAAACCTGTCCTTTACCCCTTATCTTATTAAAAAAAAAGGTTCTAATTTATTCTCCTCACATATAATCTTGGTTTTAAAATTTTTTATTTAGATACTATTTTTCATATTAAGAAAATGTCCATTTCATTTTGTTAAATAAGAATTGCATTTTGTTAAAGGTTTTTTTTCCTGAATCTCTTGATATAATCAATTGTTCTTGTTAATAATATAGTCTACTATGTTAAAAATTATCTCCCAATTTTGAAGCCACTCTGCATTATTGGTATAAATCCAATTTGGTCATAATGTATAATCTTTGGGATAAACCACTATAGCTTCTTTCCTAATATTTTACTTAAAATGTTTGTGTTGTAGTTAATTAGCAGCATTTATGTACAGTTTTTTTTCTCCATTTTGATTTTCCTTGGTTTAATGTAGAGGGCTGAAACTCTTTGAGTTGATGCACTGAGGTCGGTCGGTTCAAGCACTTAGGGCTAATTACTGATTGGACAATACTCTATGGGTATGTGCTTGGGGAATGGCCCTTCCTACTATCCTCTGCTGGCTTGATAATTGATGTATACAGAGAATTGTAGGAGGGACTAGGGGGTGGAGTAAGACTAGCCAAAGTCACTCTCTGGGCCGGAGACAAAGAAGGAAAGTTGCAGAGATTATATTTCCATCCAATTCAATCCTACCTCTAAAGACCAAGAATAAAGACCAAGGACTTTTGCTTATCCTGACTCTGGCTGATTCTAAGGTATCCAGGGTGCTAACGTGGTCATCACATTTGTCACCTGAACATGGGGCCAAGGCCATTCACTGAAGAAGTCTCCGGTGACCAGGAAATTGGGTATTTTAATAGACAAACAGGGAACTTACTTTGTTAAGGGCTAAACTAGTAACCTTTTCTGACTGAAATGGGGCAGATATTGGGAAAAGATTCTCCCCCAGCCCCAGCCCCTGCCCTAGCCCCACACCCACCCCCATCCGAGGGGGTACTATAGAAAGCATATTTAAGTTGCTCAAGGGACAAGGCTTAATTGTAACTTGGTTGCAGATCGCTAGACTCTTGGATACATTAGAATACACATCCCCTTGGTTCTTAAAGGAAGAAGAGATAGGACTAGATAATTGGAAGCTGGTAGGAGAGCAACTATGTGAATATTACAATGATAAAGGTCCTCATTCAATTTCCAAGGAAACATTCTATATATACAACATAATACAATTGGCCTTAAAGAATCCTAAACGTTATAGAAAAAAGAAAAATTCTAAGAACAGCCAGATGAGGAAGTGTGAGTAAAATGAGGAGGACAAAGGAGGGATTAAAAGCGACATCTCCAGAAGGCATGGGGAGTGAAGTGAGGATGAAGGGTGTGGTGAAGGGCATGGTGATTCTCACTCTCACAAAGCAGCTTCAACCCTGCCTACACTGGAACCGGTTTTTGACATGCCCACATCAACTTCACCTTTCCAGATAGAGGGGGAGGAGTAGTGGGAGGGGAAGTGACACTACCAGCACCTCCCTCCCAGAAATCACACCCTCCTATGACTAGATTGCAAAAGGCAGTACTTAAAGCTACAGAAGAAGGGCAGAATTTAGATGATTTGCAACTGGAAATGTATCCTGTGATTCAACAGTTTAATTCTTCAAGTCAAGAAAGAAGATATGCTCCTTTTGATATAGAAATCCTCAAAGACCTGAAAAAGGCTTGCACTCTTTATGGGGCTACATCAGCTTATCTTAAGATGTTATTACAAAATTTGGCTTCTGAAGTCTTAACCCCTAGGGACTGGAAATCTATGGGAAGGACATGCTGAGAACCTGGACAAAACTTGTTGTGGCTTTCTGAATATAGTGAGCTTTGTAAGATACAAGCCCAACAAAATAGTCATAGTGGAATTAATCCTCCAGTCACCTGTGACTGACTAATAGGGGTAGGTTCTTATGCAGAAATTTCAGTACAGATTAATTATCCCTTAGCAGCATATGAGCAAATTGCTGCTAATGCTATCAAAGCATGGGCTTCTTTCCCCAGTAAAAATGACAGGGTGAAGCCTTCACAAAAATAACACAAAAACCAAATGAATTCTTTGTTGATTTTGTGGGACATTTGCAGACAGCTGCCATACGAACTAATGGTGAAAATGCAGTAACAGACATTATGATAAGGTAACTTGCTAAAGAAAATGCTAATGAGGTTTGTAGAAGAATTATACTAGGACTATGCAAGGATGCTCCTTTAGATGAGATCATGAGATGGTGTGCCACAGTGGACACAAATGCTTTTTATAGCCAGGCTATGATGCAGATTTCCCAAGATCCAAACATGGGAAGACAGAATCACTTTTGGCAAGGGACTTCCAGAGAGACTCATCAATGTATTCAATGTGGTAAAGTAGGGCATCTGAAAGCTCAATGTTGACATAGAGACAGAATGAGAAAACAGGGTGGGAGAACAAGACCCAAAACCCCATGTCCAAAATGCAACAGAGGCTTCCATTGGGCATCAGAATGTAGACTGATTCAGGGAAACAGAATGAGGGGCCCAAGACAAAAAATATTTGGGGCATGATGGCAGCTGATGCTACACCCAGAGAGTGCCTAGAAGTCCAGTATCCAGACATGACCAATCAGCCAGGAGGCCATATGATGGGAGAAGGGGATTACACAATCAATCAGTCAGGAAGCAACCTGATGGGAGAAAGGGATTACAATTGGGGAGAATAGAGTTATATGCAGCTGGGACAACTGAGATACCCCCAGGAGAGGTAAAATCTGTTCCTCTCCAGCCTATGGATCCTTTGCCTCCAGGCACAGTAGGCTTGACCATTTCATCTCCTGAGAGCACTTACAAAACAGTGTCCATCCATACACTGATGTGGGAAACTGGGATAATATCCCAGTCACTAATACAGAGAGGCAATGTGTGATTTATCACCCAGGAAAAGTAGTAGCATCAGGTTTACTGATTCAGATTCCTAATAAGCAATCTGGTGATAGTCACCCAGATTCTGACTCCAAGCAACAAAATTCAGGAACATACTGGACAGCAGCTGTGACAGCTGACCAACCTATGCTCACTATCTATATAAATGGCATACCATTAGAAGGATTGGTAGACACTGGTGCAGATCGTTCAGTCATTAGAGGTGCCAACTGGCCCAGTCACAGGCCAAAGATTAAGGCAGACACCTACATGTCTGGCATGGGAGGATCAATAGCAGCTAAAGTTAGTGCTACCCCTTTGAGATGGACTTTTGAGGGTGAAACAGGAGTTTTGACTTCTTTTATAGTTGAAAAAATCCCCATCAATCTGTGGAGAAGAGACATTTTACTACAATTAGGATTAAAAATGAGTACCTCAGTTTTTTAGGCAGGGCTGCTGTTGCAGGCTTGCCAACGTTTTCACCTGTTCCTATCCAATGGAAAACTGATACACCAGTGTGGATAGAACAGTGGACCTTAGGTAGCAATAAAATTCAGGCCTTATTAAATATAGTACAGGAGCAACTTGACCAAGGACATTTACAAGCTTCTCTAAGTCCTTGGAATTCCCCAGTATTTGTTGTAAGAAAGAAATCTGGAAAATGGAGAATGTTGACTGATTTAAGAAAGGCAAATGAACAGATGGAAACTATGGGAACTCTTCAGCCTGGCCTTCCATCTCCTACTCAGTTGTCTAAAGAATGGTCTCTTTGGGTTATAGACATTAAGGATTGTTTCTATTCTATCCCTCTAGAGAAGGATGATATGAAAAGATTTGCCCTTTCAGTACCAGCGTTAACTTAGCTGAGCTTTATAAAAGATATGAATGGACAGTTTTGCCACAGGGAATGAAAAACAGCCCTACTATATGTCAAATGTATGTTGCTAGTGCTTTTACTCCAGTAAGAAAAACATTTCCAAAAGTAATGTTATTACATTACATGGATGATATTTTGAGATGTGCACCTGAGGAACAAATGTTAGAAGCATGTCTACAAAAGACCATAGAAACACTAAGGAATTAAAAATTGCACATAGCTCCAGAAAAAATTAAAAGACATGCTCCTTTTCAATATTTAGGATATGAAATAAATATATCCTAAGGTGCTTACAGTACAAAAACTTTCCTTAAGAACAGAGAAGCTAAACACCTTAAATGACTTTCAGAAATTGATAGGAGATATCCAATGGATGTGTCCAATATTAGGCTTAACTTCCTATCAATTACAACCATTGTATGACATTTTAAGGGAAGACAGTGCTTTAAACTCACCACGCCAGCTTACAAAAGAAGCTCAAGAGGCTTTGAAAGAAGTTGAACTGGCTTTATCCAATGTGGTTGAAAGAGTCACTCAAAAACTCTTGGAAATATCAGTTTTTGCTACACAAGAGGCACCCACAGCAGTCCTTCATCAAGAAGACAATATGATAGAGTGGGTGAACCTCCCAGCACAACCAGAACAAAGCCTTACTCCTTACCCAGTGCTTGTGGCTAGAATTTTATTAAAGGCCATTAAATGAGCAGTACAATTATCTGGGATAAGACCTGATAAGATATGCACCTTTTATATTAATGCACAAATTAATGTATGCTGTGAAACCATCCCAGAGTGGCAAATTTTATTAGCCATGGCTCCAAATTTTACACCCAGGTCTCCATTAAAGATAACCAGACTATTACATAATTGGTGATGGATTCTTGAAGAAAAGGTTTCTAAAGTTCCTCTTAAAGGATCAATTATCTTTACAGATGCATCCAAACATAATATTTGCACTGTATACTCTCGTGACTTAATTATAAAGAGAGTAGTCAGAACTCCTTTTCAGTCCACTCAGCAGAATGAATTGTATGCAATCATTCTAGCTCTTACTTATTATCCACTAAATATAATATAATATCTGATTCAGCCTATTCAGTAGGTGTGGTACAAAGAATTGCCACAGCCCAAATAAAATTTGTAGCCTCTAATATATATCAGCTCTTTAAGGAACTTCAAGAGCAAGTGAGAAAGCATCCAGGTAAGATTTATATCTTGCATGTCCACTTTCATAGTGGACTTCCAGGTCCTATTTTTGATGGTAATTCAAAGGCAGATAGCCTTTTAACTATGCTGGCCAATACTCCTTTATTTCAAGAAGCCGAAGAATCTCATTTTAAATATTATCAGGCTGCTCGAGCTTTACATTTACAATTTGGAATAACAAGAGAGGAAGCTAGGAGCATAGTAAAAGCCTGTACAACTTGCCTTACTTTCCATGCTCCTACACTGCCTCCAGGGAAAAACCCTTGTGCTTTGAGACCCAATAAAATCTGGCAAACGGATATGACTCATGTTGTGGTAGACACTTTTTCAGCATTCACTTTTGCAATACCAGCAGCAAAAGAGACAGCCTGAGTGGTCACTGAATTCCTTATACAAGCATTTGCAATTATGGGTTTGCCACAAGCAATAAAAACAGACAATGGCTCTGCATATACTCTATCCCAAATCTCCACTTATGTTTTTCTTCTACTTTTTTGGGCAGAAGATTATTGATAATCCTGTTATTAAATAGATCACTATATGTAAGTAGATTTTTAAGTATAGCAATCTACTAGTCAATATATTAGAGGAATGCTATAAATATAGTTTACTTTGATTTTAGCAAAGCTTAAGCAATTCTTGAGGACAAAGTGGGGGCATACAGGCTACAAGATGGTCCATTTTGGAGGTAGTTGAACAGTCAAATCAAAAGAATAGACATTAGGATTAACATCTTGGAAGCTTTCTACAGAAGTGTCACCAGAATTTATATTTGGCCCCATGCTGTTTAACTTCTTTTTTAATCAATAACTTAAATCAATTCATAGATGGCATGTTTACCAAATTTTCAAATTATAGGTTGCTATCAGTTAACATGTTGAATGATAGAGTCAGGATACAAAAACATCTCAACATCCTAGAATTTGAGGACAAATCAAGTAAGATGAAATTTACTATATAAAATCTCATATTTTAGCTTAAAAATCAATGTCACAAATCCAAGATGAAGGAAACATTTGTCATGTGGTCCTGAACCCTCCAGGTTCTAGTTTTCCATGGAATGATGCTAATTTTTTTTTTTGGGGGGGGTTACTCTAGAAAATCTCTACATATAACACTTATCAAGTTTATAATAGGGATCCTTTTAAAGGGCTTCCAAGTATCCTTATAATGTTACAAGGTAACAATGCTTTTGTCATATCAGGTACAGGGACAATCTTTATTCCACCACATAGATACTGCAAAAATGCATGATAAAACACAATAGGCCGTAAACAATGTAACAGATCATATAAAACATTCACAGTATAATTAGTTAAAGTCTTCTTCTAGTTTGGTGAATCCTAACTTTTGTAGGATCTTAAAGTCTTCCCTAATAATACTGCTACCTTGTGATCTGAATTCTCTTCAAAAGGGAAATGAACTGAAAGCTTGTTCTGGGAAACAGCCTGACCATCCTATGATTAACTTTGATCTCACAGAAACTCAGACAACTGTCTAATCTTATGGTAATATTCTTCTGATTTAGCTTTCCTTGAAAAGTAAATACTTCTGAACTTCTAAACAGGCAAACTCCTTCTGTGAGAGCCATACTGTTTTTTTTTTTTTTTTTATTATAGTAACTTTTTATTGACAGAATCCATGCCAGGGTAATTTTTTTACAACATTATCCCTTGCACTCACTTCTGTTCCGATTTTTCCCTACCACCCTCTACCCCCTCCCCTAGATGGCAAGCAGTCCTATATATGTTGAATATGTCCTAGTATATCCTAGATACAATGTATGTGTGCAGATCCAAACAGTTTTCTTGTTGCACAAGGAGAATTGGATCAGAAGGTAAAAATAACCCGGGAAGAAAAACAAAAATGCAAACAGTTGACATTCATTTCCCACTCTTTTTTCTTTGGGTGTAGCTGCTTCTGTCCATCATTGATCAATTGAAACTGAATTAGGTCTCTTTTTCAAAGAAATCCACTTCCATCAGATTACATCTTCATACAGTATTGTTGTTGACGTATATAGTGATCTCTTGGTTCTGCTCATTTCACTTAGCAGCAGTTCATGTAATTCTCTCCAAGCCTCTCTGTATTCATCCTGCTGGTCATTTCTGACAGAACAATAATATTCCATAACATTCATATACCACAATTTACCTGACCATTCTCCAAATGATGGGCATCCACTCAGTTTCCAGCTTCTAGCCACTACAAACAGAGCTGCCACAAACATTTTGGCACATATTGGTCCCTTTCCCTTCTTTAGTATCTCCTTGGGATATAAGCCCAGTAGAAACACTGCTGGATCAAAGTGTATGCACAGTTTGATAACTTTTTGGGCATAATTCCAGATTGAGAGCCATACCGTTTAGATAACTTATTAGTCAGTCAATAACTATTTATTAAGTCCTAGCTAAGTGTTAAGGACTGAGAATACAGAGAAATGTAAAAGACTGTTCTTCCTTATAAGGAGATTCCCCATCTAATTGTGGGAGACAATATGCAAAAAAACTATATCCAGAATAAAATATCCCAATAGTGGGAAGGCACTAGAATTAATGGGGATCAAGAAAGGCTTCCTATAATAGGTAGAATTTTAATTGGAACTTAAAGGAAGCCAGGGAAGCCAGGAGGCAGGGATGAGGAAAGAGAGTATTTCAAGCACAGCAGACAGCTAGGGAAAAGGCATTGAGTTGGAAGATTGTGTCTTGTTCAAGGAATAACTAGGAAATCAATGTCAGATACCAACCTGATGATAATAGTAGAGTTTAAAATAAAAATTCTTTGCCTTCCTGTGGCCCCAGGGGCCACATGGGCAATATTCTTCTCTTGCCAAGGGGTACACAACTGGAGATAACTCCCTTCTTTCAATAGAAAGCTGTTCTCTGCTTGTGAATTTGGAATTGCTCATATAACCATGCCTGAGGCTAATGCTGCCCCGGACATCTTGTTAGAAGTTTGGGTTCTGAAGGTGAAGCAAAAATGAAAGATAGTAATAAAAAAAACTGTATAGAAAAGATAGCTAGAATCTAAAATTTATGCTCTTTAAGAAATCCTAGGTAAGAAGAACTCTTATTTTGGACCACATAATATCAGGTCTCAAGGATATCATGTCATTGGGAGCATATGTCTCTCTGTCATTGCCTCTACAAGAAAAGGTAACAGTTAGGGATGTGCTGGAACCAGCTCAAACCAGACCACAAAAGTTGATTATTTAACTTTCAGGATGAGCACTGATACTTCAGAATCATCACACACTGCAGACCAGGATTTGATTTACTGTTTTGTTGGTTGTCTAGACTTAACACTATGTGGATTAAACTTAAAAGTGTGTTGTATGTATGTGTGTCCTAAATTTTTTTCCTGGAGAGTTGATTGTTAAATATTTACCAGCATATCCCTGGTATTAGCACACACACAAATGACATTTGGAAGGCATTAACCTATCTTAGCAGAGAAGGGAGGAAATGATGATGCCTAAAGTAGTAAGGAAACAGCAGCAGGGTTCTCTCTCAAAGATCTGAACAGCACCAGATACTCTTATCTCTTGGGCCCAGAGACCACCATAGCTGCAGCTCTTGGCAGTTAGTTACCTTGATCTATGGTTGCCCCTTGTCCCAAGTCCTTTATTCTTAGTTCTGCTGTGCTTTCAAGGACTCTCTGGAAGAAAGGAAGCAAATAAAGAGAAATAGTAAGTCTATTGGACTCCCTTTTATAGATCAGCATGAAGGGTAGCCCTTTCTACAATAGTCCAAACCAACCAATTCATCTTGGGAATAATACCCATCTGTGAAATACATCATGCAGGAAGCACAAAAGGGTATGTCTCATGAAAAGCTATCTTGAATTAGAGCCATAAGGAATTGTTTTGCTTGATCCCAAAACGCAGAGCTGGTAAAAGAAGCAGTTGCAAAAAAGGCAGATTTGATCTTGAAGCAAGGAAATTTCCTAATAAATGGAGTTATACAAAAATAGAATGGGCTGCTTCCTAAGAGACTGCTTCCATAGGAAATGTTATTTAAATTTTACACTTGAAGCTTACCTCCCTATATATTCAAGTTGATCAGGAAACTTTCATGACTTACTTTTATTTGTGACTAGATCATCTCTAAAATATCTTAGAATTTTAATGGTCTCTGAGGTGAATATGAGTTGACTTGGGGTCAAAAGAGTGAATGTTATCTTAGGCTGCATTCAAAAAGATGTGGTACCTGAGTCTAGAGAACTGATAGCTCCTTTGTACTCTGTTCAACTCAGACAACATTTGGAGTCAGTTCTGGGTATTGTGTTATATTGATTTTTATTTTTTAAAGTAATATTTCATTTTCCCTAATTATATGTATTTAAAAATAATAATAGCTTTTCATTTTTCAAAATACCTGCAAAGATAGTTTTCAATATTCACTCTTGCAAAACCTTGCATTCCAATTTTTTCTCCCCTCCTCCTTTCCTCTGTACAGTAAGTAATCCATTATAGGTCAAACATATACAATACAAAAATTTTTAACATTAAAAAAGTTTTGAGTTCCAAATTCTATTTCTCCCTCTTTCTCTCCTGAGGTAGTGAGCAATATAATATAGGTTATAAATGTACAAGTATGTAAAATAGTTCCATGTTAGTCATTTTATGAAAGATTAAAATAATAAAAAAAAGAAAGAAAAAAGGAAAAATAGTATGCTTCAGACTGAAGTTAGACAACATCAATTATTTCTCTGACAATAGATAGCATTTTTCATTATGAATCTTTTGGAATTGTCTTGGATCACTGTATTCCTCAGAAGAGCAAAATCATGCATAGTTCTTCATCATACAATGTTGCTGTTACTATGTACAATGTTTTCCTGGTTCTGCTCACTTCATAATGCATCAGTTCATGCAAGTCTTTCCAAGTTTTTCTGAAATCGTCCTGTTTGTCATTTCTTATTTTATTATGATCATATACTATAACTTATACATTCATTCTCCAATTGATGGGCATTCCCTTGATTTCCAATTTTTAACTTGGGTATTGTATTTTACAAAGATGTAAGTAATCTGGAATGTCCAGAAGAGGAAGATAAGAATGGTGAAGAACTTTCCTTTCAGCCCCAAATCAATGATCCTCTGGTCTTCTGCTTTTAATAACGAATTGAAGAAACTAAAAGGAGGGTTTTTGATCCAGAAAAGAAAAAACATAAAGCATGTGTGATAGCTCTTTGAAAGTAGATGAAGCACTGTCACGAGCAGAGTAATGAGAATTGCTTTTCTTGACTCCAGAAGACAGGACTAGGAGACATGCACAGAAATAGAGAGGTACATTTGGGCTTGAAGGAAAAAAAGCAATAGAGCTATGCACAAGTGTAATGGAAATAGCTAGAAGGCACAGTGGATAGAACACTGGTCTTGGAGTCAGGAAGACCTGAGTTTAAATCTGACCTTAGATATTTAAAACACTTGCTAGTTATGTGATACTGGGCAAGTCCCTTGATCCCAATTGCCTAGCTAAAAAAATAAAAAGAAAACAAAAGTGGAATGGTTCTCTTCATACTCTGAGATTCTGTGACTTTAGGAGGTCTCTACGTAGAAATCTGACATTGCCTCCTCTATGAAGATTTTGCTGATCCCTTCTGCTAAAACTGACCTTTTCTTCCTTTAGTTTCTCAAGCTCCTTTATTTGATTTCTCCTATGTACTTTATTATCTCCTAAATTGTATTATTGTTATTTGTGGGTATGAATCATATACTCAGGGAACCTGCTTGAACCAACTATTGTTCAATTTTCAGTGTGAACATTTATTCTCCAGAAATCAGCAAATGCTACAAATCAAAACTTAATTTATTGTTTTGTTGATTGTCTAGACTGAAAAGAGTGATGGAGAAAAATGTTAAAATGGTGAATAAGGTTAAATGTGTGTCCTGCCTCTATACATATACATTTGTATATATGTGTATATGTACACACATTTATTTTTCCTGCAGAGTAGGTTGCAAATAGCTTACAAGTATACCATTGCATATACATACTAAATTGTAAGCTCTTTCACGCAAGGAGCCATTTTTTAAAAGTTTGTAACCTTAGATTTCTCTATCATGCCACAGGAACCATTTCAAGCTATGACATCATATCTGTCCTAGAATTCATACCTCATCAGTACCCTTCAGTCCCAGTATTCCTTTGACTGGAAGGCAGAATAGAGAGCTTCTTCTAGAACTTCCATTTAAGAGACCTAGACCATGCATCTCTTAATTTCCCACCTTGTTATACTCCTTTAGACTTCTCTTTTATGACCCTTTCCTCCTTTTAGCTTTCGTTTCTCTATTGTCTTTTCCCATTAAATTTTTTGCTCCTTGAGAACAGGGACTGAGGTTTTTTTTTTTTTTTTTTTTTTTCATGTTTATATCCTGGTACATAGTAGGTACTTAATACCTGTTAATTCATTGATTGATTTAGAATGCATCAATCAATGTGTTGTATACAGTTGGTGCTTAATGAATATTTATAGAATTGGATTTAATTATCACCCTAGTATACATGAGGAAATTGAAGGGTAGAAAAAATAGGGCACTTGCTCAAGATGACACAAAAATTAAATAGGCAAGCTAGGACTTGAACTTTTGTCTCTTGACAAAATCTAGTGCTTTCTCAGTGATCCCAAAGGACAACATGGGATCCCTTTAGCTCAACTTCTCTACTTCTTTTAATGGTATTCTTTTAGGCTTCCAGGCCGGAAAAGTTAGAATGATCATTGATGTCTCCTTCTCTTCTCTGTTTCTAATCTGTTACCAAAGCTTATGTTTTCTATGTTTTGACTTTTCCTTTCTCTTATTTTAATCTCTACTGTCATTATCCTAGTCCATGTGCTTATCATCTTATATATGCTTACTGCAACTGCCTCCAAACTGATCTCCCTACTGCCAATCTTTCCTTTTCCCTATACTGCATACTGGGCAGCTAAGTGGTGCAGTGAATAGAGTACCAAGCCTGGAGTCAGGAAAACCTGGGTTCAATCTAAGTTTCTTCCAGCTGTATGATCCTGGGAAGTCACTTAACCCTGTTTGCCTCAGTTTCCCCATTTATAAAATGAGTTGGAGAAGGAAATGTCAAACTCCTCCAGTATCTTTGTCAAGAAAACCCTAAATGGGATCAGGAAGAGTTGGGCATGCCTGAATAATAACAAATGAAAATCTTGCATATTGTTGCTGAATTTATTTTTTAAGTGCTGCTTTTGTCAGGTCCCTTCGCTGTCCAAGAAAGTATCAGAGTAATATCAGTCTTACTACTTACTACATTGTAGTCTTAACTACAATGTCAAGTTCAAACTCCTTTGGCTTTCCAGGTTCTTTGTAATCTGGTTCTCTTACCTACTGGTCCTGATTTCTCATTTCCCCTATTACATATTCTCCTTTTTGTCAAACAGATTTATTCACCATTTCTAGCACAAGCCATGCTCATTCATGTCTTTGCTTGTGCTGTTTTTCCTGCCTGCATTGTTCTCTTTTCTACCTGCCCCTTGCAGAAATCCTACTGGGAATCATTATAGCAAACATTTATGTGGTGCTTTAGGGTTTGTATCATATATATATTTGAACTCTTAACAACTCTATTATAGGTTTATCAGCCTTGTTTTTAGATAAGAGCCACATAGGGCTAAAGTGATTTTGCCTAGTATTTCTAGGTAAATGTCAGAAGCCGAATTTGAACCCAGGACTTTCTGATGCTAAGCTTGGCAGCCTTTCCACTATGCCAGTGTCAGTTAGCGTAGCTCTTAGAGTCTTAGAATAAGAGGCTCAAAATTAATCTGGTCCATCTCTTTCAATTTACAGTTAAGGAAACTGAAACCTAGGGAGATTAAAACATTTGTCTACATCACATAATTGGGCAATATTACCTCTGAAATTCAAACCCAGATCCTCTAACTCCAGAATCAATATTTTACCCACTGTAACATATTGTATTTGCTTTCTCTGTTTGCCTACCATCTCAAACTCAGTATTACACAACTCAACACCATTGTGCCAGGTATGCTAATTTAATTACTGAGGTTGGGTTGTTAGCAAGCTCTCTGGGAGAACAGACTATATCTTCGTGTGTCCTCTGAAGCACCGAATACAGCACTGCACACATTGCAAGGGTTTGACAAGTACATGGTGGTTGGTGGATTGACTACCTAGAGGTGGAGAGCACCGGATGCCCTGCCAATGTCCCTCTCAGCTATACAACTTAAATTAAAACTCAAACTTCAATAGATCTGCAAGGAGACAGCACATGGATATATCTTAAGGTTTTATGAATGGGAGTGGAAAATGGAGGATAGCCAAAGACAGCAGCTGTGCTATTCTCTAGGACCATGCAATGTGAAAAATCTTTTTTATGGAATGGGGTTTTGAGGTTTTTTGCAATGAAGTAAATGTACTGCTGCTCTCTACTGACATTTTTTCCCTGCTTGTAAGTCTTGGGAGAGCTGCCTTTTTTCTTTCTTTTTTTTTTTTTTCTTTTTTCCCCCTTAGCTCTAGGCCAACTATTTTAACAACATGGGCACAGAAAACAACAAGCCAGTCTCTTCCTATTGATTGACTACTTAGATTGGAAAGGATACAGAAGAGAGAAAGAAAGAATCTGTGTGAAGGGTATTCAAAGCAGTCCTGTTGTGAATATATTCTGACTTTATTTGCTACAGATTTAGCCACCAGTGTCAAAATGTCATATGGAAGCTAAGACTTTAAGAAAGCTACTGTCAGCACAGGCCTTACTAATAATCTGGTTTGATTATCACATAGGGGATTACCAGCCCAAAATTATCTCCTTTAGGAACCTGAAATCTCTAGCAATTAAGTTACTATTTTGGGTTGAGGAATTATGACTCCATAAGTCTCCTATTAAATGCAAATCAGTTCTATGGTAAGTGTAACAAATATATTGCCCATTAGCTTGTAAAGTCCTTAAAGGCAGGAACTATCTTTCTTATATCCCTAGGGCTTAGGATAATACCTAGTATTTAGTAGACATTTAATAAATGATTATTGATTATGATTGAGGGTAATAAGTGATTACCATTGATATGATATTGATATTATATGATAACATAAATTAGTTAACTAGCTACCTAATAAGGCTCTGAGAGAAGAGTATAAAGAACAGATGTATTCTAGTAGAGAAGAAGAAGGGTAAAGGACATGGAACACTGACTTTGGGACAGTAGGCATAGTTAAAGATTAAGCAGGAACATTTGGTTAGAGTCTAGTTAATTTTAGTATTTCCAAAGAATGAAGGTAATATTTTAAAATTATTATTTGCTTTATAAAATAAAACAAGCATTTATATAACAGTAGAATTTAAAAAAAGGATTATTGTACATGAAACTACACATTTATAATGTACAACTATTACTTTTAAATATATAATTTATTTAATATATAATAATATCATATATAATAATATATATTACATGTGTAATTATATATAATAACAATATAATATAATATATAATAAAGTTTTAAAATATATAATAAAGACTTTCTTTTTTCTCCTTTTTTTCTTCCCTTGTCACCCCACTCTAGAGATGGCAAGCATTAGACACAAATATGTGTATATATATATATATATATAAAATTCTATATATACATCTAGCAATTCTTTTTCTATATGCAGATAACATCTTCCTTCTAATTCTTTGTCACCACAAAAAGAAAGGATATAGGGACAGCTATATGGAGCCATATGTAACACTGGCTCTAAAGTCTGGAGGACCTAAGTTTAAATCTGGTCTCAGCCATTTAATACTTACTAGCTGTGTGTACCTGGGTAAGTAATTTAACCCCAATTGCCTGGTCAAAAAAAAAAGGGGGGGGGGAAAGGTTATAAATGTTTTTGTACATCTAAGTCCTTTTCTTTTCTCTTTGATCTCTTTAGTATAATACATACTTGTAATGGTATTGCTGGGTCAAAGGGTGTGTACTTTGGGCACACTTCTCAATTGTTCTCCAGAATGGTTGGATTAGTTCACAATTCTACCATTAGTGCATTAGTGTCCCTATTTTTTTTCATATCTCCTCCAACATTTAATATTTTCCTTTTCTTTCATATTAGCCAATCTGATAGACATGAGGTAGTATCTTAGAATTTAAATTTGCATTTCTATAATGAATAGTGATTTGGAACATTTTTATATGACTATTGGTAGATGTGATTTCTTCTTCTGCAGACTGCCTGTTTCATATTCTTTGACCATTTATCAATTGAGAAATGACTCATATTCTTATATATTTGGTCCAGTTCTCTATATATTTGAGAAATAAGCTCTTTATCAGAGAAACACTGCAAATTCTCCCTCCCTTCCCCCCCCCACTAATACTTTTTTCCCCCTAATCTTGGCTGCATTGGATTTGTCTGTGCAACTCCTTATTAATTTCATGTAATCCAAATATCTCTTTTAATCTTCCATGACCTTCTCTATCTCTTGTTTGGTCATTTATTCTTTATCTATCCATAGATATAACAGGTAATGTTTCTTGTGATCTTCTAATTCCCTTATAATATCATCTTTTATGTCTAAATCATGCACCCATTTTGAGCTTATCTTGTTATATGGTCTGAGCTGTTGGTCTGTGCCTAGTTTCTGCCAAATGGTTTTCTAATTTTTGCAGGAATTTTTGCAATTCCTTGTCCTTAATAGTTCTTGTCCTCAAAATGTGGATCTTTGGTATTAAACACTGAATTATTATAATCATTTACCCCTGTGCATTGTGTACCTGTTTTAATTCACTAATTCATCACTCAATTTCTTACCCAATATCAAATTGTTTTGAAAGATTCTCTTCTCTTTGTAATATAATTTAAAATCTGGTACTCCCCCTTCCTTTTCATTTTTTCATTGATTCACTGGATTTTTTTTTTTTTGACTTTCTGTCCTTTCAGATAAATTTTGTTACTGTTTTTCTGGCTCTATAAAATAACTTTTTAGTAGCTTAATTGCAGTGGCACTGAACAAGTAAAATTAAAATTACCATTATTATGATATTGATTTAGCTTACCCACAAGCAATTAATATTTCTGTAATTTTTAAGATCTGACTTTATTTATATATCCTGTCAGTGTGCTCAAATAGTTTCTAGAATGTCTTGGCAAGTGAATCCTCACATATTTTACATTGTCTATAGCTATTTTAAATGAAATTTCTTTTTCTATTTATTCCTCTTGGATTTTGTGGGAATACATAAAAATGTTGTTGATTCATATGAGTTTATTTTATATCTTGAAACTTTGCTGAAGTTATTTCAACTAGTTTTTTTAGTTGATTCTAGGATTCTCTAAATATTATATTGTCTTTAAAGAGAAATAGTTTTGTTTCTTTATTGTGTATTTTAATTCTTTCAATTTCTTTTTCTTCTCTTACTGCTATAGATAGTATTTCTAGCTCAATGTTAAATAAAAGTGGTGATAACAGGCATCCTTGCTTTACCCCTGATCTTATTGGGAAGGTTTCTAGAGTATCCCTATTATAGATAATGCTTGCTGGTTTTAGATAGATGCTATTTATCATTTTAATGAAAGCTCCATTAAATCCTATGCTTTCTAGAACTTTAGGAATGAGTGTTGTATTTTGTCAAAAGCTTTTTTCTGACTAGAAACTGAGTGGATGCTCATCAGTTGGAGAATGGCTGAATAAGTCATGGCATATGAATGTTATGGAATATTATTGTTCTCTAAGGAACAATCAGCAGGATGATTTCAGAGAGACCTGGGGAGACTTACATGAACTGATGCTAAGTGAAGTGAGTAGTACTAGGAGATCACTGTACATAGCAACTGCAAGATTATACAATGATCAATTCTGATGGATGTGGCTCTTTTCAACAATGAGATAATTCAGGCCAGTTTCAATGATCTTGTGATGAAAAGAACCATCTGCACCCAAAGAGAGGACTGTGGAGACTGAGTGTGGATTAAAATATAGTATTTTTACTCTGTTGTTGAATTTTGTTTTCTTTCTCTTTTTTCCCTTTTTTTGATCTTATTTTTCTTGTGCAGCACAATTATGGAAATATATATAGAAGAATCACACATGGTTAACATATATTGGATTACTTGCCATCTGGGGGTGGAGGAGGGAGGGAAAATATTTAGCATACAAGGTTTTACAAGGGTGAATGCTGAAAATTATCTATGTACATATTTTATAAATAAAAAGCTTTAAATAAAAAAAGAACAGAAAAAGTAAACTTTGTGTTCTCCAGAATAACTAAATGAAAAAAAAAAAAAACAGCTAAAAGATACCTCAGACACCATCAATATATATGTATTCAGATTGTTTCTTCTATTAAAATGTAAATGTCTTGATGTGGGAAAAAAAAGCTTTTTCTGCTTCTATTGATATTAGGATATAATTTTTGTTGTTTTTGTTATTGATATAGCAAATTATGCTTTTAGTTTTCCTAATATTGAACTACCTCTGCCTTTCTGGTATAAATAGCACTGATCATAATGTATGATCTTTGTGATATAGTGCTGTTATCTCTTTGCTAGTGTTTTACTTAAATTTTTTGCATTAATATTATTTAGAGAAATTGATCTATAATTTCTCCTTCCTCCCCATTTCCATTCTCCCTGCTTTAGGTATCAGCATTATATTTATGTTGTAAAAAGAATTTGATAGGACTCCTTCTTTGGATAATTTAAAAAAATTTTTTTACAAATAGTTTATATAGTACTGGAGTTAGTTACTAATTAAATGTTTGGTAGAATCCACTTGTGAATCCATGTGGTCTGAGGGATTTTTTCCTTAGGGAACTCACATATGACACGAAATTTCTTTTTCTAAGAGAAGGTTACTTAAGTATTCTTTTCCTCTTAATCTGGTCAATTTATATATTTATAAATGTTGACTCATTTTTATTGGCATATAATTGGAAAAATATTTCCCAACAATTGGTTTAATATCTTCTTAATTGGTGGTAAATTTATTCTTTTTGTTTTGTATACTAGTAATTTAGTTTTCTTTCTTTTAAAAAATAAAATTAACCATGGTTGATATATTTTATTGCTTTCCCTGCATAAAACCAACTTCCAGTTTTATGTATTACTTCAGTGTTGTTCTGGCCTTCACTTTTATTAATCTCTCCTTTGATTTTTCAGAATTTCCCATTTCTAATATTTAAATGAAAATTTAAAATTTGTTCTTTTTTCTTGTTTTTTTTTTTTAAAGTTTTATGTCCAATTCATTTATCTACTCTTTCTCTATTTTATTGATGTGAATATTTTGAGATATGAAATTGCTCCCAAGTACCATTTTAGCTGCATCCTATAAATTTTGGTATGTTGTATCATTATTTTTCCATTAATGAAATTATTTATTGTTTCCATGATTTATGCTTTGACACAGTCATTCTTTAAGATTAGATAATTTAGTTTCCACTTAATTGTAAATCTGTTTCCAAAGTCCTTTATTGAATATAGTTTTTATTGCATTGTGTTATGAAAAGGATGCATAAATATTTCTGCTTTTCTGCATTTGGTTGTAAGGTTTTATGCCCTGTTACATGGTCAAGTTTTTGTGTAGGTATCATATATAGTTGAGAAGACAGATACAATCCTTTCTGTTTCCATTCAATTTTCTCCATAGATCTATAACATCTAAAATTTCTAAATCATTAGACAAATTCTATTCATTTCCTTAACTTCTATTTTGTTAATTTTATGGTTGTATTTAGTTCTTAGAAGGGAAAGTTGAGGTCCCCTACTTAGACAGTTTTATTTTCTATTTCCTTTTGTAACTTAATAGCTTTCTCTTTAAGAATTTAGATTCTATGTCATCAGTTATATATATATTATTATTTATATCACTTTCATTGTCTGATTATTTTTTAAAATTAGGCCTATTTTTGTTTTTGCTTTTCCTTTGTTTGAGGTCATGATTGTACCCGTGTTCCCTTTCCTCCCTCCCTTCCCTCCCCCCTGTTCCACCTCACTACTGAGGTATAAAAGATTCTACTCCATCATCCTTACATTATCAACTTATACCCATGCCTTCTATCTCTATATATTTTTATATGTATGCTTGTATGTATGTATATATGTATTCCTTTTAACTGTCTTAATAATGATTAAAGTTCTTAGGAGTTACAAATGCAATTTTCCCATATAAGAATGTAAACAGTTTAATTTCATTGAATCCTTTATGGTTTATCTTTCTTGTTTTACCTTTTAACGTCTTTCATGAGTTTTATGTTTGAATATCAGATTTTCTGTTTGACTTTGGTATTTCCATGAAGAATGCTTAAAAGCTCTGTGTAATGTTCTGATTAGTTTTCTGGAGGTTTTGGGACCAGCCTTCATTTCAGCAGAATAATCACCACGAGAATAGTCAGAGATAAAATCCAAAAGTCTTTATTGTCTCCTTCACAGCCTGAGGCCCCGGGTTAGCTTTCTGGAGGTTCTTCAGACCCGACTTGGTTTCAGTGGAGAAATGCACAAGGGCCACCAGGAGACTCAAAGATGGAATGTCCTTGTTGGCTCTTATATACTCTATTATAATTACATTGTCATAGGTGTCATCTTGTAGAACTATATTAAATACTAAGTTAAATACTAAGTACTTAACTATATTAAGTATTAAGTACTATATTCAGTACATATATTAAGTATATGTACTGAACTTGAGAACTATTAATCACCATCCTAAACTAGATAACCATTGTCTTATCAATCATCCTGCCCTTTACAGCTCTGTATTTCATTAAGTATCATTTTCCCCTTTAAGCCAGGGGTCCTCAAACTTTTTAAATAGGGGCCAGTTCACTGTCCTTCAGACTGTTGGAGGGCTGGACTATAGTAAAAACAAAAACTTTGTTTTGTGGGCCTTTAAATAAAAAAACTTCATAGCCCTGGGGGAGGGGGATAAGCATCTGGCCTGCGGGCCATAGTTTGAGGACCCCTGCTTTAAGGATTATACTCAGTTTTGCTGGCTAGGTTATTCTTTGCTATAATACTATCTCCCCTGCCTTTCAGAATATCATATTCCAAGCCTTCTAGTTTTTCAAAGTGGATGCTGCTAAATCTTGTGTGATCCTGATTCTGGCTCTGTGATATATATTTAATGTTTCTCAGTTACTTGAAGTATTTTCTCTTTGATCTGGAAGCTCTGGAATTTAGCTATGATACTCCTAGAAAACTGATTTTGGAATCTCTTTTTGGAGGTCATTAGTGAAGTCTTTCAATTTCTATTTTGCCTTCTGGTTCTAAGGCATTTTTCCTTGATAATTTCTTGAAATATGATATCTAGGCTGTTTTTTTTTTCATTTTCGCTTTCATGTAGTTCAATAATTCTTCTCTCTCCTAGTCATACTTTATCTAAAACTATATCATAAAGTGGTAATTATCAAAACTAGTTGATACTGGCTAAAAAATTGGTAGTGGATCAGTGGAATAGGTTCAGTAAACAAAATACAATATTCAATGATGATAGTAATCTACTGTTTGATAAACCCAAAGACTCCAGCTTCTGGGATAAGAATTCACTATTTGACAAAATTTCCTGGCAAAACTGGAAAATAGTATGGCAGAAGCTAGGCATTGACCTACTTCTCACACTGTAGTCCAAGATAAGATCAAAATGGGTACATGATTTAGACATAAAGGATAACATCATGAACAAATTAAGACAGCAAGAAATAATTTATCTCAGATCTATGAAGAAGGGAAAAATTTATGATCAAACAAGAGATAGAGAACATTATGAAATGCAAGATGGATAATTTTGATTACATTGAATTAAATTTTTTTGCACAAAGACAATGCAAACATAATTAGAAGGAAGCAGAAAATTGGGAAGCGATTTTTACAACCTGTGTTTTTGATAAAGGCCTTATTTCTAAAATATGTAGAGAGCTGAGTCACATTTAAAAGAATACAAGTCATTCCCCAATTAATAAATGGTCAAAGGATATGAACAGTTTTCAGTTGAAGAAATTAAAGCTATCATTTATAGTTATATAAAAATGCTCTAAAGTATTATCAATTAGAGAAATGTAGATTAAAACAACTCTACCATCTCACATCTATCAGATTGGCTAATATGACAGAAAAGGAAAATGATAAATGTTGGAGAGAATGTGGGAAAATTGTAAATGAGTTGTTGGTAGAGTTGTCAATTAATTCAACCATTCTGGAGAGCAATTTGGAATTGTGTCCAAAGGTCTATAAAACTATGCATGCCCTTTGATCCAGCAATACCAGTACTAGGTCTGTATCATAACAAATCATAATAAATAGAAAGAGCCACATGTACAAAAATGTTCATGACAGTTCTCTTTGTGATGACAAAGAATTGAAAATTGAGGAGAGGAGATGGTCATCAATTGGGGAATGGCTAAAGAAATTGTGGTATATGAATGTAATGAAATACTATTGTTTTATAAGAAATGATGAGCAGGCTGATTTCAGAAAAGCCTGGAAAAATTTATATGAACCGAGGCTGAGTGAAATAAGCAGAACAAGGATAATATTGTACACAATAATAGCAACATTGTGTGTATGGTTGACTTTGATAGACTTTGCTCTTCTCAGGTATATAATCATCTAAGACAATTCCAAAAGACTCATGATGGAAAATGCTATGCACATTCAGAAAAAGAACTATGGAGTCTGAATGAAGATTGAAGCATACTATTTTCACTTTTTGTTGTCCCCCACCCCTTCTCATGTTTTTTTTTTGCTCTGATTCTTCTTTCACAACATGATTAATGTGAAAATATGTTTAATATAATTGCACATGTATAACCTATATTAGATTGTTTGGAATTTTGGGGAGGAGAAAAGAGAGAGAGAGAGAAAAAAAAACAAATCAAAATCTTTTAAGAGTAAATGACAAAAACTAATAAATTTAAAAAAAATCTTCTACTCCTTCCCCCTATTAACAGTGTTTTATTTTTTCAATTATATATAAAGATACTTTTCAACATTCATATTTATAAGATTTTGAATTTCACATTTTTTCTCCTTCCCTCCCTCCCTCCACTCTCTTTCTCAAGACAGCACGCAATAAGATATAGGTTATAAATGTAGAATAATATTAAATGTATTTCTACACTGGTCATGTTGTATAGTTCAATAGTTCTTAAATTATCTCTCCTTGATTTATTTTCCAGGTCAGTTGTTTTTCCAAAGATATTTGGTTGCATTGGTTTGCAATTTGGTTTCTATTTTTCATTCTTTTGGCTTTGTTTCTTTATATCTCATGGAGACATTGACTTTCAAGCTTGCCTAATTCTAATTTTTAAGGAATTATTTTCTTCAGTGAACTTTTTTACCTCCTTTTCCATTTATCATATTCTACTTTTAAAGAGTTCTTTAGTGAATTTTGGTCTCTTTTTTCCCACTTGACCATTTCTGTTTTTCTTTTTAAAGATGATTTCTTTAATTTTTAAAAATGCCTCTTTTATCAAGCTAGTGACTCTCCTTTCATAATTTTCTTGCATCACTCTTTTCTTTTATTAATTTGTCCTCTATTTTGATTGACTAAAAAAATCCTTTTTGAGCTCTTCCAGAATTTTTTGTTGTGCTTATATTCAATTTGCATTCTTTTTACTTTGAGACTTTGCTTGTAGCTATTTTGATACCATCACCTTCTTCTGAATTTGTATCTTAATCTTCCCTGTCACAATAATAACTTTTTATGATCAGGATTTTTTTTTTTGTTTTCTCATTTCCCTAGCCTATTTCTTAACTTTTATCTTTATGCTAAAGTTGGACTCTATTACTGTGGGTTAGGAGGCACTATCCTAAGCTTCAGGTTTTTGATGCTGCTTTTTTCAGAGCTAACTCTTGGGGTCTTTAAGTTTTCAGTACTTCCAAGATGGCATTATCTGAAGAGAGGTTTGGTCACTGCTCTTTTGGTTTGTACTCTGGTCTTTATTCAGGGAGGGACCTTGTTCTCCTCTAGCTGCAGGTACTAGCACACTCCTTGGCTCTTGAACTAAGATCGGAGTCCTTGCTCTCTTGTGAGTGACCACAAGCACTTCTCCACCCAGGAAATATGACCAGTGTTCCTGTTCCCTTGTGGCCCCAAACATTAGTGCTTCTCTTTGCCCTGTGACCATGAGATGGACCTGCATATGAGCAATGCAACCAGGTCCTGAACTTCACACCAGCAAAGGGTTTGTTGTAATCTTTTTCTAATCAGTTGTCTAATCCTACTAACTGTCTGTGGATTTAGAATTCCTGAAACTGCATCTGTTGATGCTTTACATCCAAAAATTACATCCAGGATCTGCTACTGGAATTGGCATGACTGACTTGTGCTATGCTCTAGGCCCAGATACCATCTCCATGCCACAGACTTTTCCTGCTGACCTAAATTATTTTTGGCCAGAAAATTATTTTACCTCTGCCACTCCAGAATTGGATTAGAGGTGTTATTTTAAAGTTGTTTAGAGGGGAATTTGGGAGAGTTCAGGTGAGTTCCTGCCTCTACTCTGTCATCTTGGTTCTGTCAGAAATCTTTTTTTATATTAAGCTGTTGTTGAACTGGTCTTGTAATTTCATGGGTATAAGGAATTCTCATTACCGATGGGGAGTGGCAATGACTACAATTGAGTACCGTAGGGTACTCAAATGTTAGTAATTTGCCCAGGGAAACATAGCCAGTATGTATCAGAAGCAAGACTTGAAAATGTCTTTCTAGTTCTGAGTTTGGTTTTCTATCTATTAAACCATGTTTTTTCTCATGCAAGCATGCTAAAAGATAGAAATAATTGATATAGAGCTCTGAGGGAAAAATTGTACACTAATCCACTGTAGGTGGAATTTTGGATTGTTCTGGAAAATAACTTGGAATTATGTAAGAAAAATTGGCTCTAATGATGTGTTACTAAGCATATATCTTAAAGCTGTCAATGATGGGGAAAATTTACCTATGTTAAAATATTCCTAATATTGCTTTTACTTATAACAAAAAGCAAACCAAAAACTTTCCTAAGAAGAAAGTATATGCTCATCAATTAAACAATGGCTAAATAATATTGTGATAAAATGTGCAGTCCCTTTGATCCAGCAGTGTTTATACTGGGCTTATAATCCAAAGAGATCTTAAAGGAGGGAAAAGGACCCATATGTGCAAGAATATTTGTGGCAGTTCCTTTTGCAGTGGCAAGAAACTGCAAAGTGAGTGGATGCCCATCAGTTGGAGAATGGCTGAATAAGTCGTGGTATATGAAAATTATAGAATATTATTGTTCTATAAGAAACGATCAGCAGGATGACTTCAGAGAAGCCTGAAGAGACTTACATGAACTGATCCTTAGTGAAATGATCAGAACCAGGAGATCACTGTACATGGCAACAACAAGATTATATGATGATCAATTCTGATGGATGTGGCTCTCTTCAACAATAAGATGATTCCGACTAGTTCCAATGGTTTTGTGATGAAGATAGCCATTTCCACCCAGAGAGAAGACGGTGGGAACTGAGTGTAGATCACAACAGAGCATTTGCACTCTTTTTGTTGTTGTTTGCATTTTATTTTCTTTCTCATTTTTTCCTTTTTGATTTGATTATTCTTGTGCAGCAAGATAATTATATAAATATGTATGCATATATTGGATTTAGCATATATTTTTAATATGTTTAACATATATTGGATTACTTGCCATCTAGGAGAGAAAGTGGGGGGAAGGAGAAAAAAATTTGGAATACAAGGTTTTGAAGGGTTAATGTTGAAAAATTATCCATGCAAATGTTTTGAAAATAAAAAACTTTAATAAAAAAAACTAAAGTTAGAATCCTACAATATAAAAAAATAATGTTGTGATGTGTAAATATTATGAACTGTTATTGTATTATTAGAAATTATAAATATGAGGAATTTAGAAAAACAAGGGAACTTATTTCTGTGTATTCTTGGGCAATATGCTTAACTTCTCCAGGCCTTTGTTTCCTTAGTTGTAAAATATGGAGGTTGAGCTAGAAGGCCTCTTGATCATCTAGATCTACTTCTATATTTATAATGATCTATAAACCTATGAACGGATATAAAACAAAGAAAACAAATCCAGGAGAATAATATGCATAGTAATGTCAATGAAAATGATGCCAAATGGCATCCATATTAAGGTTAAGTGCAATGACAAGCCTCTGAGTCTGAAAATAGATGTTAAAATGTATTGCCTTCTTAAGAGTAGTGCAATGGAAATTGAAGGCAGCTAGGTGGCAAAGTGGATAGAACATAGGGTCTGCAATCAGGAAGACTCAATTTCTGAGTTCAAATCTGTCTTCAGACACTTCCTAACTGTGTGGACAAGTAACTTAACCCTGTTTGCTTCAGTTTCCTTATCTATAAAATGAGCTGGAGAGTGAAAAGTCAAATCACTCCAATGTCTTTGCCAAGAAAATCCCAAAAGGGGTTACAAAGAATCAGACATAACTGGAAAAATGGCTGAACAATAAGAACAATGGAAACTGAGTGCTAGGTAGAAGATATTCAAATCTTGATTGCATCTCTTTCTACCTGTGCAAACTTAGTTGAGTAATTTAACTTCCTTAGACCTCAGTGTCCCCATCTGTCAAATTAGAGGATTGGACTATGTGATTTCCAAGATTTCTTCCAACTCTATATCTATAATCTGATTATCCTCTCATTATGAGGTGGTGGACAACAGATATGGAACTTTGCATATACTGTCAAATAAAGCTAGTTTTGCTTAACTATGTTTCTTTATCACAAGAAATTGTCCTCTATAGGTTGGGAAAGGTTTATGAATGCAAGTTCCTTGAGTTGTAAAAGCATTTTATTTTTGTCTTGGTCTTCCTTTTATTTAGAACAATACTTGGCACACAGTAGGTCTTTAACAAATGTTTATTCACTGATTAAGAAATGATTTGTTGTTATTAAGTCATTTTCAGTCATGTTAGGCTCTTTGTGACCTCATTTGTTTTTATTTTTGTTTAGGTTTGTTTTTTGGCAAAGATACTGGAGCAGTTTGCTATTTCCTTCTCCAACTCATTTTATAGTTGAGGAAACTGAGGCAATTGTGACTTACTTAGGCTCACACAACTATATATCTGGGGGTAGATTTGAATTCAGGAAGATGAATCTTTCTAACTGGGTCCAAGAACTCTATCTATTGCTTCAATTATCTGCTCCCAAGAAATAATTAGGCTATTTTAAAAACAAAGCACCGATAGAGATTTTTTTTTTTTTAAAGAGAGGAAGGAGAACATTTTCTGTGGCCAAAAAAAATCTCATCATCCTGTGACCAGCCTAGTTGCAACTTTCTGATGTAGACATTTATATTCTCAGAAAACACATATACATTCTGTCACCAAGTATGTACTATAAGCTTGGTAGGTTAGAGTGTGAGTTCCACCGAACTGCTTTCAAAAATTCCTTTTATATAATAATCAGCCAACTACTGTATTAAAACTAAATTAATAGATTTTTTCTTCAATTAGCAACTACTAATTTTTTTTCCTCCTTCTTATCCTTCTCCATCAATGGGGTGGGGAATAGGGAGAAACCATTATAACAACTATGCATAGCAAAGTAAAAAGAAATCTCTATATTGTCCATGTCCAGAAATATCTGTCTCCTTCTGCATTTTATATTCATCATGTCACTGATAGGAAGTGGATAGTATGCTTTACTATGGGTTCTTTGTATCATACTTAGTCATGGCTTTGATCAGAAATCTACTGAAGATAATTCAAAAAATTATATCAACCTGGATTTACTTTTTAAAGATGTTTAAAATGATCACCTAATTATGCTAAAAATGTTCATTTAAAGAAAGCTTCAATTTGTTTCTTTTGGGTCAGATATGTAATATAATTGATTCCCTGTAATGAAACTCTTTCTATCAATACAAGTTAGCACCTGCATTATAAAGAAAGCTCTAGGGACATCTAGGTGGCATAGTGGATAGAACATTAGCCCTAAAGTCAGGAGAACCTGAATTCAAATATGACCACAGACACTTAACACGTCCTAGTTGTGTGACCCTGGGCAAGTCACTTAACCCCATTTACCTCAGCAAAAAATAAATAAATTAATTAAAATAAAGAAAGCTCTGAGAATTTTTAAAATGGCATTTTAGCTTATTTTATTTAATTTAGCTGACATTCAAAAAATTTTTAAATGGCCTTGGTTATTTCTTTCTTTTTCAGGAACTGACCCAGTGTATCTATAGGTGGGAAGGGAAAGAAGGGGAAACCTTTGTGAAGAAGAATATGGCCTCCTACCTGTTTCTCGGGCCAACAGAAAGAGGAAGTCATTTCCTTGAATTTTTTTTCTGCTACATTGCCTTCTGAGTAAAGACAAGGCCCCTTTCTAAGTGTACAGCAGCAAAGCAGTTAAACAAGTGAGTGGTACGGGGTCTGTGTGTGGAAAAACCATTGGGGCAGTCACTCATCAGTCACCCTGAGCATGAACACGTGAGCTGAGCCGTCCCTCAAGCTCTGCTTCCCTCCTCCGGTTCTGAATCTTTCTGGAACATTGTACAACAATGTCTTTGAAGCAGCAGAAAAAAAAATCCTGCCATTCCTTTGATGCCCCTTTTGTAATGCTGCTTTCCTTTGACTGGTGGGATTAGTTAAAATTTCATCAACTGCTTTATAAAAAAAAAATTCTCCCTGTTGTCATATCATGAAAAGGGAGGAAATCTCTTGAAGATGCTCGCCACCCACAAGAAGAAGAAGAAGAATCATATTTGCCGGTTTTTAGAAAACTTAATTTCTCTTGCCAACCTCAAAGCTCCCATGTTGGAAAACATTTGGGAAAAAACCAGCAAATCATTTCTTTGTTTAGTGACAGAAAGAGAAAAAGAATGAGGGAGGTGTGATTTTAGATGTTCTTCCCGTCCTTTCTTCGGATGATTTTTTTTGGGGGGGGGAAAGGGAAAAAGGGGATAAATTTGGGTTTGGGGACCACGACTCAGATCCAGGGTGCCGCACTGAAGATGTTACGACTTTTCTCCTGCAGAGGGCAGTGTGACACAAGCCCACAGCGATCCTGCTCTCTCAAGTCATTCCCCCAAACTGGGCTTTTTGACAACAAAGGCAAAAATTGTCTTAAAGGCTGTAAATCTTGGATACTAAATTTCTGTGCGAGAAGCAGTCGTCCCGGCGTCATAATTAAAAATGCTACTGAAACATAAATCCCTCCCTCCAACTCCCCCCAGCTTGCTATTAGTGGCTTTCATTTCCCTGCCAGGCAGCTCTGGTCTGAACTCCCCATTAGCCCTAACTGGAGAGATTTCTAATAGAGTCAGCAGAGAATCTCTCCTTTCCGCCTGCCGGAATGAACGAACGGCACAGAGTGGGAGTCGGGGAGAGAGAAGCGGTTCTTTATCTTCCGAACTGCAAGAACTTTCTAAGCATCCGCGGAAGGCAGGGTTTGGAGGCAGGGTTTGGAGGCAGGGTTTGGAGGCAGGAGATGGGGCTCCCTTCCTCTGGGCGAACGCCAACAAATCGTTTCAACTCACTGCCTCAGTTTCCCCATCTGTTAAACCAAGGATGGACTATAGCTCCGAGGTGCCCTTAGTCCTAAACCCTTCTTTCTTTACAAGATGAATAGTCTATGGGTCCTTTCCTTTAGGAGTTTAAAGTCGGAAAGAGACAACGAATGGATGTCTCTGCTTTCCAAAATGGACATGATAGAATGAGGCTCCTAACACTTTCTGTTGTTCTGGGCGAAAGGGCAGGACGCAAATGGAGTGAGGGGAATGTCCATGAGCAAGTATGTCGGCTTACTCTCTTCCCCTGGTTAGGAGGAAGCCCATCTGGCTATTGTCAGAAATAACCAAGCCGCAGACGGTTTGGTTTGTATAGAGTGATTTGTAAGGATGGGACTCTTTATCAGCCTCCATTGTCTATCCCTCCGGCCTCTGGACATTTTTAAACAACCTTTGAGGTATTGATTAGCATATCTTTTAGACAGATCTGGGACCCGATCTGCCAGGGATTCCTTCTCGATTCCTCCTCTGAGCTTTCTAGCACTTTCCCTTCTTCCCTCAGAAACCTCAAGGTTATATTTCTTCTATAAAAGATCTGCTTATGATGAAGATCTTTGCTAAGTCCTTTTCAGGACTAAGCCCACTACCAGATACTCTTTCTCTCTCTCCCTCTTAGGGTCTTCCCTTTAATGACTTCTTTCTTCTTGTATGGCTAATTCTGGTTAGGCTGCTACGGATCTAATCTGCCGGTCAATGGTGTATTCTCACTTCTGTAATGGATTTTTGCAAATTCCTTTCTTTGTGCCTTTCCTAACCTTAGTGCTCTCCCAATCTGTTTCACCTTTGCCACTCCTGGTGCCTCTTATTTAGGTTTATTTAGAAGAAGTTACAGACAAAATAAGAGGTATTATATGAATATATATGTATATATATATTTATATATATTCTAAATAAACCTACTTTTTGTCAAAGAAAATGATCACTGTGAATTTGTCACATGTTCATTTCAAACTAGGAATTGCTACCCTGACTTCATCATATCTGTGTGTATATGTGTGTGTGTATGTGTGTGTTTTTAGGGGAAGATTTAGAGCCCATCTGAGCTTGAGACAAATACTTCTTAGGTATATGAATTGAGATTTTAAAGATAAAAAACAATCTCTAGAAAATGAGATGCACTTGGAGGAACTTATATGGAGCAACTTACCAATAATAAGCTTACCAATCTTATCCTCAACAAACTTTTCTGTCAAGAAATGCTGAAAAACTAGAATACTTTTCACTAGTGAAAACTGGCAAAATCAAAACCTACAAAGGACTACCAAGAGCTTCCATGACTATGCCGGTTGCTCCTCACTTCTAGAATATATGGTTGTTCTTCAGTCATTTCAGTCATGTTTAACTCTTCATGATCCTATTGGGAGTTTTCTTGGCAAAGATAATGGAATGGTTTGCCATTTCCTTCTCCAGCTCACTTTACAGATGAGAAAACTGAGGCAAACAGTGTTAAGTGATTTGTTTAGGGTCACACATCTAGTAAGTGTATGAGACTGAATTTTAACTCATGAAGATGAGTCTTCCCGCCTCCAGGCTTGGCATTCTACCCACTGCATCACCAACTGTCCCTAGATGCCTAGAAGATACTCCCTTGATATGTTGGCTTGTTAGAATTCCTACTTCTCTTCAACACTCAAACTCAGGAGCCATCTTCTGTATGAAACCTTTCCTGACACTTGCAACTGCTAATCCCCTTGTTAATTTACTTTCATATTTAACCTGTATATATTTTGGATTTATATATATCTGACTGCTACGTCATACAATAGATAGGACTGGAGAAAACCTGAGTTTTTCTTCTGGCCTCAGACACTTTATAGCTGTGTGATCCTGGCCCAGTCAATAGGGACAAAAATAATTATCTTTTACCTTGTAAAGTTGTAAGAATTAAAAAAAAAAAAAAAAGCTTTGTAAACCTTGCAATACTATATAAATGCTAGGTGTTCTTAGGGGTCACTTTGTCATAGAATGTATACTTCCTGAGAGTAGGATCTTATTTTATTTTTGCTTCTGTATTATTAACATAGTTTAACATAGTGCCTGCTACAATATATGTTTAATTAAAGCTGACTTGAACTGAATTAACTGTAAAATAAGTTGGGTTGAACTCCATGGCCTCTGATTATTACTCTCAGTTTATGACTCCATGATCTTATGAACATTCTCATAAACTGAGTTCAACCTTCCTTTGCATCCCAAAATATATAACTCTGGGAAAAAGCGACAAGTGAAAAATGAAGAAAACCCAAGTGAGCTTATAATAGCAGCCACATAGACTAGCATCAGTGAAACAATGGGCTCAGAATAATTCTATTGCATTCCTAGAATGATTTTTCCAAAGACTTTTGTGAAACCTACTTATCTGGGTGGCTCAGAATGCAGAGCACTGGAAGTTTTAAGTTCAAATTTGACCTCAGGTACTGATTAGCTTTGTGACCAAAGGCAAGACACTTAAATCTATAGCTACTTCAGTTTCCTCATCTTTACTGTGATGACCTTGGTCCTCTTTGAAAACAAAGGACAAACAACAACAAAAATGGGAATGATAACAGCCTACCAGCGTTGCTGTGAAGATCAAATGAGATAATATTTGTAAAGCACTTTGCTAACCTTAAAGCATGATATTATACTGGATAGAATGCTTCAGAAAAACCTGATTTTAAATTCAGACAGCCACTTACTAGCTGTGTGACTCTGGACAAGTCAGTTAGCCCTTTTTGCCTCAGTTCCTCATGTGTAAAATGAGCTGGAAAAGAAAATGACATACCCCTTCAATATCTTTGCCAAGAAAACCCCAGATGCATTATAAAGAGTCAGACAGAATCAAAAAACAAGATATTAAGAATTGGACATGTCCGAAAACAATTAACCAACAGCAAAGCTCTCTATCCATTCTAGCTATTATTATCTCAAGGAGCTTATATTCCACTGAGTAGAACAATATGTCAGCATGTACACAGATAAATTAAATATATACATATTTAATTTGGTAGATATATTACTACATTATTTAGTACATATACATTAATATATATATATACTTTTCATTTAATTTGTCATACACACATACATATAAAATACATATGTATGTATGAAAAATCAAATGAAAGTATTTTTGATGGGTTGAATGAGAGTACCAGGAGAGAGTACAGAGTCAGGAAAAAACTTGTATAGAAGGTAGAACTTGAGTTGTTTGGAATGGAATTTGGGATTCTAAGAGGTAGAGGTGAGGGAAGAAGAACATTCCAAGTGTAATGGAGCCAGCTGAAAAAAGACACTGAAGTGAGAGATGGAATGCAAAATGCATGAGGTAGGAATAACAAAAAATCATTTTGGAAAGAGAGATTGGAAGCAGATTGTGAAGATCTTTAGGTGCTAGATAACACAAATGAAAAAATGTGTTATTTATCAGAAAGGAGAAAGAGACTCATTGAAGTTTCTTGAGCAGGAGAGTATCATGATTAGATTTATACTTTAAGAAAAAGGAATGAGAACTCATTTTTTGTATTAAGAAATGGAGGCCAATTATATTAGCCTCAGAATTCAATCCAACCTACATTTATTAAGCATTTATTACATGAAGAATGCTGTGGAAGACCTAGAGGGAAGTATAAAGTTTCAACAAGAAATGGTCCTTGCCTTCGTGAGTTTATAATCTAGTAGATTTCACTGTGCCACCTTCTATCTGCATGTGTGTCTGAGATGTGCGTAAATAAACAGAGCTGTATTGGAATATTGATAGCAGCTGACATTTATAGAGCTCTTTTCAGATTTTCAAAGTGCTGCATGCACATTAACTCATCTCATCTTTGCAATAGCCCTATGGGTTAAGTACGATGTGTATTTTTTTTAAACCCTCATTTTACAGATGAGAAAACTGAAGTTCAGAGTGGGTAGGGGATTTGCCAGTGATCCCACAGCTGGTGAGAGTCAGATGCAGGATGTAAACTTAAGTTTTTCCCAACTTTTATTTTACCACACTGGGGAAGATGGCAAATGCAGAGTACCTATGCAAGGTCTTTGGGGTTTAATGACATGATTTTCGGGCAATCTATCCCTGATCCCACTTTTATCTCTCTGGAGAATCATAACAAAATCTTCTAAATTTATTTCTTTATTTAATATTTTTCACCAGTTGCATTCAAAACAATTTTTTTTACATTTGTTTTTAAGATTTTGGAGTTCTAGTTTCTCTCTTTTACCCCCATTCACAATTAAGAAACTACATGTGAAGTTATGCAAAACATTTCCCTATAAGTCAAGTTGTGAAGAAAACATAGCTCTCCCACCCTAGAGAAAAATGAAGCTAAAAATAAAGAGAGAAATAGAGAATGCTTCTATCTGTATTCAGATTCAATCATTTCCTTCTGTGGATATGGATAGGATTTTTCATCATAAGTACTTCAGAGTAGTTATGAATGTTTGTACTACTGAGAATAACAATGTCATTTACAGCTGGTCATGCAAGAACATTGTTCAAAAATCTTCTAAGTAGGCTTCTACCATCAGTGAAAAAAAGTCCCAAGTGAATCCAGTTGATGGCAGATAGTTTATCTTCTCTATCTATATGATACTGTGATCTAGGATACTATGTGAAAAAGGGTAGCTATTCCTTATAGTACAATCAGAAGAAATGATGATAAGGCATTTCTTCCAGGTAGAACTTTTCAGAGGAAGTGAAACAAGTCGTTGGAGTGAGAATTCATAACTTTGCCACAAAGCCTCTTTTATAACAATTGCTGAAAATATGCAAAATCCAATTCTGAGTGCGAAAGCCTAGGAAAAAATAACAGGGAATAAGTTTTCCAGCCAAGGACAGCTTAAAAAGATAGATATGTTTGTGGACATTGGGTAGGGACTGCTCAGGAAATAGCACCAGTTTGTAGTGGTCCCACAGGCTTGTGATTGCACCACTAGCAACGGGAAGCAATCCAGTGTTCAAGTTTGGTAAAGAGATTAAACAATTGGGTAGAAAGAGGTCCCTGGAGACCCCTGTATTAGAATTTGGAGCAGGAATGGATGTCATACTTAGTTCTAGGTCACTGTTTTAGGGTAGAAGTGAGCAATCTTAATCATCAGGGAGCAAAGAAGATCAGGAGCAGATCAAGAAAGCTCCAAATAGGCCTTTTTCCAGATCACACTATATTGCAAACACTGAAAAATTACAGACTCCCAAATCAAGCTGTGAAAGCAGCAGAAGAACAAAAAAAAAAAGATGCTATGGCCAGATATCCTGCAGCCCAATACAACATAAAATTCAAAGTTGAGAAATAGACTAATAAAAAGAGCAAACAAACAAAAGAACCTGATCATAAAAAGCTACTATAGTGAAGGGAAGCTCAAGAAACAAATCTTAAAAAAGACAATGACTTAAAAAAATACACAAATCCTCAAAGGAAAAAAATGCAAGTTGGACATAATTCCAACAAGTATTCCTAAAAGAACTAAAGAAAGAGAAAAATAAATAAAAGAGAAAAAAAGATTAAAAAATTACTTAAGAGTGGTTGAAGAAATATTGGGAAAAGAAATGAGAGCAAGCAAGAAAATTACCCAAAATCCATCTTGGTTAAAAAAAAAAGGTATAAAAATATTGAAGAAAATATCTTCTTAAAAATTAGAATTGGTCAAGTGAAAGCTAATAATTTTACAAGACATTAAGAAAAAATGAAATAAATTCAAAAGACTGAAAAAGTAGAAGAAAATGTGAAATGGTTCATTGAAAATCAGCTGACCCAGAAATTAAACTTAAAAGAGATATTGATCTCCCCAAAATCCAAATGAACTAATCTAAATCCCCAAAATGAACAAAAAAAGAGTCAAAACATCATATTTCAAGATATTATAAAGGAAAACTTCCCATGAAGCCTTAGAACCAGAGAGAAAAGTAGAAATCAAAAGAATTTGCTGGTAACTTCCTGAAAGAAATCCCAAAATGAAAATTCCAAGGAATATTATGGCCACAATCCAGAGATCCAAGGTCAAGAAGAAAATATAGCAAGCAGACAGGAAGAAAAAAAATTTAAATACCATGGAGTCATGGTCAGGATCACACAGAATTTACCAAATACAACTATAAAGGAGCAGAAGGATGGAATGTCATATTCTGGAAAGCAAACCAGTTAGGATTACAGGCAAGAATAACCTACTCAGCAAAATTGATTATAATCCTACAGCGAGAAAAATGGATTTTTAATGAAATAGAAGATATTCAGACATTCCTGAAGAAAAGAGGAGAACTAATTCAGAAATTTAATATTCAAACAGAACTATTCTCAAGATTGAAATTTTGGCTCCTTTATAGTCACTTTTTACTTTCCTGAATGTAAATAAAAAATAAATGATTGATTTACTGAGAAAATAAATGACTGATTTTTTTCTTCAATGACTTGGATGCTAAGTCTGTATGGAGGATTTGAGACTATTTTTTTTTTTTGCTATCTGTTTCTGCAGTATGGAATAATGCTTCTATCCTTTTGGTAAGTGAGTTTCACATTAATTTACATGACAATCAGAATTATTGAATGTTACATAATTTTTGTTGCCTATTTAATGAAACTCCCCCTTCCTCCCCTTACCCCTGACAATGTACACTTTTTTGGTAATGTCAGTTGGGTTACAAGGATTCTAGGGTAGGCGTGTACAGAGTATAAGAATGTGAGATAAAGGATACTACTTTCATTAGAGGCTCTCTAATTTTTTCAACTCTATTTCTGGGTTCTCTTTTCTTACAATTTGAAATTGTATATATTTTGTTATCTGTGTCTTTGAGATTACAACTGGCATACCTAGCTCTATAGGGAGTCATCTCTGGGGAATGTGGACCAGAGCTTCTTTGGAAACTTTCTGGGACTCACTATAGAAGGGTCTTGTGTTCTGAGATAAAGCAAACCTCTTATTGGCCATCGGACAGGAAGAGCTCATTGGATCTTTAAAAGAGAATTACCTGTGCTATTCTTTCTCTTTTCCTTTATTACTGTATCCTTGTTTTAAGGATTGTCAATTGTCTACATTGTACATTGAGTACCACTCCCCTTTGGGGAGATCCCAGAGAGTAGTCTATGCCTAAAGTTTAATTGGTTTCTACCAGGGGTCTGTAGAAAAAGCCAAAAACTGGGAGAAAAGGATACCATTCTCATTAGAGACCAGACTCTACTTGCCCTTTTTCTCCCCCTCTTCCACCTCACCACATTTACTAGAATTCCTTAGTGGAGAAAAAGTGAGTAGGCAGGACTATAGACTGTTAGTTCCCAAATGGATTAAAATTGTTAGACATATTTGAAGTATTTCTCATATTCTAAAATTGTAAGAGGGTTTGTGAAGTCAGTTTTCTAAGGGCATATGAGAGTGAGATAATTCAATTCTATTTGACTCACCAAACCTTTAGTAAATGTTTATTCTTTGTATGTATAGAATACTGTATTATATGCTCTGAGCATATAAAGTTTAAATAAAACATAACCCTGCACTTGTAGAACTTAGTCTAATGGAGGATAAAACAATAACAAAGATTGCTATAATATATGGTAAGGATATCTGCAAGACACATGGTAGGTGAGGTAACAGGAAGTCTCTGGGAGGAGGTGGCATTTGCATTTGCTTTGAAGGATGGGTAGGAATTCAACAGATGATTTAGTGAAAAATTCATCTTCCTGTGTTCATATCTGACCTCAGACACTAGCTGTGTCATCCAAGGCAAGTCACTTAACCCTGTTTGCCTTAGTTTCCTCATCTAGCAAATGAACTGGTGAAGGAAATGGCAAACCACTCCAGTATCTTTGACAATCTGTTCTCCCAATCCCCACAAAAAAAGGGTCATAAAGAATTGAATGCAACTTAAAAACAACTGAACTAGAAATTCAACAGATGAAGAGTCATCAAAAGATAATTTAAGGTTAGTTGACTTAACTGCTCAATCAGGATAGAATTTATTCATCTCTTCAGGTCTCAATTTCTGAATCTTTAAAATGGGCTTTGCTCCTCAATCAGTATAGAAAAAGGAATCAGTTTCAGTAGAAGTCAGATCAAAGGTAGGATGACAGAAGGACATACAATAACAGCAAAAATTAACATTTGTATAGTGCTTTAAAATTAGAGTACTTAATATCTTATTTGCACCTCAGCAAAACCCTAGGAAGAGGTACTACAGACATGACTATCTCCACTTAATGAAGAAACAGACCTATAATTGTTGTTTCGGAGACAGGTTTTGAACCCATATTTTCCTGATTTCTAGAGGTAGTATTCAATCCATTAAAGCTATAATGTCAGTCTTAGGAACCCAAGTCCATTGGAGATGGGAAGAGGGTCAGGTGGATAACCAGAGTTAAGCTTCTCACGCTATTCCTTTCCTGGCTGGAATATTTCCTTAAAATAACCTTCATGTTGCATGCATTTAAGTAATTTAAATTTGTTTTTGCTTAACGATTGACATATAATATATGTCTTAGCCAAGGTGTCTCACGATATGTATATTTTGAACTCATTTGACCATGCTAAGATCCATCTTTCATAAGGATTAATGCATTGACTATTTTTGTAGCACAGTGAAGTTAATTCGGTTGGTGAGAATAAATATTGGCAGCAACCTTTGTTTTAGATGTTAACTCATTCCTAGACAAATGCAACTTTTCTTAAAAACAAAATGACAAAAATTAAATATTTAATTATCCATAATGTTAGCTAAATTTTTGATTTTTTAATTCATATTTTTACTGGCTTGCATGTAGGGCTAGAAATTTAAGCAATAGGAGTATGGGAAAGAAAGAAAATCCTAGAAAAATATTATTTTAACTAATATTTGTTGACTATTCATATTGTGGTATGATGAAAAGAATATTGTATAAAAGTCTGGAAACCTGAGTGCTAGTTCCTTCTCTGTCATTAACTAACTTTGTGACTGCTAGCAAGTCTCAGAAGATTGAAATAAATGAGGTTTATTTCAGGTTGTTTCCAGTTCAAATATTTTCTGCTTCATGATTCTTTTTTCAGGGTATTGGGAAACAAAAAGGAAAATAACTCAGTTTTTGCCTTTAGGAAGCTTATAATCTAGTAGGAAAGACAACAACACAAGGTAGCAATATTAAGTGTCATATAACTATGCTGGCAATAAATGAAATGAATTAAAAGGCAAAAAGGAGCTTTGAAATTATTTACTGTGGTCGTTGTCCATTTTAAAGATTCAGAAATTGAGACCTGAAATTAGTCCAAGGTCATAAAGCTACTTAAACAACTGGCAAAATTTAGATTTCAATCTAGGTCCTTCAACTCCCAGGCTGCAGTTAATGAAAGAATTGTTTTGGGGAATAGTGCTAGAAAACTTAAGAGAGGTAGACCGAAAGATTCTGTTATGGAAGACTGGCTAAGGAGTGTGGATTTATTCCATAGGCAGTGAGGAATCATTGAGGATTTTGGAACAGAGGAGTGACATGATCAAAGTTGAATTTTAGGAAGATTACATTTTTCTTTTTGGAGGAGTCTTTCTTCTGGAGGCCAGAGTAGGACCTCCAACTATACAAAGTCCCCATGGCATACCTACAGCTCATCTTTCATTAAGAAGTCCACTCAGCAAATAATAGAATGCCTATAGTTTAATTTCCCTTTAGGCCTAATGATTTCTCAAAGGCCTTTCCTAGGCAAATGGACCAGTTTGCAGTGGTTCTATTATATTGAATTGCCATGATTTCTCTAATCACACACTAGCCAGCTCTGTTTATACCCTGAAGGGTATGAATTCTCCTGGGATGCGGGAGTTGAGCAGTTTCTCTATTTATAGTTATATTTTGTGTGAGTTTTTAGAGTTTAAAATCTCTGTATACATATAGACATATTTTTAAAGGATAGGTAGTATGGCAAAAAAGAGTTCTGGGTTTGTAACCAGAGGACTTGGGTTCAAACCTTGCTTATTTATTTATAATTTAGATAACCTTGGACTGTGGATCCCAGTTTTCTCATTTGTAAAACAAAAGAATTAGATTTGATGATCCTTTTCCCTTCAGATTTATGATAACAATAAGTGCTAACATTTAATAAAAATAATAATGGTTAACATATATATATAATGCTTACTATGTGCAAGACATTGTGCCATGTGCTTTACAATTGTTATCTTATTTGATCTTCATAACAATTGGAGAAGGTAAATGTTATTATAGAACCCTATTTTACAGACAAGGAAATTGAGGGAAACAGAGGTTTCCCATTAACTTGCCCATTGTCACACAGCTACTAAATATGTGAAGCTAGATTTGAAATGAGATATTCCTGACTCCCAATCTGGCACTCTAATTCTTTTCTACCTAGGGAAAAAAATGAGGCAGCTAGGTGGCAAAGTGGATCGTGTGCCAGACCTGAAGTCAGAAAGATCTGAGTTCAAAACTAGCCTCAGACACTAATTAGCTGTGTGATCCTAAGTCACTTGACCTTATTTGCCTCGGTTTCCTCATTTGTAAAATGATTTGAAGAAGGAAATAGCAAACCATTCCAGTTATCTTTAGCTAGTTTTATCTTTTTTATCAGAAACCCAAATGGGTTCACAAAGAATTAAACATGATTGAATAACAAAAGAAGAAAAAAGGATCACTAACAAGTAAGGGAAATCAGAAAAAGGCTTAATTATAGAATATATTTTATATATGGCCTAAGTCTGGAAAAGAAGTCAAGAGGTGGAGGCTAGCAGGGAGTATTATTCAAGATGGTGGGGATGGGAACAAGGAGCAGAATTTGCAAAGTTTAGAGGTGAAGGACAGAGTACTGGGTTGAAGAAACAGAGAATAAGCATTATGGTTGAGGAACATAGTGTGTGACAAGGGAGTAATGTACATTAAGCCTAGACAGGTAGACTGGAGGCAGAAAGCAAAAAGTTTCAAGGTATTTACAAGATCTGGTGATTCCTTCCTAGAATCAAGAATTCTTAGATAGTTCTAGGGGTAACCTAATTGGTATACTCTCTAATATCAATCAGTTAGAGACATTAAAATCGACACCAATCAACTTTTACAAAAGGGAGATACTGAGAATGTATAGAAAGAATAGAGATTATTGAATAATTTCCCCAAACAGGTGAGTCCTACTTTTCCATTATAAATACATGAGGTTCCAGACAATAGTAAGGTAAGTTAAAGTACTATGTTAATGAGATACATGGATAGAGAAGTCCTGTGGCAGAGTGCCTCTTTGTTACCCTTCCTTTCTCTTTTTGGGGAGTCAGCACAAAGTTTGCCCATTGTATTGCATTTCCCTCCTGGTTTCTACCTTCCTGTGGGAAAAGGTGAAACCGTATTTCATCTATCATCAGACTCTTCCTTTCCAGGAAAGAGGAGAAAGACTATTCCATCAAGAGTCCATTCCTGGTTTCCTGTCTTTGGGGAAACAGAGTAAGAACTTCATTTAGCTTGTTCTCTCAACAGTTAGTCCCTGATTTAACTGAGGCCCTGAGAAGAATCCATTGTGGGACCAATTTCTTATTGACATTGAAAATCTATCTAAACTTATTCCTTAATGATTAGCAAACTCCTTTCTAGTCATACCTTTCCATCCCAGTGATTTTTAACTTCTAGTGGGCAAGATTTCAATTCCATACCCTATCCTGCTCTCTTCTCCATCTCTTAATGTTTCATTCTAGTCCAGTTCTTCTCCAGTGCTCTCTGGAATGCCTGCTCCATGGTAACAGATTTGCTTTCATCTTAAATCTTCTCCCTTCTCATTCCTTCCATCTTTTATTCCTCACTGTTACTCTTATTCACTTCTTATCTCTGGGCACTCTAGTTTCCAACCTTATCATTCAAATGAAACTGCATTCTCTATAGGGATTAACAATATCTTAATTGAATAATTTGGTGTTTTTTTTTCTCAATTTGTATTCCTCTTGATCTTTTTGATGATCTCATCAGCCCCCATACATTCAACTATCAACTCTGTGTGGATGATTTTCAAATCTACTTATCCAACTCTAATCTCTCCACTGAATTTCCAACTGCTTTTCATCTTGAATTAGATGTCCCATAAACATCTTAAACTCATCAGTTCCAAAATGGAACTCTTCCCCTTCTAAACTTCCCTCTTACAGTCAAGGACATCACCATCCTCCCAGTTACCCGACCTGTGTCATCCTTGACTCTTCTCTCTCATCCCCCATATTTGATCTGTTGCCAAGATCCGGTGATTTTAGTTAACTTCATAACATCTCTTTCAAATAATGTTCTTTCTCTGACACTGCCACTACTCTGGTGTGAGCCCCTTTACCTCATGACTGGACTATTACAATAGCCTACTGGTTGATCTCTCTATTCTAATCTTCTCCACTTAGTTTCCTAAAGTGCATGCCTGATTATATCACTCCTTTACTCAATTGACTCTACTTGTTCTTTATCACCTCCAGGATCAAATATAAAATCAAAGCTCTTTATAATTAGGCTCTTTCCTACTTTTCCATTGTTCTTATATTTTATTCACTTCCATAAACACTACAATCCAATAACACTGGCCATCTTGTTGTTCTTTACACAAGAAACTCCATTTTCCAACTTCTGATATTTTTATTGTCCATCCTGTATAATCAGAAATTTTCCCTTCTCATCTCTATCTCTAGGATGGCTTCCATGGCTTTCTTCAAGTCTGAGCTGAATCCCATATTCTATAGGAAATCTTTCCTGACCTCTTTTAATTCTCATGCCCTCCCTCTATTGATTATTTCCAATTTATCTTATATATAGTTTGTTGCTACATAATTGTTTGCATTTTATCTTGTCATTAGAGCTTCTTGAGATAAGGGCCTCATTGCTTAGCATAGTACCTGGCACATAGTAGGCGCTTAATAAATGTTTATTGATTGACTCACTCAGGAGGCAGCATCAGCATTAGATGAGTTGTTTCCTTACTCAGCTGGGCTGATTCCGTCTAAGACCCAGTATTTTGATTGACGACTCAGTCCATTGCTGAGCTGGGTTGATCAAGTTGTTCAGATGCTAGGATGCCCCTCACCCCCAGCTATTCCTGTCACTGAATCTGGAACTCTGGCTATTTGTGAAGCTTAGATAGATTTTCTTGGATTTCTTGGTCTTACAGGCTAGGTTAGGCACTCCAGTCTCAGAAAACTAATTCATCTAAGGTGATGAAAGAAGAAAAATAACAGAGACAGAGCCAGCATGTCTTCAGAGACACGTGGTAGCTAGCTGGGAGATAAGGTAGACTGTCTTTCTGCTACCTGACAGTTTTTAGCAGTCAACCTCACTCAAAAGCTTTCAGGGAAGATAGAGCAAAATTATCTGTTCTGGTATTTTGTAATACACATTCAATTCTGGCTCCATCTCTCCTGAGTTATTAATCATTCCAACTCTAAAGTCAGTTAGAAAGTTCTTCATCATCATATAGTACACACTTTGAGTCATCATAATTGACATCAGCTTCTGAAGTACTAATGTGTTAGAATGGGAGCTGGTAAGGAGTTTTGTATAGCCTTCAGAAAGGGCAAATCTAAGTATGTTTGAAGGACAGAGCTCTCACTGGCCAGTCCTTTCCTCATCCTTTTGGAGAGTTGTCTTATCTTTATTTGAAATTGTATCACAACAAATATTATAACATTTTAGAAGTTGAAGGGAAACATAGATCACCTAGTATATTCTTTATCATTATACTTATTATAGAAGAAGAAACTGAGGTTCAGAGAAATTGTCAAAAGTCACACAGTAGTTACTTCAGAGCTGACACTGGAATACAGATGTCTGAATTCCTCTTTGTATCTTTCTGATAAATTTAACCATTAAAAGTTGTGTTTGGCTGTTGGTGGAATTGTGAAATGATCCAACCACTATGGAGAGCAATTTGGAACTGTGCCCAAAGGGCTATAAAACTGTGCATACCCTTGAATGCAGCAATACCACTGCTAAGTGTATGTCCCAAAGAGAATGGGAAAAAAATGGGGAAAGGATCTAGTAGTACAAAAATATTTATAGCAGGACTTTTTGTGGTGACTAAGAATTGGATATAATCAATTGGGGGACGAGTGAACAAATTATGGTATTGTAATTGTGATAGAATATTTGTGTGTTATAAGAAATAACAACCAGGATGATTTATAAAAACCTGGAAAAATTATACTCAAACATTATCAAACTGTGCATATTCTTTGATCCAGCAGTGTTATTACTGGGCTTATATTCCAAAGAGATATTGAAAAAAGGAAAGGGACCTGTATGTGCAAAAATGTTTGTGGCAGCCCTTTTCGTAATGACTAGAAACTGGAAACAGAGTGGATGCCCATCAATTGGAGAATGACTGAGCAAATTGTGGTATATGAAAGTTATGGAATATTATTGTTGTATAAGAAATGACCAGCAGGATGATTTCAGAGAGGCCTAGAGAGACTTACATGAACTGATGCTGAGTGAAATGAGCAGAACCAGGAGCTCATTATATACTTCAACAACAATACTATATGATGATCAATTCTGATGGACATGGCTCTCTTCAACAATCAGAGGATCCAAATCAGTTCCAATTGATCAGTAATGAACAGAACCAGCTACATCCAGAGAAAGAACACTGGGAAATGAGTATGGACCACAACATAGTATTTCATTCTTTCTGTTATTGTTTGCTTGCATTTTTGTTTTTTCTCCTCAAGTTATTTTTACTTTCTTTCTAAATCCAATTTTTTTGTGCAGCAAGATAACTGTATAAAATATATATACATATTGTATCTAACATATACTTTAACATATTTAACATGTATGGGACTACCTGCCATCTAGGGGAGGGGGTGGAGGGAAGGAGGGGAAAAGTTGAAAAAGAAGTTTTTGCAAGGGTCAGTGTTGAAAAATTACCCATGCATATGTTTTGTATATAAAAAGCTATAATAAAAATGTAATTAAAAAAAAGAAAAGAAAAACCTGGAAAGACTTACATGAACTAATATAAAGTTAAGAGCAAAACCAGTAGAACATTGTATACAGACAATATTGTTTGGTGAAGAACTGTGAATGACTTAGCTCTTCTCAGCAACGCAATGATTCAAGGCAATCCCAAAGGACTCATGTTGAAGAATACTATCTGCCTTCAGAGAAATAACTGATATTGATTGACTGAAACATTCTGTTTTTCACTTTTTCATTTTTTCTTTTGTTTAAAAATTATACAAAATGAGTAAGTTTAGAAATGTTTTATTTGAGTGTACATGTACAATGTATATCTGACTGCTTAGTGTCTCAGAGAGGAAGTAGGGAAGGGAAGAAGGGAAGGATAGAATTTGGTACTCAAACTTTTAAAAAAAGTGTTAAAAATTACCTAGACACATAATGGGGAAAATAAAATATTATATTAAAAAAGGAAAAAAAAAACAAGTTGTGTCTGGGTCCATTTAACCAGCTGACTAGAACATTGTATTACTAAAGTCAAAGTCACAGGTTAAATTTCCTTATAACCTTATTATAAATAACCACATGGACCCATCCTCACCAGAGTACTCATCATCTGCAAGGTATCTGGTGTGTGATTAGAGATGTAGTTTCTGTCTATAAATCTGTACCTCTAATCACTTTCCAGTTGTCTTGAAAATTACTATCGCTGGTAATGAAAGAAAAAGAATGAGAGAGAATGGATGACTCTTAGCAAATCCATCACTCTCACTGAAAAAGTAAGTTAAAAACAAGATGTTTATCTTGGGTTATAGTTAATGACCTTTATGACTGGAAAAAAGTATGCCTAAATATTTATCATGAGGACAATTTGTAAATTTGATAGGATTTACTCACAGGAATCTTAATGTGCCCCATTTTGTGTCCTAATATTATAAGAACTTTTGAAAACTTAAGGGACTATATAAATTCTCAGTATTATTATTATTTATTCAAGCAATCAATAAGTATTCATTAACACTAGAAAGCACTAGAAACACCAGGTGCATCAATGATCTAAAAATTTGTTATAATTTACTTCTAAATAAAAATGTTCATCCTATTTCTATTTTCTTTGCCTTGTGGAATAAAAAATATATATGTACTGCATCAGTTGATGTAGACTGGTTCTTCAGGGTCTTCTTAAATTCCTATCTTTCAGTGTAAGCACTTGCTATATACAAGGCATTATTATAATTTTCCAGTCTTACATTTGAGTCAGAAAATGATGAGAATCGAGTTTTCTTTCCCTACCCCCAATACCCAAAATATAAAATTTCTCATCATTACTTATCCTTATTCATCAATATTTTCTGTAGGAGGAGGCAATAAGGAATATCAACCAATCAATCAACATTTATTAGGTGCCTACCAAATGACAAGTACTGTTAAACACTGAATAGCAGACAGGATGCTGACCTTAGAGTCAGGAAAACTTGAATTTGAATTTCACTTCTAATATTTACTAGTTGAGTGACCACAGGCAAGTCAGGTTAGTCCCTGTTTACCTCAGTTTTCTTATCTGTAAAATGGGGATAATAATAGTACCCACTTTCTCAGGGTTGTTATGATGACTACATAAGATAAAAATTGTAAAAATCGATTAGCACAGCACTTGGCACATAGCAAGCACTTTGAAACATTGACTACTACTATTATTATTAATGTATGTAATGGTGCTTTCCAAGTCTTAAAGGGCCACATAGTTATCAGTTATGTCCTTGGAGAATCAGTTTTGAAATCAATGTTCTCATCGCCTTTGTTTAGTCAGCTCTCTATGGTCTAGTGTATAATCAGTGTATAGATCACACAGCACATTCTTCCATTCATTCCTGGTGTCTCTTTTTGACCATGTTGAACCTTAAAGTACAACATAAATGCTATTTATTTTTACATTATTTATATAACACTTCCATTTTCCATTAGTTAGAGAAGGAACAGAGAGAGTGAAATTCAATCAGTTTTGACAAACGAGGAGGCAAAAAAACTAAACACTGAGCACCAGGCATTAAGTGGAGTGCTTTATAAATACCATCTCATGTGATCTTTATAAAATTCTGGGAGGTAGGTGTGATTATTAACTACATCTTATAGTTGAATTAAATCACGCAGCTGGCTAGGTTTACACAGCTATTAGTTGTCCAAGGCTGTATTTGAACTCATTTCTTCCTGATTTCCAGACCTAATGCTCTAGATGCTTACTAACATACCAGAATGTTATGCATGTTAGTAGGCATCTAGAGCATGGTATTCTGGCCAAGAATTTTCCTGCTTATCCTAATCAAGAATTTATCTCTTTTTCCTTTAAAAGTTTCTATGTAGGGGCAGCTAGGTGGTAAAGTGGTTAGAACACCAGCCCTGAAGTCAGGAGGACTTGATTTCAAATTTGATCTCAGGCTGTGTGACCCTGGGCAAGTCACTTAACCCCAATTGCCTCAGCAAAAAAGAAAAAAGAAAGAAAAAAAATTCTGTATACCATATCTTGACTGTACTCTTCTTGTAACAAATATCATTATAAGATATGGCATCACAGGATATTGAATTCAAATCCTACCTTTGCCATTACTTACCTGTGTGATTTTGGTCAAATCATTTAAACTCTGTGTGACTCAGTTTCAACTATACAATGGAAAGACTAAATTAGATAATAATAGCTAGCTAGCATGTATATGGAAGTTTTGGGCAGCTAGCTGGCATCATAGTGTACACAGTGCCTAACCTGAAGTCAGAAGACTCATCTTCCTGAGTTCAAATCTGATCTCAGATGCTTACTAGCTGTGTGACCCTGAACAAATCACTTAATTCTGGTGGCCTCAGTTTGCTCTGTAAAATCAGCTGGAGAAATGGCAAATGACTCTAGTGTCTCTGCCAAGAAAACCCTAAATATGGTTATGGAGATTTGGAAATGACTGAACAACAGCAACATTTAAGGTTTAAAGTTGGAAAAGTGCTTTACATTTGTTATCTCACCTTAGCCTCATTACCCTGTAAAGCAGATGTTTTTAATCATTCCCATTTTACAGATGAGAAACTGAGGCAGAGAGAAATTAAATGACTTGCCTGGAGTCCCACAGCCAGTAAGTATCTGAGGTTGCATTTGCACTCTGGACTCAAAGTCCAGTGCTCCATCCTTGGATAGTCATCCAGATAATTTTAAAATTCCTGATAATTCTAACCTGAATATCCTTTGTACTTGAGCAAAAGATTCACTGGAGAAGGAGGTTGAGATTTTGGGTTAAAATGATTTTTGGATGGGGAAGTGGAGCCAAGATGGCAGAGAAAAGGCAGCCGCTCTCTTGAGCTCTCCCTAAAATACCTTTGAACACCTTTAAATAATACCATAAAATACCTGAAGCAGCAGAATCCACAAAATGAGTGAGTAAAATAATTTTACAGTCAAAGACAACATAGAAGATCGGCAGGAAAGATCTGTGACATCAGGGCGGGAGTAGAACTCGTCTGGCACAGGTTGAGCCAGCACAGCCCAGATCCAGCAAACCAGGAGCCAGCTTTGGTAGCTGCTGAATCAACACTGGCAGCAGCTGTTTCCAGAATTCTTAGTCCACAAAGTGTAAGGGGGTTGAACAACTGATCAGAGGGAGATTGCAGGGGTCTTTTTGTCACCACTTGGGATGGAATTTTGTTGCTTTGCTCATACTTGGATCTGTATTTTAATCCTGGGTGCCAGTCCCAGATCTAGGAGGAGAACTTACACACCAGAGCTTGTGGCCACGGTGCAACAGGAACCTTCAGAGTTCCAGGCAGAAAAGAGAGCTTGTAGTCACTCACAGAGCAGAACACAGACCAGGAGCTTTTAAACACCTCTCCTTAGATTATACCACCTTGAAAGAACTGAAAACTTAGTCCTTAGAGCTGTCCTTAGAAATATCTCTGAAAATAGCTACACAAAATCCCTAAGGTTTGGGACAATGTACTCTCTACCCTGGAAGCAGACAGAATCCTACTTTAACAAAGGGTTCAAAGTCAAGAAATAGACTGAAAAAATGGGCAAACAACAGGAAAAATTCTGACCATGGAAAGTTATTAGAATAATAAGAAAGATCAAAACACACACTCAGAAGATAACAAAGTCAAAGTTCCAATCTCCAAAACCTCCAAAAAAAAATATGAACTGGTGTCAGATCAGAGAAGAGCTAAAAAGGATTTTGAAAATCAGGTAATAGAGGCAAAAGAAAAATTGGGAAGAAAAATGAGAGTGATGTAAGAAAATCATGAAAAAAAAAAGAGTCAACAGCTTGATAAAGGAGACAAAAAAATACTGAACAAAATGACATCTTAAAAACCAGACTAAGCCAAATGACAAAAGAGGTGCAAAAACCCATTGAGGAGAAGAATGCACTGAAAAGCCCATCCTCCAAAGATACTACTTTCTGCCTGTACCCGAATAGGAAAGGACCAGCTGGTTCATGAATGTCACTGAGTTCATGAGCTATTCAAGGATAGGTTCTTGGTAACCATTGTCTCTTAGGAGATCTCCTTATAGTCTTAATTTTGAGGAGCTCTGTCTTCCCAATTACCTTGAATTGCAATGTTCAGGACTCCTAATTGGCTTCCAAATTACATTTTTCTAGTGGTCTTGTTGGACAAACTTCTGGCTGGCTAGCATCTTGCCATTATTATCAGGACAAAGATCCACCTCAAATATTAACTTCTTCATAAGCCTGCTCCTGCAAATATTATCCAAGTCAAGAATTTTCCTGACTATCCCAATCAAGAATCTGCTTCTCTTTTCTCTGAAACTCCTGTGTACTATATGTTAACTCTATTCTTCTTTTAACATATATTATTTATTCCTTAAATTAAAGTCACCTATATACATATTGAGCATATCTTTTAAAGAGCATCCAAGGGATAATATAGATAAGAATCACATGATACAAGAAGAGCTACATCTTTGGAAATAGCCACATCATTGAGACCATCAATCTGATTGTAACATGTTTTTCAGATCCAGGAAAGGTATGTCTTATCTCAGATTTCAGGATACCCTGAGAGGTTTATGACATCACTTCTCTACTGTCATTGACTCAAACCTCTATCAGCCGTGTTCTCTCAATTAGTAGGGGTTTGTGATTAGTTCACCAGTTCCACTTAATTGATTAATATTAAATAGCTTTTGCAAAAGAATATATACTTTAAAGATATAGTAAGAACAGATTGTCCCAATGCTTCTAGAAGCATATTCTCTCTTCTACTACCTCAGCCTCTGGGGGCATAGCAATTAGTCCCACCCATTATGTGAAGTGACTGACAGGTTCTTTCTGCTGGGCTGGAATCCTGAAGGTCATTCCTGAGGGGCACTGATGTTGTGTTGGCTCTAAAAATTAACTGGATTCTGACTCCCAGAGACTCCAATTTCTTTCCCTTGAGTGGAAAACTACAAATCCCAGAAGTTGAAGACAAAGGCCAAGGCCCAAGACCCATTTCTCTGGGAATAGATATCCACAGAATGGGTAAAACCCTAATGCCCTTTTCCCTACCTGCATAGTCTCTTACTGTTTGCTGTGAGCAAAAGAATCAGGGAACCCCCCAAGATACAAGTGGAACAAAGACTTCTGAAAGACAGCAACAATTCTAGCTATTCACTTAATCAGTGAAAAAAGACTCTACCCACCCCCCTGCTTAGCCAACCAGAAGAGTTACAGAATGTTTGGCATATACCTCAGTTTCCGCCAGTTACTTCTTTAGACATGGTTGCATTATTACTTGAAGCCATTTCCCCAATATCCTCCACATAGAGAAGGTGTCAAGCAAGCTGATGGGAGTCTACTCCTGTGCAGACTCCATTATATAGTTAAGAATTAAAATATATGTACTGTATAAGCCATGGCAGAAAGTATAGAAAGAGTTAGGAGTTAAGAGACTGAGTTCAGATCTCATTTGTCACACTTACTACTTGGGTAAATCATTGGACCTCAGTTTCCTCATCTGTGAAACAAGGGGGTGGAACTACATGCCCTCTAAATTTTCTTCCAGGTCTGAATCTATGATTCTTTAACCCATTTAAGCATTAACACACACACACACACACACACACACACACACACACACACACACAAGGTTGGTGCTGGATTTGGTCTCAGAAATTCAGAATTACAATCTCAGTTGCTATTTACCATGTATTGATGGACAGATCATTGAATTTTCTCATCTGTAAAATGAAAACGTTGTACTTAATTATCACTAAATTCTTCCAGGGTAACTAGGTGGTTGAGTGGAGAGAGTGCTGGGTCTGGAGTCAGGACGACTTAAGTTCAAATCCAGCCTCAGATACTTCCTAGTTGGGTAATTCTGGGCAAGTCACTTCATTAAGTTTGCTTCAGTTTCCTCATATGTAAAATGAGCTGAAGGAAATGGCAAACCCCTCCAAGCACCTTTGCCAAGAAAACCTCAAATAGAGTCATGGAGTATCAGATTCCATTGAAACACAAACAAAAACAACAAAAAGGGCCTCTGCCCCCTCTAAATCTATGATTGTACAGGATTCATCACTAGATGATAAGGGTTACTGTGTTTTATTTTTCTTATTTATTTACAACAGTCCTTTGAACATAATAGTGGTAGACTCACAATTAATATTTTTTAAATTGGGTTATTGAATTAACGAAAGGCTCCAAGTGAAGGTGGTCAACCCTGGAAGGTTGACCACACCTGGATAGAGTAATAAGATGATTTGTAGGATCATAGTTTTAGATTTACAGTACAGGACTGTATCCAATCCAATGTCTTCAATTTGCAAATAAGAATACTGAAGAATGGGAAGTAATATACCCAAGAACATCTGAACCTGCTTCCTCCCGCTCTAAATCCAAGCCTTTTTTCTTTGTATCCTACTTCCTTAGCCACATGTAGAAGGGATAGGAGCCCTTGTAGACCAACATTCCCTCTCCATAGTCTAGAGGAGGGTAGGGAACTCCCTCCATTTATCACTTAGGAATGCTAAGAAGCCAGGTGTTTTGGACTGTCTTTTGAAGTTATAGGGAATAGTAAACCATGAGCACACATGAACAACAAGAAGAAAACACACTTTTTAAATTTTGGGTGAGATTGTGCCCCAAATACAAAGTTAATAGAACAATGAAATTTCCAGGCACTGTAATGACCTGGCACCTGGGACTTGCTGAGTCTTGAAGTAACAGGATTTAAGAATCCAGAGAAACATTCTGAGGAGAAAAGACACCAGACCTAAATTCTGAGGCCAGATGGACAAAGATTTTTGGCCCTTCTTTTTTGGTGGCTTGAGACTTTGAGGCTGCTATCAGAAAGGATTTCGATTGTGTTCATTTCTTTCTTTCTTTTCTATCAAGCATGTATTTTCTCCTTTGAACTGAAGAAAATTCCATTATCGGTTGTCTGTTAACAAATACATCTTCCCTAAACATATGGAATTGACAAAGCTTGCTTCTGAATTGGAATTTCATTCCTTTTCCTCCTCCTTTTCCCCCGCCTCACTGCTATATTGCAGTTGGGATTTCTTCCATAGATTTTTTTAAAGAAATACCTCCCAAAGCTGTTTTATCTTAGTCTTGTATAAAAGATAACAATCTATAGTAATTCTTTGCTATGCGGACTGCTCTATTTTCCCATAAAACACACTTGCAAATAAGTCTGTGGAACTTTCAACACAATGCCTGAGGCATCACACATGATAAATCCTTCCCCAGTCCCAGCTTTCTGTAACCTTCTCTATTCCTCACAATGACACTCACTTTCTCTCATTCATCTTTTATTACAATCCAATATTGCGTTTGAATATAATTAGTTTGTATGCAGCAATCCCTTGCCTTCTCTTTTACTCTCTCTCTCTCTCTCTCTCTCTCTCTCTCTCTCTCTCTCTCTCTCTTTTTCTCCTCTTTTCTCTTCCTCTTTCTCCCTCCCTCCCTCCCTCTTTCCTTCCCTTCCTTCCCCTGCACTCTCTCTCTGTCTCTCTTTCTCTTTCCTCCCTTTTTCCCTCTTTCTTTCTGTCTCTATCTCTCTCAATTTCTTTTTCTGTCTGTCTCTCTGTCTCTGCCTCTGTATGTCTCTCTGTCTCTCCCTCTCATCCTTTCTTCAATGGATAAACTACTATTTCCATGCACATTTCATCTGGAAATTGACTTTGGTGTTATAGGGTCCAATATATTTACACAACAGGTACAGAAAGGTATTGGAAAAAAAGAAGAAATATTTTTAACATCGTAAACCTCTAGCAAAAATATGTGTGTAATAGAATCTGGTACTGTGGTATTACACACATTACAACTGTCACTGTGACTTACAGCCTTAGTTTAGCTGAAAGAAAATCTATAACCCTCGAATGCAACAATGTCTGAGTCACAGTTCAGAGTAATAAATGCTTTTCACAGAATACTGTAATCCATATTTCCAAAGTTGATGCAACAAAGGCATTGCTACTAGAAATCTTTCAATTTCATGGGCGGAGGCTCCAATGTAGAAAGACAGAGAAAAAAGGGGAAAAATGCTTAGGAAAAATAATACATCTCAGTGCCATGATGAAATGCCCACAAGTTCAGAAACTTTTGCTATCTGGCTAGTGGACTCAGTCTCCACTTCCTCTTCAATTATATGTTGACAAAAGACCACATTCTTATAGATAGAATACAATGGATGGAAATTGCTAACAAGCTTAATATATGTTTAAAGTAAGTAAAAATTTTCTTCACAATTAAGAGCTGTCCCAAATGGGATGGGTTGCTATTGAAGGGAATGGGTTCTCTCTCTCAGTAGAGGTCTTTAAGTAAAAGCTGAGTGACTTTTTTGGGAATTATGGGAAGGAATTCTTGGTACAGAGTAGACTAGATGACATCTGAAGCCTTTCTAATTCTGTGGTTCATACATTAAGTTGATTTGAGTTAATGTTTCAAGAGAGATGTTGATCTTTAAGTGTGGTATTCAATTTCAGGAAGTAATGTTTTTAGACTAGAATATAAGATTAAGAAAAAGAATTCTGGACCTGGATCCATAAATTTAGCTGATTTATTTGACTCTTTACAGTGGCCGACTCTTGTGCCCAGGGGTTAAAAGAAACCAGCTGGTAATTAAAGGAAAACAGGGAGTAAGATGCTTGCAAGAAATCTGAAAAATACTTTCTCTTCATTCTGTTCCCTTTATATTAGGGATGAAGATAAAGACTGAACCCATAATTTCATTGATATAAAGAAAATTCTCTTAATCAATGTAGATTGACATTTTTTGCTGCTACTTACAGTCTCAGAGGAACAGCTAGATAGACAGCACTGGGCTTGGAGTTAGGAAGACTCATTTTCCTGAATTCAAATGTGACTCAGATGCTTACTAGCTGTGGGATCTGGGCAAATTTCTTTACACTGTTTGCCTCAGTTTCCTTACCTGAGAAATGAGTTGGAGAAGGCAATGACAAACTGCTCGAGTATCTTTGCCAAGAAAATCCCAAAAGAGGTCATAAAGAATCAGCCTTGATTGAAACAACTAAGCAAAAAACAAAACAAAACAAAACAAAACAAAAAAACAGCCTTAGAGGATTATCTATAACACTGAACAGTTAAAGGATTCCTCAGAATTACATAGTCAATATAGACTATTAGAAGAGTTACGTGAATGGAAGTTTTAGGGATAGGCAGGTAACACAATGGATAGAACACAGTATTTGGAGTCAGGAAAACATGACTTTGAACTCTGCCTCAGATACTTACTGTGTGACCTTAGACAAGTCATATTACTTGGTTTATCTCAGTTTCCTCATCTGTAAAATAATATTATTGGTATGATGGTATTATAATAACTACCTCACAGGGTTTTTGTGAAGATCAAATGAGTAAACAACCTTTGCAAAGTCCTTTGCACACATTAAAGCACCATGTAAATGCTAGCTATTATTATGGAGGACAACCCTATTCACTATAATGAATTACCTCTAGTATATATATATATATATATATATATACACATATGTGTATATATATATATATATATATATATACACATATGTGTATATATTCAGACATATACATATAGACATTTGTGTATATATGTCCATAATATACAAATCTGTATGAGATGATACATAAAATATGTAATATAATACATAAACAAATGCACAAAAATCTCATTGAATTTAATAAATATTTATTGAGTGAATCCTCTGTATAAGGCACTACTTTAGGCACTGTGGATATAAAGAGGAAGGATAATACAGTCAAGGACTTATACATTTTGAACTGAAAGGAGCTATAGAGTCAGTCAGTCAGCCAACTGATAAATAAACAATTTGTTAAGTGCTTATATGAATTAGGCACTGGAAATATAAGGAAAAGTAACTTTTTAGTTCTATTCATAAATTTTATAGACATGAAAATTGAGCCTTAGGTTAAATGACTTGTCCAAGATCATGAAGTCATAAAACACATTTAAAGTCAAGTTTCATGCCTTCTTCCACCCCAATCAATCTATCACTTTTTCTGTTTTATTATTCGCTTTCTTGATTCTTAAAGAGTTCAAAGTCTAAATTGCTGGGTGAGGGGGAAGCAGGGAAGAGGGAGGAAAGGGAATCTGCCACATAAACTATTAAATATGGAACAAGGCAATTTTGATCATGGCCAAGGAGGATTCCAAGCAATGTGCTCTAAGAAAGCTTGAGGTCAAAGAACTCACTTTCAGCTGCTATTTGGAAAGGATATGAGATGTGAAGAAAGAGGATTTTAAGAAATAAAACTGTGAGAGGCAAGAAAATCCCAAATGGGGTCAAAGATATGACTTTGCAAACTAGAAAGTTTGAGAAATTACTGGCAAGGAGAAAATACAAACAAAAATAGATTTCAAATGTTCAAAAGCTTCATTGAAAGAAATGTAGGGTGATCTAATGTTGAAACTGTGACCTCAAGCTAGTTTTTGTTTTTTGGTTTTTTTTTGGCTGAAGCTATTGGGGTTAAGTGACTTGCCCAGGGTCACACAACTAGGAAGTGTTAAGTGAGACCAGATTTGAACTCAGGTCCTTCTGACTTCAGGACTGGTGCTCTAATCACTGTACCACCTAGCTGCCCCTTAGTAGTTCATTTAAAAAAAAATGTGTTTTATTTTTAGAGGCAATCAGGGTTAAGTGATCTGTCCAGGGTTACATAGCAAATATCTGAGTTTGGATTTAAATTCAGTTCCTCCTGACTTCAGGGCTGATGCTCTCACACTAACAATTTATATGATGCCCAATAGATGTTAAGTATTTCTATGTTTCCCTCAAAATTTTAAATATTTCATAGCATTCTCTTGAAGAACTATAGGTAGGAGTGATGGGGAGTCCTGGAAAATTTTTTAGTCGGGAAGTAGGACAATCCTTCCTGTGCTTTAAAAGATATTTTAATATGATGGTATACTTAAAGAAGCCTGGAGAATCAACTAAAAAAAGCCTAGTCAAAATAATTAACAACTTAATTAAAGTTAAAATAAACTCATATAAATCATCAGTATTTTTATATATGGCCAAAAAACAAAAACAACACCCCTGAACCACAAACAACAACAAAAGAAAAAGCCTAGCAGGAAGAGATAGAAAAAGAAATTCCACTTAAAACATAGGAGCTATATGAACACTATGGCAAAACACTTTTCATGCAAGTAGTAAATTCTAATCAATTAGAGAAATATTAGTTACTCATGGATAGACCAAACTAATGTAATAAAGATCACAATAGTACCTATATTAATTTACTTATTCAGTGCTATACCAATAAAACCATCAAAAATTATTTTACAGAGCTAGAAGAAATAAAATTCATCTGGAAGAACAAAAAATAAAGAATATCAAGAGAATTAGTGAGGAAAAAAGTGAAGGAAAGTGGCCTAGTAGAATCAGATTTTATATTATAAAGTGGTAATAATCAAAACAATCTTATATTGCATAAGAAATACAGTGGTTGAGCAATTGAGTAGCTTAGGTACATATACAGAAATAAATAATCACAGTAAGCTAGTGTTTGATGAATACAAATATCCAAGCTTTTAAAGCCAGAACTCACTATTCTACAACTACCACTTTAAAAACTGGATAGCAGTCTGGGAGAAAGGTATAAACAAACATTTCATACTATATATGAACACAAACTCAAAACTCAAAAATGTAAAGGGTGATATAAGCAAGTTAGGAGAAGTGGGGAAAAAAAAAAAAAACTACTTGCCAGATCTATGGATAGGTAAAGAGTTCATGAACAAATAAGAGATAGAGAGAGATGATCACAGGAAGCAAAATGGATAATTTTGAGTACATGAAATTAAAAAGGTTTTGCACAAACAAAGCCAATGCAGGTGAAAAGCAGGAAACTTGGGGGAAATTTTATAGCAAGATTTCTGATAAAGGATTCATTTCTCAAACATATAGAAAACTGAGCCAAATTTATAAAAATTAGAGCCATTCTCCAATTGACAAATGGTCAAAAGAGGTGAACAGGCAATTTTCAGAAGAAGAAATCAAAACTATCTATAGACATGAAAAAGTGTTCTAAATTATTAATATAACATGCAAATTAATAAAAATGGAAAGGTTATCAAATACCCATCAGATTTGCTAAAATGACAGAAAAGGAAAATGACAGAGGGGATGTGGGAAAATTGGGATAGTAAGGCACTTTTGGTGTAATATTGAACTGACTCAATTATTCTAGAGAACAATTTAGAGGGTTATAAAACTGTACATACCCTTTGACCCAGCAATAGTGCTCTAAGGTCTATATCATATGCAGCTCTTTTTGTAGGTGGCAAAGATTTGGAAACTAAGGGGATATCCATCATTTGGGGAATGACTGAATAAGTTATAGCTAATGTTTATTATGGAGCAAAAAATGATGATGGGATGGTTTCAGAAACACTTGGGAAGACTTATATGAGCTGATGTCAGAGAGAGAATTGATAAACTCTAATTGAAGATTGAAGCATATATATTTTCTCCTATTTTATTTATTTTTCTTGCTTTTGATGGTGGTGATGGTGGTGTGTATGTGTGTGTGTGTGTGTGTGTGTGTATGTGTGTGTGTGTGGTGGCAACATGGCTAATGTGGATATATGTTTTGCATGACTTCATTTCTAAAATAGGTATAGTATCTTATCTCTTGCCTTCTCAATGGGCAGGGTGAGAAAGTGAAAGGAGAAGTAGAATTTGGAATAAAAAAAATTTGTACCTTCATTAGAATGCATGTTTTGTGAGCTAAAATAATCTCTACACTAGACACCAGACCCAGACCCCCACAGTAGCAAATGAATTGGAATTGAAATCCAGCCAATAGAAAAACTATGTCTCCTACTTTGCTTTTGCCTTTACAGTCCAAGCTTCTATCCCACTGCTTGGTGAATAGTAGGAGAGTGCCCACATTTAGGGGCAGTGGATCAATAGAATGCTGGACCCTTGGAGGTAGAAAAACTGAGTTCAAATTTGACCTCAGACACTTATTAGCTGTGTGACCCTAGTCAAGTCACTTAAACTTGTTTGCCTCTATTTTCTCTCCTGTAAAATTAATTGGAGAAGAAAATGTCAAACTATTCCAATGTCTGCTAAAACCCCAAATGGGGTGACAAAGAGTAGGACAAAGCTAAAATGACAACAACAATAATAGATAATTAATAAATGCTTGTTGATTGATGGTTTGAATTTAGCATTCTTTTGTAACTGTAGTAGATTGATGGTTAAGCATATCTCCTGTCTCTAGGTAGACTGTTGGTGGTAGACTATAGGTGCTAAATGTATCATGCACTTTCAGACATTATCAGTTGTGGTTTGTTTTGACAGTATTTATTTATTATAAGTGGGGGAGGGGAAGTGAGGGGAGAGTCATTGGGATGTAAACTAAACTAAACATTAAAAAAAAATCAAGATATTCAAAACATGTAACAGCTTTAGAACTTCCCAGCCTCCCAGATAGTTGGTTCACTGATCTGTTATCATACTTGCTTTAATGCAACTTTTAAAAAAATCAGATTTGCATAAATTAGTTTTATTGCCTCCTTTACTTAGTCATTATTCCTATTACTGCTTCATTACATAGCTGATTCATAATCATTGGTTCATGAGGAATGAAGCAGAAATTTTTTTTCCTGCCTCAATATGAACCTCAGAGATCAGCATTACAGCAAGTCCAGTGAAGCAGCTATAATCTGGTTTCGGGGGGGGGGGGTCATGTTGTTGGAGCATTTATTGGCTGTGGACATAGTTTCTCTGCTGGCTGGATTTCTTCACCAATTCATTTACTACTGTTAGGGTCTGGGCCTGGTGTCTAATATAGAAATTATTTTAACTCACAAAAAGAACTAGATGTGATGAGATGATGTACACGCATTAGTAAGTATAATATATTAATTGGCATTTATATAAAACGTCTTAATGTTTGCAAAGCACTTGGTATGTTTCATTTCTCACAGCACCCTCTGTGTTCTATATATGACTAAGTTCCACTTTATAGAAGAGAAAACTGAGCAGAGGCTTGAAGTCAGGTACAATGATGATGTTGAGATGAGAAGGAGGAAAAGGGGGAGGACTTCTACTTGTATAGTTTTGGAGTGTTTTTTTGGAGGCAATTGGGATTAAGTGATTTTCTGAGTCATACTGGTATAGTTTCTAAAGGCTTAAAAACACTTTCCTCAAAATAAATTTTGTGAGACATGAAATGAAATTATTATTATACTCATTTGGGCCCAAGTCTTCATGACCCCAGGCCAGGCCAACAAAGGAGAGATTCTGGACAGTGAGGTGCTACATTGGATAGAATGCCAGATTTGGAATTAGCAAGATCTATGTTCCTGATTTTGAATCTGGTCTCAGATACTTAGTAGATGTGTGACTTGGGGAAAGTCACTTTACTCTGCTTGCCTCAGTTTCCTCACCTGTAAAATGAGTTAGAGAAAGAAATGGCAAACTAGTATCTTTGCCCAAAAAAAACCACCAATGGGATCATAAAGAGTTAGATTCTGGGTGGGGGTATGAGTTGTCAATATCATTATTAAAGAAATGTTGTTCTGCTCTTCTAAGCTCTGTTTTTGCCAAAGAAGAACAAGGTCACCTGTTCTTTCCACCTCTATGTCTGTGTCACAGACATGGAAATAATGCACACAATTATATTCTTGATTCCATTTTGATTTTGTGAGTAGCTGCAAAGATATAACATGCTCAATAGCCAGATGGCCATAGTATGGGTGAGATATTGGTACTTTTGACCTTCCATTATGTGCCAATCTATTTTTTGAGGGGTAGTGGTATGCTGGAGCCAGTTTCTTCCAAGAGAACCAATTGTTAAATTTTAATTGTGAGCATTTATACCTGGGAAGACAGCAAACACTATAAATTAGGATGTCATATATTTCTTTGTTGATTGTTTAGACTTAAGAAAATGATGGAAAAAAGTTAATTGCATATATTAAACCTAAAGTTTATCAGACATACATAGGGTTGGGGGTAGAACCTGTTATTAAATACTCATCAGAATACTACTGCCTAAAGAGCATGTTTCCCAAGTCTGGATATGGGACCTCATCTGGGGGAAAACTGGGTTGTTCTAAGACTGACTTGGTCTGTACAATTTGAGCTTTGAGAAGTGAACTACTTCTGGTGTTGTACCTCCATCCTCTTTCCCACACATATCCTTAAGGATATGGGCTTTGGATATTTGGGCATCACAATTAGTTGAAAGTATGTAAAGGAACTAGGTTAGCTTGAGCTTAGTGCACATATGAAGCCTCCATCTCTTTTAAAGCTTTTTAACCATTTTTTGTCTCATGAACCTGTTTGGTAGTCTAGTTGAGACTAGGGACCCTTTATCAGAATAATGTTAGATACATAAAAATACATAGGACTTGAAATGAAACCAATTATATTGAATATAGGCATCTCTATTTTTTTTAAATTCAGGGACCCTAAGTTAAGAGCCCTGACTATTAACTTTGTAGATCTTCTTGTCTTATATACATATGTAACTCCACAAAATGGGTTCTTTGTATAATGAGGCATTTTATGAAGATAAGGAATGTAACAATTAATCAAGTGTTACAAAAGGGGCTACTCAATAACTGTGAAACATTTTTGTTTTTATTTGAGTTTTCTTATATAAGGATACGATTCTAATAGTTATCTCTGATGTTATATGGCTTAGTATTGAATGTAACCATCGGAGGGATTACCTCACCAGTCCCATGGGTTGGATCAGGTCCAAACATTTTGGAGCCAGTCTTGTGATATCTCTGCAAACTTTCCATTAACTGTACCTGGACCCTATTGTTTTGACCAGATATTATCATGTCCTAGCTTCACAAGCCTTCCCTATGGAATTTCAATTGTTATGCAAAATAACTTATATTACAGCTTTTTGAGGCTGTATTTCACTTCATGAGACTCCTTCCATATTACTTTTACATTCTACTCCCTCTGCCCATTGTGAGCACTCAAACACTTTGGTGTTGTGTGGTGTCCCCAATTGCAATTCCCTTGCCTTGATTAAAGATCTTAATTTTTGCTACTTTGGTAGTCTTCTTTATTTCAAATTGACAATGGAGGGGGACTGGACTTGAAGTCAAAATAATCTGAGTTCAAATTCCATTTCAGACCCTTACTTCTTGTGACATCCTGGACAAGTCACTCAATAACTCAGTCCTCAGTATCCTCACCTATAAAAGGAAGGGATTGGATTTGATAATCTTTAAGTCCCTTTCCATATCTACATCTATGGTCCTATAAGCCTATCATCTCTAAGATAAAAGATTGAAATGGATAGGACACTGAGCTTAGAGCCAAGAAGATTTGGATTCAAATCTCACCCTAGGCATTTATAAATGACCCTAGCCAACTTTCTTATGCTCTCCATGCTTCAGTTTACACAGCTCTAAACTTAGAAGGTAGGACTTTATAGCCTTTAAAGCCTTTTCTGGTTTTATGTCATAAAGTATAAAAATTCACAGCTGTCTTACTAATATCTCAGGGGTGTTATAATTTTGCTTTCCCAATACAGAGACTCCTGAGATTATACCCAGTTTATTGCATCAGAAGTAAAGGTTCAAATATGTGGATTGTATGTTCACAGTCACACAGATACTACCAGAGCCAAGATAGGAATCAAAAATTCTGAATTCTGGGTCTAGCAGTTTTTTCCAGGTTCAATGCTGACTGTTCTGAAGTTCATATGAATTCTACCTTCTGGTGGGATTACATATGTGGTCCAAATCCCTGTCACATAATTCTTAAAAACCATTCTCTTGATGTCCTAGACTTCATATTAGGCATATCCCATGTGAAAATCTAGGCTTTGAAATTTGTTGTTCATTTTAGAAAGCCCCTTTTACATTTAAATGTTAAGTAATTTCTTTCCAAGAATATTTGACCATCCTGTTGGGACTCATCTAAAGCAGATGTTTGGCCAATTCCAGAGGGCATATTCCTTCCATGGCAGCTTGGGAAAGAGGGCAGAGAGAGACAGGCTTTTGAATCTTGAACTATTAGAAGACAAAACCTCCTTAATGGGCTTTTATGTTATTTCTGTGTGTTCTCAGTCATCCCCACAGGGCAAGGATAAGGCAGAATAGGTCTTGATATGCATGTTTAGAAACTCTGGTCACATAGTGTCCGGATTGTTATATAACTCTCATCTCTTGGATCTAGTTGGCTTGTTCTTCCAGAAGCTTGAATTTCAACTTGGGAATATTAGCTAAAACAAAGGCTTCAGTTGTTTCTTTCCAACAGCCCCAGGACTTTATTTTTGAACCCTTCCCACTGAGTCACCAACCATAGTCTTTTTGGTGAAATACTGGAATGCTGCTCTGAAGGATTCTGAGGATTTGCAGATGGACTGTCTTCTTCATGACAAAATTATACACAATTTAATTGCTCTTTTCTTGGGACTAATTCAATAGTGGCAACTGATAAATTCAGTGTAAAAATATCCAATTGATTTCCTTCTATGAGTCCCACTGTTATCCTTCACAAAGATGAACAAATACTTGATGGCCATTCTCATTCATTTTTTCTTCCTTCATTTCAGGATTTTCTTCTTTGAAGGATCATGAATTAGATTTACTAAAGGATCACCAATTTCTTAGGATCATAGATAAATAGACCTCTATGGTCAACCAGTTCAACTTCCTGATGTGACAGGTGAGGAAACTAAGACCCCCCAGGAAATTATGGGACTTGTCCAAAATCACAGAGGTACTAATCATTGAAAGTAGGATTTGAACCCAGGTTCTCCAGTTCTAAATCCATCATTGTTTCCATTGGACTATTGTGCCTCCTATGTTTTATCCCTATTCTTTTTTTTTTTTGCTCAGGCAATTGGGGTTAAGTGACTTGCCCTGGATCACATAGGTAGGAAGGGTTAAGTGTCTGAGGCCACATTTGAACTTAGGCCCTCCTGACTTCAGGGATGATGCTCTATCCATTGTGCCACCTAGCTGCCCCTCTATGGTTTATCCACATGTGTCTCCTTTGCTGAAAAAATTTAGGGTCTCATCTCTGCTCCTTGCAATTCTCTCCTTTATTCCCCATGGCAAGTGGAAGATGATCATACATCAGAACTAGAAGAGACCATTCAGTCACTCATTTCAACCCCCACATTTTGCAGATAAGGAAATAGAGACTTAGAGACATTAGATGACTTGCCTAGAGTCACCAGTTGGTAAGTGTCTGAGGGAGGCTTAGAAAGCTGGTTTTCCTAAATCCAAATCCAGTATACTATTTTCTATGACACAAGACAGCTTTTCATCTTTCTTTTTTCTACAGGACAATCTTTATCTCTGATATGTGTTAAGAGTAGTCCTTAATTTCTAAGGGATCTGGGGCAGTGATTAGTGGGGAACCAAGGGATCATTTGCCATCTCTACTTTGGGATCTTTGGATATTGTAATTAGTGGATGGGGAAAAAAAAAAAAAGGAAGAAGAAGGAAGGGATATCTAACTCATCCCATGGCTAACTGGGCTAGTTCTCACAGAGATAGAGATCCTAGTTCTCATGGCCCTGAGTGGACTCTTAGAAAGTATTTTCTACAGAGGCAGACAAAAACAAAGGTGCCTAATTGATTTTAGTCTAAATTTCTGACTTCACTCTTAACTATGGTTTTCTTTCACCTTCAAGATAAAATATAAATATAAAAACTTCTGTTTAGTATTTAAAATTCTTTATAACCTAGTCCCATCTTATTTTTCCAGGCATCTTATACCTTATGCCTATTCCTCTTACCTCCTACCCCTAACAATGTACTTTTTGAGCTAGTGATACTGTCCCCTTTGCTGAACAAGATTCCCCATTTCTGTTGTATCTGGAATATTCTTCCTCCTCATCTTGGCTTTCTTGGTTTCCTACAGTTCCAGATAAAATCTCATTTTCTACATGAAGTCTTTTCTGATATTTCTTAATGCTAGTGCCTTGCTTTTGTTGACCTTTCCAATTTATCTTATATATAGCTTGTCTGAACATAATTTTTATATGTTGTCTCCTCCATTAGACTTAGTTCTTTGAGAGTGGGGACTGTATTTTGCCTTTTTTTGGGTACCTCCAATACAAACACAGTGCTTGTCACATAGTAGATACTTAATAAATGTTTGCCGACTGATTATTAAGTCTCTGGCCTCTAAAGTAGGCAGTAGGTGTAATGAACAGATTCATTTGGGGTCTTTTATTTATTAATCCATTTACTGGAATCCTGCATCTATGAGATAGATTCACAAGGCAATTGTCCCAGGTCTGAATAAGTTCTAATATCAAGCTAAAAACCTTGATAGGAGGCAGTGTGTTGTTGGATCAACAATCCAATGCTGATTCTGGTACTCACTATTATCTGGGTGACTTTGGGCCAGTCATTTAGCCTCTATAAAAATTGACAGGATTCATCTGTATGGCTTCTAAAACCTTGACAATTCCAAATTTCTGATCAAATGATTCTCAGGAGAAAAATATTCTAATGGGTAGAACTATCCAATAGTATATATCCCAATAGTATAATGGCATATCTTGAGGGTCCCTCTAGAGACCTTCAAGAAAAGATTAAATGACCACATTATCTGGTCATCTGGTATCATATAGAGGAGTTCCTTGCTTCTGTGGAATGTGGATTCCATTTAAGAGTAGCTGTCTCTTTATTTCCCACTCAGCTATACTTGATTAGGTTTCTCCATCATATTTTGAAGAAACTCATCATTAGGAACCTTATCAACTAGCAAGATCAATTGCACCAGCTTCATCAACAGACTCTGATTCTCTGATTGGAGAATAGAGGAAAGACCTCCCAAAATTCCATTCAATAAAGGTGTTCAGGTCATTCATCTCTTCGTTTACCCCTTGATTGTACTCCTTTGGATTTCTCCATCATATTTTCATGCCAAGTACATTCTCTCCATTCCTTCCCTCCTATTTGGATTTTTTTTTTGTGTTTTGTGTATTGTGTTTCTTTATTATATTGTGTGTGTGTGTGTGTGTGTGTGTGTGTGTGTGTGTATGCTTGTTACTTATTAGATGGTATTTCCTTATTAGAATGTAAGCTCCTTGACCATAGACACCATATTTCTTTTTGGCATATCCCTAGGACTTGGCATAATGCCTGGCACATTAGGTGCCTCTGAGGTTTCTTCCAATTCTGATTTTTAATAATTATAACTAATGCAATTAGTGATTGATTAGCCATCAGATCATAGTGAAATCCCTCCTTGTAAGAGAAAGAGACAGAGCTTCAATATAGATTCAATGTTAAGTTTAGGGCTATTGGTCTGTGGATTCCCTTTTGTCCTTCCATATTGTGTGGTCTACTCCTTTATAGAAAACTCAGAATTCTGTGAAAATTAGCTCATTTTCCTCAGAGACAAAACCCATTATAAAAACATAGATGCCAAATAAACAAGATTTAAAGTTGGAAACTCCTGAGGGTAAGCTATGACAGTTTGCAAGGCAGAAATGAAGCAGGAGAGGAAGGAGTAAAGAAGGGATAAATTTACTAAGTCCCAGTAGTGGTGTCAGTTAGAAAAACAGCAAAATTCTGACCAGGCAGGGCACTTTTAAGCTGGCCAGTGACACAAACAAAGTTCCAGTTGTACATGACTATATTCAGTCCAGGTAGCAGTGATGGCTTCACTAACATTGGCACAAGTGCCCACTTCTTGGTCTTGTCCCACTTTTCAGAGCTCCAAAATTCCTGAGTCTTCAGGGCAGCTTCTGCCTTCCATAATCCTTCAGACCCTCCTTCCATTTGCAAAAATTCTTCTTCCCATCATTTCCTCTGATGAGAATTAGTCTAGCTAATTTCAGAATGACTCCTGACTAGAATATTGCCACCAGCTAATGATCCCCCTAAACTCTCCCATTAAAAACTTACACAAAAATCCCCAACAAAAGTATGGTAGGAATTTCCACCTGTATCTCAGCTAATTAATTGTTTGGAGTATTCACATTGATCACAGGCTTAAAATAACATAGGATCATAGATTTACAGCTGGAAGGATATTAGAAGTGATCAAATCCAATTTTCTCATTTCATAACTGAGGATACTAAAAACATAGAGAAGTAAATGATTCACCCCAAATCATATAGCTAGTAAGTGTCTGAAGATTCTACCTCCAATAGACACTGAAGATAGGATATGATCTATCCATTATGCCAAAATGCCTTGTAGAATGACAGATTCTTGTGGAACAAGGAGAAACAAAATTTCACAGATATTTCTCATGTGAATTCTATAAAGTGGAGCAATATTTGAGTATCGATCAACAAACAAGAACCCTACTATGTGTAGGAACTATGTTAAACTCTGGGATTATGGAGATAAAAATGAAAGCGTCTCTGCCTTTAAGAGGCTTATATTTGATTGTGAAGACATTACATGTACATAAATAAGTATTATTAGGAAATGAAAGAAGAGAAAAATATTAAATTTGCAGTGGTATCCTACGATAATATATTCTGAAGTCCAAGCATTACCTTCCCAATTCCCGTTGTTATACATAAAAAAACTATAATGAATTAGTCTTTGACAGATTTAGGGTTAGGACTCCGAGGTCCTGATTTTCAGTCCAATTTATTCAGTCCCAATCCATTCCAATCCAATAGGCATTTATTAAGTACCAACTCTATGCCAGGCACTGTGCTAAGTACTGTTGAGACAATTAATAAAAAAAGACAGCCCCTGTCCTCAAGAAGTTTATAATCTAAAGGGAGAGATAGCTCACAAAAGGAGGCAGGAAAATAGAGAAAAAGAGGGCAGAAAACCAGGCAGGGAAGCAGATGTAAAGTGAAATAAATTGTGTCCAGTTTCTGCTTTCTGTAAAAGAAGTAATTGAGAGGAGTTTAATATTCACCTTTCAGCTCTTCAATCAGAGGAGAAAGGAGGCTGAGGGAGGTGACCTCAGTCAAGACTTGAGTTAGCAGCATGCTGGTGAATTTAGAGTTGATGCTTGTCATAGGAGGTCATTGTCTTGTTCCTTCCTTACAGTTGCAAGGGATACAAGGTAAAGAGTCCCATGAAAAATGAAAATTCTCTACAGTCTTGAAACATTCCATATTCACACAGTTTTATGGGATAAAAGGACTTGAAAGAATATCTACAATTTATTCTATCTATGGTTTGTATGTACATAGTTGTTTGCATGTTGTCTCTTCCCATTAGATTATTAGCTGTTCAAGGGTAGACATTTCACATCCCCAGTATTTAGTGTAGTGTCTGGAACAAAGTAGGTGTTTAATAAATGTTCCTTGGCTAACTGTGGGTATAGTTGGGAAATGTGAATAATAATAATTGGCATTTCTAGCACTTCTATGTTTTTGTTATTCTTACAACATAGGGATAGGGAGTAAACGTGAGATTTAAAAAATTATTAAAGCTTTTTATTTACAAAACATATGCATAGGTAATTTTTCAACATTGACCCTTGCAAACAAGGCCTTCTGTTCTAAATTATCTCCTCCTTCCCCCCACCCTTTCCCCTAGATGGCAGGTAGTCCAATATATAAATACACGAGATTTGATTGGTATTAGAAACTCCCTTTTCTGATATAGGTCAGCATCTTTTTCTGGAAGTTAGAGTCTTAGAGAGTTGTTTGGCTACTGAGAAGTTAAGTGACAAGTATGTGTCAGCAACTGTATTTGGACCCAGGTCTTCCTAATCTGAGATTAGTTCTCTAGCCATTAAACTCAAACTTAAATAGAAATCTATCCCTGTGGGTACATATTTATTTAGAGAACCATAAATTTGCATTATCTGTGTCATATTACATTTTGATTATTGTGTTATATGTTTCCCAGTTACATTTTAATTTGGTTGAGCGCCCTTGGAAGTACTAGGGGACCAACTTGACTCTTATAATCATTTTGTGAGCTGAATGGTGTTCCCTATTTTAGCAATGAGAGGTCTGAAGCAGAAAAGAGATAAGTAATTTTCCTAAGATCACACAACCAGTAGAAGGGAAAACTTGGTGGCAAACTTTAAGTCATCTTCTTCTGGAGCCAGTGCTTTTCCCACTGGACCACAGGCATTTTGTTAGCTCTCCCATTTTCTTTGCAAAGATGAACAGCCCCATCTTGCAATGGACAGAGGGATAATCTTGGAATCAAACAAGTCCACATTCTATATAAGTGATGTGGTGTTTGGTAAGTTATTTGACCTCTGAGCCTCAAGCAATACCCTAAGACTTATCTATTAAGTTATCACTGGGTTGTAATCCTCATTAGTGGAGCAAAGTATTTATACCAAGAAGTTACACATTTAATAGTCTTAATTCTTATCTATAAGATGAATTAATCTGTGGTTGATGCAAGATTTTTTTTTATCCCATTCCTATACTCATCAGTAGTCTGGGTTTCAATTCTGGACCCTCCAGCAAGAATTTTTATAAAGGGCCCATTTACCCTTTGTAATTTCAAAAAATAAACAGATTTGCAGCTGAGAAGGGCCCCCTTCTTTGCAAGGAAGGCTGCTTAGGCAATATTTACATCTATGTGCCAGTGAGTTCCCTGTAGGAGGCCTGCTGCCTTATGGTAATGCTATTCATTTCTAGCTCTTTCAAACAGAGCTGTTTATTCCTTTCAACATCATCAGAATTCTACACTGTTGCTAAAGAGACCCATCTCTCCTATTGACAGACATTTTAGTACTCCCCTGATGCACAGGTGGAGGCCATATACTATAGTTATTGAAATGCCTGACTAATTTGTGTGTGTGTGTGTGTGTGTGTGTGTGTGTGTGTGTGTGTTTATCTTGTGTCCTCTCAATAAGAATGCAAGCTTCTAGAGGGTAGGGACAATATGTTTTTTTTTTTTTTTATGGTATACCCAAGGCCTTATATTCTAGGGCTGTGCCCATAAAAGGGTTGAAATGGAGTAAGCATTACTTGAATTGAATTGTACCACTTGTTTTTGTTTTAGGGCATATTGTAATTAAAACAAAGAGATGATAGACTCATTTGGGACCTGGAATTCTACTGTTGCCAATGAGTTTTGAAAAGGAAAAACAAAATGAACTCTAAGAGAGGTTTACATCTTTACTTCAGCAACTAGCCAGACCAGTACTGGAAATTTTTATCTTTCTAACCAGTGTATGTAGAACTTCTGGGGCCATCTACATTTGAAATGTGGGTTTTTAAATTATATCTAGATAATGAGCTCAGATTGAGATAGATATGGGAAAATTTTTAAAATTAACATTACATTTTTATTATAGCTTTTTATATACAAAACATATGCTTGGGTAATTTGCAAAAACTTCTGCTTCAATTTTCCCCCTTCTTCCCTCCACTCCCTCCCCTAGATGGCAGGTAGTCCCGATATGGGAAAATTTAACCTAATGTCTGTTTAACCAATTTAATTAGGGTCAGGTTTGTTTGCCTCAGTTTTCTCATCAGTAAAATGAGCTGGAGAAGGAAATAGCAAACCACTCTGTATCTTTGCCAAGAAAATCCCAAATGGGGTCATGAAGACATAACTAACTGATTAAACAAAAATCTGTCCCCATCCTGAGTTTCTAGTCAATTTCTTTTTCTTTCACTTTTCAGCCTGAGAATTCAGTATTTCTTTTTTTATTTTTTTTTTATTATAGTAACTTTTTATTGACAGAATCCATGGCTGGGTAATTTTTTTTTTTACAACATTATCCCTTGCACTCACTTCTGTTCCGATTTTTCCCTCCCACCCTCCACCCCTTCCCATAGATGGCAAGCAGTCCTATATATGTTGAATATGTCCTAGTATATCCTAGATACAATGTATGTGTGCAGATCCAAACAGTTTTCTTGTTGCACAGGGAGAATTGGATTCAGAAGGTAGAAGTAACCCGGGAAGAAAAACAAAAATGCAAACAGTTTACATTCATTTCCCAGTGTTTTTTTTTTTTTTTCCTTTGGGTGTAGCTGCTTCTGTCCATCGTCAGTATTTCTTTTTTTAAAAACAATATTATATTTTCTTCCCAATGACATGTAAAGACGATGTTTAACTTTTTTTAAAAAATAATTTTGAGTTCCAAATTTTTTTCCTCCAGTACCTCCCTGAGATGGTATAGTTTGTATAATTTTATAGACTTATATAGTTTAGTATACCATGTTCAATCATGAAAAACATATTACCATATTAGTCACATTGTAAAAGAAGACAGATCCAAATTAAAAAAAAGACCTACAAAAAATAAAGTGGAAAATATATGCTTTGATCTGCTTTCAGATACCATCAGTTCTTTCTCTGGGGTGGATAGCAATTTGAGTTGTCTTAGATCATTGAATTGCTGAGAATAGCTAAGTCATTCCTAGTTGATCATCATACAAATATTGCTGTTACAGTGTACAACGTTTTCCTGCTTCCGCTCACTTCGACTTGCATCAGTTTGTGTAAATCTTTCCAGGTTTTTCTGAAATTAGCCTGCCTTTTTTTATAGCTCAGTAGTTTTCCGTTATAATTATATACCACAACTTGTTCAGTCATTCCCCAATTGACAGGTATCCCTTCAATTTCCAATTCTCTGTCCACATAAAAAGAGCTACAATCAGCAAACATTTCTTTAGCACCTGTTATAAACATCATTATGTGATAGTTATCAGGGGACAAAGATAAATAAGGTATGATCTCTGTGATTGAGGGATTTATAATTCCATGAGGGCAATAATACAGATATACTACCAACTATAATTCAAAATAGAATATGAAATAACAGTGTGACATACCCAAAGAGTACAAGATTTGAGGTTAGCAAACCTGGCTTTAAACCACATTTCTGCTACTTACCATGTCACTTTACCTCTTTATGCCTGAGTTCATCCTTTATAAAATGAGGAGATTTGATTGGCTGACCTTTAAAGTTCCTTCTTGATTTAAATCTATGAAACTATGATTTGACTAGATAGTCTTTGAGGTTCCTTAAACTGACTCTATGTTCCTATTTTCACAGTTTTTGTCCCCAGCATGTTCAATAGCCAATCCAGCTGACCATGTGGGAACTTCGGGAGTTGGTGGGTGACTCATGTATTAAGGATTTGCCAGTGACCTATAACAAAAGGGACAGCATAAATTTAATCCACTCTTTATTTTCTGGCTTCAAAGCATAAGGACAACTTGTGTTGTTTGGTAGGTCAGCCCTCAGTTCATTATCAGCTTAGACAAGTCTGGCCTGGGATGGAACCACTTCTCTATTTCTACCTGTATATTACTCTCTCTTTCTCAGGCTTTCTCTGTTTCTTTTCTTTTCTTTTTTGTTTCATCTGCCTTCTCATTCTGCTCCTCTTCCTCTCTTCCTTCTTGTTCTTATTTTCCCCCTTTCCTCCTCCTCCTCCTCTTTTTCTTTCTTTCTTCTTCTTCTTCTTCTTCTTCTTCTTCTTCTTCTTCTTCTTCTTCTTCTTCTTCTTCTTCTTCTTCTTCTTCTTCTTCTTCTCCTTTTTTCTTCTTCTTCTTCTTCTTCTTCTTCTTCTTCTTCTTCTTCTTCTTCTTCTTCTTCTTCTTCTTCTTCTTCTTCTTTTTCTCCTCCTCCTCCTCTTTCTCCTCCCCCTCTCCTCCTCCCCCTTTTTTCCTCTTCCTCCTTCTTCTCCTTCTCCTTTTCCTCTTTCTCTTCTTCCTCCTCTTTCTTTTCCTCCTCCTCTTTCTCTTCCTCCTCCTCCTTCTCCTCTTTCTTTTTCTCCTCCTCCTTTTTCTTCTTCTAAATTATTATATACCTCCTATGTGTCAAAGGCAGTGCTAAATGCTAGACAGTCAGTTGGTCAACAGTCAACAAGTATTTATTAAGCTCTTATTATGTGTCAGATGGGGCAGCTAAATGGAGAGAGCACTGGGTTAGCAATCAGAAAGACTCATTTTCACAACTAAGTGACTGAGCAATAGTTCCTAGATGCAAAAGTCCAGGTTACCTTGTGAGTTTCATGAGGTCCCTGGGAGAGACTGATGAGTCAGCAGTCCCAGTAAGGGATGGTTGGTTAAGGCTGTTAATGTTCAGGAGATAGCAGAAATAGACTCTTAGCAAGGGCAGATCCAGGAGGAAGATAATTGGAAAGAAGGACCTTGGATATTTGATCTAGCACTGCCCAGTCCCAAGGTAAACTGTCACATGTGTAATTAGCAGTGTTGTACAATTATTGTATGTTCTGAGGAGATATAAAATATTAGCCTCCCAAATGATTATAAGGTAGCGGTAATGTTAATGTAGCATATTTATCTTTGCTTTTTGTATGAGACTAAAATGACCTGTGCTATACCCAATCATATTGTTATTGAGTACTCTTAATTTTTCCTCCTTTTGAGTAAGTCATAGATTATAGTTGGAAAGAGCATTTTCCCCATAAGCCAATGAATATCAGAGTAGGGAGGCTCATCTCCTAAAGAGAGGTCAGGCTCCCCTGGCAATGGACCTGGTACATAATTATATAACTACAAGACAGAGATTTGAAATAGGTTAACAGCTCTGGGGCCTCAGATGAGTGGTTAAATCTGGTCTCTGTGTTATGATTATGATCAGATTATGATAAATGTGTAGGAAAAGTATAGACAAAACATGCCCTTTTGGTGAAAGGTAGAAATTCTTAAATCTCTGATGTGTAATCATAAGGTCTCACACAAGATCATGGAACAAACATATTTTCTGGGCTCTTCTTTTCTTTCTTCAATTTGTTGGACTGGAAAAATCACTGAGCTGAGGGCATACTCCTTGACATTTAAAGCCAAACTGGCTATACTATTAGATTGGATCCTAAGCTGATTTCTGGTCTCTGTTACATAGTAACAAAAACTTTTAACCTGAAGCCAATATTGATCAGTCAGTCAATACTCAGCTAGCAATTATTAAACACCTTATATGTGTCAGAGGAAGTGAGAAGTACTGGATAGCCAGTTGGTCAACACTCAACAAGCATTTATTAAGCACTTATATGTCAGGTGGGGCAGCTAAGTGATGTAGTGGATAGTGCATTGGACTAGCAATCAGAAAGACTCATTTCATGTGTTTGAATCTGATCTCAGACATTTACTAACTGTAGTGATCCTGGGCAATTTATTTCTTCATTGGTAAAATGAGCTGGTGAAGCACATGGCAAATAACTGTAGAATTTTTTCTGAGAAAATCCCAATAGGGGTATGGAAAGTCAAACATGATCGAAACATCTCAACAACAACAACAACAACAAATGTGCCAGATATCATGATCAGCATGCTCAATATGGGATTCAAAGAAAGGAAAAAATATATAGACTTTACCTTCAAGGAACTCTGAGGAGTAAGACAACATACAAATAATTATCTATAGAAAAGATACAGGTAGTGTAAATGGAAAGTTGTTTTGTGGTTTGTCTTTCTTTTTATTTTATAAACAAAGCTTTTAATTTTCAAAACATATGCATGGATAATTTGGCAACATTGACTCTTGCATAGCCTTGTGGTTCAGATTTTCTCCTCCTTCTCCCTACCCCCCAGATAGCAGGTAATCCAATACATGTTAAACATGTTAAAATATATATTAAATTCAATGTGTATAAACATATGCAATTCTCTTGCTGCACAAGAAAAATCAGATCAAAAAAAAGAAAGTAAATGAGTAAGAAAACAAAATGCAGGTGAACAACAAGAAAAAGAGTAAGAATGTTATATTGTGATTCACAGTTCCCACAATCCTCTCTCTGGGTGTAGATGGCTCTCTTCATCACAAGATCATTGGAACTGGCATCAATCATTCAATCAATCATCAATCAACCATCATCAATCATTGTTGGAAAAAGCCATGTCCATCTTATAGTCTTGTGATTGCTGTGTAAGATGATCTCCTGGTTCTGCTCATTTCACTTAGCATCAGTTCATGTAAGTCTCTCCAGGCATCTCTGAAATCATCCTCTTGATCATTTCTTATACAACAGTAATATTCCATAACGTTCATATACCATACTGTCCAAATTCAGCCATTCTTCAATTGATGGGCATCCACCTGAGTTTCCAGTTTCTTGCCACTACAAAGAGGGCTGCCAAAAACATTTTGGCACATGCAGATCCCTTTCCCTTCTTTAAAATCTCTTTGGGATATAAGCCCAGTAGTAACACTGCTGCATCAAAGGGTATGCACAGTTTGATAATTTTTTGAGCATAGTTCCAAATTGCTCTCCAGAATGCTGGATCCATTCATACCAACAATGCATCAGTGCCCCAGTTTTTCCACAACCCCTCCAACACTCATCATTATCTTTTCCTGCCATCTTAGCCAATCTGACAGGTGGTATCTCAGAGTTGTCTTAATCTGCATTTCTCTGATCAATAGTGATTGGGAGCACCTTCATATATATATATATATATATATATATATATATATATAAAATGATTAGAAATAGTTTTAATTTCTTTATCTGAAAATTGTCTGTTCATATCCTTTGAGCATTTATCAATTGGAGAATGGCTTGAATTCTTATAAATTTGAGTCAATTCTCTATATATTTTAAAATGAGGCCTTTATCAGAACTCTTAAATGTAAAAATGATCTCCCAATTTATTGCTTCCCTTCTGATCTTGTCTGCTGTCTTTCTTTTTCAAAGAGTACCAGTGACATAATGAGTGACATCTTGACTTGCTTGTTAATTGGATTTAAGTGAGGTAGAATCTCAAAAAGATTGATCCTACTCTTTCTTCCAGAGTTATCAAAGTCCACTGGCCAGACAAAACTCAAGATCACTGGCAATGATGAAGAATTCAGTGGGTGACCTTGGTAACTTCAATGGCTGACCAATCTCTAAGGTTCCATAGCTCTGTAAGTTTCATGGCCACTGGAACAAATTATTCAAGGAGGACTAGCACCTCTGGTGCAAGGAGGGCTGCTCATCCTACTTTTGTTGTCCACCTGGCACTCAACTCTCACTTGTGGCTCTGAGAAGCTATAGCAGGAGCAGCAACCACACCCAGTAAAAATATCTAAGTAAATGGTCTAAATTAGGTTTAGGGGAACTGACAGATCTCAAATCTGTCGTTAAGTTAGAGGGTGTCCACCCCAAACATATGAAGGTTTCTCCTCAAAAATGGGCAGATGAGGAAATTGGAAAGTAATCTCAGAGGGAGTGTATTATCACTGAAATAGCTGGACAGGAAAAGGCCTCCTTGCAGAAAATGGGTTTAGAGATGAATCTTGTAGAATACCCATGAAACTAATAAGTGGAGGTGAGGGTGAGAGCTTTTTAAGAAATGGGGACAAGGGCAAGCCAGGTGGTGCAGTGGATAGAGTACCAGCCCTGAAGTCAGAAGGGCCTGAGTTTAAATCTGGCCTCCGACACTTAATACCTTTTAGCTGTGTGACCCTGGACAAGTCACTTAACCCCAATTGCCTCAGCAAAAAAGAAAAGAAAAGAAAAGAAAAACAAAACAAAAGAAATGGAGACAATTAGTGCAAATGAATGATGTTGAGAAATAGTGAGTCATATGTAAAAGAAAATGACTAGTAGACCAATGTTAAATTGAAGAGAACCTAGAGGGGAATAAAATATAAGAAAACTGGAAGGTATGAACGGATTAGGTTGGAAGGGGTTCTAACTACTAAGTGGAAGACTTTATATTTAATCCTGGAGGTAACAGGGAACCACTGGGATTTTTCCTAGCTCACTTTCCCCAAGATGTCTATCGAGGAAAAATATGAGTGATATTTTTATAGTTGAAATAAAGCTATCAGAAATGTGGGCTACCATGAACTGTCTTCATGTATCTTTAGCTCAGATTCTTAGGTCCTGAAGGGCAGGCTATTTGGAATAAGCCATTACTCAGAAATAGGAGATGGATACATTTCTGGGTTAGAATTCTGTTAGAGCCATTGAGTTTTGAATCAGAGAACCAGGATGAGCTTTGACATGGTACTGCCTTTCTATTTTAGCACCAAATAAATCTGCCCTATAGGTCTGAGTATGTGGGGATATGTATGAATAACAGGGGAGGAGGGGGAGGGTCATGCCTCCAGCTAGTGTTTTAACCAGTCCAGTGTGAGCATGTTCAATGACAGGAACTCGCTTGTTTCCAAGACAACAGGATTCAAGCTCAAACCTTGACTGCTCTGGAGGAGGCCGTTTCAACGTCATTTCCATCCTTTTGAAGAAACGCATATTTTGATGGGCAAAGTGCCAGAAATAATTAGACCAAATAGCTCCTCAGAACCCTGATGGAAAAAGACAGAGGAAGAAAAGAGATCCAAATGTATATAAATATGTGTGCTATGTCTGTTGTGAGAATTTCTCAACAGAAATCATCAAAATCCTGGCAAAGCTGGGGATGAGAGCCTTGTGAGAGAATATAATAATCAGCAAAGAGAAAACTGAGAAGAGAAATGAGTGAGGGACAGCCACCTCATTGAAGCTTACTAAAACAAGTAGGTTAGGCAATCAGACTTAAAGTTGAATCTCCCCACATTGCTTCAAATTGGCTAGGATTATTCATTTTGTTTTTCTTTTTTTTCTTTTTGTGAGTGAGATTTCTATTTTGGCTCTTATTTCCCATGTTTGATGTAGAGATCAAGAGTTTTTTTTTTTTTTAACTTCTCCTGACCTGAACTGTAAGAGAATAAATTCTGTAGGGCTGGCAACATGCCAACTTTTTATTCCAAGATTTGTTATCTTATTGTGGAATGGAAGATCTCTCTGAAGAATCAATGAGGAAACTCACTTTGTTTCCTTCAATGACATTCAGTGCTCCCCATCTTGTCTGACTTCTGCACCCTAAAAGCGAACAGTGTTTAGGAGAGAATGTTCTATTTCTAAGGCCAAAGGTCTGAAGTCAGTGCTAACTATTGACTTTAACCCAGAGTGAAGAGTCAGTAATTCACCATTTACCAACCAACACAAGTCTGGTTTATGACCCATGGACACCCTGGCTTAGCTAAATAGAAAATATAACAAGCAATGAATATCAAAGACACAGAATTTCTGAAATCAGAAGAGGTGAATTTTTTTCAACAGTGGCTAGATCTAACCCCAAATATTTCAGCTGTATTCTTTCCCACTATACATTAGCACATTTCTTTGACTCCCTTGCAGCTGAATAAATTAAACAAACGACCCTATTTGGAAAATTGGAATCTTCTCCCTCAGAGTTAAATGGCTGAGCAGTGATTTATCTAGTCTGCTCCTAGAGGGTGAGAAGTCATACAAAGGTCTCAATGCTGCGGACCGAGGTAAATAGTGTATCTTAATGTATTTAGCAAATGATAATGCAAACCAAAGAAAATATATGACAGGGAGGAAAGAAAACTACATTCTCTGCTTGGGAAGTAATTGAACATTTATAGCCTGGGAATAGCTAGTTCAAAGATGGGGGAAGGGAGTGCTTTGCTTCTCAGTGAAAGAATTGCTGTTAGTGAGGACAGTCCTTTGGATGAACCATCTAGTCTCAGGGGATTTAAAAGCAGTGTAGTAGTCTCGATAGGAAGGTCTTGAGTATCCATAACCCTTCAGCAATTCCATTCTGTAAGCTTATTAAGGTTAAGGTTCCTCATGGAACTTACATTCTAGTGGGATCTCTCTCTCTCTCTCTCTCTCTCTCTCTCTCTCTCTCTCTCTCTCTATATATATATATATATATATATATAGTTTGATTACAGAGTAAAATAATGTGATTTCAAGAGAAAGCACCACCATCTAGAGAGAGCAGGAAAGGATCATTTCAGAGGGAGCACTGAAAATTAGTAGGTATGAAAATGATGGACAATTAAGTCGCATAGTGGATAGATAGATTTCTGGGTCTGGAGTCAGGAAGACTGAGTTCAAATTCAACCTCAGACACTTTCTAGTTGTGTGACCCTGGGCATGTCATTTAACCTTGTTTGCCTCAGTTTTGTCATCTGTAAAATGAGCTGGAGAAGGAAATGGCAAACCACTTTAGAATCTTTGCTGAGAAAACCCTAAATAGGAGTCATGAATAACAGACACAACTGAAAACAACAAAACAACAATAGAAAAGAAAAGTGATAGTGTCTGATGTAGATTCTCACACATAATGTTGGTATGTATCTGATTGTTGCTGATCAGACTAATATAAGCTCTGAATGTTCTCCTGCAGGTCAGACACAAATATTCCATATGGACATTTGGGGTGGATTCTCTTAATTAACTAACCAGTATTAGGTGAGATGAAAACAAGTCTGCTTAGCCATATACAAAAACTATGGATTGTAGAAGGTGGAACTGAAGAAGAAATATATTTTAGACATAGGAGAATTCCTCCTATATAAAGCCAGGTAGTGCAGAGAAATGGGAATCGTATATATAGAGAAAGAATGGGTTAGACACACACACACACACACACACACACACACACACACACACACACTATCCCTGCCTGCAAGGACATTACTTTTCATTAGTAAGAAATATCATGCACCCAGAACAATGAATTCAACATATGTAGGTTATGTCATACCTATAGTTAAAGGCTAACTGTGGAGTCCTGAACATGTGTTTTAACTAGAACAAAATTGTTGGACTGAATTGAATTTAAGGTTTCTTGGTATTTCCAAGATTCCTTCCAGACAAGAGAGCGTACAGCTGTTCACTGCAGGGAAGCCGGGCTGGAACAGACCTTAGGATAATTAAGAGATAGGAAACAGTGGAAGCACAGGCTTCCTTAGAAAGGGAGGACCCACAAAGAGGAACAACAGATGCCTGTTCATGAACCATGCCAGAGCATGTGGCTTTACTTCCTAACTTGTTCTGAAGAACAGTGATCTAATTTTACTATTTTTCCTGTGAATACCAGCCCCTCCTAGCTGGACTGAAATTTTATAAGTGGTCAAGAGAGGCAGTGTTATATAGTGGATAGAGATGTTGTTTGTCCCTGATTCTTGAAGAGGACCATGGCATCAGGGAGGTGATACCATAACATGCAAGTGAATTGAATTTAAGTGAGGGAGGGCTGGGCAAGGTCACCTGCCTCACTTTCCCCTTCAAAGCCTTCTGTGTCTAGTGACCAGATACAGATCAGGATGAGTGGAGATGGCCCTGGATGCAGTGGGAGACTGAGATTTTTAAACTAAAATCTTTCCCAGGTCTATTTGACTGAGGCAACACCGATTCAAGTAATTAAAGTTAGGTAGCGATTGAGCTAAAGAATATTCTTTCACTTAGTGCAAAAAAAAAAAAAAATCAACCCGAGAGAGGAAGACCCTCAAAGTTTCTCAGTGGATAAAAAGTAGGCTTTTGAAGTTAGGAAGCTATGTCTCTGATACATACTAGCTAGGTGGCTAATCTGTAACTTCTCAGTGTTCTAGTCAATTTTCTAAGACAAAAAAATCTACATTGTATTTGTAGAGAAGAATTTCCTTAATAAGAGGTTTACTATACCAGTGAAGTTACAGTTCCCATTTTTGTCTTTATTATAAATTTTGTTCTGTGATTTCAGTCATGTCTGACTCTTTTAGCCTCCATTTGGGGGTTTCTTTGCAGAGACACTGGATTGGTTTGCCTTTTCCCCTCTTCACTTTATAGATGAAGAAACTGAGGCAAACAGGATTAAGTGACTTGCTTAGGGTTATAGAACTAGTAAGTATCTGAAGCCAGATTTGAATTCAGAAAGATGAATCTTCCTGACTCCAGGCCTGGCACTCTATCCATTGAGTCACTTAGCTGCCCTTATTATGAATAGTCACACATATTTAATAGCTTGTCATAGACTTTTTCTTGGGAATTTCAGGACTAGATGTGTCCTAGAGCCAGCTTGGATGAGAAAACTGTTAAATTTTCTTTTTTCCCCCTTTTCTTTAATAATAGTTTTTTTTTATTTTCAAAATATATGCAAAGATAGTTTTCAGGATTTATCCTGCAAAAACTTTATATTCTAAATTTTCTCCATCCCTCCTCACCTTTCCCCTGTCCTAATCAGCAAGGTCCAGTATATATTAAACATGCACAATTCTTCTATATATCTCCATATTTATCATGCTGTACAAGAAAAATTCGATCAAAAAAGGAAAAATAGGAAAGAAAAAAGCAAACAAAAAACCCTCAAAAGGTGAAAATACTGTTTTGATCCATACTCAGTTGCCACAGTTCTCTGGATGCATATGACTCTGTCCATCACAAGTTTATTGGAATTAGTCTGAATCACCACATTGTTGAAAAGAGCCTCGATCATCAGAATTGATCATCGCATAATCTTGTTGCTGTGTACAATGTTCTACTTGGTTCTACTCACTTCATTCAGCTTCAGTTCATGTAATTTTCTGCTGATTGTTTTTTATAGAACAACAATGTAAAGGGGGGGAGGTGAGCCAAGATGCAGAGTAAAGCAGGAACTTGCCCAACTTCTCCCCAAACTGCTCCAAATTCCTTTAAATACTGACTAAATTTTAGAGCACCCAAAAAAGATGGAGTAGAATATTTTCTAGCTGGAGGCAACTTAGAAGCCGAGCTAAGGGTGGGAATCCAGCATGTAGCCCCTACCTCAGTCCCAGCTCCAGCCCCAGCCATGATCCAGCCCAACCTGTGAATCAGCAGCAATAGAACAATAATATTCCATAGCATTCATATACCATAACTTATTCAGTCATTCTCCAACTGATGGGCGTCCACTCAGTTTTAGTTTCTTGACAATACAAAAAGGGCTGCTACAAGTGTTTTTGCACATCTGGGTCCTTTTCCCTTTTTAGGATCTCTTTGAAATACAGGTCTAGTAGAGACACTAATGGATCAAAGGGTATGCACAGTTTGATAGTCCTTTGGGCATAGTTCCAAATTGCTCTCCAGAATGGTTGGATCAGACTGTTAAATTTTCACCCTAAGCATTTACACTCCATAAATAAAAAAATTATTATAAATCAGAGCTTGATTTATTGTTTTGCTAATTGTTCAGGCCTGAGAAAGTATTAGAGGAAAAGGTTAATAATGAAGAATAAGCTTAGAAGTGTGTTATTCATATGACTCCCCTTCCACTCCCCCCCCCCAAAAAAAAAACATTATTAATCATTTACCAGCCCAGGGCTCCATTTTCAGGCCCAAATATAAAGCAGTTTCTCATATTGTGCTGCCAACTCCAAAAAACAAAAAGAGAGGGGCAACTAGGTGGTACAGTGGATAGAGCACCAGGTCTGAAGTCAGGAGGACCTGAGTTCAAATTTGACCTCAGACACTTAACACTTCCTAGCTGGTGACCCTGGGCACTTAACACTAATTGCCTGGGGGGGGGGAAACAAAAACAAAAACAAGTGGGGGCGGGAATCCCCTGAATAAAATAAAGTATAGGTATTGCCTATGTACACTTGAAGGAGAAAGGGCTGTTAACCAAACAACTCACACTGCATCTCTACTGAGAGAAATTCAGTGATAAGGTTTGGCAAAATCTGTAGCGTCAGGGGAATTTTCTGTTAGTAGTCCTTTTCCTCTACTGAGAATATTGTGGGGAACGGGGAAGGATGACATGATACCTGAAGATCCTTAGAGTTCATTGCTTAGGACCTGTGAATACTCTGTATTCCACAGTTTGTTTTCCAGTCAAGAAAAAAAAAAATTCCTAATCAAGAATTTCAATGTCATCTTATTTTTAGATAATCAGATTCTGGGAAAAATTTCAGTCAACAAGCATTTATTTACTGTTTGCTACATTCCAGGCATGCTTGGAAGGAACTTATTAAATGCCTTACTATGTGCCCAACATTTTATGATATTATTATCACAATAACCTTGGGAGATAAGTGCAAATATTATCCCCATTTTACAGTAAGGAAACTGAAGCATTCAAGAGTTAAGTGATTTTCCTAAAGTCACATAGTAAGTGCATGAGGCCAGATGTCACCTTGGTTCTTCTTGACTACAGGCCCTGCACTCTACCCACTGCATCATTCAAGTGCCTCTCAAAGCATTAGGGACACAATGAAATATATAAATGGCTCCTGCCCTCAAGGAGTTTATATTCTAGTAGGGAAGATAACACGTAAAAAAATTGACCTACATTGTCTGGACTCAACATAAGACTGGTATAAAAACCCCACTCAATTTAATAGTTTACAATTAGAATACATCTATCTCCCATCCCATAGAGAAATATATTTAATAAAACAAATTAAGATAATTATTAGATTTTAAGCTCTTCCAACACATTACATATTTTCCATCCCATTAGACTTTGAGCTTTTTGAGAGTGTAGGTTGTTTTTAGCCTTTCTTTGTATATCCAAATACTAGGTGCTTAATAAATGTTTGCTGTTGATTAGCACAATGCTTGGCACATAATAGGTGCTTAATTAATACTTGTTATTGATTGACATTGAATGTGTCTTAGTCATCTTTGCATCTCTAAAATCTACCATAGTGCCTTGAACATGGCAGACATTTGATATGTATTTGCTTGTTGAGAAAGTTCTTGGAGATTATAAAATATCTGAGCTAGAAGGGCACCTATTGGGATAACTCTTTATCTCCATCCTTCTCATACCATCTGCTTCAGACAGCTGCTTTGCTATCTCTCTAAAAGAATATAAATTCCTTGCAGGCCCTTAAGAAGTGATTATTTTTTGTCTTTGTATGCACTTAGTCCAGAGTCCTAGCATCTAGTAGTCACTCAATAAGTGTTTATTGGTTGTTGGCTCATTGATTTGGGTCATCCCTAAGTCCAGTAAAATATATATATATATATATATATATATATATATATATATATATATATATATATATATTTAGAGAGAGAGAGAGAGAGAGAGAGAGAGAGAGAGAGAGAGAGAGAGAGATTTCTCTCTGCATCACTGGCTCAAGATGAATATTACTCCCTTCAATTAGTTGAAAAGAAACAAGACCCTTCTCCACCTCATAATTTCCTCATTTCACTTTAAAAAAATAATACTTGTTTCTTATACTGTAACCTTGATGTCACAGATTCTTACAACACAAAGGGTCTAGATACACTTTAGTGAATTTCTCACTTTTCTGACTCATAGATTTCCTCCCAGAAATCTTTACCTGACACCATCCAAGATGCTGAAATAAATTCCTTCTTAAAATGGACAGTTCACAAAATCAAAGGAAAAATTTTTTCCCAAAGCAAACAGATTTATTTCCAAAACATAACTATTGGAAGATAGATGTTTTCCAATGAACAGTTTTCCCCTAAAGAACTATATAGTTTTTTAGTCACCTCATTTATGAAAGGCAGAGTTCCATTCATTCCTCCCTGCTCCCAGTTGGAATCCTACACATCATTCCCAATGTTGTTCTTTGTAAATGCCCACTCCCAGTAGAAAGGATTAGTATGCTATCAGGCAAGACCCAAACCTTCTGCCCAACTAAATCCTTGTCTGTTCTTGGGTATAAGCCACCAGAGAGCGAGAAGAAACTAAGAATTTTTTCCATCTGTTAAAAGACTTGAACTAAATTCTAGTGACCCTGTCAGATTAAGAACTTTTTTTCATTGAGACCATTTCCCTTTGCCACTATATTTGGTGACTTCTAACTTCACAAAAGCTTGTTTGGGGAAATGGGCCTTGTTACCCTTCAAGTTCAAGGGGATCAACATCACCAGCTCCAGATCCAGACTTGAGGACTTGAAATCCTTCCTCCCTGTTATGGTTGAGAGCACTGTCTATTTGTTCATGTCTAAGTAAAGCACCCCATTTTGTCCTCGACTTACTTCTCAGATATTGCAAAAAAAAAAATCTTGTAAATGAGTAGGATTAAGTCACTCTAAACTCATTGGGTTACTTAAATTGTTGTTTATGAACTTGTTTCTTAAGAAATATTTTATGATTAACATAGTACTATGCTTTACATGATTGAACATATGTTCAATATACCAAATTGCTTACCCTCTCAAGGAGGGAGGAGATGAGAGAGGAAGAAAATTTGAAACATAAAAATTTTAAAAAATAAATCAAATCAGTTACCTTTACATGTAAATGGGGGGAAATAAAATATTATTTTAAAATGTTTTTATAGTTGTATTTCAATATATTTGAATTTCTTTGTAATATGGTATATTTCATTTTTTGTATTTAAAAGTGTTATTTTGAGAAGAAATCCATCGATTTCACCAGATTTCAAAACGGGTCTTTGTTCTAAAAAAGTTAAGGAAACCTGCTTTAGAGAGTGGGTGGGGAAACTGAGCCTTTTCTAATTCCTCTGGCATGTACAACTTTAATAGTAAACTTTTCATTTTAAAGAGAAGTAGGGGGAAGTTAGAAATATCTCAATACTAAGAACATTTTCTCCTCTTATCTCCAAGAGGTGAGAATTTAGATACCAAAGTGTCTTGTTAGTGCCTTGACTTCAGTCTCTGATTAGTTCAGTCAAGTAATGCCTATTGCCATCTACTATAGGATCTTTGATTAGTGTCACTGGGTAACCATACCAACACCATATTAAACACAATTCCCACTCAGTACTGACTGGCCTGAACATTTTCTTTATTTCTTCATGTTTTTTGGTTATGGAAAGATTGAAATAAGACTTGCAGTATGGTTGGGTTAATTCTAGACTCAGTTACACTATATCCATTCAAAAATATAATAGAAAAATGACATTTTCTTTATATAAATTCTCATACTGGTTTCCAGGGCAGTAGTAACAGGACCACTTGGTCATATAAATCTCAGGGCATTGACTAGCATTAGGGTTGAGTCATTCTTGAACTTTTGTTCCTTAAGTAGTCATCTCTTCTTATCACTTTCCTTTCTTAAGGATTCTTGAAGCTCTTTGAAGGCTTGAAATTCAGGACTCTTGATAGTTACTTTTAGCTTAATAATTCAATTCAAACTTATTTAAGATGGTGAGTGAATGGGAACAGAAATACCAGCTCTTTCCAAGTGACTTTATTCGGGATGAAAAAAAAAATAAAATGAATTGGGGAATGATCAAAAAATTCAGGGAGAAGCAATAAGTTTATTTTCCTATATCAAGTCCACTCAAAGAGATAGTTTGGAAGTCCATGGGGAGTAGGGAAAGGGTCCATATAGAAAAGCCTGGCCTGGTTCATAGACTGTTTGGGCAAGTCTTCCAGTACAAGAATGAAGAACAAGCCACACAAACCTGCAGTGGAGTGCTTGGAGACTGGGCAATGGGAGTGTGACACTTGGAGCCTGAAGATACATAACTCTGATCCCTAAATGATTGTCAAGATCTTGTAGAATTATGCATAAAATAAAATACACCATATTATGAAGAAAGTGAAACATATTGAAATACAGCTCTATGGGGACCATACCGTCTATGACTATACCAGTCTACACTGATTCCTTTCTTTTTTCATTTTTCAGTATAAAGAGGGGATGATCTGCATGTTCCTTGGACAATTTGACAATTCTCGAACTGGACTTGAAATCAGGAACATGCATCTTCATGAGTGTGAAATCAGCCTCAGGCACTTATTCATTGTGTGATTCTGGGCAAGTTACTTAACCCTATATGTCTTAAGTTTTCTCATTTGTAAAATGAACTGGAAAAGGAAATACAAAGTATTCCTATATCTTTGCCTAGAAAACTCCATGAACTGAATAACAAACAACAAAACTCCTTGCTAACTCTCTGCATTTGTCAGCCTAATGAAGGTTGACTGGGGGAATCCCTCTTAACCTTGATGAGTTCCTCAATTAACTTAACAAGATTATAGTGAATAAGGCATTGTTCAATGGCATCAATTGTAAATCTATAAAGCTCTGATCTGAGGGGCACCTCCCCATGGAATGTGACTGTGTCATCTCATGCCTTCCAAATTGTATTTGAGATTGAGGCTGCCCCCAAGAAACTGTCCTTCTGAGTTCATTTAGACATATTGAATGCAATTCTAGGCTCTTAAACCCAACTGGTAAGGTATGCCCATCTTCCATGACAAAGGCAGTTCTCTAATGCTTCCAAAAAAAATCTTATCAAGTTATATGTTTCGGATACTCATCAAAATGACCAGGAACTTTCCTTGATCAGCCTGTCTTATGCTGTCAGAGTTAGCAAAGGGAGAAATCAGTATGGACTGATGTAGTCAAGAAAAGTATATTTCACCTTCTTTGTGAATATAAGGAAGAGCAGATATTTGGCTCCTTACTCTGTGATCTTGAGATTATTTTTGTCTTTATTGCCCAGCATTCTTCTGGACTCCAGCACAGAGACAGGGGGCAGAAAAGTAGGTCCTCTGAAATATTCCCCCAATATAATTACTTATGCTCTTGATGATTCAATTTCTCCTTTTGTTAAGATAATAATAAATGGAATTGAAATAATGCTTTAATATTTGCAAAGAACTCAATATACATTTTCTCAGGAAGTGGGGTTTGTTGTTATTCAGTTATTTTCTAATTGTATCCAATTCTTCCTGACCCTATTTGAGGTTTTCTTGGTAAAGATAACAGGAGTGATTTGCCATTTCCTTCTTCAGTTCATTTTACAGATGAGAAAACTGAGGCAAACAGGATGAAGTGATGTGCCCAAGATCACACATTTAGGAAATGTCTGAGGTCACATTTGAACTCTTGGAAATGAGTGTTTCTAACACCAGGCTTAGCACTCCATCCACAGCACTACCTGTCTCTGGCCCTGGGTTAGAATTCCACTTCTGACACTTCTTGTATGTTCTTGAAGAAGTCACTAACTTCCCTAAATCTCAGCTTTCTCATCCATAAAATGAGGGGATTAGACTATGTGTCTTTCAATCTACTTCCTTGCTCTAAATCTGTGATACTATTAGGATTTATGAAACAGAGAGTTTTGGGATTCCTCTTAGCTCTATATTGGCTGTCCCACAATTCTTTGAGGTAGATATTATTTTCTCCATTTTATAGATGAGAAAGCAGACTCAGAGAGGTTAAAATGAAGGACAGCACATGAATACAGCTCATACAGAGCAGATGAATTTCCAAGCAGATTGTACAAGGACAGGGGAGAATATGTTGATAATTCCCCCCAATTTCTAAAAGCAGGGAGCCAGACCAGAGCCAACACTGTAACACGATGTGAAATTCTTTCTATAACTGATAGAATGGCCATTTCTCCACCTGCCAGCAGGCAGTAGTTTAAGTAAAAAATAAAAATTAAAAACCCAAGACAAACTCAGCAAGGGTATTTAATTTTCCTAAAGTGTGATGCTCCGAATCCCCCTCCAGGCCTTGGGGATACCCCCTGTGTAATGGTGGCTGTTTTATGACAGCTTCTGGCTGTGCCTTATGTGTTCAGTAGTATCATACATTACAACATGTGGCTCTAAGCCTGTATAACAGTCTTCTTTTTGCAATAAATAAGGGACTGTAGATCTCAAGAGATGAAAGTCCTCCTTCCTGGTGTAATGGCCCGGTGAAAAAAAAAGGCTGAAATGTGGTTTTTCACATTTCCTTTATCCTTTATCATCCTGCTGTTCCATATTTAAGTACTATTATCTGAAAGTCATTCTTTTTTGTAATAATTTAAGAGAAATTTGCTTACAAAAGCAATAAGTGGAGAGAACAGGTTGGGCAATGGGACTGAGAAGAAATTCCAGGTTAAATTTTCAGGCTGTCCCTTTAAACTGAGGCAAATGGACAAGAATGAGAACAGAAAACAGTAGGTAAGCATGTTGGAATATACAGTGGATAATAGATATTGAAGGATGATCTAGTCATGCATGCTAAACAGATACTTTTATGAGTATAAATTTAATTAGCATCTGGAAATTAACAAGGCTAGAAAGAAGGGCAATGTGTTTTTAAGTGAAGGCGATGGATAGGTACTGTTTGGAGCATATAGATAAATGAAGATTTAATTTGTAATGCATAATGAGCCAGGTGCCTATAAAATAATTTGTTTTTCAAGTTGTTATCTTGAAACAAAACAATGGAACTATCCAAGGTCAGGCAATTATGGCTACTATCCCCCCCTCCTGTCGTAGCTCCCCTTATTTATTTGCTTAAACATTAAAAACAAATTTGTAGTTGGACAATGCTTTGTAAGGTCCGATGCAAATGACAAGTTTGTTTCAATTGTCATTTATTCTGTTTCTTGACAACTTGAAGGGGTTGTAATTGGGGATAGCTCAATTGAATTCAACAAACATGTATTTATCACCTACCTACTATGTACAGGGTGAAAGATAGCCTGACTTAGCTTAGCATCTAGAAAGTGAGATGGACCTGAGCAAGAAAGAACTAGGTGCAAATGGAGACTTGGATAATTTACTGTGCCACAAAGTCAGTGGAATTTGCCAAGCTTTAGGCAACACTGTGAAATTATAAATTATGGATGGGCTATGATAATTTGCATTGAAGGAAGGGTTGCCTACATTGGGAATTCCTATGCCAACAGAAAGAAGGGCAGCTAAGTGGTGTCACAGTGCATAGAGCGCTAGCCTGGAGTCCTCTTCCTGGGTTTAATCTGTCCTTAGATATTTACTAGTTGTGTGACCATGGACAAGTCACTTAAATCTCTTTGTATCAGTTTCCCCATCTGTAAAATGAACTGGAGAAAGAAATGGAAAACTACTCCAGTATTTTGCAATAAGTCCCAGATGGTATCAGTAAGAGTCAGACATGACTGAAAAACAATTAAACTGAGTCCCAACAAAAGTTAGAGGTCCTTGACATATTATGAAGGCACCATGCTTTGTGTCAGCTCTCTCCTGAGCTTCAGACTTGTATCACCAAGTGCTTATTGGATATTCTGAACTAGATTTCCAATAGGTATTTCAAACTCAACATTTTCCAAATAGAGCTTATCTTTCCCATAAATTCACCCTTCTTTTAAACTTCCCTATTTCTGTTGAGAGCATCATGACCCTTCTAGTTACCTAGGTTTGCAGTCTTGCTATTATCCTCATTTGCACTCACCCTCAATTTTATCTCCTTGGTGTTTCTCAAATCCCTTCCCTTCTCTCCATTCACACAGCCATCACCCTAGTTCATGGCCCTTACCACCCATTGCAATAGTCTCATTTATGATTGGTCTCCCTGCTTCAGATCTCTCCCTTCTCTAATTAGCTGCCAACTTGATATTCCTTAAGCACAGATGTGACCCTGAGAGTCTCTTGCTCAGTAAATTCCAGAGAAGCTCTTTTTCTTCTAGGATTAAATACAAACTCCTCTCTTTGGCATTTATAGTCTTTAACCTGACTGCAACCTATCTTTCCAGTCTTACTATACATCAATCTTCTTCATATACTCTAGGACCTAAGTTCCTCAAATATAATACTTCCATCTCTTCCCTCCATGTTTTTGCACAAGCAGTCCCTCCCACTTGGAATACACCATCTTTTCACCCCTGCCCTCCAGAATAATTAGATTCCTTCAGTCTTCAGCTTAAGTACCCCTTTCTACATGAGGTTTTTCCAGATCCCTCCAGTTAATGCCTTCTCTTACCAATTATCTTCTGTGTATTTTGTATATATTTCATACACAATTGTGCACATGTTGGCTCCTCCAATAAAATGCTACCTCCTTTTGTCAATAAAAAGTTATTATAATAAAAAAATGCTACCTCCTTGAGGAGAGGAATAATTTCGTTTTTTTCTGTGCCCATAATGCGTAGAACATTTTTATTGTTCAGTTATTTTTCACTGGTGTCTGATTCTTCTTGACCCCATTTGGAGTTTTCTTGGCAAAGATACTGGAGTGGTTTTCCATTTCTTTCTCTAGCTCATTTTATAGTTGGGGAAACTAAGGTAAAGAGAGTTAAGTGACTTGCCCAGGGTCTCACGGCTAGTAAGTGTCTGGGGCAATTTAAACTCGGGTTTTCCTGACTCCAGGTCTGCTGCTCTGTCTACTGTACCACCTAGATGCTTCTAGTGACCTCTAGGAAGGGAAAATCTACCAGCTCTTGAAGCAATCTATTCCACTTTCCCCCCCGAAACAGACCTCATTGTTAGGGATTGTTTTAATTAAGATCTTTAAAAAATTAACAAGAGTTTATTTTTTCTCTTCCCACTTTCCCCTTTCCCTTCCAATTGGGGCAGAGAAACAAAATCAAAACCCTTGTAACAAGTAAGCATTGTCAAACAAAACAAATCTCTTTTCTCTAGGCTAAATATCCCTAATTCTTTCAACATTCCCAGAAGACATATTCAGCTTTCTCTGGATACAATTTTTCTAAAATGGTGATTTTTATCCTTCATAAGTTGGCATAGGTGAATTATAAATGTCTTCTCATCCATTCAGACTAACGAGCAGGCAGCTAGAGAGTCCAACTAGGCACTAAACAGCCCTTAGGAAAATTAAAAGGTGGTGAGCGTCTTTCTCATAGAAAGGATGCTTTTTGATTTGGGGATTCTCTTCTATACATGTCTGTGAAAATATGGAAGAGTTGGGTGTGATATTTTTTATTATCTGTTGAGGCAGGTTTCTATTGAAAAGAACATAAAGAAGCTGAATTTTAAAAATTAGTCATTCAATAGTCCTAAAATTTTAGATGCCAATGAAAGTGTGATTTCTCCCTATAATGTCAGAATGAATAATTCTAATTTGAACATGATTAAAATAAACTTGTAATCTATTTCTATCTAATGACCCTAGAACATTGCCCATGGCCCTGAAAGGTTAAGTTGTTGGTGATCCTATAGTAAAAAATCTGTGGATGAACTCAAACCTTTCTTACTCTATATTTAATACTCTTTTCACTGGTCTCTTAATATTAACTGTTCCTCTCTTTTTAATTTTTCAATACTATTTTATTTTTCTAACTACACACAAAGATAATTTTCAACATTCACCTTTACAAAACCTTGTGTTCCAATTTTTTTCCCTTACCTTCTCCCCTTTTCCTTCCCTAAAACAATAAGCAATCTGATAGGAGTTAAATGTATAATTTTCATATTTGTCATGTTGCACAAGAAAAATCAGATCAAAGGGGAAAAAACACCAGAAAGGAAAAAAGTCAAGCAAACAAACAACAACAACAATAAAAAAAGGTGAAAATACTTTGCTATGATCCACATTCAGTCTTCATTCTCTCTCTGGATGTAGATGGCATTTTCCATCCCAAGTTTATTGGAACTATCTTGAATCACCAAATTGTTGAGAAAAGCTAAGTCCATCACAGTTGATCAACTGTGTACAATGTTCTACTGGCTCTGCTCATTTCACTCAGCATGAGTTCATGTAAGTCTTTCCAGGATTTTCTGAAATCAGTCTTCTCATTCATTCTTATAGAACAGTAATATTCCATTACATTCATATAGTATTACTTATTCAGCCATTTCTCAACTAATGGGCATCCATTCAATTTCCATTGAACCATAATAATTTCATTGGTTAGATAGGTGGTAAAGTGGATACATTTCTGGACCTGGAGTTAGGGAGCTCTGAATTCAAATCCAAACCCAGATACTTACTACATGACTCTAGGCAAATCATTTAACCCAGCACCTCAGTTTCCTCACCTGTAAAATGATTTGGAGAAAGAAATAGCACACATTCCAGTGTCCTTGACAGGAAAACTCCAAATGGGTCACAAAGAGTTGGATACTTTGAAATGACTGAACAACAACAAAATAATTTCATTGGCATTGGGAATACCCAGTCTTAGGGAGTTGCCTGTAACACTGAGAGTTTAAGTGACTTACCCAAAGCCACAGAGCCAGTAAGTGTTAGAGCAGCACAACTTTGTCTTTCCTTCTCATAAAATCCTATCAATCCCTAAAAAACAAACTTTTTTAAGGATTAGCAAACTGTTGTCACTCATCTGCCATTCAGTAATTTCACAAGAAGTATTTATTAAGCTCTTACTATATATCAGGCACTCTGCTAAGCATTGGGGAACCAAATGTAAAAGTGAGGCAGTCCCTGCCCTCAAAGAGTTTATATTCTACAGGTTGTATGGTACTTTATGGATACACAATAGCTCATAGAAGCTTAGTACTGAAAAGCATTTTTAGAGGTCAACTATTCTATTGGGGGACTTCTAGATAGCACAATAGATAGAGCTCTGGTTCTGAAGTCAAAAGGTACTTACTTGAATTAAAATCCAGCCTCATACACTAACTGTGTGATCCTGGATAAGTTATCTAACCCTATTTGCCTCAGTTTCCTCATCTGTAAAACAATCTGGAGAAGGAAATGGCAAATCACTCCAGTATCTTTGCCAAGAAAACCCTTTAATGCGGTCATGAAGAGTCAGGCTCTAAGGGTGCTTTCACCTAAACAGGATGATATGAATCTTAATTCCAGGTATACATAATATAAATTCATGACACTGGACTTTAGAACTGGTTAATTAATATTGTTTAGTATTATTATTAATTATAATTGCTGAAAATGAATTACTAATTATTATTACAATTCATTTTCACCTTAACAACTGGAAATTGTTTGGGGACTTGTCACTATCCTGGTATTATTCTTTATTCTTTATCATTCTCTAAACTATTGCATAGGTAGATATAATAACTGCTTTCTGTGGTTGAATAAAAGCATTTGGATGTAAACTGATCTCCATAAGCTACCTACAAGCATCTTCAATATAACAGGGATGCTGACGATTGTTATTAGTTTAACCTAGTAGGCTTTTCCTGCCGTTTTGTCTAACTGTGTATTATGAAGAACAACACCCTTATCCAGGTGCTTCTGGGTACGGAACTCTACTGTTGATTAAATGCGTGTAACGTGCAGCCTATCCAAGAGGGAGTGTGAGTAATTCCCAGCCGGTCAAGATTTATACAGTCAAGACCTTGTTCTTCTTCCTTCCCTCTCCAGCCCTGCCCCACCCCGGGGAATAGAAACTACTTTCTTGCCAGCTTGAGATGGTGAAGTCAGGACTCTGAAACATCCTCCACCTCCACCCCGCCAGAAGATAGGGTACCAGGAAGCTGATTTAAAAAAAAAAAATTGTTATGACTGCTTGAGGCTCTCATCTCAGAAATGTTAAGGAGAAAATAATTGTAGTTGTTGTAAGGCGATTACCTCCCCTCAAAAAAATCCCAGCAAATTTCTAGCGTTTGGGAGGGCTAGTTCCCAAGTTTCTTTCTCTTTGGGTATTTTTGAAATACATTTCCGAGAGGCTTTGGGGGAGCGTATTGGGAAGGGTGGAGTGAGAACGTGTCAGTCGGTGTTCAGGGTAAGCTGAGGACTAAGCAGGGGAGGTTTGCGTGGTGTTTGTGTATGGTTAAAGCCACGAGGGGGGAAGCTGTCCAAGTCTTCCCTGACAGCCCTTTGTTTTTGTGATAAATTTAAACGGGGCCATAAAGAGAGGTTTGAATTTTTTTACAAATGCCTTTTTATGAACAAGAGTTTCCATCCATTTAATAATGACCTTGGCGTTTCATGAGAACAGCACAATTATCAATCTGTCACTGGGCTTTACTGAGGAGCAGGACTATGTTTCCTGTTCTCCTTAATCGCTTCTCCCATCTGGGGAGTGCCAAGCTCTCCGGAAGACACCTGTTTTGTAGCCTGTTATTTTCAAGGTTCAGTTCTCTGGCCAATCCTGAATGGTTATGTATGGAGAGAAGGCGGGTGGGGAGGGGACCAGATTAGGGACAGCAAATGTCAGAATAATAAAAAAAAGACCCTAGACCCATCCCAGCCAAAGGTTCATGGCTTGGTATGTCCCCCAGCAAGACTGGGTTAAATGATCTTTAACTCATTTAAATTTCATTTCTTTCTAAGAAACAAACGTAAGGGAAAAACAATCAGTCTGGGGAAAAGCTGTAGTCCGATTTAGACATTTATTCTAATATTTCTCTTAATAAAATGAAAAAAAATTGAGATTGTCAAAGGACCTGGTTTCAAATCCCCTTTCTGCTGAGGCAACTAGGTGACAGTGAATAGAGTCTGGAATCAAGATCTGAGTTCAAATTCCACCTCAGACTGTATGAGCCTAGGTAAGCTACTTAGCTTCTGTTTGCCTTGTTTCTTCATCTGTAAAAAATGGGATAATAATTGCATTTACATACCAGGATTGTTGTGAAGATCAAATGGGATAAGCATTATAAAGGGCTTACCATGGAATCTGGCAATACTAGTTGCTATATAAATGTTGGCTGAGATGGTCATTAATTTCCTCATCTGTAAAATGAGAATGCCAAAGTAGATGACCTCTGAGTACCTTCTAGGTTTAAATCTAGAAATTATAAAACATTCTTATTTATTGATCACTTTCCATAGGGAAGACATTGAAACCTTCCTCAGAGACACAATCACTTTGATTTAAGATCACTTTGGGTACCTTCATCAATAGATTTCATTGTATTTGGAAACAACTGTACTCAATTATCCCTCCATCCTTTGTAATATGACTTCTGACCAATTCAATAAACATTTATTAAGCACCTACTTTTTGCAGGACACTATTGAAATTCTTCTTTCAATGATTCTTAAACTGCTAAATCTGAGGACCTTTTTCTTACCCTCTTACCTTTCTTTAGCATTTGACACTGTTGATTACCTCTTTCTCTTTTGCTGCTATGACAATGCTTTTTCTTGCTTCTTTTCTCTGTTAATTATTTCCTATTTATCCCATAACAACATATAGTTTAGTGTGTGTGTGTGTGTGTGTGTGTGTGTGTGTGTGTGTGTATTTGCAGGTTGTCTCCCCCATTAGTTTCTAAGCTATTTGAAGGTCATCTTTTGCCTTTTTTGTATCCCCAGAACTTTGCACAGTGTCTTAATTCAGGCAGTTAATTGATTGATTCTCCTACCTGTCTGATCACTTTTGTCTTGTCTGCTGGTTTATACTGCTCTGCCTCTTAAATGGGAATATCTCTTAAGATTCTGCCCTTAACAATCTCTTCCTCTACCATCTCTGCCTCAGTGATTGGATTTACTTCTGCTGGTTTAATTTTCATTTTTTATATGAATGACTCCTAAATCTCAATATCCATCCCTAATCTTTTCTTTGAGCTTCAGTTCTAGATCCCTACTAGTCTGGAGAATGTTTCTATCTGGATGTTCAATTAACACTTCTAAATGAACATGTCTAAAATTCAACCCTTGAGGGGCAGTGGTCAGAGCACTAGATCTGAGGACAGACTTCAGAGACTTGACCTTTACTAGCTGTGTAATCCTGGGCAAATCACTTTATCCCATTTGCCTTACAAAAAAAAATTTAACTTCATTTTCTTCATTAAATCTAAGCTTTCCCATATTATTCACAGGATCAGAATCTTTCCAGTCATTCAAATTTGAAACCCCTCTCACTCTTCCCTCTTTCTCACCACTCCTGTGGAATCAGATCGCTGACAATTTTACCTTTACACAATACCTCTTGCATCTATCCCTTCTACACTTTCATCACACTAGTTCAGACCCTCATGGTCTTTTGCCTGTGCCAAAGAAAAGTTAAAGAGAGTAAGGAAAAGGACCTCTGATTTAGCAATTAAGGATCATTAAGAGAAGAATTTCAGTAGCAGCTGCTCTATTATTATTATTTAGTTGTTTAGTTTAGGCATGTTTGATTCTTTGTGATCCCAGTTGGGATTTTCTTGGCAGAGATACTGGGATGATTTGTCATTTCCTTTTCCAGCTCAGGAAACTGAGGCAAAAAAGGGGTTAAATGACGCATCCAGGGTCATACAGCTTCTAAGGGTCTAAGGCTTTGAACTCAGGTATTCTTGACTTTAGTCTCTATCTACTGTGCCAACTAATTTTATTTTTATGATTATTGAAATGTCCTCCCTGTTTTCAGTATCCTCCTCTCTAGTACAGCCTCCATTTAGCTGCTTCAATTATCTGCTTAACTCCAGATCTGAACCACCACTCTCTTGCTTGAACACTGTCAATGGCTCCCTTATTGCATGTAGGGTAAAATACAATTGGTGTTAGGCAATAAGAGTTTCTCTATAATTTGGCTCCACTTAAGTCTTTCTATCAACATTTCACATTACTTCCTTCATACATCTTAGTACTACATTCTCTTGCCTTTGTGCATTTAAATAAGCCATCCCTTAGGCTTGGAACGCTTTCTTTCCTCATCTCTAACTGTTAAAATCCTTCTCTTTCCTGAAGGGTCACTTCAGGTCTCAGTTTTGCTGTGAAGTCTTCCCTGATTCCCATAGCTGAAGGCGTTCTTTTCTTTCTCAAATTTTCCAAGATCACTTTGAGGACACAGTCTGATATTGTGGCAAGAACACTATATTTGAAATCAAAGGCCCCTGGGTCTTAATTCCTACTCTGCTTGTTTCAGCTTGTGTGATCATGCATGGCAAAGTGCCTAAGCTATTTGGATCTCAGTTTTCTCATCTGTATAATGATGGAGTTAACTTTTAAGACCTCTTCCAGTTCCAAATTCATGATCCTTGCATAATATTTCTCTCCCTCCATATATCATTTGTTGGGAGAATGAAAACTTTTTGAAGGCAGAAATGACACTTACCAGGTGTGTGACCCCGGTCAAGTCACTTGGTCTCTGTCTTAGTTTTGGCATCTGTAAAATGTGGATAATAATGAGAGATAATAGAATTCTACTAGACATAACAACCTCCTATGGTTATTATGAGGATCAAATGATATGATATTTGTAAAGTTCCTTGTAAACTAAATACTTGTTATCAGTTCTCCTCCTCTCTTCTTTTTCTTCCTTCTTCTTCTTTCTTCTTCTTTCTTCTTCTTCTTCTCACCCACCTTTGTTTTGTATCTGAAGTATCAGGAGCATTCTTCCCATGCCAGTGCATGTAAATTTAACATGCTCCAATTTGCTTATACCTATCATACATTATTCCATTGAATTATTTTTAATTGTTCTGGGGTTATGTGATTACATGTTTTGAAGGTAGATAGCATCACCCCAAATTATGAAGAATATTCATCCTAAAGGGATAGGTTTGGCAGTGAGGAATTTGATACTGTCATTCAATTTCCCAAATTCTGAGAATCTGTTCTTATTCATCCTCTCCTAATTCTCCCATTAGACATTTTTACTTCATTTTTCCTTAGAAGATTTCTAGGGGAAGACATTATTATCTACATGATTTATGTGGATAAAGCATTGGCTCTACAATCAGGAGAACCTGAGTTCAAATGTGGCTTAAGACACTATCTGTGTGACTTTGGACAAGTCATTTAATCCATATCTACAAAATTATCACGACAGATTTCAGGATAAACTATTTACCAATATACTATATCAACAAGGTTGTTGTAAAGCATGGGAAATGATTGTGATAGCACTTGATGGGACATGTCCTATGATAGGACGACAGGACTAGCTGTATTTAATATTTGTACTTTGAAGTACTTTGAAGAATAGGACAGCCTAGGATGGAGCACTGGGCCTGGAATCAGGAAAATTTACCTTCATGAGTTCAAATCCAGTCTCAAACATAGCTGAGTGACCCTGGGAAAATCCCTTAACCTTTTTTTGTCCTTTGTCATTTGTCAACTGAGCTAGAAAAGGAAATGGCAAATCACTCCAATAAACCCCAAATGGGATTGTGAAGAGTTACATACTACTGGAATGATTGAACTACATAGTTGTATATATTTTGAACTACATAGTTGTATATATTATGGTGCCAGGCATATAGTAAGCACATAATATTTTAAAAAATTCATTCACTTATTCATTAATTAATCAATAAAAATAGAAAAGTCTAGATAAACTATTTCTAAAGCACTTCTTTGATCCACTACTTTATTAAGTCTGTAAGAAAAGGCAATGAGAATTATGGAAGAACATGTTCTTGGTGAATCTGGTCTAGTTCTTTGGGAGTAATAGTTTACTTTCTTTATGCTCATCAACTTTTCCTTTAATAACATGTAAAGAGATTGACTCTTAAGAATTCACTTATCTGGGGCATAAGTTTAAATCAGTTTTCTGAGACTAACTTGAAGAGCTAAAAAGCAGTTAAGTCTGGTCAGTGTTCTGAAATGGCAATTGATCTTTACATATGAAATGCTGTAGAACTTTGGAATGAATGTAAGACAAAGTCTATTTCAGTATTTTAGAATTCAAATGGTTCACTTGCATATGAATTAAAGACGTTTGAGATCAATAAAAGGGGGGAAATGGAAGCTAGAACTGCTTTATGTATTTTGCCTAATTATAATTTAGTGACACAAAATAAGAATTTAACCAAAGATAAGGTAAGGTCCCTCAGAGAATATCCAGCTGCTGAATCAAGCAGATATTGAGGTGAAAAGAACAGATTTCAGGGCTGCGTCAAAGAAAGACATAATTCTCTCTCTGCATCTATTATTTCTGAAAGATGGAGAAAAGCCTTCCTGCCAAAGAGGTAGAGTTAGACAAGCTTTCACTAGCTGGAGGATAAAGGTCACTGCCTTTTTCTAAAAGTACAGAGCAATTCTTTAGGAACAACATTTCCTTTTATACATACTAACTACTACTTATATTTTCAAAAATTTAAGAGGATATGAAGTCAAGTGGTCTGGTTTATAATGTAAAGAGTCCAGTCTCTTTTTTGAGGAAATCATGAGACTTCTCCATTCTCCAATCCTGTGTTATTACTCTTGTTCTCCAACCCCCTCCTCCTTTTCTTTAACTGATGAGTTTTGGTTTTGAAATATTTTAATTTCTAAATATATTTTTCCCCATCTCTACAATATTTCAAAGATAATTGACACAGATGTATTGAGGATTTCCATCGAATAATCAAAGGCTATTAAAGTGAAACATTAAGTGATAACCTAGTCCAATCCCTTTAGATGAAGAGACTGAAATGCAGAGCAATCAGTCAATCAATCAACATTTATTAAGCAATTACATGTGGCAAGCACCAGGGATACAAAGAAAAAGCAAAAAGCATATCTGCCCTCAAGGGACTAATGCTCTATTGGGAGAGAAAACATACATATAAATAGTTATATATGTACAAGATATTTATAGATATAAATGATCTGAAGGGAAAGGCACTAAGTTAGTAAGAAAATGTAGTATTGGGTGGAGACTTACTCTAGGAAAATTCTCCTACAAAATATAGAATATGAGCTATGTCTGGAAGGAAGCCAGAGATTCTAAGAGGCAGAAATGGGGAGGGGAAGCATTCCATATATGGGGGAAGAGCAAAGGAAAGACATAGAGATGGAAGATGAGAGTGCATAGGAGGAAACAATGTGTAAGTAAACTGGAAAGGAAATCTATATGACCAAATTATAAAGAACTTTAGATACCAAATAGAAGAATTTATATTTGAATATAGGGGCCATAGAGACCACTGGAGTTAACTGAGTCAAGAAAGAGAATGATATGGTGGATGACCACTACAAATTTTGGTGATTGATGTAAGGACAAAGGGCACTGTAAAAGGAACCAAGAATATCTTTTCAAGGATTATGAGGCCCTGGGCGAGAAACCAAATATTTCAGGAGTATCAGTGATGATTTCATCAATCTCACTCTGAAGTAGGAGCTTTGTGGGAAAAAAAGGTTAATATGGGGGTCACGTTAAAAAAATAGGATTTGGATTTCAGGTTTAAGTTATAGGAAACTAACTCTTGGCAAAGAATAGAATATTTCTAATGAGGGCTGGTTACAGCATGTAGGCACATAAAGCCAGGTATTTAATGGAGAGACTTAAATCAGAGGCGGCTAGAGTAGTGCAGTGGATAGATCACTAACCCTGAAGTTAGGAGGAACTAGTGTCAAATATGGCCTTAGACAAGAGCTATGTGACCCTGGGTGGGCAAATCCTTAACTCTATTTGAAGAGAGAGACAGACAGAGACAGACAGACACAGAGATAGAGACAGACACAGACACACACAGAGAGAGACAGAGAGACAGAGACAGAGACAGAGACAGAGAGAGAACATCTAGATGGAATGGGGTAGAGGAAACTTCATATAGTTACCAGGCTAGACAGTTCAGAGAGTTGCATTTATAACACAAAAGTAATAGAGATGCCAAACAATTCATAGGAAACAAAATCCAAGAAAAAGTTTAGCAATAAAATCAATAGATTCAGATGTTTATGTAAAACTACTGTATTTGCCATATCCTGGCATCAGTAGGAAAAAAATGAAAAAGAAGATGGACTTGAAGTGAAGAAGATGAAATAGTGAAGAAAGAGATTTCCTTCTTTTCAATCTAAAAGATATATGAAGAGAGGCAGAGACTGATTTTTTTCTTAAGGCAATCTGCTAATAAATTGCCCAGGGTCACATTGCTAATAAATATTTGGGGCAAGATACCAACTAAAGTCCTCCTTGTCCAGGATCAGTACTCTATCCAATGTACCACCTAGTTGTCCCCAGTGACTGTATTTTAAAAGGGCAAATTTCTAAGGTTTGATAAATTGAAGGAGAAAAATTTAAGATAAAAGAAAAGAATTCAGGTTAAAAGAGAAGAAATATTTGAGATAAAAGGGGAAGCTAGGTATGGCTATTAAGATGCTAATTAGATGAGGAAAATGGGGGGACAGGGGAGCTTCCCATTGGTCTCCATAAATTAGTACAAAGACAAAAAAAGTACTAAGAACTTTCTTTCCAAAAAGTATGGAGAAGTGGGAATATTGCATGCTTTTCCAGAGCCAAGTAATTGTTATTGTTGCAATCAGTGCAGGTCGTTTTCCGCCTCTAAAAGAAAGTAAAGGAGATTGAAGAATTCCTCTCTACTCTCTGAGTAATCAGGAGAAATGATGTGTTCCTTTAAAAGGCAAGAGGATTTGGGGTAGCTAAGTGGGGCAGTGGATAGAGCACTGCTCCTGGATTCAGGAGAACCTGAGTTCAAATTGGATAGAGCAACTCTCCTGGAGTCAAATCTGACTTCAGACACCTGACACTAGCAGTATGACTTTGGGCAAGTCACTTAACTCCAATTATCTCACCAAAAAACAAAAACAAAATAAAAAAGCAAAAAGACTTCAATGTAAAAACAAATAATATGTATGATAATAACAAATAAATAAAAAGCTCTGCAAAGGCATTGCTTATTAAAGTGATATAAAGTAATATACTCCTAAGAGGAAACTCATGTACCAGAGGACAGAAGCATGGCATAGAGTATTTAAAAGAGCCACCAGAGTCAGAAATAAAATTTGCAATGTTATTAGGACATACTTCAGACATCTAGAAATAGACAGAGTTTTGGAAATATGACAATCATAGAGTAGAGTTATGATATAGTTGTTAGGGGAGATTTCAGTTTTTTAGACATTTGCTGAAAATCTTTCTCTGCCAAAAGTAGAGAAGCTTATAATTTCATGACTAATTTCTTCCTTCAAAAAGAAGAGGAAACAACAGAGGAACACAGGAGAATTTTATTGTAGATCTTATTCTCACCAATAGTGAGAACTCATTACTCTGATGAAAATGATGTACAGCCTGAGGGGAAGTGACCATTTCTTCTTAGGGCTTGTAATAGAAAAAGAAAGAAAATCTGGGAATAGTTTGATGGGGGCCTGAGATAATTTGGAAACCTATAAGGGATAGATAACACAACAGTCAACAAACAATGAGTTTAAATCAATGACTTCATCTAAGGAGTTTAAAAGAACTGACATTATTTTAGAGTCATTGGCAATGATTTTTGAAAGATCATGGAGAATGGGAGGTATAATACAGGATAACAGAAAGAAAAATGTTTTCCTGTTTATTTTCAAAAAAGGTGGGAAGAGAACAAATTGGAAAATCCTAGGTTAGTGAGCTTAACTTCAAAACCTGGCAAAATACTAGATTGAATTAATTGTCCAAGGAGACTGCTGAGAGTAAGAACTCTCCTTCAAGGTAAAGGCACTACAACATACTGAGATTAATGGTGAAAGTGGATAAAAAGGCAGATGAAAAAGCTGTGATTTCCAGCAACCCGAGTGATTGTTGATTTAAGGGAGTAAGTAACCCTGAATATAGTCAGAATTGATGACCAGCTGGAGTGGAGTAACACTTGGGAGGAATCAGACAGTGAAACACCTAATGGGAAGCAGCAAAAAGCAAAATGGAGCCACAGCTTGGTGGGACCCAGATCCACATGATGACATCAGAGGAAGACATCCATACCTTTGTAGCATCAGACACATGAACTGCATATTTATGCATGTGCTCTGGCCATATATTTTGTCTTTGTGTAAATATGAGATAGTGATAGTGGATAGTGGATAGAAACACTGAAACTCAAGTCAGCAAGACCTGTGTTCAAATCCAGCCTTAGACCTTTATTCATTGTGTGACTCAGGGCCAGTCACTCTCTGATAAAGAGCCTTCATCTGTAAAATGGGGATAATAATAGCAACTACCTATCAATGAATAAATGAGGCAGTATTTGTAAACTACTCAGCACGGTACCTGGTATGTAATGGGTGCTATATAAATACTTATTCCTTTTCCTTTCTCCTACCTTCCATGGTTGTTGTGAGATGAAATGAGATAATATTTGTGGGACTCTTTGCAAATAAAAGTGCTGTATAAATTAAAGTTTATATATAAATGCTATTATATTGTTATTATTATGTGTTTATTCTCTAACATATGGATAATTTCATGTTTTCTTTATATAGATGTCTCACAAATAATTCTTATAAAAGACCATTCTTCCAGTTAATTGTATATATATGTGTTCATGGGAGAATTTGTTCAAGGACTATGTTTGAGAGAATGTTATAATATTACTTGTTGTTCATTCATGTTCAACTCTTCATGACTCCACTTAAAATTTTCTTGGCACAGATACTGGAGTGGTTTGCCACTTCATTTTATAGATGAAGAACTAAGGCAAACAGGGTCAAATGACTTGCTCAAAGTCACACAGCAGTAAATGTCCAAGGTCAAATTTGAACTCATGAAAGATGAGTTTACCTGACTCCAGGTATGGTACTTTATAGATGGGGTCGGATAACTGTCCTTACTTTACTTAAATTGACATATAATTAAAAGGAAAGTTAGTGAATGCTTAGATTAAGAAGTAGTGATCAGAGGGCGACTAGATGTATAGTGAATAGAGCACCAGCCTTCAAGTCAGGAGAATCTGAGTTCAAATTTGGTCTCAGACATTTAACACTTCCTAGCTGTGTGATCCTGGGCAAGTAACTTAATACCAATTGCCTAAAAAAAATAGTGATCAAAAAGCATCAACATGATTTAATAAAAAATGGAATAATTTCAGAGGATTTTTAGATTGATAAATTAGGAAAATACTATAGATAAATTTCACCTAGATTTTAGCAAAACATTTAACAAAATCTCTTATGCTATTTTTATGGGGAAATAGAGAGATAGAGAGACAGAGACAGGGACAAAGACAGAGACAAATACAGAGAGACAGAGATAGAAAGAGGAGGGAGGTAAGGATAGAAAGAGAGGGAGGGAGAGGGAGAAGGAGAGGAAGAGACAGAGAAAAAGAAGGGAAGAGAGAGAGAGAGAGAAAGAGAGAGAGAAGCAATTATAAAGTGTATTAGGAATGGCTATTCTCAGAGAATTAATGACTCAGTGCCTATTTGGAGGGTACATTCTAGTAAATTTCCTCAGGCATCTGTATTTGGTCTTAAGCTATTTAATATGTTTATCATCTAAGAGATGAACCTAAAATACTAGATGGCAGAATAAGCATCTAATGAGATCTCATTCGGCTAGAACGTTGAGACAAATCTAATAAGATAAAAACAAAATGACAAATATAAGTCTTAAACTGAGATTAAATAACACCACCAACAACAAATATTTATAATTTTACAAGTACAATGTTGGGAGCACCAGGGCTAGATTGTTTTAATTTCTCTAAAAAATTAAAAAGACCAGATATTTTATCGGACTGAATTTGTGTCAACAAGTTAGTGCTATGACAGCCAAGACAGCTAATGCACATGTTGGCTGTATTAAGAGGAATAGTGCCCAGAACTAAGGAGGAGAGACCAGTTATATGTACCCTGTCCACACCTGGAGTACTGTGTTCACTCTTGGAGAACACATATAAGAAAAGGCATTGGTAACTTGAAAACTATCCAGAGGAGGCTAGCAATGTGTAATGAAGTGACTTTATAATATTGTCATTTGAGAATCATTCGAAGGAAATGAAGATACTTAACATAGAGAAGAGAAGACTTAGGAATGTTGCTATATTCAAGTATTTAAAAGTCTGTCATGAGGATGTAGTTTTAGATGTTCTACCTGATCCCAAACTATAGAAATAGAAGCATTATGTGGAGGGTACAGAGAGATAGATACCAGCTGAATATAAGAAGAAACTTCCTAACCATTACAGCTGTTCAAAAGTGGAAGCCAAAATATGATCATGTAACTTAAGTATTATAATTCTACTATTCATCTTCCAATAGCAACTATTCTCAAAGGATTCCCCTTCACTCATAGTCTTCAAAAAAAAATATTTGATAACTCTTGGGATGCTTGAAGGTTATTCAATGCAAGTACTAGATAATTTTTCAGGTCCCTTTAAGTTAGACGATTCTGTTACTTGGTGACGGACTATTCAATAATCCCCAAAGTCCCTTTCAACTCCTACATCCTGTGATATTACTTATAATTATTATTATTATATATTACAGTTATCCCTTCTATACCATGGAGGTTAGGTGCATGACATCCTTGTGAGCTGGAAAATCTGTATAAAATTTTTGGGCCTTCCCTTCATAACACAGAAAAAGTCTGAATTACTCTGATATTATAAGATAAAATATGTTGATATTATACATTATAATACATATATGTTAAATATTTCTGAGTTTCTAAGTTTTTTTTATGTCATGTTAGCCTTTGTGTGTTGTCTATGGCTTCCACAAAACTCCTTCCAAATTTCCATTTAATTTCTTATAACTATTTATAATATATAACAACAGTAATGGCAAAAGCCAGGATTGGAAGGGATGACTGTATTATATTGTATTACTTATTATTATATGTTACTATATTCTTGATATAGCACACATTTCGATAAATGGTCATACTTTATTGAATTGAACTATCAATAAGTTTTCTTTATCTGAGTCATATTGATGTGATCTACGATGTGGAGTCTGACACCAAATGATGTAGGTGATGTAAACACCAGATGATGGCAGGGTGTGAAGAATTCACACAGGCCATTCTCTTTGGCAAAAGGTAAATTTATTTAGGGAAGAGGTTACAGACAAAATGAAGGGATGCAAATATGAAATCTGTAAGGAAGAGAAGTGGAGTTGGGAAACAGTGGAGTTAGGGGAGATACCACATAGTATGGGGGAAAGGGGAAGGGGAAAAACACCACAAGGCAGAGTGACATGGTGGACTGACCCAAAGGAGGGTGGTTACTATGGCATAGGTTATAACTTGTCTTGTAGGGAGAATTTAGTCTCAAGAACTTGACATCACTTGGATTTCTGACTGGATTACCTTCAGTAGGTGGGATTACAGAACTAAATTGACCACGATTATCAGAGCCTATTTCCTTCCTGCCCCAAGGGATAATTTTTATCAATTCTTCAGTTTCTTTCTGCCCACTGCACCTACCATTTAGAACCTCATCAATATGGTAGTATAATTCCAGTAATGGTATTCCTTATAACATGCAATAAAAAATGAAGAATGTTTAGTAGGGTTTTTTTTTTGCCTTTTTTTTTGGCAATAAGTAAGTGGATTAGGGGAAAATACAACCTGGGAAGACCCCCAAACCACACCTATAAACTCTTACTACAAAAAGCTATGCTTAAAGGACAAGTTTGTATTCCTTTGACAATAGCATGTTTTCTAATTAGACTATATCCTCTGTGTTATTAAGGATGAGACTCTACAACAGAGTTAAGGGAAAAGAAGGTAAGCCTTGGAGCCAGAGATGAAGCATCTGTTTACCCACATGAGCTTTGAGTTGAGCCTGAGTACCATGTGAGTTCCTCCAGGGTCTTAGCTAAAGCTGAGGCTTTTACTGGGTAGTTTATAATTAGAATCTGAAATAAGTAATCTCCCCTGCCAACCTGTAATTATGGAGGGAGTAGGAATCAAAAAGAACACTGAGAATATTCTCCTGCCTAGGGCAGAAAAATTTGTGTGTAGAATTCATGATATATCTGGGGATGGAATCATACAGCAGATGGGGGACCAAGGTGCTCCTCTTCCCTAAAAAGAAGACTTTTATAAAAGATGAAACATCTTTATCTGACAGAGACATCATCTCCATCAAAGTTAGTTGTTGAATGAATGGTAGAGTTTGCATCTAATTTGTTCTTACAAGTTTATTCTGGAAAGATGGCACTGGGAAACCACAAGAGGACCTGAGTTCAAATCCAGACTCAGACATGTATTAGCTGTATGATGCTGGACAAGTCATTTAATTCTATTTGCATCAGTTCCTCGTCTGCAAAACGAGTTGAAGGAAATGGCAAACAATTCTAGTATCTTTGTCCAGAAAGCCCTAAATAAAGAGCTGACATGACTGAGACAACTCAACAACAAAATCTCTCATGAATATGATGAGATTATGAGGTATGGACCTTTATTGGAAGGGAAATAACTCCTATGGAGCTTGATAGGTCATAGTCTCTTGTTGAGAGAACAAGATTCACCTGGGCTTCAGTAACTGGGAATGCCTCATGATGATTGGTTGACTGAAGCTCAGAAGGATGGACTGTTATTGATCTGAGGTCCATGAGAGGTAGCCATGAAATGCCCTGCTTTATTTTACCCTTCCCCACACCCCATTATTTTTCTCTTGGTCCTTCATATCAGACAGTGGGCATAAGGGGGAGAGGAGAAGGAGGAAAGAGAATAGAGAAATTCTTCTCCTGCAAGTTGATATTTTATAATTCTGAATAGAATAAAGAAATTCTCAGAATTATAAAATATCATCTTGCAGGAGAAGCACATGGCAAGTACCCTAAGCTTGTCCAGGGAAATCTGAGGGAGGAATTTCTGGATTTTTTTGTTCCTATCTACCATCATTGAACTTTGTTTCTTTTTCTGGGCATAGGTGAGAGACCAGAAAGATACCAGTTTTAGGTGTAACCTTATGAGCAATTGTGATGCTAAAGGAATCTGGTACATGTGAATCAACTTGCTTGGCTGATGCAGTCAGATTGAATGCGGAAAGATTGAAAAATCTACTGGAAAAAGCCTTGACAAAGTGGATGCCCCTTGGAGAGACTGTAGATTATATGTAGACATTCTGTAACTGGTTCCAATAGGCTAATTAGTTAGGAAGAGCCTTTTTTGATTGGCTTCAAAAAGACAGAGTCAATCTTGGTCCAATCCCTTTAATCCATACTTGCTTTGGATGCTGTTTGGATGCTCACGAATACTTGAGGCTGAGAGAGCTGAGAGAGTTTAATTGACTTTGCCATGGCTATACAGCTAATGTGTCTAAGGAGGAATTTGAATGCAGCTCTTTCTGACCCCAGCCTCTCCCTGGCTATCATCAGGCTGTGCTTTCTCCCTTTCCCCAGTTGCTTTGTTCCTCTCCCCGTTGCTTTCTCTGAATAGCTTTTTTCTCTAAGCTCCTGTCCAGTTTCCATTACAAGATTTGCTTTTTCTCAATTCTTATTCAATAAACAAACAAAACAAAAATCGGGGCTGAAACTCAAGGTTTTCTAGCAAGATTTTTAAAAGTTTGTAATAATTACAGGAATGTTCCCCAAGTCTTAATGCAGTTTTAAGTTTTATTAGTTTTAAATAATGCAGTTTTGGGACAACCCATTTTCTCTTCCATTTTAAAATTGTGTGGAGAATAAAAGCAAAATAAAATAAGCCTTCCTCTTTTTTCAAAATAAATTAAGGACTTTTTTTTTTCAGACATATCAACATGAATGATAATAATGTGAAGGGAGGCAGAGGAAGAAGGTGGGACTCTAATATAGCAACCACATTGTTAATAAATGTAGAGACATTTTCCATTTAGACTAAGTAAAGCTCTTGGTCTTAAAAGAAAAAGACAGACAATAAAATGTAAGAGTGAGATTTCCTCCTGATTGGGAGCCAAGGTCATAAGAGAGCAGAGCTGAAGAGATTTTGCCTATTCTAAGGCCGTAGCCTTGTCCTGATGGCAGTTTTTCCTACTTCAGTGAGGGACCTCACTTTAATTTATGGTGACCACTCCAGTATATTTTCAAGTTTCTTGTTGAATTTTATGCAAATATATGGAGGTACAAAAGCAGACTGTATATCTTGGGCATGTTCATTATCTGGGCTAGCTTTTTTCCTGTGTAATTGAAGTAGTCAAAGCTGTAGAATCCCTTTAAGTTCTTTTACACATGAGAGAGTCTCACCTTACATTTCTTTGTCTTTGCTCCTAACTTACTTGCTGAAAACTAAACTTTTATAAGCAATGGTTAAGAATGATAGACTTCACTAGTCTCAGTGCCTTGAACATAGGTGCTTAATAAAAATTTATTATGTATAATTGATATGATATTGCTTGCCATCTCAGTTAGGTGAGAGAGAGGCTGGAGGAAGGAAGAGAATTTGGAACTCAATTAAAAAAAGTTAAAATAAATAATAAAATTTAAACATTTTTACTAAATTAATAACTCTCAGTCAAGATGCCAAATATTACTTAGTGGGAGAGGGGGGCAGGGAGAGAGGAACAGACAAGCTCATCTCTGTGCTGCACATAATGACTTGGCAATGAAGCATTTGAATTATGTTTCCCTGGAGCAAGAGGAAAAGTTAGAACAAGATTGATATCAGATCCTCTTCTACTTATTTATTCCCATTGTCTGTGGATTGGCTATCAATCTTAGTATATCTCTTCTATAAAGAACTCTATAGGTAGCTGCTTCTTCTCGACCAGATTACAATGCTGTTCTGTTCTCCTATGGTTTAACCAATATTAAACAAAGAGAAAAAAACCAGAATGCTGTGTTCATTGGAAATGTTTTTATTTTTGGTGAAATCTGCCCATGCCAGGAACATTGTAGTTTCCTGTGCCGATAACATAAGAGGAAAAAGTAGGAGGAGCATGACTGGTTTGGAGGTGGAAGGGGAAGGGTGGGCAGAATGAACAGTTTTTTAATAGACAAAATGCTAAAACTTTCCATTTATGCATGTTTCATGGGAATCATTTGGGTAATTTTTATGGGGAAATTTTATTTAATTTTATGTGAAGTAGCATGTCATAGTGGTAGAAGACTAAACTTTGAGTAAGAACTTAAGTCCACATCTTGACACATATTGGCTATGAGATTATGCACATGCCTTCAAGAACGTAGGACCATTTCCATATGTTAGTAGAAGGTACCATATTATAGTACAGCTTTGGAGTGGTGGTAAAGATGGGGAAGACAAGCTTTGCCCTTATGCCTTTATCCAATAGTAACTTCCAGTTAGCATGACATAAGACACAAATTTGGGAATAGGATTGCCTTAGAAAGCTACATGAGAAACGAAATGTCCCTGAAGAGCCATGAGTACTAATTTTTTAACCTGGTTAAGCATTACAAATTGAGCAGAGACTTTTGCAACAGGACTTTTTTTTATTAAAGCTTTTTATTTTTAAAACATATGCATGGATAATTTTTCAATTTTGTAACCCTTGCAAAACCTTGTCTTCCAAATTTTCCCCTCCTTTCCCCAACCTCCTCACCTAGATGGCAAGTAACCCAGTATATGTTAAACATGTTAAAATATATGTTAAATCCAATATATGTATACATATTTACATAATTATCTTGCTGCACAAGAAAAATCAGATTAAAAAGGAAAAAAATGAGAAAGAAAACAAAATGCAAGCAAATAACAGTAACAGAAAGAGTGAAAATGCTATGTTGTGATCCACACCCAGTTCCTACAGTCCTCTCTCTGGATGAAGATAGATGTCTTCATCACAAGATCATTGGAATTGGCTTGGATCATCTCATTGTTGGAACGAGTCATATCACTGATCATTGTATAAACTTGTTGTGCATAGAACTTTTATGTAAATGCTTTGCGTAATTTTGCAGATATCTTCTCAATGGGGTAGGGTGGTGGGGAGGAAGAGAGACAATATGAAACTTAAAGTTTTAAAAACAAATGTAAAAAATTGTTTTACATTTAACTGGGGAAAATAAAAAAAAAAAACTTAAAACAAAAATTAAAAGAAAAAACCAAATTGCAGAGGGAAAATTCATCTGGCTAAAGGGTAGTGCATATTTGGGGTAGAAATAAAGTGCTCATAATATACTAGCTTTCTTTTTCAGTTATTTATTCTTTTTAAAGTAGGTACAAAACCCCAATTATTTCTCCATCAGTCAAGGATTCCAAGTGCATTCAGCATCCTAGAATGAAATCCTGATCCTTGGTTAAGATTGGCTTTCCTAAGTTAGGTGGTACTATGGATAGAGTGTCAGACCTACTGTCAGAAAAATCTGAGTTCAAATCCTCCTTTAGATGCTTACTAGTCATATGATCTTGCCCAAATCACTTAACCTGTCCAAGCTTCAGTTTCCTCATCTTTCAAGTGAGGATAACAATAGTAGCTACCTACCAATGCTGTTTTGAGGTAATAAGATAATATTTGTAAAACACTTTGCAACCCTCAAGGCACCATATAAAAGCTATTTATTATTATTGTTGTTTTCTGAATGTAGAATAGAATAGAATAAGATGGGAAGGATTAATAAAACCTTCTTGGAGGAGGAAGCCTTTGGGCTGGACTCGGAAGGAGAGATAGCATTTCTATATACAAGGAACAACATGACCAAAGGCACTGAGAGGAACTTGTATAAGTAAAAGAGCAGTCCAATTTGGCTGGATTATATACCACATGGAGAAAGTGTGTGTAAAATAAAGCTATCAAGGTAGGAAATCACCGGGTCATGAATGCCAGGCTGAGGAGTTTGGACTTTATTTAGTGGGCAATTGGGAGACATTGAAGTTTTCCAGCTGAAGACCAATATGATCAATGTGGGATCTGGGACAGGGGCACAGGAACAGACATTGGGAATAAGGCCAACCTTACTGGTAGTTATGATAAGTGATGGCCAAGGTGATATGATTTCAGTGACATAGAAAAGGTTGCCTGGCCCCCAAAGTATCTCCTTTACCTTTTCACCTCTGCCTAAAACAACATTGTAGGAAATTAATTTAGCTTACATATTTAATGCTTCTTAAAGACTTCAAGGATCCATTATTGTGTCCTTGTGGGCATACTTCCCAGAAATAAATCCCAGCCCTTATCCAATTTGATTAATGATTGATCTTTAAAAATTACTATGGTTAAATGATAATTTTGGGGGTACTGAACCTATGACTTCATTGGAATTGGCAACTAGAATGAGGAAACTCCCATTAAACCAATGTAGATAGCCACCTGTTAGAGTCTTAGAGAGTTGACCGGAACAATGAGAAATTAAGGGACTTCCTCCTCAGGTTTACATAATAAATATGTGTCAAAGTCAGGACTTGAGAACAAGTCTGCTCTGACTTTAAAGCTGCCTGTCTATGTTGTTCTGTAGTTTCTCTCCTTTTCCAGCTCATTTTACAGAGAGGAAACTGAGGCAAACAGGGTTAAAATGACTTGACTAGAGTTACACATCTAGATTTGAACTCAGGTGGGGAAGACCCCAGACCAGGTGCTCTAACCATTGAACCACCTAGATGTTTATAACACACTGCTTCTCCATTAAATCACAACTGTAATTGACATTTGTATATTATTTTATTATATTCATGATCATTTGGATCTGAAGGGATCCATGGACTCTCAAATGAAGGATTTCTATTCCAGAATATGGCGCCAAAGGATTCCCAAAGAGAGAGGAAAATCCATATGACCTGGGGAAGGACAATGACAGGGAAGTCATGTTCAGAAGGCATCTGCCAAAGCCCTAGAATGTTGTCAGATCATCAAGACTCCTTTCCTTGTCAATGGAGTTCAAGACAGTCAGCAGATGATCTTCCTATCATCTCCTTCCATAGGAACATATTTCTAATTTTAATTGAAAGCTAATCAAACTTTTCAGAAATTTCTAGTAATTTAATTTACATATTATACTTTGTTATGGAATTATTATTTTATTCCATAAATTAAAAATAAAAGAAATTTTGAAAAGGAAATTTATTATAAAATGAATGCATATATCTGCAGGAATGCCTTTGAGATTTTCTGGGTGAGAGATATTCAAAGACCCATAGATGCACATTTAAAAACATCTCAGAGGTCATCTATTATATTCTCCTCATTTCACAGATGAGGATACTAAGACTCATTAAAGTCATATTACTTGGCCAATGTCATACAGCTTATAAGCATCAGAGGCAAGGATTTGAAACGAGATCTTCCAAATCCAAAAGAACAAGTGTTCTTCCTACTACACTACACTGCCTTTATTCTATCCCCATTTTCTCTTTGAAAATGATTTGAAGTTTTTTTTTTAATTGCTCAATTGTATTAAAGTTTTTAACTCATCAAAGATTTATTAAAATCATCGAAGTTTGCAAGACATTTATTGTTGAATATATCCAATAAGTGTTTTTATATAAAAACTGAATTTATAAGTCAATGCTTTTGAGGTCAGTGACCTTTTTATTTCCAACTTTTAGGGAATTATTGCTCTCTCCAATACTCTGGGTTATTTTTGTCTTTCTGAACTACAGAGAGTCAACACAGTTACCCTAACGTATGAAGTAATATGTGAATGTGTATTGGAAAAGGGGGAGTGGTAGTTTCAGGGAAGTTTGTAATTCCTAGAGGAGATGAGATTTTGGAAGGTTCTTTGGAGTCAGGCTATTGCAAAAATGGGAACATCTCCAGTCTTTAGCCTCCGCCCAATATTTACAGAATTTCTGTTTCCTACGTGCAGCAGAGCACTTGAATAGAACACCTGCACAGAACAATTGGCACAGCCCACAAGGTTGTTTGAGACTCAGTATCCTGTTTGGGAATTGTTTCAAATGAAATAAATGACTATTCCCTGCATCTGATTTTTTTTTTTTTTTGGTAGAAGTGTAGAGGAAAGAAAACATTAGTGAATTTTGCCTTAATGTTAGAAATTAGTCTGCAGCCAACAACAAGCGGTACCTAATCCTACACATGGGTAGGATGCCTACTTGCCCGTTTGTCTCTCTCATGGACTTGAAGAAGAGGTAGTGGGACAACAACTGGTCCTCAGAATTTTGCAGTGTACTTTGAAGGGGTCAGGGCAAGAAAAGATGGAAAGAGAAATCTTAAGCTTCAAATGAGCCAGGTGGCTTATGTTTCCTATGTCTTTCTTTTCTTTCCTTTGTTCCTTCCATCCTTCCTTATTCCTTCCATCCTTCCTTCCTCTTTCTTTCTCTCCATCCCTTCTTTCTTTTCCTCTTTCCCTTTCCCCTTCCCTTCCCTTCCCTTACTTCCTTCTTCCCTTCTTTCCTCTCTCCCTCCCTCCCTCCTTCCCTTCCTTCCTTCCTTCTTTCTCCCCTTTTCTTTTCCTTCTTCCCTTCCTTCCCTCCCTCCCTGCTTCCTTTCCTCCATCTTTCCCTCCCTTCCCTCTTCCATCCCTATTTCCCTCTCTCCCTTCCCCCTTCTCTCCTCTTCTCTTTCTCTGCCCCTTCCTTTCTCTTAATCTGCCTTTCTCCCCCTCTTTCTCTTTTCTTCTACTCTTTTTGTTTCACTCTTAAGAGTACATATATTTTCTTAAGGATAGTAATTAATTTCTCTTTTTATGTCTCATCCTGGGTACTAGGATACAAATATTTCAAGGAGTTCTAAAGTGAGGAAAAAAGATCTGAGACAAAATGTTCTACTGTCCATTTCTTGGGGTCAGTATGTGTGCTTATGGGGAGCCCATACAATTATTTGAGAGTACATTCAGTAGGGATTCCCATGCCTTCTATGAAACTAGTTCTCAGAATCTAGAATGACAGAACCTCAGAGTCTCCATGGATGTTAGAGGTTATCCTATCTAATTTGAACCTGAATAAATCCCCTCTGAAAGTGGTTATCTAATTTTTTTCTTAAAACATTCTAGAGAAGATGCCCATTCCTCCTGAGGAAGTCCACTATTCCTCTTTTGGATAGCTCTAATTTACAGGTTTCTAGGTTATTTTTTTTTAAATCTTATTGCTGTCAGGGCCTCATCTCCCCTCAATTAATCAGATTGAAAAGAAATAAAATCTGGCATTTACCATGTACATATATGAACATTAGAAATAAAACATTAAATTTCATATTTGATATGTAACTTATTTAGTATTATAAAATTGTTAAATATTCCTAGAAACATAGCCAAATATATCAGTGATTTGATTAATTATATTTCCTGTTGATCTGTATTTTCTCTTCAATATAGTGTTTGGAAAAAATAACTACTTATCATATTCAATATCCACTTTGTTTCTTGCTTTGGATTTGATTGAGAATAGGACTGAAAAATCTTGATTCCAAGAGAGAGGTTATTATGACTGGAATCACAGCAAAGATGTGTGGGAGCCAACTCCATTTTAATGAATTAACAAATATTATAAATCAAAGCTTGACGTGTTGTTTTGTTGATTATCTTGGCTTAAGAAAGTGATGGAGAAAACTTAATTATGCAGATTAGAGCTGGTTGTTAAACATTCACCACCACATATTAGAACCAAAGCCTTATGAGCATGTTTAGTAAGAATGATTTAGACTTTTCCAAGAGTACATCAAAATTTTTTTTTTAATTTCATTTATTGGAAATCAATTTGGAATTTCTGGTTAATGTGGAGATCCATGAACTTGTCTTTCACTGAGTTACTATCACTGGTTTTTTTTCTAGTTCATCAAAAAAGGGTTTAGTCTCCAAACTTCATTCATTTGATTTGGGTTAGGAAAATTATTCCTTTGTCTCTTTCATATTTTCTCAGAAGCATTAAAAATTAATATTCTTTTTCCCCCCTAACCCCCCGCCTTCTTCACTCTACAGATTGTTTCACCAATGTTGTTACTTTCTGAAATTTTCAGAGAATAACATATTTACCAAATATTTCTGTTGTTCTTTTCCCAAGCATTTTGTACCTACCTCAGGATATGCATACAAGGCTAAGAAGCCTTGCTCTAATTGTTAGGAATTTTTCCCATATTGAATCTAAATCTGATTCTCCTTCCTTATAACAATTGTTCTTATCTCTGTCCTCTGGAGCCAAGCAGCATTTCTCTTTTAAATACATATACTCCAGATATTTGAAGACACATGTCATACCCCACCCAAATCTTCTCTTCTCCAGGTCAATTAGCTACCATTTCCTTCAACCAATAATTCTATGGGAAAATCTTTTTTTTTTTTTAATTTAATAGCCTTTTATTTACAGGATATATGCATGGGTAACTTTACAGCATTAACAATTGCCAAACCTCTTGTTCCAATTTTTCACCTCTTACCCCCCACCCCCTCCCCCAGATGGCAGGATGACCAGTAGATGTTAAATATATTAAAATATAAATTAGATACACAATAAGTATACATGACCAAACTGTTATTTTGCTGTACAAAAAGAATCAGACTCTGAAATATTGTACAATTAGCTTTTGAAGGAAATCAAAAATGCAGGTGGGCAAAAATATAGGGATTGGGAATTCAATGTAATGGTTTTTAGTCATTTCCCAGAGTTCTTTTTCTGGGCATAGCTGGTTCAGTTCATTACTGCTCCATTGGAAATGATTTGGTTGATCTCGTTGCTGAGGATGGCCAGGTCCATCAGAACTGGTCATCATATAGTATTGTTGTTGAAGTATATAATGATCTCCTGGTCCTGCTCATTTCACTCAGCATCAGTTCGTGTAAGTCTCTCCAGGTCTTTCTGAAATCATCCTGTTGGTCATTTCTTACAGAACAGTAATATTCCATAATATTCATATACCACAATTTATTCAGCCATTCTCCAACTGATGGACATCCATTCAGTTTCCAGTTTTTAGCCACTACAAAAAGGGCTGCCACAAACATTCGTGCACATACAGGTCCCTTTCTCTATGGGAAAATCTTAAGGCCAGTAACATACTGGGCTTGGAGGCAAGAAGATCCTGGATTCAAATTTGGCTTCAGACACTTACTGTATAGGTGACTCTCAGCAAATCACTTAATCCCATTTGCCTCAGTTTCCTCATCTGTAAAATGATCTGGAGAAGAAAATACCATTCTGATATCTTTGCCAAGAAAATCTCAAATGGGGTAGGAAGAGTTGGGTATGACTGAAATGACTCAATGACAGCAAAAGAATGGTCCTTTGTAAGACCTCGTTTTGCCTTTTCTAAGAGCCTGAATAAGGTTCTAGATTTTTAACACCATTAATCCAGAGGAAATTTGACTGCTCTGTGTTTTTTTCTTTTTCCTCTTGGTTTGAAGATATAGCTATAAATTATCCTTATTAATTCTTGTTCCTTGTACCTTTAAAAATTCTAGACTGAGTCTTTCACTAGCTAAGAAGCCCTCTCTCACTTAAATCTAACTCACTTGTGTGTCATGGTATCATGGACCATGGTATCATGGTATCACTTCCCTCCTATCGTGGTCCACTTCGAGAAGGAAGGACAAACAGCAGCAGCAGCAGCAGCAGCAACAACAACAACAATGACTAGGTGGATAATAACATGATTTTATATGGGGAGGGTTCTTTGGCATCCATAGTAACTACACCTAAGGATATTTTTCCCCCAAGAAGTACCGTTCTTTGTATCTTGTGATGACCACTGGAGTCTCATTGCTGCCCTTTGTCGACTAGAGTGGTAGACAATCCAGAAGTTCTGAGTTTGAATCCAACCTCAAACACTTAGTATCTTTGGTCCTGGGCAGACCATTTAGCCTTCGTCTATAAAATGGGCATGATAAAAACTTATGATACCTCATAAGCTTATTGTAAAAATCAAAATCAAATGAGATAATATATGGAAAATGTTTGGCTAACCTGAAAATGGTCCATAAATGTTAGCTATTATTAATGTGGCATAGTGAAAAGAGCCTAAAAGAGAGTTAGAGGGAGCTGAGTTCAAGTACAGACTTTTCTCTTTTTTTTTTTTTGTTTAATATACTCATATATGCCTTTCTTGTTTCCCCCATTAGAAAATAATCCATTTTCTTTTGTGAGCAGAGATTGTTTTGTTTATTATATCTGCTGCCATAACCCCTCCACCCTGCCTGGTACCTACTGGTGCTTTATAAATGTTTATAAATAAATTGGTTACTAGTTGTGACTAAGTTTCTCTGTCAGTAAAATAAGGAATTTGGACTAAAATCTAGTCCAATCAGTTGTACTTGATTTGGCATTCATGGACCAGTGGATCTGTGAGATTAAATGGGGGGAGGATGGAATTACATCTTTATTTTCACTAACCTTTGGATTCTTTTTGTAATAACACCTATTTTATTTTGTACTTTAAAAACATTAATATGAGAAGAGTTCTATAGGCTTCCGGACTGCCAAAGGAACCCATGACATTAAAAAAGATTGAGAATTCTGGTAGCTGTTGCCTAAGGCTCCTTCAAACTCTTTATCTATGATGCTCTGATCTTCAGAGGTCTGGCTGAGTATTCCATCTGGCCACAAGCCCCATGCAACAATGCACAATGATGATTTCCAGTGGGAACCCAGTGCTAAGAGATCACTTTGAAGGCCCGAGGAGCAATATTCCTAATCTGTCAAGACTCGGAGTGGGAAAAGTACTTTAATAGCCAAATTATGGGGAGCATTGCTTAGGCTTGCTCTGGATAGCCAGCTCATAACCCTAGGTCTTTAAACCCGCTGGAACGTTTCTCCCTTTCTCTCCATCTAACAAGTCATTTAGAAACAGGAGGTTTGGTAGAAGTCTCTGACCCGTGATTTATGTGTCATAAAAGGGCCTGGATGTTTGATGTCAGTACTTATCTGCCTGCCTAAGAAAAATGTAATGAGAGCTAATGGACCCTCTGTCACTAATGCTGCCGCTGTTTCCCAGACTCACAGTGCACAACCAGCTCCATTTTAAGCTTGTTTCGTTGTCACGGCCAAGCTGTTTTTCATCCTCTCCATCCCAATGGAGGCCTCTGGTGAGTTAGCGGTGCCTTATTACTATAGCCTTCAGATGCAGAACTGGATGGTAAAAATACTGCTTCTTTCCCCACCCCCATTTCCAACCAAAGCCAAACTGCTGGAGAGCCTGAACAATAAAGGTGGTCTGCATCCCCGGTGACAAAAACACATTTTGAAGCAAACATTCAGCCTCAAGCATGCATCTTTTTTTTCCTTCCCCCTTTCCCATTTTATAGTGGATTTTGCAATCCACTCACAAGAAGCAGAGCTCCCAGACAAATGGGACCCTCCGTCTCAGACATTCACAACTCCTTTGTCTTGGACACCCATCCTCAAAGTCTAATGGCAGGGCCCATTTTAATCTCATAATTAACTTCCAGATGCCTGCATTCACTGAACAAAGATGATTAGCTCTGAGTGCAGACAGGCAGAGGCCTCTAGGTGGTGCCATAACTCAACTGGAATGTGTCAGGTTGAGGCTAATGAATTAGTGTTCAGAAAAGTTGAATACTTATTTTTTTTTTCTAATTTAAAGAAAAAAAATAACAACATATATATAATGTTTCTTCTCTAGGAACGCATTGTGATTTTTAAAAATGGACCCTCTGAAATATATCAACGTATTTCCTTGTCGTGGACCTAACTTTTATTGATTTTTTAATTTTTGTTATTCTTCATAGAGTTCATGAAATTGAGTGGGAAAAATTTTCATCTTTATTTTTATTAATCTCTACATGAAAGTTGAGCATATCTTTCAATTATAAATCTAGACAACAAATCAAAATTCACCAAGTGGCTAACGGCATTGATGATATAAAAAAAATTTAAGACATGGTTCATGAGATCTTGCTGATTTATACCACAGGTATTATTTAGCAAAGGTACTAAAGTTAGGGATGGGCATGTTAATTTAGGAATGATAGTACAAAATGAGAAAAAGAAAATATAAATGGAAAATCATCAAATAGTTTTCCTATGTTAAGAACCCCTTCTGGGAAGGAGTGGGGGAAACCCTAAGCATATTATACTACCTACTATGTGCCACTCTCTGCATGAATCGCTAAGCCCACAATTGCCTCTATCTTTTTACTTTTTCAAATATTTATAAGGTATTTCCCTCTATACCCTTAGCCAATATAGTCTTTTTCCCATTTGCCATTAGCCTTCATCCCTCTGATTTCTATATGTATTAATCCTTTTTTAGGATTACCAGATGATTCTCTATGACACATAATGCTAAAACCTTTCATAGATTTTTCCTCACAAGAACTTGCTCTAATCATATTTTCTCCATGTTGTACTTGTGAAGTTATTGTTGTGATTTGTGCATGATTTCATTGATGTGATTCAATAATGCCTTCATAGATATAGATAATGGGCCATCCACATTAAATACAACACAGGAAATAATGCAGATATAATTCACTCTTTTAAACAAATTTTAATTGTATTTTATTTTTCCAAATATATTCAAAGATAGTTTACAATATTTATCTTTGCAAAAGCTTGTATTCCAAATTTCTCTGCCTCTCTTCCCCATTTCTCTTCTCCCCTCCCCAAGAAAGCAAGCAATGCAATATAGGTTAAACACGTGCAATTCTTCTAAACATATTTCCATATTTGTCATGCTATGCAAGAAAAATCAGATCAAAAGAAAAAAATGAGAAAGAAAAAAAGCAAGAAAACAATAACAACAACAAAGGTGAAAATACTATGCTTTGATCTATATTTAGTTTCCATAGCTTTCTCTGTGGATGTAGATGGCTCTTTCCATCACAAGTCTATTGAAATTGCCTTAAATCACTTCATTGTTGAAAAGAGCCAAGTCCATCACAGTTGATCATCATATTATCTTGTTTTTATTGTCTACAGAGTTCATTTGGTTCTGATCATTTCATTCAGCATCAGTTCATGTAAGTCTTTCCAGGCGTTTTTAAAACCAACCTGCTCATCATTTCTTGTAGAATAAGAGTATTCCATTACACTTATATACCAACCCTTATTCAGCCATTCTCCATCTGATGGTCATCCTAATTCACTCTTTTTGTGTCATAGGCCTCTTTGGTAGTCTATGGAACCCTTCTCAAGATAAGGATTTTTTGGTTTTAGTTTTGCTTTTAAAATTCATAATAGAAGGGAGTGTAAACTTCAGTTAGGGGTTAGTGAAAATAAAGAAGCAATTTTTCCCCTATTCAAGTTTATGGACCCCTTGAAATTTATACATTGGGCCAAGTTCATGGACCCCAAATTAAAAACCCCTGGTATAATGAAAAAGTTCAAAACCTGCTTCAGATGCTTACTAGGTCTGTGACATGGGTAAGTCACTCTTTGTGCCTCAGTTTCCTCATGTAAATAAGAGGTTGGATTTTATGTTTTTAAGGTCCCTTCTGTTCTAAATACGTGCTCTATGATTCTTGATTATAGTCTCCGAATAGTCCTACAAACAAGATTCACCTGCGATAAAATCTTCCCTTACCCTTTCTATCATCTTTTTAGATCTTAATTTTGTCATTGCCCACAATGACACTTTTGTGTCTGAGGCAGCTAAAGTGGCTCAGTGGATAGAGTGGAGTCGGAAGACCTGAGTTCAAATCAGATGCTTACTAACCATGTGACTCTGGGCAAGTCACTTATCCCTGTTTGCCTCAGTTTTCTCATCTGTAAAATGAGCTGGAGAAGGAAGTGGTCAACCAGTCCAGCATCCTTGCCAAGAAAATCCCCAAAAGGATCATGGACGAGTAAGATGAAAGACCGAACAACAACAACAATAACACTTTATGTCTTTTGTAGATCTGATGGATATCTAAGCAGCGCTGCAGTGCTGGACCGGTTGTTTGCAAGGTCCCTTCCCCATGTAGGCTGGGATTTGGGATTTGGAAGGAGGGCTGGAGGCTGCCAGGCAGAACATGCAGGTTTAGCATCTCTGTCTTCCCTTACTGCCTATACCAGTCAGGGAGGGTAGGGTTTTAGCAGTTCTGTTTAACCAGGGATTATTTAGCATTTTTATTCTCTGAAGGTGTTGGCGTAGCTTCAGTTATTCTACAGAGGCAGCTTTTTGCAATGCCTTTCTTTGTTTGCAGGGAACATTTCCATAGATAAGCACCCCACACAGTAAATAAGCTGCCTTGTTATTACATTGCTTGCAATTTACCTGTAACAGACAGCTGTGCCTGCTAGAATGGCGTGATAGCTAATCCATACTGCTGCATGATTTTTATCTCATACAGGAAACTGACATGTTTAAAAGTGGAGGCCCTCATTGATCATCTGTTGGAAACTAGAAATAGCTTCTCTTGGTGTGCTTTGGGGTTTGTGTATGTTTTTTCCCCCCCTTCAGGATAAAAATCAGAGGTTTTTTGCCCTAGAATTTTTAGGGGCATTTAATTTTATGATCAATTGCATTGAGCCTCTCTGTTCCTAAAATCTACATATAGTTTCTGCTTGATTTAGTTAAAGAATCTCTCTCTTTACCCTCTATTCCTAAGTTTGTTGCTAGTAGCAACATTGGCAGTTTTCTTTATTATTGGTACTTATTAATAATAATAGTTAGAATTTGCTTATGGCTTTTTGGAATATTATTTCATCTACTGCTCACACAGGAAAGTAGGTGCTATTATCATGTCCATTTTACGGATGATGGATTGGGATAACATCCCAATCTTCTCTTCTTATTTTTGCAATTATCACCCTAATCCAGGTTTAGATGTCCATGATAGGCTAATAATGACAAAAAACAACTAATATTGATATAGTGCTTACTTTGTGCCAAGTACTATTGCTAAATACTTTACAATTATTATCTCATTTTATCCTCACAACTACCCTGAAAGGTATGTGCATTATTATACCCATTTTACAAATGAGGAAACTAATGCAGACAGAAGCTGAGTTGCCCAAAGTCACATAGCTAGTGTCTGAGGCTAGATTTGAATTCAAGTCTTCCTGATCCAAATCTAGCATGCCATCTGTTGTACCACCCAACTACCTCATTCTACCTATAGGCAAATTACTTGGGGAGAGGGATGGGATCTGGGTGTTTTATTAGCTTGGGGAATTCCCATTTGAGGACATTACCTTTACCAATTCAGATCAGTAATTTCTTTACAATTTATAGTCTTATTTAGCCTGCGCACTGAATGACAGATTAAGTGACTTGCCCAAAGTAATACAACTAGTTCCCACATGAGCTAGAATTTGGTCTATGACTGTCTAAATCTAAATATTTAAGAGAATTGTATAAATGGTTTAGAGTAGATTATGGTGGAGTGGGAGCAACTGAGAGCGATTGGGTAATCTGTAAAGGCTATTGCTTTTATTTATTTTAATTTCTCTATGCAAACCTCTGTGGGGCAAGGGATGAGCTGGTAATTTTTGTTCATTTTCAAAACTAATTTATTTGTCCTCATCTATAAAATGAGGAATTTGGATTAAATGACTTCTGAAATTCTTTCAAACTCTAGATCTATGACATCTCTATTTTTCATAACTATTTTATTCTAAATTACTGGGTACTCCATATTCTCATATATTTTAAATGGATCTGTGATCTCATCAATTTGGTTGTTCCCTCCAAGGATGTCCTATACAATCTGGCTATTGCTGGCAAAGCTTATAAGATATTGAGTCTCCTTTGATCCCAGGAGACAGAGGAGCTTCAAGGTTAGAGATCTGAACTTGAAATCAGAAGGACACATTTTTATAAGCCTGCCTCAGTCACTTACCAACTCTGTGACCCTTAACCTCTGTGTGCCTTGGTTTCCTCATTCTGTAAAATGATGAAGTTTGATTGGGCTTCTAAGGTTCTTCCCACTTCTAAATTGTGATCCTAATGCAAGTAACAATCCCCATTCATCCTGTTCACTCATTCAGCAATATTTATTAAGTGGTTTTATCCCATGAGAGGAAATAATGACTTGCAGCTCCTAGGAATGAGATTTTTTATGATTGTGCAAGACCTGAGTTTCCCTCCATTTGGGGGAATTCCCAATTTCTCTCTAGAGTTACCTTGGGTACTAAGTGTTTAAGCAGCTTACTTAATGGCTCCTGAGCTAGAATGTCTCAAGAGGTCAAATTTTAATCCAAAGCCTCCTCTCTATTCCTTACCTCCTATGGCATCTGGGCAATTAATGAGTTCTGTAGTATAGCTGCTTTATGAGTCACTTTTCCAGACTGGGTAGTTCAAACTCAATCCTTGGACCTTTTTCCTTCTTCCATTTCAGAAGCAGCAGCATCAGTGATGTTTGACTTGGATATTCAGTGTGTTCAGACACTCTTAGGTAAGTGCACACACACACACACACACACACACACTTAGACTGGAACTCATGCACACACAAGCAGTTGAACCACGAAGGTGAAGAATGTTTTTCATGACGTTATTTTTATGATAATCTATTTCGATGGTTAATTTGGTTTAGGACACTGATTTATTGCCAGTTTATAGATCTCCCTCTTTTTTTTTTTATTGTCTTATTTGAATTATAGGGATGGCATGTGTGAAATGGAACTTCTTGGCCTATTGTTTTGCCTCTCACGCAACCAGTATAGTTCAGACAATAAAAAGATCTATAAAATTAATATATACACAGAGTGAGGGAGGGAGGAAAGGGACAGAGAGACTAAGAATGGGTAATTTTTGGAATCTGATGCCACATTTATCTCTCTCCAGTGAGGTTAAGAATCAAAATTTACATGTGGAGAAGCCATAAATGAAGTATGAAGGTGTTGTCCTCTGATGAAGGGAAACAGAAGTCTGCTAAAGCTAGCTGTTACATATAAAAACCTGTTTTTACCTGATATTTAATTTTTAATGAGATATTTTTGCTGGGATAACTCTGAAAATATATACTCTAAATCAATAGGTTAAATGAAATAAAGACCAATAGCAGGGCAATTTGGATTTGTATTAGTTCTCTGGCTTTCTAATATTATAATATAATGTAATATAATGTAATGCAATATAATATAAAAATCTCTGGCTTTGGCAATAAATCATACTGAAATTTACAATGCCATTCTATCTGCCAGTGTTCCACAGAGAGAAAATGGTCAGAAGACAGTTTGGGAGGTGCTCCAAAATCAAATCCAATCCAACCCAATCCAACAAGCCTTTATTAAAAGTTTATAATTTATACCTTTAAATGTTTACAATTTATATGTTTATAATGTGGTATAATGGAAAGAGAGGGTAATTTTGAAGTCTGGAAGACCTGGGTACAAATTTCACCCCTTATGAGTGGAGTCTGTGTGATTCTGGACAAATTAGTTAACCCACCAGTGCCTCATGCAGCTCTAAAGACTATAAATTGCAGAACGTTTAGGGACCTCCCTCAGAACTGAACAAAGAAACAAAAAAAAAACTTGTAGGAGGCACCTACCTCAAGACTGGTAATATAAAACAAAATAAAAAAACAAACAACCCTTGACCTCAAAGTATTTACCTTCTCCTGGGAGAAATCGGCTAAATGGATAAGTATTTGCAGAATCATTTGTAGCGTCCCAGAGGAAAATTGTGTGATGTCTCTGTATTCAATTTCTTCAGGTAAAAAATGGGTTTAACTCAACAACCAATTCTGCTATTCTGGACAGATTTTAACCCCAAATGTAACCCTTTTGTCTCCTCTCTTATCTGAAGTGACACATCCTTGTTCTTTCCCTCCACCCATAGCTCCACCAGGGCCATATGCAATCTATTTTCAGGAACAGAATCCTGAAACTTACTGTAGCCATCTTTCCCTAGTAATTAAGACTTTCCTTTTCTGCTGCTGCTTCCAAAAGTTCCTGACTTTGTCCTAACCAGTTATTGGCTTATCCCTTTATCAAACTCCCTAGGTAATCCCCAGTGAATCATTTCAAACAGAACAAGTGCCCCTTAACTGTGAAGACAAAACCAACCTTGGTCAGTTTTCAGCAATTTTGAATGACCAGGTGGCAGCTTCCAGATGCAACTTCGCTCCCTCATTCCTGGGTTGACTATTTACCGCTATGCTTCAAATGATGGTTATTATTGTTACAAATATTATTATGCTGAGGAAGCCAGCTTGCAAGCACCGACAGCTGCATTGTTTACAAACATAATTAATGAGGTGATTTTTAATATCAACAGCTCAGCACCAGCCTTTCTAAAGACTGTTTATGGCCTGGGCTACAAAGTCATTTGTAACTTCCATGACAGCTCCATGACGGGGCTGCCTCAAAGAGTCATTTCCTTTGGCTGGGCCACTGTTTATTTTATGAATGACAAAAATAAACCTCTGCATGTTGCTGAGGAGGTGTGTTTTATGTCTAGTGGGTCCAGAACCACCAGAAGGTAAACAGAGGAATACTTTCCTATGAAGTGAAGGTGGATCTCAGAGGCCTCATCATCTCAATGTATACAATTTTCTTCCAAGGACAGCAGCTGTCCGGGGAGTGGAACATTCCCTTTCTAAAGATGGAAATGTTTTGTGTGATATGCTGCTGCATAAATATCTGGGGTATCAATACGTGGAAAAAATGGCTTATATTTCAAAGCCACTTTTTTCAAAGCCATTTGACAGCTACTGCCTAATTGAACTTGTATGGGAATATGCCTTAGATTTCTATTTCATTAACCTGGTTTGTTGTTGTTGTTTTTTTTTTCTCTTCTTAGCAGGGATTTGAAAAACGCATTTGCTCCTCCCTAAAGCAAAGTGGCCAGCATCCAGTAAACAAATATTTATTGACTTAGGCAGTTAGGTGGTATGGAGCTTTTGTTTGAATCCTACCTTAGACACTTTTGAGCCATGTGATTCTGGATCTATCACCTACTTTTTTCAGTATTCTCCTTTGTAAAATGGGTATAATAGCAGCACATATTTCCCAAAGTTGTTGCAAGGATCAAACAAGATAAAATATAAAATGCTTTTCAAACCATATATAGATAAACATATCTATAGATATTTAGCTATGTCAATATTTATCTATCTACATATAGATATATAGGTACTTAATGCATGCTTTAATAAACTTAATAAGTGATTAATTGAATGAATGAATGAAAGAGGGAATGAATGAATGAAAGGGAATAATAAAACACAAAAGTGACCTTTTAATAGCCACCCAAGAGTAAGTAGCAGATACAAAATTCAAACCCAGGAATTTTGGATACAAATCTTTTGTCTTTTATTATATCACTATATTTTTCTATTTATTGATCTGTATGCTAGCTATCATTATTATTATTATTATTATTATTGACTTGAAAGCCTTCTTGATTCTGAGTCAGGCTCTCTTTTCTAAATCAGTAGAACTCCTGGGTTTGAATATTGTCTTTTCTACTTACTCCTGGGTGACTTTTGGAAAGTGGCTTATGTAATCTGATAGATTACTCCCCATCATCCAATCATTCATTCATTTATTCAAAAAGCACATATTAAGTCTTTGCTATTCTCAGCAGTATAATGATCCACGACTACTCTGAAGGATTTATGATAAAAAATCCTATCCATATCCAGAAGAGTTGATTGTGTCTTAATACAGATTGAAGCATACTATCTTTCTCTGTTTTTTTTAACTTTATTTTTCTTGAGATTTTTTTTAAAAACTAGGGTGGGATTTCTATGTTTTCTTTCACTACATGATTTTTATAGAAATGTTTTGCATAACTTCACATGGGAGTTTCTTAAGGGGGATTGAGGGTGGGGATAAGGAACAGAATTTGGAATGCAAAAAATTTAAAAACAAATGTAAAAAAATTGTTTTAAATCTAACTAGGGAAAATATTAAATAAATAAGAGAAAAAGAGAGAGAGAAAAAAAGCATAAATTAAGCCCCTGGTATGTACTATGAACTATAGTAGATGTTGAAACTTTAGAGACCAAGAAACAAAACATACATACACCAACCCCTGACTTCAAAGAGCTTTCATTCTATTAGTTTATTATATTATTTTATATATATAGACTATTACATATATTTAGACCATATTATATGTATATAGACTATATATATAGACGATTATAGTCTATTATATTACATATAAGTAAAAAAGAAATATGTACAACTGGAGCAAGATGAGAGTACTAGCAACTGGAAGTATCAGAAAAGGGTTCCTTTAAGGGAATTTGTGAAGAATCTAAAAATTCCTAAGAAGGTTAGGGTTGGTGTGGGAGTGCATTCTAGGAGGAGGATATAGCTTGAACAAAGACATGATGATGAGGTGGAAAATCTTGGATAAGAATGAAACCTGCAAGACAGGGAGTAATGTTTATTAAGCTTGGAAAGGTAGATTAGTGTGAGATTATGAAAGAAGAACTCATTCTTTAAAGCTCAAAACAAATGCCACCTCTCCTATGAAACCTTCCTTATAACTATCCCCATCCCCTGCTTGGACCATACATAGCTCTTTTTTTGGAGTGAGTGGGTGGTAGAAAAGTATGTAATCTTGATTTATATTAATTTACTAGATTGCAAATCTAGCTAAGTAGTGAGATGAATACATCTCTGGGTTAAAGTCAGGGAGACTTTAGTTCAAATATGGCCACAGACACTTACTAGATGTATGACCCTGGGCAAATGACTTAACCCTATTTGCCTTAGTTTTTTCATCTGTAAAAATGAGCTGGAAAAGGAAATGGCAAGCCAGTCCAGTATCTCCTTCGATTATGAAGAGGCCCATGTGGCTCAAACAACTGAACAACAACTAGGTTGTAAGCTCCTTAAAAGAAGGGAATCTTTTCTAAACTTTGTAAGGGACTCAGCAGGATTAATATAATTGTAAGGACTCAGCCCACAGTAAGCACTTAAAAATTGTTGCATTTGTATTTACTCTTGACTTTGAAAAATTCATTTCATTTTTCAAGTTTCAGTCTTCTTGGAATTGGCCTGAATGATCTCTTAGGTTTCTTTCAGCTCACTGATCATGTGAAGTCATGGCTTTTATCTTTTTCTTTGGTTTTCTCTGTTCTGAAGTTAGAAACTGACACAGAGTTGTGCTGATAAATGTTTAACAACTGGCTCCCCAAGAACACACCACTCATTTAAAATTTTAATGAATGTTATTAATTTTCTTTATCACTCTTTTAAGTCTGGATAATCAACAATACCATAAATCAAGTCCTGATTTGTAGTGTTTGCCCATTTCTGAAGTATAAAGGCTCACATTGGAAATTTAATAATCAGCTCTTGAGTATAAGCTAACTCTAGTATATCCCTGGCTATATTCCCAGCATCTGGCTCAATGCCTGGCACAGAATGGGTATTTAATAAAAGCTTACTGAATTGAACAGATGAAACTTTCCAAATCTGGATAGGCTGGTCCTTTAGATTATTATTGGTGAGTCAAAAGTAGGAGGTTTTCTCTCTTGGTAGAATCTTAGAGATATATAATTGGAAGCAACCTTGGAAGCCATCTCATCCAATTCCCTCATGTTATAGTTAAGGAAGCTAAGTCCTGAGGAAATAAAATGGTTTTCCCAAAGCCATAGAGTTGTCAGTCCCAGGTGCCCTGACCAAAGTGAATGTTTTCTCATTGGCCAAATTTGTCAAAACATGAGTGTATTGGAAAGCTTCTGAAGCCCTTCGGTCATCTCTATGTCACTATAAATCTTCACCATTCATTTTTTTAAAAGGCTACTTTTTATCTTTATATAATCTACATTTTCCAATGTATTTCTTCTCCCATATCCTCACAGAAAGCCATTCAACAAAGAGTTACTTAAAAGGGTTAAAAAGAAACCCCAAATAATCAAACAATTCAGTTTGTCAAAACTAACCAATTTATTGGAAAAATCTGATGTTAAATACAGTATACATACTTATAATCCCTCACTTCTGGGAAAAAAAAAAACCAAGAGGAGATGATTCCTCATCACCATTGACTCTTTATTCCAACCAAATTTCAAATTTAATCTAGAGCTTATTTTTCCTTCTAGCCCCTTCTGACCATCGAATCACCTTGTTTCTACTGGTTAGTAAAAGATAATATGACAGAGAGCAGAGGAGAAGATTAGAAGCAATAAAAAGCAACTCTTTATAATTAAAGCCTGCAATCCTGTGCTTTGCTTGCAATTTCCAGGCAAACCACCTTTGAAATATGGTTTTATGTTTCTGGCTGCAAGTATCTTTGTTTATTATCTATCATCTTTGCATCGTTCTCAGTAGTCATAAAAGTAGCACCTCTGGATATGTGTTTGAGTGTCATTTGGGGATGATAGAAGGAGGAGCAATGCCTGTAAGTGTCACAGGCTGGGAGAAGGGAGGATGGAGCCTTAGTGAATAGAAAGCCTGGTAGTTCCCAGAAGAGGAAGAATTTTAGCTGTATGTTCTCTGAAAGTCTGTTCCCCACAGCTATATGGGCCAATAAAACCTTTGTATACATCCGGATTTTATCTAAGATGCTCTCAACCTGTAGAGCCACAATGGAGGAAAGGCCAGAAGCAACAGCAGCTACCAGAGCAATAATACTTCTGGAACGGATATAAGAGATGGCTTTTTATAATTCCTGCATATTTCAGAGCTCTATGCTGGATAGAGGAAGTTATACAGTTCTTGATTTTGCAGCTTAGGGAACTCCTGGTATGGGTATGAACTTTGCCAATTTTGCTGTTGTTGGATTGTTTTCAGTGCTTTGTCATTTTCTTCTTCAGTTCATTTTACAGATGGGGAAATGGAGGCAAACAGCATTAAGTGACTTGTCTATCATCTGTGACTATTTGAAGTGAAATTCAATTCCTGTAAAATGAATATTTCTGGTTCTAGGCCTGGCACTCTATCCACCACACCACCTAGCTGCCCCTTTGCCTGATTAGACTGCCTTATCCCAAAAGTTTAGCAAATGCTAACCATAGAATTTGAATTCAGGTTCATAGGATCTAGAATTGAAAGGCACCTTAGAGACCATCAAGTCCAAAACCATCATTTTAAAAATAAAAAAGTAAAGAGTCAAAAACATCAAATGTCTTGTAGAAGATCATGGAAATGTATATAATCATTGAGATGGGACTTGATATTAGATTCCCTGCTTCCAAATCAAAAGCTTTTTCCATTGTGTCATGCTGACTAACTCCAGAGTTTATTAAGTTGATTGGTTCATTGATTGTTATCCGTCACACTTGAAAAAAGGACCAAAATGACATTACTGTGTTAGAATCAAGTTGCAATGTGTCCAATTGTGGTTGATCAGATTAATACAAGCTTGCAATGCTCTACCACAGGTCAGATACAAATACTTCCTTTGGACATTTGGGCTGGATTCTCTAATTTTGTGCATTTCAGATTCCTTTTGGGCTATTTAAATTCTGCTTTGCTTCTAGAGCACAACACCTTCCCTGATGAGGGTACACCATGCTGGGTGGTCCTGGGCCAGTGTCTCTCATGTCATACAATCAGTTCTATAGTTCTTAAGAGATACCTCAAGAGTGTCCTTGTATCACTCCCCAGGGGAAAGAGGGGGATCCATAAAAATTTCCAGGAGAACACAATATTTGAACTCAACATTCTCTAGTTACCACACTTTCTTTCTCTACATTTATGATTATTTGAAATAATGATGAACTATAAATAGGATTACTGCAGACTCCTCAGCTTGGGGGAAATAAGTAAATAAATTCTTCTCTGTTTTGGAATCATGACAACTCTGCTCTTTATATGACTTATAGGGACAGCTAGGTGGTGCAGTGGATAGAATGCAGGTCTAATAGTTCAAATCCAGCTTCAGAAAAGTAGTCATTCTTATTCATTCTTTGGTCTCAAAGAGGACCAATGACATCAGGAAGGTGATGTCTTGACTTGCAAATGAATTGGATTTAAGTGAGATGTGAAGTCATCAGCCTTAGTCTCCTCAAGAGTCATCAGTTCAGTGGGAAGGCATAAGTCAAGATGTCTCGTGATGATTCAGTAATAGTGTCAAACCTCTGTTTACCTCAGTTTCTCCACTTGTAAAATAGAAATAAAAATAGCATCTACTTTGCAGGGTTGTTGTGAGAGTCAGAAGAGATAATATTTGTAAAAAATACTTGGCATACTGCCTCCCAGATAACATAAATTGCATATTCCTTTTCCTACTTCCACTCCCTTATATCTTTGAGAAATGATAAATGGACAGCAAAGTGTTACATTGACTAGAACACTGGGCTTGGAATTGGAAAGATTCTTTTTCATGACTTCAAATCTGGCCTTTGATACTTAGTGTGTTCCTCTGGGCAAGTTACTTAACCATGCTTACCTCAGTTTCCTCATCTGTAAAATGAATTGGAGAAGGAAATGGCCAGCCACTCCAGTATCTCTGCCAAAAAAAATAAACAAACCCAAATGGGATCATAGACAGTCAAACATGACTGAAAACAACTTAACAAAGGAACAAAAAAAGTTGCAATTGTGTGGTATAGTTTAAAGCAAAACGGAATCAAAAGACAAGATTACAAATTTTACCCCTTCAACTTACTATAGGTATCAGCTTATACAAATAACTCACCTTTATGGGGCTTGGTTTCTACACCTGTACAATTGAGAAGATTTAATTAAATGGCCTCTGTGTTCCTTCCAGCTCCACATCTAAGATACTATGCTTTTCTATTGTTCTCCTCCATCTTCAGTGGTTAGCTGACTTGAGTCAGAAGGTGGTAGACTATATGGTAATACCTAGTTCATTTTTGCCATCCCTGTATGCATGGGTCCTCCTTGCTAGAAAAGTTATGGTCTGGAATTTTGAGCTGGCCCTCCAAAAGCCATCTTTATACCACATGATTCTAATACTTGCTGTCCCAATTGAGCTAACTACTGAGAAACAAGATTGCAATAATTAGGAAGACAGTTGGGGAGAGGGTTCATGATTGCTGAATGGGAGTATTACAGAGAGAGGATAGTAAAAGGAGAAACTTAAAAGAGAAAAACAAAAAGTAAAAATTAAGCCTATTTAATTTTATGGTTGATACAACTTGTTACATGTGTTTCCTTCCAGAATAAATGGGATCATTTGATTTTCAAATTGCTGGGTCTATTGTTCCAGAAATATAGGGTGTAAATAATTTCTGTGCAATCTTCTGGAGCTGGACCTCTCTCATCCAGAACTGCTTTCAGCATTAGCATAATTTATGGTGCCATCTAATAATGAAATCACTGAACACTGATTGTACAGCTTCTTAAAGCTATAATTATTGCTCATTAAGAATGTATTTCATGTTATTTGCTCCTAGTAGACACACCAAGTTGTTGAAAGGGAAAATAAATTGGCAGAAGACATGCACTGGGGAAAGAGCTTTAAACTCACTTAAAATTCTCTCTGAGAAGGTAATATAAGAGTTAGAAGGATTCCCTAGAGGTCATCTGGCCCCCAGTTTCTCAATCCTATGATATGACTTGGTAAAATATTCAGCTTCTCTACTGTAGATGCACTGCCTTCCATAGCCTGAACTCATCCAACACAGAAAGAAATAAGAATATATACATTTTAAAATTTGTAGATTCAAAAAAAGAAGGACTTTAGGTAAGAAATGTTTTCATGTACTGGTAAAAATTTGCTTTCAACTAGTACAAATCTGTAGGTCAGCAGTTGGGAAACTCTTTTGCTTTCTAGGCAAAATCATTCTAGGAAATTCTATCTAATTCATAGTTATCCCCAGGAAAAGTGATTTAGGTGGAGCCAGTGGATAGAATGTTAGGTCTGGAGCTAGTAAGACCTGAGTTCAAATGTGGATTAAGATATTTCTTAGCTGTGTGACTGGGTCAATCTCTTAACCCTGTTTGCCTCAGCTCATCTATAAAATGAGCTGGGGAAGGAAATGGCAGACTTTTCCAATATTTCTGCCAAAGAAACCCCAGATTTGTGGGATCACAAAGAGTTGGACACAACTGAAATGACTGAACAAGAACAAGAACAAAATTCTTCCTTCAACTTATATAGCCTTTGAATTCAAGAAGAACTTTCAGGGCAGGGGAAGGTTGTTTTTGGTTTTAGAGCCCTTTTAGCCTAGGAAACAAAATTCTAGATTCTTGTAAGCCCCAAATATGAAGTCAATCAAATAAAAGTGGGGATATGGACACAGAACAATCAATGGCTGTAGACGCTAATGTATTATCACCTGTGACTTTGTGGCAAGGGAGGCTTATGGCTGTCAGTGATAAGTGCTGATTTTCCAGGAATCTTAGGATTGGAATCCTACTCATTATACTATTAACTAGAAGTAGCATTTCAGAGGGAAGTTACTCAATTTGACTTCAAAGTGGGGGAGAGTTTCTTAGAAGAGGTCAGACAGTCATTGTGAAAACCCAAGATCAGAATTAATTGTTAATAGGAAAAGGTCTCATTTTAAAATTTCCATAGTGATTGAGTACATAGAACTTGATAAATTATAGATGACAGATATCTGGCATTTGAAATATGAAGAGAAGTCAATCAATAACGAAGAAAAGTTTTCATTTCTCACAGACATTATTTATATATAATTATATATTATTATATGCCCTCTTTACTATGAATGAATATGTGAGGTTTCTGCAAGGTAATCATGATAATTATACATCTATGTCTATGTCTATGTCTCATCCATCTGTCTGTCTATCTATCAATCAATCTATCTTACTCTTCATTTTTTTTAGACATCTCTTCCATAGCTTAATCAACTGTTCTCTTGCTCTGGAGAAATTTCCTTCATCCTCCCCCCCCCCATCCCCTATCATATCCTTCTCTCTATTGGTAGCTCTTTCTTTCAAATCACCCCAAACATGCTTAATTTTTACTTTCCATCTCCTCTATAATATTGCTACCTTGCCTTGAAAGGTATTCTGCTTCCGTTTCCTTCTAGTACCCCTCCTCTCACTGTTTTCTTCCCTCAGTTCTAAAGCAATGAACCACAATCAAATCATGTTCTTCTCAGCAACTTTCTGGACCAAAGTATCTCCCTTTCCCCCCATTTCCTTATGGATACTGTCTTCTCTATTAGAATGTAAACACTTTGAGGTCAAGAACTGTTTTTGCTTTTTTGTATTTGTATCTCCAGTAGCATAGTGCTTTGCACACAATAAATGCTTAATGAATGATTTTTCATTCATTCCTAATAATCACACATATTTTATGTAGTTATTTCATTTAAGCTTCACAACAACCCTGTGGCATAGGTATTATAAGTATTTATAGATGAGAAAACTGAGGGTCAGGTGAATTAATTGTATTTTTCATTATCAGAAAGCTAAAAAGCTTGGTCAGATGCAAGACTCAAAACGAAATCCTTTAATTCTGGATCTGATATTCCCTTTACTATATTACAGGATGATAAGAATGACAATATTTTTGTTCATGTTTCTGGAATTATCTTGACAAGACATTTAATTTCAATTACTTGTTAACTTCTCCATGTATGAGACTCGTCTTTTCTGAATCTTAGAATATATTAAAAAATAAAAGATTATATCTCCTTTTACATGAGATAGAAAAGGAAGTTGTTATAATTGTCATGTGACAGTGTCTCATAATGATCCCAAATTATGGAAATTGTAAAAAATTTTAGTGGAAAAGACGCTTAAGAAAGTTAGCTAACCCATTCCTCTATCTTTATTCAGTTATTTCAGTTTTGGCCAAGTTGGGGCAGTTAGATGATATAGTGGACAGAGCACTGGTTCTGAAACTGGGAGGACTGAGCTCAAATCTAGCTTCAAATACTTAATACTTACTAGCTTTGTGACCCTAGCAAGTCACTTAACCCTATTTGTCTCAGCAGAAAAAGAAATACAGTTTTGGCCACTCTTTGTGACTCCATTTGGGGTTTTCTTGGCAAAAATATTGGACTGGTGAACCTAATAGATAAATATGTGGACTGCTCCATCAACTGATGTTTTTCTAATCTTTCTCAGTCTCCTGGAGCCTTCCTATTCCTTAAGATACAACAATATTGAAATTAGACCAATTAATAACCCTGAAGTGGCTTTTAAGTGTCAATTGATAGAGCAAACTTCATTGTTGTCTTACTTTAAGAAATTGTCACAAACTACTCCATCTTTCAGCAACCCTGATCAGTCAGTAGCCATCAAAATTGAAGCAAGATTCTCCACCAACAAAAAAATTATGACTCACTGAAGATTCAGATGATGGTTGTCATTTTTAGCCATAAACTATTTTTAATTAAAGTATGTACATTTTTAGATATAATACTATTATATACTTAATAGACTATAGCACAGTGTATGTTAGGCCATACTGTGATGCAAATATGATTTTAAATGCACTGGAAAACCAAAAAATACACATCTTGTATTTATTAAACATGTGTAGACACGTGTCTACAAGGTAGAATTTGAACCCAGGTCCTTTGAGTCCAGAATTCTTTTTACTTTAAGTATCCATGCTTTCATTAGTGTAAACATTCCCTTCCCTTTCCCCAGTGTTCACCTATATAAACTTTATGAGGTATTTTTTTTTGATTTGTGATTTAATTGGCATAGAGTACTCCCAGAAAGAAAAGTCCCTCTAACAATGTGGACTGCTACCCACTTTGCAATTTGTAGACAAAGACAGTTGCTTTTGGAGGTTGTTTTAGTCAAAAATGATTCATCTCTTAGAACGTTACTTAAAAATGACTATTTATTAGTCATTTGCAATGGAACTTATAATATATTTGAGGTATACTTGTAGTCCCTCTTCTTTGAAATATTCTCAATTCCTTTAGCTTTTCTTCATAATAGTTGCAATGGAACATTTTCTCTTCTTGTCCAGATAAGTTATTAAATTTCACTGGATTTCAGTTTTTCTTCCTATGTAATGGGGCAGTCAGAGGAGTTCTTTGGTGCATTGGAGATAAGCACATTTGCTAAGCCAAAGGACATGAAAATATGGAGGCTTTGAGGACTCTCCTCATCCCCAGCCTGTAACTAGGGAGTGTACTGAAGTTGATTGTTGAATGAATAATAGGAGCTGCCTTCTCTTTATAAAGAGAAATAATTTTTACTTATCACTCTCTTTCTTCCTCTTTGTCACAGGTGATGGGCTTCTTTGAACCTCTCCCTTGAATTTCCTGCCTCCCCAACAGCAATGGCAGCTCATACATGATTGTGGGTACATGTGCTTGCCTAAATGAGCCTGAGACTGGATCTTAAGTCCATCACTGCCTCTTCTGTTTCACATTTCTTTCCCTGACTGAGCAAATGATGGTGAGTTGGTATTGCTAGTCTTGGCAGCAACCCTGCGAGTTTGAGGAGTGCGTAAAGAGCACCTACCTGGGTCCTGGTGATGGTGTCCTGAATTAGGTGATCTTGAAACAACTTCTCAGAGAAGCAGAGGACCACCAGTAGGAGAATGAGCCCATCCATACTCTGATTTCCAGAAGATATTGATGAATCTTAGTGAGTTACTCAATTTAAAGCCTAGATAAAGGTAAAATGCTTATTTAGTAATTCATGTTTTAAGTGTCAATCTACTGGAGAGTGTAAATAGAGTACTGGCTTATTGCATCATGGCTTTAAATGTTTGTCAATAAGAGTTTAAGAGTCTTTTGTGTTTTAAACATTTCTTTTGCGGTAGAGGAATTATATAGCTGTCCTATACCTGATTTACCTTGTTAAAATAGTCATTAAACAAACATTTATTAAAGGTCTACTTTGTGCCACGTACTATACTGAGGATATAAAAAAAAAAAATCAAAGAGAAATCTCTGCCCTTAGAGTTTATACTCTAATGGGGGAGACGATATGCAAATAATTTCATTTAACAAGATATAGAAAGGAAAATATATTATCAATTTTTATTGGGGAGTCTTTAGACGTGAATCAAGTTCTAAGAGATTTTTTTCCTGGAATCCTAGGGTAGGGTAGAGTATAGTGAACCAGAATATTTGGGAAGAATCTGACTTCCTTCTTAATGATTGAATTCCTCCAGGACTGAATCTTGTCCACGTGATCCCAGAGTCAGGGCATTTTAATTGGAGAAGATACTTTTTCCCTCTTCCACCTGCAATTGGGATTTTACATGTTTGATGAGACATTGGAGCTACGTTGGGACTGCAGTATGCTTTAACTGAAGGAATCAATGATTCTAATGCTATGAAATGATAAATTAATGAATCTGCCCAACAATTATTTCCACTCACCTACTGATATATCCTTTAAGTAAAAGTAGAAAATTGTAACCAGAGCAGAATTTTGATAGTGGAACAGATTGAAGAAAGAGAACTAGGAAAATGGTGGGAAAGGGATCTTGTTATTCTATAGCCTATAACTGATTGAAAGTAAGTAATTTCTCTCATCCCAAAGCTGCTTGATCCTGAGGTTTGTTACAATATATATAATAATCATAATACTATGGCCTATGAATGCATTCTACTTCTAACTATCTGTTTCTTACTTCAGTCTTGGTCTAAGTTCTTCTAAAGTTATTGAAAAGTCATGCTCTAGGATAACTAAATGGAAAGTGGGGGAATCACCAACTTTTAAAGTGGCACTCTCTAAATGGATCAATGTTAGTGCATTTACAGGATCTAAACTACATTTAGCAGGGGAGGGATCGAGCAGAGAAGTTACAGTACCTCACATAATGAGCTTTACACAGAGTCACAGAATTTTCTTATAAAAAGAGTTATCAAAAGTGGCCTAGTTCCTATTAAGTAGGAAGTTAAAATATGTTTGTTGACTGACTTATCATAATATTTTTGATCAGGACAGGACCTTAGGAATGATCTATCTACCTATGTCTATTGATATATCTCTATCTCAGAGAATTTATGTGTAAATTTCAGGAGTTCCATGAACTTGGATGGGCAAAAATTACATCTTTATTTTCAGTATCATCTATGTGAAATTTGTAATTTCCTTCAATAATTTAAAAACTGAATCCCTCAAAAGAGGTACAAAGGTTTTACTAGACAATCAAAGGGACCCACAATTAACAAAAGGCTAAGGATCCTTTTTACAATTTTATCTACTGATCTTTTAAATGAGAAACTAAGATCACATAGGTAGCAAGCACATAAGTAGTTATGTTTCCTTTATAGCACATGGTTAGTGTAGCACACTGTAAGGGAAAAAAAAAAACATACAGAGTCTTCCTCAAGTGTACTCAAATGAAAATGCAAATTAAAACAACTCTGAGATACACTTCACATCTATCAGAATGACTAATATGACAGAAAAAGAAAATGCAAATGTTGGCAGGATGTAAGAAAATTTCGACACTAATGCACTATTGGCAAAGTTGTGAACTGATCTAACCATCCTGGAGAGTATTTTAGAACTATGCCCAAAGGACAGTCAAACTGTGCATTTCTTTTGATCCCACAATATCACAGCTTAGGTTTCTATCCCAAAAAAATCACACAAAAGATAAGGGTATTTTCGTACAAAAATATTTATAGCAGCTTTTTTTTTTTTTGTGGCGGCAAAAAATTGGAAAATGAGGAGATACCCATCAATTGAGGAATGACTGAAAAAGATGAGTTATATGAATGTAATTAAATATTATTATGCTATAAGAAAAGGTGAGCAGACTGATTTCAGAATAACCTGGAAAAACTTATATAAATTGATGCAAAATGAAATGAGCAGAATCAGGAAAACATTGAACAGTGTAATGATCAACTATGAATGACTTAGCTCTTCTCAGTAATACAATGATCTGCCACAATTCCAAAAAAATCATGATAAAAAAGGTTCTCTGTTTCCAGAGAATTGATGCACTCAGAATGCAGATTGAAACATATTATTTTCACTTTATTTTTTAATGTTTTTTTTCTTTTGGTCTGATTATTCTTTCATAACATAACTAATATGAAATTAAGTTTTGCATATGTATATATATATATGCACATTATATATATATGTATATATATATAATGTGATATATAACCTATATAAATTGCTTAACATTTTAGGGAAAAGGAGAAAGGAAGGAAGGGGAAAATTTGGAACTCAATTTTAAAAAATTGAATGCTACAAATTATCTTTACATGTAATTGAAAAATAATATACTATTCAAAAAAGTACACCTATAAGTGTACTTATAAGTCGAATTCTTCTTAAACAAGAAAACTTTTTGGTGGGATAAATTCTCTCAACTTTAGAATTTCAAGTAAGAATGAGGAAACATCTTTCCTAATCCATTCTAATTCTTTTCCCAGAAGCATTTTCTTCCTTTCTATATCTTCTGAGTGAATGAAAATAAAAGGACATGACCCTACATTTTCTTTCCCTCCCTTTCTCTTAACTAGTTTGAAATGGTAGAACTGGTAAGGGAAAAAAAGGAAAGGAATACCTACTATGTTTCAGGCTCTATACTGTGCCTTACAGACATTATCTTATTTAATTTTCATAACATTCTTTGGAGGTAGGTACTATGATTATTTCCATTGTACAGTTGGGAAAACTAAAACAAATAGCAATTAAGTGACTTGCCCAAGATCATGGAGCTATTGAGTGTTGGAGGCTGTATTTGAATTTAGATCTTCCTGACTCTGAATTCAGTGCTTTATTTCTCTCCCTTTCTGCCTCTAGGAAGGTGAGGTGAGGAGAATTAGAATAAAGAAGACTCTAGGCACTCTGTAGATTAAATGAGAAATGATAAGGTAAACCCTGCATATGAGGGCCTTTATCCTAAGCTCTGGCCTTACTTTTTCAAATTGAAAATTACCCTCTCATGAGGTTTAAGGGAGGTAAAATTAATAATTCTGACTATATAAAATTTAAAAGTTTTTGCATTAACAAAAGCAATGGAACTAAAATTAGAAGAAATGAAAGACACTGGGAATAAATTTTTGCAGCAAATTCATCTGATGAAAATCTAATTTCTAAAATATATAAGGAGCTGAGTCACATTTATAAGAATGAGAACTATTACCCAATTAAGAAATGGTCAAAAGATGTGGATAGACAGTTTTCAGAAGAAGAAAAAAGCTGTCAATAGCCAAAAGAAGAAGAAGAAGAAGAACAACAACAACAACAACAATCACTTGTAATCACTAATAGAGAAATGTAAATTAATGCAACTCTGAGGTATCATCTCACATGAGATTAGTTGAAATGACAAAAAAAAGGAAAATAGTTTCAAATTGTTTTCCAGAATGGTCAAATTAGCTTCACCAACAGTGTATTAGTGTAACTATTTTGCCAAATCTTCCCCAGTATTTGTCATTTTCCTTTTTTTTGTTATCATAAAAGTCTAGAAATGTATTCATGCAGATACACATCTATATCTACTATGCTTATATTTATATATTTAGCAGCTATATGGCACAATGGATAGAGTGCTGGTTCTGGAGGTAGGAAGACTCATCTTTTTGATTTCAAATCCAGCCTCAGAAACTTTTTTTTTAAATGAAAGCTTTTTATTTTCAAAACATATGCGTGGATAATTTTTTAACATTAACCCTTGCAAAACCTTGTGTTCCAATTTTCCCTTCCCTTCCCTCATTCCCCCCACCCCCAAGATGGCAAATAATCCAATATATGTTAAATATAGTGGAAATATATGCTAACTCCAATACATGCATATATATTTATACAATTATCTTGTTGCACAAGAAAAATCAAATCAAACAAGAAAAAAACAAGAAAGAAAATAAAATGTAAGCAAATAACAACAAAAAGAGTGAAAATGCTATGTTATGAACCACACTTAGTTCCTACACTTTTCTCTCTGGGTGAGAATGGCTCTCTTCATCACAAGATCATTGGAACTGGTCTGAATCACCTCAGAAACTTATTAACTGTGTGACCCTGGATAGGTCACTTAATTCTGCTTGCCTCAGCTTTGTCACCTGGAAAATAGGCTGGAGAAGAAAATAGCAAACCACTCTAGTATCCCTGCTAAAAAAAATTCCAAATAGCATCATGAAGAGTCAGACACAATTGAAAAGGACTGAACAACAACTACACACAGATACACATGAATATTTATGTGTGTGTATTGTCCATAGTTGTTAACATTTTTCTCCTCTTTCAGAAATCCTTCAAAACTGGGACTGTCTTTTGCTTTTCTTTGTATCTCCAGCACTTAACACAGTGCCAAGCACATAACAGCTGGTTAATAAATATTTGTCTAGAATATGGAAATATGTTTAGAAGAACTGCATATGTTTAACCTATATTGGATTGCTTGCTGTCTAGGGGATAAAGAAAGGGAGGGAGGGAGAAAAATTAGGAATATAAGTTTTTGCAAAGGTGAATGTTGAAAACTATATTTGCATGTATTTGGAAAAATAAAAAGCTATTTTAAAAAAGTTTCTATTCTCAAAATAAGTAAATAAATATATGTGTACTGACCAATTCTAAGCAATGATATTGTAAATTTTTAAAATATATATAAGGAGTGTGAGAGAAGCTAAAGGTAAAGCATTCTGGTCACAGGATCAAATTCATCTTTGTCTTTTGGTCACTGGTGCTATCATCCTGTGCTTCCTGACTACCAAATACTGAACCTTGGAGGGTTTCAAGTCCTGTAATGTTGTTGAATTTGACACCTCTGATTTGACTTCCTGGTTCCCAGATCTGTGGCTATCCCAAGGAAGATAATACCTCACATTTCTTTGCTGCTGCCTTGACTCTCTGGTTCCAAGAGCACCTGCCTGTCTTTAACTATAGATACAATGAACTTGTCAGGCTCTGCTTTGATTTTCAGGTTTTGAGACCTCTGAAATGCTCCTGACAACTGATGACTCAAACCAATGTTCTTTTTTACCTTTCTCCTTTCAGGCTGCAAATAGGCGACCAGATTTTCTGAACAGACAGCTGTGCTACATAAGCAACAGATGCTGAAGACTGATCGTGACTATAAAATAATGATTTATACATATGTAGCTTTTGGGATCCATCTTATTATTTTTATAATTTTCTGTCTTGCAGATATGGAGTTTACTCACTTGAATTATTTCATGGATCTGTGACTTTCCTGGTGCAGGTGTTCCTTCCACCAACACAGATCACATCTTGCCTATGACTTACATAAGTCTTTAAGAGTTGCTTTGGGGTAGCTAGATGGCTAGCAGAGCACTAGCCCTGAAGTCAAGAAGACCTGAATTCTAATCTAGCCTGAGACACTTAACACTTATTAGCTGTGTGACTCTGGGCAAGTCACTTAACCCTAATTGCCTCACAACAACAACAAAAAGATTTGCTTGTTACTAACAGCAAAAAATTCATCAGCTTGTCATCAAACTGGAGATTAGTTTCTCTCAACTTATTTAGTTGGTCCTTGGATTCATTACCAGGCTCATACTTGAAGCTTTTATAGGCTGGTAGATTCTGCTAAACCTAAAGTTGTTGTTTAGTCATTTCAGCTGTTCCTGACTTTTCTTGACCTATTTAGGATTTTCTTGGCAAAGATACTGGAGTAGTTTTCCATTTCCTTGCCCAGCTCATTTTACAGTGGAAGAAACTGAGGCAAACGGAGCCACACAGTTAGTGGCTGGATTTGAACTCAGGAAGATAAGTACTCTATTCTCTGTACTATCTTACTACCTCAACCTAGAGTTGACTATGTGATTATATCAGATTTATATCAAGTTAATCTGAATGGGTACTTTGGTGGGGGCCAGAGTAGGGGCTGGATCTTTGATTTCCTTGATGTAGAGAATATCCTCAACTCATAGAAGTTGACCCCTTTGCTGTAAATTCTGTGATTTTTTTTTTCTGGTAGCAACACTTTTTTTGGGGGAAAGGCAATTGGAGTAAAGTGACTTGCCCAGGGTCACACAGCTAGTTAGTGTTAACTTTCTAAAGCCACATTTGAACTTAAATCCTCTTAACTTCAGGGCTTGTGCTCTATCCACTGTACCATCTAGCTGCCCCCAAAACAGCTCTTAAAAGCTTAAGTCCTAGACAAGTTATGGTCTGTTTTGGTGGACCAGGGAAGCCACAAATCCTTGAAATAATTCAAGTGAGTAAATTCTTATCTGTCTTAGAAGGTTGTCTAGGGCATTGGGAGATTATATTTCTCATCCAGGATTATACAGCCAATGTATCAGAAGCAATACTTGAACCCAGCTCTTGGATCTGGCTTTCTATTTTACTACACCCGCCTTCTGCTTGTTGACGATGTCTAAATTATATAGCATTAATTTACACCATCTTGTAATTAGGCAAAAAGATCAAGCAATTAGGATTAATAGCTAAATGATAGACTGCTATAGTGGAAACATCCTTATATTTAGGGTGAGAAGACCTGGATTTAAATATATGCTTCTGCTACTGTAAGGAATTATGTTGAAATTGTATCTTGTTACAGTTTCCTATCCCTCCATTTGTCCCAACCACTTGATTCATTAACGTAGTAAGTAGATATATAAGTAGCCAATGTGAAGTAACAATAAATGTAAATTAGGAATTAAGATTGTAAAGGGGAACACAGAGGCAAAAAACTGCCTCCTAAATCAATTAGGACCACCTCCAGAGATTATGTGCTAAATTAGGAGAAGCTGACTGGTCCCTATTATAACAGTCCTTCTGTTCTAATAATGGCTTCTCAGTCTACAAGCTACAGATAAACTCCACGTTTTACACAGTAAAACTAGAGAAATGTCATGTTAATTAGGGAGCTATAAGCTGGCACTGATACCTTTAAGATGACACTGCTGTGTTGATGAGCTAAGTCCAACATGGCTGTCCCTTCCCCCACCAGAAGCTTTTCAGAAGGGAACCCCCAAATTTTGGGGGGTTTTCAAGCATTCGTCCATCTCCTATGAGTGTATGCTGCTCAAGTGCTTTCGACTTCCATCCTCAACTGCATAAGTGACTCTATGTCTTCTCTGTCCCTTTTTCTTTCCCTAAACCTCCCCTCTCCCCCCATTTCCTCTGCCATCCCCATCCCTTCTATCTCTGTACTCTCTGAGACTTATTAAAATATGACTGAGGCTACTGGCATGACCTTCCCCCGAGAGTATCCAAAGAAACAAGCTTATTTGCTCTAACCCAGCTGGAGACCCCTTTGTGGTTTTTTCTTTAAGCGTAAACTGGAGTATTGAGGGTAGGAATGATTTGTTCATAACTGCACCTACCATAGAAGCTAATCCTGGTTCACTACCTTGTCATGACTGAGAGACTTGTATAGTTCAATGAAAATACAAGCTAAGCCATGCAGGGTTACCCAAGACAGACAGGCCACAGTAGAGAGTTCTGACAAAAGATAATCCACTGGAGAAGAAAAAGGCAAACTACGCCAGTATTTTTGCCAAGAAAGCCCCAATGGACAGCATTAAAATGATTAAAAAAGACACTGGAAGATGAGTCCTTCAGCTCAGATATCCAACATACTATGGGGAAGACCAGAGGACAGCTATAAGTAACTTCACTAATAAAGCAGCTGGGTTAAAACTGAAAGGAAACTCAGCTACAGATTTGTCCAGTGACAAAAAGAAAATCTGATGTTATAAAGATTATATTGCATATCCAGAATAGAAGAAACAAGGTAAGTTGGATGTAGTCAAACAGGAGAAGAAAAGATTGAACGTTGACATCTTGGGTGTTAGTGAATTCAAATAGAGGGAAATAAGTGAATTTATTTCAGGTAATCATTACATATACTCTTGTGGGCAAGAATCCCTTAGAAGAAATGGAGTAACCTTATAGTCAAAAAGAAGGTGAGAAAAGGTCAATGCAAGATGGCGGTATAGATCCTCCTGAATCAAAGGCAAACTGTTCAACATCTCAGTACTACAAGTGTATGCCCGAAACACTGATGTCAAAGAGGCCAAAGTTGATCAGTTCAATAAAGACCTAAAACATCAACTAGAAATAACAACAAAAATAGATGTCATATTTGCCCTAGGGGATTGTAATACTTAAAAAGGAAATAAAAAGATAATTGGAATAAGATGCAAGCTCATCCTTGGAGTACAAAATGAAGCAGGACATAGACTGATAGAGTTTTGTTAAGATAACAAACATACTGGTCATAATAAATATTCTTTTGTTTAATAGCCCAAAAGATAACTCTACACTTAGACATTACTAGATAGTCAAAATCAAAATTAAATTGCTTATATACTTCATTTCCAGTGGTGGAAGGGCTCTGTATAGTCAGTTAAAATAAGACCTGGAGCTGATTGTAATTCAGAACATGAACTTCTTATTACAAAATTCAGAAAAGTAAGGAAAATCACCAGACCATGTAGATAAGACCTAAATAATATTCCTTACAAATGTGAAGTAGAAGTGATGAATAGATTTAAGGGATGAGGTCTAGTAGAAAGAGTGCCTAAAGAAATATGGATAGAGGTATGTAATGTTATTAGAAGACAGCAACAAAAACATCCCAAACTAAAAAGAAGAGCAAGAAAGCAAAATGACTGATGAGGCTTTAAAAATAGCTGAGGAAAAAGGAAAGTAAAAGGAGAAAATATACTCAACTGACTACAGATTTCCAGAGAATAGCAAGAAGAGATAAGTTTTTTTTTTTAAATATGAGCAATGAAAAGAAATAGAAGAAAACAGAGTAGGAAAGATAAAAGATCTCTTCAAGGAAATTAGAAATATCTAAAAAATGTTTCATGTAAAAATGGGCATGATAAAAGACAAAAATATCTGGGACTTAATAGAAGTAGGAAAGATTAAGAAGAGGTGACAAGAATATACAAAAGAACTATTCGAGAAAGTTCTTAACAAACTGATGACCACAATAGTTTGGTTACTGATTTAGAGCCATATATTCTGGAGAATGCAGTCAAGTGGGTTTTAGGAAGCACTGCTAGTAGAAGTGATGGAATTTCAGTTGAGCTACTTAAAATCCTAAAAGATCTGGCTGTTAAAGTGGTGCTCAATATGCTAGCAAATTTGGAAAACTCAACAGTGGCCACTGGATTGGAAAAGATCAGTTTATATCCCAATCTTATGCAAGCTGATTTGTGAACCAAGAATCAGCAGAAAAATAGGCTGGGTTTTGAAGAGGCAGGGAAACTAGTGACCAAACTGCCAACATTCCTTGGATTATGGACAAAATAAGGGAGTTACAGAAAAAACACTTACTTCTCCTTCATGGACCACACTAAAGCCTATGACTGAGTGGATAACAACAAAATGTAGCGACTCCTCAAAGATAGGCGAATACCAGATCATTTTAAATAGCTTTTTATTTCTAAAATATAAGCAAAGATAATTTTCAACATTCACCCTTGTAAAAACTTGTGTTCCAATTTTTTTCTCCCTCCCTTCCCCACGAACACTTCCCCTAGAGAACAAGTAATCCAATATAGGTTAAACATGGGCAGTTCTAAACATATTTCCCCATTTGTCATGTTGCACAAGAAAAATCATATCAAAAAGGAAAGAATGAGAAAGAAAAAAAAGCAAGCAAACAATGACAAAAAAAGTGAAAATAATATGTTGTGATCCACATTCAAATCCCTATTAACCTTTTTTCTGGATATAGATGGCTCTCTCCATCACAAATCTATTGGAACTGGTCTGAATCACCTCTTTGACGAAAAGAACCCAAGTCCATCAGAGTTGCTGATCATTTAAAAAAATAAGTACCAAACCATTTTACTTGTCTCCTAAGGAATCTCAATGCAAGTCAAGAAGCAAGAGTTAGACTCAAACACGGAACACTGATTGGTTTAAAATTGAGAAGGGAACCCAACAAGGCTATATATTATCACCTTATTTATTTAACTCATATGCAGAGTAAGTCATATGGAATGCCAAAATATCAAAAGTTAGAATTAAGGTCTTTAGGAGAAATATCAACAATCTCAGATATGTAGATGATGCCTCTCTCTCTGGAAGCAGAAAGTAAAGAAGAATTAAAAAGTCTGTTGATGAAAGTGAAAGAAGAGAGAATAAAAGCTGGCTTGAAGCTTAGCATAAATAAACTAAGATCTTGGCAATTGAGTCCATCACTTCCTAGAAAATAGAGGAAGAAGAAACAGAAGCGGTATCAGACTTTATATTCTTGGGCTCAAAGATCACTGTAGAGAACAGCTGCAGCCATGAAATTAAAAGACAATTGCTCCTTGGAAGGAAAGCATTGGCAAATCTGGACAGCATACTAAAAAGCAAAGATAGTGCCTTGCCAACAAAGGTCTATATAGTCAAGCCTATGTTTTTTCCATTAGCAATGTATGACTGTGAAAGTTGGATTGTAAGGATAGCTGAGAGCCACAGGATCAATGCATTTAAATTGTGGTGCTGGAAAAGACTTTTGAGAGTTCTTTGGACAGCAAGGAGGTCAAATCAGTACATATTTTAAAAAAATTAAATAAGACTACTCATTGGAAGGACAAATACTGAAGCTGAAGCTTGAATACTTCAGCCACATAATGAGAAGATATGACTCACTGGGAAAGACCCTGATGTCAGGAAAGACTGAAGGAAAAAGGAGGAAAGGTATGGCAGAGCATAAGATTGATAGAGAGTGTCATGGAAGAAATGAGCATGAGCTTAAATTTTGGGAGAGAATGGAAGACAAAAGGGCTATGGTCTTTCAGGTCATGAAGAGTTTGATCCAATTGAATGAATGACCAACAAAAACCATGCATGAGCTTGGCTTTATGAATACATTGGCAGAAAGCAAGGATGGGAAAAAGAAATCTCTTCCTCCTTTGTCCCTTAGGATCTCCCTTCCTGATTGGCCATAATAGAACAGGAATATATAGGAAGGTTCATCTCCCATTTGCACTATTTGTATAGGAATGGCTGCTCTAGATAAGGAATAAGTAGATGGGAAGGGATCCACATATAATGTGGTAAGGGTGATGGGAAGGATTTATATTTAGGGTTGATATATTTCCCTGTCAGGAATATAATGACAGCTAAGTGGAGCCATAGTGTATGTTGCTCTGAGTCTAGAATCAGGAAGACTCTGCTTCAGACACTTATTATCTGTGAGATCCTGGACAAGTCGTAACACTATTTGCCTCAGTTTCCTCATCTGTAAAATAAGCTGGAGAAGAAATAGCAAATCATTCCAGTATCTTTTCAAGAAAACCCAAATGGGATCATGAAAAATCAGATATGACTAAAAATAGCTGAATAACAACAACCAACTATAACAAATATACAAGTAGTTTATATCCCCTTGTAGCAAGGGTTCCTATGAGTTCCCACTTGTAGGTTTTGTTTCATACTGGTAACCAAAGTTTAACAGAACAGGTCCCCATTTTCTTGAGCTTGGCTTGTTTTTGTAATGCTTATCTTTTCAAGGACTTATCTTATATGTTTTATGTATATGTAACCTAAGTCTCAAATACCATTGGAACAAGCCTCCTTCCTCATTGGTAGAGAATAGTTACTGAATGCTCTGAGACTGTGCTGAGAGAGTTGGTGAGAGATGGAATGAAAAGAGATCTCAGGTCTTTTAATTTCCAGTGATTGGAACTGAATAACTCTTCTCCCAAAGCTCCAAGTCTTTTAAGCAGGTGTGCAGAGCACTGAGTAATCAATCTCTACCAATGAGAAAAGAGTCTCATACCAACAATAGACTTTGAGGATCAAAGAAATCTCTTTCTGTTCATTGATCCTTCTGTTTATAAAGACTTGCTCTTGCTTGGGGTTATGATTTCAACGTGCCTCTATTGCATTTCCACTTCTGAATGGAGTCATTGTCTGCTCTCCTTCCACGGAGGTCCAAACCTTTTCCCAAAATCAATATTCCTGCCAGTATTAATCTCTTAGATGATGATTGGTGACTGTGAAATTTTTATTTTATATAAAGTGAAGGATAAAATGATAGCAATGGAGGACAATGAGTGATAGGGTAAATAGTATACTTAAACAGGAAAAAAAACTGGTACTAAAACTGTGGGTCACAGAGGCAGAATCAATGTGTCTCTCCATTAAGTCCTTCCCATTGCAAGGAGATTGTAATATTCTTGAAGATAGTTTGTAATTCTTTTGAAAATTACCTTTTTGTGTCTTTTGACTTATTCAAGAATGACTTTTGGTCTTGAATATTTTTGTTAATTTCCTGTAACAGATAAGAAACTTTTATCAGTGATCACATGCCATAGGTTTATAGATTTAGAGCTGAGAAGGAACATCAAGAGTTCAAACCCTTCATTCTACAGTTGAAAAAATTGAGGATCAGGAAGTTGAAGTGACTTATCCAAGATGAGAGAAGTCATTAACTAGCTGAGGTAGGATTTGATTTCATCTCCTCTCACTCCAAAGCCAATATTTGATTTGAAAAAAAAAATGTATGCACACACACATACATATATATGTGTATGCATATATATATACACACCTACATATTGTTTCGTCACTTTCTTGACCCTGAATTCTTTCCAAACCCTGAGTAACTATGGGACCCTTAGCTCCAGTCTTACTAGCCCTAGCTTATTGCCTAGTCTTTAATAGGTACCAACTTTTCACCTGCCTAGCCTGAATCTAGCGCAACCTGCAGCTGAATTTGAAGTATAAAAAGAATTTCAAGGCATCTCTTCAGATCAAATCCTCTCAGGTCAGCAATTATGTCTTAAGTCTTTGCATTTGTGCATTAGCTTTCCAATTCTTTCAACACAAACTTTTTACCCATAATTTCTCTTTATTTTCTGTCCTCCTCCATTTCTCCCTCTCTTCCAATAATTAGAGCTCCATATGCTTAAAAAGGTAAACAGGTAGACAATGGGGAAAGAGAATTCAAGAAATCTGATACTTTTTTTTCTAGTATGCCTTTGGAGCACAGATCTGGTTTAATAATCCCTGTGTATCACTCTCCCTGCTACAAGGTATAAATGTATGCTAATAGGAGGTCTTTCTTCTTGTCACAACATATTGCAGGTTGCATTCAGTGCAGGACAGAATAAAAAGATTAGATGCAATCTTGAAGTCAATCAGAAAGCAAGAGGAAACAAAAAAATCCTAAAAACCCACTAGGCTGCAGATTGTCAACAAGAAGAGGCAGAAAAATGACTTGAATCGAATTGTAGTTTATCTCGTTAAGCGTTAAAGGAAACCAATTTCTCTGAAAAATTGGAAGGCAATTTAAACATCCTACAGTTTTACCAAAGTTTAAAAATTTCCAGTGAAAGAATAAGGTTTTCTTTATTTCTACATATCTGCCATTTCCCTGTATATTCAGGGACAAGCGTGCCCTAGATAAGAAGATATTTAAAAGGAAAGAACTAGAGGAAAGGTTCTTTTTCAAGAAATATTCAGTTCATACATTTTATTGTTTTAGTCCTTTTACTATCTGTGTTCAAGGAGCTGAGAAAACGGATGATTTCTAAGAACATATATAAAGGGGTTTTAAAAGATTTAAAACACTATGTTAATGCTAATTATGTAGAAGCAGTAGTCATAATTACAGTCTTACTCATGGTAGTAGTAGTAGTAGTAATAGTAGTAGTGGTGGTGGTGGTAGTATTGGTGGTAAATTGTAATAATAGTCAGAATGGGATTTGAACCCTCTCCTCCATGGAGACTATAATTCAGTACCTTAGACCTCTCAGCTATCCTGAATAAGATAGTAGTAGTAGTAGTAGTAGTAGTAGTAGTTGTTGGGCATTAGGTGGAGCCATAGTGCACAGAGTGCCAGTTCTAGAATCTGAGTTCAAATCTGCCCTCAGACACTTCCTAGCTGGGTGACTTGGCTAAATAACTTAACCCTTATTTGCCTTAGTTTCCTCATCTGTAAAATGAATTGAAGAAATACAAACTATTCCATTATCTTTGCCAAACAAACTCCAAATGGGGTTGAGAGTCATACACTATTTTTTTAAGATTCTTTTTTTAAAAAAGTTTTTTATTTTCAAAATATATGCATAGATATTTTTCAATATTCACCTCTGCAAAATCTTGTATTCCAATTTTTTTCTTCCTCCCTTCTCCCAACTCCTCTCCTAGATGTCAAGCATTCTGCAATATGTTAAACATGTGCAATTCTTCAATACGTATTTCCACAATTATCAAGCTGCATAAGAAAAATCAGATCAAAAGAGAAAAAATGAGAAAGAAAACAAAAAGCAAGCAAACAACAAAAATGTGAAAATTCTATGTTGTGATCCACACTCAGATCTCATAGTCCTCTCTCTGGGTGCAGATGGCTCTCTTCATCACAAGTCTACTGGCCTGAGTTGCCTTGCCATTGAAAAAAGCCATGTCCATCAGAATTGATCATTGTATAGTCTTGTTGTTGCCATGTATAATGATCTCCTGGTTCTGCTCATTTCAATCAGCATCAGTTTATATAAGTCTCTCCAGGCCTCTCTGAAATCTTCCTGTTGGTCATTTCTTACAGAACAATAATATTCCATAACATTCCATAAATCCACAATTTATTCAGTCATTTCCCAACTGATGGACATCCATTTAGTTTCCAGTTTCTAGCCACTACAAAAAGGGCTGCCACAAACATTTGTGTGCATGTGAGTCCCTTTCCCTTCTTTAAGATCTCTTTGGGATATAAGCCCAGTAGAGACACTGCTGGACCAAAGAGTATGCACAGTTTCATAGCTCTTTGGGTATAGTTCCTTATTCAAGAGTCATACACTATTGAAATTAGAGAAAGTAGTAGGAAAAAGTAGAAGTAATAATAAATCACTCTACAAAATATGGTCTGATTTGGGCAAATCATTAGGTCTGACTAATTGATAAAAAGTTCTATATAATACCTGAGAGCCAAAAGAAAAGTAGTAGGTCTGCAGGTCACCTTCCAATGGTTGATTGGTTGTTATCCATAGTGCTCAAAGAGGACCAAAATGACATCATTCTGTCAGTATCTGGTATGGTATGTCTGACTGGGGCTGCTCAGGAGGCTCTGCCACTGGTCAGGCACAAATAGTCCATGTGAATATTCCAGTGACCAAGATGATATCAATACCTAAGGATATAATTCCCTGGATGACAACCTTCTTGCTCAACTTCTCTTTTTCCCATCTGTTTTTTTTTTGGGGGGGGGGGAGGTGGCAGGGGATGGCTCATTACTGACCCCACCATCCTACTAAAATCTCCCCACCCAAAAAGTACATCCCTCTGGGACCTCCCTACACTCCTGTGGATTGCTGTCCTGATTAGAATTTAAGTTTCTTTATGCCCATAAAACTATCACACTGTGCATACCCTTTGATCCAGCAGTGTTTCTACTGGGATTATATCCTAAAGAGATCCTAAGGGAGGGAAGGGGACCCACATGTGCAAAAATGTTTGTGGCAGCCCTGTTTGTAGTGGCCAGAAACTGGAAATTGAGTGCATATCCATCAATTGGAGAATGGCTGAGTAAATTGTGGTATATGAATACTATGGAATATTTTTCTTCTGTAAGAAATGACCAGCAGGATGATTTCATAAAGGCCTGGAGAGACTTACATGAAGTGATGCTGAGTGAAATGAGCAGAACCAGGAGATCATTATACAAGGCAACAACAATAATATACTATGGTCAATTCTGATGGATGTGGCTCTCTTCAACAATGAGGTGATTTAGGCCAATTCCAATAGACTTGTAATGGAGAGAGCCATCTGCACCCAGAGAAAGCATTGTGGGGACTGAATGTGAATTACGACATAATATTTTCACCTTTTTTGTTCTTGTTTCTTGCATTTTGTTTTCTTTCTCATTTTTTTTCCCTTTTGGATCTGATATTTTTTTGTGCAGCATGATAATTGTGAAAATATATGTAGAAGAATTGCACTTGTTTAATATATGTTGGATTGCTTGCCATCCGGGGGGGAGGGGGAGGAGAAGGAAGGGAGGAAAAATTTGGGATACAAGATTTTACAGAGGTGAATGTTGAAAATTATTTATGTATATGTTTTGAAAATAAAAAGCTTAAAAAAAGAATTTAAATTCCTTGAGATCAAGGACTGTCTTTCTGCTTATATTTGTATTTCCACAGTTTAGGCCGGTGACTGGCAATTAGCAAAAAAAATTAATAAATGCTTGTTGACTCAAACCTATTATCATATTGACTATAAGCTGTACTTTGCAAACAACAAGGCTGCCTTTGTAGCTACTGGCACCTTAATTTCCTAGTAGAATGCATGACTTAATAAACACAGGAAGGGAATAGTTTGAGTAACCTAGACACATCTTTTTAGCATCAATCTGTATTTCTTCTCAAAAGGAAATGTATTCAGAGGATTCCTGTTTGCCAACACTATGGAGCATTATCTTAGTTTGGTATAAACAAAATGTCTAAGAAAAAAAAATATTAAAGAGAAGCCACACAAACATTTTTGTTGCCATTCTCCTTGGATCAAATTAAATGGAAAAATCATTGGAATTTCCTTGGAAGCAGAGTTTTTTTTGCCCTGTTTTCCCAACTGGATGTTACCAAGGAGAGCTGTTGTAGAAAGATGATCATCTGTATTTGTCTATAAAGGACAGCCTGTGTAGTCATTTTTTTTAATTATACATGGAATGGAAATGTTTGTTTTGTTCCATAAATTAAAAACAAATAAAAAAAAAAAGAACAGTCACCAAAAACAAAGGAAAGTCCCCTTTTCCACATTCGCTTTTTTTCTGTATTGTCTTGGAAGAATAAAAATGAACAGCAAGTTAAGTCTGGTTGGTTTTTCTGAATGTGTTGGGGAATTTTGTAGAGCTGCTGGTAGAATTCATCTCTAGTTTTTGTGTCCTAGGAATGACATAGACTGAGATCAGATCATATAGGATTTTGAGCTGGTTACTACCTTAGAGATGAGCTCTTCCAAACTTCTTATTTTATAGATTAGAAAACTAAGAGATCACCAGATCAGAATTAGTAACTTAACCTGAGGTAATAGTCAATCTATAACAAAGTCTGGATTTGAACCCAAGTCTGATTGCCAATCCAATACTATTTTCCTTCCGGGCAATTTAAAAAGCATTTATTTAAGTCTTTGTTGTGCGCCAAGCTATGCTACTTACTGGGGACAAATCTGACCTCATACACTTAACACTTCCTAGCTATGTTACCCTGGGCAAGTCACTTAACACCAATTGCCTCAGCAAATAAAATAAAATAAAAGATACCAAAATGATAGAAGCTAAGTGCAGATGCCATGGAATTTCAAGGTAGAAGATACAAAAACTCAGGGAAAAATAATAGGGATTAAATCCTCGTCCTCAAAGTAGAAATGCATGTTACCCTGTCATTTCTCAAAAATCCATTTGTTTTTATTGTTCAAGAATTATGTCTGACTCTTCATGTCCCCATTGGAGGTTTTCTTAGCAGAGACACTGGAGTGTTTGCCATTTCCTTCTCCAACTCATTTAACTGATGAGGAAACTGAGGCAACACAGGGTTAAATGATTTGCCCAGAGTCACACAGTTTGTATCAGTTGTGAATTCAGGTCCTTCTGACTCCAGGTCTGGTGCTCTGTCTACTGCACCACCTAGCTGTCAAATCCTTTACAAACTTTATTTCTTGATCTTTTTAACCTGGATCCATAGGTCAGTACCAAGAAAGACCCAAATAAGTGGCACTTTTCCCTAGCAGTTGCAATGACTTATTCGTTTATGGATTTTTCTGTTTGTTCAGTGTATAGTCTGTTCCGGTGGGTTCTATAGATCTGGAGCTCTGCTCGTCCTTCAAACTTACTTGCCTCTGGTGGCCACTTTAACACCTGAAAACTCACATACCTTTTCATCAAAGTCTCCATAACTGAGACATAGTGCCTGCTGAGTTGGATTTTTATTATAAATTTTCTGTGTATGTTTATAGCTCATTATGCCATGAATTCTCACGACATGGATCTCAATCATCTGGAACATGTTCCGCATATGGCCAAACATTTTTCAGCAGAAGATGCCAGCATATATGTATGACAGAGGGAGCGCGATACGTGGGAATGGATTGAACTTTCTTACTTGTAACCTTGACTCATGTTTTTCATTGGAACAAGCAAAACACACTTTGTTTCTGGCTGTACCTTTGCTTTGGATAGCGTTATTTCCATTGGCTGAATTAACTTTGTCACCCCTTTCTTGGATGAGATAGTTGATTTGCCATGCCCAGAACCAGAAAGTGGGAACCCATTTTGTCTCCATCTATATTCTCAATTTGAGCTCAGCTGCTTGGCTGACTACTGGCTAGCTCATTTCAACATGCTATCTGAGAACGACATGGAAACAGATGGGAGCAAGTGAGTAGGGCCAGATTTTTGGACCAGTAGATTACCTGGAATCTCAGATAGGGACATGTGTCCTGGAGCCAACTTGAATCAATCAAGCAATTGTTAAAATATCAGTGGAAGTATTTTAATCTCATATTTAGTTTTTCTTTTTTTGCCAGTATTTACAACTTTCTTTGTGTTCAATTTAATTTCCTTCATTTTAAAAAATAATAACTTTTTATTTTCAAAATATCAAAGATTGTTTTCAATATTCACGCTTGCAAAATCTTGTATTCCAATTTTTTCTCCCTCCCTTCCCCTCATTCCCTTCCCTATATAGCAAGTAATCCAATATATGTTAATCTTGTGTAATTGTTCTACACATATTTCTATGTTTATCATGCTACACAAGAAAAATCAGATCAAAAAGAAAAAAAATTGAGAAAGAAAACAAAAAGTGAGAAAACGACAATAAAAAGGTGAAAATACTATGTTGTGATCCACATTCAGTTCCTACAATCTTCTTTCTGGATGGAGATGGCTCTCTCTCTCCATCACGTCTATTGGAATTGATCTGAATCACCCCATTGTTGAAAAGAGCCATGATCATCAGAGTTGATCTTCACATAATCTTATTGCCATATACAATGTTCTCCTGATTCTGCTCATTTCACTCAGCATCAGTTCATGTAGGTCTCTCCACTTTCTGAAATCATCCTGCTGGTCATTTCTTACAGAACAATAATATTCCACAACATTCATATACCACAACTTATTCAATCACTCCCCAGCTGATGGGCATCCACTCATTAACCTTATATTTCAGTAAGTATTATAGCTCAAAGGTTCATTTATTCTGTTAAATTTTCTAGACTTGAGGAAGTGATAGAGAAAATGTTAATGGTGCAGATTAAACTTAAAAGTGTGATCTGAATACTTTTTTTAAATCAGGGAATTAGTTGCTAAACATTTGCCAGAACACTCTGTACACATCTAGCCACAGCCACAGCACTATCCATATTGTCAAATGAAAGTTTGTATAGTGCCCATGTGATAACAAGACAATCACATACAAGGCCAATCGATGCAATGGTTAAAGTGTTAGATTGGCAGTTAGGTACCAGAGTAGATACTTAAAGTTTTTTTATTGATTGATTTTACATTTAAAGAAGAGATTAAGTAATTGTCCCAGGGTCATCAAGTTAGTAGCCCAAACTTCCTAACTGCCATATATCTGTATATACAAAGAAAGCTATAAATAGGAGATCATTAACAGAGACAAATGACAGCTAAGTGGTTCAGTGGATGAAGTGCCAGGCTGAAGTCAAGAATACTCATCTTCCTGAGTTCAAATCCTGCCTCAGATACTTGCTAACTGTGTGACTCTGGGCATGTCACTTAACTCTGTATGTCTCAGTTTCCTCTTCTATAAAATGAGCTGGAAAGCAAAATGGCAAAGCACTCTGATTTCTTTGCCAAGAAAACTCTAATTAGATATGATTGCAAAATTACTTGAAAAGCAAACAGATGCAAGGCATTGAAATCAAGAGGAGTCAGGGAAAGAATCCTAGAGAAGGTGGGATTTTAATTGAGACTTAAACAAAGTTGGGAAGGTCCATAGTCAGAGTATTCCAGGTATGCAGGGTATCCAGAGAAAATACCTGGAGCTAAGAGATGGAATGTCTTGTTCATGGAACATCCAGGAAGCCACTGTCACTGAATTGAGGAGTATATTTTGGGGAGCAAGATGTAAGAAGTCTGGAAAGGTAGGACTAGGTGAGGTTATGAAGGACTTTGAAGTTCTGAAACCTAGGGAGTAGGATAAGAGTATGTGAAGATAAAGGAGATGTCAGTTTAACAGATAAGCTGAACACTTGGAGAAAACTAGAGTTCTTGGAGAAAGCTGGCAAGAAAAAATGTTGAGACAACACATTATCCTCTTTAAGGAAGGAGTGAGCCAAGTCAAGAAGGATAAATAGGCTCTTTACCAACTTTGACTGAGATGCATTATTTAGATATATCAGTTCTCTGGTAACTAAAATAGGCTCCTCTGTAATAATAAATAAAATTTTTTAGTTGTCTTTCATTCATGTCTGACCCTTGCCATTTTCTTCTCCAGCTCATTTTATAGATGAGGAAACTGAGGCAAACATGGTTAAATGGCTTCCCCCAGGTTCAGTTAGATTTGAAATAAGGAAGATGAGTTTCTTGACTCCAGGTCTAGCAATCTATTAGCTGCACCACCTAACTGCCTGAAAACAAAATTCTAAAGCAAAACATAAATGTGTTTTTTCAGGACATGCCAGCTCACAGTAAAGCCATAGGAAGGGGATGAAATAAAAGGTTCAGTGAAGAGATTCATAGTTAGGGCTATCCTCAAGGATCTTTGTCTTAAAAATGATAATTAGTCATATAACCACTTCAAAACTACAGTCATAAAAGCTCAGGGTTATATATCTTGGCTAATATATCAACCCACCTCAGACACTTACTATTTGTGTGACCCTGAGCAAACACTCAGCCTCTCTGTTTCAGTTTCCTCATCTGTAAAATGAGAGCAGTAGACTCAAAGTTCTCTTAAGCCCTTTCTAAGTTTAAATCGATGATCCTTTGATCATTATGCTTATGAAAGAGGTTTTGGTGAATTAGCTTTTCTTCTTCAAAACTGCAAATGAATCTATTTCGGAGACCATGAAAAGTTAAATTTTCCTACTGCAGTTGGGCCATTAATTCTCTTGCAAAGGATTGCCTTCGTATTTGTGAGGAGGAAGAAGAGGGGAGAAAGGTGTGCTTCTGCCCTAAACAAAAGGAAAAGAACCAGGACAGCTAGACAGTGACTCACTTCATGCAGAACCATGAGGCTCAGAGCCTTGGAAGCCATCTAGTCAGATTCTTCACACAGTAGAAATCAGAATGTGGGATTATACCAGATAAAATATCAGCAACCGGCCACTGAACCACAGTTTAAATCCATCCTGGGCTTATTCTTCTGAAAAAAGCAATTGGGTTCGACTATTGTGAATCATCCATCTGCATCCCATGTTTATTATTGTCCATGATACCATTGTGTCTGAGATTTTCTCACTTATTATTAGGGGTGGATGTATGATTTCCTGGGTGGTTAGACTCACTCTTCTGGCCTGTTTTGATAAGAAGGTACCTACCTGCAGCACTGACAGGCTTTCATTGACATTTGGAATTTTTTTTAGCCCATGAGAAATAATACAGGAGGAATAGCACCACTCTGCTGGTTTTCTTTCAGATATAGAATTCTGTTTAATTTGCAAGACCATTGATAAATTCTGACTATTAGCTTAGCCTGCCTCACCTCCTTTACAAAGCAGCTCTTCCAAAGTAAAGCACCTGGGACCAAATGGGAAAGGATCCAAATTTATGCTGCCAAATCTCCTGAGTTATTCAGACTCCCACCTGAGATTTGGGGATTTTTCTCTTAAGAAGGAGGGGGAAATAGTGGCTCCATCTGGAGCACAAATGAGAGTAAATAGACTTGTCTGTTTCTCAGTGATAGTTGTATCTTATGAAACAAAGCTAAGCAGGAAGGACAATTCCTACACAGATTACAAAAGATATTGCACGTCCCTGCATCAACACACATAATTTTGAGCCCTACAGCAGTGTCTGGTGGACTGATTGAACGTGCAAGGACAAATGTTGGGAACAACCTTGTGAAATAAAGAGAAGCAAAGGTTTGAATTAGATCATAGATCATAGAATTTTAACCCTAAAAGGGACATGGGAAGTCATATTGCAGATGTAGAAACTGAGGCCCAGTGAGTAAAATGATACAGTTAGTGGTGGAATCAGGATCACAGCCCAGGTCTCTCGGTCCCCAGCTCTGAACTATTATGCTTTGTTAGTAGTCAGTCTGAATGAAATAATGACTCTCCCACTTCATCTGTGAGTCTGAGCCAGACTATTTCATAATAGGGAGAATGTTGCCATTTACTCCTAACACCAAACAAACCAAATGTTTCTATGTACTCTGTGGAACAGAAGGCAGTATTTGTATATATAACTGAATATTTATGACATAGAGTTTGCTTTTCTTTTTAAATAGATAATAAATTTAACATGTAATTCTCAAAGCTGCATTGGTTGTCGTGATTCCTTCTGACCTTCCTTTTGTTCCCTTCTCCTTTTTGGGGAAGATGGATAAGAATCCTACATCTATCTTCCCTTTATCACCTACTCCTCCCTGTTAAAAAGAAAAAAGAAAAAAATTAAAAAAAAATGCACATATTCAGATAAAACAAATTCACATATTGGCCATATTCAAGGATATATGTCTTATGTGAATCTGAAGTCCTGTAGTTATTTCCAAAGATCTTAAAGAGTTTTGATCCCATTCATTTTCTAAAAACCCTTGGGAACTGAGTTTACTACTTTAGAAATAGCAAGGTTGCCAAGTGGATAGAACATAGAGAGTAGTGTCAGGAAGAGTTGAGTTCAAAGACTTTCTTCCTCATATACTAGCTGTGTATTCCTGGGCAAGTTGGTCAATCTCTCAATTTCTTCAGCTATATAATGAAGGGGTTGGACTCAGGGACCTCTAAGGTTCCTGCTTAATAGATGGAAGAAAGAAATTTCAGATATAAAGTAAGCTTTTGTCTCGCTTTAGTAAGACATCAGGCTGGGATGCAAAGCCTAATTCTCAGGCAGCAATTGGATCTCACACTATAGCTACCAGTTTCCTTTAACTTGAAGTCTTTATGGCATTGGGGGGAATAGATTATGGAAATAATATAAATTATTATGTTTCCTGGAAAGTTGGGAAAGAAAAAAAGAAGTGTCACATTAGATAATGAAGGACAGTTCATGCCATTAGTTTCTAAATACAATAGAAAAGAAAATAGTTAAAGCAGTAGATTAGGAGTCAGAGATCTGTTTTTCAGCTTTGGATCTGCTGTTCTGCTCTATGGGGTCTTGGGCAAGTCACAGTTTCCCTGGGGCTCAGTCTTCCTATTTGTACAATTGAAGACATCGGTAGAGATCTGAAAGATCAACCTCAGTTCTAACATCTTGTGACTACAAACCCTAATGGATTTAAATTTTTTTTTTTTTCAGTTGGATTGGAGTTTAGTTTAAAAAAAAAAGTGGTAAATGCAGTGAATCCCACTATGTCTTAAAGGCTGAAGATTAATAAAGTCCTGACTGACACCTTTCCCAGTGATTTCTCTTTTCCCCATTCATCCCCAGACTCCTGTTTGTTCTCATTGGGTTGAGCCAATGGAATATATGATGTGAGAATTGCCACCTTTGGAGAGTCTTTTCTACTTATAAGAAGCAAAAACACTGATAAACCAAAACTCCTCTCCCCTTTTCATTTTTATTTAATTTTTTTTTTTTTTACTCTCTCATTTAATGTGATTATTTAAACAGTCAAGGGCAAGTCCATTGGTGATTTTAATACATAGTTTCCTACTATCCAGTAACCATGGGCAAACGCTATTTCTCTTTGTACTGATTTTTCCTTCCTTCCTTCCTTCCTTCCTTCCTTCCTTCCTTCCTTCCTTCCTTCCTTCCTTCCTTCCTTCCTTCCTTCTTTCCTCCTTCTTTTTTTCCTTTCTTCCCTTCTCCCTCCCTCTCTCCCTCCTTCCCCTATCTCCTTTTCTTTCCCTCCTTCTTCCCCTTCCTTCTCCCCTTTCCCATGTCCTTCCTTTCTCCTTTTCTCCTTCCTTCCTTCTCTCTCTCTCTCTCTCTCTCTCTCTCTCTCTCTCTCTCTCTCTCTTTCTAATCAACTGGTAGCTTGGTCTTTGCTTCCTCCTCTCTCCCAAAGTTGTCTACATTTCTTTGTCTTTTTTAGAAATTAGTGTGGGTGGAATACTGAGGGTGATGGAATCTGGCCCAGACAGTAGGAATTCTAATGGGATAGAGTAAGTCACGTAACCGGATTTTGCCAGGAGTCAGTAACCTGATATCATTATCAACCCACCTACATGAATAACCATTAGCAGAAAATATAGTTAGATCAAAGGCTTAGGGAGTGCCAGGAGCCCTATATTCTATGGCTAACTCTGAATCTTTAAAAACAAAAACAAAATCCAGATGAAAGATCTAACCTTAGTGAACTACATCAAAATTTCTATATTCTTGGCACCAGTTTCCCATGTAGGATGGGAGATTTTTGGTATCTTCTCCAAATTCCAGTGTACAAATGGAAAAGAGGGGACTCCTAAGTACACTAAATTCTAAAAAAGAGAGAAGTGCTTCAGAAGCACTATTTTCAAGTCTCTCTGACCATCCTCAGAAAAATTTCTAGCAACTTTTATTAATTTTGGCTTTCACTTCCCATGTACTCTACTCCCTCTTTTTCATGCTAACAAAGGGAGAGAACAATTTCTGTGGAATCAGGCCCCTCTGTGCCAGCTGAGCTGATGATTTTCATGAGGCAATCTTCAAATGGGGTGAGATGGACTGAGCTCACCCACTCATTTCACACACAAACCACCTGAAATATTTACTGTCCTCATGACTCAATGACTGAAAATGTGGGGGGACAGAGAGGGGAGGGGGAAGGGCAGAAAGAGGTGGTCTCAACATTGATTAGAGATGAAAGGTTTCATATTTTATCACCAATTGTATCTTCTCATCAGAATAATACTTGGCAATAACAATAGGGGTAGAGTCTACCAGGCAATTCTGGTTTCTGTCCCAAGAATGCCTTGCCAGGTCATGAAAATGGAGTTATTTCAGAGCAGCGGAAGTTGCTCTCGGGAGTGGTGGTTTTCTGTCATTTTGGTATTCATTTCCACTGATGCAGTTATTCTGTCTGATTTTCTTACAAGGTACTTGGGTAACTTTATTTATTTTTTGAATAATTTATCTTTTATTTCATTTTCCCTCAATTACACATAAAATAATTTAAAACATTGATTTCCTAAAACTTTGAATTCCATATTCTCTCCTTCCCTATTTCCTCTCCCCTCTCACTGAGAAGGCAAGTAATTTGACATAGGTCATACATGTGCAGTCATGCAAAACACATTTCCATATTAGTCACGTTATGAAAGAAAACACAGACAAAAGCACATTCCCTCCCCCAATAAAGAAAGTTAAAAAGAAGTATGCTTCAATCTGTATTCAGATTCTATTAGTTCTTTCTCTGGAGGTGGATAGCATCTTTCACCATAAGTCCTTATGAATTGTTTTAGATCGCTATATTGCTGAGAATGGCTAAGTCATTTACAATTCATAATACATATTGCTATCTCCATGTACATTGTTCTCATGTTACTGCTCATTTGACCCTACATCAGTTCATATAAACCTTTCCAGGGTTTTCTGAAAGCATCCTATTCATCATTTCTGATAGCACAGTAGTATTCCATCACAATCATATGCCACAATTTGTTCAACCATTCCCCAATTGTTAGGCATCCCCTCAATTTGCAATTCTTTGCCATTTGGTAACTTTATAAATGGAAACGAATCTTCCCTAATATCAGAATTCTTTTTTCCACACTTACGAGAAGTAGAATACTTCTGTTATCTCTTTCTTATGTGAACTTGATTCTTATTCACTTATTCTCTCCAAGGAGAATTATGAGAACTGTAAGACAGAGTTAAAGAAAAAAAGAAATGGAAGGTCTGGTTCCTATTTTTGAAGATTTTACAATCATTAGTCAGTCAATAAGCATTTATTAAGCACCTACTGTGTGTTAGACACTGTCCTAAGCATTGGGGATACAAAGAAATACAGAAGATAGTTGATGCTCTCAAGAAGCTGTCTAATTTAGGAGGAAAGAACTTTTATATGTGATTGTTTATACACACACATATATAGGTAAATGTCATAATGGATAAAGAACTAGTTGAAGTCATGAAGAAGTGTGCTCAAAACCTGCCTCTGACACTTAATAACTATATGCCTCTGGACAAGTATTATATTCTTTATACTGTAGGTTCTTCATCTGCAAAGTTAAAGGGTTTTATTTTATGGCCACTAAGATACTTTTTATTTCTAACTTTATACTTATAAGTACAAAATTTGAGCAGTGCTTATAATGATGTCAAGCCTCTTTTAAAAAGTCACATTTAAAAAACAAATAAACAAACCAATAACAATATTTTTCCAGTAATACTCTATGACTTTCAATAATGGAATGCCTCAGTATCTAAAGAATAAAAATTAAGGATTTTTCAAAAGAAATTGTTGAATGTCCCTTTGGATGTGAACTCTCTACAACATCCCATAAGTGAAAAATATGCAAGAAAACCATTATAAAGTGTGTCATCAAGCAGGTGTATATTTGGAGAAAAAGATGAGCCAGCTACATAGTGAGTACAAGGGATAACCAATGAATAATCCAAGTGATCCCTTGTTATCCATGCAATGTTCAGAAAGGCAGAAGAAAGTCTCTAGCATGCTGACTGAATCTTCTTGTGGACAGACTGCCTGGATTAGAGTCACACAGTATGGACAGGTGAGAATGGGTAGCAATCTTCATTAACAGATGGTGAACACACCAAGGATGAGGCCATAATTCATAAACGCATTTCTCTATCTCTCTCTCCCTCCTTCCCTCCTCCCCTCCCTTCCTTTCTCTCTTTCTTCCTCCTTTTCCTTTCCTCTCTCTCTTTTCCTCTCTCCATCTCTCTCTCCCCCTTTCTCTCTTTCTGTCTCTGTGTCTCTGTCTGAATGTCTCTTTCCCATTTATCTAACTATCTACTTATTTGTCTATCAAATCTGATGCCCAAAAGCCTCCACCAAGAGTTCTTTGGATTCATATAAAACTGACTTCATTTTAAGAGACTTGACACTACTGGAAGCAACTTTTCTTTGGTTGATCACTGCCTCTATTTGAATTTCTCCAGGAAAATTCCTAAAACATTAAAACTTATGCATGGCTCTTATCTCAGGTCTTCCCAAATATGAGTAATAGAGTTTCCTTACACAAAGATATTTAATATACATTATTGGTATTGGGTATGGGACAGCTTTTTTGTTGAACCCCACAGAAATTACTTATGATGCAATTGACTCGGGCTCTTATGAACAAACACAGGAAATATAAAACATTCAAATTGCCCACTATGCTCATTATAGTCCCTCTACAAGGTAATGACCATTTGTGAGACTGTTGAAAAAATATTTCACATTCACCTATGACCTCACTGTCTGAAACACTTAGAGCAATTAGTATGGAAGTTTGACAAGGTCCAGAGCTCTTGGCCCCTCACAAGATTTAGTCTTCTAACTGCACGGTGAGACTCTTTTTGGTCCTTTTCTCCTCTGAGAAACTCCTTTTAAGAAAATCTTTCTCTAGGAAGCTGGCATTTAATTGTAGAACCCAGGAATTCTTGAACTCAGGGTTATTTTGAAACCTCTAAAGTCTCTTCTTCAGGCTCATTAGTCACTAACCTATGCTCAGAGAAAGAAACAAAAAGGTAGAAGAAGATAGTCGGAACTTGGACATCCAGGGACCTTGGTCTCCAGTTAGCTTGCTTGAACAAGCATATCTCCCATTGTCACACATATCTTCTTAATCTTCTTTCCCTTCTACTTCTCCTCCTGATCACACAAAACAAATTCACACACTGCATTGCCATTTGCTTCTGCTGGAAATAGTCATGGCTACTTAGTTGTAAGGAAGAGGGGAAAATTCCTTTCTCCCACTTTTCTGGAAGTTTAAAGAAAGAAAATATGCCAAAAGAAAGAGAATGATAAAAAAGGAGTAGAGCAATTTTTGCAACTTACTCTTATACATTATAGAAGGGGGATGTTTCTCAGACAAGAATCTATTCTCCCTTACTCTTAGCCATCGATAAGGGAAAAGCTCCATTTACTGGAATCTGATTGGAGAAATTCTCTATTTCTTCCTATATATATGTCTTTAATGCCATGGTGCATGTTCAACTGAATGGGAGATAGTTCATTCGAGCAAGCCAATCAGGAATTCTGATCATCCATGTTCTCTCTGTCTCTGTCTTTGTCTCTGTCTCTCGGTCTCTCTCTCTCTCACACACACAGATTATATACACATAGGACATTCCAAGAATATTTTAAAAATTAAAAGCTACCCCAAGACTTTGGGGTCAATCTATATATGTGCGTGAGTAGTGATGTAAATGAGTCTACTAAAATTAGGCTCTGGGATTTAATTTTGACCCTTGGCTATAAAACTTAACTATGTGATTGAACTTATCCATAAAAAGAGTTGGATTTAAATGGGGGCAAATTTGGAGATCAGGAACTTATTATTTTAGGTAAATGGGAGAAGCAGCAGGAAGCCAAAGAAAGAGATTTGGCATCTTTTTCTAAACATTTGAACAGTAGCCAGTCATTGAGATATGTAAATCTTTCAGTGAATAAGTGACCCAAGTTAGGAGACCATGGGATGTACATGATCTCTACCTGGCTCATCTGCTCTCTTCTTCCTTTATAGGATGGTTCTGATGAATGAATGAAATATTATGTTTTATACTTTGTAAATTCTCTCTCTCTCGCTCTGTGTGTGTGTGTGTATATATATATATATATATATATATAGTTATAGTTATAATCATAGTTATTTGGTATTCAGGAATGAATAGTCCTTTCAATATTTATAGAGGTAGTTATCTGTTCTATTCTTTAAACCAATTCTGTCAAACTGAAACAGAAACAGGGGTCATTAAACCACACTGAAAGATCCCTGTAGGCTGCATATTGACTTGTTATTGTTGTTATTCAATCATTTCAGTCATGTCTGACTCTTGGTGACTCCATCTAGGGTTTTCTGGGGTGGTTTGCTATTTCTTTCTCCAGATCATTTTACAGATGAGAAAAGTGAGGCAAATTAAATTAAGTGACTTTTCCAAGAATCACATAACTACTAAATGTCTGAGAGTGAATTTGAAGATGAATCTTCTTAACTCCAGGCTTAGTGCTCTGTCCATTGTACCACCTAGCTACCCAGTAAACTACACATTAACATTATCTATGTTCTGTTGTATTTTTATTTTATTAAATATTTCCTAATTACATTTTAATATGGTTTTATCTGCACTTTCAAGTGTTAAAGGCCCTTAATATTGTACATGCCTGAGTTAGATAACTACCCAATCTTTACTTAGATAAATATATTTTCTGCCCCTGAGTTTTATGTCTGTGATTATTCAAACTACCTGAACTTGGAGTTTCTTGGATAGCCTGAGAATTCTTCTAAAGAGCTCTTTCTGTGACTGATCATTGAGAGAGTAAATAAATTTCAGTAAGAGCAGGCACCTGAGTGGATCAGGACAGTAAGTATTTGCTATGTACAATCAATGGACATTCTTTTAAAGGAGATTAAAAATTCTTGGCCTTAATCCTCCTGTTAGAACAGCTTTGGTGGAAGAAGATGAGTTACTGCTTTCTCCAGGGAGGCTATAATGGGGAGCATCTGTGCATATGGAATAAAAACAATGTGGTTAACGTAAGTACTTTAAGGATCAGTGCAGTTTGGAAATCAATTCTCAGATAAACTGTGTATGTACACAAGGCTAAGGTGGAAGGAATTTCAGACAAGGGAATGTCCCTTGGGTTCTGTCCACTCGGTGGTCCCCCTCACCTATGGATTCTCTGTTTCTATTAATTTCATAATTTGCAGGCATTAAGAGTTTGACATGATGTCTTTTGCCAAAATTAGAGTTAGAAATTAGGTTTTGTAAATTATAACTAGAACATATCCTATTCAACTTCCTTAGGCTTAAGCTGGCTGTTGTCAAAGTCACCAGCTTACAAAAGCAAGGACTGCTAAAGTGTTCACTTCTTGACCGAAATGGAAAATCTAACATCTGAGGGCAGCTTGATGGCACAGTGGATAGAGCCCACCAGCCCTGAAGTCAGGAAGACCTGAGTTCAAATCTGGTCTCAGACACTTAACACTTCCTAGCTGTGTGACCCTGGGCAAGTCACTTAACTCTAATTGCCTCAGCAAAAAAAAAAAAAAAAATCTAACATCTAGAAAAATGATAGGCATGCCATTTTGATCTTTCCTACTGATGGAGTGTATCTTTCTATCCTTTGTTCATTCAGTCAATAAGCACTTATTAAGTACCTGCTATGAGTTGGGCATTATGCTAAGCACTGGGGATATAAATAAGAAAAAGATAGCTCCTGCCTTCAAGGAGCTTACAATCTTATAAGGGAAGATGACACACAAAAGGAAGCTGAAGTGGTGCAGGGGCCATCAGAGGGTACCCAGCACTGGGGCATGATGTTTGTGGAATAGAAACCAAGCTTAGTAACTGATTATATTTATAGTAATTATATATTATTCCTCTTCCCAACTTTCCAGCACAAACTGATCTGTTTTTTACTCATTGCACTCCATCTTCCACCCCTGTACCTTCAGATCGGCCATTTTCCATTTCTGGGATGAACTCCTTTTTTATGTCTGTTCTTTTAACATGAAACTCCAACACCATCTTCTATATAAAGTATTTCCCAATTCCTTCTGACTGTTGTGTTCTCCCTCCCTAGGAACCCTTTTGATATATCTGCATAATATTTATTCTGCATATATATTTATATATATGAATATATACATATATATTCATATCAAGAAATTCTACAAGCAAATTCCACCACTGGCAATGACACATAATGCCTGTGTGACCTCACGTAAGACTCTAATACTTCTGCTCTGTCTCTCTCTGTTTCTGTGTGTCTCTCTCTGTCTCTCTCTCCATATATATATATATATATATATATATATATATATATATAAGAGAAGGCATTTTCTCACCCAGGAGTTCCTGATACTAGTGAAATCACAAATCTAATCTTTATTTTTATAAACAAACAAACATACAAGCATACATACATACAGAAACATTTATATATACATGGCAAAATTCTGAAGATCACCTGTCAGGATAAGGTACTGGATCCTGAGGTCCTTTCTTAAACTAAACTGCCAAGCATTCAAACTCTATTGCAAAGGGTACAATTCCAGTGGGCTGTCCATGTTGTTCAAATGCCAAACATGTGCTTGTCTAAAATATTATTTTACAGAGAATTCACATGAGGTAAGTATTCACATGGTGGTCAGAAGAAGAGATACAAGGACATCCCTAAGGTCTCTCTTAAGAACTTTAGAATTGATTTTATGATATGGGAGACGTTGGCACAAGACTTCCCGCATGGTATGCCCTCATCAGAGAAGATGCTGTGTTTTATGAGTGAAACAGAATTGAAGTACTTTGATATTCAATTCTGTTTCAATGTTTTCAATTTGTTTCTACATTCTCTTCTTTAACAATCCTACATCCTATCCATTCTCACAGTTTCAATCATCACCTCACAAGTATATCTTTGATTATGATCTCTCTTCCAACCTCTAGATCTTTATCTCAAACTACCTACCATGTCTCCTTCCATGGTCCACTGTTACTTGATTCTCAAAACATCTAAATCTGCACATAAGACCTGTTTCTCCTCCTGTCTGGTGAATTTTATCTGCACTACAGTAGTTGATAGAATGTCCACATGGACAAAGTCACAGAAATATGAAAGAATCAAAGTGTTTATTTAGGGTAGCTTTCTCTCAGTGTTTAATATCATGACTGCTCCATAGCATCTGCTTCAGCCACCCCATAGCCATTGTAATACATTGCTTTTATTTGCTCATTCTGTTGGTGGCTACCCACATACTTGGAGGTATAGACTCACATGCTAAGTCACCAGCAGGTTTATTGCAACTTTGTGTCCCTGAGTCATTGGTAGGTGTAAAATGATACTTGGTTTGCTGTGGACCAGAGCTGTATTTCAATTGTGTTACCTTTTAGATGCTTTTAAAAAAGATTTTAACTTAAAATTGCACAAAGATTTCCAAAAAATAATTTTATTCAAATTTATTTTTTCTAAAGAAACAATAAGAGAAAAAAAACAGAAAAGCAATACAAAACAAAATGAAACAAAAGAAAAGCGAACATGAGGATGTGCCCAGCAGAACATCAGGGAAGATTCAAAATATTTAACAACAAATAGCAATTTAAGAAAGTATATATATACATATATATGTATAAATATATTAGTAGAAGAAATTATATTCATGAATCTTTACTTCCTTGTAAATTATTCTTATGATCTCTGCTGCAACACTTTTTTTTTTTTTACTTTATTCTTTGTTTTTTCCTCCTTTCATGCCCACACCATTAAGTAGGCTACAGTTAAGAAAGAATTTATTTGAATATACATATGTAGATATATACATATATACACACATACATATCTTTTCATCCCTCCACCACCTTCAAACTACAGTTAAGAAAATATACATATACATATGTATATTTATATATACAGATATACACATACTCAGATACACACACATCCCAGATATACACACATCTTTTCTATCCTTACTGACTTTTTCATTAAATTCTGCTCCACAACTTGGCTTACTATTACTTAATCTCCCTGCACCCAAGGATCCCTCCTTTGTCTTCTTCCCTCACCCTTTGCTTCCCCATCCACCTATCCTCACCCTTATTTCTACACAGATTTTGGAGAGTGCTATACCCTTTATGGTATAAATGTAGTGATGTCTATTGAACCCATTCCCGATGTGAGTAGGTGTTCAAAACTACAAGCCCTCTCCCCGCTCTAATACCTCTGTATCTATTCTTCCTCTGAATTTCATTTGTATAACATGATTGCTATTTTTATCTTAACTCTGCCAGTTTTTCTTTTGAGCTTACCCTATTGTTGATGTAAATCTTAAACATAAAGTATAATTTCCCATGTTAAAAAAAAACACCATAAACAATTTGTCCATGTTTAAACAGTTTGTTGATGATGAGTTCCTTAAAATTGCTCTTTGATATTAACTCATATATTAAATTTTCTATTAAGTTTCGATTTTGTTGGTTAGAAAGTCCTGAATATCTTTAAGTCCATTGAATTCCATTTTTTCATTCAAAATTATAGATAATTTTGCTAGATATGATATTTTTGGCTGCAGGTCTAGTTCTTTTGCTTATCTGTAGATAAAATTCCAGGACCTGTGGTCTTTTATAGTAGCTGCTGATAAGTCTTATATAATTCTTATTGTCACTCCAGCATATTTGAATTATTTTTTCTTGTTTATTGCAAAATTTTCTTTTTGACCTGGGGGTCTTGAAATTTGGCAACAACATCCCTGTGTATTTTCCACAAAGGATCTTATTTAGGTGGTGATCAGTGGATTTTTTCTAGTTTTACTTTCTCTTCATGTTTTATCACTCCAAGACAATTTTCTAATATTTCCTGCATTATTGTGATAAGGTTCTCTTTTTGGTTACAACTTTCTGGGAGTCCAATTATTTTCATATTTTTTTAATCTATTCTCCAGATCTATCATTTTTCTTATATTTCACATTCTGTTCTATTTTCTAATTTTTGAATAATCTGTTTTATTATTTCTTGGTCTCTCATATCTTCACTGGCTTTCCCTTGCCCAATTCTAATTTTCAAAGAGTTGTTTTCATCTTTAAAACTCTGTACTTCCTTTTCTAATTGGTAACTTTTTTTTTTTTTTCATAATCTTGCTTTTTCTTGGATGGTTTTAATTTTTTCCCTTAGTTTTCCCTCAATGTCTCTCATTTGATTTTTGAATTCTATAAATTCTCTCTGTGCAGAGAGCCATTTCTTGTTACTCTTTGGGGAAGAGCTTTTATTTATTTATTTTTTTAACTAAGTGTCCTCCTCTGAAGACGGACTCTGGTGTTCCCTGTTGGCATAATATGTTTCAATTATGGGGTTCTTTCTTCTTTGGCCATTTTTTAAAATAAGAGGTATTAGTGTAAACACCTCTAATGTGGGGGTGGGGATCTGGATGCCTAATCCAGATGCTACACTCTGACCAGGAACCCAAAACCTGTGCAAATGACACAGCCAGCAGCAACCCTATTCCCCCAGCCTCTGCATTCACCAGTACTGGTTCCTTCTTGCCCAGAGCCGAATCTCCCAGAGCTGGGCCTGGCTCTCCTAATCAGCTGAAGTTTACTCAGTCCTCCTGGATGCAGATCCCTACTCAACAAACAATCCAGGAGGTGAAAGTCTCTGTGGTTCCTACAGAAGCTCCACCCACAGACAGCTAGCCTGAGGGATTCCCACTTGTTGATGCGGAGCTAACCCTGAGCAGTTTGCACTTCAGATAGGTAAATCCTGGGCAGGGTCTTTCTTCAGATCAGCAGAACCCCGTTCTACCCCAAGTTCTTGATTTTTTCACAGCCTCTTTCGCCCAGAGGCACACATTTGTTCTATTTGTGGGGGGAATCTGGAGAGCTTGAAATTTACCGACCTACTCTGACATCTTCCCCGAATTCTCATGCTCAAAGATTTTTTGGGACATTCTGCATATTTATCTCCCCCATTAAAATGAAAGGCCTTTAGGAATGAATAGCAATTGTCTCATCCTTTGTACTTATATGGTTCCCACCTAGCACAAGTCCAGGCACATAGTATAAATTTAATAAATACTTGATTGATTTAGAAGAAAAGAAATTGAGTCCCAAAGAAGCAAATGACTTGCCTAAAGTTATATGAGTAGAAGAAGGGACATTGAAAAATTTGAATCCGACTTCTTAGAAAAGGAATTCCTGGGAGCATTGAAAGAATAAATATCTTCCTCGGAGTCATAGAACTAATATACATCAGAAAACAAGATTTTAATCCAGGTCTTCCAAGGCTAACCCATGAAATACTTATCCTACATTTTCAAACTAAACACACAGAGCAAAAACACCTGCACATTCCCAGAAAACAGCTCAATACATGATGCAAAAGTATGATTGTGCTAATTGTGAATACTACTTCTGTAATTTACCACTTGCTAATGGAAAGGTAGCCTGTACACCTGTTCAGTGTTAGGAGTCATTTCCTCTAGTTTATAATCAATGATATACTTCTTTTTATGGATTTCACAAAAGGATCCACTTTTAAAAATGCTATTAAATAGCATGTTGACGTCTTTTAATTTTGATCAACTCCTGGATTTATATTTTTTGACTCTGTACTATTAAAAGCAGATTCTTCTGCTGATTGCCCTTTTCAGTTGGACAAGTGACAACTAAAGATTGTGAAGAAAATGGGTTTCCGGCAAGTGTGACTAATGGGACTGATGCTCATTGGAATTGTACAGAATTCCCAGCAGTGAAACTCCTAGTCCCCTTCTCCCTCAGTGGTACTTCCTCTGTATGCAGGTCATTAGTCAGGGCTACCCATTGGGGAGAAACTTCAGCGTTACCCTCCAGTAATCCAAGTGAACTCATTCCAGGGATTGGATGGATCGTGTCAAGTGGTTTGGGAATAGGCTCTGAGTTCATTTTTTGTTGGGAGAAAAAGTGACAGACAGAAAACAACAAATGACTGGTTTGTATTAGCAGACAATTACTTGGGGGATGTCTGGAGTGCTAAAAAAAATTCAAGAAATCTAGTGGCTTCTGGACAGTATATATATATAAAGGGAAATAAATTTCCTTGGAAAATCCCAAGGTAATTGGAATGAATCTCAGGAAAAAAATGACAAGCAAAAAAGGTACCAACCACACTTTGCTGCTCAACATGGATAGAAAAACCTGTATCTCTTCTGAGAAAGGAAAAAAAAAACCCTGCTTTTTTTCTTAAGAACTATTCAGGACATTTGTTTCTATTAGCCCTTTTATGCCATTGATTCTTGACATTGTTGAAGGTTGCTAAGCCCTTGTCTTTTGTTCTTCCTACGAGAAGGTAAGAATGGGGAATAAGATCTCAGCACTTTCTTTAGTGTGAGATTGAATTACTTGCATTTCACAATATGTTGGTTTATTTTGTTAGGGAATTGCTTCTTCCATGCAAGCATGTGTGCTTCTCAGCCCTATGCTCATGACTTAGCCAACTGTTTCCTTTTTAATAATTTTAAACAATGGAGATTAGCTCTCACTTACCATTTGTCAACATAGTTCAGGGTGGAGTGACTTTCACTTAGGATTATGGACTGAGAGTTGGAAGAGTCTCAGATGCCACGTACTCCAAGCTCCTCATTTTACAGGTGAGGAAACTGAGACTCTAAGTAGTTAAGTAACTTGACCAAGGTCATACCGGGAGTATCAGAAGCAGAGAAGGGGAAGGGAATAAGCACTTATATAGCCTCTACTATATGTCAGGAACTTTTACAAATATTATTCCATTTGTTCTTTTCTACGAGGTAAATGATGTTATTGCCCCCATTTTACAGTTGAGAAAACTGAGGCAAGAATAAGTTAAGTGACTTTCCCAGGATCATACAACTAATAAGGTTTTCCTGACTTCAGGTCTGGCACTGTATTCACTGTGCTACCAGCTGTCTCCAAACAAGATTTGAACGCAGGTCCTTTGAAGGTACATATAATTTATCTATCTATAATGTATATGTAGAATATATGTATATATAATATATATATATATATATATATATATAGAGAGAGAGAGAGAGAGAGAGAGAGTCAGAGAGAGAGACAGAGAGACAGAGACAGAGAGAGAGACAGAGAGAGACAGAGAGAGAGAGAGAGAGAGAGAGAGAGAGAGAGAGAATATTTATATATAATCTATATAATTAGTATTTTTTTCTACTATATCATGCTGCCTTCCCCAGGGGCAGGAACAGGAAATTGTATCAGTGACAGGGGAGACATAGATTCAGAGCTGAAAGGCCTCTACAGATTAGCTAGTCCAACCTTCTCATTTTACAGAAAAAGAACCTGGGGCTTAGAGGTAAAGCAACTAGTTATACGATCACACTGGGAGTTAGTGATAGAATCAGGATTTGAGTTTGGGTCCTTCTACTAAAAATCCAGGACTCTTTCCACTACATAACATTTGGTCTCTTTCTTTCTTTTTTGTGGGGGGGAGGAGTCATATTAAATCTATTTCTGTATAAGCTATGTTAAAAAAAATACCACAAAAAAGTAGGAAACATAAAGGAAAGTGAAAAATTATACTTCAGTCTGCACTCAGAGTTTATCAGTTCTCTCTTTGGAAGTAGATAGCATTTTTTTTTTTTTTATCATGAGTCCTTTGGAATAATCTTGGAGCAATGTATTGATCAGAGTAGCTGTCTTTCACAATTGATCATCTTTATGATATTGTTGTTACCATGGACAATGTTTTCCTGGCTCACTTTTCTTTGCATTAGTTTACATTAAAATCTTCCCATGTTTTTCTGAAACCAACCACCTCATCATTTCTTCTTTCTCCCTATTTTCTTTTTTAAAAAATTTAAAACAAATAGAAAATTTTAAAAAACAGAAAAAGAAAAAAATTACCATGTGCCCTCAGAACATATGAGAGAATTCAAAATATGTAACAATAAGTTTCCATTTCAAGAAAGCTTATACAATAATAAAACACATTGTATTCAAAACTATCTTTCCTTTGTAGGTTTTATTTTGTTCTCCCCTGTGCATTTTTTACTTTATTCTTTTGTTCCCCCTTTTTTTCTTCTCCTCCCCCACTCCTTCCAAGCAGGGTACAGTTAATCAGAATATATATATATATATATGTATATATATATATATATGTATACATACACACATGTCTATGTGTATATATGAATATACATATTGTGTATGGGTATGTATACATATATACATGTATAAATTTTATATATGTGTATAACACACACATACACACACATATAATAAACACATATATAGCCATAAATATATATGGATATCTCTTGTTTCTTATCTCAGCTAATAAGAAATCTGGAGAGCTTGGAAGGAGAATCCTCTTCTGATCTCTTTCTTGCTGATAGAAATGATTATTAATAACCAATGATTTAGGGAGATCCAGAATTTCCCCCTTTTTCTAAAGTCCTGATTTTAAAAATTCAGTCTCTGAAGAACCTTGCTGATAATGAGATTGGACTAAGACCCCACGCTGTTAGGGTGTTCTGCTCAGGCTTGGATGGGGCATAAATTCTTTGAATAGCTTTCCTTAGGATGGGGGTGGTCTGGGTATAGTGATAGTTTTTATGTCCAAGGGTGACACGATGTCATTCTCAGTCCCTCCCTGTAATATTCCTTCTTTCATTGTTAGCCTACCAGGGTTGATTACCACCCTGGGGAACATCTGCTCTTCTAGGGAATGTAAACTATGAGCTTGCCATCATGATTGTCTTTAGCCTAAGAGACACAGCCAAATGACCATCTTTTATTAGCAAATATGCTGGTCTTATTAATAAAATGATTACTATGAACCTTTTTAATCCTTACATTACCTTGCCTACATTCTCTCTTTTAATCCTTATAGTTGCTGACTGTTTACCTAACCCTTTTCTCAAGGAGAGAAGAGACTGCTATGGTGGAGGTCTGTTGCAGTATGTGAAGGTTACAAGGGAAAATAGATGATATAGGATGAGGGGGTCTCAGGCACTGAAGTAAAGTCCAGAGTCAAATGGCCTCTGATTCAAAGGAATAGAATGCTAACTCTGGTATCAGAGGAGCTAGCTTCAAATTCTCTCTTTGATACTACCTATGTGACCTTGGACAAATGACAACTCCCTGGGCCTCAGTTTTCATATCTATAAGATGGGGATATTGCTTAGGGGAGAGGAGTCTCTAAGGTCTTCCAGTTCTAGATCTATAATGACCCAAATGAAAATAAAGTGGGGAAAAGTAAAGGTAATCTATAGAGGTGATTTCTAAATGGTTTCTAAGGTCCCTTCTAAATTTCAATTTCAATTTTCCTAATGAAAATAGCATGTAGAGGAAAGAAGGTTGTTACTAGTTACTTGCTCCTGGCCTTTTACAATTGGGTCTGAGATAGTAGCGACTGGTGGTAGAGTATGATGTAAGATTTAGGCTTTTTTCCATTGTGACTTTTTTATGTACTATCAGCTATTTTGATGGAGGTCAGAGGGCAAGGAAGGTGGGAAACTGCTTTTTAGAATCTCAAAATTTGTGGGCAAGAGTATTTCAAATAATTTTTTTTCCAGGAAGCCATCTAAAAGGGTAAGAACATTTGCCTTTGAAAATACAATTAAAATTCTCTCCTAATTCACTCTTGTTTATTAGAGTTCATAGAGAAAGTATCATAAGTTTTAAGAAGGTCGTAGCTTTCCTTTAAGAATGTCAAAAGTAGAAGGCAGGATGGTATAAAGAAGAGGACATTATAACAGTACCAGTAAAATCACTTAATTGTTGTGGACAAGCCCCTTGAGGAAGGAAGATAGAATAGTTAGAGCACCAGACTGGAGTTCCAGAATACCTGAGCCCATTTCCCATCTAAGATACTTTCTAGCTCTATGACCCTAAGCAATTTCTTCACCTGGGTCAGCCTTATTTCCCTCATCTATAAAATGATGGGGTTGGACTCAATAATCTCTCAGATCTCTTCCATTTTTAAATCTATGATGTTGTGATCTAAGTTCAGGAAATCTGATGGCTTCTGGATAGCATGGGAATGTAAAGAGAAGTAAATTACTTCTGGAAATCTCAAGGTAGTTTGAATTAGAGATGACCTTTAAAAAAATAAACAAAATGATGAAAACCATCTAAGATGCTTCCTTTTTGTGTGATCTCATGTCATCTCCCTGGGTTTCAGTTTTCACATCTGTAAAATGAAGAGATTAACCTTGATGACCTCTGAGATTTTATGTTCCCATGCCTTTTCTGGGCTTGTTTATTTATCTGTAAAAGGGAGGGTGATGGTATCTCCAAATTTAAGCCATAAGATTGTGAGGAAAACATTTTTTTAAACTGCAAAGTGCCATCTGTATACACAAGCACTATTGTGGCAAGCATCTATGATATGAAAACTTCCACAGAACAATGTGATTGTCCAATAGATAAAAGATCAGTTCCTGAGGTCACAGGACCTCAACTATCAGTGAGTTTTGACTTCCATCAAAAATTTTTCCTCCCAGAAGACACATGTCAATTCTGGCACTTGGCCCCCAATCTTTATGATCATTGAAAGAAAGAATAAAACACAAAATGTTCTTCTTTTTCTTTTTTTTTAAAGTAGGTCTTCAGCTTTGACCTCTGTGAACTTCAGGACCCACTGAGACATCTTGAATGACTTTTGCTAAGATCTCTGGAGCTGGTTCAATGACTCTGAGCCTCAGCTTGGGCAGTGATGGTTAGCATTCCGTAGTGAAACCTGGTTATCCTGTGATAATCACCCCATTAACAAGCATTTCTTCTGTTGTTCATAAAAGCCCTTCCTCTTCTCTTACAGACCTTTTGTCTCCTGCCCTGACCTCTCTCTCCATGTGCACTTGAAATATTTCCTATTATCTCCCTTCCTTTACTTATTATTCAGCTTAATGTCTCCAGCCACTTCTCTGACTGTCTTCAGTGCATCATCTATTCTATTCACTCATTCTGTAATCTGCCTCTTCCTCCTCTAGTGTGGTCCAGATGGCTTTACACTGAGCAGAACATATGTCTCTTTCTTTCCCATGATTACTCTTTGCATTTCTTTCCTTTCCCTTCTACATCATCCTCTATTTGATTTACTTCTAGAGTATTTATTGCTGGGTGATGTGCATAATGAATACCCCTGGGCGTTCGTTAAGTTTAGCTTTGAACAGTTTCTATTTCCCCACAGTGCCCTTTATATCTGGTGCTGTGGTCCATTTGGTGTGTACACCCCTCACATTTTACCAACATTTAATCTGTTCAAGTTCTATCTGGCCTCTCCCTTGAGGTTAGACCTTCATCCTTATTGTGACCTCATGGAACATGGAGATTAGTCCACAAAAGACCATCTAATAGAAATAGTACTTGGCTGGGAGCTAGAGAGATCTAGTTTAAACTTCTCCTTTGTTACTGTCTATGCGACCTTAGAATAGTCATGGAACCTTTTGGAGGGCATCAGTTTCCTCATTTTTAAAAGAAAAGGCCTGATTTATATGAAAACAAATTTTCAGAGTTGGAAGGCACTGGCTGATTTAAGCTGACCTGTTCCTGAATAGAAATCATCTCTGTAACACTGATAATGAATTTTTACCCATCCTTTGCTCTAAGATCTTTTCTAACTCTGGAGCTCTGCCATTTAAAATGGTGCCCTTAGAGGTTTTTATCCTTTTCCCCACTCCTTAGTCATCCTAGAACTGGGTGTCCAGTTCAGAACTGGTTGTAAACTCAGACTGTGGAAGTCTTGGATGCTGGAAGAACCTCTTGGGTTTTTGAGTCTCACAAATATTAAAGGCTCCACTCCCTTTACACGGATTTGGAAAGAACTAATACCTTTAAAGACCAAGGACTGAGGCCTCATTCACAAGACTCTATGGCCTAAGGGGAGAAGACTCCTTAAAAGCATTGTTCCTTGCCAAACACCTTGAGTGAGGGCATTCTGAGATGCTCCAAGGGTAAGAGAATGAGATCCAATAGCCTAGAGATACAGGACCAATAGCCTTTTAAAGACTCCCCTAGTTGTACAAACAAAACTAATGCAGACAAGATTAGAAGGGAAGCAATAAACTGGGAAAATATTTTTACAGTCAAAGGTTCTGATAAAGGCCTCATTTCCAAAATATATAGAGAATTAACTCTAATTTATAAAAAATCAAGCCATTCTCCAATTGAAAAATGGTCAAAGGATATGAACAGACAATTCTCAGATGAAGAAATTGAAACTATTTCTAGTCATATGAAAAGATGCTCCAAGTCATTATTAATCAGAGAAATGCAAATTAAGACAACTCTAAGATACCACTATACACCTGTCAGATTGGCTAAGATGACAGGAAAAAATAATGATGATTGTTGGAGGGGATGCGGGAAAACTGGGACATTGATGCATTGTTGGTGGAGTTGTGAGAATCCAACCATTTTGGAGAGTAGTTTGGAACTATGCTCAAAAAGTTATCAAACTGTGCATACCCTTTGATCCAGCAGTGTTACTACTGGGATTATATCCCAAAGAGATTATAAAGAAGGGAAAGGGACCTGTATGTGCACGAATGTTTGTGGCAGCCCTTTTTGTAGTGGCTAGAAACTGGAAACTGAATGGATGTCCATCAGTTGGAGAATGGCTGAATAAATTGTGGTATATGAAAATTATGGAATATTACTGTTCTGTAAGAAATGACCAACAGGATGATTTCAGAAAGGCCTGGAGAGACTTACACGAACTGATGCTGAGTGAAATGAGCAGGACCAGGAGATCATTATATACTTCAACAACAATACTAGATGATGACCAGTTCTGATGGATCAGGCCATCCTCAGCAACGAGATCAACCAAATCATTTCTAATGGAGCAGTAATGAACTGAACTAGCTATGCCCAGAAAAAGAACTCTGGGAGATGACTAAAAACCATTACATTGAATTCCCAATCCCTATATTTATGCACACCTGCATTTTTGATTTCCTTCACAAGCTAATTGTACAATAATTCAGAGTCTGATTCTTTTTGTACAGCAAAATAATGTTTTGGTCATGTATACTTATTGTGTATCTAAGTTATATTTTAATATATTTAACATCTACTGGTCATCCTGCCATCTAGGGGAGGGGGTGGGGGGGGGGGTAAGAGGTGAAAAATTGGAACAAGAGGTTTGGCAATTGTTAATGCTGTAAAGTTACCCATGTATATATCCTGTAAATAAAAGGCTATTAAATAAAAAAAAAAAAAGGAAACAAAACAAAAAAAAAGACTCCCCTAGTAATAGTTAAACAGTTAATCAAAAGTATTTTTTTAACCACATTATTAGCATATTGTAACCAGTTACAGAGTGTCTACATATATTCCTTAGTCTCTCCTAAGATACTTTCATTCCAATTTATCACAACTCTTCCAAAAGAAGGTTCCTCACTTTTTCCACATGGAAATATGATATTTCAGGCGTAGTGTGCATGAATCAGACTTCCACATTATTTGCCTCAAAGGATACGACTGCAATCTAGTTTTTCCCTTCCCCCAAATAATTTTTCAATCCGTGTATTCTTTATAACTTATCCTCTCTGGTAGTGAGGCATTATGCTTATATGCTATTCTAGGCAAGGTTAGATTAATTTTTTTCATCCAGACTTGAGATTTCATGATGTAGGTAACTCCCAATTAAAAAAAAATCCCTCCATTGAGGAAACCAGTGACTCCTCAGTAATTTATAATCTTAGAGTTAACTAAGACGTTAAATTACTTTCCACTGGTAGTGTGTAAGTGGCTCATTAGTGGAAAGGTTTGCATCAAAGTCTTTTTGGCTTCAAAGCTGGCCCACTATCTACTATGGGAATTATATTTATATGGATTATTGTTATTGCTTTTATGTTATCATTATTTCTGTTTTTAACGCTGATCAGTCTTGGCTATTATGGAATTAAATATGTAACCTGTAATGAAATACAAAAAATCATCTTAATAGTGGTTATATATTTTTTGTTTTTCTATGAGTTTTTCTTTGGGTCAAAAGTTAAAATCTACCCACTGAACCTCCAAAGCAAAAATTTCAGCAGGAGTGGAGTCTCTTGCACATAGATGCTCAATAAAAATTTTTGGATTGATGGAATTTAGAACTAATGCCACAATTTTCAAGGTTTGGGCAGCAGGTCTGAATGGGCCATACTACTTTCTCTCTTTCTAAAAATAACAACACTAAATATTTAGATATTTGATGGAAACATCAGGAAGGCCCCTTCAATAAGAGAGATAGAGGTGAGGTCTTACTGTTATTCTTGGTAAAATCATCTTTTGCTTATAAACTTCATGCCCCGGTCCCTGAACTCTCTCATTATAAAGTGGAACAACTGGAGAGTGTTCAGGGTCTCTTAATCCTGGAGCTTCTTTTTTGTTTTTAAGAGTTGACCTCTCAGTCTCATGGGGTCTCTCTCCTGGTTTATGGAAGAAAAAGGACAATAAGGAAAGTACTCAGAAGTAGAGGAAGACCAGGTCAAGTGTGAATGAAAATACAAAGCTGGAATCACAGTGGAGTGCGTCAGCTCCTATTCTCTGGCCCCTACGGAAACTGAGCTTAAATTTCCTGCCCACACAGTCCATCTGACATTTGATAAACAATGAGCTAGCTCTGTGGAAGAGAATTAATTTTCTTCAGTATATCTGGAGAAAAGGACACAAATCACTGGTCTCAGACAAGTGATGTCACAGCCTTTGGCTACCTTTCTCTTTGGGGGAACCAAGTTTCAAAGAAACTTCATGTCTGAGACCCCAGGGTTTCCTGCTGACCTGGGAGCTTTCAGGCCTTGAACTAAGCCTGCCCTTCCTCTCTCTAGTAAGAGGGCATCTCCCTGAAGGGAAAACAGCTCAGTCAGGACAGCAGCTTTGGACTCGCAGAAGGAAACAGTATTCTGTGACCTGGATTGAAGTTTTCAAATGCTAAATGCATGAAAAGGAGAAGAGGAAAGCTCTGAGCTGACAGCATTAAAATAGGTGAACGTTTCCAACAGTTCTTTTAAGAAAAAGGCAGAGACATTTTTCTCGTTCTTACCCTAGGGGGCTCAGGCTGGAAGATTCTTTTTTGATCTGGTCCTTTTTACTGAGGCTTTAGTCTTCTGAATCACTGCACTGAGCATCCGTTTTTGGACCATATTTCTGCTTAATTAAATCAGACCTATTCAGTCTCTGAGCTAGGAGAACAAAGGTCAAACAATGGCAAACATGCCTGCCAACCTCTACTGAACCCTGTTAAGCTATAACTGCCCCTGCTCTCAGTCTGGAAAAGGCATTCGAGATGATGTTAATGGTTTTGACCTCTGAGTTTGAACATTCCACCAAAATCCCTCCCTAAAGTGAAAGGGAAAGGATTGGAAATCTGGTGCCTAAGGCTACCCGTCAATCCTGCAAAAGAGAAACTGGGCAGGTTTATTCTGCTGAGACTGGGAAATCTGTATACTATTGATTAAAGACAAGAAAGAGACAAAGAGAGAAAGACAGAGACAGAGAGCCAGGGCCAGAGAGACACACAGAGAGACAGACAGACAAATAGACAGATACAGAGAAGTAGAGAGAGACAGACAGAGACAGACAAATAGAGAAGTAAAGAGAGCCAGAGAGAAATAGAGACATAAACATAGAGACAGAAGGAAAGAGATCTGGAGACAAAGAAGTAGAGAAAGACAGAGATAGACAGACAGAGAAATAGACAGAGAAGTAGAGAGACGAAAAGAAACAGAGACAGAGAAATAGAGACAGAGATAGACAGAGACAGAAACAGAGAAGTAGAGACAGAGACAGACATAGATAGGGACAGAAAAACAGAGAAATGATGGCAGACAGAGATAGAGTCAAACAGAGTGTTAGAGAGAAAGTGACAGACAGGCAGACACGTACACACAGATTTCCCATGTTCCTTCTGAGCAACCATGGGGAAGGCTATGATTTGCAGAATGGGAACACAGACGGTACCGTGTGTATCTGAAAGAATAAATCTGACCTATGGGGATTCAGATGCTGGTTGACTTGATACAGTAATGTGGAAACCTAATTTTTATTTGCTTGCCCCTAAAGTGACACCTTGGTGGGTGTTTTAATTAGCAGTTTTGTCCTCTCCTGGGGATCCTAGAAATGGGATTTTCTTACCTCTAAGAGCATAACAAGTCCACCAGGAAATCTTGGAGGTTAATCTCATCAGACCATCTTGGGAGATTGTCCACCTCTTCAATTTGCCCAAAAGCTAGAGGGAATATTTATGTCTTCTTTCCTACCAGACTTGATTTAACACCTTGAAACAACCTTTCTTTTTGCTTACATTCTAGCCTAGAAATCAGCCCCATCACAGATTCTATTATAAGTCTTCTACAGGCAACTGTAGGGTAGGGGAGGGCAGGGATCATCTGGATAGATGAAATCCACTAGTAATCTGAAAGCCTGACTGTAGTCAGTTTCAATCTTTTCCTTCATCAAAGTGATACCCATAGGTATTGCTCTTGAGCTGGAAAATTGACTGATTTGAGTTTCTCCCCTTTCTTACCTTTCCTCTTATGGAATCAGACAAGTACTGCTTAACAAGCCCTATACTGGCTAAAAGAGAGGGAGGAAGGAAGTAAAAAATACTGGTTAATTCACAAATGAACCTCCTGTAGATAACTCAAAATTAACTATGTGCAAAAAATTAAACTGGGCAAAGAAATGTGTGTGACTGTGTGTGTGTGTGTGTGTGTGAGAGAGAGAGAGACAGAGAGAGAGAGACAGAGACAGAGACACACAGAGATACAAAGACAGAGACTCAGAGAGATGGAGACAGAGCTAAAAAGACAGAGACAGAGAAATACAGAGACATACAGAGAGACAAAGACAGAGACAGAAAAACAGAGGCAAAGATAGACAGAGAAGAAAAAGTAGAGACAGAGATAGAGACAGAGACAGAAACGGCAATAGACAAAGACAGAGATAGACAGAGACCAGGAAAGAAACAGAGACAAAAATAGAAGCACACAGAGGTAGAGAGATAGGGAACGAAAGAGACAGAGACAAAGATAGAAACAGAGACAGAGAGAGACATACACAGAGAGATACAGAGACAGAGAGAGACAGAGACAGATTTTGGGAGAAAGACAGAGAACCTTGATTCAAATTTTAGCCTCATGTGACCCTGGGCAAATAACTTCATATCTTAGAGTCTCAGTTTCCTCATCTGTACAATGAGAGGACTAAAATAGACAATCTCTCAAGTTTCTTTCAGATCTAAGTCTGGACTTCTACTGCAGAGAATAGTGTCAAAATTGAAGAGGCTGAGGGAAGATGAAGAATAGGGCTAAGTAAATCATTGAAGTTCTAAAAAATATTTTACTCTCTGTAATAGTGATTTGTGCTGTCAATTTGAGAGGCACCCTTTCTATAATCTAGTTGAGACCACAGTTTAGTTTAGATTCCTGGAGCCTGAATATTCCTGACTTCAGATTTGGCCTCAGACATTTATTTACTAGTTGGGTGAGACTGGGAAAATCACTTAAGCCCTGCCTGTTGACCTCAGTTTCCTTCTCTGTAAAATGGGACTACCAATAGCACCTACTTCACAGGGTTGCTATGAAGAAAGATCAAATGAGAAAATAGCACTGTGTGCCTGGCACATGGTAAGTGATGCATAAATGTTACCTATTATTATTAGTTTGTCCATTTGTAAAAGGAGAATTTTTTTGGTATAGGGAACTCCCAGATAAGGACACTCCCTTTATCAATACTGGCCAGTACCTCACAACGTATAGCCTTTCTAGTCTCCTAGAACCAAGATATTAAGTGAATTGCTGAGGATCAAAAAAAACCCAAAAAACAAAAAAACAGTATGTCTCCTTGGTGTTCTTCCTAGCTCCAAGTGCAGCTCTCTAGACACTAAGCTACATTGTTTCTCTTTAATAGCAATATATCTCACATAAATTAGTTCAGAAAATAGTATAGGATGAGAAATACCAAATTGGTAGAAGGGAGAGAATCTCAGAGACTAATCAATCCTTTCCTTTTACAGATGAGGGAAATAGGGCTCAAAGGAGAATAAATAATTTGTGCACAATCACAGAGGGGTAAGATTTTTTATTTTTATTTTTTATGTTTATTTTATTTTTTTATAACTTTTTATTGACAGAACCCATGCCTGGGTGATTTTTTACAACATTATCCCTTGTACTCACTTCTGTGCCGATTTTCCCCTTTCTTTCCTCCATCCCCTCCCCTAGATGGCAGGCAGTCTTATATATGTTAAACATGTTATAGTATATCCTAGATACAATGTATGTGTGCAGAACCTTTCAGTTCTCTTGTTGCACAGGAAGAATTGGATTCAGAAGGTAAAAATAACTTGGGAAGAAAAACAGAAATGCAAACAGTTTACGTTCATTTCCCAGTGTTCCTTCTCTGGGTGTAGCTGCTTCTGTCCATCATTGATCAATTGGAACTGAATTAGATCTTCTCTTTGTTGAAGAAATTCACTTCCATCAGAATTGATCATCATATAGTATTGTTGTTGAAGTATATAATGATCTCCTGGTTCTGCTCATTTCACTCCGCATCAGTTCATGTAAGTTTTTCCAAGCCTCTCTGTATTCATCCTGCTGGTCATTTCTTACAGAGAGGGGTAAGATTTGAACTCAGGTCCTCTGTCTTCAAAATCAGCATTCTTTTCACCATATTTCATTATTCCTCAAGCTACAATTAGTTCAAATCTTTCATTTTCCAAATGAGAAAATAGAAATTAAATGACTAATTTAAGATCACAAATTGCTTAGTAGATGAAATGTCAAAATAAGAACAACAATAGCTACATGTATGTAGCACTTAACTATGTGTCAGACACTGTGCTAAGCATTTTTTCAATTATTATCTTTTTTTAAAACTTTATATATTTATTTAGGTGAGGCAATTGGGCTTAACTGACTTGCCTACGGTCACACAGGTAAAGTGTTAAGGGTCTGAAGTTGGATTTGAACTCAGGTCCTCCTCACTTCAGAGTTGGTGCTGTTTTTAATGTACCGTCTAGCTGCCCCTTCAATTATTATCTTGATCCTCAGAAATCCTATGAGGCAGGTGCCATTATTATTACCCCCATTTTATAGATGAGGAAACTAAGGCAAACAAACTAAATGTGTTGTCTAGGATCACACAACTAATAAATGTCTGAGGCCACATTTGAACTCAAGTTTTCTTGACTCCAGACTCCATATTCTATTCACTATACCAATTCACTGTACCTAGATGACTGAAAAGAAGAGGAATTCTGTCTAAATGAAGAATTCTCCAGATAGTCCTATAGGATACTCAATATATCAGGCCAAAGGTTAAAGGGCTTCCTCAGTGAAATCCATGACTAAAAAAAAGTCAGTTCAACAAGCCATCCAGGAAAAAAATAAAAAAAAAATGGATGAGAAATACCTATTGTCATATATAATCTTGACACGCAGCTAGGCAGCCAGTCTACCTTTTCTGGGACAGACACTGCAGACAATGAGGCTGGCCCAGAATTCTATAGGAGGAAGGGAATTGTAGGGTTGTGAGAATGGTAACCACAATCTCAGAAGAACCACAGCAATAGGTGGCCCAGAGGTCAAGGAAGAGAGATGTTTAGGAGGTGCAAATAGATGACAACTCATTTCCAAGAATGACCTCCTTATAAAAAATGGCACAAAAGATGTCATTCAGGAGTCATAGGCCTGGAGAAGCAGATGAACTGGTAATACATTAAGAGTAAAGAGAGCCTAAACAGCACCCACAAAGTAAAAGTCCTTAAAATACACTAGATAGATCTTTTGGGAAAACCTAAACAATAATGATAGAGTGTGAAGTCACTGATGGGCTGTGGTCTGTATTGAAAGTGAGAATATCCAGTGGTCACATTCATGAGATCATAGGTCTATTGAACTATTGAAAAAGTGTAAACCATTCTTTATTCAGTTCATAACCCCAAATCTGACTTTAAAAAATTAACTGGCCTATAATCAATATTATTTTTTTCAGTGTATATGGTTTCTTCTCCTTTTCATTCAGTGCACTAGAAGGCACCATGTAGGATCACAGAATTTTAGAAGAGACCTCAAACTTTTTTTTCAACCTCTTTATTTTTACAAATAATAAAATTAGGACCTCAGAATATACAGTGAATCGACCTTTCCAAGCAAGGGGAAGAGCAGAGATTCAAATAAAATACTTTTAACTTTAAATCCAGCATGCTTTCCATTATAGAATCCTAGCTAATGGAGGAAATAAAATTTGTATGCTAATAACTGGAACACAAAGTTTAATGTGAAAATAAAATGAGAAAAAAAGAAAATGCTAGTGGAGAGAGATTATTTCCAGTTGGGACCATCAGAAAAGCTTGTTTTGGAGTTGAACCTTAAAAAATTGAGAAAGTATTATATCCACAGTACCGAGATTATGCTGGTAAATATTTAGCTACTGACTCTTCAGTTTCTCTCCTGCCAATACATGCCTGATACACATTTAAGTTAAATCTGAATTATTAATATTTTCGTCATCACTTTTATTAGTCTAGACAATTGACAAAACTTTGATTTTGTACTGATTTCCAAAATGTAAACTGTGACACTGAAAATTTAACAATTGGGAGCTAGTTTAAGTTGACTTTAGCATGTCCCTGGATGGATCTGAAAGGGCAGGACATGCAAGAGTGATTCTAAGGATTATTATTTACCCTAAGGATTATTTACCTCACAGGCTTATTGTGAAGATCTAAGGAGAAAATGAATGTAAAAGTGCTCTCAAAACTGAAAAAGTCTATACAGACCTATGACACTATCATTATGTATTTAAATAGGCTTTCTTTGTAGAATTATAGATATCTTAGTGAGAGAGGATGATTGAGGTAGTTCTGAGTGCCCAAGGGTGATGATCTCTCAGCATCTTTTAAAAATACAACACTGTTGTATTCTGGGGAGAGTAAATTGAACTACTTATATGAGTTGAAGGTAATGACATTACTTTTTTTTTCTTCAAGAAAAAGGTTGGGCTGTTGCCTTTTATTTTCACACCAGTCATTTTTAGTTATACCCACCACTCACCCATCTAGGGAGCTTTCTCTTCTAACAAAGAATAATGGCTGAATAAAACCAATTGACACAATGATTGTATCTGACTGTGTTTAGTTTTTTTTTTTTTTTTTTTAAGATTTCCCAATTTGTTTTCATAGTGCTGCCCTCTCTTTTCTATCTCAAATAATGGCTAGTATAGGGTTAAACTGATTGCTTTTAATATCATCATCATTCTGCTAAACTCAAAACCTTAGAAACCACTTCCATTCTGCCTTTTCTGGGTAGCTAGGTGACTCAGTGGATAGAGTGCTGAACCTAGAGTCAGAAAGACCTGTATTCAAATCTACCTTCAGACACAACTGACTTGTGTGATCCTGTTTGCTGCAATTTCCTCATCTGTAATGTGATCTAATCTGTTGGTTTGAGAACTCAGTTCTCAAAGAGTTCCAAAATGGTATCACTTTGTTAGAGTCGAGTTACGTATCCAGCTATGGCTGATCAAACTCACAGCTTAGAATGCTCTGCCACAAGTTGGACACAAATAGTCCCTATAAACATTTGGGGTGGACTCTCTAAATTTGCACATCTCACATTTCTTCTGAGCTACTTCAATCATGCTTTTCTCGTAGAGCCCAGAACCTTTAATGATGAGGGCATCTCATCCTGTGATACTGTGCCAGTATCTCCCATGTCATACAATCAGTTCTAAAATTATTAAGGCAGAACTTGAGAGGATCCTTGCATCGCTTTTTCTGACCACCTTGTGAGCACTTGCCCTGTATGGGCTCTTTATAAAATAAGTTTTTTGGCAAGTGTACATTTGGTATTTGGACAATGTGGCCAGCCCAACAGAGTTTTTCTCTGCAGTGCCTGGCAGTTTAATTTGAGAGACCTCAGTTTAGTATCTTATCTAAGTAATCTGAATCAGAAGATGATCTAGAGAAGGAAATGTCAAATACCTCTAGTATCTTTGCCAAACAGGGTCATGATTAAAATGACAGAATAACAACAGCCTCTCTTTCCCCCTTACTTCAAGGCTAGAGGCTGAAGTATTACGCTTCTTCTAAAATTTTACTTTATGGGCAGAAATTGGACTTCTAACTCATTTCATTTTCCATTCCATGGAATAAGATGCACCCATGTCCATTACTCCCTGATATTCCTCCACCTTTTCTAGCTTCTTTTTATGAATTGTCTTCCTTGTTAGATCATAAGCTTTTTGAGGAGAGGGACTGTCTTTCTTTTTATTATTTTTATTTCAAATATTTAGCACAGTGCCTGCTTCATAATAAGTGCTTAATAAATATTTATTGAACTGAATCAAATTGGATGGAAGTCAACTCTATTCAAACAAATTACAATTTAGTAAAACAAACCATGTCAATAAAATTGGGACAACATGATTGTAATAGTCCATTATTTTAAAAGAGGACCAATGATATTACCGGTGATGTCTTGATTTGCTTATGTATTGGATTTAAGTGAGTGAAGTACACAAAGTGGTCATGTGTTTTTCCAGAGTGGCTGATATCCTGTGGGAGGACAAAAGTTAGAATGACTGTTAATGTAATGTCTGACCAAGCTCTAAGCATTCCACAGGGCCTTCATCAGCCTCCTTCAGAGATCCTTGGAATATATTATTCTTATCCAAGCATTCGACCAGGAGAAATCTTCACTTGCTTGGGGTAAACACCTTCTTAACTCATTGACAGATTTGAAATCTGTGGGTTACCCTCAATCTGATTTGGCCCATTTGCCAAGATGGTTTTACCAGGGTATAGCCCCTGAGCATATTATAGCTTCTTAGAAATTATATATAATGGTCCACGACCATAGTCCATCATCTTTGCAAAGAAAGGTCAGAAGTGCATCATGTAGCTGTTATTTGAAGCTAAGCTTATTCATTATAACTTCATAGCATTCTGTTTTAATTATTTTGTCTTTTGGTCTTTCCATTTATACCATTGTACAGATTATTTTCTTGGTTCTGCCTACTTTAATTTGCATCAGTCCAGACAGTTTTCCCATGTTTTTCTGTATTCATGATATTCATTTTATATAGCACAGTAATATTCCATTCCATTGTGATATGCACATATCATAACATTTTGAATCATTCTATTCTGAAAACCTTTTACAAAAGCACATTCCTAATGACTTTGATGGGTTTTTACCACAGAATACAGAGGTCTGTGGTCTTTATTTAAATAGTGCTTTTAAAAAGTCAAATCACTGGAAAGTATATCAGGTCAAGTTCCAAGAATGGATATAACAGAAGGAAAAAAAAACTGAGCCAGTCTATAAATAATGTTTCTATATGAATAGACTAAAGAAACATGATATTTACTTAAATTCTGATTAGTATTTGTATACACAAATTAATTAGGAAGCTATTCTCAGGACACCAAGGGAGACCAAGGAAACCACCTGAGCTCAATTGCCTCTGCAAATGAGTTACTAGATTACTTTTTCTTGGCTTAAACAATGGGCTGTCCAAATTGTCAAGAGGAGGAAGCACTCTCAAGTAGAGAAAATTATTTATCATGTTCCTCTATTGTAAGGAAAGAAAGCCAACAATCCCAGAGAAGTAAGGTTATGACCTTCCTGGAGTCTTCTCTGCTGAGGAAAACATTATCATTTCCACTAATCAAAAAGCCCAGAGGACCAGGCACTTGCCAGGTGGGTGAAATGTTTCTGGCTCAAATTTCCCAATAGTGTAGTCAATAAAGGATTTGAAAACATTTTTTCTGGAAGATTTTTGTTGTTATCCACACTCACTGAAATTTCTTACACAAAAATATCACTTTTCAAGAATGTCTTCTGTCTAGAGGGGCCTATAATGTCCGAATAGTGGGATTTCTGCTCTTATAACAGGGTGCTCCCACAGCCTTTTCTTAGCTGGCTCTTGAATAATTTTGCCCAAGTGGTCGTTTAAGAAATGATCAAGCTGGACTAGAAGTTCATTGGAAATACAGGAAACTCAGTTCTCAGTTTCAAATGCTCCTGTTGAATCCTGCCAACCCAGAACTAAAGAGCAAAGACATGAGCTAGAGACACAAATTTCTCTTGTTAATATCTTAAGAGTCTGTGATGAAGTGTTTTTTCCCTACCTAAAGTGGATGCTAAGTACTGCATTGGTAGATATTCCTGTTTGAAATCACAAATAGATACACATCTCATGACTAGCTAGGCTCTCCAGAAGACTCTTTGAGACTTTTGGTGGCTGATGTCATCTTAGTGACATTTTCCTCTAGGGATTTGTTTCTAATGATTCTAATGATTAATTTGTTTCAAGTTTATACATTTCAGGTCACAGCATCCTCATCCTGCAATTACCACCAGTTTTAAGGCAGCATCCATTTCATGGAGGATTATGTTGAGAAAGGACTACTTTCCCATATCCATTTCAGCATTTACAGCTAGGTTTAGCCAAATTTATCCAAGGTGGTTGTTCCTTCTTCATTTCTAAGAGGACCAGTGTTATCAAAGGGTGATGTCTTGATTTGCAAGTGAATTGAATTTAAGTGAGATCAAGTTGCACAAAATCATCAGCTTCATTCTCTCAAAGAGATCCCCCTAACTCATAAATGGGTTTGAAACCTATAGAGGTTATTCTCGACCTGATTTAGCTCATCTGTCAAGGTAGTTTAACTGGAGTGTAGTTGCTGCTCATGCTGCAGCTTCTTGGAGCTACAGTGAAAGTTGTGTGGCAAGTGGACATCAAAAGTGGATGAGCAGCCTTGGAAAGGGCTGTGTAAGCCCCCACATCAGAGGGGGCAGTCCTCCTGAAGACCCCATATACCAGTGAATGGAGAGCAAATTAAGACAAATTAAAATCCTACCTCAGACACTTAGCTCTGAGATATTAGGCAAGTCACTCAACCTCTTAGCCTTAGTTTCCTCATCTGTAAAATAATGAAGCTATCTCCTAAGATTCCTTTCAGAATCAAGTAAGTTAGCATACTAATGCCACTCAGCAAATCTTAAAGCCCCACATAAATACTATTATTTTTGTTGTTTATTCCTTTTCCCACAAAATCAAAGATGCAGCAACAAGAGATTTCATGTGTGAGGAGCAGAAAGGCCAGTTTGGCTAGATTGAAGTGTGTGTGTGTGTGTGTGTGTGTTATATGATGAGACAATAAATGTTTTGGGTATGAATTTTGGTGTCACTTAAACATTCAATTTGGAATATCCAGTAGATGACTGGAGCTGGAGCTCAGAAGAGAAACTGTAGTTGAATATTAGACATTTATGATTCATTTGAATATAACTCATATTTAAACCCATGAATGTCGACAAAGTAACCAAGAGAAAGACAGACAGAAAAGGTGGGAGGAAGACAGAGACAGAGAGAAAGAGACCGAATGAGAAAAGTTCGGACAACAAAAGAGGGCCCAGGACAGAGCTTTGGGGAACACCTGAAATTAGAGGCCATGATATAAAGGAGAAGACAGCAAAGCAGACCGAGAATGTTTTTTTTTACCACATCTTCTCACTGTTCAAAAATGTTCAGTGAAACAGATTAAAATATAAACTCCTTAGTCTGACATTTTAAAAATTTATTTTTAATTTATGGAATTTCCATAGCATAGTACAATAAAAAAGATGATTTCACATGAAACTGCAAATCTACTATCTGCAACTTGCTATTTCTTTAAAAAATACAACAAAATTACCATGCAAATTTTTCCTTTTTTTCCTTTCCCAGTGTGTGTGTATACATATATATGCATATACTTCTCTCTATATATATTATATATGTATATATACAATGTTTATGAGTATGTGTATATATGTACACATGTATTATACATATATATCTTTGAATATATGCACATAGATAAACACATAAATACACACATATATTATTCCATATATAGTTCTATTTATTAGTTCTTTCTCTGGATGCAGATAACATCTTTCTTCATATTCTTTTATAGTTAATTTGAATATTTATAATAGTGAAAATAACATTCTTTCAAATTCATTCATAAAAAAATATTGTTGTTATTGTATACAATGTTCTCTTGATTCTGCTTATTTCACTCTTCATTATTTTGTATAAGTCTATCTATGCTTTTCTAAGATCATTGAGGTCATCATTTCTTAATAATGCAGTAATATTCAATCATATACCACAACTTATTCAGCCACTTCCCAATTGATGGGCATCCCTGCAATTTCTAGTTTTTTGCCACCACAAAGAGAGCTGTTATAATCATTAAAACAGATATGCTCTTTTCTTTTTTTCCCTACTTATCTTTGGAAATAGACTTAATAGTGGTATTTCTGGGTCAAAGGATAAAGGAAATTTAATAACACTTTGCATATAATTCCAGATTGCTCTCCAAAATGACTATATCAGTTCACAATTACACCAGAAATGAATTAGTGTCTCATTTTTTCCACATTTCCCAATTTCCATATCCAACACTTTTTGCTTTGCTCTTCAATTATTTTAGCCAATCTGATCGGTGTAAAATGATATATCAAGACCTAGCTTGACATTTAAAGGCCCTCCATGTACAGATGACAAACCAGATCGCTCTCATTTTGGTAGAGATGCCAAAGAATATGGGTGTACAATGTTGTGCCATGAGACCATAGATATAAATCTGGAACATCTCATCATTTTACAGTTGAGGAAATTGAGTCTCTCTCTTATTCCATTCTTTCTACCACTTCATACTACCTTAGTGGTCACTCTGAGGGTTTCATAAGTGTTTTGCTTTGTCACAAGGAGGGCAGAGAGGGTGCAGGGAAAGAGAGAGGAGAAATAGGTCTAGAAATAATGTATAAAAAGTACAAGAGATCAATAAAACATATTTGTAAAAATAAACATAATGCAGACTACTCTGCCCTTCACTTCCCGAAGGCCAGGTAGATTAGATTTAATTCTTCTCTGCAACCCACTTCTTTCCAGGTACTCTTAAAGGAATTTGGGGGTAATTAGACTCTCTATAAATATCTCTAGCTCCCATAGATAATTTTCCCTCAATTACAGAGAATAGGTTCCCTGCACCCAATTTCATTTAATCAGTGATAATCACATTACTTTTCACAAAGACATAATTACTTCAAAAAGTATAATCACAAATATACAAACTTAATCCCCAAGCACATCAGAGGCAAACAGCCCTTTTTACTACCTCAGTCTCTGGAGAGGAGAAAAGGATTAGATTAATAGTTATATACATATACATATAAAATGTGTATATATTTATATATAATATATGTGTATATACATATATGCGTGTATATATATATATATATATATATATATATATATATATTTCTCTGGGTCTTAGTTTCCTTGTCTGTAAAATGATGAGATGTTCTATCCAGATTTATAATTAATTAATAGCTTAGTATTTTGTTTAATTAACATTTGGCTTTTCTATTTTCTCTGGAAAAGAAAAAAAAAATCTACAAGCCAAAGCACAGATACAAATTTAAGCTATCTAGCAGGGGGTCTACAAAGAGCCTCAGAACCTTGTCCAGAAAAGTTTTATTCACAATCCTATTGCAGTTAAAAGATTATCAGGACTTTAGAAATTCTGATTAATAAACTGGGGTGATAGCTCTTTGAGAAGTAGGGAGTGGGCAGTGTTGATTCCAAAAATTGGGGACGAACCAGGGAACAAAGAAGGGAGTAAGGTTTTATGAAGTGCCTACTATGTGCTTAGCACTGTGCTGGGTGCTTTACAAATATTATTTCATTAAAGATTCACAACAACCCTGGGAATTAGGAGCTATTAAATCTCCTCATCTATTACATAGTTGACGAAACTAAAGCAAATAGAGATTGTCACTTAACCAGGTCATCTATACTCTGTGTAAGGATTTCGGAGGTATGGAAGTGGTGATAACACATATGCCTTAAATGTAGAAAATTACTTTGGATCTAAAAAAAAATGACCAATTTGCTTTTAGAAAATCCCAGAATTTCTGAATTGGTAGGTACCTCCTAAGTCAGCTGGTTCAACCTGTACTTAACTGACAGTGTTCCACAACAACTTCCATAAGTAGTCATCCAGTTTCTGCTTGAACACCTCTCCTGATGGGGAACTCACTACCTCTTGGGACAATCCATTCCATTTTTAGACAGCTGTAATTACTAAGAACTTTCCCTTTATATCAGACCCAAATCTTCCTTTCTCTGCCAATTAGGTTGAAACCAACTAGAACAAATTTAATACAGTATCTCTTACATGGTACTGTCCTTCAAATACTATCACATTTCATGAGTTAAAAATTCATGAGGTTTTTTGTTTTGTTTTGTTTTTATTGTTCACAATTGAATAATATTGAATTTGAATTTGATAAACTTGAGGCAACTATATCATGTAGTGGTTAGGGCCCTGGGTCTGAAGTTAGGAAAAACTGAATTCAAATCCAGCCTCCAGACCCTGGAAAAGTTACTTAGCACTATCTGCCTCAGTTTTCTCATCTGTAAATTTAGTTGAAGAAATTACTCTAGTAGCTATGCCAAGTAAATCCTAAGTGAAGTCCCAGAGTCAGATCCAACTGAAAAACTGAGCACCAACAAAATTTGTACACTGACACCCCCAGATTTAGCCCTTGTCTTTCTTTAAAATGAAGTTCAAACACTAACTTCTGAAAGAAACTTTTCCCGATTTCCCTCAAATGCTCAAGCCATGTCTCCCAAACTACTTTGTATTTAATATTTCCATATGCTTTATACTTATGGTATTTAAATATTCACATACACATCAATATAGTTGTTTATCTCACTATCAGTATGTTGCTATATGCTTGCACCTTTCCCCATTAGAATATAAGTTCTTTGTAAGGAGAGGTTTTTTCATTCATTGTATTTGTATTGAAAGCTCTTAGTACAGTGCCTGATATATTGTAAACACTTAATGCTCATTGAATAATTGAGAGCCCAAACTATTATTTTGCTATATCTTTCCCCACCCCACCCAAACTATACTTTTGAAAGAAATTTTCAATTCAAAAGAAGAATTATACATTTATCCCCATTAAATTTCATCTTATTAGATTCAACCTAGCCTTCTACATTATGAAGAACATTTTGGTTCTTCAATTTATCATTTTTTGTGTTGGTTATCTATATTTTTTTGCTTTCTTCCATCTAAGGCAAATCTACCCTGAGTGTGGGAGTTGGAAGCAAAGTCATAAGGAAGGGAATGTTGAAAAAGATGTTTTCATATCAATGTTGGTTTGATAGTAATATGTCTGTCCTTGACAGTCAGCACCTGTCTTCTCGTGGTTTGTTAGCAGTCTCCTAGACTGAACTTTGTGGAATTTATTCCAGAGGGGGGAGTGAGCATTGTGGGAGTTTGTTTTATTGTTTTGGTTATTCCTATAGGAAGGAAAGGGGGAGGGAAAGAAGGGGACAGAGGGGAGAGGGGAAAGAGAGAAAGAGGGAGAGAGAGAAAAGGAAAAGGAAAAAATCAAAGAATATTTAGATGATAAGGGGCAAGAGGGTAAGAGAGATGTTTTCTTTATATTCAGTATAATATTTAAACTGTAGTAAATCAAAAAAGATTCAGAGGTTTAAGATGGGCACAATTCTTCTACTATAACAAAGTAATGAAAATCTTATTTTGGAACATGGTTTCTTTCTCAGATAAATCTATAGTTTTTTTTTTTTTTTTTTTTTTTTTTTTTTTTTTTTTTTTTTTTTAATAGCAGTACCATTTATAAAGATTGCAACAGGAAGGAAGCCAAGTGTTTGAGGTTGTCAGCAGAACAAAATTCACTGATGCAAAATCAGGAATCATTAGAACTCAGACTTATAAGCGCCTAAGAGGTAAATACTTTTGGTGTGTTCTGTACAACATTTAACAACCTGTGGTAATTCAAGATGTATTCACTTAATTTGGGTAGGTGCAGATATTAGTCATAAAGTATTCATTGTTATATTTAACTGCTAGTAATACTCTTAACTATTAGATTTGGACAGCTGGGAGGAGGGGAGTTTCCGTATCCTCCCTTGAAAGTTAGATCACCATAGATGAATTTATGTGAACAAACATTTATCTAGTACCTGCTATAAGCAAGGGTCTGTGTTAGGCATTAGGGGTAAGGGTGGAGTGAGAGGTATGTGCATGTGAAAAAAAATGATCAAAAAGAAATCACTGATCTCAATAGTCTTCTTTCTATTTAAGAAAATGACATACATGTGGACTCACTTGTCTGCAAATAGAAGCTAATTTGAAAAAAAGAAAAAGGATTTTTAAATTGGCAATAAAATAGTATCTGAATTAAACATTGAAGAAAACTAATAATTCTAGGAGACGGAAAGCAATGACTCCAGAAGTCTCACCTTCCCTCCTCCTGAGTGAGAAATTTAGAGAGACTGATACTCTTGAGTTCACCCCCTCATCTTCTTCTCACCATTGTCCTGTATCCCACTATAAGAAATCTTGACTTTATTCATGGTGACTTCTTCTCTTCAGTCAATGTACCCCCCCACCATTATATCTTTCTGCATACACCCCATATACCCAACTCTTACCTTTGGTTCCCAGAAGCCAGAACATGTACAGAGGCCACACACTGGCAAAAACATCTTGGCAAACTGGCTAAACCAGATTGTGGGTAACTGATAGTTTTTGTGAGTTAGGGGGATGTCTACCTTGAGCATGTAAAGACTTCTTCCAGTGAAATGAGCAGATGAAAGCAATCCACAACAATGGCCATGGAGGCAGCTGAAAGAGGCTCTGTGGAGGACTTAGAGCAGTGGTCCTCAAACTTTTGTTCTCAATATCTTTATCCTATTAAAAATGATTGAGGATCTGTCCAAAGAGTTTTTGTTTATGTGGGTTATAGTTATAGATATTGATCACATTAAAAATAAAAACCAATTATGAATTTGTAGATTCTCTGAAAGGATTTCAGAGATTCCAAGGATGCTCTGGACCAGACTTTGAGAACCACTGACTTAGAGCTTGGTCAGAATAAGGACGCCAAGATCATCCACTGCATCTTGGGCCATTGCTGTTGTCTTTGACTTTTGCTTTGCTACTGGATGTTGATGACTCTGAAAGAGTGTATCACTTGCATGTGGAGATATCACCTGTGATCTCACCTGAAAACAAAGAGGAACAACAATTCTCCCCATCAGTGATTAATACTTTAGCTATGTAGTAACCTTGTGTTGAGCATTGCCCTGCAGGACCCTTCTTCATACCCTTAGTCCCAACCTTATCTCATTCTCCAGCACACGCTCCACCACACCATACCCTTGGCATGACAATTTTTAGGCAAATTTAGCTGGAAAATAGAATACATTATGAGTGGAGATATGAAATAAAGCTGGAAAGGATTGAAGCCAGATTGCCAAGGGCCTTAGAGTCAGGTAGAATTTGTAACTTTTACCTTAAGACAATAAACAGTCATTTGAAGACTTTTTTTTTTTTTTTTGTAAGCATAGAATGGATATTGTCAGTCCTATACCTCAGGAAGGCTATTTTGGAATTTTATGGAATGTTTAAGTAGGGGGCTATTGCAAAATCCAGACTAGAGGTACTGAGGCTCTGAATTTAGATACTGACTAGGATTTCAGAGAAAGGGAGCCATGCAAGAAATACTTTAGACATAAAATTGCCAAGATTTGGCAACTGATGAGCTATAGAAGGAAATGGGAAAGTCAAAGATGACTCAAAGGTTGAAAACTTAACTGACTAAAAACAGAGTGATGTCCTCACCAGAATTAGGGAACTTTTGGAGAAGAGGCAGGTGTGGGAGGAAAGATAATTAGTTCTTTGATGTGCACTGAATTTGAGACATTGAGGAGACATGTAGGTAGAGAACTATTTAAAAGATAGTGTGTGATGTGGAACTGGAGTTCAGGAGAGAGCAAAGGGCTAAATATATATATTGGGGAGTCTTTGCATAAAGATAAATAAATGAGTTCCTGAAGGTAGATGAGATCAGCAAGAAAGAAAAGAGAGAAGAAAATTCAATATAGAGATTTGGGTGTTATCCACATTTATTGGATAGGAAATGAATTTTGAACCAGTAAAAAGAGACTAAGAAGAAACAGACAGGTAAGAGAGAGAGATTGAAAAGAGAACAGTATCAAGGAAGTGAAGAGATGAGAATATAGACAGCATGAAAAATAACTTAACAGAGTCAAAAAAAAAAAAAAAAAAAAAAGATGGTTAGAAAGAAAAAGACAGAGGAAAGGCTATTGAATCTAAGCCTTAGGAGATCAATGGTAATCTTTCAATGATAAGAAATAATAATGTAATCTGCATACCACTCAAAGCTGTATTCTCATGGATTCAGATTCAATGTGGTATTTAGGATTTGTCACAGCTGGCTAGAGTCCTCACTGGGATTTCTGGGGTTTTCTAAAGATATCAAATTCCGTTTTTAGCTTACTAACAAGTCATATAGAAACATGAAATGAAATATAAAAATATTTAGTTGTGACAGAATTATTAAGTAAGTAGATAGACAGACAAATCTTAGACCTCTTTTCTGGCAAAGTACAATCTCATTCCTAATTCCTACTAGAGCAGCCTCAGAAAAAAGCTTCTCTATAATACCCAGGGTTCAAGATACTCTGAGAATCCACACCCATTCAGCACCATAGCTCACAAGGCCCTTCTTAGATGTTTACTTTTTCTAGTCAGCCAGACAAGCAAAAGGCATTTAATGAAATAGCGCAGAAAGAAAATTTCACAATTCTGAACTGGCAAAATAGCTTCTCTCTGGAATTAGAATGTAATAGGGTTTAAGGCTTTAATGCAGGTATCTTTGGCATTGCAGATTAAAGATTGCATTTGATTATTCAAGGAAATTATTAAACTGTTTATAGTCCTTTAACCCAATGATTCTACATTGTTCACATACACAAAGGAGACCAAAATGCTTAGAGCCGTGTTTTTTGTAGTGGTAAAAAATTAGAAACACAATTATGTGTCTATTATTTGAGGAATGGCTAAATGAATTATGGGATATGAATACAATAGAATATTGTGCCACACAGAATTAGAAATACAAGAAATTTAGAAAAATATGAAGAAGTTTGCATTAACTAATGTAGAGAAGAAGCCAGAAGCAAAAGAATGATATAATCAGGAATAGAGACAACACTAAAAGACAATATAACAGATAAAAAGCAATAACTACTTCCCTTTTCTTGCTAGAGAGATAAAGAAGTGATGTGGAATATTATATTTTCTCTCAGGTTTGGCCACTCTATTGGACAGTTTTATATATTTCTTTGAATGAATTGCCCATCTACCCATATGTCCTGGCAACTTATTCCCTAAATTATCTATCACTCCTTCACACATGTACTTGGCCATACATATTTACTATATATAGCTATCCTTCCCACTAATGGTATATATATTTGTAAGAAAGTATGATTTGTGGTAGAAATATTTTATTGCTACTTTTTTTATGTTATTGCATTCTGTTTTAAGTGAATTATAATCTCTCTCTGACCAAATAAAATAAGCACATTGGTGGGGGTTTATGTACTATGATACAGAGTGAATATGGACCCAAAGAATATCATAAACTTGTCTAGAAGAAGCATTGTAGGGGCAGCTAAGTGGCTCAGTGGATAGAATACTAGCCCTGAAGTCAGGAGGACCTAAATTCAAATTTGGCCTCCCACAGTTAATACTTCCCCGGCTATGTGACCCTGGGCAAGTCACTTAACCCCAATTGCTTCAGAAAAAAAAATGGAAGAAGCATTGAATAAATTTTAGATGTCCTTTCTAGTAAAGATTATAACCTTTGTATATGATAACCACCATTATCACCAGCAGCTAGCATTTTTAAGATTTGAAAATAACTTTACGAATTGTATTTATTTTATCCTCACAACAACCTTGGGAAATAGATGCTACTAATATTATTTCCATTTTACAGATGTGAAAACTGAGGAAGGAAGAAGTTAATTAACTTGCCTAGGATGATACAACTAGTAAATATCTGAGTCTGAATTTGAACTCAGGGCTTCCTGACTATAAGTCCCTATTCACTGTGCCATCTTAGTAGTTAAGACTTGCCATGGCTGAAAAATACATTACTCTGCAATCAAGCTATTGATAAGCCTCTTTGAACTTCAAAGAGAAGAAGCTGGTCCTCTAGCAATACAAAATCACAGAATTATGGACAATGCAGTCCAGCACCATACTTGAAGTCTTTCTGGTTTTCCAGGTGGGACCAGACAAAGCTCAGTTCCTCTGAGATCACCTCTAAACTATGATGAGGCATTGGAAGGGAACTTTAATTGGAGCTGTAAGAACACACATGGCTGAGTATGATAGGTTTTCCAAAGTATTATAATCAGGCATTCATCTTGTATAGAAAGAGCTTCTTTACCCTATATTTGAACTGTCAGACATTTTAGTTCTGCTATAATCTAAATGCCAAGAAAGAGAATTGATCTACTAGGAATGGTGTTTGGATTTCTCTGAAATAAATAAACAGGTTGAATTGGAGGAGTGGGGGAGAAGGACCAAAGGGAAAGAAAGGAACCATGTGGTAGTAGATATATTGGGGATTGGGGGAAGGTTTGTATTTCACACATGGTTGTTGAGTTGTGTTAAATTGTGTCTTCACTCCTGGAAAACCTTTATGGAGTACCATAAAGCAGAAAAAGTATAAGATTTGGAGTCTCAGGTGGATTTGAAATTCATCTAAAGTAGACTACGCTGCTCAGATGTCTACACTAAGCTTGGTGTCAATACAGCTAGCTATTGAAAGTCAAGGGCCAGGGGGACACTGGGTTGCTTAAGGAAGGTGTGAACCAGAGCAAGTTAGAAATGTAGGTTAAAGCTCCATTAATCTCTCTGGACTTCAGTGCTTTCTGGGAGGCAGTTTGGTGCAATGGAAAGAGACGTAGATCTGGCGTCAGGGGACCCACGTTCAAATTCTAGCTCTGTAACATATTACTTGTAGTCATGGGCAATTCTTTTGAATTGCTGGGACTCAGTTTCCTCACAGATAAAATATATGATTGCCAAGTCTCTTCTAGATCTGTAGTTTTGATCCTTTATGAAATAAGGGGACTGGGCTGGATAACATCTAGGGTCCTTTCCAACTCTTAAGTCTTATGATGCTATATTCTGACAAAAATAATTTGGAATTAGAAGATTAAGCAATAATAAAAAATTTGCAGTCTGTGGAGGGGACACAAAGAAAGGATATTTAGTGGAAAAATCACTATGGCTATCTACAAGGGATGGGTAGAGATTGGGAGGAGAAGATAAATATCTTGTGCTATCTCCTGCCCCCAATATCTGCTTCCCCACCCCTCCCTGCCCCAAATCCCTGATTTCCTTATGAAGGGCCTTAAAATTATATACTCCTTCTCATCTACCCTGATGTCTGTCCTAAAAATTAACTGGGCAAATGCTTCATGGATCCAAGTTAGTATCAACTCCCTGTCTTTTGAAATCCAATCCTGCCTCCCTACCTCCCCAGAACTGGTTGTACAAAGCCCCACTATCACCCCACACTATGTGCCCCACCCTTGCAGCTTGAGTCAATAGCCCTCTCTTAGCATAACGCTGTAAATCCCTAGAAATGGTTTCGCACTCCCTCCCTGGAAGCTGTCCATGTTGCCATGCATGTAGGCTCAAAAGGCTAAATGCTTTGTTTTGATTTGAGTTATGTGATAGGGACAGATTCCCTGGATTAATTCCCTTTCTCTGACCAAGTTTCTCATGTGTACAAATTTTCAGCCCAAAACAAAGAAAACTCAGGGCAGAGTAATGACAGATCTGGGTAAAGATTATGTCTTGTAGGTGAGGAAAGATGCCTTTCTTTAAAAGAAACCTGATCAGAGAAGTAAATACTCACGCTCTATTGTTGTGACAATCTGTTGCTACAACAGAAACAGAGAGGAAACGTTCAGAATTTGGTGGGGGCAATAATTGGCACCCTTGGCTGTTTTTGATAATTTATCTACATCCCTTCTGGCACATTAAAAATAAATTTGTAAAGAATTGGCTGGTTTTCTTGAGTTCCCAGGAATCCAAACTTACATTTCGGAAAAATGCGTTTAGATTGTTTGTTTCCTGGTTACAGAGAAAAAAAGCTGAGTGGTCTGCACTGGTGGTGTACACCTGTTATCCAAGTTACTAGGGAGACTGAGGCTGGTAAGATCTTTTGAGGACCCAAGTTCTGAACTATAATAGATTATGCTGTTTGGGTGTCTACATAAAGGTTGGCACTGATACAACTAGTTCTTAAATGTCAGGGGATAGGAGAATACTGGGTTGCTTAAAGAAGGGGTGAACTAGACCAAGTTGGAAATGGAGAAGATTAAAGATCCTTTGTTGATCCTTGCACTTCCTGCTGGGGAAGATAGTGAGAAACAAAGGAGAGGGAAGGGAAAAGAAGGACCTGAGGAAGAGAGCAACAAGGTTAGATCTACATTTTAGGAAAATCATTTGTCAGCTTTGTGGGTAATGGATTGGAGTGTGGAAAGACTTGAAGTAGCATCTGGTTTGAAAGGTAATTCCAAGTGATGGTCTAAGCTATGTGAATGGAGAGAAAAGAACCTGTGTGTGTGATTTGGCTGAGAAATATTTAACAACAAAGACAGAGAAATCAAGGATTTGATTTCTGAGTTATTAAAAGGATGAAAAAGTCATCAGTAGTAATAGGGAAACTTAGATGTAAGGTGAGTTTGGGGGAAAAGTTGACTTCTGTTTTGAAAAAAATAAGACAGGCTAGGGATGCCTATAGAACATCCAGTTTAAAATATCCAATAGGTGAGGGCAATTTAAGGTTAAAGCTCAAGAGAGAGATTAAGACTGATTAAATAGGTCTGGGAAAATATCTGTATTCACATGATAACTGAACCTTTGGAATCTAATGAGATTGCCAAGTGAAAGAATATAGAAAAAAAGAGAAGGCCTACAACCAGCAATTAGGATGCAAACCATGGATGAAAATCCAGCCAAGCAGACTAGGTGATCAAAAGATAGGAGAAAAACAAAAGAGAAAAGTCTATGAAAACCCAGAAAAAGTGCTCAAAAGAATATGGTGAACAGAATCAAATGCTAAAGACAGATCAAGAAGGATAAGAATTGAGAAAAGGCCATTAGATTGGAAAATTAAGATATGCTTGGTAACTTTAAAGATAGTAATTTCCTTTGAATGATAAGATTGGAAGCAAGATTGCAGGGATTTTAGAAGAAAGTAGGAATAGAGAAATTGGAAAGAGAGCATCCAAATGGATTTCTCAAGATTACTTGAATAGGGGAAGGTAAATTTAAGAAAATATCTAGTCAGCATGGTAGGATTTAGTGAGCTATTTTTAGGATGAGTAAGATTTTATAAATATCAAGGAAGAAACCAGTAGACAGGGAGAGATTGAAAATCAGAGAAAGTTAGGAAGATAGTGGGGACAACTTATTAGAAAAAAATTAAGTAGGGAAAAGATCAAGAATACAAAGAAGGTTAGCATAAGAGCCATATCTTCATCAGAGGCTAGAGCAATGAAAGAGTATACGGAAAATGGCAGAGGAGTGTGAAATGAAAAAGAGGAAACTAATAGCCTCAATTTTTTTCAGTGAAATTTGAGTTGAGAAATAGGAGAAATAGGAAATAGGAAGCATTAGTTCTCCTAAGCTGAGAAAGTAGGGGAAGAATGTCATGAGGGCTTGAATAAAGTAGAGAAAGTTTGGAGAAGTCATGATGGTGAGTGGTGTAAGAAATTAGAAACAAGAACTAGAATTATCTTGCTGTGGTAAATGCCCAGTTGAGATAAGATAGTATATAAATTTGAAGCAGCTTAGTCAACTTGGTGACCTGATAGCATCACTAAAATGGTGTGGTTGATTTCCAAGGTGGCCAGTATTCTTTCTCTCTCTGTTTTCTCTGGTGTTTTCTTGTTCTAATACGTATTTGTATGTCCTAGTAAAGGGTGAAGTACTTTAAGGGCATATGAGATAAATGTCATTTGTGATAAAGTTCCTTTTCAACAGTCATCACAAATGCTTTCCTGATGAAGTGAACAAGGTGGGTTGGATTTGAAGGACATTGCTGATGCACAGATGGTTAGATGAGTGACAAGTCTGAAGAGGCCTCCTTCACTCATATCTTGCTTGCCAAATAACAAAGTGTTACGATCTGTGGCTATTTATTTCTCCAACAGGGCTGGAGTTTTGGAGAGCTCTCTCAGCTACTTTCAATCCCCGAGGTTAAAGGCAGCTAGGTTAAGCCCTTGGGAACGGAATTTAGAGGAGGTTGGGGAAAGGGGAAAGAGTCATACTTCTTTGAAATTTAGTACAGCTGGCTAAAAAGCATCTGGTTAAATAAACTTAATAGGGACAATGATATGTCCAACATTTTCATGATGGGTTAGTTAGAAGCAACAGTTCTTAGAAGTAGATGTGGGCATCTCTTGGTCTTTCTGTCTGTCTGTGTACTATTGAGATCTTTCAGAAAGGCTGGCTTCTCTGGTAAGAGCCAGGGTTTGCCTTTGAGGACATTTAAACATATATAATATAAATATGTATATAATGAAATATATTAATAATGTATAACATATAAGTACATAATATATTAAATATATACTATATTAATATAGATACAAACAATAACATAAAGATAACTGCTTATATCATTTCTTGAGTCTCTCTGGGTCTTTGAATATTCCCAACTCCCTTGGCTGAGTGGGGTGGAGACCAAGGCCTGGAAATATAATGTACAGATGTATAGAATTGGGTTCCACCTCAAGCCCCAACCTATAATATCTCCTGGACTATGTAGTCCAAATAAAACTGGATTTAAAAGCTTTAAGACATCACCAAACATACATGTATATTTTGTTACTAGGTGTTTCAAGGCATAGAGTCAGGAAGAAGACAAGTTCAATTCTGGTTTCAAATATTTACTGGTTATATCACCATGGGCAAGTCAGTTGACCTCTGCCTGTCTCAGTAAATTTCTGTAAATTAGGGATAATAATAGCATTTACCTTTAAAGATAGTTGTAAAGATCAAGTAAGATAATATTTATAAAGTGCTTAATAAACTCAAAAGTGTTAATAAATGCTAGCTAAGATTATAATTGTGAAAACTAGCTCCTTAATAAGTAAAGAATAAAAATCCCAAGGAGAAGCCAAGGCCAATTATCAGAACTGCTAATTTTTACTAAGCTAATCATTAATGAATGCCATGTTTCTAAAAAGAATGTTAAGAGAATAATTGTATTTCAAGGATTTGAAAACTACTAAACTCTGAAGTTGTACAATTTGTGAAAATTAATATGATAAGAAGAGACAATTAAGGTTTATAATTAACAGATAAATACAAATGATCCAGTGAAGAAAATCCTAGTGTCTGCTCTCTCTTATGAGGCAATGTAATTGATTTTTATAAATGCTAATTTACAGTGCATGCTCTGTTAACCATTAATGCAAGGGAAAGAACATTTATTAAATGAAAGATGAGTAGAAAGATGAATACAAGTGGTAAATGAGTTAAGTATCTAACCAAGAAGAGGCAATTAGAGAAAGAAGACCAATACTGAAACGTGGTTTTGAAAAGAGACAAATCCTGACAATTTAGAAACTCCCTCTATTCAACTTCCTAACCTCTCTTCCCTCTCCTCCTCCAACAATAATAGCTTACTATAAGAAATCATTTTCTTTTCCAACAGAAAAGAGCAATGGGGGTGGAGGAAGAGGGAAGAAGGATACAGAAGGAAAATCAAGGAATAGTGGGAAACAAAAAGAATAGAAAGTGAGAGGGGTGAGCTTGTCTCCAAACTAGATTACAAGCTCCCTGAGAGCAAGAATTTGATGTCATCCATCTTTTTAAAAAAATCAATAGCATTTTTCCAGCTGTATGCAAAGATAATTTTCCTTATTAATTTTTGTAAGATTTTGAGTCCCAAATTTTTTTTCTTACTCTCTCCTTTCCGTCTCCCCTCCCCAAGATAGCAAGCAATCTAATATAGGTTACACATGTACAATCATTTTAAACATATTTCCATATTAATTACATTATGAAAGAAATATCAAAACAAAAGGGAAAAAACACAAGGGGAAAAAAGTGAATAAATAAAAAAGGGTGAAAATAGTGTGATTTCATCTGTGTCCAGGCTCCATAGTTCTCTCTCTGAATACGGATGGCATTTTCTATCCCAAGCCTATTGAATTGTCTTGGATCAGTGTTTGGCTGAGGAGAGATAAGTCCATCATAGTTGATTATCACACAATGTTGCTGTTACTGTGTACAATGTTCTCCTGGTTTTGCTCACTTCACTCTGTATCAGTTCATGTAAGTCTTTCCAGGTTTTTCTGAAATCAGCCTGCTCATCATTTCTTATAGAATTATCATGTTCTTTTGCATTCAACTGTTCCCCAACTGATGGGCAGCTACTCAATTTCCAGTTCCTTAGCACTACAAAAAGAGCTCCTACAAATATTTTTGCACTTGTGAGTCCTTCTTCCTCTTATGATCTCTTTAGAATGTAAACCTGGATCCTAAAGGTATGCACAGTTTTATAGTCCATTGATTATAGTTCCAAATTGTTCTCCAGAATGGTTGAATCTCATTTATCTTGGCTACCCAGGATCCTGCTCATAGTGGATACTCAACAAGTATAAAAATTCAAGATCAAGGGGGCAGTTACATGGTGAAGTGGCTAACATCGACCCTGAAATCAAGAGGATCTAGGCAAGTCATTTAATACTTGACAAAAAAAAAAAAAAAAAAAAAAAAAAAAAAAAAAAGAAAAGAAAAGAAAAGAAAAGAAAAAATTCAAGGTCATCATTTCTGGTATGTTGTTGTTCAGTCATTTCAGTCATATCTGGCTCCTCATGACCTCATTTGCAGTTTTCTTGGCTGAAATACTAGAGTCGTGTGCCATTTTCTTTTCTAACTCATTTTACAAATAAGGAAACTTAGGCAAACAGGTTTAAGTGACTTGTTCAAGGTCACATAGCTAATAAGTATCTGAGACCATATTTGAATTCAGGAAAATGAGTCTCTCACTTCAGGCCTTGTACTCTATGCACTGTGCCCCCTAGCTAGCCTATTGTTTCTGGTACCCCCAGAAATTAATATTATATAAGTGGATAGATTTTTATAACTTTTTACAACAGAAGAGCCTCCAACTTGGACATTATTCCTCTGTTAGGGTTTTTGTTTTGTTTTAATCTAACAATACCAAATAGTGAAAAATTTTAATTAAGTGTAAATATACTCAATGACTGATTTTTGAACTTGAACTCAGCAACAGGAAAAGGAAATGGAAATTCTAGCAGGGATAAATTGTAAGAGTATTGTTGCTTCAAGAGTTTAGGTCAGCAGTAGAGCTAGATAATAACTTTATATTAACTAACTCATCTATGCGCCATCAAATTGTTCACCTTCTATGAGTTAGGAGCCTATTCAAAAATTTTCAATGGTAGCAGGCTTTGCAAGCACTATTTCTTCCTTCATTCATCTGAAAATCATAGCATATAATACTAATTACATTTTAACAGAACATTTTAGGGTCCCTTCTCAATATTGGCTTTTAGGAGTCATTACATCTGAAGTTACTACATTCAGAAGGCAATGTAGTAGAAAGCATGCTGGTTTGAGTGTTGGAGACAGGGTCATAAGTAGGGCAGGATGATGGGACTTTCCCTCAGGACACCAATATTCAAGAGGTGTACCTCATTTTGGGAGGGACTTTTCTTTTCCACGGAGGTTCAGATTCCACTGTTCTCACTAGGCCCAAATTATTTATGAAGATCCTACCCTCTGCTCTGCCCCACTCCATTATTCCCATGATGATGTTGCCATGGCATCCCTCTCCCAGGCTTGAACCTCCTAAATTCTTGGGGAGATAATCCATACAGGCCTCATGTCTGAGGAAGAGAGTTATTGTTGTTTGTCCTTTGTTCTTGAAGAGGACCATGACATCAGGGAGATACTGCCATGATGTGCAAGTGAATTGGATTTAAGAGAGAGAAGGCTGTGCAAACTTGCCTCACATTCTCCTCAGAGCCATCCAGATCCAGTGGCAAGATATAGATCAGGAAGACTGGAAATGGTCCGTGATGCAGTGAGAAACTGTGACTTTGTTAAGCTAAGGTCTATTTGACTGAGACAATACTTGATCAGTGATTAAAGCTAGGTAAACTGGTTTCTTTTACCTAGTTTAAAAAAATAAATCAAATCAAATCAATCTGTGAGGAGAAGACTTTCAGAGTCTCTGGCCAAAACAGAAACAATTACCATTCACATTCACTCTGAGCCAATGAGAACCCAAACAATGGTGGGGCTTATCCTGGGATCTTTTATTGGTCAATCAATGTGATTTAGGTTTAAGGCCTGTGCCTTAAGAAAGAAATCTAACCTGTAAATCCCAAGATAACTTGCAAGTTTTCAGTGATCAACATTTACATTTCTTTGGGCTAGAGAACCAACAGGTAAGATACCCTATGTGGACAGAGGGAAGGAAAAGAAGAAAAAAAAGAAAGGAATTATATTGTCCAGTTGTCCAGTTGGGTCCCTAGTGGACAGCTCCTACTCCTATTCACAGAGGTTGTTGTTTGTCCTTCTTTCTTGAAGAGAACCATGACATCAGGGAGATAATGTCATGATATGCACTTGAGATGGACTGAAGTGAGGAGGGCTGTGCAAGGTCATCTGCCTCATTTTCCTCTCCAGAGCCATCTGTCCAGTGGCAAGATTTAGAGCAGAATAACTGGAAATGGTTGAGGGAGGGACAGGATATTCTGGTATAATGTACCCTTTGCACTTCTGTCACATTCTATTCCTCAACTGTTTTTTCCCCAGGTAAAAAATACCTAGATATTTCTTTGGGCAGAGGACCTGTGTTTAAATACTAGCTTTGCCACGATTTACCTATATGACCTCTTTCAGCCTCAGTTTCCTCATCTATAAAATGAAGAAGCTAAACTAGGTGACCTCTAAGGCCTCATCTGGCAAAGAGTCTATGATCAGTCTGAATTTTAAAATTCCATTTAATTTATTTACCACAGAAAAAGTGAACTATATAGTCCAGGGACTAAAACCGAGGAGATATTTATCACTGAAGCCTCTGTTCTTCACATTAAGAAGAAGATAATCGCATGCCATAGAGAGTGAGAGAGACAGAGCCCTCCTTACATATATCTTCCAGAGCCATATTGATTCTTATTCTAATCATAAAGCACATAAGTGTCAGGCCAGGAGATGAAATGTCGCTGTAGTGATTATATATCGTGTAAATAAAGTCTTAGATGGAGCCAATATGATAAAGCTGGACAAGGATATCTCAGCTGCAATAAATGTACCACATCCACTGTAGCTAAGTTTGAAAGTTGGAATGTAGAGATTTGCTGAGCAGAACCTAAGGAAATTACATGTCATCTTGAATCGTTAACCAAAGGGTACGCCAAGAGCACACTGCCACCTTGATGGTTTGCCCTGAAGGTTAATATTACAGTTTGATTTTTAAACACTGTGCTGATTTTTTGGGGGGCCAGTTAGATTGGCTAAAAATAATGTCTGTCATTTTTTGTAGTGCTTTAATGTTTGTAAGCACTTTGCAAACAGGCATTATTCCATTTGATCCTGTGACATAAATGATTTTGTTATTGCATTTTGCAGAATAAGAAACGGAGAGCAAGAAAAGTTAAATGATTTGCCTGAATTTAATTCCCTCCACTTGGTAAGTATGCTTCTAAACTTGTCATCAGGTGATCACAGTAATGAAGGGGCAATCAGGGGTGGTAGAGTGGATAGAATGCCAAGTTTAGTCAGGAAGTCTCATCTTCCTGAGTTCAAATCTGGCCTCAGATACTACTTCCTAACTGTGTATCTCTGGGCAAGTCACTTAACCCTGTTTGTCTCTGTTTCCTCATCTAGAAAATGAACTGGAGAAGGAAATGGTAATCATTCCCGTATCTTTGCCAAGAAAATCCAACCACACAGAGACTCATACACAGCTAAAATGATTGAACAATAACAAAAATGCAGTAATGGAGATTCCCCCCACAAATAAGATAGTTTTTCTATATTGTGAACTTCTCTGTTGTTCTCCCTCCCTACCTCAAGCTGCACAATTAACTCTTCAAGATAAGAATAGTAGGTGAACTCAAGAACTTTCCTCATCCATCCCAAGGTTCCAGAAGAGGAAATGGAAGCCCCAGGAATCTTCCTGGAACCTGAGTTACAAATGTAGGAAGGAAGATTTCATCTTCATTGTACCCTCATTGTACCTGGTTGTCCCAGGGACTGAGTAGTGATACACAGATGACAACACTCCAATAAATAACTAGAGTCATGGGGGGATAGAGGTGGAAGAGAGTCATGGGGGGATAGAGGTAGAAGAGGGGAGCTACAGGGCAACACTGTTTCTGGTACAATTAGTATTTTATGAGCTCAATGATCAAATATCTGAAAGAAAATCTCTGGGCATTCTGGATTCCATATAGTTTGGTATCTGGGTACCTTGCCTATCATACTGTTACTGGTATAAATGGTTGAGGCTACAGATATAAGTTTAATACCCAAATATGTTATCTGTGCAATGAGAAACAACTTCTCAGAGCCATAATTTGCATCTTTCCATCCCAATTTTTGGCTTTGCACACAAAGGAGTAAATAAGTACGTGACCAACTGAGCACAACTCATTGGCATTATAGAATTGTAAGTACAGAACAGAAGAAGAATTTGAAGGTAATCTTAATTCTTTTATTTTTTAGATATGGAAATTAAAGTTCAGACACATTCAGTGACTCATCCAAATTCAAACAAGTAGGATATGAAAGAGCTGTGAATTGAACTCAGTTGGTCTGGGTCCAAAAGTCCAAAAATGTCATTTTGACTTTGTAAGGATAGCATATACAAGGGTAGCATTGTTTGTTATCTAATATAAAGTGATTGGTTCAGATGTGACATGTATAGATATTTGATCTAAAATCTGGTCTACTCATAATTAACCAATATTTACTAAGTGCCTAATTTGTACCAGACACTGTGCTAAATTCTAGGGAGACAAGAAGCAAAAGACAGTTCTTGCCCTCAAGGAGCTTATAATCTAATGTGGAAAACAATAGATAATTCAATATATATCCTATATATACCCATAAATAGAAAATAATTTAAAAAAGGAAAATGCTGGATTTAGGAAGGGTTAGAGGAAATTTCTTGTAGAAGGTCAGATTGTAACTTAAAGGAAGTAAGGGAGGCCAGTGGTTGGAATGGAGAAGGGAGAGTTTCCAGGTATGAAGAATAGCCAGAGAGATAAAATGTCTTGTTCATAGGCCAGCCAGGAGGCCAGTATCAAAGAAGAAAGAGCCTATGTTGGGGAATAAGTATAAAAAGACTAGAAAAGTAGGTGGGGACTAGGTTATGAAGGGCTTTGAATACCAAATAGAGAATTATGTATTTGCCCCTAGACTGACTGGTATTCATTCCTTCGTTCACCTATTTCCCCAAAAAGGTATTGGACTAGAATTATTTCTATTTCTCATATCTCAAAAATTGATAGTCTAAAGGCACAATGTTTTCTTTTAGTGGTTCCAAATAAAAGCTGCTTTGCTTAGTTGCTCTAAGGAGGAAGGTAATAGCTTATTCTTGGCAGTAGAGCTCTAAATGCTTGGTTCACAAATACAGTCATGGAGAGCTAATAAGCCTCTTTATCAAAGCAAGTAGCAAACAGAACTTGGAGTAGATATGTATATACATATTAGGATAGGTAAATGAATACATTAGAGAAAATGAACTCTTTGATTTGGGGTTAAGGAAAAAAAAATCCAACTCATCCAAGCTGAAAATGATCTAATCAGGGGAAGTCTTCTCTTACCATTCCCTAAAGTTATAGACATGGGGAGTCAAGGAATGTATTGAGGGCCAGTTGTCTCATGTCTCTATGATTCTACAAAGATATTTCCTGTCCACTCTTGAAATGCTGATGTCTTGTTTCTCTTCTGACATCTGTCTCAAAATTCATTTCTGCTCCTCTTTCTCCAAAGTCCCTTTCCATGACAAAAGTCAGAGGTAGGTGAACCAGACAGAAGTCACATTTTCCTCCTCCTACATAGCATTCAGTGCAATAATGCTGTCCTTCATGAAATGCAGTAATTAGGGCAGAAGTGGGGATTTGTTCATAGATGACTGAATGCCCAACTATATCCCAAAGGAGTAGAAAATGTTGCTGTAACTCTGAACAGAGTTATACAGGGAAAAGGAAAATTGGGATGGACTGATGAACTACCAGAGACTTTGCCTATCGTTGTGGAAGCCAGGCAAGCTTGGACTGGCTGATGTTGTGAATTTATATTCAGAAACGGGGCTGGAGATTAGGTCCAATTCACCAGTATCTACACTGTATATTTCAAGTGGAACTAGGCAGATTCCTGGGAGATTAATCTAAGAATTCCAGGTAAAGGATGGGCTAAGGACAATAAGATTGGAACAGGATGCAGGTAATCCAGGCACCAGGGATTCTTCATCAGATCAGTGAAGGCAAGGAATGGGTATAGGTAGGGATGCCAAGCAGATGGTAGACATAATGTTCTTTTTAAGAGATAAGATCAAGATAGGAGAAGCCAAAAAGGATGCCAAGGTAGGGATCAGACTGATTAAAGGCAACAGTCAGGACTTTCCCTACAAATACAAGTTGTACCAATCTATATGTGCCATTAGTCAGTCAACAAGCATTTATTAAGTGCCTACTATGTGCTAGACACTATACTAAGTGCTGGGAATTCAAATATGAGCAGAAAAAGAAATAGTTCCTTATGTCCAAAGAACTATAAAACTGTACATACCCTTAGATCCATCAGTGACAATATTAGGTCTGCATCCCAAAGAGATCGTAAAAGGAAAGGACCCACATATGCAAAAATATTTTAGCAGCTCTTTTTGTAATAGCAAGGAACTGGAAAGTGAGGGGATGCCCATCAGCTGAGGAATGGCTGAAAAAGTTATGGATTATGAATGTTATGGAATATTATTGTTCTATAAAAAACTATCAGCAGGATGATTTTAGAGAGACCTGGAGAGACTTAAATGAACTGATGTTGAGTGAAGTGAGTGGAACCAAAAGAATGTTGTATACAGCAACAAGATTATGTAATGATCAACTGGAATGGACTCAGCTCTTCTCAGCAATTCAGTGATTCAAGCCAATTCCAATACACTTAGGATGGAAAAAGCCATCTGCATCCAAAGGGAGAACTATGGCAACTGAATGTGGACTGAAGAATAATATTTTCATCTTTTTTGGCTTGTTTGCTTTTCTTTTCCTGTGGTTTTCTCCCTTTTAGTATAATTTTTGTTGGACAACGTGACAAATATAAAAATATGGTTAGCAGGATTGCACATATTTAACTACATCAGATTACTGGCTCTCTTGGAGAGGGGAGAGGTAAGGGAGGGAAGGAGAAAAATTTCAAACACAAAATCTTACAAAAATGAATGTTGAAAACTATCTTTATCTTTATTTGGAAAAATGGAATACTATTGTGAAAAAATAAAATTTTAAAAAGATAGCTCTTGCCCTCAAGAGCTTACATTCTATTGGAGGAAAATAACACATAAAAATTAATTAGAAATCTGAGTAGGTGAGTGGAAGGAGCAACAAAAATATACAGTGTAGGTAGGGAGGAATTGGTAGAAAGTTCAGAGTGTAACTTGGAGAGGAAAAAGTTAAAGAGTTCATATGCACAAAAATATTTATAGCAACTCTTTGTGTTGACAAAGAACTGGAAACTAAGGTTTCCATCAGTTAGGGAATAGCTGAACAAATTATGTTATGTCAAGTGCTTTTTTTTTAATGGAAAAACTTAGCCTTTCTAGCCAATTCTGCCCTAAAGCTAAAGGGGAAAGTGGAGTCTGCACTCTTGTAATACAGGGCCCCTGGGCCCTAAGTGGGAGCCCCAGATACAACAGGGCTGGCCTAGGAATTTTCTAAGTCAGATATGCTAATAGTGAACTTGTGAAAGGGGGGAGAAACTGGAGCTGAGAGACCTTTAATGGGTCTTATTCCTAGGGTTCTATTAAAAAGGAATCTGCCCAAAATTTAATCAGTCAATAAACAACAATTATTAAGCACTTACTATGTTCCAGACATTGTGCTAGGTGATAAGTATATGAATACAATAAATGAAATAATTCATATTCCACAGAAGTTAATATTCTCACAGTGTAGGCAAAGGCATATACAAATAAATAGAATAAATAAAAATAAATATAAAGTAAATTGAGAGGAATGACACCAGCATTTGAGGGGATCAGAAAACCTTCATGAAGAAAACTGATGTGGGAGACGCCATCTTCAAACTAATAACTGAAATATTTATGTAGTATATACTGAAATTTGGAAGTAACATTTTCAGTAATGAGTTTTTCCCTGCTGCTAGTGTTTTGCAAAAAAGTAGTCCCAAACAGATAAAAACAGAAAAAGAAACTAAATGCTTTGATAACTATTAACATAGCAAGAGCAGAATTATAAATTAAGCTTCCTACTCCAAGATAGTCTGGAATTGAGTACTGGATTTGAATCAGAAAGACTTAGATTCAAATTTTGTTTTAGATTCTAGCTATGTGATCTTGGCAGATTCTTTTCGCTTTAATTCTCTCTGTAAAATAAAGGAAGTTGGATATCATGGCCTCTAAGGTCCTTTTCAGATCTAAATCTATCATCCTATGACAAACATATTAGGTGAGAAGCACCCTCCCACCCACATTAATGAAATTATGTATAGAAACTCTGGACATCATTAGATTACTCAACAGCTTAAAGTAGTTGTGAACAAAGCCTTAATTCAGTATGAGTGAAATCCCATTGGATTAAAATTAGATAGTATCATCAGATAATGTTTTACAATTGGTTGGAAGAATTGGATAGTGCTCTATGACATTCCAGTAAGAGATTCCACAACTGATTTGGGAGCTTCTAGTTATGGGAGCACCTTGAAAAAATAGACTCTTGCCTTTGTACAAAGGGCAGCTGGTGTGGGGAAAGCTAGGCAGTGATCTTAGAACATTATTTCCCCTCTCTTATCACAGACTATAGTAGAGGTATCAAACTCACTATTTGTAGTGTGTACAGTCAGCAAAACTTCTTAATATGACCAGAACTAGATTAAAATGTAACTGGGAAATGTTTAACAAAATAATAAATACAACATTGATTATGTTAATTTATTGTTTTTTAAGTCAATATTAAGTCAATAAGTGTAGTATGTAAGTTGTTTCTATTAAGTTTGAAGTCATTGAGGTCAACTTGATAAACTTAGAAAAATTGGAAGATTAGTCACTTCCCATCATCATCAGTAGCAGTGTCCCTGGAGCATTCCCAATTCCTAACTAAACAGGTCTTAATTGTTCTAACTCTATTTAGTTTCTCTAGCCAATCTCTCACATTCTAAGACCCTGCTACAACTTGACATATGGCTGTTCTTATGTGGGTTTCCTTGACAAGAATGGTGTTTTTGAGTTCTGCTTGCCTCATAGCTTATTAGCAGGCATATAATCCATAATCTCCAAACCCGTGCTAGAAAAGTGGAGGCAACTGAGAAAACTTACTGCCTGTCTAAATAATCCTCACAATCCTAGTGTCAATAACTAAATTAAAACTCACCCTAGAGCCATTATAGAAACATGTAAATTATATGCTCACACTGTTCTCTCCATACTCTAAAAATGAACAAAGATTTCCTCTTTATTTCACCATAAAATACTTATATATTAGTAAGGAATTTGACAAAAAATTTAATGACACTATCCCTGTGAACAAGATAAAAGATGTGGATTGTGTGAGTATAATTAAAGGTATTCAGAACTGGTTGAATAACTGGACCCAATTGAAGGTATTTAAAGAAATGATATTAACCTTGAAAGTGGTCCACAGAAATTTGTTGTAGAATTTTTTTTCCTTGGCCCATTTGCATTCACTGAAAATTCCACTTTTTAACAGCAATATTGTAATGATGATCAATTGTTAAAGACTTAGCTATTCTGATCAAGATAATGATCCAAGAAAATTTCAAAGTTCCCTTGATGAAAAATGCTATCCATTTTCAGAGAAAGAACTGATGAATACTGAATATTGATTAAAACATTCTTTTTAAAACTTTATTTTTTTCTTTCATGTGTATGTGTGTGTTTTGAAATATGGTTAATATAAAAATATGTTTTATAAAAACATGTATAATTGATATCATATTGCTTGTTTTCTTAAGAAGTAGAGGGGAGAAAAACTCAATATTAAAAAAAATGAATATTACAATTTTTGTATATAATTGGGAAATATTTAATGAAGCAAATAAAAATATATTTCAAATTCTACTTGGATAAAGATAGAAATGTTGCATTTGTCAAAATTTTAAATGATTAAGGCTGGAAGGAACAGCTTCATTTTGGATGATAGAATTGTAATCTAAAAAGGTCTTGACAAGCTGATTTTAGAAAGGCCTGGAAAAATTTATATGAACTGATGCTGAAAGAAACAAACAGAACCAGTAATACATTGTGCACAGTAACAGAAAGAATGTGTGATGATCAAGTATGAAATACTTGATTCTTCTCAGTGTTTCAGTGATCCAAGGTAATGCCTAATAAACTTTGCATAAAAAATGCCATCTGCATCTAGAAAAAGAACTATGGAGATTGAATATAAATCAATACATGTTATGTTCACTTCTTTTTTCTGTTTTTTTTTCTCTCCTGTGATTTTTCCCTTTTTGTTCTGACTTTCCTCTCCCAACATGATTCATAAAGAAATGTGTATTAAAAAGGTGTTGACATTTTGCAATAACTGATTAGATCTAATTCAATGAAATATTATAGAGAAAAATGTGTAGTTTTCATTTGCTGAGTCCAAGAAAACAACCACCATAAATATAAAGTAGGAAGAAATCTGGCTAGGTAGTAGTAAGCCACATGAAAAAAAAAAAAAAAAAAAAAAAAAACTTTGAATCTGCAATCTTGACATAAATTAATACATTGAAGTGACCCAAAAAGTTAATGTGATTTTAGTTTATTTTAATGGAAGTATTTTTGTTTGTTTATTTAAGACCTATGATGTTAATGATGCTAAGGCCTTTCAGTGAAGAAGTCCTTGTAATAATTCAGATCAGCATTTGCTTTGCAACTTTTATAGAACTGCTCAAGGTTCTGAGAGTTTAAGTGATTATGATGATGATGAAAAAAGAGCCTTACAAATTGCTTTACAAATCTCTCTCTCTCTCTCTTTTTTATGGAGGCCAAGTGACTCACCCAGGCTCACACAGCTAGGAAGTGTTAAGTGTCTGAGGCCAGATTTGAACTCAGGTCCTCCTGACTTCAAGACCAGTCTCTATCCACTGCGCCAACTAGCTGACCCACAAATATCTCAATCAAAAGCAATAGTGGTGGCAAAGAATTGGACATTGTGGGGTTACTTGTCAATTGAGGTATAATTGACCAAGTTGTGATGAAATACTACTGTACCATAAGAAATTATAAGCTCAGAATCTTAGAAAAAATATGGATAGAATTACACAAAAATGTGGAGAACCAAGAGATCATTGTATATAGCAATAGCAATATTGTTTTAAGAACAACTTTGAGTGAATCAGTCATTTTGGTTATTATAATACCCAAATTAACTACAAAGGACATATGAAGGGAGATGATATTTGCATCCAGAGAAAAAACTAATAAATAGAAGCTTTACATGTACACATCCACACATATTTGTGTCTAATGTTAGTTATCCCTAGGGTGGGTGGGGGGGAAGGAAAAAAAGGAATTTACATCATAATTTTATTATATATTTAAAAGGAATAGCAAATTGCACCTAAAAGTTTCACATGTAATCATCTTTTTTTAAAAAATTGTACTATGTTATGGAAATGCTTATTTTATTCTATAAATTAAAATGGAAAATAAAAGAAATTCTTAATTGTACCCAACTCTCATTAGATGAGATCTGTATAGTGAAGGATGTCAAATGTTAGGGGAACCATTGCCAAATTGCATACAGTTAAAGGAGAACAGTAGGTATGGTGAAGGAACTCAAAATTTTAGCATCTATGAATTTCAGCTGAAAGAACCAGGAATATTTAACTCATAAGAGAGAATACAGTGAGGTTATACTAACTCTCTACAAATTGAAAAGGCAGCACCCTATAGTGGAAATTGGATTTGAGACTATGCTCAAATATTGGTTTCAATATTTTCCAGTTGTGTGACTTAGAGCAAATTTATGCATCTCAGATTCTTGGTCTGTAAAGTACGAATAACAGATGACAAATTCACAGGGTTGTTATGAGGACAGAATTAGGAATAATGGATAGAAGTTAGAGGGAAACAGATTTTAACTCAATAAAAAGAAAAAAAAATCTCTAATAAGTAAAGCTATCCAAAAAGAGAACGTGCTAACTCAGCAGACGCTGAGTTTCTTCTTACTAACAGTATTCAGGCAGAGTCTGAATGACCATTTATGGGGAGGATGTTGTAGAGAAAACCTATGTTTCAGGGAATAGTTGAACTAACTGACCTCCAAGGTCCCTTCCCAATTCCAAGACTCTATCATTCAGTGACTCTACCATATGACCAGGGACTTGAGTTGATTTCTGGGGAGTTTAAGTTTTGGAATGAAAACCCAAGAGCTGCTTCAGGTCAACATGAAGTATAAGGAAGATTTGATTTGGATCACAGAAGTGCCATGTGAATTAAGAGTGTGACTGAGACTAATGCTCTGATTTAAGACCTTATCAATTTTTACCAGGGAATGAAATCACCATCTCACTGGAGGGAAAAGGAGGGATAAATTCAGAGCTCAAAAAAGGCTGGCAGTCTCTTAAAAATGAACAGTGCACTTAAAAATGAAACTGATGCACTGGAAGTCTTTCTGTAAGTTTCAATATGAACTTTTTGATCACTGAAGGTTGTTTTAATTTGTCACAGAATGTGAAGACAGGTTTTTAAATGATGGCTGCTCACCTGGGTTCTGGGCCAGAGTAGAACTCTGCCATGGTGAGTAGCCCCGCAATTTTGCCTTTCCTTCCCCTTAAATGAAGTAAATTGATTTAGTTGCTTCCATTTTAAACAGGGTACTAATAGTTATCCCAAAATAATTAGATGGAATATTTAACTAGACTCTTCTTTAACCTTGAAGGATTCTATTTTCTCCCTTTCACTACATCTCTAGGCTTTGGATTCCTTTATATGGTCCAGGATTGCTCTTCTGCACCAATAAGCCAAAGCGTTACCATATTAATAATCATCAGTCATGAAGTATGTGGTCTGGGTTTAGCTTCCTTACCTTCCTTACGTGCTTGGATGATTTCCATGGTGTTCAAAGTAATCAATACTGGCCTAAAATTCTTTCAACCTCTTGTCACTCACTGTATGATCTCTCCCACCTAAGCCAGTGGCAAGCATTTAATTAGCTCATTTTGCCTTGAAGAAGTTTTAAAAGTCACCTAAACTTTTATCTTATTTAAAAAAAAGATTCTTCTTGTTTTTTTTGTTTTTTGTTTTTGACAATAGCTATTTCCCTTATACAACCCTCTTTACCACATCTCCCTTGTAAAAAAGAAAAGCAGTTAAGCAAAACTAGTGGACATTATAATAAAATCTGGCAACTAAGGCACAAATCTATATTAGTAGTGCCTCATCTCTCTTTAGAAAAAAAGGAAACACATTATATCATGTGCTCTTCTGGATCAAGATTGGTTAATTTTGTCTTTTTAGTGTTATTTTTATTTACATCATTATATATATTGCATATATGATTCTACTGGATTTGTTTACTTTATTCTGATTCAATTCTTCCCAAACTTTTCTCAAATTCTCACATTTATTATTTCTTATAGTGTAATAATATTCTATTGTATTCACCTAGCACAGTGAGTGCATATATTCTCAATTAACTTATGTTAAGTTTGTCTCAAAGTTTTTGTTATCACAAAAAGTGTTTTTAATGAATATTTTACATACATTCATATTCATGAATGGAAGACATGCATATATATGTAAATGTATGCATAGACAATGTACAAACATCATACATATAGCATAATATACATATGTACACATATACACATGTACAAGCATCTACACTCATATGGATATGTACATGGTAAATTAATGAAAATCTGTATTGTGTATAGCACACATAAACATGCAAGTGTACGTATGTGCTAGCATATAGCTGTACCTATATACACATGTATAGATACATCCATCTATATTGTGCATACACATTTGTACAAACCTAATGTGTGTGTACATGACTTTTTTTTTTGCTGTTATTGATCTGTGGAATACTCCCAAGAGTACAACTACTAGGTCAAGATATATAGATAGTTTAGAATCAGCTACATTTAAAGGTTCATTCAGCAAGTACAAATTATAGAAGAAGGGACTGAATTGGGAAGCCAGATACCTGGGTTTGCTCTAATTCACTGTGTGACCTTAGGAGACTTCACCATTCTGTGACTCAGAGAGACTCATTCAGGGGCATATTGTGCTGAATGTTAACGAGAGCAATTTATAATCAAACGTGGTCCACTCTGAATGGTCATTAAGCCCACTGTCCTTTGGATTGCCTCCTTACTTCCATTTCTTCTGACACATTTGTTGTGTGGTGCAGTAGCAAAGTGCATAGGAGATTATTAAAAGAACTGACACCAAAGTGAGAAAGAGCTGAATTCAAGTCCTGACTGATACATACTAGCTTTATAACTTAAGACATAAATATATGTCACTCAATATCCTGTCACACTAAAATATATTTTAGCCTAGTTGTGTCAGACTCACATAGGAAAAAAGGCCTATTAAATCATATGTAAGGATCTCCACATGCAGTATATATATATATATATATATTTGTCATATATATCATATATATAATATATATTTGTCATATATATATATAATATATATTTGTCATATATATATATATATATATATATATATATGTCATATATATAGGAGTTAGGTGGCCAAATGGATGGAGCACTAGCCCTGAAGTAGTGAGCTCTAAGTTCCAGTCTTAACACATATTAGCTCTGTGACCTGGGGCAGGGCACTTAAATCCCAAATGACTTGCAAAAAAAAAAAAAAAAAAGAAAGAAAAGAAAAGAAAAGTCTGAAAAGAATCAGTGTTTGAGCATATTTTTACTTATTTTGTTAAATATTTACCAATTACATTTTAGTCTGGTCTGGTATATTCAGAAGTGGTGTGGACTGTTTTGGACACCTTTGCCCTTGGCAACCCTCTAAGACTATAAACTACAGAAAAAGTGCTGACTTGCATTGGTATCAGAAGTTTCCTCACTTGTGACCTCTCTATAGCAATGAAATCCCAGATCCAGTAATTATCTTTTAACAAGAGAGATGGGCAGATTTGTAAAAGAGAGAAGCTTGCTACCTGTTAGCAATAATGGTGGGAGGATTAGGAGTTGAGAGAATGGAGAGAGAAATTCCAGAGGTTAAAACCAGTTCAACTCTTAAAATTAGTATTATTTTGCCATTTAAAAAAGACTAAGTTAAATGTGGAAGGGTCACACTGACTAGTGTAGGATCGGTGACTTTCTCTGCTTTCTGACCTGTATCATTTTATCCCTCCTTAGGCAATCTTACATTACCTCCCTAATTCTAATATTAATGCCAAACGGTATAAAAAACTGATTGGCTTAGCTCATTAAAACTCAGAACTCTGGAGCTCAAGAGAACTGCCAGCCTCTGCCTCCCTGGTAACAAAGATTGTAGGTATGTGCTGCTGATGGGGTCTTCAGTGATAGCTGTGGAAATGATAAAAATGAGTCTCTGGGACAGGCAGGGAAAAGGCTCTGATAGAGATCAGTTTAGCTCTATGGTATCTATTGTATCCCTTCATTTTTGTCTGTGACCCTTTCTCCCAAATAAATCTACCTTTTGCCAAAGAGAATGGCCATGGTGAATTCTTTACATGACTGGGCTCCAATTTTTGGTACCCACCATCATCTGGTGTCTACATCATCTGCATCCTTTTGGTGCTTGAACTATACCACCCCACCTAGATCAAGTTGTCTCCACCAAGGACAAAATTAGTTGGGAGTGTTAGGAAGGCAGTCAGCACTCTGTGGATTGGGCTACTTAGCCACAAGGAGTTTAGGCCATCCCCCTCAGCCCCAGTGAGTTGGGGGAAGAACACAGTTCTTAGGAGAGGGTGCCATGGGGATGGAACTCCCTGGGTTGGTGAGTAAGACTAATTAAGAAATCAAAACTACTATGGACAGCAAGGCAGGAGAAGGATAATCTTTGGAGAACTAAAATAAAAAACAATCCCTAATCTCCTTGAAGAAATGTGTTCCCTTCTATCAATACTCTGGAGCAAAATCCAGATGTTGCCACTTATTATGGTTCTTTTGATTCATGTCCAAATTTCTGCTTCCTTCAGTATAAATAATGGATAAGTGGCTCTGCTCTGAATGCCTATTGTCAGAAATATGAGAAAAAGATAAATAAGGAAATATTTTAATGACCCCAAAAAGGAATATGTGACTGGCATTCTTTTAGCTACTGGGAAATCTCTATGTCATGTGATGATATGAGGCTAACTCTTCCTTTTTTTCACATAAGGAACTTCTTTGTCTCCTATATTCATGCTCAGAAATTGCTTTCCAAGATGAACCTGACTAGTCAGGGCTCAGAAATTACATACATATACTACAAGATGGTTTCTGGATAGCATGATTTATTGCAAAGGGTTAATGGGTCTTGGCTCATGATCAACATTTGGAGAGTACCTGCACTCACAAGGTGAGCTAATCAGGAATTTTATGCACATTTTATGGACTGCTTATAGTAAAGGCCTTCAATAAAATGAAATAAATGTCCTTAAAAGAAACCTGAAAGGTGTTCACAAAAACGGGCATTTTCTGATCTCTTTGGACACAAAGACAGCCTGAAATCATCAATAGGGTGAAAGACCTAGAATCAGATCTCAATCCAGATATTTACAAACTGTACAAGTCACTTTCTTGGGGATTCAGGTCTTTGTGGATAAAATGAAGGGATTGAAATGATGGTCTCTGAGGCCCTTTTCAGCTCTATTTATGATCCTATGATCTACAAAAGTTGACAGAAATTCTAGGTCTGAGATCTGATAATAAAGGCACCTATTGTACATAATCATTTCAAGCTACCTGCTTTCAAAAGAATTATTATTAAATTTTATGCAGTTGAAGAAAAAATATATAGAGAATGACATAACTGTTCTAAAATAGCACTTCCTATTCCCTCTTCAATTTGTCTTATAAATGTACACTTTTGGAAAATGTAAAAAGTAAAAGCTGGAGAGTATGCCCTGGATTGCCATAGAGAAATCATAACTTTGATGTTTTGGGAAGGGTACTTAAATAATGAAATTTCTATAAGAAGTCCAGACTTGATTTCATGGAGAAAGTGAAGCTGCAAAGGATTTCTTTTTAACATCATCAGAAAACCTGAAAAACAGCTAGGAAAACCCCAAATTCCAGACAATAAGGAAGAACTTAACCAATACCAAATAATCACCCAAATTTGAAAGTAAAGTCAACAATCTGAGGCAGCTAAATATTGTTTGTAACCTGCAGCTCTTACTCCAGGAGTAAGATATCTTCTTCAGTGAATGGCACCAGCCCATGGATAGTATTAGTAGCTCAGGATGTGCCTAGGGCAGAGCTCCCATTTCCTATATCACATCCAGATTCATAGCACTAAGTGAAGGCATGTCTTCTTTCAATTGTACACAAAAGAGTCCCTGGCAAAGCAATGCAAGTTTTTTTTTTTTTTTTTTTTTTTTTTTTGGACTTTTTAAAAGTGTTTATTATTTATTTATTTTTAAATTTTATTTATTATAATAACATTTTATTGACAGAACCCATGCCAGGGTAATTTTTACAACATTATCCCTTGCACTTACTTCTGTTCCGATAAGGCAATGCAAGTTTATAGAATGTGTCAGCCATCTCAAGAAAGCTCAGGAAAGTGCCTTTCAGAAGAGCTGAAAAAAGTTGAGCAACAGAGAGAGACAGAGAAATAGAGAAATGTGTGAAAATGTGTAAACACATTTTTAATGTCAATGTGTAAACACATTTCTTTACATGTTGTCTCCCCTATTAGACTGTAAGTCCCTTGAGGGCAAGAATGTCTTTTATCTTTTTAAAAATATGCTCAGTAGTGAACACAATGCCTAGCATACAGTAGGTACATAATAAATGTTTATTGATGGATTGATTGAGTAAATCATCTTGCAGACAGCTCTAATCTGAAGTATGGATTGTAAAGCAATATAAATCATTCTTTTCTGTTAGCCAAAAAGGATTATAATTCACCACTACTATAACTATTTTGCCTCTGACATCACCTCTTTATGCAAAAGTCAACTTGGGTTCTTTGGAGTCTGTAGTGTTGCTTGACTTGTAGCTATACAAAGTCATTGGAAGAATATTCATTTGAAAAAAGTTAGGCCTCATTGCTGAGAGGAACTTCAGAGATCATCTAGTTTGGCCATCTCATTTTAAAAAAAAACATGTATATTCATTTTTTATATATATTTCTATATGAATTACATTGGGAGAGAACACTCAGAACAAAAAGGAAAAAGAACAAGAAAAAAAAAAACAGAAAGGGGAAAAAGGCAAAAATAGTATGTTCATCCACATTCAGTCTCCATAGTTCTCTCTCTGAATGTGGATGGTGTTTTCCATCTAAAATTTATTGGAATTGCCTTGGATTACTGAATTGCTAAGAAAAACCAAGTCTATCATAGTTGATCATTACACAATCTTCTTGTTGCTGTGTACAATTTCCTAGTTCTGTTTGTTTCATTCAGCATCAGTTCATGTAAAATTTCCCAGGCTTTTCTAAAATCAGCCTGTTCATCATTTTTTATAGAATAATAATATTCCATTACTTTCTTCTACCATGAATTATTCATCCATTCCCCAATTGATGAGCATCTACACATTTTTTAATTCTTTCCCACCACAAAAAGAGCTGCTATAAACATTTTTGCATATGTAGGTCTTTTCCTTTCTTTTATTATTTCTTTGAGATACAGACCCAGTAGTGGTACTGTTGGACCAAAGAGTATGCACAGTCTGATAATCCTTTGGACATGATTTTAAATTGCTCTTCAGGATATTTGGATCAGTACACAACTCCACAGTGCATTTATGTCTCAGTTTTTCCTACATCCCTTCTAACATTTATCATTATTGTTTGTTGTCATTTTAGCCAATATGATAGATGTGAGGTGGTACCTCAGAGTTGTTTTAATTTTACAGAGGAAGATACTGAAGCCCAGGGGTATTATTATGTATGTGCCTTGTCTAAAGGTCCCATATCTATCAGATGAGCTTCTAATTTATTTACTCTTTCAACAAACATCTAAATAACTACTTAGTGCAAAGCACTGTGCTAGATACTGAGGGGGAAAAAGATAAAAAAAAATAACCTAATATCTATCCTTAGGGAATTTATAATTCAATAAAAGGAATATGGACAATACTTTAAAAAAACATGGAAGCCAAGAGAAGAGAGAATATTGGATTTATAATAACTTGTGACACCAGAGAGAATACAGATACATATATTAAATTAGTATCAAGATGAGAAGATAAAACCTGTGCCTATGAAAAAACAATAATACAAAAACTTAAAGAACAATGAATGTCAACAATGTGAGATGTTAGAAGGCAATATTGATTAAGTTCCAGATGAATGGGATAGCCATATGCTGTGAAATCAAAGGATAGCATAAACAAAATGATAGGAGGAATGCTTTCTGAATCTCAACATTAATGGAATTTATTTATTAACCCCCACTGGTCAAAGTGGAGTAAAAAGAGTGAGAATGAAGTTAAAATAAGAGGAAAAGGCTCAAAGGGGGAGTTAAAGGATTAAGCTATTTTTTCATATATTCTAATTTAGTCATTAGATTCTCAGGAACAGATTTCAAGTCTGGTGACATTAGGGACTCTCTGCCATTGTCCAGTATAGTATTATCTTGAGGCTCATTGGTTTGGTCAAAGATCTAGAGTTTATTTAACTTGATGGATGGTTTAAGCCAGAACTTGATGTGTATGGGGCCATTGCTGGTTGTTGACACTAGACTCAGATGTCCTTTTCCCCCCCTGAGGCAATTGGGGTTAAGTGACTTGCCCAGGGTCGCACAGCTAGGATGTGTTAAGTGGCTGAGATCAGATTTGAACTCAGGTCCTCCTAACTAGCTGTCCCTGGATTCGGATGATTCTGCAGGACACGGTGAGTCTAACATCACTCTCCTGATGTCATGAGTCCTCTTTGAGAATGAAGGATGAACAATCTGTGACTAGTAGTAGCTGCCCCCCTCTCCTTCCCTAGGGACCCAAGTAGCCAGTCCTATTTGGGCAATATTGCTATTTCTTTCCTCCTTCCCTTCTCCTCTTCTTCTCCCTCTGTCCACATAGGGAGTCCTACTCTTACATATTTAGTGCTCTGCCCAAAGGAATATAAATTTTGATTGCTTATTCTTCACAATGATGGGTCCTTGGACCTTGATAGCTACAAGTCCACTGGATATTTGACATGGTAGGAAGACTGCTGCACTTGGAGTCTTTAAGACTTGAGATGGAATCCCGCCTTAGATAGCCATCTACTAGTTGAGTTATAATCATTTCTTAGTCTAGGTTTCTCCCTCTATAAAATAGGAATAATAATAGTGCCTACTTTGCAGAGTTGTTATAAGGATCAAGTGAGATAATATACATAAAATGGTTGCAAATTTGCATCCTATATTAACTGGTATTATTTGTCTATGAAAGGAATTTCTTAATGGGAATTTTATGAACTGAAAAAAACTTTTTAAGTAACTACATTTCAATATAATTGATTTCCTTATTAATTCTATGTATTTTTAAAATTAATTTTTAAACATTATTTAGTAGAGAGGCCTGTAAGCTGTATCAGAATGACACCCCCCAGAATGAACTCCCTCTATCTTTCTGCTGGAAGATTGAGTTACCTTACCTTAGATATTACCTATCACCCATTTCATTTGATCTTGGAAGGTAGGGTCTGGTTAGTAGTTATTTTTTCTCTGCACCAGAATGAAGGCAACAAAGAATAGAAAAGCATACAACTTCTTGGTACTAACCTACTCACTGAGGGTCTGCTGGGCCTGCTGTGTCTAAGTCAATTTTTCTTTTTTTGGTGAGGCAATTGGAATTAAATGATTTGCCCAGGGTCATGCATTAAATATCAAGCATCTGAGGTCTTTGATTTGAACTCAGGTCCTCCTGACTCCAGGGCCATTTCTCTATTCACTGTGACAACCATATGCCCCCAACGTGATTTTGTTAAATAATTAGGAATTTTTTTTTCATTTTCTTTGGCAACATAATAATGTGGAGATCTCTTAATAAGATAAGATGGGAAGGAAAGACAGCTTGTATAATAAATAAAGTGCTGGATGGGAAATCAAGAAAACCTGGGGTTACATCTACTTTAGCCCCTTACTTCAGGCCTCTGTTTTTCTCACTAAAATATGAGAGGAATGGATTCAATGACATCTCAGGTCCCCTAAAATCTATAATCCTAAACTTGGTGAAATAACTTACTTATGTTTTTATCTATGCATTACAATAGATTCAAGAGAGGTGAATTTGTAAGATTGACTAAATTTGAACAGCATTTCCTTTTAATATCTCATTTTAAATATCTTCTTACCATAGTTCATGATGTTCCCCTTAACAGCAGTTCAGCCTGCAGAACTGAATTGTTAATTTTGTTCCACCTTTTCCAGGGCTTGTAGGTGACTCAGTGGATAGAGAGCTGGGTCTGGAGTCAGGAAACCTTGAGTTCAAATGTGATCTCAAACACTGGCGGTGTGACCCTGGGTAAGCCACTTAACCCTGTTTGCCTCAGTTTCCTCAAATGCAAAATGAGAATGAAATGGCAAATCATTCCAGTATCTTTGCCAAGAAAACCCCAAATAAGATCACAGGGCCAGGAACATTTGAACAAGAATAACAACAATATTAGGATATCTGTTAAAGCTATCTCATTTCCATTCTTCAATAGTTCCTTAAAGATAGAGCCCACTTAAAAAAAATCTGTTGTCATTAATGCCTAGGAATTGCAAATAGTAGGTGCCTCATAAATGCCGAATTTAATTTGATATAATTTATGTATTAGATATTTATTAAATTATATTTATTTTAAAAATTAAATATTTATAATAAAATATGTTTTTCTAGCTCAATAGGAACATAATGGGAGGCTTAGAGAAAGTGGCTCAGCTAAGAAATAATTCACGATCATATTTCTCTTGTAGTTCTTTAAAAAAAACTTTTAGATCATGTAAATCTAATTTGACAATATATATCATATGTGAGTTAATGGTAAACTAAACACTGACATGCATTTCTTGAAGTTTTTTGTTCAAATGTCTAGTACCACTTTCCTTCCCTCTCCAATTGTATTTACAATCTTGTTTTGCTTTTTCACAGTGGTTCCTTTGTGAGAAGAAATGAAAAAGAGTAAATAATACCTGTTACTTTGTTGAACCAATAAAAACACAGCTATGGTTTGTTGTTATTATTGAGCTATAATCTGGTGGGTTTGTTAAAATCCTCGATTACTGGAGAGGTTATGTGTTCTGGCATCTATGAAATCTCAGTTTACTCACAAAAAGTTTTATTTTTTAAAAAACTAGTTGAAGCTTATTCTTTTTTTTTTTTTTTTTTTTTTTTTTTTGCTTGTTTTAAATTGCTATTGGGAAAGAAGACTACAAAAGAAACAACTTTTAAAACTAGGCAGGTAAGTTACATTCTTCAAATGCAAAATATGCTTATTCTTTTTTCCCTCTTCTTGGAAGACACAAGGATTCTGTGTGTGTGGAATTCAAAAGTTGATTTTTCATTTTTAGCTATTGTTTACCCTATATTGTAAACAATAGCTAAAAATGAAAAATCAACTTTTGAATTGAATTTGAATAGTCACACAGTGACTGGAAAGCTAGCTTCTAAGGCAAGAAGATCTGAGTTCAAGTCCTATCTCTGAGACATATAGACTATGTGACCTTAGTCAACTTTCTGAGACTATACATACGCAAATATTTAGTTCAACAGATATTTCTAAATTTGGAAGATGGCTTGTACAGGGGAAATAGCTCTGGTCCTAGCATTAGAACAGTTGATTCAAATTCTACCCTAGAAAGGAAAGTCACTCCTTGGGCATAAAATGAAAGGAATGTGCCCCGTGGCCTGTGAGGTCCTTTCTGGCTCTCAATTCTATGATCCTATGATTATTATGTGCAGGGTGAAAGAAAGGCTCTTGTAATAAAGAGACAGCCTTGGAATCCAGAAGAAAAGGGTATAATCCTTGATTTGATCCATAGTACTTATGTGACCAAGGAGAAGCTATGATCCAAGCTTCTTAAACTCTGGTTCATGATATCATACGGGGATATTATAATTGAATATGGAGGTCAAAAAATTATTATTATCAGTAAATGTTTGATTTATATAACTATTTTATATACCTATATACCCAGGGTCACATAAAAATTTCTCAAGTGAGGGGAAGGTAGAGGGTGCAATAGAAACAGAACTGGCCCTGGAATCAGCAGGACCTGAGTTCAAATTTGACCTAAACACTTACTAGTTGGATGTAGGTACTAGTTATACAAGTCACTTACTCCCGACTGCCTTGTCAAAAAAAAATTCTCAAGTGAAAAGAAGTCATAAGTAAAAATCAACTTAAGCAGTCCTTACCTGGGCAACACTCTAATGATTATTTCTATACTGATAATTCTCAGATTTGTCTAACTAAAGAGTATCTCCAACTTACATGGCATATGTCCTGTTTATATAGAACTGTTTGCATGCTGTCCTCCCAATTAGGTTGTGAGCTCTTTGAAATCATGATTGGTTTGTGTGTGTGTATGTGTTCACAGATACATGTAGATTTTTAAAAATGTACCCAAGTCTTAACAGTGTCTGTTTTATAGTTGACATCTAAAAATACTTCGTGGCTGACCGATTAACTCTAAGACTATATAAATTATGGAAGAATTACTGGGAGAGAGACTATCCAAAACAGGATTTCTATACACTAGTGGAATCATAGATCTAGACAAAAACAAAACAGTCTCTGCCATCAGGTATTTGGGATGTATATGATGACAATAATTTCATGAGGGAGATTGCATAGAAAAGGGTTTAGGTAAGAAATAAAAAATTGACTATGACTTGAAGGGATCCATTCCATTTGAGTTTGAAACCACTGATCTACAGGGAATAGATGTTGGTTAGTATGACAGGCACAGAGTCAATTTAGTCCCTTGATGAGTTAGATTTAGTTCTGGAACAAAATGAAACATTCTTAGATCATCCAGGAGTAAACTAAGAGATTTACTTAGTGATAGCAGAAGAAGGATATTCAACAAGGATGGACATTGAAGACACCTTGAGTTAATTTAGCTGGGCAAAGTTCCTGTCATGCCCAATCCACCAGTCAAGATTTCAAGAGTATCCTCCTGCTCCATGAGACTGTCTTAGGAAGATTCTAAAGATCACCTGGCAGGAGAAGAGACCAGACACTGATGTCCTTTCTCAAACTAAACTGCCAAGCATTCCAGTTCTACTACAGAGAATGCAACTCTGTTGGACTGGCACATTGTTCAAATGCCAAATACATGCTTGCTAAAAAAAATTATTTCATGGAGAACTCACACAGGGCAAGCTCTCGCAAAGTAGTCAGAAAAAACAATACAAAGGCATTCTCTAAATATCGCTTAAGAACTTTGGAATTGATTATATGACAAGAGAGAGAGACACTGGCATAGGAATGCCCCGCATGGCGTGCCATCATCAGAAAAAGTTCTGTACTCCAAAGCAGAACTGAATTAACCCAAAGGAAATGCAAAATACGCAAAATTAGAGAACTATCCCCAAAAGTTCATGTGGACTATTTGTATCTGATCTGTGCCAGAGTATTTCAAACTCATATTGGTCTGATTAGCCATAGTCAGACACACATTAATTCGATTCTAACATAGAGATGTCATTTTGGAACTCTTCAAAAACAAAGGATAAAAACTTAATACTCAGTTGATGAGGAAATGATCTTAATATTTTCTGTCCTGTTAGTTTCTTGAGTTAACCAATTTCCAGGAATGTCTTGATACTTTTCAAGGACACAATATCCTAACCCATATAGGAGAAGGGGTTAGGATATTGCCCCTGACACAAGTGCCTATGGGACATATGGGTGGAGATGACTATAGATACTAACAGGTGGAGATGACATTGGTGTGAAGATTTGGGAGTCACCTGCATAGAGACGATAGTTGAATTAATGGATGCTGAAGATATCATCAAGAAAAGGTATAGGAGGAGCAGCTAGGTGGCTCAATGGATAGAGCACCACCCCTGAAGTCAGAAGGGCCTGAGTTCAAAGCTGGTCTCAGACACTTAATACTTCCTAGTTCTGTGACCTTTGGACAGTTACTACATCAATTGTCTTAGCAAATAATAATAATAATTTTTTTTAAAAAGTATAGGAAGATAAGGAGCCTACATAAAACAAAGCCTTGGGACATACTTATGATGAGACCTATTAAAGAGATAGAATACAGATAGGAAGAGAATTGTAAAAATGTCATGAAAACTTAGGCAGGAGAGAATGAGCAGAAGATGGGGATGATCAGTAATATCAGGTACAGCAGCCAGGTCAACAAGGACCAAAAAAAGGTCATTGGGTTTAATGATAAAGAAATCATTGGCATTTGTGACTCATGCCTATAATCTCTGCTAAAGTGTCTACACTGAGTTTATCATAAATATGATAAATCCCAAGGAACAGAAATCTACGAGGCTACCTACCTAAGAAGGAGGAATCAGTCCAGATCAGAAAAATAGAGCAGATTAAAGTTTCCAGAAGACAGAACAATATTGGGATTGGTCTCATGAATAGCTGCTATATTTCCAAATTGTTAAGATAGGAAGACTCAGTCTCAAAAAAGAAAACAAGACAAAAACCAAGGGAAGGGGGGAAAAAAAAGGAAAAGAGAGAGATAGTGTAGAGAATCTTGGAGAAAGCAGTTGATGGTATACAATTTCAAAATAACTTTGAAAGACTCAGAAATCTGATCAATGCAATCAAGAGGATTAATAATGAAATCCACTATCCATATCCTGTGGCAAGGTGATAGATTCAAAATGCAGAATCTGACAAACATTTGTAGACTTGTAGATAAAGGAATTTGTTTTCTTTGACTATGAATATTTGCATTTTTTATCTGTTTTAAAAGGGGTGGGAAGGAAGGTAGACAAATATATATACTTTGTTAATCGAAATATAAAATAGAAAACTTTCTTTAAAAAAGAGGTAGGGGTTGAATAGAAACAATATGGCAAAGGACTGAGAAGTGATTGGGGGTGAGAAAGTTTTTTGGAAAATACTTTTTTTGGTATAACATTTTGGAAATTGTATATATACATATACATATAAGTGTATTATCCTTATGATTGTGTTTCATACATAGCATTCAGAATTTCTGCGATTTAAAAGTTGGCAACAGTTTTGTTCGTGTTTTTGAAATGAAACATTTTCAAGAAATGCTTAAATTCACTTTAGTTATTGACACTATCTCCCCAGATAGCTACTAGATAAAAATAAACTATACTCATAGTTATTATCATATGCCTGAAGTGTGCTTTGCTCCTCCACTCTCCCAAAATGCTGGTCTTTGGGTTGAAACCAAACATGTAAATTTCACTCTAAAAAGAAGCTTTAAATAGGAAAGTTCCAAGTAGAGAAAGCCCTGGGGGCCATTTGGCTCCTGCCTGTACATCACAGTAAGTATAAAGTTAGCCACTTCTTAAGCAGCTTCTTTATTGCTGGAGAGCTACCTCTAAGGTGGTAGTGAACAGGACTCTAAACAAATGAGTCTCATGCTGTGTTGCTGCCTGCCCGGTTTAGGGAAAGATGGGAGAGAATCTTTTTAGCCATCCATATAAATGCTAATAAGCCCAGCTGATCTTTTGCTTTTAATTCTGACAGACTGTAATACTCTGGTTCCCTGAGCACTGCTAGAACATATTTTGCATTACTTGATAACTGAGCACCAGTGGAAGGTGCACTTGGTAGAGTCGGATTATGACCATTGATAATCACCCCACATTCTGCCAGTTACTTTTAATCTTTCTTCACAGGGGGCAATTGGTCAGCTTTTTGATGGCATGTGGACAATACAGCCCCTGGCCAAAGCTAAGGTTGCCTCTCCTTGGTGTTTTTTTTTTTTTTTTTTTTTTTTTTTGTTTTGTTTTGTTTTGTTTTGTTTTTTGCAAAAGAGTAAGTGTGGTCTGGAAGATTTGGGTACTGGTTGAGACTTCCAGATACTATTGCCCTTTGCCTTCCCTGATACCTAGATGCCCATGTTCTTATATCCCAGAAGAGAAATGTTTATGTTAAAGAATCAGGAGCATCTCTAGGAGAGCCAGGTCTATCCTATCTCCGGAGAACCCAAGAGAATCAACCAATATAAGCATTTAGTCATTTCCTGTTATGTGCTAGACATTGGGGGCATTTCACAAATGTGAAAGTTTCTGTTTTTAAGGAATTTGTATTCTATTCAATGAGACTACAGATGTGTATAAATATATACCAGTGATTTCATTGTCATAGGAAATTCCCTAAGAGGAAATTCTCACTATTAATCCAGAATAGCATCAGGTCAGAAAAATAGAGAAGGTTAAAATGAATCAACACTGAGAATTAGGAATGGCCTCATGAATAGCTGCTGCACTTCCAGTATGGGCAAGACAGGGACAGCCCAGTCTCACAAAAAAAGGGGGAGGAAAAGAAACTCAAAACAGGAATAAAAAGGTAGCATTTTCTCTCCAAGAAATCATCATAAAAGATTGCATGGGGATGAGAGCGAGCTATTCGGGGTCATATAAACAGTATGTGTCAGATGTTGAATTTCCATCTTTTATCCTTTCCTCTTCCTACCTGCTTCTTCTTCACATAAATATATTCAAAATTAGCTTATGGTGATTTGTGGGAGAGTGGGTGATGGAAAAAGTGAGGAAGTGGAAAAGGAGAGGCAGATAATTAGATAATCAACAAACCCTGAGGTAAATAGATGATTCTCCTGCTTAATAAATATCACTTCAAGAGAAAAGCATCATAGGATGTGTCACTAGATTTTTCAAATCTAAAAGATTTCTAAAAGTTCTGTTTTATTATTGTTTATACTGGAATTTCAATAATTACAACAGTATAACAACTCATATTTAACATATTTAACATATATTAACATAGCTTAACATTTACAAAATATTTCCTTTCTAAGAACTCAAAGAAGCAGGTGGCTAGGGTATTATTAACTCCATTTTACATATGAGGAAACCAAGGTTTAAAAAGTTTAAGTGACTCTCTCCAGATAGAGGGTCAGTTTCAGAAACATGATTAAAAGTAAGTTTTTCCAATAGCAGATCCAATACTCTTTCTACCACATCACAGTGAGTTAGAGACAATAGTTAGAAAAATAAAATGTCCATAAAAAGTCATTTTGTCCATACTTATGTAATTAATAAGTCTTTACATGGAACATTATTTTCCTATTAACTCAAAAGAAAATGGAGAAAGATTTCTCTCCCTTGAGTCCCTGATGCTGTCCTTGTCATCGTCACTGGCTCCTATTCTGGTCATCTCTTCTCTGATCCTGGTGGCAGAAGGAGTTAGAACCCTTGAGAATGCACAGATCACTATAGTACATACAAAATATAGGTGTGCATTGTAAATGGATCAAGATATAATCCTTTGCAACTGCCCACAACCATGATGGCAATGACTTCAAATATAAGAGGGAATGCTTTTCCTATGCGTTTTTGATTATTCCTGCTTCTGAATTGGAATTTCATTCTATCTTCACTTTAATTTAGGTAAGTTATAGGTGAATCATAAACTGAAAGGAACTTTAGAAGCTAATAAAGTTTAATGCTTTCATTTAACAGATCAAAAACCAAAGCTTAGAGAGATAAAAAAATTAGCTAAGATCACAGAGGAGGAGGAGGAAGAAGAAGAAGAGGAAGAGAAGGAGGAGAAGGGAAGGAAGGAAAAAGGAAGGAAGGAAGAAGGAAGGAAGGAAGGAAGGAGGGGAAGACAGAGGGAGGGAAGGAAGGAGGGAAGGAAGGAGGAAAGAAAGGAAGGAGGGAAGGAGGGAAAGAAAAGAAATGATGGAGTAACTTGCTTTAGATCTTATTTCACCTACTATAGGAATAGGTTCTGGATCTGTGATTTCATTGCTCCATGTATAAATGCAAGTCAGCACCTTCTCTGTGACAGTCTTAGAGAGTTGCCTTAAAGAAGAGACATCAAACTGAAGCAAAACTCCTCAGTGTCCTGAACTGGATTAAAATGTGATTGAGAAATATTTTATAAAAATAAATTAAAATGCAATAAAACATTGATGTTAACTTGTGATTTTCTAAATCAACTTGTGGCCTGTTTCCTTCTTTTCTTTCCTTCCTCTTTCCATCCTTCCCTCCCCCTCCACTCCCCCCGCCCCACTTTTCTCTTTCTTTCTCTCTCTTTTTTTTAAATTACAGATTGGAACTTAAAATGTAACAAAGCTATAGGTTCTTCTTTACTTGAGACACTGGTTATTAAAAGTTAAGGAACTTATCCAGAGTTAAACAGATATTATGTGGCAGAACTTAAACTCTGTTCTTTGTAGTATCAAAGTCAACTATCTAGTATTTACACTGCTAACTTTCATGAGACAAAGTGTGGGATATTTCTATAGAGGCTTTTAGATGAGCCATAGACTTGCCATGTTTTTGTTGTTGTTTCTTTGTTTTTGCTTTTTGGCAGGGTGGACTGGGTGGGATGTGTTATTTCAAATTAATATGCAAGATGGCTTTAACTAAAATAAAATGCAAGGATTTCTAGGAGGAATAAAATACATTAAACCTCATCAATCACCAACACTTCAGTGTGAAGCTTCGAGGCACTATTAGAATGGAAGTATACAGAAAAAAAAGGAGAAAACAATCCTTGGCCACAGAGAGTTTATATTAAGCTCCCCTGCAATGCCATAATTATTGAAGAGCAAATTGTAATAGTTGAAAGAAAAGAGAAAGAAGTCCAAAAGACCCTAAAGCACTGCTGAGGAAGAGCAAGTTAGGGTGGTGCATCTTGGTACAGGGCTGTGGGCCCTATGTGTTGCCATAGTAGGAAAAGATAGTGCTGAAAAAGATAGCTAAGGATATTAAATACCAACTTTATTATATATTTATATAATATGTAAAATGTACATACATATATATGCATATATAAAAATATACATTTCTTCATATATACATAGAGCAGCTATGTCATTCAGTGCAAAGAGCTAAGCCTAAAGTCAAGAAGTTTCATCTTCCTGAAGTCAAATCTGGCCTTAAACACTTACTAGCTGTGTGACCCTGTTTGCCTCAGTTTCCTCATCTGTAAAATGAACTGCAGAAGGAAATGGCGAACCATTCCAGTGTCTTTGCCAAGAAAATCCCACATGAGATCACAAAGACTAAGACACAACAGAAAATAACTGAACAGCAATAAAAATTTATATCTATATGCATGTGCACATATATATCCATATCCATACATATATATGCAAATATGTATATGTGTGTATAAATCTGTCTGTCTATGTATTTCTGTGTTTGGTCCAAGCTTGGCCCTGGGCCCATAGCAAACTGATCTTCATTGCCCAGTCTCACTAGATCCTCTGTCCTTTTCTGATTCTTGACTGTTCTATCTCAGGTCTGAGATGAAAGAGAGAAATGGCAATCAAGGTGGGTGATTCCATGGGGCAAGAAGGGAACATGCATTGTGTATAGATCCTAAAGGCAGTGAGAAATCAGGATTTAACATAAAGGTTAATATAAAAGCTAAGTAACTACCCATTAGTTACTAATACCCATATAGTGCTTTAAAACAACTGCCATCAATGCCATTATAAACTATGTATATAAGCAAGCCACGCCAGAGTCCTCCTCCAATATTTACCTATAGGCAATCAAGTCGATCCCTTGGGAGAAAAGTGTGCCTGACTCACAGAGTTCTTAAGATTAACTTTTTCCAGAGTGAACTAAGGCATTTCAAGGCCACTATTGGCTAAAGTTTCCCTTCTTCTCCAACCTCCATCCTCAACAAATATCTTCCCTGAGAAATCAAGACTGGTCCAGTATTAACCTTAACATGTGTTTAAGGGGCAAAGGATCAAACCTGATGGACAGTGCTAGAGCCAGACAGCTGCTAGTGCAGGAAAGAGCCAGCAACTCTGCAGGAATCCAGGCTTTCTGAACAGCTAGACTAGAACTACTCCATCCTTCCTCCAGTCTTAATTCTCCAGCATCGTTCCTCAAAATCCAAATTTTACTAGAACATTTTCAGTTTTCTTCTTTTTAATGTGATGTTTAGTAAATAGAAAAAGTCTCACAACACAGAAGACTTACCTCTGACCATGCTGACCATGGGACCTTTCTATGGTCTTTTGTGGTTCAGTCATCCCAATTATGTCCAGCTCTTTGTGACTCCCATTGGGATTTTCTTGGCAAAGAAAAGTTTGCCATTTCCATCTCCAGCTCATTTTTACAGATGAGGAACCTGAAGCAAACAGTTGTTAAATGACTTGCCCAGAATCACACATTTAGCATCACATGCTAACTCAGGTTTTTCTTACTACAGCCCAGCACTCTAATCAATGAACCCACCTAACTCTCTTTTAAATTACCTTATAATTTCCTAGCCAAGTGTTAGGCACGTGCTAGGTAATTAACAATTTTGTTAGGGGAAGCTAGGCGTCATGGTGGATAGAATACTGATTCAGGAGACTGCAGGAGCCACCAGAAGGACCTGAGTTCAAATTCAGTCTTCAAACTTAATAGTTGTGTGACCCTGCACAAGTCACTTGCCCCCAATTGCCTCAATAAATAAATAATTGCATATTGGTTATTTAGTAGCTGGTTCATTTGAGAAATCCTAAATCTTTCTTTGCAACCTAGTAATCATTCTCAACTCCTTTCACCTCCCACAATGTTGCCAAGGTCTACTGATTTTGGCTTTGCAACAATTCTCCAATAACCCCCTTTCTCCCCTCTGCCACTGCCTCCCCTCTAATTCAGGCCCTCATCACCTCATATCTGAATTATTCCAATAACCTACTCTGTGTCTGCCTGCTACAAGTCCTTCCTCACTCTAATCCATCCTCCACTCAGCTGCCAAAATGCTTTTCCTTAAACACAGCTCCGGCCACATCACCCGCCCTGAGCAATTAGAGAACACTCTGCTTAGTTCTTCACAACTTGGCCTCCATCTTCATTTCCAGTTTTCTTACATTTTACTCCCTTTTCCGTATCCTTTGATCCAGTGATGTTAATTTCTTGGCTATTCCCCAAACAAGACACTCCATCTCTCAGCTCCTATCGTTTTCTCTGGCTGTCCAAACCTAGAATGCTCTGCCTCCTCAGCTCCACTTTCAGTCCCAAATAAAGCCCTATTTATCTTGTATATTTTTGTATATATTTGTTTGCATGCTATCTCCCCCATTAGATTGGGAGCTACTTGTGGTCTTTTGTCCACTCTCCCTGCTTTTTGATTTCCTCAGCACTTAATAAAATGCCTCAATGTTGGAGATATCCAATAAGTATTTATTAACTGACTGAATGACTACAAGTCAGTGAACTTGCACTAATCCATGATGTTCTAATTTAGTGTTTAATTAGGGATTTTTAATTAGTTCTTTTTCTTAGTTGTTTTAGTTACATGCTCAATTCATTGATCCTTGATCAATTCTTTCTCTATTTTTTTTTGACTTGAAATAGAGATTAACTAATACATGGAAGTTTTTAAAAATCTAAAATCTTTTACTTAACAAATTCCTTAATTTCTAAAAATGATAAAGTTTATGTTTTGTTTTAAAGGAATCTTTTCCCTTGTATCCTTTTCCTTCTACCCCCCACCCCCATTCCATAGTTCCTGACTCCTCTATGTTGCCAAAAAACCAAGAGCCAAAGCTAAATATCAGTTTCCTCATTTGCAAAATGGGGATAAAAAGAACACTTATTTTACAGGGTTGTTTTGGAGAATCAAATGAAATAATGAATGAAAAGTACTTTGTAAACTTTAAAGCCTTATCTATATGTTCATCACTTTTTTTGATGATTAATAAATTCTTATCAATTGATGTATTCCCTGGTATAATATAAGTTCATTGGGGACAAATACTTTTTTGTTTTTGTCATTGTGTCCCCCAAAGCTGGTATAATAGGGGCTTCATATATAATATGAAGGATGGGGCCATAGGAGTAACAGAATGTCTAAGATAACTGGTGATCCTAACTTACAATCCATTCTCATACTCAGACCCAGATTTAGGGTCATAGTAGATGGAGGGAATTATGGTCTATTCTCAAAACTAATTTCTATTCCCACTCTCTCATCCCTATGGATTAGTCATCTAATTGGACTTGGGGATGGAAGAGTTGCTGGGCTTCTCCCACTAGTTGCCAGGTTCTCTCCATTGGGTTCAAAAAGCTCCTCCGTGAAGCTTCCACTTTTTCCAAAGAGCTTCCGGGCTAGGAGTTGCCTACTAGCCCCAGCCATTCACAACAGGGCATTTTGTCAACCTGGGCTTGGGTGAATACATAGGCTTTGCCATGATGGGCTGCATAGACTGGTGCTTGGACTGGGTCACGGTTACTGGATGTGGACTGTTGGATAGACTGGGGCATGAGCTGCTAGACAGACTGATGCATGAGATACTGGATAGACTGGTGAATGGGCTGTTGGATAGACTGGTGGGTGGACCCCAGCCTGGCTGCCACATATGCTGATTTGTGGGCTCTGACGTGAGTTGATGCATGAGTTGCCCCATGATTTTTGGCCTGGATAGTTGTCTAAGTTCCACTATGAGCTAATACATGAGCTGTTGAGTGGGCTTTTGATTGGGATGTTGCCTGGGTTGTGGTCCATGGCTGAGATTCAGGGATGATGGTGGATATGGATGAGTGCATTGAGGTTGAGGCCTGAACTTCTGCCCTTTGACCCAGGTCAAGGGTCTGCATTTGAGTCCTAACTCAGCCATTAAGGTGCTGCCTGACCTGGGCCTTAGGGGGTACAGGGGTAGAAATGGGAGCCTGGAATGGGCACTGAAGATCTTCCCAGATGGGAGGCCTCCAACCTTGCCTGATGAACCAATGGAATCCAAGCCATTATTAATTTTGCATAGAGTCTTTGTTAGAGAATTTAGATATTTTACTACTTATGTCAAATAGTTACTTTAAAAAAATAAATGCTCTAGAAGATTCCTTACAGAAAATTATCCCTTACTTAATATTCTATGCTGGGAAGCAATTAAGCAATCACCTATTAATATTGAAATTGTTGAGATCTCTTCTATAATCTTCTTCCTCATTGACTGGATCTCAATTTTTCCTTCTCTTAGTGAGGTAATCATTCAAATGCCAGCCGGACATTTTTTAATCACTTGACAGAAAACCCTCAGTTTGTTCTTCTTTCCTTCCTTCCTTCCTTCCTTCCTTCCTTCCTTCCTTCCTTCCTTCCTTCCTTCCTTCCTTCCTTCCTTCCTTCCTTCCTTCTTTCCTTTCTTCCTTCTTTTCTCCATCTCCCTTCTCCATTTGTTTCTGGCTTTTTGTTTCTTTGTCTTTTTTTTTCATATCTCTGTTCCTATTCCTGTGTGTATGTCTGTCTGTCTGTTCCTCACTGCTTCTTTCTTTTTCTCTCTCAGTCTCTGTCTCTCTTTCCCTGTCATCCCTAAGAACTGAATAATCCAAGTAGTCTTTTTAAGCCTTTGTGTTCAGAAAATACTCCACTGGGTCTAGGACAGGTATCAATTGTTAATCAATTGTCATCTATTTCCTAAGAATAATGAATTGTCTGTCATATTCTTGGGATTATTATTTAAGATTCTCTTTTCATTTCATAGGAGCCATTTTTCATGTTGCCTATTTGTACAGAGCTAGGGATTCCATTTATCCTAGATTAGCATGTTCTTTATAGATGTAACAATTCCCTTCATAGTCTGTAGGCTGATAATTCTTGCTCCACACTGCTGCCAAAGTGATTTTCCACAAATTTCCAACAATTTTCACTACTAAATCACTCCAGTGGCTTCCTATTGCTTCTAGAATCAACACATCAATTCCTTCATTTAACTTTTAAAGCCTTTCACAGCCCGACCTCCACATATCTTTCTGGCCTCATTCTATATTAATCTTCCTCCTGAACTTTGTGATAAGCCAAACTGACCTTTTCTCTATTCCTCATATACTTAATTACTTGTCTTTATGCTTTCACACTTAGTGACTATCTTCTGGGCCTGGGATGTTCTCACTCCTCACCTGAACCTTAGAGACATCCTCTCTCCCTTCGAGAAGTTCAAGTACCACTTTCTACTTTGGTTGTGTGGACTGACCTCCCTCTCAAATGACCTGATGTATAACCATTTAGTATTTATTTGTATTTTTTGTTTGGATTCACTTTACGTACACATGTTTTCTTCTTGTTTAAATGTAAATTCCTTTAGAGTAGGAATTTTTTCATAGTATTTGTTTCTCTGTTGTCTAGTACCGTCTAGTACATAGTGGGCACTAAAGAAATACTTAGTGATTATTTAATTGATTAAATTTTTTCTTTCTCCAGAAAGATTGTTTACTTATTTTTCAGAGTCAGGTTTTCCCAATATTCTATATTTAATACCTAAAATAGCCTGTTGTTTACTTCCAAAACTAACCAACTAACTAACTAACTAACTAACTTTTCATGACCCATTTTGGGAATTTTCCTATCAAAGATACTAGAGTGGTTTATCATTTCCTTCTCCAGTTTATTAAAGATGGGAAAACTGAGGCAAAAAGATAAAGTGACTTGTCCAAGGTCACACAGCTAGTAAGCATCTGAAACTGGATTTAAATTCAATAATTCCTGACTACTGACAGGCATTCTATCCACTGTGCCACCAAACTCCCCTAGAAGATCCTACTCATCCTAATAGATTTGAGGTACAAGTAGACTGCATAAGAATCATAAAGCATTTATTTTCCCCTTTTCTAGTAGTCTGGCTAACAAGGTGAAAGAAAACTTTAGAGAAAGCTGAAAAAAAATTAGAGCAATTGATTAAGAGTATAGAGATAATAAATATTAGAACTAGAATTCAAATTTAAGTCTCCTGTCTCCAAAACCAGGGCTTTTTCCATGTAGCCAGACTGTTGGAAATATTTTTACCTGCTCATCAGTAATCATATAAAATGACCATCCTGCAAAAAAGAACTGAGAGAATATTCTTCACTCTATCTAAAGCCCTGAAATCGGGTCTCATAAAAGCTATTTGGCTAAAGTTTTGTGGAATGTCAAAGGTGAGATGAGAATTAAGATTTCTAGGTTTCTATAGCTCAGCCCAGAGCACTATTCTTTTTTATACTTTGTGACAGCCTTTTGGTCTTGTACAAACTCATCAAGCCAGATTTGTCTAAGAACTGCTAAGAAACCCAACCCCCTTATCTAATCCTTACAGAAGTTTGTTTTTATGTAAATGTGAATCCTATCATAAACCTAGACATTTCAGTCATCAGTGGTTTGGCCCTCTGGCCTCCTTCCTGATTTTTCAGGGCACAGACAAACCCATGACTGTTGAGTAAGACTTCATTCAATTTATCCAATTACATTTGTGGTTAGCATAGTGCATATTCTGCTGAGTTTTAGATGAGCCAGCCTTGTCTGAATGTTTAACTGGAAAGAAGAAAAGGGAAATAACAGAAAGCCCAAGACCTTCTGCATGATGGGAGACCAGGATATTTAACAATCAATTTGGGGAAATGGGGAGAGGGTAAGAAACTATATACTTTTAAGTTCAATCTGCATCACTAACATTTTCTTTATCACTTTCTTAAATTTAGGCAATCCACAAAATAATAAATCAACCCTTTATTTATAGCATTTGCTGATATCTGAGATAAAAATGCTCACACTGAAAATTTAACAACAGGCGCTGGCAATCAACCAAAAACCATTTTTAAATTCCTGCTATATGCTAATCACTGTGCTAAATGCTAGGGCTACAAAAGGAGATAAAAGACAGTCAAGGACATTATAATCTAATGGTCTGAGACGGGTGCAGCACATCCCTGACTGAGATGGAACTCCAGAGCTATCATAGTCCATACCATTGGTTGGTTAAATAGGGTACCATATCCCAGCATTGTCTAAAAACTGCTGCTAAATGAATGAATTTGGGTGATTTGGTCTCCTGGTCTAAGATTTTACTGAGTTTTGGACTTTTCTTTAAAGGTCAGAAAGCAGATTGATCAAATGAATGAGAGGAAAGATGGGAGAACAAACTGCCCCAGTAGTAGGAAACATGCACTATAAAAGGTTGACTTTGAACTTGATGTTTAAGATGATAAAGGTAAGAAAAGAGATTTGTGTTGCTGTCCAAACATTTTTCTAACACTTCAGATCTTCTTTTCATCCTCTCAAGCATCATTCAGCACTCTATATCCTGGGTTTATTCTTGGGAGAGATACTAGATTTTTTTCCAACACCTTATTGTATACTTCCCACCTCAAAAATTGAAGATGGATGTTTTAGTCCTCTGAATAAATATGACTGAAAGAGATCTGCTCAGGTTGTTGAATTCCTGAGACCTGATTAGTGAAAGCTGCAGGTTGTATGTGCCAAGTCTAGACCTATGAAAATCGTGTAATCTTGCAATCTTGCTTTCTCTACTATTCTCTGAAAATAACACCCTGTCACAGTAAACATTCTCATCACAGGACTAGAGTTTGTAATACATGTACAATCTTTTAAAGCAGCAGGAACAGTGGCAAAGGTGGTTTTGAAATCGATTTAAAAATAGCCCAGAGGCCCCATAAGTAGGCAAAGTAGTCAAAGTCTAATGTAAATGTGTCATTTTGCAGGGTTCCTCCACCCCTGATTTCAAGGGAATTTCATGCACAGTTCTCCAGAAGGCTGAGAGCTGTGTCTTGGTCAGAAAGTGACAGTAAGGGATCTGGAAAACCTACAAGGCTAAAAGCTGAATTTCTCTCTATAACTGTTGTTGTCAATTGTTGCTCAGTCATTTTCAGTCATGACCCCATTTGGGATTTTCTTGACAAAAATATTGAAGTGGTTGGCCATTTTTTTCCTCCGGCTTATTTTACAGATGAGAAAACTGAGTTAAATGACTTGCCAGGGTCACATAGCTAGTAAATATCTAAGGCTAGATTTGAACTCAGAAAGATAAGTCCCAAATTTAGCTGATGCCTAGTGTCAAACCTCCTCCATACTTGTATGTGCCATGGTCTGAGGAAGTATTACTTGTCCCCTCCTAACCTGAAGTGGATCTTTTTTTCTTTTGAATTGCCAATGCACTTCCTATTGGCCTTAAATGGCTATCACTGAGGCAGTTTGATGGCAAAATGGATAGAAAGAATGCTGAGTGGGAAGATGACCTGAGAAAAAACCCTACATCAAGACACTTAGCAGCTGTGTGACTTTGGGGAAATCACCTAACTTCTCAGAGCTGTTTTCCTCCCTAAAATGGGAGACAGAATGATAGTTCTCTGAGAGTTGTTATGAAGATCAAAAATAATAATATTTGTGAAGTTCTTTGCAAGATTTACGATGTTACACATATTACCTATTATCATCATTGTATTATTACTAGAGTAGTTTACTAGTGCTAAAATGTATACAAACAAGCTTTTACATTTTATAATTATATTTCAATATAATGGATTTTCTTTCTAATCCTATATATTTTACACTTTAAAGAACACTATTCTGAGGAATCCATAGGCTTCACCAGATTACCAAAAAATTCCATGACACAAGTAACATAATTGTTTGCATGTTGTTTTCCTCATTAAGTTGCTTTGTTTTATTTTTTTAATTACACACAAGCAAAGTTCTAATTTTTACAGATTTACAGCTTTTTACAGCATCTTGATATAGTCTATTTATGTACAGTCATGCAAAACATTTCCATATTAGCCATGCTGCAAAAGAAAAGAAACACCAAGAAATCCCAAGAATTATAAAGAAAGTTAAAAAAAAAAAAAAAGAGTATGTTTTAATCTGCGTTTGGTCCTTCAGTTTTTTCTCTGGAGTTAGATAACATTTTTCATCAGAAGTCCTTTGAAATTGTCTTGGATCATTATATTACTGAAAATAGTTGTCATTCACAGTTGATCATCTTACAATATTGCTGTTACTGTGTACAACACCCTCCTAATTTTGTTCATTTTATTTTGCATCAGTTCATATAAGTCTTTTCCAGGTTTTTCTGAAGGCAACTTGCTTGTAATTTCTTATAGTAAAATTATATTCTATCACAATCAGATTACAATTTGTTGAGCCATTCTCCAATTGAAAGACATCCCCTCAATTTTCATTCTTTACCACCACAAAAAGAGTTACTATAAGTTTTTGTACATATAGATTATTTTCCTTTGTCTGATCTCTTTAGGAATATAGACCAAATAGTGGTAATGCTGGGTCAAAAGGTATAGCCCTTTGAGCATAGTTCCAAATTACTCTCCCGAATGATTGGATGAGTTCATAATTCTACCAACAATGCATTAGTGTCCCTATTTTCCCACATTCTTTCCAATGCTTATAATTTTCCTTTTCTCTCCTATTAGCCAGTCTAATGAGTATAAAGTGGAACCCCAGAGTCATCTTAATTTTCATTTCTTTAATCAATAGTGATTTAGAGCATTTTTTCATATGACTATAGGTGATTTTGATTTCTTCTTCTTAAAACTGCCTCTTCATGTCTATTAATCATTTATTAATTGAGGGATGACTTCTCCCTATAGATTTGATTCAGTTGTCTCTGTATTTGAGAAATGAGGTCTTAATTAGAGAAATTTGCTGTAATACTCCTGCCCCCACCCAGTTTCTTGGCTGCATTGCATCTTGGCTACATTGACTTTGTTCAAAAACTTTTAAATCTGATATAATCGAAATTATAATTTTATAGATTGTAATGCTTTTTATTTCATTTGTATATAAATTGTCTCCTTATCTATAAATCTGTTTGGTAAAATATTCTATGTTTCCCCAATTTGCTTATGATATCACCCTTTATGTGTAAATTACATATACATTTTTGATCTTATCTTGGTATATGGTATGAGATGTTCATGTATACCTAGTTTTTGCCAAACTGTTTTCCAATTTCTCTATAATTTTTTTCTGATTGTGATTTCTTGCCCTCAAATCTTGGATCTTTGAGTATGTCAAATACTAAGTCACTATGATCATTTACTACCTAATCTATTCCACTGATCCACCATTCTATTTTTTTCCATCATTAAGTCATAAACTCTTTCAGGGCAGGGATTATTTTTAATTTTCTTTGTATCCCCAGCTCTTAGCACAATATGTAATACATTAATATATATTTAATAAATGTTTATTTATTTGACCAGAAGCATCCTTGGCCTAGGGGAAAGAATCTGGAAGTCTGTACTACCCATTCAAAGGTTACCATGGTTTAAGTTGTTTAGTTGTTTTCACCTTTTTTTTTTTTCAAATGCATCAGGGTCCTGAGGGGATGACATATCTGACAGGTAAATGTGACTATTAGGGAATGGCAGAAGGAAAAGTATTTGGGAAACTGATGAATAAACCTGACTAGATTGCTAGTGGAGTGCCTAGAGAAATGAAGAGATATTAAATTTGCCTGTTTCATAATGTACAGTTCCATCTCTGGCATTAAGAGTTTGGGTTGGGATTGATTTATGGGATGGGCGGTAGAAGGTAAAACTATTTTGCACCTTCACGATAGGTATTTTGAAGAATAATCACACTTAAAAACACAAACAATGCAGAAATTCCAACAAAGGGGAAATGTTAAGGCAATGAGTGTCCAGTGGTTCTTTATGGGTTACTGGACTTCCTAGATGAGAAAGAAGGAAGTCTGTTTCCATTTTCACCACTGACTTGTGAGACCTTTGGCAAAGCCATTCCATACTTTCATGCATATGTTCTCAGGTTGCATGGAGAAGGTGATGTCCTCCTTCTACTTCCCTTGAAGGTGACTCATAGTCTCTGGTAGTGTTTCTATTTTTCTGGGCCAATACACCCATTTCTGTTGGCAAGAAAACATTGATGACAGCCACATAAATTTAGTCTTACTTTTGGTGTGAAACTTCCTTTGTTTTTCCTGGATACATCATGGCTTGGCTTAGTTCTGTTCTTTCCCATGCTATTCTAATTGACACCCTGTTAAGAATTCAGACCTAGGTCTTTGATCTTGCTCTACCTTAGACATTTTGAGATCTTTAGTCAATTTGCTTAGAAACTGTCTGAAGGATTTTGCCTTTCCACTCCAGGGCTTTCTTCTTTGACTATTTTCTAGGTTTTTCCTGTCCTCTCTCAACAAGACTCTCAGAAGCTCCTAGACTTTCTATATTCTGGAAATGGCCCTTGGATTCTTGAGATCATGGAGTTTCTTTACTCAAATCCTAAATCACTATCCCTTTTTTATAGTATTATCATTGTGTATAAATAGTTCTAGACCCCCAATTCTCTCTTCTCCTCAACTCCCTGTCTCTTATAAATGAGATCATAAGACTATATTTTCTAGATTTAAGTTATTAGGGAAATATAAAAAGATCTAGAGGACCACAATATGTAAAAAATACCTAGAGGAAAATATACAGTCCACTAGACATATGAGGTCACAAAGAGTCAGACATGACTAAAATGATTGAACAACAACAAAGTTTCTTCAAGCTCTGATAATCAATAGGAGCTATGATCTGATCAATGAGTGTAGTCATTCATCCTTTTTGTTAAGTTGTTTGAATCATGACCAATTTTTCTTGGCCCTATTTGGGATTTTCTTAGCAGATACTTGAATGATTGTTTATTTACTTCAACTCATTTTATAATTGAGGAAACTGAGGCAAACAGATTTAAGTGACTTACCCAGGGTCACACAGGTAGTACCTGAGGCCAGATTTGAACTCATTAAGACAAGTCTTCCTAATTCTAAGCCCAGTGCTCTATCCATTGTACCAGTTAGTTACCTATGCAATGGTACAAATTATAACCTACCTATGCTTTCTTATCCTGGAATAACCTTGTTCATGTTCTTCCATAGAGTATCTGTCTAGTGGTTTGTGAATGTGTATATAGCATGAGCTTCTGTCATCTTTGGCTCCTGAAAACTGTAATCAGATTGAAGTTACATTTGGGGTTAACATTTATCCAAAACCATATTTCACAAAACTCCATCCAATTAAAAACAAAAACTATGCCAAGCCAAAAAACATATTAATCAAAACAAAAGCACTTAAATCATCAGAATAGCAAGTTAAATAACAAGGAAATTTTCCCTTATACTTGATTTATTACATACTCTCATGTCATATTAATAACTAGCTTGTATATAGATCTTGGAGGATTGCAAAGCACTTTACACATGCAACCTCATTTGTTTCTTACAACTACCCTGTGAAGTAACTACTATAATTATCCTCATTTTTCAGATGAGAAATTTGGAGCCAAGTGACTTGTTTAAAGAACAAACAGCAAGAGTCACAGTCAGAATTTGAACTCAGAGTTAACTGACTCCAATTCTTTCACTCTATCCACTATTCCACCTTGCTGCCATCATATATGTAGAAAATTCACAGAGCCTAAATAACTCATAATTCTTAGGCCATGTCCCAGCTAGAATATCTATCTGCAAGTATTTGCTGCTTTCAAGTAGAACTGATAAGATCCTCCTAAGATGCTTTGATCTGTTGTTATCACTTCCTTGTTCTCCATCAATCAGCTAAGGGTTATTTGTCTTCCACTGACAAATTATACAGTTTTGTCTCTATAAAACAGTATTTACAACTCTTTAAATAAGTCTAGCTCATATCCTAAAGATCATGTCAATCTTTTTGTGAGTCATACTCACAGCAGCACCCAGTCAGCACAAGTCTTCTATATCTCTTGCTGATAATTCTCCAAGATTTGATATTTGTGTTGTAATAAGTATACATTTCTAAATCCCATCATGCCTCTGTTGGCTAACACCAGAGCATTCAGAGTACCTTGAAGCATCAGTTATAGTGATTAGAGGGGGCAGGGTAGAATTGTCAACCTCAGTCTGGTATACTTGCAGTTGAACCTTACTGATTGTTCTATTTATTATATACAAAATCAGAAATAGTAGGATATGACAAGATGATTAGAAGTATATATAAAACAAATCTAATTACTCCTAGATTCAGTGGCACCTAAGCTTTCTACTCTAATTCTTAACTTGAAATACCTGAAGCAACATGGCAATGAAACTCTGACCCTGGAAACCTTGTAACAAAGGTCATGATTCACTCATAGACTCAATTAAAAATGGTATTTACAGGGGCAGCTAGATGGTGCAGTGGATAGAGCACCAGCTCTGAAGTCAGGAGGACCTGAGTTCAAATCTGGTGTCAGGCACTTGACACTTCCTGCCTGTGTGACCCTGGGCAAGTCACTTAACCCCAATTGCCTCAGGGGGAAAATGGTGTTTTCACTCATCAAACTCCCCTGAGGTGATTTATAAATTCTCTAACTTAAATAGTCTGGCTCCATCACTGATACTAAATCTAACAATCTCTGATTTCTCAGCTAATCAAAAAGTCTCCCAATGACTCATGGTTTTATGGTATTCTCCATATTACTAATTGATCAGTTAGCCATCTAATTTAGTTTTTCCCTAAGCCAGGGACACTAAAGAAATATAAATGAGAAAGAGATCAGTATATCTACTATCTCAAAAATCATTTATTTGATTAGACACATAGTGTGCCTCCAAAGTTTAGGACAGAAAATCTTTTTTTCTTACACATCTCTTTTTATTAGCACTGCCTTCTTTTTGGTGCATTTGTTGGCTCACACCAGTGGCACATAACTAATGGAAGGGTTTGATTCATGCACAGTATGTAGGGTCAGGTTTAGTTAGAATTTGATTCATTCTTTTCATTAAAGGAGCAATTAGCCATATATATATATATATATATATATATATATATATATATATATATATATATATTTAGTAGGGCATGGTTTCTGTAGTATCTGGTATCCAAGCATCTCAAATTATTTTCCTAATGTAAATTATATTTATCTATCAAATATCACCTTACTTGATTCTCTTAAGAGCCTATGAAGAAGATAATGTATATAGTGATCATAATTTTGTAGATTAGGAAATTAAGCTAATGAAAACTTGTTATTTTCCCAATATAAAAAAGTTAATGTTAAAGCCAGACCTTACTGGCTTTAACTTTGACTTTGAGTCTTTAAATCCTGTGCTTTGTTCCCTAGGGTAGTACTTTTAGAGATATGGTAACTGAGACACTCAGTGTTTAATCAGTTTTTCCAATCTTGTGTAAGATGTTGGTGACCTAGCTGTTCCCTATACCCACAACTGCTCCATACTTAAGAGGCAACATGGCAGATTGGAAAGAATTCTGTATTTGGAATGGCAGGTAGGCAATACCATTAATAGAACAGTCAATAAGATCTGAGTTCAAATCTGACCTAATAGTGTAAATCTGAGCAAGTCATTTCACTTCTGCTGCCTGTTTTCTCCTCTACAAAATGGGGGTGATAATAGCATCTACCTACCAGAGTTATTGTGAAGATATTTAAAAACAGCTTTATCAACATTAAAGTTTTACATAAATATTAAGTATCATTATTATAGATTGTTGAAATTGCAGTTACAGAGCCTCAACTGAGTCTCAGTTTCCCCATCTGTAAAATGAGAACAAAACCAGATGATCTTCAGATTCCTTTGTAGCTTCAAGGAATATTCCAATTCTATGTTCCTGTGAGATGACTTCCTAAATGATACTAAACAAACTTGTTTTCTCCATTGCTGAAATGTACCTGTGTCTGGGTGGGAAAACAAAACAGTTCAGAACCTTCCAGAAACTCCATGGCATATAGTGCCTTAAAAAAAAACCCACCAAATAGATTTAAAAACATATTGAAGACATATGCAAGCCCAGTGAATCATTCCAAAAAAAGACTTGGTCAGGCAGAAGTACCTTGCCTCCATGAGGTTATAGCTAGAGGGAGAGTTAATGTAAATTCATGACATGAAAAATTTTAAAGAAGTTCCTTTTATTTGCATGTACTTTCTCCACATTTCATACACAGCAGACTGGGCACGGGAGAGTGTCCCTCTGCCAACTTGGATACAAAAGATTTGGCAGCTGTTCAGGCTGAAAATAGTAGGCGCTTGGAGTCTTAATCACAGCATGAGCATGGGCTCACGTACGCACCCACCCTGACATGTCAGCGTGGGCTCTGAGGGTTGTCCCTAACATCAGGAATGTGTTCACAAGCAGCTGTTTGATGGCACTAGAAGTGAGCTGTGACATCGCAGGCCCCCATGGGCTCTGGGTTACCGCCATGTGGGAGACGTTGATGCCCTGTCAGCCAGAGCCAAGAAGGGCATCACCTGTGTCTTAGCAATCTGTTTCTACTTGCTGTCTGGTGTAGGCACAGGAGCAAGATGAAGGGCCTAGCTTTTCTGTCTTTCTTTTTTTCTTTCTTTCTTTCTTTTTTTTTTGGAAAAGAAGTGTTTGACCATAAGATTCTCCCTTTAGTATCAAGGGCAAAATCTTTGTAATCTGACCTTTAGAAACGTTAAATTGTCTCAGGGTAATAAAAATCTAAAGTCTTCTTTTAAAATATTCTTTCAAGAGGTAATTCACTGTAGTGGATAAAAAGTAAGTCTCTAGTCATAAAGATCTGGGTTCAAGTCCCACCTCTGCCAAAAATTAGGGACCTGGGCAAGACCCTGATGGTATTCCTCTAAGACTACAAGATCCGAACTGGTTCCTGACTTAAGGTGGTAGAGGGAGTTCCTTATATCAATGAAATCATAAATCTGGTCCACAAATAAACAAAAATTGTGATGCCTTTGGAATAGGAAGAGTCCTGGGCAGAGGTTTCAATAATTTGTGTTCAGGCCTTCACTGGTGATTAAGTATAGTTACATGGGCAAAATGTTTACTTACATACAAAGTGTTTCTTCAATTTTAATATCTGGAAAATTAAATAAATAAAGATAGGCATTTATTAATGACCTACTATGTACTAGGCACTGTGTTTATATAATGGGGATTCTTATATCATGATCCCTTCTCATTGTTACCCACTTCCTAGGCATCTTGTAAGGATAAAAAAAAGTAACAATCTTTAAGCCTCCAAAAGAAAATGTGATAATAGGCTTCTCAAAAGGGTATGTTAACAGACTGCCCTCTTAATGAATTTACTATTCCCATGATAACCCAAATGCTTCTTCTTTGGCCATTACTCCATTATATGTGTTGTTCTTCAATTAGAATGTATAAGCTTTGATGGCAAAGTTTCTTTCACTTTTTGTATTTGTTTCTTCAGGACCCAGCAAAAGTCACGGCATATTCTACATACTTTTTTATTCGTTCATTCATTTATTCATTCAATACTACAGTATTTTGCTTTCTCTCTAGCACTATATCTCAGAGAAGGCCTCTTTTATCATTTCTTAGTTGAATGATCTTTTTCCTTTAAAAAAATATTTTATTGATATCTTTTGTTATTGCTTTACCAAAATTTTTGCCAGTATCCCTTTCCCTCTAACTGCCAGAGAGCCATTCATGAAACAGTTATTTCAAATTTTTTTTTAAAAAAAGAAAAAGAGCAAAAATAGAAAAATGGCTTTGATTTTCTAAGGTGATATTGTTGATGATTTCTAACCACCTATTGTTTGTGACCAGCTGGTGTAGATTCATGGGAAGAAGACTTTGAGATTTGCTACAGTCCTTGAAAAAGAGCCTTAAAGAGTCTGAATGATTGGGTCAAGGGTACAAAGACAGTGGTAGAACTCAAGTCTCCTAAGTTCCAGTGCTACACCCTTTCTACTATGCAAACAGAGTTGCTTTTTCTGTTAGCAGTTGTTATTTCCTGAAGCTGTACTCTTTTTGATGCTACTGATCATCATGGGTAGCCTGGCACTTTTATTTAAAAATAATGAGAAGACAATGTTTTAGGAATTCTGGATCAGAAGAGCCTGGTCATCACAGGGTATCTCAAAAGATGTGGACAATTTTCATAAACTGGAAGTTTGATGGGTGGTATCATTATAAGGAGATCTGTCCAAAGAAGAATAAGATCCAAATGTAATATTCAGGAAAGATCCAAGAAACTGTATGTAAGATGAAGCTAGAAGCTGATCATATATGGAAGAATCAACAATAAATGGGAATGTGATGTCCTAGGTCAAAAGTAGGAGATTGAATTTGCAATACCCCAGAGCTCTGAGGGCTGAAGGTGGTAGGAGTGGTGATGCTGGTGGTATTCTAACTCTTTGGTATCATTTGACTATGGCTAGATATCTCACAGTAGCAAATCAACAAAATCAATAGTTTTAAAGGAAAAGCAATAAAATCTTATCAATTCAAATTCGATGAATTATGATTTTGTGCTAATTAGGACAGGGGCTGGCATAAAGTTTACTGTTTTGAACATTAAGCCCAATGATTCTCAAAATGTGGGTTAGAGATCCCTGGAGGTCCTCTAAGAGCTTTTCATGTGGGGGTCAAAACTACTTCCATAATAATATTGATGTTTTAATTTCTTATATGGTACGTTTTGATAGATGTAACACACATAAATGAAAGCTCATTGAGGAGTCCTCAATAATTTTAAGAATGGGAAGGGGTTCAAAGAGAGGACTGTGGGAACTGAGTATGAACCACAACATGGCATTTTAACTCTTTCTGTTGATGTTTGCTTGCATTTTGTTTTCTTTCTCAGGTTTATTTTTCCTTCTTGATCCGATTTTTCTTGTGCAGCAAGATGTATAAATATGTATACATATATTGGATTTAACATATATTTTGACATATTTAACATGTGTTAGATTACTTGAAATCTAAGGGAGGAGGTGGGGAGAAAGAAGAAAAAATTTGGAACAGAAAATTTTGCAAGGGTCAGTGTTAAAAAATTACCCATGCATATGTTTTGTAAATAAAAAGCTTTTACTAAAATAAAAAAAAAAAGAATGTAAAGGAGTTTTGAGACCAAAGCATTTGAAAATAGTCAATTAAGCCCACTTTTAAAACATATTATCAGTTGTTTTAAAAGCACTCATTCAAATAAAAAATGTATATGTTATTTACAAATAATTTTTAAACTATTCATTAAAGTAAAGCTGATTGACTTCTATTTTGTAATTTAATAAAGTGATATTTTGTTAGCCTAAATTATGTAACTGTATGTTGCTGGAATAAAAGGTATATTTTTTAAAATATCTATAAATCAAAATTTTCATGAATTCCTTAATTGACTATTCCAACTCATCAATTTTAGTTTCTTGCCTTCTTTATTATATAACAAAGCATTCAAAATTCATATTCCTCAGGTCCAGGTGTGACACAGTTTTTGGATTATAGAGAATATTAAGCGAACCATAGAATCTTTAGAGCTGGAAAGGACCTCAGATTTTGACTACCCCAACGACTTCATTTCATAGGTGGGGGAACTGAAGTCCAGAGATATTAAGCACTCTGTCCAAGGGTACACAGAATAAATCACAGAGATTAGATCTGAGATTCGATCTTCTAAGACCAATTCAATGCACTTTTTACTAGCAATAGGTAACAATACCAATCTTCTTTTAACTTAACATTGTCTTGTGATAAATCTTACCAGCAATGCTTTCCATTCATTGAATAATGAGTTATTTAACTTATTTAATAATAACTTATTTAACACCTATGTGGTTCCCTCTCAATTTCAGCAATATCTATTGTGCCATGATTACATACTCTCTTATACTGTTAGTTAACTCTTTTCTATGTCATCTTCCTCAGTGAAGTTGTAACCTCTCAAAGGAAAAAAAAAAAGTAATCTTATTTTTTTTTCTCATACATCATCTTTCCTATAGTGCTTAGCACAATGTCAAGCACATAGGTGGGTGGTCCCCTTAATATATGTTTGTGGAATTGAGCTTTTGGATGAGAAATAAGGTAGTAACTGTATCTTCACAAGTGTTATTGCAACTTCCTTACATAGCACATTAGGCACGGAGATAGCAGAGTCCGAATGTGGGGGCTCCTATAACATTGCTGATGAAAAGAGATCACTATAAAAATATTGCAGATCTGTTTCATTTTGCACTTGTTTGTTGTCATTCTTTTAACTTTATCTATAAATGTCCCCAGAAAGATCTCACTCAGATGAATCTAATGCTAAATTCTGACAGGGTTGCTCTCTCCTAAGATACTTTTTAAACTCTTTATGGGTAATGGGGTTTATCCCAGGTATGCTGGAACCACCCAACATGGAGGCACTTTGTAATCTCTGCCATGAGTGAGTATATATAACTCCTGTATTCCACTTCTTTGCATATAAGGAAGGGACATAAGTGTTGCACATTGCATTTTCAGATTTTTTTCAATATATAGTTCAATTATGCTGAGTTTTTTCCTATTCTTTTTCTTTTTTGTCTTGAAAAAGATACTATTCATCATATGATATGGCTCTCTAAGAGAAAGAGGGGAAGGGATACAGAGGGAAATAATGGTGATATAAAAAAGTAATCAGTAAAAACTGATTTTAAAACATAAATTATGTTAGTCAATGTTTTTATATTATCCATTATTTTTATTCAACTTGCACAATTTGACATTTTGAATCCTCTTTGATATTCTGCTGGGCACATGAAAATGTTTTATTTTGTTTTATTTTTATTTTATGTATTTTTCTATTTTGTTTTTTTTCTGATTTTGCATTTAGTTTTAAATAAATAAAAATTATGAAAAAAGAATAAAAATTTAAAAATTTTTAATTAATTTTTTAAAAAACCCACCTCACACAGATGATAAATAAAACTAAAAGGCAGTTCTAACTTCTAAAATTTGCAAATATTTAGTTAATCTGATTAAAAACAGGACAGAAATTCAAATTAAAAAAAATCCAACTTGAAAAAAACAAAGAAATAAAAATAATTATCAGAACTTATCCTAAATATTAAAAAAGAAAAGGACAAAGTGCAAAGCTTGTCTAAACAGGTAACTGTGGATCTATAGTAGCCTCAGAGAATTTAATCTTATTTTTTCCTTTGTTGTCAAGTCAACAATGTCATTTATAATAATATGAATTTTAATAATCTGATTGTGCATAGATAATTGCTTCTGAAATGGCTATTCTATCTCTAACCAGTTGCTTCCTAGACATTAAGATATCAGTTTAATTTTATATTGTTATTCTATGTGTATTGTCTATGTTCTTAGCTCTCTCTCCCAGAATCAGTCTCTTATATTTCTTCCCTCAGGGTTTCTAGGAATATCCCTGAAGGATTAGGGTGTCTTTATTTAATACTGTCAGCTCAAGAGATTTGGAGCATGTGAAGACATGTTGTAATACCTCCCAGCCTGTTAACCATATGGGGAGTCCAGTCCTTGATTTTGAAGGTAGAGACACTAAGGCATAGAGAGGTTAATTTAATTGTCCAAGTTCAGGGAGCTAGTGTCTGAGGTGGGATTTGAATCTAGGTACTGTTGACTTATAGTCTAGTAACTTACTAATTACACTTAAGCTTTCTCTATTCCTTCATTCTCTGCAAGAGATGCTAACACATAAATTATAATGATCTAGTTATTCTCATCTGAATGACCAAAGTGTCCCTTGAAATTGTTTTTTCCCATTTTCTTTAAGGGCATACTGAAACCAACTATATTTTTTTTATCTAAAGAGCAAACTTGTGAGCTTGGCGCCAATTTTTTTGACTTTTTGTTTAATGCAGGAAGCAATAATGTCAATGTACATTTGGGCAAGTTTCTTTACTAGTGTATCAATACACTAGTCAATGGACAAGTTTTGATGTTAAAAATAACGATAATTACATTGGTTTTCATAAATGGTTTAAAATTGTGATTCTTGCATTTTATGCTCCTTCTTAATTACTCCACAGCCTTCACTTCAGAAATATAAGGGAAAGGATTGTAAATTAATTGCTTGAGGAGACCTCAAAGATCAGCCAGTCCAGTTTCCTTATTTTACATTTGGGGAAACAGGCCCCAGAAGGATAAATGACACAAATAGTGAGTGCCAAAGAAGAGATTTAAATAGAAGTTCTCAAACTCTAGAATTCATGTACTTTCCACTTTATTTCACTCAGGAGTAATTTGTATTTTTGTCTATTTCATGTATTGTTGTGGCAATTAAAAAACATTATACCTGGTGGTTAACTTTCCAAAGATATACAGTCTGTATTTAGGTAGGTTGATGAAATTTGAGATCATGGACAGCATTACATGATTTCTCACTTACAATGCTACTCAACCAAATCTCTTACCAGGTCCCTAATCAAAGTCTTTCTCAACTGGTAGGAACTACCAATAGATAGTACCCTGAGCTTGGAGTCAGGGAGACACATCTTCATGAGTTTAAATCTCACCTCAAACAAATCTTGCCCTGTGTGATCCTGGGCAAGTCACTTAACCCTGTTTACCTCAGTTTCCTCATCTGTGAAATGATCTAGAGAAGGAAATAGAAAAACACTCTAATAGCTTTGCCAAGAAAACTACAAATGGAGTCACAAAGAATGAGGCACAAAATGACCAAACAAGAACAAAGAACCTACCAGAACATTTGGGCCACTAATTAAAAAATCAACTAAACCTGCACACTTTGATGAAACATTGGTGCTGGACTCTGGGGAAGAGCAACAAGGGCAGCCCCTTAGAGGAAAAGATGAAGACTTTTATTGATATAAACATTCTAAATGAAAGCTTTTTTTCTGACCCAAGTTAAAAGTGGATTCTTGGAATATAAGCCACTGAAATACTTTAAGTTTGCCATTAACTTGACTTGTTCTCCCCCATGACTCCTCATTATTTTGTAAGATTCTTCAGTTAGTATGAGATAGAAAATAAACACTGGGGAAATCCAATGCAGAGGCTGACCTGGGAAGAATAATTTACCTCTCAGAGCATGGGAAATTTTCTTTAAAAAGCACAGGGTATATGAGATTAGGCAATGACACCTATTTCTTTCTCGTATAAGGGTAGGTTAATTATTATACTGTGGTTCATAATGAAAGCAAAATCACTGATTAGGTGGTTCAATTCATAAATGAGGCATTGTTTTTTTCCATAGAACAAAATCCAAGGTGGACATTCAGTAAATTCAACGTACTTCATTACTCCAGAGGTTTCTCTCTAGTACCTCTCTACAGATGGTAATCATCCCATAAACTAGCAGACAGGCTTCAGGAATTATTGTACCTTTAAAAAAATCATTACCCCATGGTCAACATGGGGATGAACATCTCTTCACTTTACTAAACAATGGTACCACTGGGGCCTGATCTGCTGGGTTCAGTTTGCATGAGACAGTATCTGTGTTTGTTATGAATAGACACAAAAATTTGTGGACCACAGAATGTGAAGTTACAAGACCTCAGATTGAGTCTCAGATCTGTCATTTGTTAAATGTAACTCTGGGTATAACTTAACTCCTCTGGGCTTCAGTCACCTCATATATAAAGAGGAGATAATACAAAAGTCACAACTTACTCCACAGAATTGTGATGAAGCTCAAAGGAGGTAAGTCAGAGCCATCATTAGGATTTTTGTACCTAGAGCAGGAGGCAGAAAACATCCCCTCAATTTTCAAAGACATGAGAGGGAAGGGAAAGGGAGCTCATTCCCATAATAAAAATTAACCTTTAAAAAAGCAGCTTGGTTGTGAAAAGGAAAAGAGATATAATTTATTATTTTACTAATCAACACATTTTTTAAGCTAGGAGGAAGGTAGATTAGTGAATAGAAGGCAGGATTTGTAGTCAAGAAAACCTAAAATCAAATGCTGTCTTAAGTTCTTAATTGTGTTCTCCTGGACAAATCACTTATTCTCTCAGTATCTGTAAGATCTCTAAGATAGAGAGGTTTCTAAGATTGCTTTCAGTTCTAACTTCATGATCCTAATTATTCTTTGTAAATACTACTTAGGCTATGCCCAACAGATCCAGAATGATAGATATGAGAGAGGTTTTACATTCTTTCCCCACCATCCCTGTCTACATGAAAGTAGGATTCCACACCTTTCCACCCCCACTTTGCACTGATACTTCACCCCCATCCATGAAGAATCTTGGGGCAATGATTTGTTAGATCCAGTTCTCACTCACTTGGAGAGCTGATTGTTAAAATTTCAGTATGAGCATTTACAAAACAGAAATCAACAAATTCTACAAATCATGATTGATTTATTATTTTGCCAGTTATTTAAATTTAAGAAAGTAGTAGAGAAATATAAATAATGCAGATTAAACATAAATGTGTCTTGAGTACTCTCTACTCCTCCCCTCTGAAAGAGCTGTTGTTTGAACTTGAACAATTATCAGCATACTCCTGCTTAGGGATGACCTTAAATTTATCTTCAACTTTGTTCTCACATTTCCAGCTCTCCATGTGTTAGGATCAGGAGCTGCCCACCATTTTTACCCCTATCCTCCTGACCTGTCCCCCCACCATGAAAGATACCCAGCATGATGGAGTCATTCTGTCCATTCTCCCCATCTTCTCTCATTTCCTTCTACACTTACTGGTTCAATTTGGCACTCTCTAAATTTAGTCCCACCTGATGCTTTGCCCTGTTTGCCCTTCACTGATTATAACTGAGATATCTGGTAAAAATGCTTTGTAAACTGCAAAGGGTTATATAAATGCAAATTGTTATTATTATCATGTTTCCTGTCATCTTTAAAGAAAGAGCTTGAAGCAGAATGGAATCAGTTGAGATGTCATTCCTCCTTTTTTTTCTGTTGAGGGCCTAAAACCATACTGACTGCTTTTTTGTTGGGTTTGCCTAAAAGAATTGTGTCCTATGATAAAACGTCTGCTTCCTTATTTCTCTCACTTCAGATACTACTTACAAATAGCTAACTGGATTTAATTTAAATTAGATTGTTATCACCACTTTCAACAAATGCTTTCTTTCCCATCTCTCCTCTCACTGTACTTTTAATGAAAGCTATTTTTGAGCTTTCACATTAAGAAAGGTTAATAAGAGATATACATACCAGATCATCCCAAGGGCATTTAGGGAAGGGCAACAAATAGATGAAAAATGGAAAAGATAAACAAAATTTCTATAACAAATTGCTTTTCTCTTCAAAGACAGTTGATACTTGATTCTAATATCCTCAATGTGCTCCTTGAAGAAGAAACATAACTAAAGAAAGCACAGATGGGAAGAGAAGATGAACTAGATGAAACAGACTTGGAGAAGGTCCTTCTAAGGCACTTAGGATCAATTCTCAATATATCAAAAAGTAGGGAGGATATTAAAGGCTTGGAAAAATCACATACAGCAATTTAAAAAAATATCAATAATTCTTGACTTGTATTTCTATTCCCTTTCTCTCCAAATATTTATGAGAATAAGCTACACATGTTCAAGCTATCTTTAATGAAGATATGAGAGAAGTATAGGAAGGTTTTCTCAGAATGGTATTCCAAAACAAACTATATCTTTACAGTCACATAGTTAACTGAAAATTATAGAGAATAAGATATTTTTAAGCTATTTAAAATTTTTTTATTTGAAAACTCTCTTTAACAAGGTATCTTTTATACATTTATGCTTAAACTGTTTAAGATAGTATGTTATTTGGAATAGTATATTATATATTAATATAGTAGCCCTCTTTGTTGTGGCAAAGAACTGGAAATTGTTGGGATGCCTATTAATTGGGGAATGGTTGAATAAATTGTGGTATACGATTGTGATGAAATACTACATACAATAAGAAATGATTGAGCAGAGTAATTTAGAAAAATATGGAAAGACTTGCACAAAATAATAAAGACAAAAATGAGTAGAACCAAGAGAACACTGTATGCAGTAACAGCAATATTATTTTAAGAATGCCTTTGAGCAAATAAGTCATTTTGACTATTATAAATATCCAAATTAAGTATGAAATACACTAAGATGCTATCTGCATCCAGAAGAAGAACTGATAAATGGAAATATATATGGAACAATTTTAATACACACACACACACACATATACCTCTTTGTATTTAATGGTAGTAATCTCTAATATAGGGTGTGGGGAAGAGGCAAGGAAAATAAAGGAAAAGAAACTTACATGATTTTTTGTGGTAAATTTGAAAATAAGAGCAAGTACATATAGTGTATTTGTAGTTTCATGGGCACTCATCTTTTTAAAAGATTCTGCTATGTCATATAAATTCTTCTTTTATTCAATAAATTGAAAATGTTTTAAAAGCTAATATGAAAAATAATTCTCAAAAGAATTATAAACTACAGACCACAAAATTTTTAAAATGTTTCAAATCATTGGTAATAAGAGGAATGCAAATTTAAATAATTCTAGGGTTCCACCTCATAAACAGAAAATTGGCAAAGAGGAAAAAATACAAGAAGAGTCAATATCAGAAAGATTGTGGAAAGACAGGACCCCTAAGGGTGGTAAGGTTATAAAAAAATAAAAAGCCATTTGGGAAAGAAATTTGGAACTGTGCAAAGAAAGTGACTAAAATGTCCATATATCTTGACCTAAGGATTCCTCTTCTAGGCATATACTTTAAAGAGGTTGATGATTAAAAAGAAAGACCCTCTAGATGATAAAATATTTATTGTAGTATATTTTTGTAGTAATAAAGTGCTGGAAACAAAATCACTGTCCATCACTTGAGGGAAAGGCTAAATAAATTGCTACTTGAATGTAATGGTATGTAACTATATGTCACTGTGCTGTATGAAGCAATAAATACAATGAATCCAGAGAAGTATGGGAAGATATATGTGAACTGATGTAAAATGAAATAAGTAAAACCAGGAAAACAACATATACAATGAATATAATATTAGAAATTAAATGTGATTCCAGGTAGCAAAACCACTCCAGTATTTTTGCCAAAATATTCCTCAAAGGGGTCATGAACAGTTGCACATGACAGAAATGACTGAGTGATTTGCCATTTTCTTCTCCAGATCATTTTACAGATGAGGAAACTGAGGGAAATAGGGTCAAGTGACTTGCCCAGAGTCATACAGTCAGTTTCTATCTGAGACTAGATTTGAGCTCAGGTTTTTCTGACTCCAGGCACAGTGATTCATCCACAGCACCACCTACTTGTCATGAAGGAGTTCTTTAAGCCCCAGCCATAATCAAGATAAAAAAAAATATTGTTTAATAAGGCAACATAAGGTGGCATTGATAACTCCGAGATGACATTGATATACAATTAAGTCAATCCCAAAGGGGGTATGGATGAGACTCAGTCTGTCTCCTTCTCACTAGAATCCTATAGGAATGGGACTCCAAAAACACATCCCTTGAACACTCCTCCAGTTGCTATGGGTTCATGATACCAAAATGCTCCCATATTAAACAGTAGTTAGGTGACTCTGTGCCTCTCTTCCACTTCCCTCATTATGCCACATTGTAAGCCTCCCTCTTTCACCCCTAAGTTGTCTGTGCTTTGTTAAAGTGTGATTGGTACATTTTTTCCTGTTTTCAACCAACCAAACTTTTCCAGAAATTGACCTTGTTTACCCTGACCCAAAAGGGGCACTGTTGTGGTTCCATTTCTTAAAGTATAAACAGAATACCCACAACTTAATTTGTCAGCAACCACACCTACTGTGGGCAAGCATGGCATCATGAACATTCCATGGTACCATGGACATTCCACCCTGATGTAAAGCAAAGTCTGACAAAGGAACCCTGTGGCTTTCTGGAGAGGGAATTTCCTCTTACAGTTGGGCTTAATAGGATGCTTAGAAACTCCTTCCCTTTAAATTAGTTAAATGTAAACATATTTAATTTCATTATAGTAGTTTCATAATAACTTTTGAATCTCTCCAAAGTACTTATCAGGATTTTTTGTTTGTCCATTCATTCCTAATCATTTTTTCCTCATATATTTGTTGTTGATCAATGATGTCCAACTCTTCATGACCCCATTTGAGCTTTTCTTGGCAAAGATATTAAAGTGGTTTGCCTTTTCCTCCTCCAGCTCATTTGGCAGATGAGGAAACTGAGGCTTCAGGGTTAAGTATTCCTCTCTCCCTTCTCCTACCCCTGAAGTGGTAAGCAATCTGAAATGGGTTATACATGTGCAATCATGTAAACCATTTTTATATTAGCCATTTTATACAAGAAAACTCAAACAAAAAAAGAAAGAAAATGAAAAATACTATGCTTTGGTCTGTATTCAGATATATCAGTTCTTTCTGTAGAAGTGCTTGAAATATTTCATCCTGAATCCCTTGAGATTATATCGGGTCATTGTATTGCTGAAAATATCTAAGTCATTCACAGTTGATCACTGTACAATATTGCTGTTATTGTGTACAATTTTCTCCTAGTTCTGCTCTCTTCATTTTGTATCAATTTACATGTCTTTATAGGTTTTTCTGAAGTCATCCTGCTTGCCACTTTTTTATTTTTTTGCTGGGGCAATTGGGGTTAAGTGACTTGCCCAGGGTCACACAGCTAGGAAGACCAGATTTGAACACTCATGTCCTCCTAACTTCAGAGCTGGTGTTTTATCCACTGAACGATCTAACTGCTCCTCTGCTTGCCACTTCTTCTAGCACAATAATATTCTATTGCAATCATATACTACAACTTATACAGATATTCCCCAATTAATGGACATCTCTTCAATTTACTATGGGAGTCTTTTAACAGATACTTCTTTTATTTTTTCACATCATATTCTGAAGTCTTCATTTATCTATACATTTCCTTGCTGTGGTTAATTAAGGACAAACAAGAACAGCAATCCTTGCTAAAAGGGGAAAAAGGTATGCTATGATAAGATTCTAACTTAACTGACTTCCAAGTCAGATAACCTATATTTGAATTCTAGTTCTGCTACATATTACCATTGTGACTTTGGGTAAATTATTTAACTTGTCCGTGCTTCAATTTTCTCATCTGTGAAATAAAAGGGCTGAACTTGTCCTCTAAGGTTCAGATTCTCAGCATATGAACTTATTATTATATGAGCCTTTCATGACTGGCTCCTTTCTTTTTTTGATCATACATCAAAATGATGTTTTTTAAGCTACTTCATTCTTTCATTCTTGCATGCAAGAATGTTGGTATTATTATTATTATTATTATTATTATTAGTTGGTTATATATATATATTTGATGAGGCAATTAGGGTTGTGACTTGCCTAGGGTCACAGATAGTAAGTAACGATTTGAACTCATGTTCTCCTGACTCCAGGGCTAGTGCTCTATTCACTGCACCATCTAGCTGCTTCTCTCAGCTGTATTTTTGCTGCTTTGAAGATTTGGCTTATGCAACACACAACCATACAGCATCACCAGGGAAAGACTGGTGTTTAAACACCATGATATATTAAATTGCTTGATTTCACAAGAACATGAGAGTGAGAGAGGGAGAAAGAATTTGTAACTTAAAATTTAAAAAAATGTTTTAAATTATATTTACAGGTAATTGAGGGAAAAAGAAATATTAAAAGAAGAAAGAACACAAAATAAAATACATTGTGTAAAAAAAATTATTCCTTCCCCCAAATTGTTTCACCTCATCCTTGTGTTGGTTCTGCTGCTCCAGAATTCATTTTGAAGTGGTATTTTAAAGTTGTTTGGGGAAAATTTGAGAGAAGTCAGGCAAATTCCTAACTTTTCTCTCCCATCTTCCCCAGGGAATATCTTGAGATCATTAAAAGCACTATGTAGTTTTCCACTGCTCTCTTCCTCCCATTCAATTCTGCACCCCACTCATTGTTCATTTGCAATATCTGTTTAAGATATTTGTAGTAATGGACTGACTTCACAATTAATAGTACGTTCTATTTTATGGCATAATGTGGCCAACAGGTATTTTCTATTCACTTTTTCCTTCTGCATGAATTGTTAGATTCATATCTTTTGAATGATTTTTGATCTCAAAATGAGGAAACCTGTATTTGATCTTACTATTGAAGCTGTAAATTATTCTGGAAGTTAATGCAGTCACCACAATGTTATCTGCAAATGGGAACATCTAAAGGATCTCACCCTATATTGGAAATTTCTCTGCCACTTGTCCTACCCCATGCTTTAGGCCTCACTTAATTTGATGATCAAAGAACTGCTAAACAAAATTATCTCTGTGGTTGTATTTATCAACGAATTATATATATAACCCTTATCAAACTCTTGAGAAACCTCTTGTTTAAAGAGAGTCTTTAATATTCTCGTTACTTTGCTTCACTTAATCAAATGATTCTTTAAAATAAACAATAAACATAACAGTATCTTACATTGATCTCATAAAAAAGTTTTCATTGATATCAGCAATTTCAATTTGAAATGAGTGTTTCTGAATATTAGTTTCTTTATCTGCAAAATGAGATTAATGAGGGAGGATCGAAAAAGAGGAAAAAGAGGAGGAGGACTTGGCATTAAAATTCCCTTGAGTATAAATCCCAGCTCTCTCAGTGAGAACAAGTCACTTAACTTTTTTGGGTCCTAGTTTTCATTTCTTAAAAGGTAAGAATTGGATGAGCTGATATTTAAGGTTGTTTTTAGCTTTAGTTTCTGGGAACACTTGAGCTACCTGCTCTCCTCTTCACTACATAAATTTGAGTTATTAATATTTGTTTTCCCGGTGCTCTGGAACACCAGACAAATGTAGGGAATCTTTACTTATTATGATGCAAGGGCTAGTGGAAGCAGGGCACCCGACACCATTTGGATTGTACTAAGTTTAAAATATATCAGATGATGTCTGGCATTTGAGTTCTAACTTGCCCCTTTGACTCAGACAGGCCCATAAACATGTTTTGATGTATTGTGAGTGATGTCTTTGGAGAAATAAAGACTATGAGCTCCTGAGCAACAATAATAATATCTCCCCTCTAATTTGTGAGAGAAAGGGGAAAAAGGGGGAGGAAAGAGGAAAAAGGGGAGAAAGAGAGGGAGAGGAAAAAGGGGAGAAAGAGAGAGAGACCGAGAAAGAGGGGGAAAGCAAAAGAAAGGAAGCGAAAGAAAGGAAGAAAGGAAGAAAGAAAGGAAGGAAGGAAGAAAGAAAGAAAGAAAGAAAGAAAGAAAGAAAGAAAGAAAGAGAGAAAGAAAGAGAGGAAGGAAGGAAGGAAGGAAGGAAGGAAGGAAGGAAGGAAGGATGAAAGAAATTTCATACTTCCTAGGTGGCAGTGAATAGGGTGCAGTTGGTGGCCCTGGAGTCAGGAGGATCTGAGTTCAAATTTGACCTCAGATACTAGTTGTGTGACCCTAAACAAATAATTTAATACTGCCTCAGTTCCTTATCTGTAAAATGAACTAGAGAAGGAAGTGACAAATTACTTCAGTTCTTTGCCAAGAAAATTCCAAATGGGGTCATGGAGAGTTGGACATAACTGAAATGACTCAATAACAACAGCTACAACAAAGTGCACTGCCAAACACACAGTGTGAACAAGGTTCATATTTAAGGGGAATTAATATGGCTTATTTGAGTGGGCAACAGTTCTACTCTGAGTCATTGAGCCTTGGGGATCTGTAGTTTGATTTATAAATATAGACACACTTCAATGTATGTGATACATAGAGTAAGTTCCTAAACAAGATTGGAATGCTTGATAACAATCTCACTGTCAATTTCTATGACGCCTTTCCTTCCAAGGCAGTTTTCAGATTTACTATCATATGCCTGAGGGGTCAGGAGGGGTTTACAAGTGATTCTCCAAAATGAGTAGAAATTTCAAGCACTTTCTTACTCCTTGTTAGAGCCCCTTCATCGCTCACCATAGTAGATGTGGCTCCTTATAGAGTTAAGGATAAAACACAAAATCCATAGTTCCATGTTTAAAGTCCTCTAGAATAGAGCTTCTAGAGAGGTGGGGGTAAAATAGCAGAATGAGAGATAGCAACTATGCACAATTCCTCCCAAACCTTGTTCACAGTGTCCTAGAAAACAGAACAAACTGCATTCTAAGTAGGAAAGACAAGGACAAGTAATAGTGTATCAATTTTTTTTCCAATCCAGGGCAACTTAAGAAGATAGACAAACATATGAAAAGGTGTTCTAAATCATTTTTGATTGAAGAAATGCAAATTAAGATAACTCTGAGGTATTACTACACACCTCTTAGATTGGCTAAGATGACAGGGAAAAAATTATGATGAATGTTGGAGGGGATGAGGGAAAACTAGGACACTGATGCATTTTTGGTGAAGTTGTGAACTGATCCATCCACAACTTGTTCAGCAATTCCTTAGTTAATAGGTATCCCCTCAATGTCCAATTCTTTGCCATCATAAAAAGAGCTACTAAATATATTTTTGCACATATAGAATCTTTCCCTTTGTTTTTAATCTCTTTGAGATATATATTTAGTTGTGGTATTGCTGGGTCAATGGATATGTAGTTTTAAAGCCCTTTGGATATAATTCTAAATTTTAAAAAAAGGTGTTAAAATATTTTACATAAGAAAAACATCAGAAACTGGTAAAGAGAGAGAAAGATAAAACCTAACTAAAAAACCAATACTTTAAAAATTAGAATTAGATAAGTGAAAGCTAATGACCCCATGAGACCTCAAAGGACAATAAAACAAAGTCAAAAGACTGAAAAATGTAGGAAAAAAAAACGTGAGATGTCTCATATATTAAAACAACAATGAACTAACCTAGAAAATAGGTTGAGGAGAGATAATTTAAGAACTTTTGAATTACCCAAAAGTCATGACCTTTTAAAAAAATTTAAATTTAAATTTAAAGATTTTAAATGTCATGTTTCAAGAAATTATGAAGGAAGATTATTTGCCCAGAAATCTTAAAACCAGGAAGAAAAGTAGAAACTAAAAAATCCACTGGTCACTTTTATGAAAGAAATCCCCAAATGAAGGAATATTATAGCCAAAATCCAAAGCTCCTGGGTCAAAGAAAAAAATATTTTAAGTAGCCAGAAAGAAATAATTCAAATACTGTTCAGTCACAATCAAATATAGCAGTTACCATTAGAAGGCAAAGATATTCTGGAAGGCAAAGAAGCTAGAATTATGATTGATAATAACCTAGCATGCAAAATCCTATAATCCTACAGGGAGAAAATTGATATTTAATGAGATAAGACTTCCAATCATTCTGAAAAGGCCAGAACTTAATGGAAAACATGAAAAATACAAGATTCAAGGAAAGCATAAAAAGGTAAACATGTATGAGAAATCTAAGAGCTAAACAATGTTCCATTGTTTACATTCCTATATGGGAATGTTCCAGATGAGATATGATATATTTATTATGGGATGATGCATATAATCTCTAAGATTTTTATTATCATTAAGATAGAAAAATTCTACTTAAGGGCATGGATGTGCGTCTTGTGTTGAGATAATCTCAAAAGAAGAATGAAAGGGTGAACAAGAAGGATACATTAGGGAGAAGGAGGAAGAAAGAAGAAGAAAGGGTAAATTATCTGTGAACTCAAGTGAATCCAAGAAAGAGCTTATACAATAGAAGAAAATATGGGAATTTAGGGGAGAGGGCATCACATGAACATCACTGTCATCTGAACAAGTTCAAGGATGTAAGAATAGAACACAGTTGGAGATAGAAATTCATCTGAGGGAAGTGGGAGGGGAGAGGTCTAAGAGAAAAAGAGGAAAGGAAAAAAGGAAGATGGTTTAAGGGAGGCAGTTAGGCAATTTTGCTAAGATGGCAACTGAAAGGTAGATTGAGATAATATTTGAATGAAGCAAAAATACAAGGGGAACTCAGAATAAAAACTTGGGTGGACCCAAAGTAAAACCTGGTTATGGAGATCCAAAACATAAATATTTTGAGTCAGTTTAAAACCTAAAAGGATCCAAAATTTCTTCTAGGCAACTCTATCATTCCTGGAGAGTAACTGAATTCAGGGTGACATTCTGAGTTCGTACAATTTCTGGTCACATATAGTTAGATTTAAACAGTATAATGATTTAAAAGTTTTTAAAACAATGTAACAAAACATTTTCATGCTTTTATAATATGAACTGTTGGTTCAACCATGGAATGAAAGGGAGATTAGAAATGGCAGTTTTTCCCTTTCCCTTTTTTACTTCTAGGCTCTTCTGACATCACTATCCACGCCCTTCCCAATCCAGAATATTTTGGTTTTTAATTTTGCCCATTTTCTAGGAATGTTACCTTTGAAAACTGAGGACTGACCACACTTGTAAAGCATATTGAAGTGTTCCAGTAGAAAGTAACCTCCTTGAAGTTATTTCCCTTTCATTTCTGACTTTGTGTCCCTAGCAGAGTATTGCACATAAGAGCTTTTGTTTAATTAAATAGGTACTCAATTATCATGTTGAACACATGAATAAATTTACATCTTTAGAAATAAAATTATATTGTAAAGTAGTGATGTCAAACTCAAGTAGAAACATAACTATACTTAAAGATCCCTATAGGCTGCATATTAACTTAGTTTTAAAGTGTAATCTTATCTATGTTTCATTGTATTTTTATTTACCATGTTAAATATTTCCCAATTACATTTTAATCTGATTCAGACCCACTCTAGAGAGTTGTGGATTATATGTGGTCTATGTTTTTATGCTTTTGTGTAAAAAAAGCAGACTGTTGCCACAGTTAAACTTTTTGTAAACAATTACTTTTTTCATTTATTTATTTTATCAATATGGATTTTATCATACTGATTCGCTAAATTAAAATATAAACAAGAATTCTAAGCAGTCACTATGGGAAAGTCTGGTTTTATATTAAGGAAAAATTAGAACCCAGGAAAATAGAGAAACTCAGTCAGTGACAACATAATTTCTCCCTTCTGGCAGGTCAGGTTGAAAAAATAGTTGGGTAAGTTGTAAAAAAAAGTAAAAGTAAGTAAAAAAATAATCCTATGAAAACACAATATTGTGCAATTCTTATTTTGGTTTTCGATATTGCAAGAACAGTATTAAAATACTCCTCTGATGCCTCTTCTTGGGAGTGATTCTGAGTTCTCAAAGCCACTACCAGTAGACTATGAACTGTGTCAGGTTCTCCAAAGCTGGAAAGAACAGTCCAGTAATGGACAAGCCCATACTGGCTTCTTGCTATCTTCCCTTACACTGCTTAACTCCCCCACCATAAAAAAATCATACTTGCTTAGAAGGAGGGATTATTGAGTCAATCTTCACTTAAGTCTTCTTATCTTTAGCCAGTTTCAAACCATGTTTCATCCTATAGAATCATTCTTCAGGACAATGGAGCCTTATCTATACCACCATCTTGTCTGTTGTCAGTCACACAATCCCATTCCCACTCTTCCACTTTCATACTTTTCACCACTACTTTATTGAACAATAATCAGATCAATATTGCAACTACTATTAGAAAGTATTTTAATCTATTGTAATCTATTTTCCTTTCACTTTACTCTTAGTCCCATAATAATATAAATCAAAGTTCCCTTCCTTGGTTATTACTCCAAGATAAATGTAACTTTCCTCCTATGTAAGCTCCTTGAGAGCAGAAATTATTTCATTTTTGAATATGTATTCTCAATGTCTACTATACTGGGTGGTACACAGTAGGCACTCATAAATTAAGGTTAATTGATTGGATTATTTGCATATCATCTGAGGATCAGCTATTCAAACACATCTAAGCCCAGAGAGATTCACCACTAAGTTGATGACTGGGCAAGAAACAATGTTTTAGTCCACAACTCCAAAAGACCATCTATTCAGTCATAGAGAAACTGTGTTCTACTTTAGTGGGGAGAACTCACATACTGATGAGATCAAGGATCTTTGAAGTATTGGAAAAAGCAGTAATGATAGATATTCTCTTGGGGCCTCCATTCCAGGCTCCATGACTTATGGAAGGGTAAATATAGATGGGACCTGGACTTTTGATTTTATTGGAATAAGAATAAAAAACTCCCTCTACTAATGCAGGTTGGCACTTCTTTGCAATTTATACTCTTAAGAAAGTTGTCTAGAGTATTAAGAGGTATAATAGCTAGCCCAAGGCAATGCAGCCAGTATGTGTCAGAAGCAGGATTTGAATCCAGATATTTCTGGCTCCAAGATCAGAATTCTTATCTATCCACTACAATACAATAAATTGTAAATTTGGCAAGTCAAAAAGACTTCTTGGATTTGAGTTTATTTTACTTCTGAATGAAGATAATAGTTAGAACAGTGCTGGCAAAGTCTCAGAGGCAGACTGGTCTTGTTTTGAAAGGTAACTTCATTAGGTGTTCAGGCATTAAAGGTATTGTTTTAAACAGAAACGGTGATCAGTTTCTTGGCAGTTCAGGGAACCTATACAAAAACTGATCATATATTAGGACATAAAGACCTCAAATTCAAATACAGAAAGGCAGAAATAGTAAATGCATCCTTTTCAGATCACAATTCAATAAAAATTACATTCAATAAAAAGCCAAGGTAAAATAGACCAAAAAGTAATTGGAAACTAAATAATCTCATCCTAAAGAATGAATGGGTGAAACAGTAAATCATAGACACAATTAATAATTTCACTCAAGAAAATGACAATAATGAGATATCATACTAAAATGTGTGGGATGCAGCCAAAATGGTAATAAGGGAAAATTGTATATATCTAGAGGCCTACTTGCATAAAATAGAGAAAGAAAAAATCAATGAATTAGGCTTGCAATTAAAAAAGCTAGAAAAAGAGCAAATTTTTTAAAAAACCCAATCAAAAACTAAACTTGAAATTCTAAAAATAAAAGCAGAGATTAATAAAATTGAAAGTAAAAAAATTATCGAATTAATAAATAAAACTTAAAGTTGGTTCTATGAAAAAATCAACAAAATAGATAAGTCCTTGGTAAATTTGATTATAAAACGCAAAGAGGAAAATCAAATTGTTAGTCTTAAAAATGAAAAGGGAGAACTTGCCACTAATGAAGAGGAAATTAGAGAAATAATTAGGAATTACTTTGCCCAACTTTATGCCAATACATTTGATAACTTAAATGAAATGGATGAATACCTTCAAAAACATAGGTTGCCCAGATTAACAGAGGAAGAAGTAAATTGGTTCAATAGTCCTATTTTAGAAAAAAGAAATAGAACAAGCTATTAATCAATTCCCTAAGAAAAAATCCCCAAGACCTGATGGACTTACTTGTGAATTCTATCAAACATTTAAAGAACAATTAACTCCAATGCTATATAAACTATTTTTAAAAAATAGGGATTGAAGGAGTCCTACCAAATTCCTTTTATGACACAGACATGGTATTGATACCTAAACCAGGTAGGTTGAAAACAGAGAAAGAAAATCATAGACCAATCTCCCTAATGAATATTGATGCTAAAATTTTAAATAAAATATTAGCAAAAAGATTACAGAAAATCATCCCCAGGATAATACACTAGGACCAAGTAGGATTTATACCAGGAATGCAGGCTTGGTATTGACTATATCAATAACCAAATTAACAAAAACCATATGATCATCTCAATAGATGCAGAAAAAGCATTTGACAAAATCCAACACCCATTCCTATTAAAAACATAGCGAGTATAGGAATAAATGGACTTTTCCTTAAAAAAATCAGGAGCATCTATTTAAAACCACCATAAGCATCATATGTAATGGTGATAAACTGGAACCATTCCCAATAAAATCAGGAGAGAAACAAGGTTGCCCACTATCACTATTACTATTCAATATTGTATTAGAAATGCTAGCTTCAGCAATAAGAAATGAAAAAGAGATTAAAGGAATTAGAGTAGGTAATGAGAAAACCAAATTATCACTCTTTGCAGATGATACGATGGTATATTAGAAAACCCCAGAGATTCTACTAAAAAGCTTTTAGAAATAATCCACAGCTTTAGCAAAGTTGCAGGATATAAAATAAATTCACATAAATCCTTAGCATTTTTATACATCACTAACAAAATCCAACAGCAAGAGATATAAAGAGAAATTCCACTCAAAATAATTGTCGATAGTATAAAATATTTGGGAATCTATCTGCCAAGGGAAAGTCAGGAACTACATGAGCAAAACTACAAAACTTCCCACACAAATAAAGTCAGATCTAAACAACTGGAAAAATGTTAAGTGCTCTTGGATAGGTCAAGTGAATATAATAAAGATGAACTACCTAATCTATTTATTTAGTGCTATACCAGTCAGACTCCCAAGAAACTATATTAATGACATGGAAAAATAAACAACAAAATTCATCTGGAAGACCAAAAGGTCAAGAATTTCAAGGGAATGAATGAAAAAAAAAATCAAATGGAGGTGGCCTAGCTGTACCAGATCTAAAACTATATTATAAAGCAGCAGTCACCAAAACCATTTGGTATTGGTTAAGCATTACACCAGTTGATCAGTGGAATAGCTTAGGTTTACAGGACAAAATAGTCAATAACTATAGCAATCTAGTGTTTGATAAACCCAAAGACCCCAACTTTTGGAATAAGAATTCACTATTTGACCAAAACTGCTGGGAAAATTGGAAATTAGTATGTCAGGAACTAGGTATTGACTCACACTTAGCACTGTACACCAAGATAAGATACCAAAATGGGTTCATGTTTTAGGCATAAAGAATATGATTATAAATAAATTAGAAGAACATAGGATAGTTTATCTCTCAGACCTGTGGAGGAGATCATTATTGATTACAAAATAGAAAATTTTGATTATATCAAGTTAAAAAGCTTTTGTACAAACAAAACTAATGCAGATAAGATTAGAAGGGAAGCAATAAACTGGGAAAACATTTTTACAGTTAAAGGTTCTGATAAACAACTCATTTACAAAATATATAGAGAATTGACTCTATAAGAAATCAAGCCATTCTCCAATTGATAAATGATCAAAGGATATGAATTTTCAGATGATGAAATTGAAACTATTTCTACTCATTTGAAAAGGTGTTCCAAATCATTATTGATCAAAGAAATGCAAATTAAGACAATTCTGAGATATCACTACATACCTGTCAGATTGGCTAATATGACAGGAAAAGATAATGATGAATGTTGGAGGGGATGTGGGAAAACTGGGACATTGATGCATTGTTGGTGGAGTTGTGAATGGATCCAACCATTCTAGAGAGCAAGCTGGAACTATACTCAAAAAGTTATCAAATTGTGCATATCCCTTGATCCACCAGTGTTACTACTGGGCTTATATCCCAAAGAGATATTAAAGAAGGGAAAGGGACCTGTATATGCAAAAATGTTTGTGGCAGTCCTTTTCATAGTGGCTAGAAACTGGAAATTGAATGGATGTCCATCAATTGGAGAATGGTTGGGTAAGTTGTGGTATATGAATGTTATGGAATATTATTGTTCTATAAGAAATAACCGCAGGATGAATATAGAGAGGCTTGGAGAGACTTACATGAACTGATGCTGAGTGAAATAAGCAGAACCAGGAGATCATTATACACTTCAACACCAATACTATATGAGGATCAATTCTGATGGACGTGGCCCTCTTCAACAATGAGAGGATCCAAATCAGTTTCAATTGATCAGTAATGAACAGAACCAGCTACATCCAGTGAAAGAACACTGGGAAGAGTGTGGACCACAACATAGCATTTACACTCTTTCTGTTATTGTTTGCTTGCATTTTTGTTTTTCTTCCCAGGTTATTTTTACCTTTTTTCTAAATCTAGTTTTTCTTGTGCAACAAGATAACTGTATAAATATGTATACATATATTGTATTTAACATATACTTTAATATATTTAACATGTGTAGAACTACCTGCCAATTAGGGATGGGGATGGAGGGAAGGAGGGGAAAAGTTGGAATGGAAGATTTTGCAAGGGTCAATGTTGAAAAATTGCCCATGCATATGTTTTGTCAATAAAAAAGCTATAATAAAAAAAGAAGCTGTGATCGGTTACCAACACATTCTGGAGGCCTGTAAGAGTTAATACACTAGCAGAAGTTGAGAGCAGTTGACTTGTTACTATTTCTTATAAAACACTTGGGTTTCTTTCTTCTTATCTTCTGAAAATGGGAGGAAACAAGTTCCCATTGAAGCTTGAGGAATGAAGGCTAACATAAAGTGGATTTTTCAGGCAGTCAGGATCATTAGCTACTGTACTTCAATAGTAAACTGAATGAGTCCATCTTTAGACAGCTTATAAATTAAAACATATGAGTTTCCCTCTTGCTGCTGCAGTTTCAGTATAGTTCTGCTCCAAGACAAGGGGATGGTTTCCAAAGTGTACTTTGAGAGCCATCCCCAAGACCCTGAAGCCAAAGCTACTTTCATAATAATGCTATGGTGTTTCAATTTCTAATACAGTAAATGTCAATAGATACTGCTTACCTAAACAAAGTTAAGTCAGCAAGAACTTATTAAGAACTACTATGTGCCAGATACCATGTAACATTCAGAATATAAATAAAAGAAGAAAGAAAGAAATGGTCTCTGCCCTCAGGGAACTTACATTTTTTTTTTTTGAGAGGGGGAGAGATAATTTAATAGTATTTTATTTTTCCAAATACATAAAAAGATAATTTTCAACATTCACTTTTGTTTTTGTGGACTGCTTTCTAGAGCCCCTAAGTTAGAATGACAAAATGTATTGTGCTTTCTAGAACCTCCATGCTGGGATGATTAAAATATTGTGTCCTGCTTTCTAGAGCCCCCAAGTTGGGGTGACAAAACATACTGTGCTTTCTAGAGTCCCTATGCCAGGGTGATTAAAACATACTGTCCTAGTGGAGAAGTGATGAGGTGAGACTCCTGAGGATGGTGGAAATATGGAATCCATTTATTTCTAGTTCTTTCCCCTTTTTATATCATACCCTAGGGTATACCAGGTATACCAAAACAACATCGGACATGCACCAAGTATATACTGGGCACATGGGACCACATAAACAACTTACTGTTGTATGTAGTTTGCCATCTGGTATCATTCTGTTTCAATCACAACACAGATTGTCACCTTCCCCTGACTTCTCAGGAAGGCTGAGCCTTTAGGGGAGATGGGGAGCCAAATCAGACATTGTTAGCAGGTTCCCTCTGGGCTGAGGGATCTTATATCTCACCTACAATTTCCCCAACGTCTGTGAACCTCTATACCTTTGCAAAATTTTTGTTCCAGATTTTTTCTCTCCTTTCCCTCATCCTCCCCCCCAGACAGAAAGCAATTGGATAGAGATTAAACATATGCAATTTTTCTAAGCATATTTCTGTATTTGTCATGCTGCACAAGAAAAATCAAAAGAGAAAAACCACAAGAAAACCAACCAAACAAATAACAACAACAAAGTGAAAATACTATACTTTGATTCACATTTAGTCTCCATTGTTCTTTCTCTGGATGCAAACAGCACTTTCCTTCCCAAGTCTATCCCAAGTCCATCATAGTTGATCATAACATAATCTTGTTACTATATACAATGTTCTTTTGCTTCTGCTCACTTCATTCAACACCAGTTCATATAGGTCATTCTGAAAAGAAATCAGTCTATTTATCATTTCTTATTGAACAATAGTATTTCATTGCATTCATATGCCATAACTTATTCATCTGTTTCTCAGCTTGAGCATCCACTCAATTTCCAGTTCCCTGCCATTGTAAAAAGGGTTGCTACAAACATTCCCCCCTTTTATGATCTCTTTGAGATACAGACCTAGTAGAGATACTTCAGGATTGAAGGATATGCAGTTTTATAACTCTTCGGGCATAGTTTCAAATTGTTCTCCAGAATGTCTGGATCATTTCAAAACTTCACCAACAAGACCTTACATTCTAGGAGAAGACAATACATATTGTTGTTCAGTCATTTTTCAGGCACGTCCAATTCTTTGTGATCCCATTCATAAAAGGAAGTTTAAAAAGGGAAGAGAATGGAAGAGATAAAGCCCACATTGGGGGTATGGCATGGAAGAGGAAGTATGGAGAGAGAATATCCCTTCTAGAAAGGAATGAAGACATGGTTAGTCTGGTCATACTTAAAATAGAGATCCTAGGAGGAACTAGTCAATCAGAAGAAGAAATGGAGGGTATTTCCAGTACAAGTAGTTCAAAAATGGATTGAACTTTCAAGGTAAAAAGGCTTCTATGGCATGGAAGAGAAATTCTTGGAGAGTCAAGAGCATGGGTCTTTGGTGGAGCCCTTAATTATTTTAAAGAGCACCAATGGGTATAGAGACCAAAAAGTTTGAGAAACATTGGACTAAACGATTAATATATGAAGTTCCACCCATCTCTGTGATCCTCATTTCAGGTGTAACTTACTTTATATAATAGATATATTTCTGGAACATTCTTGAATATATACTGAATACTAAAATATAAAATGATTTTTAATCAGTTCAAGTACAATCTCATACATGATACCTTCCAGTTGTTGTGCAGTGTGGTACAGTAGACTATGTGTTTAATTGGTGTCATAGGACCTGAACTTAATCCTCTGGGCCTCAACTTGTTGTCAGAGAGGGAGTATTCTTTGTAGCATAGTAATTGTTTACCACTTAGGGCACCATTAAAGAATTTTTAGCACCAACTATTGACAGTCACTTGCACCATCATGAATCCCCAAGGGATTTTCAAACCACTAAAGGAGAACCACTTCTCCTTTAGTAGAACCACTGGATTCAATGAATACTAAGGTCTCTTCTAGCTCTAATATTGATTCCATAATAATAATTGACTTTAGATGGTACTTTAAATTTCATAAATTTTTTTACATACATCATTTCATCTTAACCACCTAGGAATCCTATTTGATAATTGATGAGGTCCTAAATGGTGGATGTGGTGGGCAGAGAGAAATTGAAGAACTGATAAAAATTATTCCCTGGAGCAGTCAGGAAGAAAGCTTTGATAATTGAAATCAGTTTAATTGCATGGTCCTACCCTCTAGAGGCAATCCAGTCATAAATCCAAGTTATGCCAGGTCTCTGAGGCTAATTTATTTATAGCCCATCTCATAGCCACTACCCTCCTTTGGGTCAGTCTACCAGAGGTATTCTGCCTAGTGGTGTGCTTTCCCCTTCCCCTCCCCTATATCATGTGGTATCTCCCCTAACCATACTATGCTTTTCAACCCATCTTCTCCTCCTTATAGCTATATATTATGGGGTACTAAGTTCCTTTCAGGATTTGGCTTGCCAGGTAAGGGCATGGATGTTCCAACCTCATAAAGTGTTTCTTTTCTGCTGGTGAATGGAAGTTTCCTTTTCATCATTAATTACTAAAATCCCTTTCTATACTCTCCCAACTCTATTTAATATTAAATATACAAGATTTAAATTAATATTTAATAGTTTAAAATTTACCTGACATCTATTATATCCCTTCATTTTATCTATAACGTCTTTTCCTAAATAAAGTTGCCTTTTGTCAAAGACAATGGCCATTGTGAATTCTTCACATGACTGGACCCCAACATTTTATGCCTATCATCATTTAGTATCTACATCAGTAGCCACATCTGGTATCTACATATCTACATCTGGTAACTACATCTGGTAGCCACATCAGTAATTACACCTCCCCCAGCCTCTTACAGGAGTTCTTAATCTTTGTTGTATTCAGCTGGCAGATTGTTTATGCCTTTGGATTCTTCAGAATCATGTTTCTAAATGCATAAAATAACATTTAGAGGATTTCAAAGGAAACCACCTATTTTGAAGTAGTTAATAAAATAATGTAAGCTTCTTGAGAGCAGGGACTAGCTTTGCTTTTCATTGTATCCATTTTCATTGTATCACATAGTGTCTTACAATAAGTGCTTTCTATGCCATGATTATCCCCATTTTGCAGAGGAGGAAACTGAGGCTAAGAGGACTTAAGTGATTTGTACATAGTCACTGAGGTTGTAAGTACCAGAGGAAGGCCTTGAACCCATGTTTTCCTGATTCTAGGTTCAGTCCTCTTTCTTTTATGCCCCATACCATTTCTTGATCCTATAAGCCTTTAATCTCGCCAGCACAATTGGGAGTTATTACATGTACAATATTTAAAAAGGAGTAGACTCAATTGGAAAGGGAGCTTTCCAATACACTCTGGGATTATGCACTGAAATAGAAAGTTAACGTGAGAGAATGAAGGAAGTTTCTTTCATGATTGAAGACTGAGTGCTATTTATTTAATTTATTTGGGGCTTTTATAAAGTACTTGACCTTTCAAGAGATAAATAAGGCCAGGTCTACCTAGGGGAAGACTGGCAATTTTCTGCTGAATTTAGGTTCTGAAAAGCTACACTGGAGAATTAAGACTGAAATAAGGATGGTATGGACCTGGCTTGGCTGTGAAGATTGCCCAGATTCCCTTGGGAAACTCAGGTTTTGCTCCACAAACAACTGTTCAGTTCAGCACTCAGTCAGATTTGTTCCTTTCTTTCTAACCTATTGGGTTAAAGATGGAACTAAATCATCATGGGTTTCTGGAGGAAGATGATAGTAGGAATGGATATAAAAGGGAAGACTTTAGCCAACAGCAACCTTGACATGCTCTGTCTGTTCTGGAAAAAAAACTACAGTCCTGAGGACTATGAAAATAAACAGTCTACTCCCAAGTTATTTGGATGTTCATTACATGAATCTTAGGAATTGGATTCTGGGTTGTTCTGCTTAGATGTGTTCTTGGGCATAGAACAATGGCATTCCTGGAAGCTGTTACAAACTAAGATGGATAGAGAACAAACCTGTAAGCCTTATATCAAATCTGACTTCCTTGCTGTCTTTGGCACCTGTGATTACAATATGTTTCCCTCTTGCCCCATGTAATTACTGATCACCTATCACTCCCCTCTAGACCAAAACCCAATCTCAATTTATGGTGGTCAAGATTTGAGAGCAGGATAAAAGAATTTGGCAAATTGAGGACAATGGAGGCCAGTTAGCTATGGGCCCAGGGCTGGCCATAAGTAAAATTGGAAAATAGATATAACTGACCTTTAGTGGACCCAGAAACATTTTTTTGGAAACCTGCTACCTTTCTGTAAGACCCATGTAACTTTATCTCCCCTCCCTCTTTCCCATTATCAAATTATTACACACAAACCTGCCCTTACTGGTTAATGTATTTCCCTTTGCATTTCTCTCTTACAACTTCTGACAATCATAACTTGCTTTCAGCCAGTGATAGTATTGGAAAAAAAAATCTGACTAGAAGTTCCTTTGTATTTGCATTTTTACTTTTAATTTTTAAAAGGCTATTTAAAGCCATTTAAAACTTATTAATTTTTACTATTTCTTATTATATATGAATCATTTTATTATTATTATTATTTTTACTGAGGCAATTGGGATTAAGTGACATGCCCAGTGTCACACATCTAGGAAGTGTTAAGTGTCTGAGGCCAGATTTGAATTCAGGTCCTTCTGACTTCAGGATTGGTGCTCTATCTACTGTGCTACCTAGCTGCCCCTATGCATCATTTTTTAAACCTCAGAGTAACCCTTTATGTGAAGTAGATGAATTCGATGTTATTTCCTCAATGAGGAAACTGAAGCTGAAGGAGTTTAACTGACTGGACCAAAATCATAAAAGTAGGAAGTGTAGGACGCATTATTTAAACCTAACTCTTATTCCACTGAAACAGCTTATTATTTTTGGTCCAGTACTTTGGGGTATTTGCATTTTAATAGAAGGCAAAGCTTTAACCTAAGGGAATAGATCTTTAGTGATGAAAACTGAAACATCAGTGAAAAACCTACTGGAGGAAACTATATTGGGTAATGAGAATATTTCTTAAGAAATCATAGCAAAGATGAAAGTATTCATGAGACAATTTCAAGTAGGCCTGACAGAAAGTATTTGCCCTTTCACCATTTTATCTGGCTGGTCCCTATTGGATTGCTGGCCAAGATCACCCCCAAACTTCACACCCTCATATAATCTTAAGAGCTTTATATTTATTACACTTTTAAATACGTTCTTCTCCCAATGCATAGGACATCATGCCAAACACATGCCAAACACAGCTGACTTTTTTTTTTCTTTCTGAATTACTTTCACCCTACACTCTGATTTGAGATGCACAAGATTTGTTCAATTCCAAACCCAGCTCTGTCCTGAGCTGTGTGATGCTGGCCAGTCATTTACCCTTTACAGACCCCATTTTTTAGCTCTGTAAAGTAAAAATGTTAGATTTCATTTTTGAGATTGTTCTTTCCAGCTTGACTACTCTATGATTCACCTAAGTCTGAGAGGTTCAAATTTCACATTGAGAGAATAAATAACTCATCATCTGTTCCTGTTCTTGAAGTCCTCAAAGAATCAACCAATGAATAAGCATTTATTAAGCACTTTCTACATACAAGGTATTATACTATGATCATGTAATTAAGTACCAGGGACACAAAAAAGAAGCAAGCAAACAAAAAACAACAAAGACAACCAGTTTCTATCTTCAAGGAACTTCTTGCTTATCTTTCATTTTAAAATAGGACCAATAACATCACTGAATTTAGGTGAAGCAGAATTGCATATTAATCAGTCTCAAATTCACATAGCTAGTTAGTTAGTACCTAAGGCTAGATTTGAATTCATCTTCCTAAATCTAGGTCCAGTATTTTATCCACTGTGTTGTGTAGATGTTTCCATGGTTTACTGAATAAAATTCAAACCCATATGTTTGGCATTGAAAGCTTTCTGCAATATAATGATGTGTTATCTTCTAACCTGGCATGTAAGTCTCTTTTATATACTCTATCTTCCAGTCAAATTAGCTGGATAATAATAGAAGGGTAAACCATGCCTTATTCTTTTGTAATTACTCAGCTATCAAAACTTTACCTTTAATAGTTAAAAAAAAAAAAAAAGACCAAAGTGGTACCACAGGTACCACTACCTGTTTTATTGTTGCCTTTTCTATAGATTGACATCTAGGTTTAATTCTATAATCATTCATTGAAATCTGCATAAAATTCTATCCTGTTCTATTTTTTATATTGGAAAACCACAGAGCTTCTGGAATAAAACTGCCTTGAATTGTGATAGCAAAAAAACGCAAAAAGCTTTACATCAATGCTCATTTGGGTTTTTTTTTTTTTTTTTTTTTTTTTTTTTGGCTCCAACCAAGAGCTATTAGTTGCTCATTTTCATGAACATTAAATTGACTCATCATTTTTTAATGACTAACTACTGCCCATATGTTTGCAAGGATTGGGATGCTAGCATATGATGAAAAGGTAGCAGTGAAACCAAGTTGTTTTCTCTAATTCAGCCACTCAACAACATTAATTGACTTTTTACTATATAAACTGTTTGGCCCTCTTAGGAAGGTCTGATGAGACAGAGTTTCTACCCTCCAGTTTAAGCAAATAAGTAACATAGGATTTGTGAACAAAGTTCCTTGAAGATAGAGACTGGTTGTTTTTGTTGTTTTTTGTTTGCTTGCTTGTTTTTTGTGTCCCTAGTGCTTAGTTACATGATCTTAGTATAATACCTGGTATGTAGAAAGTGCTTAATAAATGGTGCCTAAGAGAAATGACATATGATAGCAAAAGCTGATAGGCAACTTTGTTCACAAATCTTATGTTACTTAAACAGCCTTGAAACAAAAACAAAATTCCCATTGTTGAGGCTGGGTTATATAGATAAGAAAACTAAGGTTAAGTAACTTGCCCAAGTTCACATAACTAATGAATATTTGAGGCTGGATTTGAACTTGTTTTCCTAATTCTGGATCTTGTACTTAAATCTGTCTAGTACTTAAGTACTGTGCTGCTTAAATGTTTCTATTGTGTAATGAATAAAGTTCAGACCCAAGTGTTTCACTTTCAAGGATCTCTACATTTTGATTACATATTATCTTCTCACCTAACATATCAGTCTCTCTTGCATACTTTATCCTCCCCAAATGTGATTTCTTTCTGCTTCTTCAACATACTTGAACATAATCTTAGAAGCTATGCCTTTGGGGCAGCTAGGTGGCACAATGGATAGAACACTGGCCCCTGAATCAGGAAGAGCTGAATTCAAATGTGACCTCAGATGCTTGACAGTTACTAACTGTGGGACCCTGGACAAGTTACCTAATCCTGATTGTCTTGAAAAAAAAAAAAAAAAAAAACTATGCCTTTGCTCATGGTTTTCTCTATTTATGAAATATTCTATCTAATACCATATATGTTAATTTATGTATTTCAAAAATTGATTCCAATAAGAGCTCTATAGGATTTCCTAGACTGTCAAAGGGGTCTATGACAGTAAAAAAAAAAAAAAAAAAAAGTTTAATAATATCTGCTAGAAATAGCAAAATCCCACCAATTGATGCAACTAATATAAAGACATAAACTAACTCTTTCAACTTTCATTGTTGGATGATTAGAAAAGTTTATCATATCCATTTTCCTAAGAGAGACAAATGAAATCAAGAAAGTCCTTGTAGGCTTAAGATTGTACTTCAGGACTCGTATGGAATGATGCATGATGAAGTAAGCAGTACCAGGAGAACAATTATACTGTAACATCAATAATGTAAAAAGGGACAATTTTGACACTTAAGAATTCTGATTATTGCAATGACTGACTATCATTCAGAGGACTAGTGATAAAGTATGCTTTCTACCTCCTGCAGACGGATCCAAGATAATACAAGACACATGTTTTTGAATGTAGCCAATATGGGAATTTGTTTGGCTTGAATATGTTTATTTGTTACAAGAGGATAAACCTTTTTTTCTTTCTTTTTTTTCCCAATGGAGAGAGGAAAAGTTATAAAGGAGAAAAAATAAACGCTCCATAGTTGAAAATCATACAATTTAATTTAAAAATAAGATTGTACTTGAGAGGATATAAAGGAAAAGGATTGTTTTAAAGGTACAATGTAAGGTATACCAAACTTTGAGAGAATCCTTTATTTTTACAAATAGCATTAGCTGGAAAAGCATTTATATGTAGAACAGAACTCTTGCATCTGGCACTAGAGAAACCCCTTAGCAATTCAATCTCTAAGAACAAAGAAGAGTCCCTAGACTTTTCAAACTGTGTTTTAAAAAAATACACTCTGACACACAACACACACACACACACACACACACACACACAATGTTGAAAGCCATAGCAAAAAAAAAAAAATCCTATTAAAAAACAAGCATGCTCAGTGGAATCCTTGAGGGGAATGGGATAAGTTTTAAAAATGAGAAATAGCAAATATAAATATTTAAGAAATGAAAATCCTACCAGCAGATGTATATTCCATCTTACCCCCTCTAACCCCACCCTTCCCACTAAACTCTCATCTCCCTCCAAGCTGTCTCCCCTTCTGCCCATAATTCAAATATCTTTTAAACTAGAGAAGCTACCTTCATCTCTATCATTCAGGTTTTCAACTAGGAACCAGAGAGACTTTTCCAGTTATCCTGTTGTTTTAAAGCATCTATGATTAATATACTGAAATACTGCAAAATTTCAGATCAATAACTACAAGATTTTTAGCACAGTAATGCTAACCCAGGCAAACTTCTGATGATATGGATAAATACTAATAGAGAATATACATCCCTCAATAAATTAGCCATTTAAATTCATGGACTGAGAAGGCAATTAAATCAGTCAGGTATTTAGCAAAGGAGAGTGTGATATAATAAAATCTCACATAATGAACTTAGCCCAGATGACTTTTTTAGGAATGTAAAAGATTTGAATTTCTTTTAGTAGCTAAGAAGATAGAGAATGGAAAGTTGTATTATGTGGGTATTTCTACAAAATTATGCCAATATATGCATATATACATACATAATGCATATATATTCATAAACAAATATACAGGGTGATATAAAATCTTGGTGCTAATTATATTATTAATGCTTAAGATTGCACTAAGACTTTTTGAGATGCTGTGTGTATGTATACATGTAGTCATTGCATTTATATACATATATGCATGTATATACACATGAACCCAGCATGACATATATGATATTTATAAGTATAATATATATTATGAGTATAATAAACACTTATAATATTTTACATACATATGTAGAGTTTCCCAAAAGTCTTAGTGCAGCTTTAAGTTGTTAAAGCTTAAATATTGGTCAATACACACACACACACACACACACACACATATATATACATTCACACTATATATACCAACCCAATCTCTGTCCCCTCTCTCTTTTTCTCTTTTAGCATTTCTCTCTATTTCTGTCTGTTTTTGTCTCTCTCTCTCTCTCTCTCTCTCTCTCTCTCTTGCTCACTTGCTCTCATTCTTATTCTTGCTCAGAATTTCTACTACAACCTTAAAACAAGGTCTACCTTTTTTCTACTGTTAAAGAAGAAGAACCTTGTACTTCTCATTACTGAGAAACAGCATAATATAATGTACGGGGTATGAGACTTGTAAATCCTGCCTTTAGACACTTTGAATCATAGCACAGACTTAAAATTAAAGGAAACTTCAGAACCTATTTAGTCTAACATTCTCAGGTTAATAAGTTGTCCAAGATTACACAAGAAAATTTCAGAGGCAAGATTTGAACCAAGGTTCAAAAATCTGCCTTTAGTGTCAGTGATCTTTCCCATTTCATGCACTTACTGGTTCTTAAGAAGCAGCCACCTTATGCCATGAATGGAAGCTGGGGCCTTTGACCTTAAACACTTATTAGTTGTATGACCTGAGCAGGTCACCTAATCTCACTTAGCCTCAGTTTCCCCAGCTATAATATGGGGATAATGCAAATAGCCCCTACCTCATGGGACTGCTGAGAAGGAAGTTTGAATGAGATAAACCATTCAAGGTGTTTTGAAAACCTCAAAATGCTGTATAATCGTCTACCAGCATGGATAAAACAGATGTGCACATTCATCTTTCAGGACAACACTTCTACCCTTCACCTTTTGTTCCTCTGCCTTATTTATTTCCTTCCAGTAAATCTGCATTTGGCTCAAACCATGTGTCATTGGAGAGGATAAGAGAGAACTTTGTCACAAGTCTGTTGCAGTCTTTTTATATGTGAACCTGCCATGCCATTGAGTGACTTCATGAACCAAAAGAACAATCTTTTGTACTTACACTCTGTAAAGTGTCTCTCTCTAGGATCAAAACATGCTCTCTAGACTTCGGGGCTAGTTGCCTTCACTCCCCTCTTCTTAACGGTCTGCCCCCCTTTACCTGCTCAGTAACTGTCAGTGGATGTGAGCTTCTAAAGAGTTGTTATGGCAGCCCAGGGCCCTTTGGTTACCTTGGAAAGGGCATGAAAAGAGAAGCAGGGCTGTTTGAAGGCCTGCCAGAGAAAGCTAGAAGTAGGAATATAAAAGCACCGTGTCCCCTAGTCCTTACTTGTTCTTGCTCCTGGGGGTTTCCAACTTCTCTTTGGGTTTGTGCAGCACAGTGGAGGCTTTGTCTGAGTTCAGAAGGTCTTAGGCCATTCTTATTTCCACGTGGAACATTTATATTAGCAGCTGCAATGCCAGAAAAGTAATCCCACCATGGTGACCCTGGGAATAGGCACAGTACTCTCTCTTTGGAACACTAAATCCTCACTCACAAGAATCTTCTTAATTTAGAGAAATACCAAGAGACTTTGTGGAAGTAAGCATGCTGAACCCCGCTTTTCAGATGGAAAACCTTAGGTACATGGAAATGGATGTTCAGGTCTGAGGGGGAACTGTGGTGTTTGTAGGAGACCAAATTCTTTGATATTCCCTTAATGGAGATTGTCCTTAGATGCTGCTGAAGTAGAATAGATCTATAATCACTCAAGTTCTTCTGAAAATGCTTTAATGCCTTATCTGCAACTTCCTGGAGAGGATCAGAAAATACCCTCATGTAGAAAATGGTTCTTGAGCTAAATCTCAAAAGGAACAAGAGATTCTAAGAGTTGGAAGTGAAGAGGAGGAAATGTATTCATCTTCCTGAGTTCAGTTCTGATATCAGACACTTACTAGCTGTGTGACCCTGAACAAGTCACTCACTCTGTTTGTCTCAGTTTCCTCATTTATAAAATGAGGTGGAGAAGGTATTCGTAAACCACTCCAGTTCTTTGCCAAGAAATCCCCAAATGCCATCAGCAAGATTATTGAGACACTAATGAAACAACTCATCAATAGAAGGCAAATAGACTATACGTGGATATAGAAAACATGATAACACTTATTGTCCATGTCTATACTCATTCAGAATTTATGTTGCCTTGAACTGTTCGTTCTCTCTCTCTTTCTCTCTCTCTCTCTCTCTCTCTCTCTCTCTCTCTCTCTCTCTCTGTGTGTGTGTGTGCTATATCTTATTACAATGGGAATTCTCAGGAAAGAGGGTGACTGTACTCATATCTCCCACAGAACCTAGGATAGTGCCTTTTACAGAATCAGTGCCTTAATAAATATCTGAGGATTGACTGTTTAATTGTAAGAGGCAATTTCTTCTCAAGGGGCATTAGCTCAAAATCATATTTTCAAAACTAAGGCTAGGGCTCAAACCTAAGGACTAAGTGGGGGTTCTCAGCAGCTGTTAGAAAGTGGCAAATTTCAATCCTCTTCAATCAAGGGACTGTTTTCAGACTTTGGTCCCTAAAGCAAATGGTGATCCTTTTAGGAGATACTTTAGCCTTTATGCCTACTTTAAAGTCAGGATCTGGGATGAGTGAAGTAGGCACAAGGGCAGGGAAGGGGCTTCTCACACCTTGCAGAAAGTCATGGCCCTGGGAATTACCAGTTGCTCATTACAGGAGCCCTGAACAGTTTGCCACTTTTGTTCTACTTCACAGCTCAATTGCAGTTGAGTTCACCAAGGATTCCTTAATTAATGTGAAGAAGGTTCTTTGAAGATAAAAGATATGTGGGTGGAGGGAGTTGGTGAGGTTTACTTTAAATACATTCTCTTTTCCCCTGGAGGGGTTAACTTGTCTACCACTGATGTGTTCAGTTTCAGAGGCTGGTTCTGGATTTTAGAAAATATTTTCAAAGGAGGTACAGCAAAACTGTACCGTTTGTGCCTTCGAGCTGAAGGGATTAGAATAGCCTGTGTTTGGGAGTCCAGTGTTATGCCCTAAAATTGGTCCAATCAACTGGAATTTACATTGCATAGCCATAGGCTGAAACAAGTGAATGCTTCTGGTTTTATCCTATAAAGGTTCCAATGGCGTTTTCTTTCTTTCTTTTTTTTTTTTTTTTAATGTGTCAATGGGGGTGGGGAGTTGGGAGGAAGTTCAGTGAGTCACTTTTTTTTTTAATGCCTTTGAAAAAGTCACTCTTCTCTTTTGGAGGTCTCAATTTTCCCATCTGCAATGTGGAGATAATTAGCCTAATTCCTATTTTAGAATGAGATAAATTTGAGATCTGTGTAGTTTTTAGAATGCCACAAAGTATCATTTAAAAATTAGCTATAGTTTTCCCTTTAAAAAATAAATTTTCATTTATTACATTTAAAAATTTTAATTATTAGAATTCCATGTATGTGTTTTTTTCCTTGGGATACATCACCCATGTATACCAAGGTATCCCTTGCCCCTCTCCATTCCAAAGAGCTATTCTTCAAGAACAGAAAAGAGAAAATAAAAACATGTCAACAAAACCTTCTCCCTTTTGATAAGGATGAAGGGAGGTCAAATATTCTTATTTATGTACTTTCTCAGGGAAAGCTCATCATATTTTCAGTCTCAGATTTACAAATTGGAGTTTATTACCCAGATTATGATATATCCTTCCAACAATATGTTATAATCTGAGTGATTATTTCATTCTCATTCACTTGATCTTTTCTATGTGAATGGTCAGAACAAACTTTTTTAGTGATTACAACTCTCAGGAGTTTCTATGTTCCATAGCTTGAAGCAACCAGTACCACCAGCACAAAGACATCTGCAAACAGGACTATCTGGAAGACCATCATCATCCATAGGAAATCCTTCTTTAATTTAAACTCTTTCCTGGATCTTCTCCATCACAGATACAAATACCTTCAGTGAGTTTAGGAATGGAGGACCATTTGGCAAGGCTATATCTCTAAAAAAAATTTTTTTAAATCTTGAAAGATCTCAAGACACCTGAAATTTCTTTAACAGGGGACATTGACTTTTCATTAACAACAATAAATAATGCTTAGAATATAAGGATCTTTGGGAGAAATAAATTTGACTTAAATTCACATTAAAGTGTAAATGACAAATACAGAATCCTTTCCTGGGACCTGATTTAAATACAAAGATATGTGAAAGATCCCAGAGTTGGAAAAATGGAGTTAGAAGGAGATGACAAAATGGAAGAGGAAAGGATCCAAAATGGCAGCTAGTTTTGCATAGGAGGTTTCAGAATGTACATCCATCCTCGTTTGGTGGTTTTCTCTTTCATGAAGCCAGATTACAAAAGAGGTTGTGAATACAATATTATGATCAGAATTAGTTCCAGTTTTAATTCTGCAGAAGGTAAATATTCCAGACCAGGAGAAATGTTACCAGCACTGTCTTCCCATTCAAAAAACTCTGTTTTCATGTGAATCAGATCAGAATCAATAGTTCTCTCCTAGAGTAATTTTGAAAATGCTATATAGTCTCAACACAACCTGGTGATTCCATCTGCTTGGGTTCATCTCTTGACTATAAACTGTTGTATGCTCCAAAATGTTGGGCCACAATTTCAGGGAGCCCAGCTCACTGAAAGCACGTATTTTGCCTGCTAAGTACTCATTCCTCCACTCCTCCTCTTCTCCCCATCCCCCCCACACCCTTAGCTGGAAGTAATTACTCTCTGAATATGATTAAGGTCCTAGGCAGACACTTAAATGCTTGGTGTATCTTTATTCATATATCAGCTAATGGCCAGGCTCTTGTGCAAAATTTAACACCCATAAATCTGGGACATCTCTGGAGGATTTAGATTCAATAAATGAAAATATTTTTTGACAGCTTGGGACAGAAACAATCCTGCTCCTACATGCTCCATGTAATTTGAAAAGAAGCAGTGCCAGTTTTCTCCTACAAGAAGCCTGACATATCTTGCTGCTGGAATATGGCATACAGGCAATAACTTCCATAATTCTATAGTTAAATTTCTGACCTAGGGAATGGAGACAAAAAGGTAAAATGTCCTTTTCATTAGTTTTACCAAAACACAGGCAAGAAATTCAAACAGGAAAAAAAAAGTGCTTCCCAAATGGTCAGTAAATATAATTGTATTTGATATATATTCTTTTAAAAAATGTGTTTAACTATTAAATTGTCCTATATTGCAAAATTCTAAATAACCATTTAATGTTTACTTGGTGTGTTGCTTTATTTTTAGAACTTATTTATATTACATTATATTTACAAGATTTGTACATATATTTGTTATCAGAGTTTTTCTTTGGGTATGTGCTATAATTATGTGTGGAATGGATTTATCCCATAATTAAAATAAACTCTCCCTTAACAAAGGTTATGGGGCAAGTAGGTGCTACAGTAGATTTCTAAGCAATGAACTTAGAATTAGGAAGACTCATCTTCCTAAATCTAAATCTGGCCTCAGACACTTACTAGCTGTGGGGCCCTGAGCAAATCACTTGTTTGCCTCAGTTCCCCATCTATAAAATGAGCTTGATAAGGAAATGGCAGACCGCCCCAATATCTTTTGCAAGAAAACCCCAAATGGGATCCCAGAGTTAGACAGAATAGGATAGAAAACTGAAATGACTAAACAACAAACAACAGTAACAAAGGTTATGCCCTCATGTGTGACTTGATGGATAGAGGATTGGACCTAGAGTCAAGAAGACATGAGGTTAGATCCTGTAAGTCATTTAACCTTTCTGAGTGCACTTCCTCCTTTTTAATAATAATATGGTACTTTGCTAGACGGTTTATGTGTATTTTCTTATTTGATCTTCACAATCCCTCCTTACTGTGAAATAATCCTGTTTCACAATGAGGAAACTAAATTTTTTTTTAATGATCTCAGCAATGTTGCACAGCTATTAAATGACTGACATAACATTCTTTTTTTTTTATATTATTTTTTTAAATTTAATAGCCTTTTATTTACAGGATATATGCATGGGTAACTTTACAGCATTAACAATTGCCAAACCTCTTGTTCCAATTTTTCACCTCTTACCCCCCCACCCCCTCCCCTAGATGGCAGGATGACCAGTAGATGTTAAATATATTAAAATATAAATTAGATACACAATAAGTATACATGACCAAAACATTATTTTGCTGTACAAAAAGAATCACTCTGAAATATTGTACAATTAGCTTGTGAAGGAAATAAAAAATGCAGGTTTGCATAAATATAGGGATTGGGAATTCAATGTAATTTAGTCATCTCCCAGAGTTCTTTCTCTGGGCGTAGCTGGTTCAGTTCATTACTGCTCCATTGGAAATGATTTGGTTGATCTCGTTGCTGAGGATGGCCTGGTCCATCAGAACTGGTCATCATCTAGTATTGTTGTTGAAGTATATAATGATCTCCTGGTCCTGCTCATTTCACTCAGCATCAGTTCGTGTAAGTCTCTCCAGGCCTTTCTGAAATCATCCTGTTGGTCATTTCTTACAGAACAGTAATATTCCATAATTTTCATATACCACAATTTATTCAGCCATTCTCCAACTGATGGACATCCATTCAGTTTCCAGTTTCTAGCCACTACAAAAAGGGCTGCCACAAACATTCGTGCACATACAGGTCCCTTTCCCTTCTTTATAATCTCTTTGGGATATAATCCCAGTAGTAACACTGCTGGATCAAAGGGTATGCACAGTTTGATAACTTTTTGAGCATAGTTCCAAACTACTCTCCAGAATGGTTGGATTCGTTCACAACTCCACCAACCAATGCATCAATGTCCCAGTTTTCCCGCATCCCCTCCAACAATCATCATTATTTTTTCCTGTCATCTTAGCCAATCTGACAGGTGTGTAGTGGTATCTTAGAGTTGTCTTAATTTGCATTTCTCTGATTAATAATGACTTGGAGCATCTTTTCATATGACTAGAAATAGTTTCAATTTCTTCATCTGAGAATTGACATAACATTCAAACTCAGTTCTTCCTGACTCTAAGTCCAGCACTCTATTATATTACCTAGAGGTTTTAGACTAAATATTTAAGTTCTCTTTGAGTTCTAAATCTATGAACTATATGATATCTCTGTCTGCTAAAGTTCTTGGCAGTTAAGTGACAAAGGAAAAACTCCTAGCTTCAACTTTCTCATCTGTAAGATAGGCAGATATGTTGTAAGGATTAAACCAAGGCATTTTGCAATCCATGCAGTGCCATATAAATTTTTTTTCAAAGTTCAATGATACCTCCTCCCTGGAAATTTTTATTAACCCAAACTCCCTGCCTGCTAGATATAGTCTGTCTTATCTCAATTTTCTCAGAGCATATTTGTTCTCTGTTCTTCATTTTTTTTCTGGTTCAAAAAATATTAGTGTAAAGATTGCTCATAATCAGTGCTGACAATGACATGAAGATAGGATCAAGAAACCAGGATATACTGATATAGGGAACTGATGCAAACATATAAGATCTAAAGCCATTTCCCAATAGATAAATGGTTAGAGATTATAAACAGTTTTCAAGGAATGAAAGATATAGATGGAGACCTACATTTTGGAAAAGGACCAATGTTTTGTCTGACTAAATAATTATATTTGTTATAAGTTTTTACTTTTCTCAATGGGTTAGGGTGGTGAGGAGAAAGAGGCTAGCAATATGGTGCAAAAAGAGAGGCAGAAAAGAAAAAAGGTCATTGAAGCATTAAAGAACCAAAAGATGTTCAGAAGGAAAAACAAAGTAACAGGACAACTTTGAAAGTAACATATTGAATTTATTATATACGTCAAAAAACCCTCAAGCTGTACAAAATAGAAAATCTCACTTTCATATACAAATCCTCTTCCCCTCCCTGTTCTATGTGGTATATGAAAATGATGGTATCTTTTAAAGCTTGAGAATTTTTTTAAATTATTAAAATAAAAAAACCCAAAACACAGCACAATCCCTCTTTGAAAGTAATTGATTCTGGATTTCTGAAGAATATAGGGTTGACTAGGAAGAATAAAATGGAAAATGATATATTGAGGAAGGATTGATACCTCTGGTAGGAAGGCTTGCTGAGCCCTTTTCAGGGCTCCTTATTCATCTTTTGTGCCCACCTGCTACCCAACTCTTACCTGTGGCTCGGAGAAGGTAAAATACATGCAGCAGCCACACCCCAGTAAAACTGTCCTAACAGATAAACTAAATCAGGATGAGGGTAATAGACAGGCCTTTCACCCATTAGTGAGTTAAGGGAATATCTATCCGGACCAAGCATGTGAAGACTTCCTCCAGAGGAGGCAGATGAGAATAATTTGTTCCAATAGACATGAAGTTTCTACACCAGATTCTGTGGAACACTTAGATCTTGATCAGCTATGAAACTTGCCAAGATCAACCACTTTTGGATCATCCCTAATTATTTTATTTTTGTTCTGCCACTGGGCTTTGATGACTCTGGAAGAGAGAATGGAGCTGATGTCTGTGCAACTCTGCCTCAGTTAAATCCAATTCACACACAAAGCATCACCCCATGTGGTTCTCTTTGAAAATAAATAATGAACAACAACAACATAGAAGAACTGAATAAGATAAGTGTACTTCATAATATATCAGATAAGCTTTCAAAGAGGAACCTAGGAATGGGCTCGTTTCTATTAAGTCTTAGATTCCTCAAGGAGATCCCTAGCTTTGGGGCCCCTGGCTGGAAAGCTTGAAATGATTCCAGGGCTAGTCCTCAACATCTAGATTTAACCCATGGGATGAGTAACTAAGACCATTAAATCAATCAATCTGCAAACATTCATATGTCAGACAGAAGCAGTTGTGTCCTGTTGGAAAGAGCTGTTCTGAAAGTGGACTTCAAGTTACATTGTCCATAATGTGACCGTACAAATCATTTAACCCCTCACTGCTCTAGGGAGTAGACAACTCTCTAAGGATATATTGCATGGGAATCAGGTCAAGTTAACAAACTTACTATGGCACTTACTATGTGTCAGGTGCTGTGCCAACCTGCATTGAGAAAAGGAGGGGCTGGCCTGAATCAGTAGAGCGAGCTTCTTCATTTGTGGATTCTCCATATCAACAAAATCACAGTCTAATTCCAGTCCTTATGTGCTTGACACTGGGGATACTATTCATGCTCTGGTTGTATTTGTGAAACACAGACTCATATTTCAATAGGAAGTGAGGGGCCAATATGTGCCTGACTGTTCTGAAGGGAGCCCACCTTTTTCTTCCTCTTCTTGTATAGTAATTTCTCTGACTTGTCTCTTTTCATGACATTTGTGACATTTTTTAATGTGATGAAAGTCAACAGAGTAACAAAGCAACAGCTTCCAGCAAGGTCACCCAAGGAGAACCAACCTTGTCCTCCTGGGCACAGACAACAACATTCATGTGTTCAGAAATCCCAGAGTTTCAATGATGTTTAAAAAAAAAACACCAAAATCTTTATGACCCACATGCACTTGTGTTACTGCCTGTACACACACACACACACACATACACACACAGACTGTCCAATTAGTCTTATGGTATGTTTCCAAATAATGGGTCATATTTGTAGGCTATAATCTCGGGACTAGAAAGAACCTTTGATGTCATGTAGACTTATCATAAGATCATAAAGTCAGAGCTTGTGAGGATTGTAGAGGCCATTTAATTCAACCCCTCCATTTCATAAATATGTCTGTGTCTCTTTCATGTGAAGGAATCTCTTCTTTTGTTACAGAATTAAATTGGGGAGAAGGAGCAAGATCATTGTTAGGAAATAAATTAGGGTTCTCTTGTTTGAATTAAGAATTCAATCCCCCCCCAATTTTTTTTTAAAAAGAATTCAGCCCTGATTCCCAAGGCAAGCTTCCCTGCTTTGGAAAATATCTATACCATGTTGTACATATTGTCAGATTTGGTAGATTCATTGGTTCCTTTTACTGAACCACTTAAAAAAATTTTGTCATCAGACATGGTTTAATTTGTAGAGGAAGAGAAATGGACACATATAGAAATAAAAATAGATGAAAAATTTGAAAATCTATACAAATATTATATAAACATAATGAAACACAAATTTAAATTTCAAATACAAATTTAAAAAAATAAAGTTATCTGGCCAGGTGGTCTTGACACTAGACTTGTGGACTGTTCCAGGCCATCAGTAGGGCTTAGGAGATTCAGCGAAGTCCTGCTTATCAAATTGTCATGACTCGAGTTTGTGTGAAAGTTAAGAATTTCTCAATACTTAATCTATAGGTTCTTAGACTTTAGATTTGGAAGGGACCTTTGAGGCCATTATTACATTGTAAAAATATGGAAACTAAAGCTCAGAGAGGGAAAGTTAGATCTGCTGAAGGTCACCCAGGAATGAAGGTCCTCAATTCCCTCTTCTGTTACATGAATGGATTAAACTAGATCATTTAAAATCCCTTAAAGCTCTTCAGTCAATGACTCTATAATCCTAGGTGGAGTTTCATGGCATTGATATGAAAAGAATAAAAGGCAGGAAATAAGCATTTATTAAGTGCCAACTATTTGCCAGGCCAGACTGTGCTAAGTGCTTTACAAATGTTATCTCATTTGATCCTCATAACAATAAAGTGAAATAGGTGCTATTATTATCATCCCTGTTCTACAGATAAGGAAATGGAGGCGAGTAGAGTTTAAGTGACTTGCCTAGAGTCTCAGTAAGTGACTGAGGTTGGATTTCAATTAAAATCTTCCTACTCCAGAGTTATCACTATATCTAGTGTACCACTTGATTTCATGAAAGGGACAACATGTTAGAAGAGCTTTAGAGGAAGATATGGTAATGGAAGGCCATTACCAGTGTCTTGATGTGTTTTTCTGCTTCGTTTTGTTTTGACAAAAAAAAGCCATTTTCCCAAAATGGCAACAGAGGTATTACATATAAATATACATTTATAAATAACCTCAGGAAGTGAAATAAGTGAATATCAGCTTCTTTATCATTGAGGACCAAGATATAAGAATCTGAATCATTTATAAGGTTATTGACCCATGACCTTTGTCACTCTTCTTCTATCCCATTGAGTGACTACCTCTCTTACTGATTCACAGGGAAAACCTATTGACAGAGAGATTAAGTTGTCTTTTCCCTGTAGTTTGTTCTCAGTCATCCTGATAAGTGGGGCATTGTGGATGCTGAACAATACCTTAGCAGCTCCAAAGCCTGACTGTTTGACTTTCAACTAAAGCCCCATTCCTAATTAAATGAGGTAGTGGAGTAAAGAAAATTTAAAGTAAATACCTTCCTTTAGAATGTTGATACTATGAAAGGATATGTCATTTCTAGATAAGTGGAAAGGGATGATGGGACTGTTGAAGAATGATTCAATTCAATTCAACCAACATTTTTAAAAATAATTTTTTATTATGAACTTGACAGTCATCAACAGACATAATTATTTCCACATACAAATGACAAAAAATGACATATGAATCTCAAAGTATAGTTTTTTCTTTTTAAAAAAAGTATATATCATATTTAACATAGAAATGCCAACATTAGATTTTTTCCTATGCCTTCCTACAGTAAGCATTTATTAATGATGCATAAGGTTTAGATTATTGAGTCCCTGGCCACAAAAAGCACATCATCTACAAATAGAATATGATAAATAAACAAGCAACTGCAACAAAACATATATAAGCAAGTGCATAAAAAAGAGTAAGCAAAAATCAGATCACAAAAACCTTCCCTAAGGAAGTGGAATGTGAGTTGGACCTTAAGTTACAGATAGGAATTGAATAGATGACAATTAAAAATTATTTATACGGTCAGTCTTAATGTATGCTCAGCCACAGTGATACAATCCTCTCCATGAAATGGGCCCTCAATCTATGCTTTTCAATCTGCCTATTTCATTATCACTGCACAATATGGAGACCTAGAATGTGGCAAGAGCATTACTAGCTCCTATGTCTTTGGTTTTCAGAAGCCTTTTTAGATGTCTTTGGAATGATACAAGTCAGGTACCCACAATGATCAACTGCTCTAACAGTAATTTGATTATTCTTTGACTTTGACACTGACCTGGAAATTCTCTTGTCCCTGCCTCAGATAAGTCACTATATTCATTTGAGGAAAAGGACCAAAACCAAAACAGCATATATTAGAGGTGGGTGGAGAATAGAGAGAGGTCAAGTAAGGGAATGGAGTCCAATTCATAAGTTGGTAAGGTTTATAGGCTTGATAGTCAAGGCCAGACCTATGCATGCATAGAATAGATGCAGTTAGAGAGAAACTGGAAAATAGGTTTGACCAAAAATATCCTCTCATCAACCTACTATAATAGATGCTATGGCTTTATACTCAGTTTTTTTGAGTTAAACCATTGGTCTCCAAAAGACACTTATTAAAATGAGAACATTTTTCCTTAGAAGGAAGAATCCATAATCCTTTTGGTCATCAAAAGATTAAAATGGATTATTTTATCAGTCAAGTCAACAAGCATTTAAAAAGTAGTTACTATGTGTGAGCATTGTGCTAAGTGCTGAGAATTAAAAAAAACAAAACAAAAAAAGCCCAGTTCCTGTTCTTAAGGAGCTCACATTCTACTCACTTTTCAAATTAACTCACTTTTACCTAGAAAACCTGGTGGTTTTTGAATGGCACAGGGTATAGAATCAGATAGGAGATAAGGACTGGTAAGCCTTGAGATTGAAGGCAGGAAAATGGGAAGACAGTTTGAGGATTCTAAGTACATAATAGTAGAAAATGGAGGACATAAGAAGTATATTAAAATAAAATTTTGCCTGCTGAAAATTTGCCTGCTGTAGGCCCTAATGATGATGACATTCATCCCTACTAGGAAAGATAGCTAAAATAGCAAATGACAATTAATTTTGAAAATATATTAACAGACTAGAATGAAGAATCAAATTTAATAGGTATTATCCATGACCTGGGATTTCCCAAGACTAGAGGCTCATACGAACTGGAAACAATTCTCAAAACTCTTACCATAAGGTCAGTTTTTCTGTGTTGCCACATATTCTCTTTGCCCTAATGGACAAAATTAAAATGCAATTACACACTGCTGTGCTCTAACCTGTTTTCTGTGTGTGAGAAAGAAGTTCAGGCCATGAAGGGATTACTTTTATAGACCACAAGGAAGAGTACTTAAATTCTCAGTGGACCATGAAGAATTTCTAGTATCTTATCAGCTTAGATGCCAATGGCAAGGCCACATTCCATGGAGAGTTTCCCTCAGTATTCCCAAACAGTGTCCTGTATCCTATAATCATACCAAATTGATCAGGGAACTCTTCAAATTGATAGGTCACATTTGTCACTTAATCACTCTGCCCTCTCCTCCCACCCTCTTTTTTTAAGGAGGTATAAATATGAAGTTCTACATTTGGGTTTGAAAAATCAACCTGCTAAGATATGACCAGACAAAAAGCTCAGGTAATAAAGTGGGAGGCTTTCAGTTGATGGCAAGTTCAATATAAATCAACCAGGTAGCCAAAAAGTTTATCAAAAAAGCTGACTATTTAGGCTCCTTAAAGAGAACTAAATAATGAAGATAAAGGAAAACTTGGCAGTTGTGACTACATTTTGCTCCAATTAGACTATATCTGTAATACTAAAGTTTAGTTTAACAAATCAGAACACATTGCAAGATTAGCAATGAAGATAGTGAGGGGATTAGAGACTACTCCATAAACATATTAATTGAAGGACCAGATACCATTTCATGAAAGTGTTAGTTGAAGGGACTGGGATGTGTAGCCTAGAGATATTTCAAGGAAAGTGTATGATTAAAAATATATATTCCATAAATATTATAATAATATGGGAAAGTTCAAAAGACTTTAGGCTACTTCCAAATATTTGATGGGTTATCAGGAGAATGATTTGTTTTGACTTCAGATGGCAGAAGAAAGAATGGTAAAATGGCAGAGAGCATATTTTGGTTCAATACCAAACAAAAAACAAAACAAAATTCTTTTCTAATCATTACAGCTTTCAAAAAAAAGTTTCTAAGCAGAACCAGAAAAATTTATATAAGAATAACAACATTGTAAAAATAAATAAATTTGAAAATTTTAAGAATACTGATTGATGCATGATTTCTATAGGGAAATATTATATTGTCCTAAAAAGTTTATTTAATATAATATTGGTAGAACTTAGTTGTGTGTGGCTAGAAGCTGTCCAACTCAAAAACTTATAATAGAAAAAAAGATTAATCTTGGAGATGCTCCAGAGAATTAATATGCAGGGAATGCTTAGATTCTACCCAGGTCTTGAGTTCACTCAGTGCTTGTGTTCTGGATTCCCCAAATGTGAATATTTATGTCTATTGATACACTTCTCAATGGACCTTGCTGGGGAACTGCCCTTTCTATAAAATAGCTTAACTTCTGCTTGTAGATTCATGTACTGGTACTTTTATCTGAACCTTAAATAAAATAAACATTACAGAAGCTGAATAGGAGCCACACCTTCTTCCACTTCTCTGCCAAAAGAACAAATAAATTTCTTTCTAAAACTATTTCAAATTTTGGCATTTGTTCTCATGACTAACTTCCAGAGAACTGACATGAAGCATGCTACCTACCTCCTGACAGAGAAAATGGCTCAAAGTACAGAATGAATCAAGGATTCGGGGGCATGAACCATTAATGTGGAAATTTATTTTGTGTTATTTGTTATAAAGATTTTCTCCTCCCCCTCCCCATACTTAACAGTATTTTTTTTCCTAGTTACATGTAAAAATATAAAAGATACTTTTATAAAGTTTTTTATTTCCAGTTATTTCTCCTTTTATTCCTCCCCTCCCCAAGACAGCAAGTAATCCATTATAGGTTATGCATGAACATACAACATTAAATATTAAACATTTCCACATTAATCATGTTGTGAAAGAAAAAAAAATCAGAACAAAAGGGAAAAACTGTGAGATAGGGAAGGAAAAATGAAAATAGTATGCTTCCCCTGCATTCAGACTCCATAGTTCTTTCTCTGGTTGAGAACAGTATTTCTAAAATAGTCTTTCAGAACTGTCTTAGATCATTGTATTGTTAAGAAGAGCTAAATCTATCAAAGTTGATCATCATACAATTTTGCTATTACTATGTATAATGTTTTCTTGGTTCTGCTCACTTCACTCAGCATCAGTTCATGTAAGTCTTTTCAAGTTTTTCTGCAACCTACCTGCTCATCATCTTATAGAACAATAGTATTCCATTACATTCATATACCACAGTTTGTTCAGCTATGGATAAAGGGTGATATAAACAAATTAGAAGAACAAGGAATAGTTTACCTATCAGATCTATAAAGAAAGGAAGAATTTACGACCAAATAGGATATAAGGAACATTATGAAATGCAAAATGGATAATTTTGATTATATTTAATTTAAAAAGATTTAGCACAAAGACGATGCAACCAAAATTCGAAGGAAAGCAGGAAGCTGGGAAGCAATTTTTACAGACAGTGTTTCTGATAAAGGACTACTTCCTAAAATATATAGAGAACTGAGCCAAATTTATAAGAATAATTAATAAATGGTCAAAGCACATATAGTTTACAGATGAAGAAATTAAAACTATAGTCATATGAAAAAATGCTCTAAATCACTATTGGGTAGAGAAATGCAAGTTTAAACAACATCTAAAAGATTCTCTAATGTGAAAGAAAAAAAAATGGTAAATATTGGAGAGGAAAACTAATGCATTGTTAGTGGAGTTGTGAAGAATGAAACCATTCTGGAGAGCAATTTGGAACTATGCCCAAAGGTCTATATAAGTGTGCATATCTTTTGATCCATCAATATCATTACTAGATCTACATCCCGAAGAGATCATAAAAAGAGGGGAAAGACCCATATGTACAAAAATGTTTATAACAGTTCTTTTTTATGTTGGCAAAGAATTAGACATTAAGAAAATAGTAGTTTTATTTCTTTATTGCTTGTTGTAATTCCTCCAATTACTTTTTCTTCTTTTATTGCTAAAGTGAACATTTCTAGAACTATTTTGAATAATAGTGGAAATAACAAGCATCCTTACCTCACCCATCATGTTACTGGGAAGGCTTCTCACTTATCCCCATTACATATAATGCTTGTTGATTGGTTGAGATACATACTTCTTATCATTTTATGGAAATCTCCAGTTATTCTAATTCTCTTTAGTGTATTTAATAGGAATGGAATATACTTTTTCTTCAGCAGTACATGGCTCCCTACATAAAAATTGACTATGTATTATGGGATAAAAACCTTATAATCAATTGGAGAAATGTAGAATTATTAAATTATTAAATCATGATACAATAAAAAAAATTACATGTAATAGAGAGCTCTGTAAAGATAGACTAAAAACTAATTGGAACAATCTAATCCTAGAGAATAAGTAGGTAAAGCAACAAATCATTGAAACAATCAAGAATTTCATTCAAAAGAATGACAATAATGAGACATCATACCAAAACTAATGGGATGCAGTCAAAGCAGTTCTTAGGGGAAATTTTATATCTCTAAATGCTTACATGAATAAAGTAGAGGAAGAAGAGATCAATGAATTAGTCATGCAACTAAAAAATGTTGGGAAAACAATTAAAAATCTTCAATTAAATATCAAATTAAAAATTCTGAAAATCAGAGGAGAGATTAATAAAATTGAAAGTAAGAAAACTATTGAATTAATAAGTAAAACCAAGAGTTAGTTTTATAAAAACCAATAAAATAGATAAACCTTTGATGAGTTTATTTAAAAAAAAAGAAGAAAACCAAGTTACTAATATCAAAAAAGAAAAGGGTGAATTCACTCCTAGAAAAGAGAAAATTGAAACAATAATTAGGAGATATTTTACCCAACTGCATACCAATAAATCTGACAATCTAAATGAAATGAATGAATGTTTACAAAAATATAGATTGTCCAAATTAAAAGAAGAGGAAATAAAATACTTAAATAACCCATTTTAGGAAAAAAAAAAAAAGAAATTGAACGTCATTCATGAATTCCTTAAGAAAATTCTCCAGGGCCAGATCTATTTACAAGCGAATTCTAGCAAACATTTAAAGAACAATCAATTCAAATACTATATAAACTTTTTGAAAAAATAGGTGAAGAAGCTAATACAAATATAGTGCTTATATTTAAACCAGGAAGAGGCAAAACAGAGAAAGAAAACTGCTGACCAATATTCCCAAGGGATTTTGATGCAAAATTTTTAACTAAAACATTAGCAAAGAAATTATAGAAATTTATCACCAGAATACTACATTTTGACCAGGTGGAATTTATATGCAGGACTGATTCAATATTAGGAAAATTATTAGCATAGTTGATCACATCAATAACAAAACCAACAGAAATCATATGATTATCACAATAGATACAGAAATGATTTTCTTTTTTTTCCCTCCAATGAGGGTGGTGGGAAGGAAATAAAATACATTTTCTTTAAATGATATAAATCCTATCTCAAATCCCACCCTCATAGTTTTAATTAGGAAGAGCTGCTGTGGTAAATAGTAATAGTTCGGTAATGTGAGTAGAGTGCCCAACAAGGACTGAGTAAAACTGAATTCAGATTTAGTTTTAGATATTTATTAGCCATGTGGCTCTGGACAAATCACATAAAGTCCTTCTGCTTCTTTTTCCTCATCCATAAAATGGAAATGATACTAATAGTACCTAGCCTCAAGTTTGTTATAAGCATAAAATGAAATGTTTGTAAAGTGCTTTGCAAAACTTAAAAAAGGTCTTTTTAAATACTTATTACCATTATTATTATTATTATTAATTAGTGGAGCAGGCCTGAAGTCAGGAAAATAAGTTCAAATTCCACCTGAGACACTTATGGTTCTGAGACTTTAGTCAAATTTGTTTGTCTCGGTTTCCTGAATTGTAAAGTGGGGATAATAGTCATATCTACTTCCAGGATTGTTATGAGGATCAAATGAGGTCATAATTATAAAGTAGTTAGCACATTGCCTGGCATTTGATAAGTTTTGATAAGTCTTATATAAAAGTTAGTTATCCTGGAAATTGAGTGGATGCCCATCAATTGGAGAATGGCTGAATAAATTATGGTATATGAATGTTATGGAATATTATTGTTCTATAAGAAATGATCAGTAGGATGAGTTTAGAGCGGCCTGGAAAGATTTACATGAACTGATGTGAAGTGAAATGAGCAGAACCAGGAGATCATTGTACACAGCAACAAGATTATATGATGATCAATTCTGATGAACATGACTTTTTCCAACAATGAGATGTTTGAGGCCAGTTCCAGTGATTTTGTGATGAAGAGAGCCATCTACACCTAGAGAGAGGACTGTGGGAACTGAATGTGGATCACAACATAACATTCTCACTCTTTTTATTATTGTTCACTTGCATTTTGATTTCTTACTCATTTAGTTTCTTTTTTTTGATCTCATTTCTCTTGTGCAGCAAGAGAATTGTATAAATATGCGCTTGCATATTGGATTTAACATATATTTTAATGTTTAATGAATTGCTTGCCATCTAGGGGAGGGGGTGGAGGGAAGGAGGAGAAAATGTGAAACACAAGGGTCAATGTTGTCAAATTATCCATGCATATGTTTTGAAAATAAAAAGCTTTATTAAAAAAAAAAAAAGAATAAAGGACAAACAACAAAACAACATTCAAAAGGAAAAACTAATGAAGAAAACTAGTTGTCCAAAAAAAAAGTTAGTTATCATCATCATCATCATCATCATCATCAATGAGTTTTCTTCACTAATGGTCTTCAAGCAAAAGTTGTATCTCAGGTGTTCCTTTCCATTCTAAGATTTTGTATAAGATATGACCCTGTTCCTGCAAGATACATCTATTCTAAGGAAGACTTTTCTGTTACTACCTTCTGACCATGACAAGTCATTTGATATCTGTAACTTACCATGCAAGTATAAAAACTATTTACTATTATAGATACTTATTTGGGGTTGACAGTACACTCATAGGATGTATTCATCAATGTATGTAACCTCACTATTGACTATTCAACAATAAAAAATATCAATCCTTCTAGGAACAACCCACCAACCTAATTCCTAAAGATCTCAGTAAACATGTCTCATACTAGTGTTTACAACAAGTTTACTTCTCTCCCATCTGGAAACTGTCTGTCTCTTTAAGGGAAGTTTCTGTTCATCAACATTTTTTAAGGGTACTTTAATTTTCAAGTATGGAAAACCCAGGACTCTATCCTAGTCATAACTAAGGAGTAAACTGATGGTTGGGGCCTCTGGTGGATTTTTATGATTCTGTGTATGGGTTCTTGCAAATTACATTTTAGTTCTGATTGGTGATTGATTATCTCAGTTTATGATGAAAGGAAACTATCAATCAAAGCTAGTATCATTAGTAAAGGCTTATCAATTATTTACAACATCCATGGAACACATCATTAATAGTTGTTTACTAGATTTTGGGGATACACATCATTAATGATTGCTTTCCAGATTTGGGGGACACACATATTATTGCCAAACTAAATAATTAAGTGCTCATTTTACTATAGAAAAAATAGATTACATAACTACTTAGTCACAAGAGAAACTTCTAAGACAAAATGGAGTTGTTTGATCTAAGTTAATATATTTATTTCCTCCTCTGTAAGAGAAAGAGGAAATCCAACTCTATGTCTGTGATCTTATGATTCTATAAATCCATTCCAGAGGAGGTCTGGGTATAGGGTCTTAAAGGAAAAAAAGAATATTTTTTAATCTAAATCATCTTGTAATGATCTAGAAAACAAGAGGTGGAAATTTTTTATACATATCTGTAGAGGGCTGCAACTCTTGAGTCTTTGCACTGAGGTCAGTTCAAGCACTTAGGGCTAATTACTGATTGGACAATAATCTATGGGCATTTGCTTGGAAAATGGTCCTTCCCACTATCCTGTGATGGCTCAATGATTGGTGTATACAGAGGATTGTAGGAGGGACTAGGGGGTGGGATAAGAGGAGCCAGAATCAGTCTTTGCAGTAGATGAGGAAGAAAGCGATAGTGGAGATTCTGCTTCTATCCTGTTCAATCCTGTGTCTAAAGACCAAGAATAAAGACTAAGGACTTTTGCTTATCCTGACTCCAGCTGATTCTGGGGTGTCCTGGGGGCTAGCGTGGCTGTCACACATATCTGTCTCTTTGGGGATTTGGGGGGGATTTATCTCAAGACTAAGATGTAGGAATGAAAGTCTTTGCAATACTTTGATCTCTAATGAATTTTAACAACCAATTCTAGTGAAATCTAGAGAAGAACTACCTGAATTGTGAAGGGTTTTGACTCATGCCTTATGTGGATGGGTTGAGAAAACTAAAGGTGCTTGGCGTATAGAAGACTCGGACCAAGCATGGTAAAACTATCTTTAAGCACTTGAAAAGTCATCCTGTGAAAGAATAATTAAATCTGTACTACTTGGCTCAAGCATAAAAGAAATATAATAGTTTGAAGCTGAAAAGGAACAGATTTAGGCTTGATATAAAGAAAAATTTGCTGAAAATGAGAACTATCCACAAATGGAATGGCCTGCCTCAGTATTTAGGGAGTCTTTCCCTGGGGAAAGTCTTTAAGCAAAGGCTGGTTGATTTTTAGTCATTTATGTGTTTATATGTTATAATAGAGATTCTTTTTCAAATATAGGTCAGATTAGGATGCTAAAGTCCTATGATGTAATGTCTATTTCTCCATTGTTTAGGTTTGTGTTTGGATTAGAACAAATCTGTGGAAGGAAGAGCTACTTTGCACAGCACTGTGTTAGCTGCTATAGGAAGTGAAAAGTTTGATCCCCTGTGTGGCTGCATATCCCTAGAACAAGAAGCCCCAAAACATAGACAATTAGTGAAGGTAAGGTAGGGGTAGAGGCCAAGTAGTATTTTAGATGGTACTTTCCTTAGGGTACTGAAGCTCATAATCTATTTTTTAAAAATTAATTTTGCTACTTTAAGGAACACTAAAAATTTTTAAAAGGAAGTATCCTTCCCCTGTAATAAGTATTCAGTCAAGCAAAACAAATCCCTATATTAGCCATGTCCCTTCCTCTCTGAACTACCTGGTTTTTATTTTATTTGTAATTCTATGTATATTTACATGGACAGTTAGGTGGTACCATAGTGCATAGAGAGCTGGGTCTGGAGTCAGGAAGACTCATCACCTTAGTTCAAATCCCACCTCAGACATTGACTAGCTGTGTGACCCTGCAACTCACTTAACCCTGTTTGCCTCAGTTTCCTCATCTATAAAATGAGCTGGAGAAGGAAATGACAAACTATTGCAGTATCTTTGCCAAGAAAATCATAAATCGAACACCTACATATGCACATTTTGTCTCCATCAATAAAACACGAGCTCTTTGAGAACAGTATATTTCATTTTTCTCTTTGTATCTCAGAGCCTAGCAGAGTGCCTAGCACATAACAGGCACATAATACATGCTTATTGATTGATTTACTGATATCTGCCTTGATTTTCACCTTGATTATATCACTTCTTTCAAAGGTAGATGGCATGCTTCATTCATCATCATTCCTCTGGAATGGTGGTTGATCTTCCCACTTATCAGAGTTCTTAAGTCCTAAGTTCTTCTGAAAGATTCTTTAAAAAGCATGTTTCACTATTCAAGTCTAGTTTGAATTGAGATTTGGGAAAAGGAAGGAGAAAAGTGGCTAGCTACATGAGGTTGTTCCACCCGGGGAGTCAGCATAGGGAAATACAAGTATGTCCTTCCATTAGCTGCCCAAAAAGGAAAAGGAAAAGGAAAGAAATGTTTGGATTTTCAGAGAAATTAGAATAACCTCAGCCAGTAAAGAGACAGAAGCTCTTTTTCTTAGGGTCAAAAGTTTCAGAAAAAGCAATCCAGATATCTTGGGGGGGGAAAAAAGATATTGGGACAAGAAGAGAGAATGTCTGTGGATCCATGGGCTTTGGGTAGATAATAGTACAACCAGCTAGATCCTGAATAGGACTCCAAGAAGGCAGACACAGAGGTACCACTCTTATCTGGCTCCGGGGAGTGGAGTGGGTGCTTTTCCCTGAACTTTACAAAGCAAAGTTGGGCTATCTGATACATAACTATGTGAAGGGTTGGGGAGGCTGTATGCCCGGGAAGGTTTTAGTTATCTGATTCACTCACCCATGACTTACTTAGAAATCTAAAAGAGACTAGAGGTAGAAACCACCCCGCCCTGGAAGAAGTTTCACAGTATTCAAGATTAAACAGCCCTCTGAAGCTGCTGGGGCCTTTTCTGGGAACCAGCAATACCTTTCAGGCTTATTGCTTGCCATGTCTCCAGGCTTTATCCCTTTTTTGGATTGTTGAGCCTGGATCTGTTCCCACAGATGCAGTCACACTAACGCCTTTGTTTTTCAACCTACTTTACAGTTGAAACCCTTGAATTTTGGCCTGCCCAGAAAAACTGGGTTCCTCCCCCCAACTAGCTCAGGTAACTGAGCTTTCCCTTTTGCTCCAGGGTCTGGTTCTAATCTAGAAGATGAAAATTGAAAGATCCTAGCAATAGAGAATCTTCAGCTTTGGGGAGAGATAATAGCCCTTTGTTTTGGATTAATAACTTTGCTCTGGCCTGACTCCAAGGAATCTATGGTCAGGTGACTCTGGTATATTTCTATACCAGAAGTATAGAATTTTGGTGCTCACTGGGAAATAATCCCTGCCTTAGTTTCCTTGTTCTGAAAGCTCTTTTCTCATAGATTCAGGAGGAAGGAGGTCAGGATTGGCATGTTTTTAATGTTTGAACTACACTGAATGGTGAACCTCAGGGTCTGGATCAAAGAGCATCTTAACAGCAGCCTTAGGTGAATACTGGAATATAGGCCAGGAGATGGAAGCTAACTCTCTGGGGTTCCAATTCAAGTTCCACCATTGATGAACCATGTTTTGTTGGGAGAGTCATTTTAATCTCCCTGTGTCTGTTGCTCTGGCTGCAAAAAGAAGATAACAAGCATTCCTCCTGGGGGTATTGAGAGGACTAATTAGATATGCAATGTGCCAAGGAGCCCCTTGGAGAGAGAAACTATAAGATGACAAGGTACTATGATAGGTACCAGCTTGGCAATAGTATCTTTACTAGGTCCATAATCCTCACTGGCTAGAGCCACATTAGAGGGATGGTAATATAGTCCTCATCTCCATGTATTTCCTATCTCCGTTACAGGTAGCCGTATGCTGGACAATGTTTAACAACCGGCTCTTTGCTTCTCTCTAGGGAAATGTATATTAAAAATACTTTTTTTTTGTTTTTGGAAGTAATTAGGGTTAGGTGACTTGCTCAGGGCCACAGACTTATAAGTGTCTGACTCTGGATTTAAAGTCAGGTCCTCCTTACTCCCAGAGCTGGTGCTCTATCAACTTGTCACCTAGTTGCCTCTAAAAACATTTTAAAATTTAATCTTCATTATTAACATTTTCTACATCACAGTATCTAGACAATCAACAAAACAACAAATAAATCAAGCTTTGATTTGTAACAATTCCTCTCCCCCCTCCCCCAGTTTCCAAAGTATAAATGCTCACATTGATTATATAATAAACATCTTTCCTGAGTCAACAGGAGCTGTCTGCAGCACACTCTTGATTATAGGTATAGTGGCTAGAGGAATATCTTTAAAGTCAGAGAAAGAGAGACATGGATTCCAGTCTTGCCTCTGGCATATCCTAGCTGTGTGACAATTCTCTTAAGACTAATTCTCTAAGTTGCAGAGCAACTGCAGATGCTTATCTGCAGAGGGAGGTTCCTCACTCTTTGCCAATGAAATTGCCTTCTTTGAGAATAAAGATTGAACAATAATATGAGCCCAGTTTTTTTTTTAAAAAGTCAGGTATTAGATATCATGACACTCATGAACTCAGATGGGGGAGGGGGTAGGAATCATTTCTTTTCACTATCCTTTAACTGAAATTTAGCCTTTTCTTCAATTATTGCTTTCCAGGTAGCAAATGACATTCACATAGCCTTTTAGATTTGTAAAACATTATATATATATATATATTATTCTTAAAACCTCAGAAGAATTTTGTGAGGTATGGATATTATATCCATTTTGTAGATAAAGAAATTGAGTCTCAGGAGAATTAAATGATTTGACCATAATCACAGTGCTTAGGTCAAAGTCAGAATTTGAATTCAGATATTCCTGAATCCAGATCCAGTTTTATATCTCTACTATAAGCTGCCTCCATGTGAGATGACTTGTCTAAGAGATAGAGTTAGAATTAGAGCCCAAACTGCCCTTCAGCCTGGAGAACATGGGACAACTGACTGGGAACAACTGACCGGGACAAACATCCCTTAGATGCCCTGCTGTCATCCCCAAATCCCACACCTCACGCCTCACCTCCTGGCATGAACCCCAAATCTCTACGACCCTTGCCAGCTCGAAGCAGTTAAGAGGAGATCAGCCTTTAGAGGTGACTGCTTGAGGGGGGGATGAAGAGGGGACCCCTGAACTTGGAAAATCCTGGAAGGAGAAAATCTTCAATTCTGTCTCAATAACTGACTTTGTCCCATGTCTTTTCCTTAAATGAATTTAAGTTCCAACTGCTTGAGGGGGGAATGATGCGGGAAAGAGTCCAATCTTTGATTCCCAACCCCCCCTAGCTAATGTAAATTACCCTTTGACTCACAAATCCTGGTCCCTTTGAATTCCAATAGAAGGTCCGGACCTGTCCCAGCCCCACCCGGATCTGAGCCAACTTTGGGGCTACACCCCAAAGCCCCTCTAGCTAAGTCTCCGACTTAAAAGGACCACACTGGGAACCCCTCTTTGCAGAGATTCCAAACATGGTCGCCATGTGAGGACCCTCTGTCCACTGGACCCTCTGTCCAGTGCCCTCCTTATCTCTACCTTCACCTATCTCCTACTTCTAAACTCAGTAATAAACCTCTTTTATTAATCTAAAAAAAAAAAAAAAAAAAGAATTAGAGAATTAGAGCCCAGATTTTCCTTCTCCAAATTCAGCGCTTTCCTCACCATACTCTAGTTTAGCCCCTCCCTGGAGTAGGAAATGTCCTGAAGCCAGAGATACTCAGTATCCCAAATCCCATTCTAGGTAGGGGCAGGTGTCCTAGAAAAAAGACAGAGCATCTATTTTTTGCACAGATTTTCTTCATGTTTCTTTTCCCCCTCTTTTGTCATCCTTTCAGCCAAAGGCCATCTACCTTCTCAAAGATGAACTTGATCATGGTTAAATGATATTCCCAACATCCTGTAACTACTTTCAGAATTTGAATTCCATATGCTAAAATCAAATCAGAAAGCACTTCTGTGTGCCAGCCACACCCAGCCTGGATACCACAGTGGCCCAATCCAAGCCTTATACTATGTCCCTGCCCTTTGCTCTTTCTGTGCTTTTAATAGTTTTATTTTACTAGGACTAAAAACAATAGATTATGTCTCTTGATTTTTTATTTAGGAAAGAGCTCTCAGGTGTCAGATACAAGAGGAGTCAAATTGGCAATAGATAGATTAGACACCAAACACACAAAATCTCAAATGTAGCTTGTCCCTGATAGGAAGCCATCATCTTATCTTATTGTGCAGGAAGCTTTCAGACAGCCACCAGAGGGTGCCCATATAGCTCTAAAAATGACAGCAACCTAAAGAATTACAGGAGAAAGACAGAAAGAAACAACAGTGTGAAAAAGGAAAAGCTAATATAAATATAAATATTAGCTTTTCCTTTTTCACAGTGGAAGTTTTTTTTTCTTTTCTATACATATTTTCTTTCATTTTATACACACACACAACACACACAGATCCATCTATCTGTCTATGTGTGTGTATACCAGCGGCAACCTTCACTAATGATTCATTTGGAATTCCAGTAGGGAAAGGATGGTATGGAAAGTAAAGGAATTTACTTATATTTCTCCTAAATTATTACTATTAATGTTATCTGACATTTTAATATAGTGCTTTTAGATGTATAAAAAGTAATTTCCATACATCATCTCATTAAAGATTTCGCAAATCCTATGAGATAATTATTACAGGTTTTGTCATTCTTGTTTTATAGGTAAGGAAATCAAGGCACTTGCCTAGTCACATAGCTTTTAAGTTCTGGAGTTGGGATTGGAATCCAAGTCTTCCTGACTAAGTTAGGTCAGTCTCCAGTCATCTTGCTCTTTTTTTGGCCACTGGATCCAATTAGCATTGGAAGGGAAAGTGAGGTGGGTGACCTTGCACAGCCTTCCCTCACTTAAATCCAATTCACTTTCATGCTATGGCCTCATGTCCCTGATGTCATGGTCCTCTTTGAGAACTAAGAGCAAATAAGAATGGTATATTATCCACTATTCAATGCTTAATTATTTCTGTCTATTTTGGATTGTGGATTGTCCATGTTTATTTTTATATCTCTGATTTACCATATTTAAGAATTGCCTTCTCCCTTTGCTTCTCATTTCCCACTTGGAATAAGAAAGTTTGAATAACTATCTCAGCTGTAGCTGGTAACCATGTGACTACATGGGCTTCAGTTCTAAATTGCTAATGCTCTGATCTGTACAGGAGAAACACAAATTTTATTTTGTTATTATTGTTCAGCTGATTTTCTATTGTGTCCAACTCTTCATGACCCCATTTAGGGTTAACGTGGCAAAGATACTGGAGTGGTTCACAGATACAGTAAGTATCTGAGGTCAGATTTAAACTCAGAAAGATGAGTCTTCCTGACTCCAGGGCCAATGCTCTACAATGATCCTCAAACTTTTGTTCTCAATATCTTTATCTATTAAAAATGATTGAGGATATCTGTCCAAAGAGTTTTTGTTTTATGTGGTTTATAGTTATAGATATTGACCACATTAAAAATAAAAACTAATTATGAATTTGTAGACTCTCTGAAAAGATTTCAAAGATTCCCAGGATACTCTGGACCAAACTTTGAGAACCATTGCGGTCTATACACTATGGCACCTCTCTGCCCGTACTTTAATATTAATTTATGCCAGACATGTTGGAAGTCTTAACTTATTACTACAAGTGTTACTACTATCCCTCATAACTATTTTTTCAGAGCGGTATTTTTTGAGCCTGTCACCCCTGAAGCACCCACATGTTCTTCATATGGTTTCTGGACCTTAACTTGTGACCACTCATATCCTTTTTCCTAATGAGAATCAAATGGCTCCAACTTTCATTGGGGTCTCTGATCTGCATGTCACTCTATTCTTGGATGTGAATGTTTGGCTTCCAACTTTCCATCCACAGGAGAACCTGATAATGAGGTTGGTATCATTAGCCCTGCACAAAATATACTTTTAGGCCATCACAATATTACAAGGAGCAATTAGTTCCACTGGAGCAACAGAACCCTAAGCAGACTGACATTCAGGGGAGTCAAAGCTGCTAGACCTCAAGTGCTGATTCTCATTGAATAACTGACTCAAGTCTCTGGAGACAGTCTAAATAACTGGGCTAATTGTGGGATCTTGAGATATGACAGTTGGATTCAATGACAATGTATTCATTGTATTATTTTCAAGTATTATGCTGTATTTTATTTGGAAATCCTTGAAAATTGGGGAAGGAAGTAAAGGGGAGGGAGTAGTTTGAAAAGAGCAAAGCAAATATATGCAGATAACTTACCAACTGACTGTTGTTATTTTATTTTTTATTCTTTGCATTTTTCCTTTATTTTGGCATTTCTAAGTATTATTTGTGCCTTTTGCTTTTATATAATATTCATTTCTGAATATAAACTTCTTACCTGCCCTATCTGATGAAGCTTCTCTTGTAAAATTTAAAAAAAAAAAAAGATTTTTAAAGTATGTTTTAACAATACCAACCTATACTTTTATGGCATATGACAGCATATGCAATATTCTCATCATGTCCCATAATCATGTCCCATCTTTACACAAAAAGGATTGAGAGATCCTGAGAGCAGTTATTTTTTTCTTTTGTCTCTCTGAATCTCCAGTACCTAATATAGTACTTTGCACAAAGTAGATATTTGGTAAATGCTTGTTGTTTGGTTGGAGGGAATTTTATTTTTTTCTCTTCAGGGCTAAGTTTAGTCACTATAACTCATTATAATTTCATAATCTTACCATAGCACATAAATGCTCTGGAACTATTCTCCTAATCCCATTTGCATTGGCAGGTCTGCTTTCCAGAGCCTGGTATTACTCCCTTCAGGATTTAGAGGTATCCCTGAAGGAGGAGGATATCTTTCTTTGATATTATCTTTCTTTGATACTATCCTTCCTTGATACTTTGATTCTTTCTTTGATACTGTTACTCATAAACCCCAATCTGATGTATCTCCAGCCCCACCCCCAATATCATTAACAGTTAATATCTACTATCAGTTGCTAGTATCTTCCTGATGTCAATTAACTCACTGACATCTATTTCTTTAATATTGATCAATTAATATTATTTCTTTACAGAAGGATATTGACTAAGATGATATAGCAAGACTCAAAGAAAAAAGAAAAAAAAAAAACATCTGAAAGCAAAATCCTGCTCTCATTTACCACCTTAGTTCCTGGTGACAGTAAACTCAGACTTAAAAGTTGTTATTTCAAACAATCCTCTCACTAAGTTCACTTCTAGGTATGGCATAGCTGGTGAATGAGTCATTTCCTTGCTTGTAGGCAATGATGTACTGATTGGTGGACTGATTCCCTGATGGACAAGATCAAGGTAAATTATTCCTCAGAGCTACCCCACCTCCTCAATGGATTCAGATACTTCAGCTATGAGTAGGCTCTGTTATTGACTCCATTTGCTTGAGTTTTCTCAGCCTTCAAAGTTCACAAATCATTACTTGGTCAGAATTTTCCAATACTCAGTTCACTAAGGTCAGGAAAAAATAGGGACAACAGACAGAAAAGAAATAGGGATGCCATTTATTCTTGACTCCATGGTGAACTGAGAGGGAAAGGGGAATCATCTACCAAGAGGCTTACAGCATTTCTTCCTCTTCACTCAAAAGCACCAGGGAGTGAGAGAATATTTCCTTCTGTTCCTATCTTTTCTATGCATACTCAGTTCCAGCTCAGCAACCAGTGAAGAGGTTTCTAATCACCATATGATGAACCAACAGAAAAAGTCAAAGAATAATTGTGCTTGCTCTGAATTAGGGAAGTAAAGGGCCACTCCTTTATCACACACTTTCAGAAGCAAATTCAACCAAGCCACTGCTCCAATCCAGGTCCTCATCACCTAAAATGAAATTGAACCTCAAGAGAAAACATGTAATAATAGAGAGGGCATTGGACTTGAAGTCAGAAAAACCTTGACTATTGTAATAGTCTTCTTGCTGCTTTCCCTGCTAGATCTTCTCCTATTCCATTTCATCCTCCATTCATCTATATTCCTAAAGGACAGGTCTAACCATATCATCCTCCTCATTAAATTCCAAAGACTCTCCATTACCTCCAATATTGTCTTTAAAAAATGAAAATAAAATCCTCTCACTTTTAGAGCCCTGCATAACCTGGCCTTCTACTTTTCCAGTTGTTCTTATATCTTATTCCCCTTCACATAATCTAGTATCCATTGACACCAGTCTCCTTGCTTTTCCTTGCACAAGACACTATTTCCCAACTCTATCATTTTCCCTGGTAATCTTACAGGTTTGGAATTCTCTCCCTTTTCATCTCTGCCTTCAGAATTCCTTCAAGCCTTAGCTAAAACTTCAGGTCTCAACTAAAAAGATGTTTTTCCCAGTCTCCTCTGAAATTCTCTGTCTTTGTCTTTGTCTCTCTCTCTTTTTTCTCTCTCTCACTTTCACTCTCTCTTTCTTTATCTGTATACACACACACACACATACACACACACACACACACACACACACACACACAAGTATATATGTCTGTATGTATATGCAGCTATACCTTCCACATCACAACTTTCTATGTCATAGTTTCTATATATCACAGTTCAGCATAAGAAATTAAATGAGAATTTTGGATCAGTTTTGCAGAAGCTGCAGACTAACATACAAAGAGCAGAAGATGAAAGAAAAAGTTGGAACATGTAATTTGTAAACATCCACACACATATATAGTATTGTATCATGTCAACATATTTTATATCTTAATATTATAATAATTCAGATTTTTTTCTCTGTTACAAAGGGATGGCCAAACAATTTTACATGGATTTTCCACATGGAAAAGGACATGGCACCTCTAACTCCTATAATGTGGAAAAGATAATCACATACACATGCATGTTTGTGTGTATACATATATGTGTTTGTGTGTACTTCATGTACATGTATATTAGATGTATAGTTTTGTTTGCATATTTTCTGTTCTATTCAAATATGAACTCCTCAAAGGCAGAGACTGTTTTGCTCTTCTTAGTTTCCCAAACACTTAGCATAGTCCCTGACACAGTAAGTGCTTAATCATTGCTTGGTCACTGACCTACTGACTTCTCACAGACTGATTTGTTACCTAACTTTAATCATTGAATAAATGTGCCTCAGTCAAACTGAGACTGTGGAAAGATTTTAACTTAAAAAGGCCATGATTTAGGGCTATCTCCAATCATCCTGATCTGTATCTTGTCAGGGCATTCAGATGGCTTTGGAGGAGAAAGTGAGGCTAGTGGCTGTGCACAGACCTTTCTAAATTAAATCCAATTCACTTGCAAGTCTTGGCATCACCTCCCTGAAGTCATAATCATCTTTGAGAATGAAGAACAAACAACAATAATTAGGGAGAGCAACTCCAAGAAATGGGCTCCTGTTGGCCAATCCTCCATTACAAATAAGATCATAGATTTAAAGCTACAGATAATGAAACTATGTACACTGAATTTAGGGAATTATAAATACAAAAAGTAACTGAAATGATATTTAAACCCAGATTTTTCTGACTTCAAGTTCACTACTTTTTGTTGTTTCTCAATGTTTGATTCATTTTTAGTTTTTTTTCCAGTTTACATTGTATTAGTCTTTATGCATATTGGTTCCTGTTTTTGCTAATATTTCATTTTATATCTGACTTCAATTTTTAAAAGATATATGCAGAAGATGGAAGTAAAGGCAAATAAAAGAGGCAGATAAATTTGTTGGTGGTGGTGTTGAATTTAGTAAAACATTTCTGTCTCTGTTTTGGTGAGCAGATAGATTAAGGCAAGAGAAGTGCCTTAATACATTTACTTGAGAGAATAGTTAGTGTGTAATTCCATATACCACTCCATGCCACAATATAATGTTATTTTCATTTGCTGGAATTATCTCTTTTAAATCAAATTCAATCAATAGATTTTTACTGACCATCTACTGTGTATATGACATTTTGAGTCTGAAACTGATAAAAATTGTTGCTCTTTTTTTAGCTCTTTATTTATATCAGGTGTCAAGATTTTATTTATCCCCAGAATATAGTCTAAATCAGAAATGTGAGAAAGACTGGTAAGTTGAGTATTTTTGTTGTTGTTGTTTTTTATTGGTTTGTTTTTTTAATGAGGCTAGTAATTTACAAAATTTTTAAAGGCTATGTTAACAAAATAGGCATAGTTTTCTGTTATAGAAAAGATGAGAGATAAGTAAATCTTGGCAATATTAAAGTAAAATATAAACAAATTATTTAAAAATGTGACTATTATGCTTAATATCAGCCAAGTGAAATTAAATCACCATTTAATGTGATAATTAATGTGATATGGTAGTAATAAGGAACTTTTTTTAATCCATAGAAAAAATAAATTTAGGGTCACAAATAAGTGAAAAAGAAAACAAAACATAATTATTAATTTTGGTAGAGAATTTTGAGAGAGAGAGAAAAGTGAGATAAGATATAGAAAGACAGAGACAGAGTCAGAAAGACCAAGAGAGAAAGAGACAGAAACAGAAACAGAGAGACAGAGACAGACAGATAAACACACACACACACACACACACACACACACACACACAGGAAATACAGGGATGTTTGATTATCCAATTTGAAAACTAAAACCAAGAAACAAAAACTCTTATATAGTAAATATAGCAAACACTAAAAAGATTTATATTTTTGTTTCAGATTGCCGCTGGTAAATGAAGAGAAATTGGGGGAAAGGCAAAGAAGAAGGGAAAGATGTAGTGATAAAGGACAAAAATAGTGGAAGGTAGGAAAGGAGAAGAAGGAAAACAAAAGGAAAGGAGAGAAAGAGGTGAACAGGGGATTGAGAGTGAAAACAAGGAAAAGATGGAGAAAGAAAGAGAAGAACAGATAAAAAGAATACCAAAGAGATGGAAGGAGAGAAGAGAAAGGAATGAAGATTGATGAAGATTGATGAGAGACCAACCTTTGCTATTACCTGTGCTTCATCTCCACAAAATCTCAACTTCTGTCTCTGTCTTGTGTCCATGACATGGGTCTAGCACTCCTACCAACTCCTTCAGCTTTTCTGACTCAGGTGATCTGAAAGTACCCCCCCCCCCATCATCACTGTTATTACTTTTTACCCCTCTTAAATCATTGTCCATACCATCTGCCAGAAATCTATAAGCAATTGTATGAATAGCTATGCTCATACTCAAGAACTATACCCCAAGTTCTTACAGTCCAAGAACAAATGGAAATTCTAAATTTAGGCATCATTGGATCACATATAGAATATTGGAAAGAACACTGAGTGATTAGTTATTATTCTAGAGTGCTCATGATAAAGCATTCTATGCATTTCCTAAAAGAGTGGTAATAAAATCAAAGTGTAGATTGATGTGTTTATTTTCCAAACATAGCCAATGCAAAAATTTATTTTGCTTGACTATGTATAGTTGTTACAAGAGTTTTATTTTTACTTTTGTTTTTCCAAAACAAATCTTAATTTAAAAAAATTAATTTTAAAAATAAAATATAATGGAGGTCACTTAGTCTTTTCTTTTGATGTTGCAGATGAGGAAATTGAGCCCCAAACTGGGCCTTGGTAGCATCAAATCAGGAAATCTAGGAATGCAGGTAATTAGGAATTGTCTTCTTAAGACAATGGAAACAAGGAGTTGCCTATGAGATTCTGTTTCAGAAATATAGATATAACCTAAATTTTAAGTTGAATGACTAGATGCTTCTACTCTTAGAGAAATTTTTTCTAATAACTTTAGCATGGTTCATGTTTGCCTCTGCCAAGGTTTTTTCTTTGGGAACATCTAAATTTAGCTCATTTCCAGATTTTTCAGTTTATATAAAAGTAATTTAGGTTAGTGGTAAATTTTTTAAAATGTTGTATTCCTGGTTTTGGTCTTTACATCATTTCTGAGTAGAAAAGACTTTTTTCATAATTTAAATTAAGAAAACTAACCAAATACAAATACTGACTATGGGGTCTATATAATATTCTGATCTAATAGTCTCATACTTCTACATTATGAAAAGAGTAGTATGGCATATTTCATTATCTGTGCTCCTAGTATTATAATTGGTTTCCATTTATTTAGAAATCAGTTTCCTTTTAGTGATTTTTATTTATATTGCTTTAGTAATTGTGTGTATTATTCTTTTTGTAATGCTTACTTCATTCTGGATCAGGTCATGAAAATATTTCTGGTTTTCTGAAATTCTCATTTAGCATTTCTTATTACACAGTACTATTATTTCATTATGTTCATATACAGTTAAGTGGGATTCTTTTAGTCATTACTCATTCCAATAAATATTTGATTATAAAGCATATAAGTACAGAAATGAAACGACTAAAATTTAGGGCAGCTAGATGGTACAGTGAATAGAACACTGGGCTTGGAATCAAGAAAACTCATCTTCATAACACTACTGTGTGACCCTGAGCAAGTCATTTAACTCTGTTTGCCTCAGTGCCTATCATAAAATGAACTGGAAAAGGAAATGGCAAACTACTCCAATATCTTTGCCAAGAAAACTCCAAGTGAAGTCATGAAGAGTCAAATGCAAGCAAAAAATAACTAAACAACAAAATTTAGAGAAGAGAAATAGGGCTTTACCTACCTCTCCTCTTAGATAGACTAATCTTATTCCTGAAAAACCAACTTATCATACCAATAGGCAAAGTCCCAGTAGCTCCATGGGGTTGGAAACTCCAACATCATCTGTGACTACCTCATTATTGTGAAACACTACCCCTCAGGGAAAGAGGAGACAGTGGGAAACATGGCCTGGATCTTCATAGTCTTCTGGGATTTAAAATTTTTTTTAAATCATCTCTTAAAATAAGGAAATATTGCATGGTTTGGGACTGAAATGGGACTAAAAGAAGAACCTTCAATAAAGAGAAGGAAAGAGAACACAGAGGGAAGCGTCAGGAGCTTCCCTCCTCTCGTTATCTTTCCCTACTCTCCTTCCCCACCACCACATGGAGTAGCATAATGGTCAGGTGAACAATGATGGCAATAGCAGAAGTTTTCTCTCCTCAAACTCAAAGACTTGCTGAAGAAAGCTCACTCTAGAGAAGTGAAAACTAGGTATGTGGTGTGTGCATATGTGTATAGACACATGAATTTATCATGGGTTTTCTTTTTAGTCTTTCACAGTCACAAATTATGTACTATTTCCTTGCCTCAGGAGATGAGCAAAACCTCTTGAATTTCATCTATCTATACAAATGTCCATCCTTAGCAACTGAGAGTTAAGCTTTCTGTGGGAATTCTCTTCACTTACTTTACTTGTTCTGGCATGGCAGAGCCTAATCTGTATACTCTCTTTTTTATTGCACAACTAGACTGTTGTACTCTCTTGTGTCCTGCCTTACTCGGGAATTCCTTAGTCATATTGCCCCCAAACTGCTATCTTTACTCTTGTCAAATGTATTTTTAAATTTTATAATTTTATATCTTTTATTTACTTTTTATCTTTTCTTCCAAATATATTCCTCTACCAACTGAGACATCTTTTTGTAATTTTGTTTCCTAAAGATAACAAAAAGCAGTTTGGCAAAATCAATGAACACATCAACCATCAAGTATGACAGTATGTGCTATGCTTTGCATGGGTCATCTCCTATCCCTTCCCTATTTACCCTTCTATGCAGTTTAGATGAAATTTTCTTTTAAAACTATTAAGACATTCTTTGAGACTTGATTGGCTTATAGGACTAAGGGCTCCGACTGTTGATTCCTCTTCCTTATTTCCTGAGTACAAAGCAGCCATCAAGAAGGCTTTCTGATGTTTGTCTGGTTGGTCCCCATGGGAACTTGTTCAGCTGAATCAATTCAAGATGTCCCCAATGCCTATCCTTGTTGAATCCTTCTCTTATGGCTAAGTAAATCTCCTTTTGTTGACTGTTAAACAAGGGTCTTGTTTCATTCCAATATCAAAATTAAACAACCAAGAGGCTGGTGAGAATGAGACACAATCCAAAAGAGGGAAGGAGTTTTTCTCATCTCTTTTATCATTTTAATTACACAGAATTCCATTTTGGTTTTTGGTCCTGTTCATTTACATTGCTGTAGTTTGTTTGTTTTTTTTTGGTTTTTGTTTTTTTGCTGAGGCAATCAGGGACTTGCCTAGGGTCATACAGCTGGGAAGTGTTGTGTTTGGGGCCAGATTTGAACTTAGGTCCTCTTGACTTCAGAGCTGTTGTTTTGTCCACTGTACCAACTAGCTGCCCCAGTTGCTGTAGTCTTTGTAAAAATTGCCAGAGGCCGTGGATGGTACAGAAGTCAAAGTCCTGGACTTGGAGTGAGAGAAGATCTGAGTTCAAGTTTGACTTCACAAACTTATTGGCTATATGGCACTGGGCAAGTCACTTAAACTTCTGTTTCTTCATCTGTAAAATGGAGATAATAATAGCATTTATTTCACATAATTGTTTTAAGGATAATATTTGCAAAGAGCTTTCCAAACCTTAAAGCCCTATATAAATGCTAGTTATTAATGTTGATAATAATGATCACGACTCTGTATTAGTTCTTTCTATGCTTCTCTGAACTCTTCTGCCTTTGCTTTTAAAGTATGTTCCTGCGAAATCTCTGATAAAATCCCATGGCATTATGGGAAGGCAAGTTCTTTTTTTTTTATAGCAATAATTGATTCCCTCTAATTGGCACCTTGGCCCAACAGTATTATAGAAAAGTGAATCCTTTTCTCTGGATATGTCCAAAAGACACATACTTGTAATTATTTATATTAATAAGACTCAGAAAGAAATTATACCCAATTGAAATTAAACCTTGGGGAAATCTTCCTATCAGATGTTTCATAGATGATATATAGAGATGAGACAGGTGATGGGAAATGGTAAGAAATCATACTAATCAAGAAAACTATCCACAGCAATACTTTGGCTGAATTCTGACATTCATAGAGCTGTTCAGTCAATGCCTTATTAACATCTGAGAAGATTTAAAGACTTGTCACACATTCAGTCCTGACTATTAGAATGAAAGGGATTGGAAATGAAAGGTATGGAAAATGAAAATCAATTGCACCCTTTAATTTTAATCTTTCCATTCCAGGAGCATTTTGAGCACTACTTTGGATTTTTACATTGCTAAGGTTATTAATAACAAAGAGCAAAAGTATCTTACATTCTGAAAGGGCCTTTCATTTCAAAGAAACCTACATAATTCACTAATTCAGTTACATGAACTATATTTGGTGATTATTTGAGGATCACTTCACCCAAGGCTGTATTGTAGCAACTTTCGTGTTATAGCCAATAGTCACAGCACATTGAAGTCAGTGGGGAGGGAAAAAAATAAAGGAAGAATATCTAACAATGACGTTGTCCTAAAGAATTCACCCAGTGAAAACTGCAGGAAGACAGGTAGAGGGAAAATGCAATTAGTCTTTCCCAGAAGCCCAGAATTAATACTTCAAACCATACCCAAGATTGTATGAGTTCTTTGCTAGCCTCATGGTAGAAGGAATTTTCCATTTCAACCCCCTCACTCAAAGGAATCTGGGGGTCTTTTCAAGAACTATCTCCCATGCTTGAAATTATCTCCCTGTTTATCTGGTGATAGTGCTTGCCTGAAAAAAAAAAATGCAGATCATAAAAGTGGGTTAATAGATAAAGACTGAAGAGATTAAAAAAAATAAGCTAGAGAAATCTGTCAGTTTTATAGAGCTGATACCAAAATATAGCTAAACCATCCTACAGAGCTAGCAAGAATCAAAAAAATACTAAAAAGCTGGAGAAAGTGGGGAAATACTCCCAAAGGGTAGTGGGTTTTTAGTGTCATGATATTTTCAGACAAAATGGTTACATAATGGATGAACCGCATCCTCTTCTAGAAAGGTATTGGCTTTGGGGAGATTAAGAAGGGGGCAGTTAACTTAGTAGATAGCCTCCAGACCAGAAAGACTTAGATTCAAATCTAGCTTCTGTTACATCTTGATTATGGGATCCTGGTCAAGTGACTTAACCTCTGTGTTTTCTCTAGGCAACTCTTAAAGACTACAACTGGCAGAGAAGGGGCCAGTTCTTGTTGGTAGAGAGAGCTCCCTATAGCAATGAAATCATAGGCCCAGTCCCTATTCCTATCCTCCTATTGTTACCTTAGTTTTACAGAGGGAGAAACCAGTCAGTCAATAAATATGTGTTAAAGTGCCTATTATGGGCCAGACTGTGCTAAGATCTGAGAATACAAAGAAAACTAAACAACAATCCCACCTTCAAGGAGCTCAAAATCTGATGGGAGAGACATCATGAAAAGAAATATGTGCAAAGCAAACTATATGCATGATAAATAGTAAATAATCAACAGAGGGAAGGCACTGGAATTAAAAGGGATTAGAGGGGAAAAACCTTTTGTATAAGGTAGGACTTCAGTTGGGATTTCAAGGAAGCCAGAGGAGACAGTAGGCAAAGATGAGTGCATTACAGGTACTGAGGGACAGTCAGAAGAAATGCCTGGAGCATAGAGATGGAGTATTTTGTACATGGAATAGCAAAGAGGGTGGTGTTACCCAGATTGAAGAGTAGCCAGGGGGAGATGGGCTAAGATATAGGAAGAATAAAAAAAGTAGGTTGTGAAGAGTCCCAGACAGAGAACTTTGGATTTGTTCTGGAGGAGGTAGGGAAGTACTGGAGTTTCTGAGTGGAGGTAGGGTCAACATGATTGGACTCATGCTCTAGGAAAATCACTTTGGGCGCTGAATGAGAACCAGACTGGAATGTGAAGAAATTGTGACAAGTAGATCAATCAGTAGACTATTGCAACAGTCCAAGCATGAGGTAATGATGTTCTGATGTAAATTGTGTCCCTTTTAACCTTTGGAGGAGCCCTGAAACTGTATCCCCTTTAATCTGTGAGAGAAGGGTGACTTGGGGTCTCAAGCTCTCTTCTGAGAGGGGCACACTCCTCTGTCCATAAGGGAAATACCTTAAGTAATCTCCTTCAATTGGAGAACTTGGCCAGGGACATAATCACCACCCTCTATTGAATTGAAGACAAAGTCCTTCCAAACCGCTCCCAGTGGCTCAGATTCCCAGTTAAATGATTGCATTCACAGATGTCCTAACAGGACCTTGTCCACTGCTGAAGATATTCTCTTCTCAGTATAACCCATCTTTGCTATATTCCTTATCCACTAAGACGGCTGACTTCCTAGCAAGCTGGCTTCTTAGTGCAAATAAAACCCATTCTCTGCCACAAATCTCATGCCTATATTCATTGGGGTTTGCGAATTCTTTGGCAAAGCCTGCCACCAGTTAAGGGGATCCCATTGCTGTTAGGAGATCTCTTTCTCGCATCATTTGCACCTCATCAGTTCTGCACCAGGGTGGTAGCAATATCTGAGGAAAGAAAGGGGCATATTGGAGAGATGTTGGAAAAATGAAATTGATAGGCTTTGGCCATGGATTGAATACAGGTAGGAAGAGAGAGTGAGAAGTGGAAGGTGACATCTGTGTTTCATGCCTGGGAGACCAGGAGGATGCTGAAGCTATTACCTTAGTAATATCTAAGTTTGGAAAGGGAGAAGTTTTAGAGGGAAAGTTAATAAGTTCTGTTTTGGACATAGTGTGTTTAAGATAGATGTCTGACAGCAAGACGGATATGTGAGACTGGAAGTGAGCAGAGAAGGTATGTCTTTATAGGCAGCTTTGAGAATCATCAGCATAGATATTTTAAGTAAATCCTTGGGAGCTAATGTTATCACCAAGTGATATAATAGAGAGGGAGCAGAGAAAAGGCTCAGGTCAGAGCCCTGTGGGACACCCATGATTAGTGGATATGACCTGGATAAGGATCCAGCAAAGGAGATTTTTAAAAGAGTGGTTACGTAGAAGAACCAAAAAAGAGCAATGTCCTAAAAACTCAGAGAGAAGAGAGAGTCAAAGAGAAGAAAGTGATCAAGAGTATCAAAGACTGCACAAAAAGCACAGTGTGGACTAAGAAAAGGCTGTTGGATTTGGCAATTTTAGGCATTAGTTAACTTTGAAGAGAAGAGTTTCAGTGAAATCATGAGCTCAAAAGCCAGATTGTAGAAGAGTAAGAAGACTCCTCATGAATCCAATTGGGACTTTCTTGACAAAGCCATGGAATGGGTTGCCATTTCCTTCTCCAGCTCAATTTACAGATAAGGAAACTGAGGCAAACACCATGAAGTAATTTGTCCAGGATCATGCAGTGTCTCTGGCTAAATTTGAACTCATGAAGACTATAGATCTGGGGCTCTATGCACTATGGAGTCACCTAGCTGCCAACAACATCTGAGAGGAGAGAGAATGAAGTCACCTATTATAAATGACCTCTGAGTTTAGCTACAAAAGACAAAGGAAATAGAGAATGATTGTTAGCAGGGATAGAAGGGATTGTTTTTGGAAGACGTGGAGAGATGAGCATACCTGTAGGCAATAGGGAAAGAGCCATTAGATAAGGAGAACTGAAGATAAGCAAGACAATGGGAATAGAAAGAGGACAAACTGTTAGAGGAAAGGACCCACATGTGCAAAAATGTTTGTAGCAATCATTTTTTTGTAGTGGCAAGGAACTAGAAACTGAATGGATGTCATCGGCTGAAGAATATCTGAATAAGTTATAATCTATGAATGTTTTGGAATATTATTGTTCTATAAGACATGATCAGCAGAATGATTTCAGAAAGGCCTGGAGAGACTTATATGACCTGGTGCTAAGTGGATCAGAACCAAGAGAGCATTGTGCACAGCAAAAAAGATTATACAATGATCAATTCTGATTGGAATAGGTCTTTTCAACAGTGAGGTGATTAAGGCCAATTCCAATGGTCTTGGGTTGAAGAGAGCCATCTGCATCCAGAGAGGTGGGGGGGGAGGGAGGGTACTAAGTATGGATCACACCATAGTATTTTCACCTTTTTTATTGTTGTTTGCTTGCTTGTTTTTTCTTTCTCATTTTTTCCTTTTTGATCTGATTTTTCTTATGCAGCATAATGATTGTGAAAATATGTATAGAAGAATTGAACATGTTTAACATATATTGGATTGTTTGCAGTTTAGAGGAGAAGTGGTGGGAAGGGAAGGAGAAAAAAAATGGAACACAAGATTTTACAGGGGTAAATGTTGAAAACTATCTATGCATATATTTTGAAAATAAAAAGCAAAAAAAAAATACTTTGCAAAAAAAAAGAAAAAAAGAAAAAATTGGAAGAACAGCATCGGGATGCCATTTCATTTTGGCTACTTCCAAAAACTTATACATGCTCTAGATTGTCATCAGACAATATAAAAGGTTTGGGTTAATTTTGCTTAGTTGTACAATATTTCAGAATTAATGGATGACAGAATGGACATTTATTAAGTACTTACTGTGTGCCAGGCAGTAAGCTTTAGGATCACAAAGGCAAATGTGAGGATCAAGGTGTTTTCATCCAAGCAGGAGAAGACATACACACAAACACAAACACACACATATACACACACACACACACACACACACACACACACACAGAGTCCCCCCCCAATCAGTGAAATATTAAGCTATTAAAGTATGTATATAATATTATTTTACTATTTGTTATAAAATATATTTTATAGAATAAGGAAATATTTTGTAAAAATATAATAATTTACATACATGTTTACACACAAATTAATATGCATATATTTAAATGTATATATATTTTATGAATGTGTGTATAATGAACTGGTGACCAAGGAGAAATATCTATTTGCTTTAGTTAGTGAAGTCATAGAGAGTGAAATGGGGATACCTATTCTAGAAGCAATGAAAGAGCTAATTTGATTATGGTTCCAGAACTGGAAGTTGTGAAAGACATGGAAAGACACAACTGATGAACAGCCCCCATGCTTCTTTGATATCCACACAATATCTGCAGAATGCAAGCACCCCCACATCTAGAGTGGACTGTCTGTGGCAAACTTGGAAGGAACATGGGTGAAAGTTGCACAGGGGGAATATTACCTCCAGTTTGGCAGGAAATATCTACATCTATGAAATCACAGGTCTATTGTTGTACTGGACTGAAGAACTAAACCAGAAGACAATAATCATACTGCTTCTGATTCAGTGAAAGTTAAGCATTCACTTACCAGTCACCCCCAAGAGGGAGTCAGGTACTAGGGAAAAGTAGAGTGAGATGTTCTGGGCACTGAGCTGACTTGTCTCCAATCCCCTTCTCCTTCTGCTTCCTCTTTTGAATGGTTATGCTTTATACAAGTATCTATCATGCTCATGTTATATAAAATAACTGGAGAGGAGAAATTTGGCAAGGTCATCCTATCCAACCTCCTGGCTCCTCAAATTTAGCCCAGAAAGATTTCAAAGTTCCTTTTCCTTAAAACCCTGCAAAGCAGATTTGTTCACCAATGCCTTCTAACTCTGAAAGTAAAGAAATGTTTCCTAAACCTACCTTAAAAGCCCTCCAGGTGTAATTTAAACCTGTTTCCTCTTGTCATTGATGCTAACAGCTTAGTTCCTGCCTGGTTGTTCATAGAAAAAAATCTTTAAAATGAGCCAAAATTATAACAGAGAAAATATTTCTATAAAGAGAAATGAAGTACCAATTCCTCTTCTTTATGACATCACTTATTCATCAGGCTTATGTCTATTTTACAGGTAAAAATTGAACAATGGATAGTATCTGAAAGGGAAGAACAATTAGTAAATTCATTACTCAGAGCTCTGGCTATATCTCTATTACAAAGGACAAACACTTATTAACTTATGTAAGAAATTATGCTTTGATTGTAGATGATGATGTTAGCTCGTGTTTAAATGTTATTTTGAGTCTTGTAAAGTGGTTTCCTCAAAATAATATAATGCTATAAAAGTGTAGACTGAGCTGGGATTCCCACTTTGAAATATAATATGTAGAAATTCAAACATATTATCAAATACTCATGGACACTGACTTTAATGAAGGAAGTATTTCTTTACTAAAAACAATTGAATGTTTTACTATATCATTAAAAATGGAATAATACCCTAATTAATGAATCTGATAGTTCTTTTTGGCCAAGAACATCAGCCATTTTGGATCTGAAGTAATAATATCTGCACAGATAAACAGTGCTTTGGGAGTAGGGTGGGGAATTCAATAAAGATTAAATTCAGTCAATCAACCAGGTCCAAATCAAATGAACAACATCCCAACCAAGTGAATTCAAACAACTACTTGAGTTTGAAAATGGTTATTGATTGATTGCAACTACTTTGATACAAGTTTTGTCTTTATTTATGCTTTTTAATGCTGTAGTAGAGCTGGAATTCTCTGGTGGTTCAGCTTTACATTTTTATAAATTTTATAATTTTTCAAATATATTAGTGCTGGATTAATTCTGTCTTTATTCAAATTGTATTTCTATTGTCAAAAC